>NC_064247.1:58105000-59355000 GCF_003254725.2 Canis lupus dingo | reverse complement strand
TGTGTGTTCTGATACAGAAAAGACAAAAGAGCGTGAGGCTGGAGGAATCCT
The DNA here is from genome assembly GCF_003254725.2 of Canis lupus dingo. Lineage (NCBI taxonomy): Eukaryota > Metazoa > Chordata > Mammalia > Carnivora > Canidae > Canis > Canis lupus. The sequence continues at coordinate 59,354,949 of NC_064247.1, read as the reverse complement.
GCACCAAAAGAGGAGTGTGTGCATAGGCACTGCGGCAGCCTGAGTGCCAAGCTCCCCAACTGAACTTGGGGATGGGAGGCAGAAAGCTTGGACCGGGAAGACAAAATCTCTCGGGGGAATCTCTAAGCCATCTGAGGTCTCCTAGATAATGGTGACTTCATTTTCCTTCCATCCAGAATAATTTTGAAGACCTTTATGTCTGTGAATATTCATTTAAAAGTCCAGTTACTTTAACAATAATATTTTAATAGCATTTCCTGTTAACTGTTAAGAATGGTATTTCATAACCAGTAGTTTGCAGATAGATCATTGAACTAAGTATTTTGGTTGCTGTTCTGTACTTCTCCATCCTTGGAGAGTCAGAACATATTTTGATTGGTGATGGTAAAAGAGTAAAGATCTGTAAAGCAGGTGACACTAGAAGTCCTGATTATTTGGAAGGGAACACACTGATCTGCCTCAGAACTGGTCCCCTGGATGAATGGAGTCCATTTGGGACTTCTGGATATGGGAAGAGCTACGGAGGAGCTCCAAAAACATCTGAGGAGACACCATTCTATGCATGAAACAGTTGTGATACCCCCTCCTCATTGGCAAGGTGTGTGGCAAGCAGCTAGAAAACAGGAAGAAAAGTCAGGATGTGGGAGGTGCCAGCTCTCTGAACTAGCAAAGCTTTTGTGAATCGCTGGAGTGGTACCTGTGTCCACAACAATGTACTGTTACAATCTGAAGAAGTCACAATAAATGTAAGAAATGACCGATTAAATCCTAATGAGCAGAGGTTCTAGTGCAACCTTCCAGGGAACAGATCAAAAAGGGTGATCGCATGAGACACCTCTCCCCCAAAGGCAGAAGCTCAAAGCCAAATGAGGGGTGTCTCCAGAGACGTTGCCCCCTGGGAGGTAGAGAGAGATAAGGGATCATGACTTGGAAAAGCAGTAGAGGCAGCCACAGGAGTAATTGTCATTTCTGTGCCATGGGTCGTCATTACAGATGTAATTAAGGACTGGAAGATGCTCTGTGGGGGAAGCTTGGAGTGGTTATTTAATGAAGGCTCATAAGATAGGTTAAAGGAGAGGGTATTCTAAAAATAAGCAAGCCAAATTATCCGTCATGTTCAATTTATTTAGCCACTGATGGGAAGGAACAGTACCATACAAGGAAGAATAATTAGAGTTTCAGGAGGTTGTTCTGTTCATTGTGATTGTGGACCGTACCACAGAGCAGGGCTGCCTGATGTCATTCACGTTAGGGTCACACCTATGTCAGCCTGTACAGGCTGGTCTGGGTGACTAGAGCTCCAGGACACAACATTGCCCAGGCTTTTGGAACATTTTTCTTTCCCTGGTGATGATGCCTATTGCCAAAGGAAAGGTTTTTTTTTTAGAAAAACAATGATCACTTGCTCAAATAACCAAAATGTGTTGCACACATTCATCAACATTCTTTTTTATGCCTCCTTTTGGGTGGAGTTTTCATCAGTTTTCTAAGCAGCTGTAACAAAAGACCACAGACTGGGGGCCTAACAACAGAAATCTATCCGCTGTCACTTCTGGAGGCTGAAATCAGAGTCACAGGCGTGGGCAGGGCTGGTTCCTTCCGAGGATGTGAGGGAGAATCTGCTGCGGGCCCCTCCCAGCTCCTCATGGTGTGCTGGCATCTTTGGCATTCTCTGGTTTGTGGTGACTTAACTCCATCATCTACCCTCTGTGCGTGCCTGACTCTGTCCAAATTTTCCATTCTTGTAAGGACCCTAGTCATATAGGATTACAGCCCGCCCTTGTGGCTTCATTTTAACTTCATGACCTCTGTAAAGGCCCTTTTCCGAATAAGGTCACCTTCTCAGGTTCTGGGTCTTTCTTTTTCTCTAGGAAAATTGAATTAAACCCATAACAAGGTTGCATTAGATTTCTGTAATGTTTGCCTTTGAGGGGTACCAGAATACATCACCCCAAAATAAAGTTCTTTGGCATATGGATTATTTTGAGCTACAGGTCACTGAGAACCAGCAGACACAGGAAAAGTTGTAACAACGGGACAAAATTTCTTATTTTAAAATAAATTTGCATTTGTAAAGAGAATTTTTATTAGCAGGGGAGTGCTCTTCTGCCTTAACAGGAAGAAGAGGGCTCTTAACAACCCCTATCCATGGAGAAGGCACTAACTGTAATCTGTGTAAAAACCCTTGCTAAGCAACCTTTGTTGATCTTCCCGTAACTTGCCTCCTCCTACCAGAGGCTCAAAGCTCTCTTCCTTCATTGGTATTTTAGCCCAAATTTTATCCACTCTTTTGGGTTAGTTCTAAGTGCTTCCGCATGCATGCACAATGCACATGTCAATAAACTTCTGCTTTTTCTCTTGTTAATCTGTCTCTGGCCAGTTTCATTTACAGAGCCCCAGCCAAGAACCTAGAAAGGTAGAAGAAAAAATATCCCCTCTCCAACAATTTCCTCCACATTCTAGGAGAAAAAACTTGAGCTTGGATGACCACATTTCATGTGAGCAGTGATAGGTCCAGGTGGAAACAGAACCCTTCAGAAATGCTCTTGAGTGAACAGCCACTGGGTTTGATTACCTATTTCTTGCTGGCCATCTCATGTCTCCTCCCATCTGCCCATGTGGAATTGTTCTGGAGAGCAAGAATTAGCTAGGAAGACCAAGCCTGACTCAAAGTTGGTAGTGAAAGTGAAGACTCTTCTGGGGCTTCACCAGCATAGGGTCTTTTCCTGTTGTACATTCAGGAGAATTAGGGTTCTGTACTGTGTTCTGCTATAGCACCAGGGGAATTATAGATTTGCATATTGCAGCACAGAACCATCCAAAAGCAATGATTATAATTATAGTGTCTTCAAACTTGATTTCCTGGCACTAAATGGACTGTGACTGATGTATTTCTGGAGAACATCGCCCAAATCTTCTTTGGTGGGGCCTACATATAATGGTGTTTTGTCCCAATTGAATACAGCAAATTGGGTGCAGTAGAGCAAGCACTGGGCAGCTCAAAGATGACACTATGGCTTTGGAGGGAAGAATGGCTTGGGGAGAACAAATAGGGGCAGAGGTGGAAAAAGCTGGTGGAAAACTTAGAAGGCTCCTTAGGGCCTTCTCCCTGTCTACATCCTGCTCAGGCTCCTGAACCTATGGGTGCTGATCTCATGGTCTGGCAGGACTGAATCTGCATCCCAGTGGGACATGTCTTATCTGTGTGACTTTGTACAAATGTCTGAGCTCCCTTATCCTTTTCAGTAAATGAAGATGTTAAGACAGGTTTCAGTGATTTAGGATGAAACGTGATAAAGATTGTAGATGTGCAGTGACCACACTGAATCTGACCCAAACCCTGTGTTCCTGATAAATAAGTATCTATTCAAGAACTCCCATCCCTACCTACCCCCAGCCTTTTGTGTTCCTGGAGACAGTTTCTCACGAAGGTCCCCCTTGCCAAATGACTTAAATGTCACTCATGAATGCCCCCCTTGCTTACCTATGACAAGGCCAGACACAGACCTTCCTGAGTCCCACTCTCTGCCTTTCCAATGAGTAGCTGAGCTGCCTCCACCCACAGATCAATAAGAACAAGATGCTTGTTAGCAAACTTGAATGAAGCTTCTCTCCTTTCCCTAGACCCCTCTTTTTTGGCCTCTTTGACTCAGCCTGAAGCAGCCGGCAGCCCTTCCTGAAAACAGGCTGGCCTTGGGGTGGAAATAGTCTCTGACTCACTGTGCCATCGGCTACACCCTTCTTCCCAGCTTGCTGACACCTCTTTGGAAAGGAAAACCTTCTCTTGCCCACCCTTTGAGACACCTGCAGATCTCATGGTCAGAGTGTTGCCCCCATTGCCCCTTCTTGCAATGATCCTTTCAAAATAGAGTCTCTGCTAACCTAACACTGGGCTTGCTTTCTACCAGCAGGGTTTGGCTGACCTGGATCTGAATCTCAGCTCAGACACATCCTTGCCTTGTGACCTTGCGCAAATGTCTCATTTCCCTTCTCTGTTAAATGGAGATGTTAAGACCTGTCTTACAGAGCTGGTATTAAAGATAATAAAAGTGGGGAGATACTAAAAATGCATGGTGCATGGGGGAATGAAATGGTTATTATTATAAACTAGTGCTTTGATGGTAGGGTGGTCTGTGCTGGTGAATGAATCAAAGCTCAAAGACTCCAAGATGGGCACAGCCATCTTTGGGCTACTTCAAAGTCCACACAAACCTCACAGATCTTTACCCTTTTACCATGTGCTGATGGAAAGAGCTTTAATTTGACTTTGTGAAGATAATAAAACAGCAATTATGAGCACAAAAACAAATAAAATGTACTGAGTACTCCTATCAGGGTTATAAATAAGGCTATTACATTCTTAGAGTAGGGTGGCATACTCTGGTCTCAGGTCAACTTTCTGCTAAGCCCATCACTCTTCTGTATATTTGGAATTTCAGTGTAAATCAAGGTACCTTGGAGTGAAAGTTCAAAATTAACTGGCATTTTGGTATGTAAAGAGACATGGCCGTACGTCTGAATGTGAATAGCTAATGTTCTGTCATTGTAAATCAGGGTACAAATTGCTTCAGGTATAGTGATGTGCCATGAATTCTGGAATTACCAGAGAGGACTGGAGTTGCTCTGTGAATGGGACTCTGGTGGGAAAGGCATAAGTTTGCATTTCTAGTTTCATATCCCTGGGAGAGTGAGAAAGAACTTCTTGGCACTAAGGTTCCAGATATCTGCACTGTCCTCCAGGGTTTGGCTCAGAAAATTTGGAAGCCCCTTCACTTAAACCTTTTGTGTACATTGAAGCATTAATGCTCACCTTGACCTATGAAGTTATTAATTACCTGTCAACATATAACTTTCAAAAAATTAAAAACATGAGCCTATGTCAACATAAAACAAACACACATTAAAGACTGTGTTCAAGGAGCATCTGGGTGGCTCAGTGGTTGAGCGCCTGCCTTTGGTTCAGGTCGTGATTCTGGGGTCCTGAGACTGAGTCCCACATCAGGATCCCCGCAGGGAGCCTGCTTCTCCCTCTATGTCTTTGTCTCTTTGTCTGTGTCTCTCATGAATAAATAAATAAAATCTTTAAAAAAAACCACAGAGACTATGTTCAACACATTAATTGTTAAGGAAATGAAGACAGTGGTGACACTGATTCAAGTAGTGCTTAACAAACAGGAATTTTATAGGTCGACAGAGAAAGTCATAAACAAAACCAGTTAACATCCCATAGGACAATAAGACTATTCTTTGAGGTTGGAAGTACATGATAGAAATCTCCAAGTTAGCATGTGGCTTCACAGAAGCCAAACAAACACAATATTTGTGTTCCAACACAAGTATTTTCCTGGAATTAGCACTGTCCAGTAAAGTTTTCTGTGATGCTCGAAATGTTCTATGCCTGTTTTGTACAACATGGTAGCCACAGTCACATGAGTCCGAAATGCACTAGAAATGGGTCTATATGACTTGGAAACAATTTTAATTACCTGAATTTAATTAATGATTAAATTAGTTTAATTAATTCAAAATTTAATTTTAAATAGCCACATGTAGTCTGGTGGCTACATGACTGGACAGCGAATACATAGTTAACATCTTTGGGTAAGCCTCCTAAGCAATACTCCAAAATGACATGGGAAGAGCTGGCTGCCTTGCATTGTGCCTTACTTCCAAATTTCAATTTTTCTTCATATCAGCTTTAGAGATTATTCTGGTTTGCCTTTGACTTAAGAAGATGTTTTCTCCTTCCCTTGAAATTCGTGTGCCCAGCACCTATGGAACTATTTACCAAACTATTTTACAACCAGACAACTATATGAGAGCAGGTTCCTTGAGGAGAAATCGAGCAGAGAAACAGAAAGGTACAGGGCAGGTCTTCTGAGTCAGTTGAGAGTTGTTCTTACTGTCTCAGAGTTCCTCCTGGCATTTATCGCTCTTCCTCATCCTCAGGTGAAGGGTAATTATCTCATCAATGTGACAATTGAGTCAGGCAAGCAGTGTGTTATATTTATACAGTATTAACCATAATAGTCTTTGGTCGTGAAGAGCTCTCAGTAAGGGCAGGGGAACGAACAGGCCAATTGACATGCATATTGATCCACATTAGTGGTTCTGTTCCAAACTGTGGATTTTGATGGGCATCTTCAATATATCTGTTTTGGATAGTACACTAAGCAATCTCAATCATAGGTAGACTTTTCAGGGGCTTGTGAGTCTTGCCTTACCGAAGAGAAATATTAGAATCCACAAAAAATGTTGAGATGCCTTATTCTGACTTCGAAAGAGCAAGGCAGCTCTTCCCCTGGTAGGACCTAAAAAACTTCTGCTTTAAGACTCAGCAGATCCAACTATTTAAACTAAGGCCTGTCATAGGAATGAATCAGATAACTGGGCGTGTTGCCTGTTCTTGATTCTACATATATCTGCCTTCCTGCAGTATTTTGACATTCCTCTTGGGCTAGAGTGATTATTTTATTGTTTTCCTTCTTTGGATACAGTTAATAAGCAAGTGATGGAGCACTTTCCATGTGTCAGATTCTGTTCAAGGCTGAGATACACTGGTGACAAAACAGGAAAAGTTCCTGCCTCAAGAGAACCTGGATTCATAAATAGGTCATGAGTGTGACTATGGAGCATGGAACCAATGTCAACACGCCAGAGGCATCTGTCTTCGTGCACCTGAACCCTCCATGATGCACCTAGAGTTTTCTGAGGGGACTAAAGATCATCTGGTGACTTTTTATTATCTGGTCCTTGGCTGGGTCTAATTATGTCTACCTCTCAGCCCTGAGCCCATATTCAATCCAAGAGGAAGCCAAGGGTGCTTGTTTGTATATAATTTATCACACACTAAAGAAGTCTCCATAATGAGATGCTGAATGTATCTTTTCATAAAATTTACTAGGAAATATCAAGGAGAAATGAAACACAGAGAGCTGTTAGATCTTATGAAAGATTAAACATGTTACCTGCTCCCCTCTGCCAGTCCACATTCTCCAGTGATAATCCCACCTCTGCTGGAAGAAGTGGTAGTTGTCACTGAAAACTTCTGTGTAGAGTGGGCTGCTTTTAAGAGCCACCCAAGCTAGGAAAACCGAAGACATTGAATAGCACAAACCAGTCTTCCTTGGAGAAGGTGAATGACACTGCTCATCTACACACAGACTGTGCCGGAAAATGTTGAAACAGCCCAGAGAAGTGAAATAGTGAATGTAGCTAAATGCTCATAATTCTCTTTGCCTTGGGAGGAGGAAAATACCTATGACAATTGTTGACTTGTTCATTAATATATTTTGAGAGATTTGATACACCATGTAACTAGCACTCAAACACTAACTAGAACATTATCAATATCCATGAAATCCCCTTGTTTCTCCTTCAGCCACCAACCCCTTCAAACACCTACCCACCCATGGGGAGCCACCTTCCTGACTTCTAACATCTTTGATTAGTTTTGCCCTATTTTTGAACTTTCTATACATGGAATTATACAGTGTATACTTTTTTTGTGCCTGTTTTCAGTAAACATTTAATCTGTAAGATGTGTCCATAATCTACCTGTTGTTGGAGTTTATTCATTCTTACTGAGACTATACCTAATGTATGTTATGGCTTATAGACTCTGGGGAAAATTTCAGGTTGATTCTACTGCACATAGGAACATTCTTGTGTATGTCTTTTGGGGGAACACAAGTATATACCTATTTTGGGTGTATGATTATGAGTGGAATTGCTGGGACATACAGTTGGTGCTCACTATTCACATTACTGTGTTTCCTATAAAGTCACCACAAACACAAAATTAACAAATACTGAGACTTTGCTCCTGGGGAAACACAGGGTAAGGTTCCTGTGAGCCCTTTGTTAAAACATTTTCATTAACTAATCAATATATAACGTTGCCTTATATGTACATCTGTTTAAAGACCCTTTGTGTAATTTATACTGTTGAATCATTAACATTGAACTCACTGCCAATAGCACTGTAAGTCAAGCCTGAATAAAGCTCATCTAACACACATATTATTTCCATACGGCATATCACAATTTTCTTGTGCTTAGAAACAATGAAGAGTACTTCAGCACTATGTTTGAGAGTATTTGTAAAGCAAAAACACTAACAAAAGGCACCCGGATGTAAAAATCATGGCAATATATATACACCATGAAAAGGACACTTCTTTGCAGTACTGAGAGCTGAAACAAGATGGCAGAGCATCATCTTGCTTGACCTCAGCTGCTCTGTGCACATCCACAAATCCCAGTGGAAGTGCTGTGAGTATTGATTTTAGGTTCACAAATTTAGTGAATAGGTGAATTTTCAAATATGGGATCTGCAGACAATAAGGACCAACTGTACACTCAGTCTAGTAGATAATGACAAAGAGCTTTCCAAAGTGGTTGTACAAATTAAATTTTTGAGAAGGCGGGTAGGTGAAATGATATATTATCCCACATATGAGTGAAACCATATGATAATTGTCTTTCTCTGATCGACTTATTTTGCTCAGCATAATAGCCTCCAGTTCCAACCAGATCATTGCAAATGGTAAGTATTCATCCTTTCTGATGGCTGAGTAACATTTCATTCTATATATTCCACATCTCCTTTATCCATTCATCTGTTGATGGACATCTCAGTTTTTCCCACAGTTTGGCTATTGTGGACTTTGCTGCTATAAACATTGGAGTGCATGTACCCTTCAAATCACTACATTTGTATCTTTGGTATAAGAAACTGCAGAGTATCAAAGGGAAGGGAGGGAAAACTGAATGAGAAGCTATCAAAGGGGGAGACAGACCATAAGAGACTCTTAACTATATAGGAAACAAACTGAAGGTCACTGGAGGGGAGGTGGGTGAAGGGAGGGGGTAATTGGGTGATGGGCATTAAAGAGGGAACATGATGTGATGAGCTCTGGGTGCTATATGCAAGTGATAAATTATTGAACACTATCTGAAACTAATGATGTACTATAAGTTGGCTAATTGAATTTAAATAAAGAAGATATATGTACCTGTATGTTTATTTCAGCTTTATTTATAATAGCCAAATAATGGAAGCAGCCCAAGTGTCCACTGATTGATGAATGGATAAAGAAGATGTGGGTGTGTGTATACGTGTGTGTGTGTGTGTGTGTGTGTGTGTGTGAAGGAATATTATTCAGCCATATAAAAGAATGAAATCTTGCCATTGGAAAGACAATCCCAAACCAACAACCAACAACTACAATTCTTTGTGAATGAGATCTGCTCTGTTACTGAGACCTGAACTGACATTATGAACTCTTTTCTTCAGGATCACCATTGGACTTAGGGGTAGGAAGCAGAACCAGGGTAAGTTAAAATACCTCAAATCTTGCTCTTCTCCCTGAGATTCAAGTGGATTTCCTTGGTGAAGCATTCGTGATTGCTACAGATTTTCAGACAGTTTCTGGAGTTCCAAAAAGTTGATTCTGACTTTCTGAGTTTTTGTCAGACTTTTCATTGCCTTTTTGGAGCAATAAACTTTAGGAGTTACTTACTCTTTCATTTTCTCTGACATCTCATAACTGACTTTTGATTGCATTAATTTCTATGTTTTTTTTTTAGGTTATTGATTTCAGCTCTTATCTTTTTAAATTCCCTTTCTTCTACTTTTTCGGATTTGACTTAATTTTTTTTATCTTCCATAGATAGAAATTTAGATCTTGACTTCAACCTTCCTTCTCTTCGTATATATGTATTTAAGACTAGAAATTCCCCTCTAAGTATTACTTCAGTAGTCTTTATTTGCTGTATCATTCAATACCTATTAGCTAACAAAATTTTAGGGAGAAAGAAGAATGAATAAAATATCTAGTTAATCCTAAGTAACACAAGGAAGCAGAAATGAAGAACGTTAAACAACAATGTTGTAAGGTGGCAGATATAAATTGAATGTAACAGTCATTATATAATATATGAATGAACTTAATGTCTTCAAGCAAGGTAAAGATCATGATTGTCAAACTGGAAAAAAAAAAGCACCTTGCATGATGCTTACAAGAGGCATATACTTTAAACATAAGAACTTCTAAAGTTTAAAAGTCAAAGCATAAAGAAAAAGCTACCCCACTGCAGACATTAACCAAAGGAAAGCTGATGGAGCTACATCAACATTTTATGCAGTAAACTGTAAGGAAACCAGCATCACTGGAAATCAAGACATTTCACAAGGTTAAAGGAATTGATCAGTCAGGGAGATAGCATAGTCTTAAATATGTATGTACCCAATAACATTGAAATATATGAATCCACAATGGACAGAACTAGAAGAAGGAAGATCAAACCATAACCAGTGTGGGAGATGTTAACAAATTCTCTCAATAGTGAATAGAATAAGAAAATTAAAAATCAGGAAGAATATATATTTGGACAGGACAACTAATACAAGATCTAATTGATGTATAGAAAGCCCTGCACCCAACAACAGAATGCATATTTCTTTTTCAAGGGCACAAGGTCATTTACCAAGATTGACAGTATACTGCCCCACTAAGAGGCCTCAACAGACCTCATGGGATTAAAATTATTAAAATATTTCAGAGTAGATTCTCTGACCACAGTGGAATTAAGCAAGGAATGAGTAGAAAACCCTTTACTTCCCAGAAATTAAACAGTTCACCTCTAAATAATCCATGGGTAAAGAGGAAATGACTCTTGAAATTATACTTTGAAATGGATGAAATGAAGTTATGCCATGTGTAGATGTCCTCAGCATCCAGCAAGAAGTAGATCTTTGCCCAGAAGTAGATCTTTAAGAACCTGCTTCAGTATCACGGCCTATGTGTGTTGATTGACCCATGCCTGTGCTTTGCCACAAGCTAAATATTTAAATATCCCTCCTCAGTTGGAACCATTACCTTACACCTTCTACAGAGCAAATATACTGCCCAAATTCAGATTCAGTGTGTACTCGGTAGGTCTTTATTGGCAACAAATATTTATTACTAACCTCTCTGGTTCTCCTTGGTAGGACTATATTTGCAAGGTGAAAAATATTCATTTATTCTAAGAGGAAGGAAAAAGTTTAAAGCTTTAGAAGTCCCTGGTTACCCAAATAACTATTTCAAGTGATTATTCATCCCTTCCTGTCCTTTTAAATTGCCACCTCAGAAATACTTGACTTCCAAAGAACAGACTTCTTCCAAGAGGAAGTTTAATTTCAATTACTATGTGCATAGCTCCTATTCAACATACCCTCAAGCGGCATACTTAACATGAAAGCCTGTTTAATTGCTAGCAAATGGTAGAATAATCTTTTGAAACAATGTAGCAAACATAATTAATTGAAATAATCTCAAATATGTTTCATGTGGTAATAACCACTTATGTAAGATTAACACCATAGGAAGAAAAGAAAAGGAGCGACATAATGGTGTGCTCCTTCTGTCATCTTACCCACCAGTCATTTTATGTACTTATGTACTCTTTTTTTCTGAATAAAATAATGAATTGCTACCCTGTAAATTGTCAGTGGAACTGAATAATGGCAATGTGCTTATTATAGTGCTTTGAATTGAATGCATGAAACCGAATCCAAAAACTGACACAAAAGACAAAACTTAAGAGGAAGGTGATTCTCACAGGAACCAAGAAAACAACAGATTCATTCAACCATTTACTCGTTCATTCATTTATCAACAATTCAAGATCTCATTGAGTTATTTTTTTCTATCAAAGTCAACTTCTATTTATTTATTTTTTTGTATATGTTTTTAATTGGAGTTTGATTTGCCAACATTTGAGTTATTGATCAAACCTGGAGTTAATGATTTTATTAGACTCTACCTCAAAGCTATCTGATCCTAAGATTTGTACTCCAGGAAATAATAAGATGAAAATAAAAATCAATAATCTAGAGCACCTGCTTTGTCCCAGGCACTTTCTCTTATATCTTTCAAACTCTGTGACTCTCTGATGTCACCTCCATTTTATAGTTGACGAAGCCCAGGCTCAGAACGTCTAGTTAATGTTTAGTGCCTTACTCGTTCCTCTGTGCTTTAGGCATATGGAGAAGAAGAAAGAGGAGAATTTTTTGACTGCACCTAGGATTTGTTTTAATCAGGAAGGCAAGACACACATGAAGACAAATGTCTTTGAAAGATGAGTTTGTTATTTACCATTCCCAAGAGGAGAGGGCATACCATGCCACACAGGGTCACATGAGGAAGCACCAGCATTGGTCAGGAGGCAGAGGGAGCGAGGGGAAAGATGGGCCGGAGACTTTATTGTGGTTTCCCAGGAAGGAATGGATGAGGCAGGGTAAAAAACTTTGAGCAAGCTTAAGATGGCCTGGTTTGAGGAATTTCAAGGGCTTTTAGCTGTTAGAATGGTCTTCAGTTGTCTGGCACCTGATCCTGGGTGGTTTAGGGCAGAGGAATGGCATATATTAGAACTTGATAAACCAGGAGCTTGGGGATGGGGGCTTAAGATTGATTGATTTGTTTATGAAAGATATTCCTGCAGGCAAATGGTTTGCTATCTCTAGGAATTAGCCTGGGAAGAGCAGTCTTTCCAGGATTATCAAGGCTCTAAAATGTCAAAGCATCATAAAATACAGAAAATTTCTTTAAAAATGATTAATTCAGGGAAAATGATACTTTCTGTTTATATTATAAATAAAGCAAGGCCTTCCATCTAAAGAATTTCTTGAGAAGTGATGACAGAGGGTCCAGAGTTGGACAGCAAATCCTGCTTTGCTTGAGCAAGTTGTGGATGGTCCACGTGGGAACACAGCATCTGTCTGAGCTTGTGTGGCAGACAGCAGAGAGTACTATAGACACCTTGGAGCAACAGTCAGTGATTACCTTAGGTTGAGTTTCCCAAACCCCGAGACAAGGACTTGTGAGCAGATACTTTATTTGAGAAGTGATCCCAGGAAGCACAAGTGAGAATATAGAGTAGTGGGAGAGGAAAGATAAATTCTAATAGAAGACATACCAACAAGTGATCTATCCCTGTGGGCAGTTGAAGTTCAGTCCTGCATGGGACCCTTGAGGGAACCATGTTCATCATACTCCAGCATTGTCACCTACACCAAGATGGGGAGCCTGGGCATTCATTCACCGGCTCTCATCTACTACTCTTAGAGGGTTGCCCTGGAGGAAGAGAAACTAATGTCCCTTCATTTCTTGGCCCGACTTGCATGCAGGTGGGGAAGCTTGCAGGGTATAGAGGAAGTCAGCAGGCAGAGAAGAGTTGCAGGTATTTGCAGAGAGAGAAATGCTCTGCAGGTGAATCCAGGTAAGTTGAGGGGACCTGGGGGAAGGTACCAACAAGATCTGTGATAGCTACAGAAGCAGGGAAAAGATGGGTGCCTTTTGAAGTACACTAATATTTGGGTTCATTCTCACTCAGCCAGGGACGTAGAATTTATGAAAGGCAGTAGTTATGAGTACTGGCTTTCCTGTCTGGTCTTAGAGCAAGAATTTGTATGCTTCTCCTGAGCATTTGACCTGCTTATCATTTTGTGTAAACTATGCATTGTGCAATTCTCAGGGTTCCCTTTATGTGTGAATTGAAAGAAAAAAGCTTAAAACCAAAATTTGCGTCTCAACACTTCCAAGTGAAATAGTTTAGATGTTACTATTTTTTATTCCTTTTTAAATCCTTTTATAATCTTTTTTTAAAGATTTTATTTATTTGACACAGAGAGAAGAGAGAGAGAGCACAAGCAGGGGGAGAGGAGGCAGAGGGAGAAGGAGAAGCAGACTCCCTATGGAGCAGGGAGCCCGATGAGGTGGGGCTCTATCCCAGGACCCTGACCATGACCAAAGGCAGATGCTCAACTGACTGAGCCACCTAGGTATCCCAATCATTTTATAATCATTGTTCATTCCTCACTGTTCTTAATCTTTATTCTGAATTTGGATTTATGATGTATTGCTACATTTTACAGAGCCTTTCAAGATGTCTTGAGTATTTTCTTAAATTATTGTGTTAGTGAGGAGTCTTGGTTGCAAGTTTTGGAAACCTAGTTCAGGATAGGTTAAACAAGAAAAATGGGAATGATTTGGCTAATATACCCAGGAAAGTTGGGAAAATGTTTTGCTCCAAGAATAGCTGCATCCAGGTATTCAACTAATATTATTAATACTTTCTCTCTCTTTCCATCTCTCCCTCTCTCTCTCTCTCTCTCTCTCTCCTTTTTCCTTTTTTCTTCATTTCTTTTCAATTTTATATTTCAGCTTTCCCCTGTGTTGGTTTTATTCTCTGGCCAAATCTTTCTATTTAGTGGCATAAGGTGACCACTAGTTGCTCTAGGCTTCTATCAGACTTACAGTGTATGAACCCAGAACCACAATAAAAAGAGGATATAACCTCTTTCCTGGGAGTTGCAACAATTTTCCTTCGAAGTCTGATGAATTCTGTTTAATTCAACTTCCCACTTGTATGATGCGGTCTTTAGTACAGAAGACCTTGGAATGAGTACCCTATAAGAAGAAGGAAGAGATAGAGGAAGAGTGTTGTCCAGAAACAAAAGAGCTTCCTCAGCCCATAGTCATAAGAAACACATGGTCTGATAGCTAGATAAGGTAGCTAGAAGGTGAAGGTGAGAGGAGGCAAAGGTATCAACACGTGTCATGTATTGAGTACTTCTACTGTCCAGCTTCATGCTAAGCATTTTATAAGAGCTGCATCATATGATCTTCACAAGAACCTTATGAGATGAGGTCAATCATTACATATATTCTAAAAATGAGGAAAACAAGACATAACGAGTAAGTGATTAAACTCAGGTTCAAGTTCATGAAGGCTGACTCCAAAGCCAGGACTCTTAGTCGCCAAACCAAAGCTGGTTTGGGCAGCAAAAGAGAAGATTATGCTGTTTACTCAGAAGAGGACCAATGTGATTGGGTGGATGAGAGTGGAGTAGAGAATAAGGCTACCTTTGGATGTGGTAGGTTTAAGTGCCTTTGCAGCATCAATGCAGTCATGAGTAGAGAGATATGTTCACATAGTGGAGAAGTTATTGGGCAACAGATAGAAATGTGGAGGCATTAAAGTCATGGGCATGTATGAAGGCTCCTGGAGAGAGAAATCAGTGTGGCAAAGAACAGTAAAGCACAGGGCAGCAGACTCAGACCTTGGAAACCTCCAACATTTCATTGTGAATTAGAGGAAACAGGAAAGAATTTTCCAGGGAGAGAAAGAGGAAGAGTCTTGATCAACAGAAGCTTAAGACAGTGCTTCAGGAAAAAAGAGGGAGAGTCTGCAATCTCAAATATGCTTTAACAAGATGAAGATTAGAAAAGATCTTTTGGGTTGAGGGGCATGGTTACCATAAGAAAGGCTGCTTTACTGGGTGATGAAAGGCAAACTGGATCAGAGGTTGTCAAGGTCAACGTGCATGCATGTGAATAAACAGACTTAGCAAGTATAAAGTCTTTTCAAATGATTTGCAAAAAGAAAACTGGGTACTGCCCAAGAGGGTGGATAGGTAGGAGAAGGAAACTTGATATGTTAGAAATTTGGATCAATGTGGATTAGAAATATTGGTGTAAATTCATATTCTTTTTTTTCTTTCACAAAATACATATTTTCTGGGTCTTTCTGCTGAAAAAGCTATAAACAATAATGCTCCAAAAGCAATAAGCACCCTTCCATCTAGACTGTGGCTGCTAACTACCATTTCTCCCAAAAAAGGAACCAGAGATGCCTGCAGAAAGAAGTGTCTCCAGGTCTGAAGTAGAAAACATTCAATATGAGTCGGAGGCATTTTATGCTTGAAAATAAAGAAGTTTCCAAGACCAGTGGAGCTATGTTGAAAGGGCACAGGAACCAAAAGAAGGGCTTTTCAACCAAAGATGGGACAATTTAGGGTTGATGGAACTGTGTATGAAATAATGGGTTAAATAATCTGCAAACTGGGAGAAGATTGAACAGGAGTAAGGCCAGATGATCAGGGAGGAGGTGGGGGAGCTGACGGGAGGTTCTGGTGAGAGTTCAAGGCACGTGGAGTAGTATAGGGGCTTGGGACATAGAGGGAGTTTTGAGAGTAGTTATTAGGGTAGGGGTGATTAAATGTAATGATAACAGGACACAAAGTGTAACAATGGGTGACAGAGGGCACAAGAAGACAAGGAAGGCTGGAGAATATAAGGTAAGTACAAGTCTACTTGGGCCAAACAAGATCACAGACTGAGATGCTTAAACAACAGGCATTTATTTTCTTACAATTCCAGGGGCCAGAGTCTAAAATAAGTGCCATTAGGGCTGGCTTCTGGTGAGAGCTGTCTTCTTGGCTTGCAGATGGCCAAGTGTGTAAAAAGAAAGAGAGATCTCTGGTGTCTTTCTCTCTTTTTACAAGGACACCAGTCCTATCTGATTAAGACCCCACTCTTATGACCTCATTTAACCTTAATTATCACTTGAATTACAGTCACAGTGGGAGTTGGGGCTTCAACATATGAACTGTAGGGGAGGTGGTAGAGACACAATCCAGTCCATAACAGAAGGCAGGAGATACAAAGGCAAGTGTGTTGGACAGGTTTCTCTGTGAAGGATAAAACCAAGAAGTTGACAAGGACTTAGGTCAACCAGACTATTTTTCAAGGCAGCAGAGGTGCTTGGTACCTGTAGAGAGGTTTGATAAAAAAGTCCACGACTTCTATAATGCATGAGATTAATTGCCTCCATCTGAGATTGCAGTGAGATGGATGCAGTGGGAGTTCACACTGGAAGTGCTTCTGTGCTTGGCCATTCTGGTTCCACTGGAGGTGCATGGCACAGGTTAGTAGAATAGAATCAATCAATTCACATATTTTTGCTCAACATGATCTGGAATCCCATGTTGAAAAGACCTGTCAAGTTTGGTGGAGTGAGTTTAAGGATGGGACATATATGCACCACCCAAGCTTTCACTCTGATTGTTATTCCCCCCTGAGTCCTGGTGATTTTTAGAAGTCTAGACCATGTTTTTCATAGCAATTATGTGAATTCAGTTAAATAATCTCACTGTTTACAAATGCTGGTCCAAGCCAAAAGGTGTCAGGAGGCATCTCTTAATTATGCTGCAGTGGGCAAACTGCTGGAAGTTGGGAGGGACAATTTGGCCTCCTGGCTTTTTCCATTTCTGACTTAGGGGCTTTCTTTATACTTAAAGAAAGCATATAAAAAAAATCTCTGTGCCTACTATGTATTTTTCAGCATTAATTATTTCATTATTAGCTTCACTCTATTGCAATCACTCATCAAACTAATTTCTTTGAAGTATGAGGATGAAATTTCAAACGGGATGTTCAAGTCCCTTTAATTGCACTTGAAGTAAGCAGGAACTGTGAGGTCTTTTCTGGAAGCATGGGGGTCTTCTACTATAACAGATAAATCAAAGCCCAGGCAGCTCTGAGCCTTTTCCAGCAAAGCACTGTGGAAAAAAGGGATGGGGGAGAAAAATGACAAATCAACACAATTAAATCTGAAATTGCTGGCTTCCAAAATAAATTCATTCTTCTGAGTCAACACTGTTTTGATTTTTAGATTAAGTTTGTTTTTCAAACCCATGTTTTCCCCAAACTGATTATTTTTGGTATTTTGTACGCCCTTGCGAATTTCCAACAGAATGTTAATATCCTTGACCTGCTTCGTGCATCAATCTGTATTGCAGAACAGCTCCTCAGTGCTGGCAATCACAGTAAATGGTAAAGAATGATGATGAAAAGTGCTGCACCTCAGTTTCCAAAGGTCCCACTGTTCCCCCAGATCCCCAACTGCACTACCAACATTTAATGAGCAGAGCAAGAGCTTGTGTTCCAGAGGGGCTGTGCAAGGTGGCTGTTGTAAGGCTGGAAGAGGATGAGAAGGATGAGGTGGTAGAGAGGTACAAAGGGGTGGGTTAGCATCCTGCCTCAGCCAGGGGTTTCAGGACAGGCTTCACAGGGTCCTTGGAAAGCAGGTGTGAAACTGTACATCAGAGTTCACTTTGAGATGGGAGGTTCCCTGTTGGATGGCTTGGGTTGTGTCATGTCCCTGTAAAACTGAGAGCTTTTGTCCATCTGTGAAAGCCTCTCCATCCCCCTCCTGCCCTGCCCCATGAGTGGGTTGTACCCTGGGAGGTGATTTATGGGACTTTGCACTTGTCCAGCACAACCAGCTCTGCACATGCTTGAGGCCAGCCTATTTAATGCCATAATTTAATAATCAGAAAGAGTCAAGTGAATTTGTTATTCTGGGAGCTTTTTGAAGAAAATGGAGTCTGTTTATAGTTCATTTTGGATTAATTATAAGTCCTGTAGGGGAGAAGGAAGAACAGACACTGGAAGATTGATAACTTCCTTGACAGGCATAGGCTCAGCTCATGAGCTCATAAAAGAGAACAAGATCTCTCTCTAGTTCCATCCTATGGTATGAAGAATCAAACATGCTGACCCGTTCTCTCCCTCTGTCCAGCAAAGAACTAATGCACAGACATCACATGTGCTCTGTCACACTATACTCAGGTAAAGTCCTGGCTTCCATGCTGAGATGCCCTTCCCCAGTCCTCCTTCTAACCTGTTGTAAGACTGTGGTATAATAATAACTTTAAATAATAATAAAACTTATTTGCTCTTCATCCCTGGTTCCTGATGCAGAGCTCCTAAAACCCTTGGAATTTCCTGAGTAGTAGGAGTGTTCTGAACACTAATGAGATGGCTCATGTTTGGCCCCTAGATAGCTTCAGGAGAGGGCTGGTCTCCGGGAAAACCAACCAAGGGATCTGAGGCTTAGAATGCTTAGCCCCACCCTACAGGTAAAGAGGCAAGAGGTTGAGTTCAATGGCCAAAGGCCAACGATTTAATCAATTATGTGTATGTAACAAAACCTCAATACAAAACCCTAAAAATGGAGTTCAGAGAGCTTCTGGTGAACATGTTGATGTGTGGGATGAGCGGCTTGCCCAGTTAGGTCATGGCAGCTCCATGCCACCCCCTCATACCTTGCTCTATGTATCTCTTCCATTTGGCTGTTCTTGAGTTGTATGCTTTATAATAAAACTGGAATAGTAAAGATAGTGCTTTATTGACTCCTGGAAGTTGTTGCAGTGAGTTATTGAACCTGAGAGGAGATTGTGGAAACCCCCGAATTTGTAACTGCACAGAATTGTGGGTAACCTGGAGTCCCCCATCTGCAGGTGGCATCTGAAGTGGGGCCTGTCTGTCAGACTGAGCCCTTACCCTGGGGGGTCTGCACTAACTCCAAGTAGTTAGTTGCAGAATTGGATTGAATTGCTCGATACCCAATTGGTGTCAGAGAATTGGTGGTTGTTGGTAAACACACACACACAGATCGTATATATTTGTAGCAGAATAGAGGTGGCTACTACCTTACAACACCACTGAACCTATGACTCTACTCCAGGTGTTAGTGAGAAATGTCCTTGTTTGGGGTGTCTCTGTATATCACAGCCAGACTAAGACTTTGGCATAGTAGCTCTTTTTGTATGTTGTTGTCTTTTTTTTTTTTTTTTTTTAAGAGAGAGGTATTAAAATAACATCATGCTCATGGACAGCCAACAATCCTCGCGGGTTACAGTCTGCCAATTGGAGCCTTGAGGACTCACACAAATAACCCCATCTTCAAGTGGCCAATAGATCAATCAGATGTAAACTTTCAAGTGGGAATTAGTGACATGAGTGAAGTGTGATGATTTTAAGATCCTCAGGGAAGTGTTTATAAGAACGCAGTTACTGTGAGAGATGCTTGAAATGCTCTGCTATCAGGACAGTTGTTGTCTCAGGTGGGGGACATGCCAGGGTCTGTCTGGATTACCCCACTTCTCTGCTCAAGTTCTACTGCTTCAGAAATGTGCATCTGCAATGCCGTTAAAGAGCCTCCAAGAAAGAGTTTCTGGTTGCTACTAACATATTTCTTTCTCTCTACTCACTAAGGAGAGATTTCTATTTCCTTCGTGGGTCAGCTCGCAAGCCTCAATAACTAATAAGCTCGGAGCAAAACTCTAGTGAGGAAATGTTTACTTTTGGTTCCTGGACCATCAGAGCTGGTTTTATTAATATAGATCTCATAATTTCTACATCTGCAAAAGCTTTGTACATTAATGTGCAGAAAAGATCAGACCCAGCACACAGCTTGTCATGCTCCATAAAAATTTAATGGAAAATAAAATGCACTCTTCAGAAGATCAATACTGTTATTCTCTTTCAGCAAACTGTGAATTATTGTTTTCATAAAATAATAATAATGCCAGCATATTGATATTGAAAGGGGACCTGGTCTGTTGTCGAAAATAAAATCATACTTAATCTTTTAATGCCTTCCTGCATAAACACCCATGTCAGGAACCGGGGCATCTGTCACTCTCTAAAGAGTATGAACCAGTGATAATTTGGCTGCTATGTTGTTTGTTTTTTTAGTGGCTCCAATGCTCAGTTGTGCATGACTTTTTCCCAAGTGGGCAGAAGTTAAAGATCCATATTAGCCACCCCATGGCCATCGGAGGAGCTCTAGAGACTGCGTTTGTGGAAAGGGAGAAGGGGATGGAGGAGAGAAGCACCAGGGGACTAGGGTGATTTGGCTGACAGTCTCAATTATCCCTTCTAACCTCAACACTCATGACCCCATAGCCCTGCCCTGGGTCATGCTCACTTTCTGGAGGAGGCATTGCAGCGCCTCATCCTGCAGCTCGTCACACAGCATGGTCAGTAAATCTCCTCTCTGAGATGTGGAACCATGTGCAGCAAAGCACGTTCTCAAGACTCACTCTCCATGCTGACCTGCCCTTCGGGTCACCTGGTGGATCCACTTCCAATGTCAGGATCTGGCTTCTTGTGTGTGAACCTCCTTACCATATTTGCTCAGTGTCAATGTGTCTTCATGTTGAAGACCAACCACACTGACTCTGAAAAGTGTTAGCAGCTGCCAGTCTGAAAACTTGTGACATTTGCAGATTGAAACCCTAGTGTTAAAGTTGGTTTGAAATGACAGCCTGAAGGTGCCTTCTGGCACCCTTCCTTCAACCCAGCTGGAATCCAGATGCTCAAGCCACACCCCTGAAGCTCCTGGGCTGGCAGGCATGCAGATCTAGGTGGATAGCAGGGTAGCAGGTCAGCGGGGGGACCTGGCTACAAGAATCTTCTTCTGGGCTGGCGAGAGTCTGGGATGAGGATGACACCGCCACAGATCCCTTGGAGGAAGGGGAGCTCTAGCCCAGCACATCATCTCACGAGATCTGCTGGCTCCCCAAATCCCCAAAGGTCTGGGCACAGGTAGAGGGAGGACAGAGAGCCATTGCCCCAGAAATCCCAACCCTTGGTGTCCATAAAGTCTTGGAGGGAAGAAGCCCTACCCTTGTACCTGGTTCCCAGATGCTCAAGGATCAGTACAGCTATGAGGTTTTGTTTGTTTGTTTGTTTGTTTTAAGATTTTATTTTTTTGGGCAGTCCAGGTGGCTCAATGGTTTAGCGCCACCTTTGGCCTGCGGCATGATCCTGGAGACCCAGAATTGAGTCCCTGCATGGAGCCTGCTTCTCCAGGCTAAAAAAAAATTCTTTTTCTTAGAGAATTTATTTATTTATTTATTCATGAGAGACACAGAGAGAGAGAGAGAGAGGCAGAGACACAGGCAGAGGGAGAAGCAGGCTCCATGCAGGGAGCCGGATATGGGACTCCATCCCAGGACTCCAGAATCATGCCCTAAGCCGAAGGCAGATTCTCAACCGCTGAGCCACACAGGTGTCCCCAGCCATGAATTGTTAAAGAAAACTAATAATATGCCCAAAGGACCTGAGCTCAACATGCAAAAAAAAAAAAAAAAAAAAAAAAAAAAAGAAAGAAAAAAGAAAAACAGAACCCCCCAGATAGAAGCAGAACAAGTGTGACAAAACAATGAACAACATGATCAACAGACCCTGCAGAAAGCATCAAAGTAACAGGATGTGTTACAATTTAAATGGACAGGAGCTTAGAATGAGTCACTGTCAGTAGCCAACTGAGTGGCCTGAAGCGGAGCCTGAACACAGGGGCCCCAGGGCATAATCTGGCGCATTGCCTGTTTCTATAAATAAAGCTTTATTGGCGTGTAGCCACACCCATCCATTTATGTATGATCTATGTCAGCAGAGCTGAATGAGGGGACAGACCACATGGCTCACAAAGTCTAAAGCATTCACCTGGCCCTTTGCAGATAAAGCTTGGTAGCTCCTGGCTTAGAAGGTGAAACAGAAGAAAAGCTCACGCAAAGCCAGAGATGAAAATATTAGATAAAAACTGATAATTAGGGGGCACCTGAGCGGCTCAGTAGTTGAGCATCTGCCTTTGGCTCAGGTCATGATCCTGGGGTCCTGGGATCAAGTCCCACATTGGGTTCCCCTCAGGGAGCCTGCTTCTCCCTCTGCCTATGTCTCTGCTTCTCTGTGTACCTCATGAATAAATAAATAACATCTTTAAAAAAAAAACAACAACTGATAATTTGGAATTCATATCCAAAACTCTACTATAAGAATATTAGGAGTCCCGGAAAAAGAACAAAGATCAGATGGAAGAAGGGTAATGCTGAAATAAGTCACAGAAGTCAGGCCACTTATGTTAGCCAGAGGGACGCTCTGTGAGCAGGGGGCTTCATTCACAGGTTGGCCCCAAGAACCTGGGACAACAGCTCACGTAGAAGCATTGCTAAGTATGTATCTGTAGGCTGGATTTCTTCTCTGCTACATCTGATATGCTGTCCACCTTTACCCACCTTTTCTCTTTCCTGGGAGGCTGACCTGGTTAAATAAAATATATTGGCTTTTTAGCCTTCCTGCTTCCTGTTGGGTTCTGCCAAGGGTGGGGAGGGCAGAGGCAGATCAGAAGAAAGGTGAATAAGAGGCCACAGCTACTGCCAGGACAGCCGTCTCCAGATTCCAGTAACTCACTGCCCTCCTGGCTTCAGGGTTACGAGCTGACAACTTCCAACACTTTCCATCCAACCCACATTCCTTGCCATCCTGTGAGCATCTGTTACCCTGCCTCACCTTTGCAGATACTCCTTTATGAAATCTTCCCAGTCACTCCTCAAGGGGTGACATATACACCCCTTAATGTTCTTAAGCATTAAGAACATTCACGTTGTATGACCATCACCATCATCTATCTTCAGAACTTCCCTGTCTTCCCAAAATGAGACTCTGTCCCCATGAAATACTAACCCCCAGCTCCTCCCCAGCCCTCTCCTCTTAGTCTCTATGGATATGACTGGAGAGCAAATCGCTAAAGCTTCTAGAGGTGAACAGAGGAGAATATTTCCACGTGTGAGGATGTTCTATGCCATCTTTTGGAAGGATATGCTTTTTGCAGCTTTCTCTTTGCCTGTCATACACCTAAAATGTACTTAAAATATGGCTCAACAATTTTACAATGACCTCTATTGCGTATTACCATCAATCCTGTCACAAAGTCACTCTGCTGGTGCTAACATAGCGCACTCATACTTGGAAATCCGCCTCAGAGGCCAGCGCATCCGGCACAGCTGTCGGCAATCTGAGATGCTCTTTCTCACATCTGACAAAACCCCTGGGATTATATCTTTCTCTTTTATCACCTACCTAGCAAAAAAAAGTTAGTGTAGAAGCACTATAATTAAACACACGCAATAAGCAAGAGAAGGGAAGGGGGAACTGGGTTGGCATCGGGCTCATCCTTTGCTGCTGTAGGAATTAAGATCTCAGAATAACCTGGAAAGACCCCTGAGGAAGAGGGATTGCCACCAGCAAGCCAGTAGTGAGAAAAACCTCTGCTATGCCAGGATACAGGCTCCATGCCTGGGTTAATTTCAAAATATGGCTTAAACCTTGGCAATGTACACACACACACAAAGTTAAGTATAAATGTATAATGATCAACTGAGTGGGCATGTGTAAAACAAGTAAATAACTGACAGTATTAATTCTTGAAATAGGAAGTCCTGCTTGCTGGCTGGGGCAAACATCCTGGCAGACCATGAAGCCACTTCGGCAGATCTGAGCCTGGCGAGAAGGGGCGGGAGAAGGTGAAAGTGTGCTCCAGGCTTACCTGGGTCTGGTCAGATGGAGCAGTACTGTTTCAGTAGGGAAACTACTTGGTGCCTTGTTTTCACACAATAATGGAGAAATGCTGTTTGATTATGAATATATAGCAGATGGAAAGTTCTTTGGTATTAACTACATGTTGCTGTGTCACAAATGACCCTTGAACAAAATGGCTTAAAACAACAACAATTGGTTATTTCTCATGATTGATAGTGTGCCTGGGCTTGCTCCCGTGGCTATATGCAGCAAGGGCTTGAGGACCACTGGGCCTGTCCCTCTCCACCTGCTGTTAAGGTCCTTCAGGGACTCTCCACTGGGGCTCTCATCCTTGTAGAACACAGCATGAGCCTCCATGGACAGGAGCAGAACCAAGACAGCAAGATCAGAAGTCCCAAAGTTCAGCCCACAGCTCTGGAATTTGCACATCACCTGCCCCACTGTCTTGGTTGAATGAAGTTGCAAGTCCAACTGGGATTAAAGGGGATGAGATACTGATGCCATCTCATTGTTCCTCATCGCTGCCTCACATGGTGTAGGGGGAGACTCCCTGGGGGCCTTTGTTGGGTGGATCCATCACAACTTTCAAATAAACAAGAGGAAGGAGAAATCAATAGTAATTCGATCATACTAGAAAAATAAATAGGAAAAAGTAACAAGGCAAAACAAAGTTAGAGAATCAATGTAAAACAAGATGTGGGGAGTCAAGTCCTATGTGACACTTATGCTGGATGTTGATCATGGTGGTCCAATCTTCAAGCACAAATCATGTCAACATAAATAGTTAATATTATTATTAAATACTGTAAAAGTAAATGTAACATATCAGCAAAAGGATATATACTTATTTATTTTAAATAATTTAAAAAGGGTTTATTCCAGTAATGCAAAGTTGACTAAATGTTATAAAATCTATAAACCTGACCCATTGTATCAGAATATAAAGGAAGAAAACACATACATTCTAACTAGTGAGGCTGAATAGGCAATTATTAAAATTTAGGTACCACTGATAATGAAAACAAAGAACTCCTTAAATATGATGAGAATTTATCCCCAAAGCAGTCACGAATATGAACAAATATTACATTATTCAAAATGGCAAAATACAACAGCTATCTTAATTAAATGGTAATGAAGAGGTTTCATTGTCACCATTATTGTTCAACGTTGTTTCGGCATTGCAGAAAAGGCAATGATATGAGAATGAACACTCACGGTAAACATTGGAAGAGGAGAGATAAAACAATTCTTTTTTGTTTAGTTGTTTTTTGCTGACATGACAGCATACTTGGAAAACCCAGGAGAGTTAAGTACGCAAAGTACTGGGATTAAGAAAAAATGTGATAAGATGGGTAACTGAGTGAGAAACGTACAAAACTCAATTATTTTCTTCTCTATTTTAGCAATAAGCACCTGAAGCAAATAAACTACAGAAGAGATGTAAGACTTACACAGAGAACAGAGAGAGGGACACACAGAGAGAGATGGCCAGATGGAGAGGTAGAGAGATGGAGAGACATATTTGGACTCTGCAATGTTTGTTTGTTTGGGTAGGTGGCTAGTTGGTTGGTTGGTTGGTTGGTTTGGGGGATTATGTTGGATATTAGGGGAAAAAACCTTGAGGTACATGTGGAAGGATCAGTACTGGAAATAGTCCATTCTCTTTCCTGGGAGGAGATTGGACTAATAATACTAGTGCGATCATTTCTGGAAGAAAATAAAGCTGAACTCCTCTTACACTTTCTTACAGAAAATATGAGCTACTAATGTACTAAAGACAGCTGTAAAAAATATGAAACATCTATGAAAAGGGAGAGAATTTCTTAAGCAGAAAACTCAGAAATCCAGACATTATAAGATGAAGTACAGATTTGATGAAATCAAATGATAGCAAAGAGTTAAAAAATAAAAACAAGGATTTCAAAAATGTTTGCAGTGCGAATGACAGGGAAAGGGTTAACAACTATACTATGAAAGTCTCTTAAAAATTGACAAATACTGGAAAGACAACCCAACTGAAAATGGGCCAAGTATTTCAGTTGGCAATCCAAAGATGAGCAAATCCAAGTGATTAACAAATGGGGGAAGAGTCTCTTACTCATTAGCAGTCAGGGAAATGCAATTTGAAGTTAAAATGAGATCTCTCTTTACAACAATCAGACCATAAAAATTAAGAACTTTAACACTTACTATTGGCAAGCTACTCCAGAGAGAGTATAGGCACCGCTTTCTGGTATAAATGTGAATTCGCACAGCTATTTGGAAAACATTTGACAACATTAGTGGAAATTAAAAATATAGATCCCATCTTCTCACATAAAAATACAAATGCCAGCACCTAAAGTGTTTTATATATATGAAACCAAACTAAACCAAACTGAACAAAGAAACTTTCACGCCTCCAAGAAAGAAGTGGCTGAATGAGAAGAGGTACAATCACACTAATAAAATAGGAAATGCTATGCAGGGTTTAAAAGAAAGCTAGTTGCATAAAGACCTCATTTTAGGAAGCAATGGTAAAAGTTTTGACTTGCATGAGAATAGATGTATATTTGTAAATAACTAAATGCAATGGTGAAAAATATGGAAGGGCAGACTGCTATTTGCAAACACAGGTTAATGTGGGTTGGGAAATGGATGCCTGGGTGGCTCAGTGGTTGAGCATCTGCCCATGGCTCAGGTTGTGATCCCGGGGTCCTGGGATGGAGTCCCGCATGCAAACCTGGCTGGCTTTCCCCCTGAGACTAGAGATTAGCAGTACCCTTGTCCCAACCTTTCCCAGGTCGATCTGCCCCAGATAAGGCAGGTTCTAGAATGAGACGGGGGTGGGGGTGGGGGAAACATGGGAAGGGCAGGGGCTCTCCTGGCTTGGTCTCTCATGAATAAATAAATAAAATCTTTAAAAAAAAATGTAGGTTGGGAAATAATGTGGTTAGGGTAGGTGGGGAAGGAAGATGGGGTAGAAGCAAGGGGGAGAGAGGGGAGGAGAACGAGGAGGGGAGAGGAGAGGGAGGGAGGATTTAAAAACTGGAGCATGTATCTCATGACTGTCATTCACTGATGATTGTGTGCGTGTGTGTGTGTGTGTGTGTAACATGGACATAAAATGTGATAAGAGAGAAAGTTTTCAGCAGTCTGTGTACAGATCCTTCCTTTCTTTCCTTTTTTTTTTTTAACTTTTTATTTATTTATTCATGAGAGACACCAAGAGAGAGGCAGAGACACAGGCAGAGGGAGAAGCAGGCTCTCTGCGGGGAGCCCAATGTGGGACTCAATCCCAGGACCCCGGGATCATGCCCTGAGCCAAAGGTAGATGCTCAACCACTGAGCCACCCAGGGGTCCCCAGATCCTTTCTTTTAGATTGATGAAATCTTCCATTTCCTTTCTGAAGTAAGAGGTGGTAGAAAGAGGTGGGTTAAGGGCACAGCATCCAAAGTTAGGCTGCCTGGACTCTGTCCGACTCTTTCATG
This sequence comes from Canis lupus dingo, assembly GCF_003254725.2. Taxonomy (NCBI): domain Eukaryota; kingdom Metazoa; phylum Chordata; class Mammalia; order Carnivora; family Canidae; genus Canis; species Canis lupus. The sequence goes on along the minus strand of NC_064247.1, from coordinate 59,327,476 downwards.
ACTGTCTCTGCATCTCTGGGCCATTTCTTCTCTTGATGCCTTCTCTCATCATCCTAAAAATGGAAATAATTTTATCTACTTCCTGGCCTGAGGCAAGGATTAAATGAGGTAATCCATGTATACACAACAAGTACTATTTTCTATTATTAAAATTATTTATAAGACAAAGAAAAGCTACTATTGTTTTTTATTTATCTTTGATTATACCACCTAATTAAAAAAAAAACTCCTTACTAATACTAGAGTTCATTTTTTCTGGAGGCTCTTTGGTTTTCTAGGTATATAATCATAATGTGTAGGGAAGGGACTTTTATTTCCTCTTTGTCTTGATGTTTAAATGTTTCTTATTACATTCTTTAAAACTTTACAAGGATGGTGAAAAATAACAGCGATAACAACTATCCTGTCTGGCTCCTAATTTTAATGGATACCATTTCAGTTGTTTATCATTCAGAATTAATTGATGCTTGTTTTTCAAGAAATTAACTTGGTCATGTTTAACTAGTTTCTTCTAGAAAGTTTATTGTGAATGATTGCTAAGTTTCATCAAATGTCTTCTTAGGATCTTTATGTATTTTTGTTCTCCCTTTAATATGTCAAAAAATATAGTTGTGAATTTCTAAAAAAATAAACCGTATTTCCATTTTTTAAACAAACCCTGCTTGGTTATTGACTCTTATTCTCTTGATACACTGCCAACTATGAATTTGCTAAGGCATTGTTTGGAATAGCCATATCTACATTGATAAATGAGGCAGGTCTATAAGTGTCTTTCTTTGTACTATATTTTTTACTATAGTTTCAGAGTTATGGTACACTGTTCAGAGGAGCTGTGTGCTTTGGGAAATTCAAAAAGGTACCAGATGGGGCAGGTAGGGCTAAGACTCAGCCATACAGAGGCCATGCTATGCCCTTAGGGTGGATGTCTGCATCTATAGGCATCATGGGCAAGCCTGTGTCCCCCACCTCCCCCCAGAGGAGGCATGTCTTTCTTATTTGTGTGAAAGCACCACAGGGGCTGGAGGTAGCTAGGATATTATAACTGACAATTTCTGATACTTCCATATAGTTTTAAAAGTGTTTAAGTTATAGTGAAAGGGAATATAAGAGAAGGGAGAAGAAATGTGTGGGAAATATCAGAAAGGGAGACAGAACGTAAAGACTGCTAACTCTGGGAAACGAACTAGGGGTGGTAGAAGGGGAGGAGGGCGGGGGGTGGGAGTGAAAGGGTGACGGGCACTGGGGGTTATTCTGTATGTTAGTAAATTGAACACCAATAAAAAATAAATTAAAAAAAGTGTTTAAGTTATACTGAAATTATCTGTTTTTATGTATCAGATAAAATATAACTATGAACTCATTTACTCATGTAATCACGGTTCCTTTATAAACAGTACACCTTCAGGTATCTTTTTAAACTTTTTCTTTTCAAGTTTTCTATTTCTTCTGGGGTGAGTTTTGGTATCATCTGTATATTTTTTAAAAAAGATTCCATAGAAATGGAAGCACTATTACCTAAGGAAATATGCCAGATTTTTTTCAGTTGCAGTGCTTCTAGGGGAAAAATCTTAACACAAAGATAGTGCCCAATAATAGGGCAGTGATTAGAATCTACTGTGGAACGTCAATGGTGTGGAATAGGTAATTAAAAAGAGTGAGGTAAATTAGATGGGTTTTTGTACTGTGTTGCAACAGATAAAAAGTAAAATTCAGAAAAGTATAAATAACATGATCTCAATTTGTTATAAAAGAGCAATGGTCAAGAAACTCCTCCAGAGACTGGGCCTGGAGTCATACTATCTGCCTGCATTTGAACCCTACTGTGTGAACTTGGCTACATTCCTTAAATTAGCTGTACTTCTGAGTCTTCACATGTAAAAATGATAGTAATAATGAAAGTCAACTCAAACATTGTTGGGAGCACACTTAGAGCAGGTAGCAAGTGCAAAATAAATATACTGTATGAGTCATGAGTCACCTATTGTTTCAGGAGTGTGTATTAGGGTACACGCAATCACATATGTGATCCCACAAGCACAAGAAAGGCATAAATGGATACATATAAAGTTCCTTGGGGGAAGGGTAGTTGGTGTGAAGAAAAACTTAGGAAGGAAAAGACCCTAGATCAAAATAAATATAAATGGTGAGTTTCCATTTATGTAGAAGTATTCATACATGTGCATATGCATATCTATGTAGAAATGGATGAAAGAATTGTTATTATGCATATTAGAAACAAGAATGAAATAATGCACAGAGTACATGTAGAAAAGCTCTTTTATTCAGTTTAAAGAAAAAAAAAAGAAGAGGAACAATTTCTGCCAGGTGTCAGAAAATATCCAAAGCAGAACGACAGCAAACACAATAGCTGTTATTTTTTTGAACGAAAGAAAAGTTGAAAAAATATATTTCTCCTATAAAAACAAACAGACGTATGAAGGAGGGGGTCAAAGAACACCTGTGCATTTGCAGGGTCTGCTTTATGACTTTGCTTTTTGAAGCCCATGTACTAAGGATGACAGTGGTCATTCAGCAGCCATCATGGCCAGAGTGCAGATCCTGGCCAGATACTGTAGCTAATGGACTCCATGAAAGTCACTTTATGAGCCTCTGAAGAGTTGAGGATCTAACATTTCCATTATCTTATGAGGAGACACCATTATTATTTTTTTAAGTTTTAATTTTAATTTCAATACAGTTAACATGCAGTGTTATATTAGTTTTAGTTGTACAATATAATGAGTCAACACTTCAGTGCTCATCATAAGTATGCTCTTTAATCCCCATCGCCTATTTCCCCCATCTTCTCCCATCTCTCCTCTGGTAACAGTCAGAGTCTGTTTCTTGATTTTTCCCTCTTGCCTTTTTCCCTTTGCTCATTTGATTTATGTCTTAAATTCCACATTTGAGTGAAATCATATGGTGTTTATCTTTCCCTGATGGACATATTTTGCTTAGCATAATAGCCTCTAGTTCCATCTATGTTGTTGCAAATGGCAAGGTTTCATTCTTTTTATGGCTGAGTGAATATATATATATATATATATGAATATATAATGGAATATATAAAATATATATATAATGGAGTATAATATATATAATGGAATATATATGTAATATATATAACGGAATATGTAATATATATACCACATCTTCTTTATCTGTTCATCAATAGATGGACACTTGACTATTTCCATAATTTGGCTATTATAAATAATGCTGCTATAAACATAGGGGTGAATGTATCTCTCTGAATTACTGTTTTTGTATTTGGGAGGTAAATACCCAGTAGTGCAATTACTGGATCTAGTTCTATTTTTAACTTCCTGAAGAACCTCCACACTGTTTTTCCAGAGTGGCTGTGCCAGCTTGCATTCCCACCAGTTGTGCAGGAGGGCTCCCCTTTCTCCACATCCTTGCCAACACCTGTTTCCTGTGTTGTTAATTTACCCATTCTGAAAGGCATGAGGTGGTATCTCATTGTGGTTTTGATTTGAATTTCCCTGATAACAAATGATGCTGACCATCTTTTCATGTGTCTGTTGGCCATCTGTGTGTCTTCTTTGGAGAAAGGTCTTTTCAAGTCTCTGCCCATTTTTAATTGGATTATTTGTTTTGGGTATTGAGTTGTATCAGTTCTTTATATATTTTGGATGCTAACCCTTTATTGTATATGTCATTTGCAATTATCTCCTCCCATTCCATAGGTTACCTTTTAGTTTTGTTGACTGTTTTCTTTGCTGTGTAGAAGCTTTTTATTTTGTTTACGCTCCAATAGTTTATTTTTACTTTTGTATCCCTTGCCTTGGGAGACATAAATAGAAAAATGTTGTTATGGTCAATGTCAGAGATATTACTGCTTGTATTCTCCTCTAGGGTTTTTATGGTTTCAGGTCTCACATTTAGATCTTTGACCCATTTTGAATTTATTTTTATGTATGGTATAAGAAAATGGTCCAGTTTCATTCTTTTGCATGTGGCCAGTTTTCCCAACAGCATTTGTTGAAGAGATGTTTTTTCCCCTCTTGATATTCTTTCCTGCTCTGTCGAAGATTAATTGGCTATATAGTTGTGGGATTTATTTATGGGTTTTCTATTTTATTGATATAAGTGTCTATTTTTGTGCCAGTACCATACTGTTTTGATCACTACAGCTTTGTAATATAACTTGAAGTCCAGAATTGTGATGCCTCTAACTTTGCTTTTTCTTTTTCAGGATTACTTTGGCTATTCAGAGTCTTTTGTGGTTCCAAACAAATTTTAGTATTGTTTGCTCTAGTTCTGTGAAAAATGCTGTTGGTATTTTGATAGGGATTGTATTAAGTCTGTACATTGCTTTGAATAGTACATTTAAAAAAATATTTTATTTATTTATTCATGAGAGACAGACAGAGAAAGAAAGAGAGAGAGAGAGAGAGAGAGAGAGAGGCAGGCTCTATGCAGGGAGCCTGACATGGGACTCGATCCCTGGGTCTCCAGGATCATGCCCTGGGCTGACGGCGGTGCTAAACCACTGAGCCACCAGGGCTGCCCCTGAATAGTACAGATATTTTAACAATATTTCTTCTTCTAATCCATGAACATGGAATGTCTTTCCATTTCTTTGTGCCATCTTCAATTTCTTTCATCAAGAAAAGTTTTCAGAGTACAGGCCTTTCACCTCTTTGGTTAACTTTATTCTTAGGCATTTTATTTTTGGTGCAATTGTAAATGGGATTGTTTTCTTAATTTCTCTTTCTGCTGCTTCATTATTTGTGTATAGAAATGCAACAGATTTCTGTGCATTGATTTTGTATCATGTGACTTTACTGAAATCATTTATTAGTTCTAGTAGGTTTCTTTTTTAAGATTTATTTATTTACTGGAGAGAGAGAGAGAGTGAGAGAGAGAGATCAGGAGGGGAAGAAGGTGAGAGAATTTAAGCAGATTCTGTGCTGACTGGGGAGCCTGATGCTGGGCTCAGTCTCATGACCCTGAGATCATGACCCAGATCAAGAGTTGGACACTTAATTGACTGAACCACCCAGCCACCTCAGTTCTAGTAGTGTTTTGATGGAGTTGTTAGGGCTTTCTATAGAGAGTATCGTGTCATCTACAAATAGTAAAAGTTTTACTTCTTCCTTACCAGTTTCAATGCCTTTTATTCCTTTTTCTTAACTGATTCCTGTGGTTGGGACTTCCGGTATTATGTTGAATAAAATTGGTGAAGTGGACATCTTTGTCTTCTTCCTGACTGTAGAGGAAAAGTTCTCAGTTTTTCCCCATTGAGCACGATGTTGTCTGTGGTTTTTTCATATAAGGCCTTTATTATGTTAAGGTATGTTCCTTCTAAACCTACTTTGTTGAGAGTTTTTATCATGAGTGGATGTTGTACTTTGTCAAATGCTTTTTCTGCATCTATTGAAATGATAATATGGCTTTTATCCTTTCTCTTATTGATGTGATGTGTCACACTGATTGATTTGCAAATATTGAATATTATCCTGGGAATAAGTCCCACTTAATTGTGGTGAATGATTTTTTTTAACATATTGTTGGACTTGGTTTGCTAGTAATTTGTTGAGGATTTTTGCATCTGTGTTCATCAGAGATATTGGCTTGTAGTTCTCTTTATTTTTAGTGTCTTTATCTGGTTTTGGTATCAGGGCTGGCCTAATAGAATGAATTTGGAAATTTTCCTTCCTCTTCTACTGTTTAGAATAGTTTGGTAAGAATAAGTATTAACTCTTCTTTAAATGTGTGGTTGAATTCACCTGTGAAGCCATCTGCTCCTGGGCTTTTGTTTGTTGGGAGATTTTTGATCACTGACTTCATTTCATTGCTGGTAACTGGTCTGTTCAAATTTTCTATTTCTTCCTGCTTTGGTTTTGGTCAGTTATATGTTTCTAGAAATTTACCCATTTCTTCTAGGTTGTCCAATGTATTGGCATACAATCTTTCATAATATTTTCTGGCGATCCTTTGTATTTTTGTAGTGCCACTTGTAATTTTTCTCCTCTTTCATTTGTGATTTTGCTTATTTGAGTCGTCTCTCTCCCTTTCTCTTTTTATGTGTCTGACTGGAGGTCTATCAGTTTTGTTGATATTTTCAAAGTACTAATTCCTGGTTTCACTGATTTGTTCTATTGTTTTTGTTGTTGTTGTTTGTTTTGTTTTGTTTTGTTTTTAGTTTCTGTATCATTTACTGCTGCTCTACTCTTTATTATGTCCTTCCTTCTGCTGGTTTGGGGTTTTGTTTGTTCTTCTTGTCCTAGTTGCTTTAGGTGTAAAGTTAGGCTTTTTATTTAAGATTTTCCCTGTTTCTTCGGGTAGATCTGTATTGCTATAAACTTCCCTCTTAGAACCACTTATACTGCATCTCAAAGATTTTGTACTGTTGTATTTTCATTTCTTTTCTTGCAATTTTTAAATTTCTTCTTTGATTTCTTGATTGACTCACTCATTATTTAGCAGCATGTTATTTAACTTCCATGAATGTGTGCTCTTTCCATATTTTTTTCTTGTGGTTGATTTCTGGTTTCAGAGTATTGTGGTCAGAAAAGATGCATGGTATGACTTCAATCTTTTTAAATTTATTGAGGCTTGATTTGTGGCTTAATATGTGATATATGATCTATTCTGGAGAATGTTTTACATGCACTTGAGAAGACTGTGTATGGGGAGACACCATTATTATATGGCTATTGACAGATGGGGAAATGGGAGCCAGATAGGTCACATGGCTGACCCAAGGCTACCCAGGTTGGATGGGCTTTGTTCAACATTCAAATCCACATCACCTGACTCATAATAATTCTGCCTTGTGGAGCATTCCCTGTGAATATGAAATTATATAAAAAATAAAACAAAAATCACACAGGGACACGTGGGTGGCCCAGTTGGTTAAGTATCTGACTCTTGGATTCAGCTCAGGTCCTGATCTCATGGCTTGTGGGATCAAGCCCACATCAGGCTTTGTGCTCAGTTAGAGTCTGCTGGGATAGTCTCTCCCTCTGCCCCTTCCCCTGCTCTCTCTCTCTCAAATAAATGAATAAATCTTTTTTTAAAAAAATCACACAAAATGTTTCTCTCTTTAGTTTCTTGAATAAGCTTAGTCTCAGCTGCTCTAAAAGAGGCAAAGATTTACAAAATGTTTTTTGCTTATTTACCAAGAGTAACTTTAGCATCTTAAGAATTAGGACCAATGAAAGCCACCCTTAACAAAACCTGTGATGTTTCATTAATAAATATTTGGGAAATGTTAACCCAGAGAATCCTCCCTTATATTACAAAACAAAAGCAAAAGATGCCCCTGAGCTGGATCATTTTTTTTGAAAAGGTTTTGTGATCACAACTGCATCTTGTGAAATTTCCCTGACCAAGCAGGTTTTTTGTTTGTTTGTTTGTTTGTTTGTTTGTTTTTGCTGTGGGGCAAAATCCTCAATCAAGACTGTTCTTCAATACTCGCCAAACACCTCACTTTATCTTATATAGGGTAATTTCATTTTGGAGTTGACAATATTATGAAGTTGGAACAAATCCCAGGTACCTAGAAATAAAAGCACTTAAAAGTTTGTGACATCTGTTTTTATTAAAAGTTGACATCGTTTATCAAATAATATTTATAGCCACCCCCTTCTCCAGTTCAAGAGGGGTCTGGGCCCCAGAGAAATCATCATTTATTGACTTAAGCTATAAAAGAGCCACAGTAGATCCACATCCTGAAATAACAATGAGCTGGAGGCATTTCAAGCCCTGTAATACTCCACTCTACACTGGAGCTCCATCCTAGCGATCAGCATGTTCATGCTCTGAAGCATGGATGCTCACTCCAGATGCAGAGTTTGCACTAAGGAGCAGATCTTATAGAACATTGACAATAACTATCAATCAGCTGTATATAGTTTCTCATGTTCCACTCCTACAAAAACGCAATGAAGAGGTTTATAAAATGTTAGCAGAATCCAGAGGGTACTCTATGGAGTTTTAATCTGGTTGACCACTGGCTCATCATATTTCTTAAGTGCCCCTTATGACCTCTTTCTTAACAAGCCTGTCTCTGTATCTTTGAAAACTCAAGTAGGAATGATAAATGTATTTTACCCCAGGATGTGCCTAAATGCCAGTGTGCCCCTCTCAGGGTGTGACCAGGGGGGCCACTCCCCTGCCATGGGAACAGGGTGACCCTGAATGTAGCTCTTCCCATCAACCTTCCTGTCCGAGTCCTTACCCTTCCAGATGAACATTTCCACAGTATGCGTTCACTCCTTCCTTTTTTTTAGAGCATTACTAAATATTCGTATATCCACAAACAACAGGTTTGGTTTATATATTTTAAATCATTTACTGATCCACCGTGTATGGAGTCCATGCTAGCCAAAGCTACCCATCACCTCTCCCCTGGATATGTACAATAAACTTCTATAGTTTCTCCCCTTCGCCTGTGCCTCCTCTCTGCTGAAGGCTCTCCCATCACAGGATCAAAGCCATATTCTTAATGTAGCAGTTCTCCAAGTCCCACTCACCTCTTCCAAATTCCAAGCTCCCAGGTCTCCATCCCTAGGCTTCCACTCCTGCCATTTTCTGCATTGCTCACTGCTTCCACCCTCTGGTCTCTTGATGTTCTTCCAACATTCTCAGCATGCTTGCACCTCAGGGCCTTTGCACCTCCTGTTCTCAGTGCCTAGAATGCTCTTTCTCAATATCCACATGGTCCACTCTTTCCCTTCTTGGTCTTGACTCAATGTTGCCTTCTCCCAAGATCTCTTAGACTGAACTTTAAGTGATGCCCCTTCCTGCCTGCCTTCCTGCATGGTGCCTTCCAGCACTTAGCTCCATGTGACAAATACTTACTTAACTATCTGTGTATTTATTTCCACCAGAATGCAAGCTCTATGAAGGCTAAGATTGTGTGTATGCCAGTTGTGTGTGTATGCCAGTTCCCAGTACTTGGAAGAGGGTCTGGTACTTGGTGGATCCTTAATACATAAATTTTTTGAAGAACAAACTCTTCTTTGAAGTACACATGCTTCTGTAACTTGCATTTTTTTAGTCTCAGAATGAATCATTTCTGCTCATTTACATACCTGTGCTTCCCTCATTTCCACAGCTGTGTACTATTCCACAGTGTGAACACACACACTTGTGTATCCATCATCCTGTGGATGGTCATTTGGGGAGTTTCCATTTGTCTTGAGAACCAAGAATGCTGTTTGAAATATTCTTGCATGTTTCTCAGTGGACATGTACAAGAGTTTCCAGAACATTCCCCTCAGAGTTCACTTGAATCTATACTTCTATTGAAATCCATGGTCTAGCCTTTATTGTCCTTCCTTTTACCTTTAACATGAAATGCTGCACCTTGACCAAAGCACTTGTGTTGTTTCAACCCCCAGGGGTGCTCCAGGGTTGATCAGGATGGTGGTTTCCATGGATTTCAGCCCTGCTGACTTTAATTCTCTTGGGCTGTGCAGTGCCCCTGAGCCCTCCCTGCTAAAATTGTTTGCTATCAGAAGAACCGTAATGTGTTTTGCATTTATCTCACCCCCGGGCATCTTCAGTTGTCCCCATCAGTTGTGCTCACTGAGTTGGCCTCTTTGGGGAGTGATTCCCTCTCTCCACTCAACTCTACCTCTCATGGTTTGCTCTCATAAAATGCATTCCACCTACTTCTTTTACAGCCTCATCACTGCGGTTTATGACAGAAAGAGTGAGGCTGGCATGTGATGGAGGACCTGCGGAGAAGTCCTTTGAGCCCTGGGCTTCCAGGAGATGCGTGCATTCCTTCCCAGGAACAAACAATGCTGAGATGGTAGTACTTTGCAGATCCAACATTTGTGCTGTAATTCAGGGACGGCTGCCAGATTTATTGACTGTTTCGAGAGACAAACGAGAGAACCATTTTCTGCTCCAAATCATCTTAAGCTTTGGAAAGTGACACGCTATTTTATAAGTGTGTGTGAGGGCCTCACAGCATCCAAAAGTGAGAGGGGGAAGTTATTAAGGTCTCCAGTGTCTTTATAGATGCATTTGGATATTGACTTGACTATTGTAAACCAGAGCTGCCAAATAATACGAGCCTAAATAACAATTCATACTTTCCTCTCCCATAAAGTACAGGATCCAAGCCTCTCTCCTTTGTTATTGGACATCCCTCCAATATCACTTAGATGCTGTGGTGCTTAATGGCTGCTGAGGCTCACTTCTAGATGCTTTCATTTTAGGCAGAAGAAAAGAAAGAAAGAAAGAAAGAAAGAAAGAAAGAAAGAAAGAAAGAAAGAAAGAAAGAAAGAAAGAAAGAAAGGAACCGAGGAGCACAAGCTGAAATATGTGCATGTTCCTATGCACTCAAGCCCACTACCAAACTCCTGCCAGGTGGCCACATCTCAGGGGGAAGTTGGAATGAAAACTTTCTGCCACAGTGGGGAACACTATCATTCAGGGATTCCTTGTCTCCCTCCTCTCCAGGCTCCATATTCTCCTTCAGGTTGGTTAAAGAGGCAGAAGAGCCTGCCGTTCTGTAGACAATGGCCGAAGCAACCTAGATGCACTTCCCAGCTATGCTCCAGGCAGAGTCTTTGGGTATATGGTCTAGCTTTTGATCTTCAGCTGCCTCATCTGTAAAATGGAACCATAGAGCCTCCATCATAGAAATGGTTTGTTGTTAGAATTGGTCTGACACATCATAAATGCCCAGAACCAAGATGTTTGCAGGGGTTTCTGCTCTCAGTTCCAAGTAGGCTGCCGAGGAGCACTGTTTGCCTTATGCTCACCATCTCTTTGAGGGCTGTGCCTGTCTCCTGCTGCCCTAGGTATCCTGGTCTTGAACTCCAGACTCCTACCTGTCGCACCCTTGAAGATTGAGGCCAGGTTCCTGGAGGCCCTGACTCTTCTCAGGTCCCAGCAGCTGTGTCCAAGCCCCTGGCTCTCCTGCTCTGCATTTCATGAATGCGCCCTGAAACAAGGGCAGGTTGGCCCTGGGAGCATCAGATGGTGAAGGAAGGTCCTCCTTCTCTTATTAGCTCATCTCTGGGGTTGGACAAAATACATGTGTGTGTGGTGGGATGAGTTAGCAAAGACCCATGCTCAGGTTAGAAGTAGTTTAACGAAGCCAGGCATTCTCACATAATTACAATGTATATCCAGATTCATACCCAATGCCAAGCAGCTTGGGTTTTAACATGACATAGCTTCATGGTTATGTAAACTCTGGGTGAGGCCACCTGTTTCTGCCCATTAACAGGACAGCCTCAAAGGATGACATAGTGTCCCTGCACTGAGTTCCATCATCTGCAAGATGGGGACCATGGTAAGACTCACTCCACGTGGCTTTCTGAGGTTAAATGATATGATGTTTGAAAGCACATAGATAATAAATGATAAACGAATAACACCTACATCACCATCACAATAAGCAATACTTCAGTACATCAATAATCTCCCTCAATTGTCACATGTATTAATTTGTTGGGGCTACCATAACAAAGCACAGCAAATGCTGTGGCTTACACAGCACAAATGTATTGTCTCCCAGTCCTGGAGGCTGGAGGTCTGAGATCCAGGTGGTGGCAGGCTGGTTCTTCCTGAGAACCCTCTCTCTGGCAATGGATGGCCGTCCTCTCCCTATGTCCTCATGTGATCCTTCCTCTGTGTCTGTCTGTCCTTGTGCCTTAATTTTCTCTTCTAAAAAGACACTGGTCCTATTGGATGAGGGTCCATACCAGTGGGTGGGCGTCATTTTAACCTAATCACGTCTATGAAGACCCTGTCTTCACATATGGTCATGCTCCCAGGTCCGAAGGGTTAGGACTTCAACATAGGAATTTGGGAAGAGACACAATTTATTCTCTAACATCAGGTTTCTGAAATACTGATTTGCTTAGCAGATATGTTTGGGTGGGACTTCTTTTTTCTTCTAGAAACCATTATATATTTTTTTTCTTAATTAAAAAAAAAAAAAAAACAACAACCCAGGAGGTTTCCTCTTCTTTATTCAAATAAAATTTGCTTTCAGATAGGAGTAAAGTGATAGGAAATGGAAGCTGCACCATTAGAGATAAAAATGGTAATGAGTTTTAATAGTTCATTTTGCTTTTCAGTGTTGAAATGAACTTGGAGAGAATGATCCTACAGCTTTGAGTCATTAGCTGTCCAGTCACACAGCAGCCAGCTGTAGAACTTCAAGAAAAAAAAACCAAAACAACACCTCCGAGCACCTCTTTACCATCAGCTGTCAGCTATGATGCCGGGCTGCCCATCAGCATTGTGCAGGAGCTAATACAGCAACGAGCTTACCTCAGTTATTGGTTATGGATTTAAAGCACAAGCATATGGATTTGAAATAGAACCTCTGAGAATCTGTTTTATAAACTCAGGTTATTTGTCACAGAAAAATGAAGTTTAAAGTGGTAGGGAGAGCTGGTTAAAAGGCACCGTCAAAGCATGCTAAGTTTTAAAAGGGTAATTGTCTGTCTTGGCTGCTGAGACAAGAGGCTGGAGTAGGTGGCCAAAGATACTACCGAGGACAATCCTAGGGACGGTCTCCTCCCCCAGAGTCCTTGTTCAGGGAGCCACCATAGACATGCCTCATGGGAGGAGCAAGTATCCAGGGATACTGACCTCTGTCTTGAAGTTATTTGCACAAATTTTTGCCTTCTTGTGCAATTTCATGATAAGGTTGAGTATGTTTCTCCCAGGAAGAAAAATGGCTCAGAAAGTAAATTCATGATTGTTCTAAATGTGGAAAACATATAAAAGTATAGCACAAGTAGGGATTTTGAGAAATCCTTTCAACAGAAATTCAGTTACAAGGTGCAGAGCTGGCACCATCAACCCCCTGTCCACTGGGTTAGAATGGATCTCTTCCTCTGGCATTTGGGGGGCTTCCCAGGGTTACCTGAGCTAATGTTTCCAAGATTTGAATATGCTAGCTCCCACCCATGCCCACTCCCTGTCCTCCAGCTCCTCTGGCCTCTAAGAACCCTGATGTCCACCCCTCCCATGGCTTCATCTGTGTGGTTCCTGGGTCACTACTCTTCCCACCACCCAGACCCTCTGGAGTCTGCAAGGCCCAGTCCAGGGGCCTGTACAAATCTTGCTGCTTCTTTCCTACCTCTCCTGGCCCCTCTGATTTCTCCTCAGGTACTCAAATGCCTTAGCTCCAGAGACCTGCAACCTCCTTGAAGACAAAAACCAAAAACCAAAGCAAAACAAAAAATACTGCATCTTTACATAGTGGTGGCTGGAACATGTAAGAAATGAAGCTGATATTTGTATAGAGGAAGCTAGGCTGCTTTTATGTTTGCATGCAGAGAGTTCTGGAAGAAATAGCGTCCCAGCTTCTATCAATTGTTCCCCAGAGCAGAGAGCAGGATAACTTTCAGCTCTAAGTATTCAGATTATGTTTCCCGATGGCAGCTTCTGGGTTGTTGACAACAACAGAAGTGATGGAGGGGGTGGTGGATCTCAGGTTGTGATATGGTAGCAAAAGCACAGAAACTTGCCCAAGCCAGTGGGAAAAGGAAAGGAGATTAGAGAAATCTGGTTGCTAAAGCCCATAGTCAAGAGTCCCTGGATCTTGGTGAGGTGGAGCACATTGAGTTGGAAGCTGGGACAATGAGAAGGGAAATGTCAGCATGTTGGTTTCCTTATAAAGAGACACCTGCAAGGGTAGAAAAAATAGCAATCATGTCAACACACATAGGGAGTGGGAGAGGGCGGCAGGGGGTGCAGTGGCTGTGGTCACGCGGTGCAGATGCAGCCAGCCAGAAGGTGGGTAGCTGGAGAGGTTGGTGGTGAGGAGCCAGGAGACCTGCTCAGGGCTTCTTTGCTCTGTGGTTTTCTTTCCCTGGGCTGTGCCCTTACAGACAGAGAGGAGATTCAGGAACATTCTGTGGCTGGCCTATGGCTTCTTAAGGAAGCAGCTTTGTGTGACAAAAGAGTAATTCAGAGTCTCATGGTCTTTACCACTTGCTGTGAGAAATAGGTGCCAGGGAGGGCTGGTCTCACCCAGGGGTGAAGAGAACCATTCCTGTCTTCAGTGCGGTGCTCTGTGCACCTGCTCTTGAGTGCCTTCCCTCACCTCTTCACCTGCTCAAAGGTATTCATATCCCCTGTGCCTGAGTCCTCCCTGTAGGCTTGCTGGAAACTCTCTCTTACCCCCTTCACTGAAATGACCCCTCACAGCGCACTCCCAGAGCTGTACCCTCGGGCAATGTTCACTGAGTACAATCAGTAGTGGTCACATAGGGTCTCAGCCCCAAGCATTTGGAGGGCAGAAGCTGTTTCAACATCACTTGTAACACTTCTTTGAGCCCTCAGACCTGGGAGACTCTCACATTTTCCTATGTCCCAGACAGAACCTCCTCCAAAGTTGATCAAGACCATACTCTCTAGACACTTGCCCATGATGTGATAGACAGGTGAGTAGGAATGTCCTTCAGGAGCTCTCTTGGTACGGACCAGAGGCACCCTACACTGCCAGCCCACAATGCTCACCTCTTTCTCAGGTAGGTCACCATCAGGGAAAGTATGAGTCCTCCGCTGTCCATCATTGGGGTGGGATGGTAGAATGGGATTATCCATGTGGCCTGAACCCAACCATCACCCAGAGTTATTGGTTGGTTGAACATGGAGAGTATTAGAGTCAAAGATTCAGCAGCAAATGATGAAGGACCAGGGTCCATGGGAGGGAGGTACACTCTGGACCCTTACTGGCTCTTCCAAGAGTCTCATAACCCAGATATCATAAGAGTAACAAGTTAAGGAAATATGGAGTGACCAGAGAATATATCCAACTTCTTAACTGAGAAGGGGAGTTGGGCTTGACATGCCCTCAGCATGATGTGTGAGCTCTGAGAAGCATATTGTCTAAATGTTTGTTTTCAAGGGGCTACGCATTGGCGAGGGGCATCTTCAGCAGCTCACCAGGGTGTTACAGTTCTCAGGCAATTTCCTGAGCTCCATGACAACTGTCAGGGAGCAGTGCTGCCTACCCAGGTCCCCAGAAGAAGCCTGCACCAACTCACCACGCAGAAACCGCTCTGTCTCTTCTCCAAGGACTTGGAGGAGGAGATCCACTCCAGGTAGGAGGAAAAGCAGCTATGAAAGTATTGTTGTGGGTCTAGTACATGGTGGGTTAGTAAAGTTAAAAAGCTTGTGTGTGTGTGTGTGTGTGTGTGCATATTTACACGTATGAATTTGACAATCCATCCATAGACACATGACAAACACACACTCATCCATCCATCTTGGGACACACACACATAAACCCATACTCACATGTCCATCCATCTATCCACCTAACCATCTATCTAGATAGATGGACGCATATATACAGACACATAGACACACTCACCTATCCACCTAGTCATTCATCCTTCCATGTAAACATTTGTATACACATACACTCACGTACACCCATCCATCTACCTGTTCATCTAGATGCATACAAGCATATATTCACATGTCCATCATCCAGACACACACACATCCATCCACACACTTATCCACCTAGACACAGACACACACATACACTCACAAGACCATCTATCTACTCATCTAAGCATGCACACACACAGGCACACACACACATGCTCATGCGCACACATCACTTTTTAACTGCTAGCTACACTGATGGAATTCCACATGGCACCTTGGTTGGCCAGCAGGGCCCCTGAGCTGAGTGGAAAAGTGACTTTGATTAAGACTATGGAGGCTCCTCTCCAAGTTTTGGTGATTTGTGCCTGATTTAAGATGAGATGTGAGAACCCCTGTTCACTGGCCCACTGCGATCCTGCCACCCTGTGTGAGATTTAATTGCTCAGTGAGGAGGGAGACATTGTCTGTATGAGATCATAGACGGGAGGGAACGAGGATGTCCCATTGTCAGACACTGTGGGATTCCACAGTTTCTCGCAGGAATAGCTACCCCTTCTTCTCACGCAGGGCAGGAAGCCCTCCATGATATAATTCTTACATCTTAAAATGAGCTGGCTGCAAAGCGTGCTGAGGGAAGTGATGGGGTTTGAAATACACCTGTTAGCAGCAGCCCTACTGTGAGCAATCAAACCTCTGACAAAGAAAATAGTAGCTTAATCATCATGGGCATTAATATTCCCAACCTTGATGTTCCTCAATGTTTAAAACAACAAAAAGTGCTTTGGGAACCTATTGGAAACCACTGGAGCCCACTAATGCATGCCAGCTCCTGGAGAGCCTTGAAATTGAAGTCAATTTGCCTTAATAAAGCTGTTTAACATTAATTTAAGGTGGACCTAGGCCAGGTTTAAGAAAATTAAGAAAAATGCAGTGGGTGGGCATAGCTGAGCATCCTTCTAGGTTAGGAAAACGGGGCACCAACTGCCTCTGCTCCTCCAAACTATTAAACACTATTCTGGACCCCATGGGAAGCAGTGTTCTCCCACTCAGACCTTGTGTTTAGAATTTTGAATCCTCAGGCTATTTTGATGGAAGTTTAATCTCTTTATGCTGCTACTGTAGAAATAGCTGTTATTAAACTGTTGTTGTATAAGATCTAGTTGACGATCATAAAATCCTTTGAATCTTTTGAGAAACTTCTTTCTTCTTTCTGTCAGGAAGTCATATTTTTTTGGAAATTAGAACCATGGTAGTCAGTGACATGAAGTCAGGGACTGGAATGAGGTGATGGGAAGGGAAATTTTGCATCTGCCTTTCCAGCTGTTTCTACATGAGAGCACGTTGACCTTGCCAGATAGCTCACCTCCTAAATTCAGCTTCTGAAAATTGTCTGGATTCAGAAACTGCTCTGCTAAATTCTCTGATGCAGAAGGGATTTATTGACAAAATTCTCTTCATTCTCTGTCTTTGTTCTTAAATTCAATCTCACCATTAGAAGTGAACTAAATCTTTAGAAGGAATAAAAAGATAACTGAAGTGTAACGTGGTGAAGCATACCCTCAGTTGTTAGGGTGGAACATTCTAGAGCACACCCTCTGAGATCCCAAGATCACCATCAAGATTAGCTCAGTGCTTGACTACTGGTGGTAGGCAGACCACAACCAACTAGCTCCCCTGGCTTCCAAAAGTGATTTTAAGGGTAAAAATGCTCTTCTCGGGAAAAAAAGGTGGGTGTTAGTTCATTCCTTTGTATCATGTTGCCACATAAAACTCTTTGTCATCCTCCCCCTATAATTTGTGAGTATTTGTTGAGTTCCTACTACATGCTGGGCACTGTGCTAGACATTTTAGAATCCCTCAAATTATGTGTTCCTCATAATAATCTGGCAAGGGTGGTGTGATTATTCTATTGTGTACATGAAAACAATGAGATTTGGAAAAGGCAAGTAGCATGGCCAAGGTCAGGTGGCTGTGGATGCAAATTTGCATCTACAGAAAGCAGGAATTTGCATCCACAGAAAGGATCTGTTCCATGACAGGCTCCTCCTCATCTCCATAACTGTCATCATAGACATCACCATTGTCATTTTGTTGTTTTGCTTTGAAACTTAACATGGGAAGAATCACTTCCTGCAAACTGCGCATTTGCCAGGGTAAATTATTAGTCACACCAGCATAATGGTCTGATATGATGTGCTCAAAAACTTCCCAAACAAGTTGAGAGGAAAAGAAGAGCCAAAGGAGAAATTCTCATTACTTAAAGACACAGCTGGGACCCCAGACCTGGAAAGGCTTAAACTCTGGTTCAGGAAGACAGAACTAACTGAGATTAAGAACCTCTACACATATATGCACAGAAAGAATTTAAAAAATGATTTTTTTTGCATGCCCAGGCACAATGGCACTGTTAGAGTGGTGTCAGGACCCATTCCTATACTCATTCATTCAGTCAACCTCTACTGGCTAGGCAGGATGCTAGGATCCAGAGATAGTGCACTAAAAGATTAAAAACCCTGCTTTCACAGAGCTTACATGCTAGTGGGAGCAATAGACAACACAGAAGCACATAAATGTATTATCTGTCAATTCTATGGATAAATGTAGAGAGTTAGAAGTTACCAGATTGGAGTGGGTGAGGCTATACACCAGGCTGTGTGTGATGAGGTTGGGTGGTCTCCAGAAAATGACAGATGTGAGCAGAGGCCTGAAGAAGGGAGGGGACCTATATAGAATATCTTGGAATTTCTTGGAATATTTGGGAGACTTGCATTGAAGCAGACAGATCAGCCAATGTAAGGCCCTGAGGACAAAGAATTCTTTGTGTGTCTGAAGAACAGCAAGAAGATGAATGAGATTTAAGGGAAGAGAGTCACAGAAGAGTCTTATTTCTTGAAGTTAAAGGCATAACCAGAGACCCATTGTGTAGGGCTTCTTGGATTACAGTGAGAGTTTTGGGCTTAACTCTAGTTGAGATGAAAGCTATTGAGACCAACACAAGGCAGTGCTGGTGCAGACGTGGGTGGAACGCTGGGGTGGGGGTGAGGGATGTTCAGAAGCCAGACATAATTTCAAGGTAGAAGCAGAAGTTTGATGATGGATTGCTTGTGTGGTGTAAGAGAGGAACCAAAAGGTGGGTTGTGCCTGAATCTAGAAAAATGGTGCTATGATCAAATAAGGTGAGGAGGACTGTAGGAGGAGCAGGGTTTGAGGGGTTGATGATGAGGACTGGGATATGAACATATTAGGAGTTGGTGGGGATTTAAAGTCCAAGAGTGGAATGTAAAGTGAAGTGGCAGGTAGCTTCCCCAATCTCCATCTCCCAGGGATGGAGATCTCCTCTCCTTGAGGGTGGGTAGGACCTGTGACCTGCCTCTAACCAGTTGAACGTGGGAATGGTGATGGGGGGGGGTACATGATTATGTTACCATGTATTTTTACATTTGCCACATCATAAGACTATAGATTATCATTGTCACATTATCAGCTCATCTCAAGGACTCCCTCACTTGCTGGCCTTGAAGAAGCAAGCTGCCGTATTGAAAGCTATAAGGTGGAGAGGGCCAGAGGGCAAGGAGCTAACAAGCATCAAGAAATGGAGCTATCAGTCAGGCAGCTTTCAAGGAATGGCATACTGCCAACAACCCTGTATTTGTCAGTGGACCCTTCACCAGTCAAGCTTCAGATGAGAACACAATCCCAGCTGACATCTAGACTGTAGTTTTATGACATCCTGAGCAGAGAATCCAGATGAGCTTGGACTTTTGACCCACGGAAACTGTGAGTCAATATGTGGGTGTTGCCGAAAGCCATGGTGTTTGTGTCAATTTGTTATGCCACGATAAAAAATAAATACAGTATAGAAAAGGAGAGGTCAAGGAGAACTCCAGAGTGAAAGTTAGGCCCTTTCTTCAGAAGGGGCACATGAGTGGGCAGTTTCTCCAGGCCAGTCCCCGTGAGGAGGGCAGATATTGGTGATGTAGACAGCAACCCAGCAGACTGTGCAGACAGCTACCACCATCCCTAAGTGTGCTGACTCAGATCCATTCCCACTGATCTAAATGCGGCAAACTGGTCAGTGAGGGGCCAACTGGCAGGTGCCCAAAAGCCAGCCTCTCCCTTAGGGCTATGCAGTGTGCACTGCAGCAAATTAGCTCTAAATAGAAAAAGGAACATATGGATCAGGAGATAATGTTTCCTTATAAATGAGAGCCCTCTGGGCTATGCTCCCTCCCGATCAAAGAGGGATTCTTTCTTTCTTTTCTATCCCTATCCTACTCCTCATCTGAGGCCAATAGCAAGCCCTCCCCTCTGGTCACTGCTCTCTGTGGTTATTTGCAATGGGACTTTTATTGTAATCTTAGAGTTTTCCTGTTTGTCTTCTAAGCTATAAAGGGCAGAAGCTCTCAGACATCCCTGTTGACTACCCAAGCAGTGGCTTTTGGCTTCTAGCTATTGGATTCCAAAAAGTGCTGCTTCGTTTCCACCAGCTCATTTTGTTGTTCCCTGGGGCTATGTCTTTTCTCCCTGATGGGATATATATATATATATATATATATATATATATATATATATACAGGAGAGGACACTCTGCTTTTTCTTTTTTTTTAAATTTTTTTAATTTTTATTTATTTATGATAGTCAGAGAGAGAGAGAGAGAGAGAGAGAGGCAGAGACACTGGCAGAGGGAGAAGCAGAGGGAGAAGCAGGCTCCATGCACCGGGAGCCCGACGTGGGACTCGATCCCGGGTCTCCAGGATCGCACCCTGGGCCAAAGGCAGGCGCTAAACCGCTGCGCCACCCAGGGATCCCCTGCTTTTTCTAATTGCACTCCATTTGACAAGCTTCTCCATTCATTCAACCAGTATTTACTAAGTATCTACTATAAACCAAATGTGGTCCTTGACTCTGAGATGCAAAGACAAGTGACACACAGTCCCTGATATGGACATTGACATCACTGTCTAAATAATTGCTTTCCAGACAATTTTAGTTACCTGAGGACTCATACCAGAGAGGCAACAAGACAAATGAAACATCCGGGAATGGGGAGAAAATTGAACAAGATCCAAACTCAGCTATTCCATGTCATCAATTGACCACAGATCTTGTTTAAAAACCATAGTTTCATCAGGAAAAAGGCAGATGTGTCACAATAGTTGGGCAATGACTGCAAACCTACCACTGCTCCACTCTGTAACTCAGCACATGATGAGAAAATTATGTCCTTTACTAGAAGGAAGACAATTTTCCTGTTTGATTTTTTTTTAGCTTCCATAAAGAATATCCACACAATCACAAAATTGATGGGTAAAGCACTTGAAGTTGGATTAGATTGCTTTTATAGAGATTGAAAAATGGCTATTGCATAAAGGGTTAGTTATGTCTCTTTATAGCTGTAATCTAAGATCAGAAATATGGACCAGAAAGTTTTGTGCAGAGGGGGTCTCACTGGGTACAAGAGCAAGTCATGAATTTTTTAGACAGATCAAAACTTCATTCAAAAAGTCCTGTTGGACAACCATTGAGCCAACTAGGTGCTGAAGATGCAGTAGTGGTTAGAATACCCTAGTTCACACTCTTGGGGCTTACAGACCAATGAGTGTTGGATGATATTGAGGTCTGCTTAAAATGGGATTTAGGAAAAGCGATGTGAAAATCATGTGTCTGATGGCATTGGAAGAATGCCATTTTCCATTTTCTGGGGCATTGGAAAAATCTTCGATCTTGACTGCAATTTTTCAAATTTGAATCCATGTTTCCATGGTGGCTGTAAGTTAGAAACCTAGAGGCAGAGACACAATGTACTTGTCAAAAGGATGTCTTTGTTTTGCACTAAAGCACAAGGTCTCTTACCACAGATGAGCAGGTCTTTAGTGCACAAATGTGCAAAGTCAACCTGAGAAGCCCATTTGTCTTG
Organism: Canis lupus dingo; assembly: GCF_003254725.2. Taxonomy (NCBI): domain Eukaryota; kingdom Metazoa; phylum Chordata; class Mammalia; order Carnivora; family Canidae; genus Canis; species Canis lupus. Next base: position 59,306,202 of record NC_064247.1, on the reverse strand, counting down.
CTGTACACATGTCTGGTGAATAAACAGTGAGAGATTCCATGTCCCAGGAATCTATTTTCACATAGTTTAAAAAAATGCATACAAATGATGTTCCTAAACAAAGCATGTTAGGTGTTTTGGACACACTTTAAATGAGATTATTATAGACTGAGAAACCGTTCCTTCCTTAATTAGAAAAAAATCTTGGCGCTCATACTGGGAAGCTAATTGGCACCATCAAAGCACTGAATGATTCCTAATTTTGCTAGTTAGAGGCACACCTGGTGACTCGTCTCTCAGTGGTACCCAAAGATTTGGGCGAAGAAACTATAAAAAGTAACAGCTGTGGGGATGCCAACTCTTCAGATATACACAGTGTTAAGAACTTGCTTGTGGGCTCAGTCCTCTGTGTGGAGCTGGTCAGCAGGCCTGGAGGGTGGGGAATACAAGAAGGATGCAAACAGAGGGGCAGAGGGACACATCCAGTCCAGGGCAGTCCCATCTTTAATGCAACTGAGGATTCTTGGGCTGACATAGATTGTCTTTAAGGACTATGAGGGGACTAAGCCACCTGAAATAGTTTCCATCCTTTTCATACAAAGGCAGGGAAGGCAAGACGAATGAAGATAATAATATATGAGAACACAAGACACTAGCCACTGTGACTCTCAAAGGAAGGAAGAGAGGAAAAAAGTAGAGATCTCTAGCCTTTAACTGAGTGATTAGTAAACTATGAAGTATACACAGTCCCTCTGAAGAGATGATGTAGTTGCAGAGTCACAGGACCCACCCTGAGGGAATCTGATCCACAGGCTTGGGTGGGCTCTGAGAGTCAGGAGGCATATCCTCACTGCCCCCACCAGGAGACTGATGCAGCTGGCTGGGCCTTCCCCATTTCCCAGTTCCACAGGGTGATGCTCAGAGGCCTTTGTGATATAGATCAGGTTTGATGGGGTAACAGTATGAATCTGTCTGTGTTACATGGGTGGGTGACAATGCTCCCTCATCAACACAGTTCTTGAAAACTGGCTTTCAATAAACAGAATAATTTTATGAGTCCCACCTGGCGCTTTGGCAGGATGAGTACATCATGAATCTGTCGAAACAGAACATTCCCACCCAAGATGATGAACATACAACAAAAAACGGGGTTAGCTCTGCGTCTTACAGAAATTTTCTATTTCTGAGATGTGTAAGACAAGCAAAGATAGCAACACACACACACACACACGTGCGTGCATGCATACCCACATCCACATGCATGCATGCACACAGCAAAGATTGACCGTCCTTGACCAACTCATTCCTTATTAAACGCTCTAATTTCTTCTTTCCCCAGATTTACCTTATAGTTTGGGAAAAATCCCTCTGGCAACCACCTCCTCCCTCCACATACACATAAACACAAAGCTGTATAGATGCCTTATCTGGAAACAGATGTTGGAGGCTGGCTTCTCTCCCAGGAGAGGGTCTTTAGGTGAATTTGTCTCTCTGAATGAAGCCTTGGAGTAATTGGCACATTATATAAGTGCACACCAGTCTATCACTAATAAGGAAAGTTCTTGAAGCTGAAACTAGCCCAACGCAGAGATCATGCCTTGTTCCCCTTCTCTTCCTCCATGGGGCTTTTTTTGAAAAGGAAGATTTGTTGCTATCAAGCTAAAGACTTCAAAAACATTTGCCAAAGTAGGGCACAGGTGACTTAACCAGGTCAAATGACTTTTTAAAGGCTTATACTTAAGTACTAGTCTTCTTAGTAAATATCCCTCAGACTTCAAAAGGTGTAAAAAAGATTCAGAAGGAAATTGAGTGAACTCAGCTGAGGGGGGTGGGAATGGGGAACCTTAACTCAGGCCATGATGACCTAGATTAGTTGTAAAGCCAAGGAATAGCCACATACTTGAGTTTAAAGGGGTTTCTTAATTTCTGGACTGGTTGACTTTTTAAAAAGGTACTCCTTTCTTTGAAGACACAGAAAGTGTCTTAACCTGAGATGAAGACTTAAACGGAAGTAACTTTCTCATGATTCCAGAGAGAGGGGTAAAGGAGCAGGGAAGAGGGGAGAGCCAACAGAAGGACACATCACAGACATGGCCCCAGCAGGATTAGCTGGCTATCAGATTGAGCAAATAAAAATACAAGATGGCCAGCCAAATATGAATTTCAGAAACAACAGACACATTTGTCTTTAGTATAAGTATATCCCATGCAACATTTAGGATATATGTATGCCAAAAGTTGTCATTTTTCTGAAATTCAAATTTATGTGGGTATCCTGTACTTCATCTGGAAATCCTAATTAGATAGGACCCGATTAGCCTCATGAGATGGGTCTCAGAATCACCTGCTTAAGGGCAAGTCAAGAGTTGCCACAGAGGGGTGTTAATGCCTTCATAATTAAGCTGTGGATATGAGATTGCTGAGCAGTTTTGAATAAAGCTCCCACAACCCACTGGCCATCAGAGAACCCCGGGAGTGGGAATTTAAGGTGTACTATGGGCCTGAAGTAAGGTGCTGTCAGGGTGAGTCTGTATAGAGCTGCCCAAGGCTGTTACAGAGCTGGTCCCCATGACAGTGGCTGGAAGTAAAGTGAGACCAAAAGGGCCCACCATGGTGTCCAAGAGATGTCTAAAACATGCAGTTTCCTGGAAAGGATGGAGAGCAGGTGTAGGTCTAAATGACGCATTTATTGGTTCACTCAACATTGAACATGGGCCTGCTATATGCAGGCGAGCACGGCAGACCCAGACATGCTGTCCTACAGCTACTCTGCTCTACGAGTAGACGCATACGGGCAGCCTAGAAAGTCAGAGTGACCATAGGGACTATGTACCTTTCTCCTTTTACCTCTTTGCCTGAAATAGGAGATATCTAGCCCATATAAGGTACACATGGACGTTTGCCGTTCTAATACCCTCCTCAGAAGTAAGCAAGTCAGTATGGAACTCAAGCTTTCAGAAAACACAGGCTTCTTGTTGCACAAGTAGGAAGCTCATGAGGGGTTTTTATACAATGCAGAGTAATAATTAGATCTGCCCTTTTAAAATTAAACTTTTTATCTAGAAATAATTGTAGATTCACCTGTGTATATAGAGACATCGCATGTTTCCCCCAATGGTAACAAACTGCAAAACTGTTGTACAGTATCACAACCAGGATACTGACATTGATGCATCCAGGATACATTTCCATTTCCACTCTGATGTCCTTCAGAGGCCACATCCACTTCTCTCCTACCCTCCCACTTCCCCTCAATCCTCGGTAGCACTACTTTGTTCTCCTTTTCTATAATTTTGTCATTTGAAGAATGTTACATAAATGGAACCATAAAGTATGTGACATTTTGGGATTGGGTTTTTTTTTTTTTTTTTCATCCAGCACAAATCTTCAGAGGTTCCTACAGGCAGCTGAGGGCATTGACTATCTGTGCATTTCTAGTGTGGACATCCCACTTTGTTTAACCATTTACCTATTGAAGGGCATTGCTTTGTTTCTAGTTTGAGGCTATTAGGAGGGAAACTGCAATAAACATATGTGCACAGGTTTTCATGTGGACCCAAGTTTTCATTTCCATGGGATAAGTGCCCAGGAGTACAAACACCAGCCTCTACAGTAATTGCATATTTAGTTTTTAAGAAAATCCTCAAACTTTTTTCTGGAGCACCTGTCCCATTTTAAATTCTCACCCTGATGAGAGTGATCCAATTTCTCTGCACCCTTGCCTGCATTTAGAATTGTCTGTATTTTTTATTTCAGCCATGCTGATTGGTGTGTAGTAATATCTCACTGTAGTTTTAATTTGCCTTTCTGTGATGGCTAATGATGCTGAACACCTTCTCATGTGCTTAGTTGACATTTGTATATCCTTCCTGATGAAGTATCTCTTCATCTCATTTGTCCATTTTCTAATTGGACTGCTTAGTTTCTTTTCTTTGCCTTTTTCTTTCTTTTCTTCTTTCTTTCTTTCTGGTATTGAATTTGAAGAGTATTTCATTTATTTTAGATACTAGTCTTTTGTCAAATATATGATTTGCAAATATTTTCTGCCTGTCTGTAGCTTGGTTTTTCATCCTTTTAACAGCTCTCCACAGAACAGAAGATTTTAATTCTGATGATGAGTACTTTATCCATGTCTCCTTTATGGATCCTTCTTTTGGTGTCAAGTCTAAGAGCTCTTTGCCTGCCCTAGATCTTAAAGATTATAGCATCCTGTGTTGCTTTTCTTCCTAAAAGTGTTATAGTTTTACACTTCGCATTTAATTCCATGATTCATTTTGAGTTAGTTTTTGCAGAAGATATGAAGTTAGTTGGGTTTATTTTTGACTATGGGTGTCTAGTTGCTCCAGTCTACATGTTTCCTGGGGCTGCCATGAACACAGCATCACAGAACAGACTGGGGGCCTAAACACAGACATTATTATCTCCCAGTTCTGGAGGCCAGAAGGTCAAGTTCAGGTGTTAGCATGGTTGGTCTCTCCTCAGGGCTGCAAGAGAGGAGTCTGGAGGTCTGCTGGCAATCTCTAGTGCTCCTGGGCTTGTGAAAGACTCTCTCTGACTTGTACTTCTTCCTATTTCTTCACCTTGCCTTCTCTGTGTGTGTGTCTCTGTCTCTGCATCCACATTTCCCCTTATTGTAAGGACACTGGCCACATAGGATTAGGGCCTACCCCAGTGACCTCATTTTGGTTTGATCATTTCTGTAAAGACCCTATGTCTAAGTTCTGTGGTCCTGGGTATTTGGGCTTCCATACACCTCTCTTTTTTTTTTTTTTTTTTTTTTTTTTTGAGGGGGGATGCAGTTTAACCCATAACAAATGCCATTTGTTGAAAAGTCTACCTTTTCTCCATTGAAGTATGTTTGAGCCTTTGTCAAAAATCAATCAGGAATATTCCTTTAGGCTTGTTTCTGGATTTTCTTTTCTCTTTCATTGATCTAATCTGTGTATCCTTCTGATAACACCACCTGTTCTGGATTACTGTGGCTATGTAATAAGACATCAGATAGATTGTGTCCTTCTTTTATATTCTTTCTTTTGTTGTTCCAAATGGTTGTAGCTAGTCTAACCCCTTTATCTTCCCATATGAATTTTAGAATAATCTTGTCTCTAGGCACAAAAATCTTGCTGAGATTTTTATAAGAATTGTGCTAAGCCTGTATATCAGTTTAGGAAGGATGGATATATATATATAATATACTCATTTTTTTAATTCACACAGTATCTCTCCATTTCTTTAGATCATCAATTTCTTTCATTAGCATTGGGTAGTTTTTTGGTATACAAATCCTGTACATGTTTTGCTAAAGTGACAACCAAGTATTTAGTTTTTAAGTGATTATAAATTGTGTCGTGTTTTATATTTCAATGTCCATAGGTTCATGGCTAATATATAAAAATATAGGGTATTAATGTATGTTTACCTTGTACCTTGCAGCCTTGCTGCATCATTCATTGGCTCTAGGAGTTTTTTTGTAGATCCCTTGGTCTTTTCTACATGGACAGTTAAATCATGTGCAAATAGGGACAATTTTATTTCTTTCTTTCAAATCTTTTTTCCTTTAATTTCCTTTATGTCCCTTTTCCCAGTGCTTCCAGTGATATATTGAAGCACAGTGACAAGAGCAGGTGTCTTGTCTTGTTTCCACTCTTAGGGAGAGAATGTCCAGCTCCTCAGCATCAAGGATGTTTGCTATACATTTTTTTTGTGGATGTTTATCAGGTTGAGGAAGTTCTCCTATGTTGCAATTTTTTTCTGAGCGTTTTCATCATGAGTGAAAACTAGATTTTGCCAAATATATTTTCTATACTGATTGATATGTTCATGTGAATTTTGTCTTAAATCTATTAATATGATGGATTACACTGGTTAATTTTTAAATATTGAACTGCCTCATATTCCTGGAATAGACCCTACTTCATTATAGTATATAATTTATTTTATATGCTAAATTCTATTTGCTTATACTTAGTTAAGGCTATTTTGTGCTCTATATTTATGAGGGATATTGGTGGTGGTGGTGCTGGATTTTTTAAATTATTATTTTTTGGGTTTTACAATCAGGGTAATACAACCTCATAAAATGAACTGGGAAAAGTTTTCCCTTCATATATTTTCTGGAGGAGATTATGTGTAATTGAAGTTTTTTTTTTTTTTTAAAGTGGTAAAATTTTCTGGTGAAAAACCATCTGGGCAGATCTATATATTTAACAGAACACTTTTGCTAAAGGGCACAAAAGAAGTTGGAAAGTCTCAGGCAAAATGTTGGAAAAGTTTGAAGTAGGGGACTCCTTGTTCTGCTGTGGAGATAAGGAAACACATGGACAATGAAAAGGGAATGAAAAGATGATAGGATGTAAAGGAGCATAAACTGGACACTGTGGCAAGCTCAGAGCAGGAAACAGGAACAGGTAGGTCTGAAAGGAAACCAAGATAAATTCCAGACAACAAAATTGTGAGGAAAAAATACATTTGTTCAATAGGTAGACTGAAGATGAAACTAGATAAAGCCCAAGAGAAAAATCAATGAAGTGAAAACACTTGAGGACATCAACCACCATGTTGCAGAGAAAATCAACACCCTAATAATGTTCAAACATGGACAGAATATTTAAAAAATCATATCTAGAGACAGTGTAATGAAAATGCAGAGGATTGAAAAAAAAAGGACAGGGAATTTTTAAAGTTTTCCAGGAAGAAAAAAAAATCAATGAAGGAATGACAATCATAATGAGACTACACCAACGCCATAAGACATCAGAAAGATATTTCAGGATCCTGAGGGAGGAACGGATGGTCCATGATTCAATCTTGAGGAGTAAATACAAACATTCATATGTGTATTTCAGACATAAAAAGTCCAAGAGATGTTATATGCACAGTCCTTTTCTTAAGTAACCTCAAAAGGAGGTTATTTTTATAAAATAAAATATATAAATGTATGTAAATGTCAAGTGTTGGGAGAGAAAGGTGGGAGATATAAGAACTCTTGTCCACAGTTGATGAGTCTGTGATGTGACACTTTCCATTTTGGAAAGCACTTGGCATTAGCTAGTAAAGTTGAGATGTGTAACCCTAACGCCCCCAAATTCTGCTTTTCTCTTTATAATCTGCACTAGATACTCTTGCATGCATGCACCAGGTGTTGTGCACAAAGATGTTTTTTTGCAACATGGTCAGAAAGAGGGGAAAACATGAAATAATCTAATGTTCATGAACTGGGATACATGTAAATAAGTTGTGGCTTACTTATATGATAAAATAGTATTTAGCCATTGGAAAAATGGCTTGGTTTTTGAATCAACCTGCTACTGCTCAAAAAGTGAAGTTGAATTCTGAAAAGCATAAAAGATTGATATGTGTAGAACTGTCACACTCAGGTAAATGACAAGTCACACATAAGGATGCTAAAAAGTCTCAAAGATTAACAACTGTGTGTGTGTGTGCATATCTGCATAGTAGGCATATAAAAACTTTGACAAGAGAGATTCTTACTTTAACAAAAAATTATTCTGACCTTTGTTAAAACAGAAAGGAAGAATTTATTCAAGACTTTTGCAACAAGGGAGAAAGATTGAACTTAAGTTTGAATACCACAGGGGCACATGGGACCTGTAGCCTAGGAGCAGCACAAGGGGGTCAGGAATCAAAAACTGAGATGAGCAGCCTTTGAGGGTTGGGGATATTTGCTGAGTGGAGTTAACAGGCTTCTTGCTGAAGGCAGGCCAGGATGATACACTGTCAGTGGTGGGCAGATTCTGGCCTCACTGAGTTAGCAGGGTTCTCGCTACAGCTGGGTTTGGTGGGCTGAAGACAGGGATCAGACGAGGACTAGCTGAAAAGCAGGCTCAGAGGAGCCTGCCCAAAGTTTGGTCAAGGAGAGCCTGTCAACACCGAAGTTTTGATGCTGGTTCCTGCTGGGGCACTTCCTGTGCAGAGGATACTGGAGAAAGGCTCGGAGGGGAACTTTAAAACACACACATTATTTCTTTCATATTCAGAACAATCTGATTTGAAATAGCAAATGACATTTTTAAAATACATTGAGGACAGAGGAGTTTGTTACATTTTCCTGTGTACTTTTCTACACTTTGAATTTAAACAGAGAGTGGGAGAGATGCAGGCGGTCCCATCAGGACAGGCAGGGTGGAGTGGTGGTGGAGGGGGGAGGAGGCGGGGAGGCTGTGAACCAGCAGGACGTGCAGAGATCCACAGTCAAGGCCATCATTTCTCTATGTATTGCTGTATCACAAAGCAAAACACCCTAAAACCAGAGTGATGTGGGTTTTTTTCCCCCCCTCTGGGAAGGGACCCACCAGTTAGCTCTGCTAGGCTCACTGGCTACAGGTGGAGGCTGCTTCCCAGGTCCAGCTGCAGTGGCTGCCATGGCTCACCCACTCTTTCCACGTAGACGTTCACGCCATCACTGTTCTCAAGGAGCTTTCCAGAGGACAAGCCCCAGGAAGGCAGCACTCACCAAGTTTCCCTCTCCCATTCGCTAAGGGCCCATTACCTGGAGCAAATCACATGAGACAGGAATGCACATGTGTCTAGACAGCGGTATGAGCCACCGGGGACAGTTACTCCAACAATTTACCCCGACAATCCTAAAATGATTAAGATAGTGTTGTATCGACACAAAGATAAACAAGATGTAACTTAAAAGCTCACAAAACACTGCAGGGGAGGATAAAACAGATAAAGCTATTGAACAACAAGGCAGGGTGATTTGCCCTACTCTGAATCAAGAATTATCATAACAGGTGAGAAAGGATTCTTTGAGCAAGGTGCCAACATCACTAACTACAGAAAAGAAAAGATCGATACATTTGATTCCGTTAAAATTAAAGATGTTTACCTAATGTGGAAAAAGCATGCCCTGGAGTGGGAGAAGAGATCTGAAGAGACACCACAGTAGAGGACCTGTGTGCAGATGGTGGTGTGAACCTGTATTAATCGACCTGGAGAAGATGAATAGCCCAAGAGGCTCCATTCACAGCCTCTGCTTTGTATTCTTTATGAGACGGCCAGTCAGATGTGACCCCAGAGGAGACAGGAGAGACTCAGATTAGACAAAGTCTGTTACACTCACAGGTCCTAGAGACAGGAGGTGTGCTGTGGCCAGACATGGGAAGCAGCGGGGTGGCCAGGAGGCAGAAGACAGAAATGGGGTGAGGGTGGGCAGGGCTTAAGCCAAGGCCTTCACTGGAGTTTCTGCCCGAAAAGCAAAGCAAGGCAGATGAGCTGCTTTGGACTGGCTAGTGTGAGTGATTACAGTGGGCTTTAGACTGTAAGATGTCTCTAGTTGCCTGGCACCTGGCCCTGGGTTGGTTAAAAAAGCAGAGCAATGTTGCTTCCTGGGATGTAAGAGCCAGAGAGAGGAGGTAGGGCTCTGGGAAGGTCACTTTGCATATCAAAGACATGCTCCCTGCTGGGTCCTTTGCTATCTCTAAGAACTGGAGAGCCCACGGGAGGGGCAGTCTCCCCAGCCAGAACAACCTTTTTGTTTTTGTTTTTATTTTGTTTTTAAAATGCCAGAACAACATAATATATGGAAAATTAAAAGAGTATTTATAATACAGTCTCTCATACATTACATAGGAATGCCAAGAAAGAGATGAAATCCAATTGATCAGTAACCATATAGAAAGATACTCCAACGTCATTACTAATTTGGAAAACGCAAATTAACAGCTCAGGGAGATACAAATATACACACATCAGATCAGTAAAAGCTCAAGTATCTGGCAACCTGGTACTTGCTGAGCAAGAGGAGGATGTTGCAGGAGGTCCTGTTTCCTGTTGGGAGGCTGTGTATTTTTATACTGGGGACTTGCACAGGGAATTTTCAGAGCAGCAAACGGACAGCACCCCAGATGTCTATCAGCTGCAGAGTGGATAAATAAACCATGCGATACTCAAAATAGGAATGAAGAAGTTACAGCTAAATGCACCACCATAGATGAAGCTCACCAGTAAGTGTTAAGCTAAAGAAGCAACTGACAAAGAACACATGCAGTCTAATTTCTTGCACATAAAGATCAAAAGCAAGCAGAATCCAAACTCTGCCGCTTAGGGATACACATCTAGGTGGCAAAGCAATAGATAAAAGCAAGGCAATTACCATCAAAAAGGAGAGGGAGGAGGTGTGGTTGGTGAGGAGCATGGAGGAGGCTCGGACCCTCTAAGACCTTGGCCAAAGCCCACTTCTTGGCCTGGGCAGTGATTATCCAGATGCTCCCTTTATAATTATTCTTCAAAAGACTAAAAAGGAGGATTGAGGGGGACAAGAGTAGGGAAGATGAGGGAAGGGCTAACTTGCAAAGAGGTCAGTGGCCTCGATGCTGGCAGGCCAGATCCAAGGACCCAGAGGGATGGAAATCAAATGTGAGCCAGCAGGAGGTGAAAGCAGAGTTTGTTGAAGTTATAGATAGAGGGCAGATACAGATGGAGTGAGTGAGTGTCTGAGAGATCCAGAAAGGAAAGGAGGTAGTGTTGTCTTTGTTCGAGGCCTGGGGGTTTTTAACGAGGAAGTGGTCTGGTGTAAGTTTGTGCCCTTTCGGGTATCCAGGGACCAGTTAGAACAAAGACTAGGGCCTGGTGTCATTCCTTGGAGCCGAGATGTCTAGTTCCACTGGTTTGGAATGTGTGTATGATAGCTTCGTCCAGGCATTCTCCCCTGGTCCTTCCTTAGATGTTATCTCTTCTGGAGCAATCATGAACTACTTGTCCCTTGGGAGGAGGACCTGTGCCACTTGCATTACAAGGCATGTGTAGAGTGGGGTGGGGGTACAGTTCCAGTGAGAAGAGAAGCCAGAAAAGAAGCAAAAGGGACAAAACAGCTTTTCCTCTCATGAGGTCCTTTCGGTTTCTCTGTGTGAGCTTTAGACTGAGGCATTGGGCAGGGAGAAAGCCCTATGAACAGGGCACATGTCTAGAAAAACAACCAGGGAAGAGTCAGTTCTGTCCCAGATGTACTGGCTGATGGAGACAGATGGCGGGAGTGGTTCTTAGACCCCTGCTTGTGTGCTGGGCTCCTGGGAGGCCATCCACCCACATAAGTAAGACTGGCTCTGCCATAGAAAACTGGGCTTCTAAACTTTGGGACTTGGTGTATTTGAGGCATTTGGACAAGCAAGGGATCAATCAGCCACATGGTTTTGATGCTCAGAGAAGATGTGGGGAGCTGGAGATTCAAGATTCAGGAGGATGAGGTTGATGGAAGCCATGGGTGTGGATGGGTCCCTTTTGGGCAAGTAGAGAGTGTGATGAGAAGCCTGTCTGGGACTACACCCTCCCACTGGGTAGAGGAAGAGTATAGAGCAGGTGGGGGAAAACCTGAGGGTCTGTTGGCACAGAGCCCAGCGCTAGAGAGGATGTGGGTTTGAGAAGGTGATGGTTTAGTGTGATGAACACAGAAAGACAGGGATGAAATCTGAGAGACGTGCTTTAGATTTAGAACATGGAGATCATTGGTGACTTCAGCCAGAACCTGGATGGTCTGAAGCGCTGGGAGGCAAATTGGGCAGATGCCCTGAGGGCCACAGGCGTGGTTTCACATATCTCTTAGCAAAGTGAGGTCAAGAACCCGGCTTCACGAGCGGATTACCTACACAAGGCCGTCCAGGTGCCGTTTGGTTTGCTCCTGTGTCTGCAGCACTAGGCAAGCGGTGCTGGCACAAGGTGGGTCCCCGGCAAAACCCCGTTGGAAGGGGAGTGAGAGCATCCCGGAGTCTCCAGCACCAGACTTTCCAAAATTAACTGATGTCAGCTAATTCCCGTTTTATGCAGCTGTGTTTTAAATATTTACACCTGAGCAGAGATGCGTGTTTATGGAAAATTCATTCATTATATGTATATTGTTGTAAGCAGCCCTGTAATCATGAAATGAGTTCCTAGCAAGCTGAAAACTAACTGCATTACGGCGTGTCGGTCATTGAGAGTTAACACGGAGGCTCACTCTCCCCCACAGGGTTGGACACCTGTCAGGTTTGAGACCACAGCAGGGATGGGGGAGCACTGGCAGCCACCGCGGGCCAGATTGGAGCCTGCGGAGTGTTGTGTCTCAGGCCTGGGGTCCTCCCTGGGAAGGAAGCAGGTGCACCCCCAGCAGCAGGCAGGGAGCAAATGCTCAGGGAGCACAGTGGGAATTGGCAAAAGTGGGATGTGGGCTCACGTGGCCAGAGCTCTCAGCCTCTCCACCAAGAGCCAGCACCATCTTCTGACGGGTAAGCTCACATTTTCCAGTTGGTCCTTGTGACTTTGCACACACCTACAGGACGTGCTTCTCTCCAGGTGTTTTAGCCCACCAACTTCTTGTGCTGTTTCAGTGCATCAACAGGGAGCTCCAGGGGCCCCGGATGCTGGGCCCAGCCTTCCCACGGGACTGCTTAGAACAGCAACATGGGAGGCAGGGTAACATAGAGCTAGAGTACTCTCTTCAGTTTGACCAAACCAGGCCCCTGCCTCTTCCAGGAAGCGCTCCCAGATATTCATGTAATACATGTTTTCCACATCCACATTGCACGAGCATACTGTGTTGTTCACCATTGTCACTGCTGTTTCAGGTGACCTTGCCAACTCAACCGAAGACGTGGTTCCCTGGATGTATATAAGGGACTGAGTCTGGTACGATGAGCCCCCAGCCTCACAACTGGGACCTTCTGTATTTTTACAATAATAAAAATGTGGATCCTAAATGCTTTACATGGGTTATTTCTTTTAATTGTACAAAAACAAAACAAAACAAAACAGTGGTTTTTCGAGAGAGAGAGAAAGATGCTATTATCAAGCCCATTTTACAGATGAGGGAGCAGGCCCATGGAGCTTTAACAACATGCCTGAGTCACACAGTTTTTAGAAAGGGGAGCCAGCATTCAAACTCTGGTGTCTGAAATAAAGGCAAACTTCCCTTACATGTCATCCCCACCTGACTTGCTACCTGTTGCCTTCTGACGCTCCCAAACCTTTCAGAGCAAGGACAGATTTGAAGTGAAGCAGAAGACAAGTCAACAGTCTGTCCTGGCCTCTTGCTAAAGAGTTGTTTCAGGTTTAATCAGGTTTAATCTGGAAATTTCTGTTCCCTTTTGCTATGCTCCTCAGCTGGAGCTCTTCCTCCAAAATGAATGCAGAGGAAGCAGCTCATTAAGAGAACCAAGCATATTTGTTCCTCCGCTTGATGCTGCAGAAGCTAAAGATTTAAATCTGGGAGAGTTGAGGGAACAAGAGAAACAGTAATTCTGAAAGCACACGGATTAGCCCAGAGGCTGTTCTGTTCTCATCCGTGGCTTGCACACCGAGGGTTTCAAATACTGCATCTCCTACGTCTTTTCTTATTATTATTTCTCATCACTTACAGAGGCCCATTTGCTGGAGACTACAGTGAGTAGAGATGGTGTTGTGAATGCTTTTATATGCAAAGTGTGCATCTTAAAAATGGAAATGACAGCGTTGCTGGGCACGGAGCATTTGACTTGTGCGGTGGAGAGTCATTCCTGACTCCGAATCACAGAGTCTAGGGATGTCTGCATCCAGTAAAAAATGAGATGACCCAGATTGGGTAATGGATGCTATTTCTGGCTTTATTTTTATTTTTCAACCCCAGATTCCACAGACTGAAACACGGATTTGTTCTCGGAATCAATTCTTGGAATGTCTGCACAGGTTTTAGGTGGTTAGAGACACAGTAGGAAAGAGAAGAACATTAGAGGAACCAGCAGAGCCATTTGGAAGGGGGAGAAAAGTTTTCTGTGATTTTCAAAGCTTTGATTTATTGCCACATTCAAGAATTAATTATAGCCAGAGGTCTCTGAAATGCAAGCGTGGGGAGAAAAGGAACAATATGGCCATTACACATCTGGGGGAAGGCACAGCTGCTCCTGCTTAGGAAAGTGGCCCCCACCCCCTGGCTCCCCGAAGTAAAGCAAATGGTCCTTCCTTGCAGGCTGTCTCCTGGGGCCAGAGAACCATCAACATTTGGAACATCATTAGCAGCTTTTCTCCCCGTGGGTCCTAGGGAGAAAAATCACATTCTCAAACAGCTGGCATCTGTGGCTACAGTTTTAAGATGAAGATATATAGTTGGTGATCTCTGGTTTGTGCTAAAGGTGAGTCATTTTGTGCTTAATAAGATCCCTTGTCCGGCCAATGAGGAATGCATCCGTGCGGAGGTACATTGCATCACTGAGTGGAAGCAAGAAAAGGAAGGAAACGGTTTTAGAAGCAAGACCATGAGTTGCTTGTGCCTCTTGGAATCTGTAGCCATTACCTACCATCAGCCTGGAGCACGATCACCCCCCCACCCCCGCCCCGACCAGCAACAGTGTCGAGAGGGAGCCGGGGTCTCTGTGAATAAAGGGTCTCTCCCATTTGAAGCTGACTTGGAGAAGTTTATGGCCAAGTTCTTTCCCAGCCTCGATGTAACAGGTGCATAAAGGATGTAGGCTCAGCCTGCCTCTGCTGCACAGGATGCTGGATACAGGAAACAAGGATTATTAGCATTTTGGTTTGCTTTTTTCACCCCCAAGACCCAGGCAACAGATTTATAAAAATGCCTATTAAGTGTTCAGCCATAAAAGCCATACAAAGCAATCTCCAATCTGACTCAATCTTTAAACAGCTTTGAATAAGTGAAAGAATCCAGGACGTGGTAGGAAGGGATTGTGCTGGGGAGGCTCTGAATGCCACAGGAAGACCAAAGAAGGTATAGGGTTGCAGGTATTATACTTCTGCCCCCTTGGATCTCTGGCTGGGCCTAGGAATGCAATAGGAGAAGAGCACACAGATTTTTATGGTTACATGGGACCCCCCTTAGGGAAATGAAGACCTGAAGAGGCAGCAGAGCTCAAGTGCTCATGGGCTGGTTTGAGCAGATGACCAAACCAGGTCTCCCCCACCTCTGTTCCCCCATGTGTGGAAAAGACACACGGTGGAACAGAGGCGGGGGAGAGTTATTTTCACGAGGTCTGTCTATACAGATTTTTCCTTGGGCCTCGACTCCCCTCCCTTGTGATTACACCATTTCTTTCCTCTAGGTACAGGGATGGCATCTTCCACATGGAGTTTTAGGTCCTGTTTTCAGGAAGGAAAGGAGATTCAGAGCACCCAGGTCTTGCACCTGCTGTTTTCCAATTCCTTTAGCTCAAAATAATCCTGAGCCAAGGTGGTGTATATATTGGGGTGTCATATCCTGCCACCTGTCAAAGGGGTTTGTAAGAAGGGGCTCAAAGCCAGCTCCATGGATCTTAGTTGGAGCTCAGTGTTCAGGGAGAGGGTGACTACTACGCAGTAGCAAAGCATTTCAGGTGGGGCTCAGCTTCCTGTGTGTTTGGCCAAAACCTGGTATATCTGGAGCAGTAAAGAACCCTCTGGTTGGAAGCTTGAGCCCTTTGGGGGGAATCACAGGAAATCAGAATGCATAAGAAGGGTGGAGTTGACCCCACCACATGTGACCAGCCAGCTGGGAGGAGGTGGCTGAAATCCAGGACCCCTTTGACCCCCCAGCCTGGGCAAAGAGTCTCCAACATCAAGTGCTAAGTGACATCATTTGCTTATTCCTGTAAAGTACTAAAAATTGGAGTGAGAACAACATCCAGCGTCCCACAGATGATATGACAGTTTTGGGCCATCCAAGGGGCTGGGGAGTGAGGCACATCCATGCAGGCAGCCTGTCCCACTCAGCCCACTGTGCACTCAGGGGGTCATTAGCTGCCTTTATTGTAATCCTTCTCTAACTCATTCTTGCCATCCGCTTGCTTTCTCCTCCCACACCCAGCCGCCTCTCTGCCCTCCCTGGGCCCCTGGGGGGATCTGCACACTGCAGGCTTTGTGTCAGGAGGCTCTGTGAAATGAGATGGCATACAGATGCCAGCTCCAAGCAGGGCATCCCAGGGGCCCAGCTGTGTGGAAGGTTCCACAGCCTCCAAACCGAGGAAGACAAACGGAAGGCAGTGAGACAGACGTTTTGGTCCAATTTCTGAGGTTGCTTTCAGAATGTCCCTAATTAGACTCTAGACACATCTGGGGGACCAGCTAACATGACCATCCCTGGAATGAAGGACAAATGGATCCGTTGGACTAGGTGAATGGGATCCGTTGACTCGGATCCGTGACTTGGACTCGGATCCGTTGACTAGGTGAATGGGCACCTGCGTCACGCCTGAATCCCAGCCTGTGGCAGGATACTTATATCCTCAGGGGCAATTTTTTCTTCCCTGAAAAGGAGAGTCATTTTCAAAAGGAGACTGTCCACTGGGGGCTCAGAGCCCTTCCTCCACAGAGCCAGGTAAACCCTGGGGTCTTGGCACCCCACTATCAGGAGACCCTGGGCTTAGGAGGGGGAAGGCAGGGAGATGATCCGTAGGGGTGGGCTGTTAGCCTAAGCCTATCTGTTGTTAGAACATTGTCTGCTCCAGCAAAGAGCTACCTCAGGAAAAGGTCAGATTGCAGCCCAGTCTGTGGATGGAAGTGGCAGGAGGGCCTCCCCTCGCCCCACAAGACTCTTCTGCTCGTTGAACTGGGCAGAGACCAGTAGTCTTCTCTTTTCCCCCTACCCTGCACACTGACAAGGATTCCTCCTTGAGCAAACTTTGGTTTTAGCAGGAACCCTACTAAGCCAGGTTAGTGAGGCTCCATTCTCCTTGGTGTCCAATCAAAGACTCCCCCCACCCCCACTTCCCTTGGCTATAGACCCCTTCCCCAGCTGTCCTGTTGTATTGAGTCCAGTCTCTGTCCCTTATTGGCATAGTCTTGAGCCCTGTTGCAAGTGTTGAATAAACTCCTCCTTGCCTGTTGACCTCCATTAACTGCAAGTTTTAAAAGTCATCAACCTAGGTGCATCTATGGGGTCGTGAGTTGTGAGGAATGAATGAGATAACCTACACGGCCCCTGGCATAGGCTGGGACAGCAAGCAGTTCTCACCCAGGTACACCCCCACTGCATGCAGCAGTTAGGGGATAGAGGACCAGGCAGGGGGACCTAGAGAGTGCAGGATGCCTGCAAACACCAAGTCTGCTGCTCATTGTCATTCTCCCCATGGCCTTCCAGCAACACAGAACATCCAGCTGGACTTCCCCCAGCCTGCACCAAGATTCCTACTCCAGGAGTACAAGGCGGGGAGCATCACCAGCCTACAAGCAGGAAACTGGATTCAAGAGCCAGTGGCTGGTGATTGTTCCCAAGGTATTTGCTGGACTTGAACTACTAATGAGAAGCATTATCTGATCATTGTTTTCTGATTACACATCTTTATACCTGTCATCCCACATGACAATTAGCTATGACATGTTTGAGGCTTGACATACCGGAAGGGGAATTGATGGGGACATGTCAGTGGAAGGAGTGCCAGCCAAGGGCATCTACCATGGCAGCGTAAAACCCTGCATTTGGGCATCTTCTTCTGTCCCCAGGCACAGGATGTGGTGGCACAGGGGGTTGTAGGTACTATCTAATCCACACTGTGGAATATTTACCTACCTCAAGGTAACTCTACACTCCCTGGTAGGGTAGTGCAAATGCTCTGAAATCATCTTGTATTTGTTTCTCTTTCTGGATTTTTCTGCCTCCTACCAGCATCTATTTCCTGCAGAGTATTAACACCATACACATGCATATGAATCAGCAACCCAAAAGGCAAACTGGTTTAGGCATTAGGTATCCTATCTATTCAGAAAACCATGGATTTGCTTTAGCACACTGCCCAAACAAGTTTTTCCAGGCCTTTAGTTTTATATATCATTTCTCTTTACATGTTTGTATAGGAGGCAATTAAAATCCTTTCTAAGTTGCTTGTGCAAGGAAAATGAATTGGTGCTTTTTTATTTCAATGTAAATAAAATGAGCTGTAATAACCCCCAATTAGCACATTAAAATAAGTTGAAGATTTGTTTTATCATTTCATTGTAGGGGGAGTAAAAGGCAGCAATGAGAACCTTATATTAGTGACAAAAACAGAACCAGTTGTTTGCCTTGAAGAACAGAAAAAATCTAATTTAAAACTCTGCGAATCTTTGATAATTAATTTCACACCAAATACGCCATTAGAAGGTCTATAAAACATCTGATAGTTTAAAAAAAAAAGCCAAACCAATGATTTTTCCCTCTAAACAAGAATGTCAACAATAAAAATGAAATATGCATAATGAAATTAGGTGGGGGAACACAGCCAAATCAAAAGTTTTGTCTTGCTTTCTTTCCTTCAAAGTTGGGGGCGTAAGGAATGGATCCGAACTTCATCGAGTGGAGGGAATAATTAAGGAGCTTTTAGACAATGAAAACCACCAAAAACTACATGAATAATCAGAAAAATCAGGTTTGTGGTGTGCATGCAAGTGTGTGCATGCAGATGAGTGTGTGTGTGTGTATGTGTACAGGTGTGTGTATGTCTCTGGTGTGCAGTTTAGAGACAGAAATAAGAAAGGTGTCAGATACTGCTTTGAGTGTGAACAAACATAAACGAGTGGGAAATCTGAGGTAGGTGTCTCCTCTCTGTGTCTACACATATGAGACCGCCAGGAGCAGGTGGCAGTCACTATTGCCACCACCCTTGGGTGAGTTCACTTGCCACAAAGGGAGGTTGATCCTGATTATGGGCAAGGCAGGGTGAGCACTCTGGGGCACATGCACACCAGGCTTAACATTAAACTTTGTTCCTTTACCAGAACAGACAAAGTGAAATGACTTCTCAGATTTCCTGAGAACAAAAAACCTGCAAAGCTTGCCCAGTAGAATTTTCCTGTTTAGTTGTAGCCATGGGTGCAACTCTCGGTCTCAGGATCTCCGTGCACCAGCCCGCAGGCCACATTCACATCTAGAGGGCTGACCCTCAGGTGCACATTGAATCCAAGACATCGCCCCATCTGCCAAGTCTGGATAAAAGTTCCAGGGGTCTTGGGAGACCCCTTGTTAGTCCTCTAATTGTGTCAGCCTCCAACAATGTTGTTCTTGTAAAGATCTTTCTTCGTCTGACAACAGCTTCTGGGGGAGGCAGCTGTGGGATGGTAGAAAAAGGACAGAATCTGAAATGAGGACAAATTAGCACAAAGCTATGTCCTGCTGCTTCCTGGCTGCATGTCCAGGGACAAAGTTGTAGCTCTGCCATTTCTCATCCATCGGGTGGGGGGTGGGGGTTCTCTGGACAAAAGCCTCAGAAACCAACTGTCTAACCAAAGCCCAGCCCCTGCACAGAAAGAGTTCACAGAATGATATGGAATCCTAGAATCAAGGTGAAGGCCTTAGAATGGAGGGCGGCCCCAGCAAGCAGGAAGAAGGGCAAATGGACAGTCACATCATGGTGCCTCTCCATGGAATGAATGGTGACTTCTTGTTTGATGCGGTTTGCCTTGTTCTAGGGGAAGAGGATGTCTGCGAGAGAGGAGGAGGGAGAGTTGGTCTGTGTTGGGCCACACGCTTTACCTCAGTCAATGGAACCAAGCGCTCTTGACCCACAGGATGGCTCGCATTGGCCCAAATGCTGACATTCCTTGGCCCAAGGCAGTGTCCGACCCCATAAGCCTCCCCTGTTTTCCAGAAACACACTTCCACTTGGCTCATTCGTACCACACCCTTCTTAGGTTCCTCCCACTCCCTGGATACCTCTCCCCCCATCCCAGGACAAAGGAACCATCTCTACCCAGTCATACCTCCCTCCGCACCTCTCTGCAACCCATCATGTCACCCTGGACCATACCCCATCCCTTTGCAGACCGCACTCCCACCCTGCCTCCCTGGATTTCCCCCAACACAGCACCCACATCCCACATGGCACACAGTGTTCACCCACACGGGCGAGTCAGCGTGCCCAAACCCTTCAGCTCAGAATTAAAACCCAAAGACTGGCACAGGCCCCACCCACTTCCTTTCTGACGTCATCTCCATGGACTCCTGTGACCTCGCCACTGACCTTCCTCCCCGTGGGGCCCTTCCTGACCATCACAGCTTTATTCCTTTCCATATTCATTACCATATCAACCATATGTTCCTGCTCTACTTGTTCATCCTCCTTATTGCCTTCTCCCCAGAACAAAGTTAACCCCGTGAGGGCAGAGCGCTCTGCACAGTTTTCTATGTTTTGTTCCCTGTTTTATCTCCAATGCTAGAATAACAGCCAGCACAGGGTCAGCTCTCTATAAATACCCAATGAATTAATAACGGGCCTATTGAGAGAGTTAATAATACATCATAGATTAAATTAGCATCGTGCCAGGCACAGTGTAGGCACTCAATATATGTTGGTTTATTCATTAACTTATTTATGTGGTAAACTAAGAGGGAGAAACGAGTGTGATTTCTGTACACTTTACTTTCTGTGAACAGTTTCTGAGAGGAAATGTTCTGTGTTTGACTAATACTGAGATCTTCACACAGTGAAGCCTCATGTGCGGGGAGCCCAGTCTGTCCGGGGGACACAGAACAGCCGCGTGGAAACCCTGCTGTGGCAGGTGTCTCCTGCATCACCAGGTTCTGCATATCGCTGGTACGTCCTGAGCATTCTGCTCCCCATATCGCACTGAGCACTTGATGTGGATTAAATTGCTTAATCCTCATAAGTCCTCTGTCAGTTTCCTGTAGCTGCCATATACCACAAATTACTAAAAACTCAGTGGCTTTTAAAACACAAATGTATGGTCTCCGTTTGGAGGCTAGAAGTCCAAAATCAGAGTGTACACAGGGCTGTGTCCCTCTGGAGGCTCCACAGGGAGGGTCCTGGGCTCTTCCAGCTCTGGGGGCTGCAGGCAACCCCTGGCTGGTGGTCATATCACCTCAATCCCTGCCTGTTTCTCTGTGGGTTTGTCATATGGACATTTATCAATGTATTTGGGGCCCACTGCACTGGGATAATCCAGGATGACTTCATCTCAAGATCCTTAACTTAGTTGTGTCTGCAAAGACTCTTTTTCCAAATACAGTGGCAGCCAGGATTTTGATGTGGCATCTTTGGGAGGCATTTTTAGGCCTATGACGATGTCCAAGAGGGCAGTGACCAGGGCACCTTCACATTTCCGGGGAGGGCTGCAACCTATAGAAGTGACGTAACTTACCTAAGGCCGGGCAGTGGCAAGTCACAGAACGAGTGACACGGTGTGCTCTGCTGTTGCCTGGGCATCGCTAACACAGGATGCCACCTTCCGTACTGCTTGGGTTTCAACATTCTAGTTCTTATCCTCACTCCACATCCTATTGCTTTAGATCCATTTTGAATCACACCTGCTGCCAATGGTATCTGAACCCTACCGAAGCATCTTCAGAACCCACAGCCAAGTAAGGAAGCAAACTGGTAAAGAGACCAAACCCCAGTCCCCACCTAACAAGATCCCAGGTACCATGTTCTGATGTGTGCTGGATGTTCTCTTTCTGCCCCAGCCACTCAGGGTCAGAACAAGAGTGAGCACCCTGGAAACAGAGCAGTGGTAAGTGCAGACAAGAATCTTCCATAGGAAGCCACACCCTATGGACTTGGACACACTAGTGCCTCTTGTCTGCAGGCTGCCAACTGGAGGCCAGGATGCTCGGAGGCAAGTCCACGCATCTCTGGCATCTGGCCAGATCCATCAACAATAGGGCCCTGTTCCACTGGGGGCCACTCCAGTTCCCTGTCAGTGCGCAGTGTCCTTGTTAAATGTCATCTTATTTTAGATTTGAAAGGATGTAGGCACCATTAGGTTCAAAGCCCTCATTTAGAGGCAGGGCATTTGAGTGACCTCACCCAGGGCATAGGATGGCTCATTCAAGTCCTAATTCAATGAGTGGCCTCAATGGGGAGGGTCATCCTCTGCTTGTTTCTGCAGCCTCCATGCTGATGGGGATGTTCATTTTCTTCTCCAGCAGAAGAAAAAGTTCCCATAAAGTCTTGGTGCTCTGAACCTAAGTCTCTGTGCAAAGCTTTGGGCTTTCATCTTAGGAGACAGTTGTGTGCCTCTCCAGGTTTATCTTGGTCCTCATCAGTGGGATTGCCCATCCTCAGGCTTCCCCGTGGGCAGTGGCTTTGAGGAACTTATCTCTACTCACTGATCTCTCGATAAGTCCCTCACAGGTTTCATTGCAGGAAACCTAACCTCACCCATGAAAGCCCCTGATGTGTCCCTGTGCCTCTCTTCGATGGCAGCAGTGAGAATATCTGTTCATCCACAGCCCACATCAGACACGGGCCAAGAGGACAGACCCCATCCTCAAGGAGCCCTTGGTCCAGTTGGGATGAAAACGAAGAGATGGTGGCCATGCAGGGGTGAGGAACAGAAGACATGTTCCCGGAAGGCTTCCCAGAGGAGGGGCCGGGCTCAAGGGACTTGTAGGGATCATTAGACACAGGAAGGTGGAAGGTATTTTCCGGGTAGAAAAAACCAATGTGTGTAAGAGCAGGAGGTGTGGAAGCAGCCACGTGTGTGAGGCCTGAAGCTGCCCTAACAAATGCCAACAAACTAGCTGTAAACAACACGCAATTATTCTCTTACATCCTGACACGAGAAGTCCAAAATCAGTTTGTCGGCAGGACCATGTGCCTTTCAGAGGCTCCAGAGAACATGTCCTGTCTTCCGTGTCCAGGTGGCTGCCGGCAGTCATTCCCCTACAGCTGCTTCACTCACTCTCTGTGTCCGTGGTCCTAAGGCTTTGCGTCAGGTCTGTACATGCATCAGGTCTCCCTCTGCCTGCCTCCTGTAAGGACTCCAGGGTGGTGTCTGGATCCACTTAGGTAGCCCAGGATAGCCTCCGCATGTCAAGGCCCTTAGGTTATTTACATCAGCAAGGACCATTTTCTCAAATCAGGTAACATTTCCAGGTTCCAGAAACTGTGAAGGCGCTGAGCCTCATGTGTACCTCTCAACTCCATACTGGGAAAACTCACTCATTTCCAAGTCATATGAGCCAATCTTGGGGGCCGCTGTTTTGCCGTGTGGTAGGACCTGGCAACTATCTGGGTGGAAGAAATGGGAGCTGCATGAATGTGAGTATGGGGTACAGGAGGCGGGTCAGGTGCTGGTTATCGGGAGCCTTGTATATCCTGCTAAGCAGTTTGGACCTGGGCTGGATTCCTAAAACACTTCCTGAGCCAGCCAAACCTACCATGCATCTGGTACCAACTTTGGGCCATGTGGGGTTAAACACAACCCATGTCTCTGAAGCTACTCAGAGAAGCTACATGTCTCTTACCATGTGCTTTGTATTTATTATTTATTTACTTTTTAAAAAGATTTTATTTATTTGAGAGAGAGAGAGAGCACAGAGGCAGAGGGAGAGGGAGAAGCAGAGTCCCTGCTGAGCAGGGAGCTCAACATGGGGCTCGATCCTAGGACCCCGGGATCATGACCTGAGCTGAAGACAGATGCTTAATCAACTGAGCCACCCAAGCGTCCCACACCACGAGCTTTTTCAATCAAAAGACAATTTCCACTCCCCCAGTCCCGACCACTCTGTTCTCAGTGTATAATATGGAGATGATTTCTGGAGGTGAACACATCTGGTCAGAATCTCAACTTCACTGCTTACTCGTCACGGGCAAACTCCTTAACCTCTGGAACAGCAAGGCCCACTTTCCTTAAGCCCGTGCACCATGAGGATGAACGCATTTACAGCTCACAGCAGTTCCCCGGGACAGATAATCTTATTATCTGCATTTTACAGGTGAAGTAAAGGAAGCAGAAGGGGAACCCACCTGCACAGCTGGGGACTGATGGTGGCCAGCAGCTAACCCAGGAGGCAGGTTGCCTCCTGCTCCAATAACTACCATGTCCTAAAACCTCCTCCCTTCACTATCTCTCAGGAGCATGAGAGCCAACGGCACGCGCTGTGCCCGAGAGTCTGAAGACGTGAGCAGATGACCCCATGTGGACATTGAGGGAGCCCCACACCTGTGCATGCACAGGGAACAGTTGTTAGAACTACCCATTCATGTAGGTGCCATTGGAGGGGGTTCTGCTAACATTTGGACAGCCCCCCACCCTGGGTTTAGTTAACTTGTGTCCAGGTGAAGAAAAGGCACCTGGCTCATGATGCCATCCCTCCCTTCTGGGTTCAAAGGCAGCAGCGGGAGTCACTGAAGGATCCTTCCCTTGGACTCCCGGGCTGCTGGTGGCTGGCATGTGTGCCCCTCCTCGACAGGGGAAAGAAAGGGTCTTCAGGCTGGGGAAGTAGAATGAGATGTTCTTTCTCTAATTTAATTGCATCTCTGCCAATAATTCAGGAGCCATCATTTGCACACGCATTTCTGAAAGGCTTTTCAAAGAATTTAAACCCATCATTTAAAATTCTCATTATGATGGGAAATGGTCCCTTTGGGGCCCAATAGTTTTTTTTTTCTTTTTCCTTTTCGGTCTCACACTCCCTAGAGGTACGGATTTCAATTTAAAGCTTTCCACGTGTAAAATGTGAAGGTGCTGAGACTCACGTGTACCTCTCCCCCCCCAAACTGGGCAAACTCATTCATTTCCAAGTCATATGAGCTGAAGAAAGCTATCATTAAACTTCCATAATGTAACGGTCCTTGCTTCTGGGGTGGAATGCAACAGGTAGATAGAGTTACATTTAATGCATATTTATTGACCAGTCTCTCCATTTGCTGAAGAACATTAGTACAATTGCTAACAAACTTTGTGTCGATTTATAGAAGTGTGTACAGTGCAGAAGGGCCCCACGCCTTCCCCAGATCATGATTGCACTTCTCAGGAGATCTCACTTTCAAATGATCTTGTTAGATATTGTTAGAAATTGATACATTTGCATGCCATAAATGTTAAAACTCAGAAAATTCTCAACTGCCAATTAGCGCCACTGAGTCTTTCCCTAATTAATGAGTCACGATAGAGCAGCTCCAGGTGCCTTTTCCATAGCTGCATATCAGTGAAAGCCTTTGTATTTATTAATCTCAATGGCCCGCCAGGCAGCACATGCAGGCTCCTCCAAAGTGATGGGAGCAGGGAGCGCACTTGGGACTCCAAGCTGTGTCAAGCTGTGAGTTCTTTGGACACTGGATCAAGTTATTGTCAGCTCTGTCCTTACTTCTTGACACATGAAATTTCAGAACTCGCCCGGGGCCCGGAAAAAATCTAGCATTCCTAAGCCTCTTGATGATACATTTCCCAAAGTCAGCCCATGAGCTTCATTCTGCCAGAGTTACTGAATAGCCGTCGTGTGTCCAGCCCTGCAGGCAGACAGAGAGCAGAAGCCCCTCTGTAAACTGGATGGACATGCTTCATTGGGGCAACAGACATGGTGGTGACTTCCAGGTCCGGATTGGGTGAGGCCACTTTGGGGAGAGTAACCTAAAGAAGAGAGGAAGGAAAGCAATTTATCCTTGACCCAAATCCTCTAAGAATTGAAGTTCGTAAGACAGAAGTCCATCTCAGGAAGGTCAAAGACTGTGTCCGTAGACTTGAAAGCATTGGAGAATATTATACATTTTTGCCCTTACAAGTAGGGCAGGACATGTTCAAGGGAATGAGAGACGCCTCCTCTGAGTGGAGTCACTGGGCATCAATGATGCAGCTTCCCACAGGTGCTGAGGACCCAGGACACCAGCCCCCTGGGGGTCACCTAGGATGCTTGCAGTGTGGCCACCGCCAAGAGCAAATCTCTTTCAGCTAAAGGGAGCATGCTGGTCTCCTTGGCCAACAAGCCTCAGGCCTCCCCTCCAACCCTTTGAGATGCCTCTTTATGACTTTTTACATTTAGAGACTCTCTATGTGGGGACAGCCTACATCCCGGAGGAGCCTGAGGCTTGGGACTCTGGTCTAGGGCTTAATTTGTCTGTTTGGGGAAGAGAAATGCTAAGCAGATGGAGTAATTGGTCACTGCTTCCCAGAAACACAGATAATGAATGGACTGTCCCCCCCAGCTAAGCATTCAGCTGCCAGGCCCAGCAACCCGTCCCCAGCTCCCACCAACACCCCGATTAGTGATTCCAGCCCCGGAGCTCACCAGTTTGGAGAGTTTAAAGTTCATTATGAGTTTAAATAAATCCATTCATTTAGGTTTACCTTAAACAGCTTTCTGTAATCACCTTCATTACATTTTTAAATGGGGTTGGGGAGGGAAGCAATTAGAGAAAATTTGCTTCAGCCAGGGGCACTTTGCTGTTGTATGCAAGTATGTCACCCTGCGACGCACTCCCCCCCCATCATCTGGAGGTGACTCAGCCCTGAGCCTCAGCCCTGGCTGGCCATGAATCACAACCTACAGAGATGCGGAGACAACAGCTCCAGAGAGAGCTCTAGAAGGAAGGGCCCCGGCTGGTGAGCAGGATGGGAATGTTTCCGCTTTGGCCTCTAGGGAAATGGTATTTTTTATAGTGCTTTGCTTTCAGTACTGGTCCCAGGAGCTCCGCTATCTTTGGCTAGCATTGCCTCTGTACCCACTGTGCCCATAAAGGTTTGAAAATTGACTCAAAATCTTCTATTAGGATTGTCAATGACAGATGAAGGCATTGGGCAGTTGCACCGTACTTGGTCTATTCTCTATGAAGTCATAGTCAATAATATTGCCATGTGGTTAGTTTAGACATTTCATTAAGGAGAATATTGTCAGTGGAATTAGGAGTAAAACATGAGTCTGTAAGACCAAAACAGATAAGGCTTTAAGTATATGGCAGTGAAAAGCCCAGGTTCTTGTTGAAACAGGTTCTTGTTCCTAGGCACCGCATAATTCGCGTCACAAATTAGTTTCTAATTAAATCTGCAAATAAAATTTCTAATGTGGAAGCACCTGCCATGCTCCAGTGTGGAAATTTTCTGAGCTTCTGGCTTTGGAAGCTTTACTTTTGGTTCTCCTGGTGGCTTTACTGGAGATATTCTGGTCTCTTTCCCAATCAGAAAGGATGATGCTCTGAGGCAGCCACGGGGAGTTCCTGGGGTGCCCTTGGGTGTAGGCCCACCTCAGTGATGGGATCACCATCCATAGGCAGAGGTCCTCCAGGTGAGCCTGACCCTCCATCCCTCACCTGCCCAGCTCTGAGTCGCCAAGCTGTATGTCATTTACTCCTCAGTTCCAGCATGGGAGTCCTACATTTTAGGATGAACGAGTCTGGTTTTGTGTCTCCTGGGGAGAATACAACACAGACTCACAGAGCCATGGGGAGCACCGCCCTCTGCCAGCATCCTGATGCACTTGATGCTCCTCTGGACCCACCTACAGGAAAGGCCACACCTGACACGTCTTGGTATCTCTTCAACATGTCCTTGCTGGTAAAGGACATACTCTACTTTAATGTGTGTGGGCCCCATACCCGGGCTCCCTGGGAAGCTGTACTTAAGCATCTACCAAGCTCAACATGACTCAGCAAAACTTCAAAGCACAGGCTGTATTTCTGTCCCCAGCACACATTGTACATCTGCTTCGTTAAAGAAAATAACCAAAAAAGAGCATTCTAAACACAAAAGAAAAAGTAAGAAATTTCCCTGGTTCCCATAAGATTAAAGTCACACAGCCCTGCATATATTAGAAACTTAAGATATGGTCCGCTACTTTCTGAATTGTTCTTTGCCTACTGATTCGTAACTTTTTATGTAAGAAATATGTGTAACCCTACGCTAAGTGTTCCTTTGCTGGAGCCGAGCACTCTTCTCTTTGTGAGGATTGTGTATCCCAGGCAGCCATCCTCACTTGGGCTTGAAAACAACTCTCTTTCTTTCCTTTAGAAAGTCTAAAAGACTTTTCATTTTGCATTGACACCACCCATGGCTCATCTGCACCCAGTGTCTCCTGTTTGAGACCCACTGGAGAGTGCATCCATCTGGGCGGCTGTCACAACACCACAGACATGCATCTCTCACAGTCTGGAGGCTGGAAGCCCACAGTCAGGGCTCAGGCTGATTTTGTGCCTGGGGAAACCCTGTTTCCTGGTTTATAGATAAGCCATCCTCATGTGGCAGGAAGGGTGAGGGAGTTCCTTGGGGCCTCTTTTATTAGGGCTCTACTAGGGCTCTAATCCCCTTCATGAGGGACCCACCCTTATGACCTGATCACCTGCCAAAGGCCCCCCTCCTAACACCAGACCCTACACCTCACAAGGGCAGGTCTGACAAGAGAGGGAGGCATCTGGAAACCCTCTGAACCCACATCATCCACTGGGGAACAGAGCTTTGGGATAGCATGGCTGGACTGACCGTGGGGAGCCAGTGGACAGGTCAGTAGGCAAGAAGCTTGAAACATCTTGGTGAGCACTGCTCTGCAGTCATCTGCTTTCATCTTGGCTTGCATGTTCTCTGTGAAGGTGGAAGGGGTGGCAATCCCCACGGAGCCTGGGGGCGAGCCGGGTGGACCTGGGGTGGGTGTTCTCTGAAGGTCATGCAGAGGACAAGGCCTCTAATCTTGCATCAGTTTGAAATTGTTCTACAGATTATAAGCATCTATTGCCTCCCTTCTGCATGTTCCTTCCATGAATTCTAAGCAAAATTTATGCCTCAGCAGCACTACCCTGGTCAGGTAGGAAGCAGGATACTGCACCAAAGAGACCAGAGGATTGCCGGGGACCAGCAGTCCTCATGATTTAGAGTGATTATGCTTGGCTGTAATGAATGCATATTAGCCTTTCCTTCAGAGCCCACGGAACATTTGAGTCATAAACAAATTACTCTGAGCCTGTAATGCAGGAGAGAAATAGCAGCTAATTTAACCAGTGAATCAATGGCGAGACAGCACAACGTAGATCATGTAATTTGAAGCATAATGGAGAAAATGTAAGTAATAACAAGAAGCCCACATGCTCCTAAGGACAACCCAGTTCTGCAGGCTCTCAGCACCAAGATTCCAGCCAGGGCCTCTGCAGTGAAACTCTGCTTTGCTCTGGAGGATATTAGGAAGACAGCCATGGTTAAGGTGGCCTCCACTCTGACAGGATGTCTTCCTCTAGAACAGAAAACCTGGCTAGCCTTCACTGGAGAGCATTAGGCAGTGCACGCCAGCCAGCCCAGCAAGGCACAGATGTCCCAGAAAGACCATGAACTATGGAATCAGCCAACTAGCGTGTGAATCTGGGCTCCCTTGTGGTCATTGTGGGACTTTGGACAAACTACTGTACACTTCCCAGCTTACAGTTCTGGAGAATGGAGATAATACTTACCAAGTAGAGCAGTTGTTTATAAATTAGAAGCAGCCAGCCCAGCATGAGAAGCAGAGTCTCTGGCTCTGAATGCTGGCCCTACCTCTGGGCAAGTGCCAAAGACTTGGCTTTTCCCTGTCTGCAAAACGGGTTGATGCAGGATTAAGTAACACAAGTGAACAACAACCCCGGGGCACAGCAAACCCATGATAAGCCAACTAGCATCTGTACCTCCTCACAAATGTGACACTGCACACGTCCAGCCCAGTTCCAGGCTTGTTCCCCACAAAACCCACAACAAATGTCATTTACTTCTTTCCACCAAATCTTGGATCCCAGCTCTGGGTGGGGAAGGGTCAGCTATGCTTTCTTGATATAATTATCGTTCCTTCATTTGGATGTTCCCAGGCTTGTTTTACACCAATTGTTTGAATCTTCATTTCTGTACGTGCTTCATACTGTTTGGGGAGAAATCTCTCAGTAGGAGTTCCCCAGAATGTGCCTTGTGGAGACATGGTGGAAAGGAAATAGAACCCAGTTCCTGGAGCTCTAGTAGGTGCCTGCATGTGGTCACAGGACTTCTTGACTTCAAGGCGTTGACTTCTACTGAAATGATGAGCCAAGTATGCTACAGGTGGGTTCCTTTCCATCCCTTTACCACCTCGGAGTAGAAGCAATTACCATGTGATTGGTAACCCAAATTTCCTTTCTGAGTGTCAATATTCCACCTTTCCTGGGCCGTCTCGGTTCCAACATTATTTTGATTTACTTCCCTTGATGAACCATGTCTTCTGACTCAGAACCTGTTTCATCCTGCCTTGACTCATCATTTCTTCCAATTTCAAAAAAAGAGGGGGGGAGCCCATTTCTGGCAATATTATGTAAATGCCCACACACCAAAAATAGTTTACACACTTCAGAAGGGCACGCAAAAATGTCCTGTCACATTTGCTAAACCTCTAAATCAAAATTTTATGACACTGGAGAGTTTGCTCAGACACCAGTCTAGTGATTTTTATGGGATTCATTTTTCTGAAAGGAAGAGGGAGGTGAAATAGGAGTTGTTAGCCAGGCCATTTGGAAGGATAAATACAGAAACCCAATGGGAATGAGGATAGTTTAAAGGCATCCACGACTGAAGCAATCAAATAGAAAATAACAAAGCTCAGCCACTCTTGGTCAATGTCAACCATATCAAGATGGCAGACTTCAGAGGATCAGGTCCCCTGAGAACCCTGTCAGAGCCTCCGGTTTTATTGGGTTTTACAGTTATAGTTCCAGGAAACAGTACTTATAGGAGCCTGGATGATGGCCTTGCTTGATATGTGGAATGAAGCTTTGGTGTGATCTTTGCTCCTCAAAGGAAATGAAAGATAACCATGGGAGTTTCCGTGATGTTAACTGTGGGCAATGCATGCATGTGTTACTTCTGAATGTCTGACATACTTCACTATGCAGGGCTTTTAAGTTAAGAAGGATGGGTGTGTGCAGCCTAGTCTTTGGAGCTGAACTCCCAGCGCCTCAGGGAAAGGGAGCACTGGTACTCACTAGCCTGGACACCATTCAAGTGGGCATATATGATGGGCATGTGCAGGTGCCCAGGCTCCAGGCCTGGCCACAAATCTGACAGAAACTTGAGACGACAGGCAAGATGGTTGAAGGGGCAGCATGGCACCAGGTTTCTGAACTTGAGTCTGGATGATATGGATTTCTCATCTATAGAATTGAAGTGTTGGAAAAATCACCTGATCCCTGTAATTCAGCACCAGGAAATGAGTCATGGGTGGTAACAGTCATGGCATACTGATGGTGAACACCAGGCTCATGCTGGTTGCTCTGCTGGGAACATTGGTCCAGGACAAGGCCTCTCCTCTTGCCCCCAGGCTCTTTTAGAACACTGGTACTATCCTGCATCCTTGATGCTCTGTCCCTCACGACCTCCCCAAATGTGAGATACGGTTGTTCATACCTGTGACAGATTGCTCCACAGTTCTGAGCCAGGCTGAATGAATGAATGAATGAATGAACATGGAGCCTTCAGTGGAAGGTTTTCTCAAATGGTCTCTGTGAAGATCTGGTGCCCAAGGACTGGAGATGTTGCTTGCACATCCTATGTATTCCATCTTAGTAACAACATTGCTATAGACTGAATATTTGCATCCCCCTAAATTTCACATGCTGAAATCCTAACCCTTGAGGTGATGGTATTGGGAGAAGGGGCAGTTTGGAAGGTCCTGGGACCAGTGTCCTTACAAATGAGGCCCCAAGAGTTCCCTCACCCCTCCTGTCAGGTAAGGAGGACATAGCAAGAAGACGGCCTGGCCATTGATGAACTAGGAAACAGTCCCTCACCAGCTACCAAATCTATGCCTCCAGAACTATGGGAAGTAAATGTCTGTTGTATTAGCTGCCAGTCTCCAGTGTTTTCGTTATAGCAGCCTGAGTGGACCAAGGCATATGTCCAGCACTATGAAGCCTCTCATAACAGGAGCTCTGGAAAGGCTTTGCCCACATCATCTATGTTAATGGCTCATGACAACTCCTAAGCAGGAGTCACTCTTTTCTCCACACTGTGGACTCAAGACAGCAAAGGCTCTGGGGGCTGCATCTTGGGCCACAGATGGTAATTGGCTCCTTTGACTCTGAACATTGCAGCTGCCTTTCTTTATCATTGAAGGAGGGGAATCTGCTCACACTAAACCTGACATCCTGTGGCTTAAACGCTTCTCAAAAGAAAAGAGGGAGCAAGACTTCTTTAGGTGATGAGTACTTGAAATTGATGGTGAGGGCTCAGGGATGGGACAAGACCTCACACAGTAAAGGGAGAGTACCAACAAGTCCAAAAGGAGGCTGAAAAAACAAAACAAAACAAAACAAAAACAAAAACAAAAGGAGGCTGGCTTGCTTCCAGCTCTAGAACGGCTTATCATTGCTCCCTGCTTTCTCCTCAAAGCCATTTATCCATTCATTCATTCAACAGTTCTGAGCTCTGTGTTAGGCTTCTCCAGAGACAAAGAACCAAAAGAAAATGCATATGTAAAGAGAGATGTGTTGTAAGGAATTGGTTCATGTGACCATGGAGATTGTCAGGTCCCAAATCTTCAGGGAGGGCCAGCAAGCTGGAGACCCAGAAAAAATTGCTGATGAAATCCAAGTCCAAAGGTTGTCTACTGCAGAATTCAGACATTGCTTGGGAGAGGCCAGTCTTTTTTTCTAGGAAGACTTTCAAGTGATTGGATGAGCCTCACCTCCGTCAGGGAGAGCAATCTTCTTTACTCAGAGTCCACTAATTAAAAATGTCAGTCTCCGGGCACCTAGGTGGCTCAGTCAGTTAAGCATCTGCTTTCGGCTCAGGTCATGATCCTGTGGTCCTGGGATCCAGCCCCACGTCAGGCTTCCTGCTCAGCAGAGGAGTCTGTTTCTCCTTCTCCCTCTGTCCCTCTCATGTGTGCTCTCTCTCTCTCTCTCTTGCTTTCTCTGTCTCTCAAATAAGTAAATAAAACCATAAAATAAAATGTCAGCCTCATCCAAACACATCCTCATAGAAACATCCAGAATAATGAGTGACCACATCCCTGGGCCCCATGACCCAGCCATGCTCACACATTAAATGGCCCATCACAGGTTTCTATTCTAGGTCATGAACAACTTATTCACTGTGGCAGTGATGGCTGATTAACAGTGAACATAATAAAGAAGTATATACAGTTCAGTGGGCTGGCAGGGAGAGACGCTGAGCAGGACAGAACCAGCCAGGTAAGGATCAGCAGTGAGTGACTGGGAAGGAGTGACTGGGGTGGTCAGGCTCAGCTTCATCAAAGAGGACACACAAGCCCAGACTGGAGAGGCCAATGGCGTGAACCAGGCAGACACATGGCAGAAACGACTTTTGGATTCACACCCAAGGGGTGCTCGAAGGGGCAGCATGCGGGCCCTGAGGCCCAAGAAGAGGAGTGAGGGGCCACAGATGGGACTGGAGGTGGAGAAGCCATCAGGGTTGGCTCGAAAGCCCCTGACATCTTCTTACTCCCTGGTATGGTACAATTTTAGACCACCAGCATCTTTTCCTACATGTCATATCTTTGACACACTGGAAATCACTGATGTTGGATGAATATACATGTCTGCAAATTTGGGATGAACTCTCTTCTGCTGTTGGCTGTGGTTTCAATTGTCCAGTATCGCTGATCAGGAAAGTTGTAGCTCTACAATCAAGATGGCATGCACTCAGCACATGTAAAGGACGGTTCGCCCCTGGAGATGCTGCCCGTAGCCTCCTGGGGACTTGGGGGTGTGAGAGTCCCAGGATGATGATGGGGACCATCAGTAGATTGTCCCAGAGCTGTTATGAATGTTGGGCGCCTTTCATCCTATTTCTTCTGATGTATCATGAGCTGCTATCCATCCCTTTTAGTGATTCCACTTGAACCCCATGTTCCCTGCCCTTCCACTTTTCACATTCCTGGATCAGCCTGAATGAAAGGCATCTCAAGAACAGGACACTGGAGAGTGTCACCACTTGTCTGCACAAGAGTTTGCATGTTTGCCCCACAAAATGGGAAACCAAGATTCCTATCAGAGTGGGGTTTTGTCCATCTACAAATCTCTGCATTTTGCTTTTGGTATTTTTGATTCTTGTTTCTTATTGATTTTGCTTTAAGATGATGAAATAGGACCACTCCAGACTTGTGAAATAGATGTATACTAATACACACCAGCGTCCTCTGTTGTCTCCACAATGACTTCCCCAAGGGAAGGGCTGTGCTGGCTCAGGACATTCAGACAAGGGTTGCTTCTGGCTTTACCACCAGCCCCCTTCACTTCCTCCAGTTGCCAACAAGCATTTTCTTACAGAAATACATTTTTATTTGTTTTCTGTTGATTTGGAGGAAGTGGAATTCCTGTGTCCATAACACAGGTGGGAAAGGAGCCCCAGGGCTGCACTGTGTCTTTGGTGTTTGTGGGGCCACTATAAGGTTTCCCTTGTCTTGTCCCATCCTCTTGCAAGAGGCTCAGGAGTCTGGATCACAGAAATCCAGACGTATATGCAGAAAGCTTCTCCTGTCCTTGAGGGTTAGAGAACGGAGACCCAGCAAGGCTGGCAGTCACGTGAGATCCCTTCGAGGAGTATCAGCAGGGTTGGCCCCTTGCTAATGGGATCACTCCATGCTGAGAGGCTGGGTCTTTTGGGTACAGTGGAGGCAGTGGCCAGATGACAAAAGGCAAAGAGTAAATGCTCTTCACGTTGATCCATCCAAACCAAGGTATGTGGGTGGCAATAAAAAGAAAAAAAGGAATCAATAATAATAAATAGTAGTAATTAATATTGTTAGCGTTCTTGACAACCATATCAGCCCCAGTCATTTCCTAGGGGTTTGTTATATTCCCAGCATTGCATTAGGCAGTTTGTATGAACCATCCTAAACCCACATGCCCACCTAGAGATGTTCATTGCATCATGCTGTGTCTCAGAAGAGGTAAATGTGACTCAGAATAGTCCAAGACCTCACAGCTTCCATGGTTACAAGCACATGGCCCCAATGGGGTGAGGAAGGTTCTCATTCTGGACAAGGAAGTTGCAGAAACAGTGCCCATCTTAATGGTTTCTCTTTATGACCCCCTAAACAGTTGGCTGTTTGATGAAGGAATGTAGAGCCAAGGAAGTAAAAGGAGACCCAGTGGCCTTCTTGGGACTTATTGGGGACTTTCAAGAGAGAAATATTGCTCGTGGGATACTTGCCTCCAGGAGGCATCAGCTCTGGCACCGCCAAGCTCCCACTTGGCTCCTTTGCTTAATTCCAGAATCACCTTCTGGGGATGGCCACTGAGCACGACTCTCAAATCACTTAGAAGCACAGGCGGGACCTCTGGCTGCCTTCTCTTTATGATCAATTAGTAATAAAATTTGTAGTATGGGTTTGGAGAATTTCCTTAAAAGGTATTTACACGCTTGCAGATTGACTCAGAGGTCCACCTAACACCATGAGAGATGGGTCGGCGACAGATGAGGGCCTAGCCCCTCTCCAGCTGTCTACTGGCTGCCATCCTCCAGTCCTGGTACAAAGGGGCTCACACTTTGATCTTTCCATGTGAAAAGGACCAAAAATCTACTCTCAAAGCTCAGAGTTCCAAATGGATCATTGGTGTCCACTCAGGTGTCATGTGTCGCCTTCAGAAGCATATGAGTGTAGGGAGAGAAGTGTGTGTGTGTGTGTGTGTGAGAGAGAGAGAGAGAGAGAGGGAGAGACAGAGACAGAGACAGAGACAAAGAGAGGCTGATTGAGATTCATTCCCACTACTGGCAAATGTCTAGAACAGAGTTTCTTGATGCCTTATATTTGTCTGACATTTCAAAAAGATTAGTGTGTAGGTGTCCAGGTATTAATATTGATCTCTGTTCATTCCTTTGGGTAAACAGCTGCTTGAACACAACACCACTTGATTACTTTAATTCAGAAATAGTAGGAGAAGAAAATCGCCTGTTTTCATCTTTATTTGATAGCTGTGGAGGGTTCTGGGTCAAGCAGGTGAGGTCAGTGGTGGTGATTTTAGTGATTTTAGTTGTAATAAAGGCATATTTGTGAGCCCTGTTCCTTGCAAAGGCTTTGAGGATCCTCAGTTTCTCCAGAGGTAGAGCAAGGAGCCTGGGACATGGCTGAGGTCCATGGCTCCAGCTTGTGGCTTCTTTTCCATAAGAGCTTCATGGTCTCTGGACCACAGAGAAGAACACTTGCTATGATCCGTTTTCTCATCTGTCGCCGACCACATAAGTAATTTCTCTAGCTGCCCTCCAGGTCCTGTCAGGAGGGATGTGGCTTTTCCTAGTCTTCCTGTGAGGAGCAAGACATGCAGTGTGGCTTAGACCTGCTATCAGAGGTACAGCTGAGGAGCATGGAGTGCAAGCCTGGTGTGCAAGTCTGTGTTCCTTTCCAGAAGCCCTGCCAGCCTGAGTCTGGCAGTCCCAGGTACTCTATAGTCAGACTGGGGAGCAAGGGGGAGCCGATCACATGCTTAATGCTCTAGTGTTAACTGCAGTATTTATTCCTGTAATTATTCATTTATTTAGCCTGTGTGATTGAGAATTATGTGCTTTGGCAGGGTCTGTCCTGCTGATGGGTGGTGATTAGTGTTAAGGGGACAGGTGATTAAAACTCATTTTCGCTCTGGGGTTTCTGGTAAGGACAGCACATCATTTGTGCTCCATGACAGGCTGTTCCTGGGGGCACAAGCTTTGGGCTAACCCAGGGCTCCTCCTCTAATTGCTTTCTGGAGTGTTTTTGCTTTATTAGGTTTCATCTGATGGTCTCGGGGACCAGAGGCTACATCATATCAGTAGCCAAGGATCTCAGTTTCCAGTGAGATTCAGTGCAGAGATTTCTCCAACTTCTTCCAACCAAGCAGCAACTAATTATCTCATGAGTGCCCTCTTAGATCTTCTGGGGAGGCAGTTTGTCCTTCCTGTAGCACTGTGGTTAGCCAGTGCCTCTTCTGGGCAGATCCTTAGGTTGGGATGAACAGCATATCCATCCTGCCGCCAGGATTCCCTCACAGTTCCCAGAAGCTTACCTTACCAATAAAAGGTTTCTTGGGCAAATGGATGGATGGACAGATGGACAAACAGATCTCAAAGGGGAATGCTTTCATGCAAAAATGAAAGACCAAAGGCTCCTATCTTGATGGGTCCCAGGCATGTCTAGTTGGAGTTCTTTAACCCAGGAGATCTATAGAACATTTGTTGAGCATCAGGGGTTCAAGATTTTCTCCTGACCTTGAGTCACAGAATTAGTAGAAGGGCTACCCCTCAAATAATCCCAGGTAGCCTGGAAACTACTTGCTCCTTAGAGTCAGTATGTAGTCTCTGGAAGAATTAAACTGACACACATCCATAACTCCATCTCAGTCCTAACTGCTATAACATCCCCTCCCATTCAGTCAGCAGAATGGCAGCCCCTAAAGCAAGTCCACACCCTAATCCCTGAACCTGTGAATGTCCCATGTTATGTGACAAAAGGGGCTTTGTAGGTGGAATTAAGGTCAGGAACCTTAGGATATGAACATCTTCCTAGTTTATCTGAGTGGGCTCAGTGTAATCCCACAGGCCCTTAAATGAAGATGAGGAAAGAGGAGGGTCATTGGGAAAGAATCAAACCATGAGAAAGATTTTACTCTCTGGTGATGGCTTCAAAGCTGGAGTTGGGGGCATCTCAGCCTGCATGGGCCAGGTGCCTGGTGTTAATGGAAATTTACTCTCACTGTTCTAGAGGCTGGAAGTCCCACCCAGGTTGAGGTGCTGGCAGAGGCAGTTCCCAGTGAGTGAGAGCTGCCTGCTTCATGGCTTGCACACAGCCAGATTCTCAATGTGCCCTCACAAGGCAGAGAAACAGAGCTCTCTGGTGGCTCTAATAAGGACAATCCTATCATATTAGGGCCCTGTGCTTTTGACCTCATTTAACATTGATTACTTCCTTAAAGGTACCAACCCTAAATACAGCCACACTAGAAGTTAGGGCTTTAATATATTAGTTTAGGAGGGACAGGATTCAGTCCATAGCAGAAGCCAAGAGTCAAGAAATATGCATGACTTCCAGAAGCTGAAAGCGAGCAAGGAAACTAAGACCTCAGTCCTAGGACACAAGGGACTAGATCTCTCCCTAGAGCCTCCAGAAAGGAAACCAGCCCTGTTGCCTCCTTGGTTTTAGCCCAGTGAGACCTATGTCAGACTTACGATCCATAGAACTGTGAGACAATAAACTCTTATTGTTTAAGCCCCCAAATGTGTGCTAGTTTGTTGTAGCAGCAATAGAAGACTAATGCACCCAGGATGCAGGCAGCCATGTTTGACCTTCTTCTCTCCATACTAAGCTCATCATTCACTGAACCCACAACTGCAGTTCCTCAATAGCCTTCCAGGGCCCAACTACATCCCAGGGCCAAAACACAAGCCTCCTTGTCCTCCACACACCAATACCTTTGCCTGGAATCAAATTAGGCTGTCTTTTTGGTGTCTCTAAAATCCAACTGTCCATCCATCTGCCCATCCACTCACCCACCCACTCACCCATCCACTAATCCACCCATCTACCCACTTATTTACCTATCCATCTATCTATCCATTCATCCACCCATCCATCCAACCACCTACCCATCCAGTCATCTATCCATGCATCTATCAACCATTCATCCACCCATCCACCCATCCATCCCTCCAACCATCCACCCACCCACCTACCCACCCAGCCAGCTAGCCAGCCACTCCAGTGTGCCAGGTACCATTCCAGATAGCAGGAATGCAGCCATGAATCAAATTCTGCCTCCAGGTAGGGAACACTCAAAGGAAAATTGAATAATTAGGTGATTGGTGTGCTGAGTGAAAGGAGCAGACTGGGGGAGACAGAAGGGTGGTGAACTCCCTGTAAGGCTATGGTTGGTGAAGCCTCTGCAAGACACCATCTGAGCAGCCCCAGAGGAAGTGAGGGAGCCAGATATGCATATATCTGGGGACTTGACAGCCATTTATTGGGGTCCTGCTCTCTGCCAGGATCTGCCTTCAGCACTGGGAACAGAACCAAGACTGGCTCTTGTGTAGCTTGCATGGCAGGGCATTCTCTCTCTCTTTCTCTTCCCTGTCTCCCCACCCCCTACCATGTTCCAAGGAGTGTACGAAAGGCATAAGGGGGTTATAGGTTTGCAATGGGCTCAGTAACGCCTTTTAACACAGAAAAAAACAGAGTTGCTATGACCTTCCTCATCAGTCTGGCCTGGCTGTTTTTGCCCAGGGATTATAACCACTGAGCAAAGAGGAGTCTTCAGCAAGTAGTCACTTCTGAATGATGGATAGTGGAGAATAAGTGTTGATGTTAATGTACTGCCTTTGGGAGCAGCATGGGCATCCAGAATTTTAGAGAGAAAAGGACTCTACAGTGGGCCCGGTGGTGGCCCCCCCAAAATCTGTCCAAATGCTAATCTCAGAAGCTGCAAATATGACCTTATTTGGAAGAAGAGACTTTGCAGGTACTGGAGATCTTGAGGTGAGATTATCCTGGGTTGTCTGGGTGGACCCTAAATCCAATAACAAGTGGACTTCTAAGAGATGCAGTAGAAACACAGAGGGAAAAAAAGGAAGGTGTTGTGAAGACAGAAGCAGAGACTGGAGTGACACAGCTATAAACCAGGGAAGGCCTAGAACACCAGAAACTAGAAGGGGTGAGGAACACATTTTTTTCTTAGAGCCTCTTGGGTGGTGGGTCATGGTCTTGCCCACACCATAATTTTGTATTTATGGCCTCCAGAATTCAGACAGAATAAATCTGTGATGTTTGAAATCCCCCAGTTTGTGGGACTTCATTAGAGCAGCCACAGACTAATAGAGGCCCAGATCACAAATCTGTGGCATTAGAATTGCTGGAGCACTTTTAAAATGAATATTCTTGAGCTCCACTGTTAAGCTAGTGATTTAGTGATTTCATGGTTTTTAAAAGCTCTCCAGGTGATACTTATGTACCTAGTCCATGGACCTGAGTTTGAGAACCACTGTTCCCCGTATTGTACAAATGGGAAGACATAATCCCATCCTGACCCTCCAGCACACTAACTCCTTATGTGAGGCTCTTTGGTGCATAGCTAGTAAATAGCCCAACAGTGCGGGTTAGGGATTGGCAGGCCTCCACCTCCTACTTCACCACCTCCTTCTGTTTCCTCTGGGTACCAGGCTCAAAGCTGGGCCCAGGCATCTTGAAGTAGGGACATCAATATCTTTACCTTCAAGAAAGAGGACCCTTGCTGATATTCTACATTTTTCACTCCTCATCCAAGCCCCCTCCCATCTTGGAAAACTCCAGAAGAGTACCAACTTCTCCCTTGCTTTATCTTGCATGCTTTCCTCCTTAGCTGAGATTAACCTGGGTGGTTCATGACACACTGTATTTGTATTCACAGGTAGATCTGGGGAGACGATCACCATTGGCTCCATGCCACTCATCAGAATAATGAAACAAACCCACAAAATCCTAAGAACAGTAGGGACATCCTCACGCAACTCAAGTGTCCTTGGCCCTCCTCTCAGGTAGAAGGAAGACCTTAGCCCCCTGGACAGGGTCAGACATGGAGCCCTAGGAAGCAGCTTTGCTGTTAGTTGTATGATTACTATGTCAATATTCTACTACCATTTAGTTAAATTAAATCTACTCTTCAACTATTTTTGTAAGAAATCAATATATGGCACATGTATCTCTTTGTCCTGTCTTATTCTTTTCTATTTGGGTACATTTTAATGGTTCTGTATAATTCAGAAAGGAAATCTAAAATGAAAGCTGCCAGGATTAATTTGTCACAAATCAATTTTCTTGTATTCGGGACAATCACTAATGTACCAGAGCCCACCCACTCCCGCACTCCAAGGTTGTCATAATGAACTTTGGTCGATATGGCTTTTGATGGTAAAATGCACCCTTTGTGACCTTCTTGTGGTCCCTCCTGTCATCCTGTCTGTGCTGAAGACAGTAACTGGTTGTGATGAGCTATTTATGTTATGACACACATTCTTTAATCTGAAATATGTTCACTGTTCCACAAATCCTACTGCAAAATGAAAGTCACTTCTCCTCATTGATCAACAAGACCCGTCGCTGATGGTCACTGTGCTGGGAGCAGATGTGGAGGTGAAAGATTCACAATCTTACCACAGTTTTAGTGGGGGACAAGGGTAACACAGCAGTTCCCAGTGTGGGGAGGGTTGTACTAGGTTTATGTAGCTGGGGCTTGGGGGTTACAAAGAGGGAGCCCCACCACCAAAAGGGAGTAGGTTTAGGGAGGGTTTTTCAGAGGTCTGTGATTCAATTAGGGAAGACCTCTTCCTCTCTCAGCAAAAGGGAGGGAGACAGCTGGTGGGGGGCTTGAAGGCACAATGGGCTCCATGGTTTTATATTTCCAAATCCCAACCCCACAGTTAAACAGAATCCCATCCTGGCCCCCCAGCACACTATCTCCTTATGCGAGGCTCTTTGGTGCATGGCTAGTAGCCCAACAGTGTGGGTTAGGGTTTGGCAGGCCTCCGCCTCCTACTTCACCATATTCTCTTGCTTCCTCTGGGTACCAGGCTCAAAGCTGGGCCCAGGCATCTTGAAGTAGGGATGTCAATATCTTTACCTTCAAGGAAGAGGACCCTTGCTGATATTTTACATTTTCACTCCTCATCCAAGCCCCCTCCCATCTTGGAAAACTCCAAAAGGGCACCAAACTCTCCCTTGCTTTATCTTGCATGCTTTCCTCCTTAGCTGAGATTAGCCTAAGTGGTTAATGACACACTGTATTTTTATTCCCAGGTAGATTTGGGAATAAAATGCACCATTGGCTCCATTCCATTCATTAGAATAATGAAACAAACCCACAAAATCCTAAGAACAGTAGGGACATCCTTGTGCAATTCGAGTGTCTTTCCTATGGCCCTCTTCTCCCCTTAGGTAGAAGGAAGACCTTAGCCTCCTGGACAGGGTCAGCTCTGGGGTCCTAAAAAGCATCCATTATGATTCTTGTATTTCTAAGCCTTGTGTGATAGTGAAGATGATTATGGTGTCCTCTTGGCAGAGTTGTGATGAGGTTTAAATGCGATGATCCATGTAAAGCTTAATGCCTGGTACATGCACAGGAGACTCTCGATGGATGTTGGCTGCTGGCCTCATGGTCACAGACACTGTCACCATCACTGTAATTGCCTTCACTGTCCACAGACCCATAGTTACCCAAACAGCCTGGCAGCTCCAGTGACCTCATGCATGGGGCCCAATCCTGCTCTGTTGGTAAGGGAGATGGTTACCTGGGAGATGTGTCTTCTTTGCCCAGATGATGCCACTTACACAAGAATATCATTCATTTACATTCAACAGAAAAAGTGCTCCAGAGACTTCTTCCACTATAGGACAGATTTTTTTGGTATATTTTTTTATTGGAGTTCAATTTGCCAACATATAGTATAACACCCAGTGGTCATCCCATAGGACAGATTTTTGTAAGAGTTCTGTGTGTGCATAAGAAGAAAGTGTTCACTTACTTGTTGGACACAAGTCTCCATACGTGCTCCATATATCATACCCACCAGGGACATTATTCAATTCTGTGCTTTTAGAAATTTTGCTTACTTCTCTATAATTGAGGTAGGGAATATTGACATATCCCAGTAGGATAGATCTATGCATTTCTCCCATCAGGCATGGCTTTATGTATTTTGAGGCAACTTTATTAAATGAATACAAATTGGAATTTCTGTATCTTATAGGGAAATTTAACAATATATCTCTTGTGGTGCCTTAGTTAATGCTTTTTTGTATGTTATATGCTACTTTTCATCTGATATTAATAGAGTGGCCTTGCATTCTATTGGTTATTAATCATATAGTCTAACTTTTCCATCCCTTTATATCCAATTGTGTATGTCCTCAATTTTTAGATATTCTTATAAACAGCATAAGGTGAATTTCCTTTTTAAAATTGGATCTCACAATCTATGTCTTCAGTTTGCAAATTTAGTCCATTTACATTTATTGTGATTACAGAGATGCAACCTTTGTTTCCACCACCTTTTTGTCATTTGTCCACTTTTACCATATTCTCCTCCTTTCTTGCCCCTTATTTTGAGTGGTTTTGTGCTTGTTTGTTTTTATCTATGTGACTCTGGGTAAGTCACCCAACCTCTCAGTGTCTTCCTCTGTAAAAATAAGGCTACTAATGGCAAATTACATCAGAGTAATTGTGTGAGGGTCAAATGAGTTACTATATATAGAATTTTAAAGCAGCACCTAGCATATCATGCTTGTAGTTTCTTACTTCCTTTTCCACCTTTTGGCTTAGAATTTCTACCTTAGTGATGTTTTCCTTTGGAATTCACCATGGATATCACAACTTCCCTTCAAACCAGTGCAAGAACCTTAAAATCATGCTTTTTCTGACTTTGATGCTTCTGTCTAAAATTTTAGGTTTGCTTTTTTCAAACTCTCATGAATTAGAAATGTTATTATTTTTTAGAAATATTTTTCTGGTTAAAATTTATTAATCATCAACTCCATGCTGGACACTGATCTGGACTCTGGGAGTATAAGCAATGCTCTTTAGATTTATCCATTTCCAATTACACTTTTCCTCTGGTACTTCACATCTCCTTTCTGGGTCATTTTCTTCCTCCTTACAGTGTATCTTTAATTACTTCCCAGGTTATGTGGGTAGGTATTCCATTCACTTCACTTTTATTTATTGAACACATCTTTATTTTGCCCTTATTTCTGAAAGATCACTTTGCTCCATCCACAGTTCTAATCTGTCATTTATTTTCTCTCCAGAGTTTGGAGATATTATTCTACTTACTGCTGCTATTTTGTACATTTTGGTACGTTTGCTGCCAAACTAATTGTTATATCTTTGCAGGTGGCCTTTCTGTCCATATATCTTCTCCAGATTTTCCTCTTTCTCCTTTGTGTTCAGCATTTTATTACCTCTGCCAAAGGAGTAGATTTCTTTTCATTTATTCTACTAGGGTATAGTGTCTTTTATCAGTGCTATAAAATTATTGGTCATTACCTCAATATATTATCTCTGCTAATTTTTTAGCCATTTCCCCTTCTGAGATTTCAAGTAGATTTATGTTAAAACCCCTCACCAAGTCATCCATATCTTTTGATCATTCTTATTTTTCCTCTCATTAATTCTCCCTGGTATATTATAAGTGATTGCTTGAGATCAATCTTCCCATTCATCAATTACTTCCTTAGCTGTGTCCAACCTGCTTTTTTTTAAAGATTTATGTATTTATTTATTTTAGAGAGAGTGAGAGACTGCCCATGAGTGGCGGGGAGGGGCAGAAGGAGGAGAGAGAGAAAGAGAATGTTCAGCAGACTCCCCGCTGAAAGCAGAGCCCAACACTGACTTTGATTTCATGACCTCAAGATCATGACCTGAGCTGAAATCAAGAGTTGGATGCTTAACTGACTGAGCCACCTAGGTACTCCTCCAATCTGCTTTTTAAACATAGCTTCTAAATTTTTCATTTCAACAATTGTATGTTTCACTTTAAAGAGTTCTATCTGGTTCTGTGCTCCATCTGCCTGTTGTTGCTTCCTCATCTCGTAATTCTATTTTATTTTTCTTTAAATAGTTCTCATAGTCCTATTTGGTGTTCTTATTGTAATAATTCTAGCATTTAATTTCTTGGGAGAGTAAATCTGAAACTGTTGTTTCTATTAACCATCACTCATGCCTGTTTGTTCTGGCGATTGCTGACCATGAGCTCACACAGATGGACCTTAACTGTAGGTGCCCAAATGGAGAATATTTTCCTCAAAAGAGGATTTTAATTAACTTCAGCCTTGAACATGAGGAAGCCACATCTCAGGGTAACTCCAGCCCTTTCCACATTCCCAGACTTAACCTGGAGTCTCAGTGTTAGTCTTTCTCCTTGCTGCTCACTCAGAGTCCCCACTGCAAGGAAGTTTTGCTGTACATGTGGCTCGTGGCTCAGGGATTTTTTGTTGCTCATGCTGTTGTTTTTTTTTCACTTAAGGCCTTTTCAAGT
This sequence comes from Canis lupus dingo, assembly GCF_003254725.2. Taxonomy (NCBI): domain Eukaryota; kingdom Metazoa; phylum Chordata; class Mammalia; order Carnivora; family Canidae; genus Canis; species Canis lupus. Next base: position 59,261,646 of record NC_064247.1, on the reverse strand, counting down.
TTTCCATGCAAGCCCAGAAATGCAATAAAAATTATGTTTTATGCAAGAATGAATTGTTTTGTGGCAGGAAGCCTCCCCAAGGTATCCCTCCATTACTCATTGTCATCACCTGTGATTGAAAAGTAAAGGGAAATGTAATCATGAGTGTGATGTCATTGACAAAAAATGGTAATTAATCACTTTCCAGATGATTCCAAATGAAGCTTTGCTTCAGTTCTCTCTGCTTATGTTATCTTTCTTACCTGCTATTATATGTTATCATGGTTTTAAGAATGGTTCTGTGGGGTTGTAGGACCCCCTAGAACATAAACTGCAGAAGGAGAGGAATTGTCTCAACTTACCCACCCATGGTTCCCCATCACATACAATGGTCTGTGGCACATAGTAGGTGCTCATCAAATATTTTTCACCTCTTCAACAGATACTAGATTGACTTTCCAAGCATGCTAAGGAGTAAATTGTGAATCCTCATGTGTCCTCCTCCTATTCCTTCACCACCACTACCACATACACACAAACTGCTTGTATTGGGGGGATTGTATACAATTTCAGTGCACATGGTATTGTACCATGACTTTCTTTAGGCTATGCATACCCACAGAGAGAAGCTGTCTTGTAATTGTGTCATGTGACCATGCCTGGGCCTGTCACAGTGGGAAAGTATTCCCGAATGTTCATTTAGGTCACCACTTACTTTTCAAGAGTGTGACCTGGAGCAGTGGCTCTCACCCCAGAGCTCGTAGCAGGATCACCTTGAATGCTTGTTAAGACACAAATTGTTAGCCCCACTGACAGAGCTCCTGATTCAGTTAATCTGGAGTGGGATCCCAGAATTTGCACGTCTAACAAGGTCTTTGCTGCTGCTGGCCAGCAACTGTACCTTGAGAATCCCTGCTTTGCAGTTTTCTTGCAACAACCATCTGCTTGGTGCACCTCTCTCTTTTCTCATTTGGAGATGTCTCCAGCTTGACTCTCAGAAACCTCTGTTACTCATAAGAAGAATACCAATGCTTGCTGCATTTTTCTGTACCTTCTATAATGGGGCATACTAACATTATAATTTAAAAATCCAGTGAAACACACATGCATACATTCAGCACCAACCAGGTCCTTTCAGCCCATTCTAAAGCTCCCTCCATGATTTTGGGCTTACTGAAAATTAACTTAACAGCAATGTGCTAAAGCAAGCATGGGAGAAACAAGTTTGATGGGTACAAATTGCAAGTTCTCCTATGCAAATGTGTAATCATCAGTTGGTTCAGCAGCACATCTTTTATCTCGTCCCTTCTAGAAGGATGACATCTCTTGCCTCGTTTCATTGAGGAGATTGATGGTCTAGTGTGGGGATACAGACAAAGGCTCTCAGTGTTCCCTTTCATCTGCTCCTCATCCCGGAGCACAACCATTGGTAATAAATGCAGTGTAAAAGATGGGGGTGTCAGCGTAATTAGTTCTCAGCAGCAAGATTGCTGGTGATTTATAGACAAGGGTCCATGTGCCCCTTTGTTCTCAACCTAAAATCGATAGCAAAATGAGAAAAGTCCAGTGGACATTCATGGACAAACCAGATTAGTTGTCTTATGGACAGAGTATAACCTATCAGTATAATATCATTAACATCCCCCATAAAGAGAGATATTAAAAAACCTTTCCCATTTTTCTTCAACCACATACTATGTCTGAACCCTGACACTTTAGGATACTGCTCAGAAACTCCATCTCTCCTCTCCTCTTCCTGCCCCTCACCATCTCCCTTCCCTTCTTTCCTCAAATTGAAAGCTTACCTTTACAGAACACCCCTCCCCCTTGGGCATAACCAGGGTATGAAGAGGTTCCACACCATTGGATTCCTTGGGGCCAGAATCCACTTGTGCCTTTTGTACATGCAATGCAGCTGAGCACCCCACTGTCCCCTGCATCTGGCTGAGATGAATAATGTCCAAAAACGCAGCCTATCAAATCCAGGTTGAAACCCTAACTCCTGTGAGTCACAGGGGTTTCTCAGAGTCAAACTTGGGGAATCTGAGCCAGTAGAGCTCTTCCCACCGTATCTGCCTTCACCACATTGCCTGAGTATGCAGGCGGGGATGCTTGAGGCAATCACAGCTGGGGCCAGAGCTCACCCTAGTTCTGTAGTGATTGAGGAGCAAACTGAACTCCTGTAACTGATAAAGCAGGTGTTGCAGCAACAATGAGCTGCAGGGGTGCAACAACAACGAGCTTCCTAATTCTCAACCCCCAAATGAAACTTAACCCACCATGTCTGGGGGATCACAGGCATGAAGAGCAGGAACACAAAAGGAGCAAGGTGAAGATAGAGCCGAACCATCAGAGCCACTTCCTTTCCCCAGATTCATCAGTTATTCTTGCTGAGAAGGTAGATGGGAGCCATAAGTGTTAGTCATTAATATCCTTTCCCATGGAAATGGGAAGCCCGAAAAGGAGGTTCTACTTCACTTGCTTTATGAAACAGATTCCTCAACAACTTCTTGTATGGCCTCAGTAAACTCTGAGGAAGAGGATCCCTCATGTGGACTGCCACAGGGGATTGGGGGTGCTGGGGTTCCAGAGAGCACGCTGAGCCTTGATTACAGGAGGAGATGGGAGCTGGGGCATTCCACTCACAGCCTTCTCTCAGACATCCTCTGGGGTGTGACTCCTCTTGCCATGCTACACATGTCACAAAAAAATTCTCTTCACGGGGGTGTTTAGGGGAGAAGAGGGTGGAGGCAGAGGGGGAGGGAGAAGAAGGGTGGAAGCAGAGGTGTGTGTGGGGATGCCCATGATGGCTTCTGGAACCCATTATCATCAGTGCCTGCAGGTGGGAGATGCACCAGTCTGATGACCTTGCAGATGGGAGCCTCAGTAGCAGGGAGGGAGAGCTAGCTGGTTCCTCCCTGGAAACATGCCCCCTGCAATGGCCCCACCCTAGTGTGAATGTTTTGCTCAGGTTCCTCCCCCACCCCTCTCCCTCCTTGTCCAGTCCATTCATTTTCATCACAAAGAAAAGGAACAGTCCCATTTGCTTTGGCCTGGTGTCCATCCGGCCTCCGAGATAATGGATTAGCCTGTCTTTAGAGCCACGTCTGGAGGTCAGAAGAAAGACTCCCCAGTGGAAATATCCAGGGGAAATAGTACTTCCAACAAAGACGCAGTGATGAGGTTGTAGGGTACAGTAGAGAAAGGGGAGGGATCGCCGGGGAGGGTCTCCCTTCTCAAGCAGTGATCTTATAGGAAGCTGGGCAGCATGCCCTAAGCTGGCCAAGCTTGGCAGCTGCCTCCAAACACTCCACATCTTCCTCCTTCTGGAACTGTCACCTTGAAGCCACTGCACGCTCTTCAGCATCCTCTGGCTCAGCTCTCTAAACACATAGGTGGGACGGGAAGCTTGTCTTTCCCAGCAGGTGCTTTGAACATCTCCCTGGGATGCTTAGTGGTCAGAGAGCAGAGCCCGGTGACTGGAAGGGACCCAGAGGCTCCCCACACTACTCTACAAGGGACTGTGGTGCCCCAGGCCAAGGCCACGTCTCAGGAAGCCACACTCGGATAAACTTCAGAAAGATGGAAGGGAACATGAAAGCATTGTGGGAGAAAAACTTCTTGTTTTCTGATTGTCTAACATCCACCTAAAACCATACTTTTTCCTTGTTTTATCTCTTCTTTGTCACCGTTGTGCTGCAAATGTCTCAATTCATCATTTCTATCCTGTCCAGAATATGGCGCTTGGAGAAGGAAAATCGTTGGTCTCGCAAATCCCAGTGTTTATGCAGACGACTGGATGGATTTATGCCTTTAATTAAGGAGATGTTTCTGGAAATGCACTGGTTAAACGGCAGCACAGATGTGGCATCGTGCAGATTAGAATGTGCTTATTGTATTTTTTCTTTTAATTACAGCTCCAAGGGCAGCAGTTAAGAAAGTGTTTTTGGTGGAATCAGAGGGCCGCAGTGACTACAGTTGGGGAATCCTGCTGTGGATCTTTGTTGTGTTGTAGTCTCCCCACATCGTCCTTGGGCCTCGAATTGCTTGTGGTCAAATAGAAGCATGCAATCCAATTCCAGCCAGATTGCATGCAAGAGAATTATGAGCATTTTCTAAAATAAAAACCGCATCTCCATATATAAGTACAATTGCATTCCCAGTAGCTAACATTATAGTAATAGCGGAAAAACGGTTTCTATTATAAGTTTCTTTTTGATCGATAATAACTCATTCTGAAAATGGCTTTGAGGCCAAAATCATTTCCTGTTGGTCTTGGCCAGAAAACAGACTCTCCTTCTTCTTTCCTTTTTAAAGGCTTTTAGAACTTAATCCCTGTAGTCATCTTGGGAATAATGAAAGCCATAGGAAAAAAACCAAAATACAATGGTCATGATTCTGTTTAGTGTTCACATAATTTACAGACGAGCCAAAACTATGGCTCCCAGTGGTGACGGTGGCAGCTGTATCTGCCATGCAAGGAAGCAGCCGTCCGATAGGAATAGAGACTTAAAGAGCTTTTCCTGGGGACCTGAGTTTGCTCTGATGCCAAGCCAGTGTACATAATAACACTCCAATCTTACCTTGGCTGGTCCTCTTCTGAGCATTTGACCAAATCAATTCCCCATTGAAATCAACACATCCTTCTTGTCTCATAAAACAGAAAACACAGGTGATCTCTCATCTCAGGATAGGGTTAACAATCCAGCTGGGATGAAAACATCCTCAGCTGGTTATGCGGCTGACATTCACACCTCTCTGCTCGGTTCCCATCATTATGTAGTCTTTCCTTGGATTTCATCTCATGCAATCGAATTAAACTCTGCCAGTATTTTCAGACCCCTTATATGGGCAAGGAAGTGTCCTACGTCCAGACCCAGAAGCTCCTGGGAGATCTGAATGTTTGATAAGATCTACCATGAGAATATGTCTGTGAGATGCTTCCCATCAAAATGTCAAATGAGGGTGAAGTCTACGTTGCAGATCATTATCACTAGCTAAGCACAAGACCTACTCAAGGGTCTAAGAGCCACTTACATGAGTTATGAGCTCCAGAGTATCCTTTCTTGTTTCTCAGTGAGGAGCTACATCACATTCCACTCTCCTGAACTCAGGGAGACTGGTCCTAGCTTATTCATTCCCTATGGGAGGGTCTGTTTCCATGTCAAGGAGGGACATACTCTGAAGTATAAGACTTATATATTCTCTATCTGTGATGCTTACTTAAAATCAATGCAAAAGCTCATCCTATATTCTCAGAAATCACCCATATGTGTACAAGTATATCTCCACATATGTGTGCATACAGGGCATACACATACACACATGCACACACACCCTCATACATTCATGCACATATGCATATGCAGTTACATGCTGCTAGAAGATGTTCTTTTGACATTGTGGCTTCTAGGTCCTTGCTTGCTTGTAATTCTGAACCCATCATGTTGAACTATATAACATTTTAAAAAATTATAATTGCTTATGAATAGAATAAGGAAGATACAGATAATTTCAGATTAAATATTCCTTCTTTCCTATAATAAGTCCATGGCACATAACTTTGACCTTGTGGTTCTTTCCTGCTCAAAATTAACTTGCAAAGGACCATTTCCCATAGATCTTGGAAAAGCTGTTTGTCACAGACCTGTGCCTATGATATCCAAGATGACCCTGCCGGCTCCATCATGCATAAAGGATTAGCTTGGAGCTATCTCCCAGTGGGGTGTCTTTGCAGAGATTGACACTCAGGTCCCCTGTGGCAGCCTGTGATAACCATCTTCATGTTGACAATTTACTTTCATGGAACAAAGTACAGATGTTTGGGCCACACGGGCCCCAAGCCTGCAATTTATGAGTCTTAAGTCTCTGCCATCCTCTTGTCTTTGTGTATCTTTGAGAAGCCTCCTGGCCTGGTGGATGGGATGCAAGGCTGCAGCTCAAAACTCATTCTCTGCCTGAGTCCAACAGCCTCAGCTGTGTGAGCAGAACTAGACAGGCCTGGGGGCAAGCAGGGGGTGCTTTCATCTGAAATCAGCTGTGTCTTGTGTACTCTTTTAAGCACTTATGATTTTTAAAAACATTATCCAGTTCAAAATTATATTGTAAGTGGTTCCTCAAGATCAAGGTGAGTGTTTATAGAACCCAGGAATAGAGGAGATTGCATTTTCATCAATTTAATCTGATCGAGAGTGATCAGAAGTGTTGGGAGAAAGGGGCAGGATATACAGTTGTCTGGCTGGAATCCACTCTTGCTTCATGGACACCATTTTGAGTATCCTCTATGATTGTCAATCCTCCAGCTGCACCAGGTAGCACCCAAGAGAGATGAGTAAAGGATGCTGAGTTTGCATCCAGGTATGTTAACACAGGTCAGCCTGTGATGTGCCCATGCCAGTGGTTCCTCCCTTACAGCCCATCTGTGAGCCAGCCTTGCAATAAATGAGCCCCTGTGCTTTTCCACTCTCTACTTCACCTCCCCACCTGATTCCAGGAGGCACCCTCCTTGTGCCAGGATCCAATTCTCCACTGAGATTTCTCGGAGGCTTCCAAGTCCAGGGGTCCCTAGGAGCACATGAGTCCATGCTCTGCAACGTTAGTGGACAAACATGCCAAAACACAATGACTACACCTCATCAGAGGCTCAGGCAAGGACAAGAAATTCACCCTTTCATGAGACACTCACAGCAATTAAAACCAGAGTTCTTTCCAAGAAACTGATTGGCAGTTAACTGAACAAGAGAATTCTTTCACTCATTAAACCACGTTTATTGCCGTTTTGGCACCAGGCACATAAGACCCCAACTTGTAAACAAAGCAAACCTCTGAGCCACAGACACCACTTGCGTCCCAGCCAATAGGTCCATGAAATTTCTCTCAAATTCCTAGTTAGCTACAACTTTGACCAGCCCAGTAATTAAGATGCCAAGATCAGAGATGCTTATTTTTTGGGAATTGATAAATTAACATTTGATAATAATCAGGAAAATTGAAGTGCCACCAAAATCCAAGTTCCTTAAAACACAAGGATTCCTCACCCTGGTGAAGTACCAGGAACACTGCAGATGCTAAGATGGTGCTATTGGCCACGATAATGGTTGCATTGGAAGACTCCCTCATTCTTTACAACTTGGATTAATAATTCTGTTGATGAAACATGTGGTAGATAAGAAGAAGCCTAGACTGGATTCCTCAGAATCATGGGGGTTGTGTCCAATAGCTGATCTAGAGCAAGTCCTCTCAGCCAGTTGCTGGTTGTAGAGTTGCTGGAAAGTGCCCTGTCTTCCCATGCTGGGCCAAAGTGACATAAAAGGTGAAGATTGACCTCATGTGGTTCTTATGAACCTGAAGGGCACTCTGCTAGAGTCCTAAGACTCTGTGATGGTTAATTTCATGGATCAGCTTGACTGGGCTGTGATACCCAGTTTTTAGTCAAATACCCATCTGGTTGTTGCTGTGAAGGTATTTTTTTAGATGTGATTAACATTTAAATCAGTACTAAAGCAAATCACCCTTTAAACATGGGTGGGCCTCATCTAATCAGTTGGAGGCCTGAAGAGAAAAAGATTGGGGTCCCCTGTGGAGGAAGGAATTCTGCCTCTAGACTGCAGATTTCAGACTCGACCCCACCTCATCAACTATTCTCTGGGTCTCTAGCCTGCCAACCTGCCTTACAGATTTTGAACTTACTGGCTTCCACAATCTTGTGACCCAATCCTTAAAACAAATCTCTCTAGATAGATAGATGATAGATAGATAGATAGATAGATAGATAGATAGATAGATAGATATTTGTCTTCCAGGTGATAATAATTAAAGGCAATTGATGTGCCACCAAAATCTAAGTTTCTTAAAACACAAGGATTCCCCAACCTGGTAAAAGGTTGGTGTAGATAAGTTTATAGATACAGATATGGTATAGACATTGGCATCTCATTGGCTCTGTTTCTCTACAGAACCCTGACTAACATGGTGTTCACGAGCCATCACACTGGCATTCTCTGGGGTGTGTCCTCCTGGGGCTCTTTCCACCAGCCTTCAGACATCCTCCACCCCGGTCTTGGTGAAGTGTGCTCTGGCTGCAGAGAAGCTTCTTCATTCAGAACGGATCTCAGACCTCAAGCAGGAGGCTCTGAAGGAGGCACCCTCCCCTGGAACATTATCTCTAGATTCTGAAATCATTCCTCAATCCTATTTGTGTTCCTTCCTCAATTTCTCAGGGATCCAAGGATGCCCACAATGAGAGGGCGAGCCCCTGTTTCACGTGGGTTTCATACTGCAGCATGCTGCATTTCCCACCGAATTCCCTCCCACCCTTTCTTCCTCTGCTACTGCTTTTAGAGGAACTGAGTTTTCCTTCAACTGAAACCATGCTCAGGCTTTTAATTTTTGCCATGCATACTAATGCTGCAGTGCTTAATAAAATAAATAAATAAGACTGTGTAAGAAGAAATGCTACAATTTAACATTTTTGAGCATTGCTAATTCATTTAGGAGGTAATTTGAACTGAAATTCTCAGGAATGGTTATTACTATTCTGCCCCAAAGGCCATCCACCATGAGTGAACACAATAAGAGTCTTGTGCCCCTGCAAGAGCCCCATTTGTCACAGAGCTCATAATGTGGCTGTAAATCTGCTGTTCTCCTTCTGCCATATGTTTGCATTCTCCATTTGCCGGGTGCTTTGGCTGCACTTGGTCAGACGGAAGCTTCTATCCAAATAGTCCATTTGGATGTGTCAATTTCCCAAGCGGAGATCTGTTAGACTCTGAAATAGAGTCATGGAATTTAGGATAAACGGAGTAGATGAAACATCTGATTTGGAAATATGTCATTGAAACGTGTCCAGTCACAAATTAAAGCTCATCTGAGCCTACGATTCATCTGCCAGAGGAGAAAGAACATTGCACGCCAGGGCCCTGGGGCTGCCGTGGTGTGGGAAAGGTACTGCAGGGCAAAGACAGACCTGTGTGCTTGGGCAGAAGAGGCGTGGGCACCTCCTACACAGAAGAGGTCCCTCCCCACCAGCCCTGGCCATGTGAGTGTCCTGTCTGTGGTGTGGGGTAGCGGGGCGACAGAGCATGAGGGGTCACATGCCCCCCCAGGCGTCTTTGCTCAGCAGCATTCAAGCTGTGAAGTCTGACAAGTCACTTTGGAGGTGTATGAAGAGGATGTCTCTGGCTCACTCTCATTCTCAGGGATCATGGCCAAGTCATTTATTCATTTGGATTCTCTGTCTCCCCTTCTCTCTCATGGGGCAAATCATTCCCACCTCATGGGATTATGAGGAACAGTCAAAGGGGTTGTCCCGAAGGTGTTTTGCTTGGTACTCAGTGCATGTTGGCGACACAGTAGGTAGGGTGGCCACTTGGTCTCACACAAATCAGACAGAGGTAACACCCTACCCTACAGCAAGGAAGCCTTGATTGGGAAAAGAAAGAGGGATGAGGATCTTTCCCTCTTCCGGTTGCAGGCTCTCCTGCCCGGACTTCCATAAGACAGGGTGAAGACAGATCAACAAGAAGAAAACAAACAGAAGTGTATGAATGTGTGCGTCTACCCTTCCTGCAGTCCTATCCATCCCAGCAGCCCCACCAATGGGAGCGCCCAGCAACCGGTAACCCAAAGTGGAAACTAGAACTCTGGCCAACAAAGGAAAGGAGGTTTGGGGCTTTGAGCCCGGGACTCAAGCTATGGAAGGGGCACTAGAAAATGTATGGTGCATAAGGGTTGTTTAGTAGAATTTCTTAAGCAGATGCAAGACTTGCCTTCTCCAGCAATAAGAGTTGTGAAGAGTCCTCCTCTTCCAGGTACAGGAAGACATTGCCGCAAGTGGGAATTTCCTTTATAAATGAAATTTCCTTTACAAAAGGAAAAAGTGCTTTCTGTTTTTAGATCTTTTCTGGATCTGCTGGTTCTCCATGGCTTTTGGCTCAAAGTAGTCCATGTGCCTAAGAAGCTCATTTTGTGGTGGCACTAATGTACCCCTTGGGAGCTTGGTGGTGCTTGTACACTTATCCCCTCCCTTCCTTGGAGGGTCCACCTGCTGTAAGACTTGTGAGTCTCTCTGGAGCCCCACTGCACCCCAGCCTCTGCAGAGGTGTGGCCCACATGCCCTCCATCTGATGCCCCCAGTGCTGCTCCACAGCTCAGCAGGAACAGGGGTTCATGTTATACTTGCCTGCTAAATAAATAGGGTCTTTATTCTGGGGTGCTGGTGGAGGAGAGGACTCAAGACCACTTGGGGCAGTGAATGGCAGGCCATGTCCTGGAGGTAGCAGTTTGGCTCCGAAGACCAGCAAAGAGGGTTATGAGTGTCCAGAATCAAATCACATGCCCCCATGCTGTTGGAGGCAATGACAGACTCCCAGGAAAATGCTGCGTGGGGTTGAGGAGACCATGGGCTTAGAACCCAGATACAGCTAAGTCTGGATCTCAGCTGTGCCCATCCTTGTTGTACCATCTGTAAAATGGGGATACCCTATCCCTGCATCCCTGCACTGACCAGGTGCTGTGGGGCCCCAGGAAGCATGAGCTGAGGCTGGCAGCTGGGGCATGAGGAAATCTTCTGGGGATCTAACGTCTTTTAACTCCCAGTGGGGCTCACCTTTGGAAGAACAATCCACTAGGTAAAGATGATCTTCGGTTACCACTTTCTGGGGTTATGTTTCACTGGCTGCCACCCTTATAATTGGAAAAAAAAAATTTACACTGATGTGTTGGAGTCTCAGTACACTTTGTCTCCCAGGAGTGCTTGCAGCCAAGAAGGAGCAGCTGTCAGGAGCTGGTGGTACAATTCTGCGTATCACAAGGAGAGTTATTTTTGACAGAGGGACCCCCTCACCCCGTCATATCCTTGGGATCCCTCTGGACCCTCCGAATGGTGGGGCTGCTGGGATGGATGGGACTGCAGGAAGGGTAGAGTGGGGCAGGTTCTCCCAAGTTGTTAAAAGACAAAAGAGGACTGGTCAGTGAATTCTGGAGGGTCAGGTATGGGGATTTCTCCTCGGTGGGCAGGTGTCCTCAAAAAGCCCCTGCTGGGCCGACACCTCACAGACTTCTGTCTTCCCCACAGATGTCTCCCCAGCTACCCCGTCCTCCCCCGGCTTATCTTCACTGGCCTTGAATACTTAGGGCTGGTCACAGCCTGACCGTCACCAAGCAATCCTATCTGTGTCAAATATTTGCTGAGAGATGCCAGGTAGCCGGCTGGCTTGTTACCTGCACGGCTGATCAGCAAATGTTAGAGAGCTGGATTGTTATGCATTACCTGTGCAGAGGTAATAAAAGTCCCTCTCAGAGCATGAGGTGGAGTTAAATGTGAAGAATTTAGTACAGAGCTGCAGAGAGCTGGAACACAGCTGCATAAATACTCTGCTAATGTGATCTATAGCCTCTTCCCAGCCAACTCCCCGGCCAGCCCGCCAGGTCTCTCCACACCAGGACTGCAAAGTTTCCCCCCTAAAACAATCTGTATTCCATATGTCTCCCCGCTCTCCTTTTTTTTTTTTTTTTTCCGTACTTAATTTCCTGAGTGATTGCTTTGGAAAGGGGGGATGATCACCAGTTTATTGAGAGGCAATGCAATCCCTAATCGTCTTTCTGGAAAGTTTTTCTTCCTGCATGCAGCAAACTTTTGTCCCAGGATCTTTGTTATCCCTCCTGCCCTGGCTGGCTTGTCTTCACCTCACCACAGGTAGTGCTGTGGCCCAGTCGACCCAACTGTAGGCTGAGATCCACAACCCTCATCTGTAAACCAGGAGGTCTTAGCCTCTCCACCCAACCTCATCACCAATGGCCCCTCTGCCCCCTTCCCATGCTCCAGTTCCACCTGCCTGCAATTTAAAAAATTGTTTATGGAAGCATCATTGATATACAAACAATCGCACACATCTTGATGAGTTTGGACGTATGCCAATACCCACAGTGCCATCACTGTAATCAAGGTCCTAAACATATCTATCACCTCTAGAAATTTCTTTGTGTTCTTCTTCTTTTTTTTTTTAGGTAAGAATGCTCAACATGAGATAAATCCTTTAATATATTCTAAAGTGCACAATACGGGGTTGCTAACAATAGACAGTGCTGTGCAGGAGACATCTAGAACCCCTTCCTCTTGCATCACTAAAACTTTTTACCTGTTGAGCAGCATCTCCCCTTGTCTTCTCCCCTAGCCCCTGGCAACCATCATTCTACCCTCTGCTTCTATATGCTTGACTATCTTAGATTCCACTTACAAGTGAGATCGTGTGGTATTGGTCTTTGTCTAACTTATTTCCCTTAGCGTAAAGTCTTCCAGGTCCATCTGTGTTGTTGCACATGGCAAGATTTCCTTTTCCCAGGGCTGAATGGTACTCCATGTGCATATATCCACCATGTTTTCTTTATCCATTCATCTTCAATGGACATTGGAACTGTTCCCATATCTTGGCTGTCGTGAATCATGATGCAGTAAACATGGGAGTGCAGACATCTCTTGGAGATCCTGATTTAATTGTTTGGATAAATACCCAAAACTGGGATTGCTGGATTGTAGGGTAGTTGTACTCCTAATATTTTGAGGAACCTCCACTCTGTTTTCCAGAATGGCTACACCAGCTTGTATTCCCACCAACAGTGCAAGCGGGTCCCACTTTCCCCACATCCTCCCCAGTACTTGCTACTTCTTGTCTTTCTGATAATGACCATCCTGACAGGTGTGAGGTGGTGTCTCACTGTGGTTTGGATTTGCATTCTCCTGACAGTGAGTGTTGCTGAGCATCTTCCCACGTGTCCGGTGACCATCTGTGTCTTCTTTGGAGAAAAGTCTGTCCAAGTTCTCTGACCATATTCTTCCAGTCTTAGCAACATTGGCTCCCTCTGTGCCTGGGCTTCACACATGCTGTCACCCCTAGATGTTCTCTAGATCCATAACTAACACCTTGTGTTTTGGGTCTTGGCTCAAATGTCATTGCTGATATCCACTGCAGAACCCCCAAATCCTTCCCATTGCCTTGTCTGCCTTTATTGTTCATGACACCTTCCCTTCCACATATGTGTGTGCGGCTTGCTGCCACCCTGGAAAGGAAGTTCTGAGTAACCAGAGACCAGCCTGTCTCACTCAGGGCTGTCTCGACACGCACAGACGGTGTTTATTTATATTTGCCGTGCTAATAAATAATCTTTTAAAAAAATAGCATGTTCTTTTGTTTACCTTCTCCTCTCTCTGCTTTCCAGCCTCTCTCTTTTCATGGTCATCTTTTAAGATGAATGGTCTAAACCAGAGCTATCTCAGGTGCCTGTAAATTTACTGAAGCTCTTACTGAAATGCAGATTCTGATTCACAGATCTGGGGCCTGAAAGCCTGCATTTGAAAGGTGCTCCCGGGTGAACCAGTTGCAGAATCTCTGACTCAATCCAGCCCCTAAGTAGACTGTGTATTTCATGAAGCTGCTGCCCAGGGACTCGCTCTGCACTTTTCAGACCAAGCATCATGGTGCCAATGTTCATCTGGCCTTCCTCAACCCCACTTCTGTGCACCTCCATCCCTTCCTACCCAACCCTTTGTGCTCCATTTCAACACACGGAGCCCACCCAGACCCCATCTGAGGCAGCATGCCAAGGCCATGGCTGAATTTACAAGCCTTGTTCAAGTTTCCGTCTTCCCCTTACTGCACTGTTGTTGCAATGCCTCCTTAGGAACTCATGACTCCAGGATCCTGCAGCAGCCATGTCCCACCTTACTGACCCAGAACCTCATCCTCTTCCCATGTCTGGACCACGACTTCACCATCTTCTTTTCTGTTCTTTTTCTCTCTATTCTGCAGTGGTGTCTTCAGCTCCAACCTTCCATGATGATGTCCCAGAAACCTATCCACAGCACTTACCTTCTCCTGGGTTCCTTCCTGACCACTGGACATTTCCTCCCATTGGCCCATCCTTTCTCATCTGGCACCATTGTCAACTACAGCTCCTATTCAAAATTTAAAAAGGAGGGAGGGAGGAAGTAGGGAAGTCTTAGATTGCTTCTTTTGGCTTCTTTTTCTTTCCTGTATCTGGTGTTTCCAGAATTGCCCAACTGAGACTGCTAATCCATATCTGGGATTTCCTGTTTGCTGGTTTAGCCATGATAGGGTGCTCTGGTGGAAGAGGCTTCTACCATTCTGTTCCCTGAGCCCCATATCTGGACCAGGACATTTTCCTGCATAGCTTCTGTCTACAGAACAGGATACAGCATAACCTTCTTTTATTTCTAGCAGCTAAACTTGCTGTCACTTATTTTTTAAAAATCTTAATAGGCGATAGCTTCACTCTTTTGAAAGAAATGTTCTTTATGTAAATGTAAATCTAATGAATAAGCAAATAAACGTCTCCCATAAAGCATTTACTGTTATGATTCAAAACACAAATCAATTCCTGTATCTTTCGGGTTTGATGGAAGTGTGTTGGGAAGGAAAATGGAAAGGTAGGCGATTTTTTCTTTAAAGGAATGAGTTCTCATCTGCCACTCCCCCACCTTTCTCCCATTTCCATGGTGAGCTCGTCCAAGCTTACCTTTAAATGAAATAAAAAAGAGATTTGCTTATTCTCTTTCTGTCCTAAGCTAGCCATGCCACTAGGTGCATCCAAAGAAGCACCATTTCCCAGCTGAGATAGAAGAAATTTGCTGGTGGGAGCTCTGTGATCCTGTGCACGAAGGCTTGCATAATTACTTCACTGACTTAGTGATTGCATTGGGCAGGAGGCTATGCACAAGACATTACTCAGATTTATTGTTATTAATACAGTAGAATCCGCATAATCACCGTTCCTTTAACAAACAGCATGTCTACTTAACTGGGACAATGGCCAGGGGACTTTCCATGTGCTTCACACCAACTCATTTTAATGAGTCCAAAAGCTTTTCCTAGGCATGGCTGACAACCTGCCTCTTGCACTACAAGCCTCTGGTGTAGCCAGGAACCTCGATTGCACTGGACTCTTAGCTCCTAGCATCTCAGAGCCTAGAAAGAATGATGTCAGCAACAGCTAAAAACACATTTTCTTCTGTTCCAGGTACTTTTATAGACATGATCTCACGTTAAATAATGCCACAGCAGCCTTGCCAGGCTGGTTCCAGCACACAGCTCGTTTTGTGATAAACAGAAGCCTGGGAAGATGTTAAGTTCCTCGCCGAGGTCCCACGGATGGGAGCAACAGATGGGGAATCTCCACTGGGTCTGTGTGTTGCACAGCTGTGCTTTCCTCCTTCCCGACATGCCGTGATCATTAGGAATCCAGGCACCCTCCTTCCCGTGGCCTTTCCAGAACAAGGGGGAATGCGTTGTGGAGCAAAGCCCCTTTCTCCATGTGTACATCAACCTAATAAAAGAAGAAGGTAGATGTAACGAATGAGCTGCCAAGTGTTGGGTGTGATTTTTATTTTTTAAGGCAAATGCAAAACAGATCAAAACATTCTTTATTCTACCACTATTTCCCAAAAGAAACAACCTTAGCCTGAAGGTAAAAATCAATGTTCAAAGTCCTTGCCCATTTTTCAGAAAGATAAGTGCTGTGTTTAATACACAACGGAACGGCTGCTCAACAATCCATTACTGCTGGAAGTGAGGCAACAGTAGGACCATGTTAGACCATGCCAACATACTAGAAAAAAAAAAAAGAAAGAAAGAAAAAAGAAAAGAAAAAGAAAAATCATGTGTGGAGCAGCAGCTCTGTGAGCAGGCAATTTGATATTCTCAAACCAGTCCTTTGCATTTCTCATTCATGCTTTTCTGAGTGCTGGGGTCCCCTGGCCACTGATGGGCAGCTGAAGGGGTTTCATCCAACTGAACTCAATTATGCACACACTTGTAACTGGCCTACTCTGTGCTGCAAAATGAGCTAGCTGCTAAATGGGCGCTAAAACATGAATAGAACAGGGGTCCTAATCCCTCTGCCCAGTAAGGAAAATAAATGTAGTTATAATCTTATTATACCCAATACAATTCCTCTTCAGCATCACCTCTGTCAACAGGATAACTGACATCCACACTTGAGAAGAACTCAGTCTGGAAGCCCATGGTTTGGAAAGCAGACGTGCAGCATGGTGCTTGGATACACTGTTAGTGAGCCGTGGCAGAAAGGGAAAACCCCCTCTCTCTAGGAGCGTGCTTTCTTAGTTCCCTCTAGCTCAGCACAATTAATTAAGTCAGAGACTAAGACTTGTTCTGGCCTTAGCAGTCTATGCAAAAATCTCAGTTGCTCTTCAAGCCAGCAATGCATAGCTTATCGCTCAGACCTGGGAGGAAGGTTCTGTCTGCCTTCCTCCCCCCACACCCTCCAGGGCTGGTTCTTGCTGGCTGAGTGGCTCAGGACACCGTGTCTCCTCTCCAAGCTCACTCCAGGCTTGCTAAGGGGTGCTCTGTGATCTGGGGTAGGTCCCTGGCTACTCTAGGCTCCAGATTCCTCCCTGTAAAGCAGAGTAAAGCTTCCCGTGTCTTAAGGCAGTGTCTTAAGAGTAAATGATAGAGATGAGAGTAGGGTCAAAATTAGATTGCATTTGGCCATTGGCCATAGGAAGACACTGCTGGAAAGAGGAGATGATGGTGCCACTTTCAAAGTAAATAATTCTAGTCCACGCATTAAGATGTCAGAGCACTCCACATGCCCTCCCCACTCACCCTCCACCAATCTTGGCTGCCCCTGGGCAGGTCCCTCCTGAGGCTCGATGCAGGGACCGAGGGGAAACTGATACCTCCGTGTACCATGCTGAATTAGTTTTTTGGGGCTGTTACATTACGTCACACAGAGGGGTGCTTCTACAACAGAAACTGATTTTCTCAGAGCCCTGGAGGCTGGAAGCCCAAGATTAAGCTGCCAGCCGAGTCGGCCCCTTCTGAAGTCTCTCCTTGCCTTGCAGACAACCTGCCTTCTGAGCATCCTTGTGTGCCTTCTGTCCTCCTGCTGGGGTGGAATCCAAGCAAGGCTGTGAAGGCAGAGCCGCCTGGGTTACGACACCCTATGTTCTCTGCCCACAGCTTGGCGAGGAAGCACCGGACTGGGTGGCTGCTCTCTGACGTGCTGTGAGTTTGCTGTACCTGCTGCTCTGCCCACAACAAAGCAGTCTTCAGCGCCCTCAACCACTCCTGCCCCATGACCCCTCTCCAGACCAAGTTGGGCCAGTCTCAATGTATCACAGATCAAGTGTGAGGAACTAAGAGGTAAGAAATAAAATCCCCATTAGGAAGCTCCCCCTCCCTCTCTCTCTCCCTCTTTAAAGAGAACAGATGTAACGATTTTTTTAAAGTTTAAAAACTAACGAGTGTTGGCCAGGCTGTTGGAGAGAGTGACAGCCTCATATGTTGAAGAGTTGGCAGGTCCTTAAAAAGCTAGACACAAAATTACTGCAGGACCTGCTACTAGGTATATGCTCAAGACCTCAAAACATCTTCAAACAGAAACATGTGATGCGTGTTCATAGCTGCACATTCACGATAGCCAAATACGGAAGCAACCAGAATGTCCATGACCGTGTCATGAGCAATCAAAATGTGGTGGGTCCATGCACCAAAGCCATCGCTCGAGCATGAGAAGGAAGGAAGTGCAGACACCCACTGCAGCAAGAGTGAGCCCTGCGGACATCCTGCTGAGTGAGAGAAGCCAGAGCCCACAGGCCACAGACTGTGTGATCATTTATAGAAAATGTCCAAAATAGATTCATACGGACAAGGGACTAGTCTTGCAGGCTCTGTGAGAGAGAAGAATGGGCAGTGATGGCCAATGGGTACAGCTTTTCTTTCTGGGGAGACTAAATGTTCTGGAACTAGCGGTGATGGTTGCATAGCCTCACCAGTGTTCTAAAAACGGCTGCACTCTTCACTCTAAGATAATTGGCCCAGAGAATATTATGCTATATGAATTTTACTTTCAAAAAGTGTTATCTCTTTGGTAGGTTGTGGTAAGGAATTTCAAAAGAAAAAGGAAAAAGTCTCTGGAATGTTCCCATAGCTCTTAACCCCCTTGGCCCTATGTTCAGTACTTTGTCCTGTGCTGGGTACTCTGCTTGTGTTGGGTACTCTATCCTCTACTGGGTACTCTGCCTATTCTGGGTCCTCTTCCTGGACTGAGTACTCTATCCTGTGTTGAGTACTCTGCCTTGTGCTGGGTAACTCTATCCTATGTAAGGTATTCTACTCCTGGGGACCCTGTTCTTTTCTGGGTACTCCAACTATACTTATTACTCCACCCAGTCTGGGTATCCTACATTCTGCCTATGAGGGTGCTCTTCCTGTGCTGGATAACTCTATCCTATGCCGGGTACTCTATCCTATGCCGGGTACTCTATCCTTTGCTGGGTACTCTGTCCTATGCAGGGTACTCTATCTTTTGCTGGGTATTCTTTCCTATGCTGGGTATTCTGTCCTTTGTTGGGTACTCTGTCCTATCCGGGGTACTCTATCCTATGCTGGCTACTCTGTCCTTTGCTGGGTACTCTGTCCTATGCAGGGTACTCTATCCTATACTGGGTACTCTATCCTATGCTGGGTACTCTATCCTATGCTGGGTACTCTGTCCTTTGCTGGGTACTCTGTCCTATGCGGGGTACTTTATCCTATGCTGGGTACTCTGTCCTTTGCTGGGTACTCTGTCCTATGCAGGGTACTCTATCCTATACTGGGTACTCTATCCTATGCTGGGTACTCTATCCTATGCTGGGTACTCTGTCTTTTGCTGGGTACTCTGTCCTATGCGGGGTACTCTATCCTATGCTGGCTACTCTGTCCTTTGCTGGGTACTCTGTCCTATGCTGGGTTCTGTCCTATGTTGGGTACTCTAACCTATGCTGGGAACTCTACCCTATGCTGGTACTCTGTCCTATGCTGGGTAACTCTATCCTATGATGGGTACCCTATCCTATGCTGGATAACTCTGCCCTGTGATGGGTACTGTATTCTATGCTAGGTAACTCTGTCCTATGCTGGGTACTTTATCCTATGCTGGTTAACTCTGTCCTGTGTTGCGTACTTTATCCTGTGCTGGGTACTGTGCCTGTGCTGGCTAGTCTCTCCTGTGCTGTGTATCAGAGAGCTTGTCTACCACTCCCTTCCAGCTATAAGCTCCCAGGGGACAGGCTTTACAACGGTATGATTTTGTGTCCCCCACAGAGACTAACACACCTGTCTGCAGAGTCAGAGCTCATAGGCTGTTTCTGGTATGACTTGGAAGGTCCTACTATGTGCCCAGGATAATGATAAGCTAGTATGTGGATGAGGGCTCCCTAGGAGACAGTGCCTGGGGACTTGAGGAAACACACTACTTCATTGTAAAGATGAATTTTCTAATGCAAAATCTTAGCAAATAAGTGAGACCTTATAACGCAAAGTGGAGCCTTAGTGAATTGATCAACAGAGTCTAGACTCATGCCCGAGGCCAGGGCTGTGGGAAAGGGGAAGAGATTCAGGAGGACCCAAATAGCTGTTCACTGGCCCCAACTTCACCTTTCATCCATCCATTCTCTCAGTGGTGAAGAAGGAGAGTGGGTTTGCTCTGAAGCCCGCAGAGGCCACTGCACCCTTGAGAAAGGCAGGGTCGTGGTGAGCGGGGAGACGGGTGGGCGGATCGGCACACACAGACCCAGTCCTGGAGCTCTAGGAAGTTAATTAGTTTTCTGCCCCTTCTACGTGGACTGAGAAGAAACTGGCTGCTGTCCACATTGAATATCGTCCACCACAATCCTGTACACATCCAGCCTAATTTAATTTTGAAATTGCATTTGAAAAAAAGTGTGAAAATACCAATTGTATGGCATAATTTAGAAAACACATTATCTGCGGGTTGCCTGCCAATATAGTGATGTGGTTATGGAGACTCCGTATTGTGTGGGTCCAAATGATAGCACAGCCTTTGAGTTCTCTGCCTCTCTCAGAAAGAACGAGAAAGAGACCGTGTCCACAGGCTGATTCTGGGCAGCAATTTATCTGGGCCCCCAGGGGATGAATCCTCTGAAAGATGTCAGTTCCGAATTAGAAGCAAGGGCACTGGGACCTTGTTTTTGGTCCAGGAGATGCCCAGCCGACCGTCACTTACTGCGTGCATGCATCCCCACAGCCGTGGTTTGGAACAAGTAAAGCAATAATGCTTGTATGGGACGAGGCAACGTCCCAGAGTCATTATTTTCTCCTTCTAGAATTTATTGCAAACGAGTTGTCAGGCTTCGGGGAGCTTAAATTTTGCACCATCAACTTTCAGCATAAAATATCAGAAGGAAATGGTTTATATCCTCTCATCAGACCCTTTGAGGGTTGTAATTCTCCCGATGCCAATTAGAATTGGACAAATCAACCAGGGTAAGACACCAACCGACCCCAGACTTGCCCTGAATCACCAGTCAAATCCCAAACCTTTACATGATGGCTGATGGAGTCCAATTAAAGAAACGTTTTTATCTGTACATTGCCAAGATTTGATTAGAACTATCTTTCCCTATCAAGAAAAAAATGTGGACATATACGTGTATCTAAGCAAATAGGAGACCGCCCACGGAATTCTAAGTATTCTCAGAAATCATATCCCGCCACTAAAATGCTATGTGATGCAAATTAATTTACTGAACAGAAATATTCCAATAAAGTTGGCTATAAACTGAGCATCTGTATTTAAAAATCGTATTTTCCCACTCACCAGTGTGATGAAAATCAGAATGTATTTCCTCAAGGGAAAATGATGTCTCTGGTAGGCCTGGCTCAGACGCGCTCTGTCAGAGGCTGTCACACCTCAGCATCTTTGCACCTGGGGCATCTGTCTCCAGGCCTGTCCTTACCTGCTCTGTTAGCACCTACCTTGTGCCGCTGCCCCTGGTGATGCAGCCATGGGAAACCTAGATGAAGTTCCCTGCCCTCCTGAGCTTACATTCTAACAAGCAACAAGGTGGGGATGTAGGATATTTGCAAGGTTGGGCAGTGCCAAGCACCAAGGAAGATAGCAATGTAGGCAAGCAGGTGAGTGTGCATGGTGGGAAGGTTGCAATTTTGTCCTGGTGCCCAGGGAGGCCCTGCTGCTTGAGGGTGAATGTCCCCTGCCAAGACCCTGAGGCCAGTGTGGGGTGTTCAGGAAAGACCTCAGTGGGCTGGTCCCACCAACTGAGGTGAGAGAGATTTGGTGTCCTGGCTTCCTGGACCTCTTGAGTCCTGGCCAGGAACTGGCTTTTTTGGAGAACTGGAACCGCCTGGCTTGGAAAGATCTTAAACACTCACCAAATTTCCCCCCATTCAGCTGGCAAGGTGGCGGGGGTGGGGGGTGCAGTTCCCTGTCTATTGACAATCCGTGGGCTCTGGTTCCTCATGCATGGAGGACCCATCACCTCAGAGCTTCTCCCCATTTCCTGTCATGTGGGTATTTAGAGTGGGGCCTGGGTGGGGGTGGGGTCACCTCTCTTGATGGCTTCCACAAAATCAGGCTTTGTCCCATGGATTCTCTGCAGAAACTTGATTTTCTGAGCACATGGCTTTCTCCTTATCAATTCGTTCATTTTAAGAATCTGAATGCCGTGGCTTAAGGGTCTGCAGAAGACTTTTGGTAACAGATAAAACAGGTAAAATCCGAATCACTGAATGAGTGTTTCCGCCCCTCCTTGACTCACAGGAAGGGGCGCCGAGAAGGGGATCCTTTGGCCAGATGGGTCTGATGCTTCATGTCTTTTTTGTGGAAGACAGGATTATCTTTGTGATTCCCAATGCAGCCCCTCATCCTGAAGGCAGTGGGCAGGGACGTGGGGGCATCTTACTTCCTGAAAAGCGACTTTTCTCAACTATAGAATGAGTGTAACAATGTGCCTCCTGGTCCCATCCTCGTACAGAGCACACAATGCCACATGCCCTGTAGCCTCTCCCTGTAGCCACTGTGTGGTGTCCTCTATCCCACCCAGCTGCATGGGGTCTGTGCACATGGGTGACGCCATCAGAGGGAGATTCTGGGATCTTTACCTGGTTCTGTGAATTTCTCAAAAGAAGCTGTTGCACATGGGAGCAACATGAGATCCGAGATCCTAAATCCACCTCCCTTCTCCTAGAGGAAGGAGTGAGCCTAGTGAGTCTATTATGGGATAATTTGGGCCACACACACACCCAAATTCATATATTCATGTCCCTATTCTCAGCATCTCAGAACTTGGCTGTATTTGGAGACAGAATCTTTACAGAAGTGATTACAGGAAAATGAGATTTGGGTGCCTGGGTGGCTCTGTCATTTAAGTACCCAACTCTTGATTTCACCCAAATCATGATCTGATGGTCATGGGATTGAGCCCCTCATTGGGCTCTGCTCTCAGAGGGAAATCTGCTTGAAGATTCTCTCCCTCTGCTTCTCCCCTCGCTTATGCATGCTCACTTGCTCTCTTTCTTAAACAAATAAATAAATCTTTGGGAGAAAAGTAAAAGGAAATGAGGTCACTAGGGCAGACCCTGGTCTCATCTGACTGGTGACCTTTTAAGATGAGGAGGTTAGGACACAGACACAGGCAGAGGGACGACCACGGTGGTGACACAGCGAGGACATGCCAGTCTGCACATCAAGGAGAGAGGCATCAAGAGAGCCAACCCTGCCCACTCTGGATCACTGGCTTCCAGCCTCCAGAACCACGAGAAGTTAAAGCTGGGTTGTTGAAGCTGCCAGTCGATGCGGAGCTGCTGCAGCAGCTGCCCCAGGAAACCAACACAGAGCGCATTTCCACGATGGGAAACACGGCCGTGGTAGCATCTGGTAGCCTTGGGCGTCAATGGCTGTCTTCTTTACCCTGTCCCAAGTTTCCAAACCCCACTTTCTTTTGGGGAGAATTGTCTTAGTAGGATGGGGTGGGGGAAGTGAGTTCCCGGATCCTGCCCTGAGTGTTTTCCTCATATCAGACACGGTGTCCTCATCGGCCGTCAGCCTGGCACCTCCACCAGCAAACAGTCCTGCCAGTTCAGCTCAGTGTTCTGAGCAGGGAAAAAGTTTTCAAATGACTCCTGAGCAGAGTAATATCATTTGCTGTGAAGTAAAGTTAAAAGTAAATTGCACTAAATTAATATTGATTCAAATTAAGCCATTTATCTCTTTATGCATTTCAACTCCACATCAAATACAATCATTGCTTAAGCTACTCCACAGCAAATAAAATTACAAGTTAAATTGCATCTTGTGGTGGTTTCCCTTTTCTGGGAAACAAAATAAATAAATAAATAAATG
The DNA here is from genome assembly GCF_003254725.2 of Canis lupus dingo. NCBI lineage: Eukaryota > Metazoa > Chordata > Mammalia > Carnivora > Canidae > Canis > Canis lupus. Next base: position 59,238,489 of record NC_064247.1, on the reverse strand, counting down.
TGCACACACACAATCCGAAGCTTACAACTGAACCAGCAGTGGTTTTCCAGCTGAATGAAACAGAGGAGGCTGGAAGGCTTGCTTGCTCTGTTCGTGGGATGAGAGTTGCAAGGTGGCTGGATTCCCTTACCTTACAACAGAATGCTGTCCTTAATTGCTCCGACAATGGGTCCCCTGGTTCTGGGGAGGCTACAGGAGCCATGTGTGTGTTCCCCAGATGCAGGCAGAAGGATGCTGAGTGGACACCATCTGTAGCCGAGTCTCCAAGGTGATAAATCTCTGCTTAGCAGTGAGCAAGGAGAACAGCCTGTTCCCCTGTTCCACGTCCTAGTTCTGATTTACTTCTGCAATTCTCCTCAGGGTCCTAGGAAAGGAAGACAGCTCTGGAGGGGAGGCTGAAGCCCCAAGACCAAAGCCACAGGCAGGAGACCAGTCACAAAGCCCGTTCCAGGTGGGCTGGCGTCCTAAGTGGGTGCACACATGTGTGCACACATCACACATGTGTGCCTGATCTCGCCTGTTTGAAACCTGGGAGAGACACTGATCTGCATACGATGTTGTTGGCCAAAGCCAGATTGTCCCCAATGCCCAGAGCCCAGCCAACAGCTGGGCCTGACTGTGAATAATGTTAGAAACTCTTAGGAGTGAAAGACTTCCTGCTTTGCAGAAAATAGAAATCTGATCCTCCCACAGAAGCTCTATGGATCCCGGGATCATGCCCTCAGTTGGTTTGCTCCCTTGTGGTCAGAACTCACCTCATGAGATTCCTTCCTGCTGCTCTGGGGGAGACCAGGAACCAGGCTTATCTGCAGCAAGGGGAGCGGTGTGTATCCACCAGCTATAACAGAGCACCACAGATGGGAGCCTTACAAGCCACCAGAGTCTATCCAAGGTCAAGGTGATGGAAGGACATATCCTCACAGGTGGAAGGGACCAAGGAGCTCTCTGGGGTCCCCTTACAGGGGCACTAACCCTTTCCATGAGGGACCCACCCTCATGGTCTAATCACTTCCAAGCAGCACTGCACTGGAGCGGAAGTCAGGTTTGGGGAATGGACTTTCAGTCCACGGCCAGGTGGAATCGGGGGGCCCTGAGGTCGGCCAAGACCCATTGCATCAGATTTCCACTGGGATAAGGATTCTTTGGTTCTGAGCAGTAGCTCTTTTCTTACAAGATGGATGTTTAAGGTTAGTATTTTGCTCCCCAGGAGCAGATCAGAGGGAAAGACCACCACATTTGGGTGTACAGACAGGAATAAATGCCAATATTTTCACCTCAGCCTTTAGCCTCTAGGGCTGGTGCACAGGTGAGCCAGCTGGTAGACCATGGTGGGCTTTCCTTGAGCGGTGATATGGTGGCATGGGGGAAAGCCTGTCAGCCCTGTCCTCTGTTCCTTTGTCCTTCTTGGTGACTGAAATGCCACAGTTAAACAGTTTCCTTCTGGATGCACCTTGTTCTCATTTCTTTTTTGGGTGGAGGAGTCTTGATTTTAAAATCGAACTTTGCCAACAGCCAGTCTGGCCAGTTGACTCCACATTGCATGACTGCATGTCACTGAGTCTCTCGCTCCTACCAGCTGTTAGTCTGACCAACCCCCCGCCCACCTCCCAGCAAGACTGCCACCATGTGCCTCCTTCACCAGGTCTCCATCAGGGTGGCACACCAGCTCTCCTATCCCCACTGGCATGCTTCCCACTTGGGTCCAGCCCCACCACCTTCTAAATGCAGCTTCATATCTCCTAGACTTAAAAGAAACCCACCTGCTCCATTCCCACAAAGCGGCGCCATGTCAGAGCCCAGATTACCTTCTGGGGCATTTCAGAAAGTGTCTTCATTGGGGTGATTTTCCGTGGTGTGGCAAAGAGGAGAATTTTAACAACACATAGGACATTTGGAGTGTGGAGGAGCCATTGTAGGTTCTATCGATCACCCCCTCATGCACAGAAAGCATCCATGCCCCCCTACCCGAGTCCCATCCATCTTTGCAAGCTGAGGCAGGACCCCACACTCTCAGGGGTCTCCATGGGGTGTGGTATCTCACTCCAAAGTCTCCCTTTGTCTTTGCCCAGACCAGTTTCCACCCTCAACTCAGACATCGGTTCTTCCAGAAACCCTTTCCTGATTTTTTTTCTTGCTTGCTCTCCCTTCCCTGCTGTCCTCTTCACAAGGCTCTGGCCTCAGACCATCCTGACCTTACTCACCTCTTTGAATCTGGCCCAAAGTATCTGCTCTACTCACCCAAGTGTACATAGCCAGGTCCCTCCCACACGTGTGTCCTGGTGAGGACATACAAACAAATCTTCGGTCATCCGGAATACTCACCTCCTCTGGATGCGGATGAAACAATGAACTGCCTGCCTATTCAGTTACATGGCTAAGTGTCAGCATGAAGAATTAAATGGTGTGTGAGTAGGAACCACTGCTTCCCCTCCCCTGCTCACACTTCCCAGGTGATCTTCTCCAGACCTGACACGCCGGTGGCACCTTCAGGGTACAGCTAGGGTGTGGGGCTCCTGGAATCCTGGTGTGAGTCTGTCGTTGGAAATCAGCCATGAAGCCCACAGTCTGTGCATAACACTGGGGAGGCTGCTTCCTTCATCCTGTATAGGGGATTCCAATGGTCTCTACTCACCATGCCCTGTCTTACAGCCCCTTTAAAAGGTGCTCACAAGGGCACAAGATACTTGAAATCAGGAGGCTATACGCCAGGAATAATCACACAAACTAGATATTATAATAAGTATTCCTGCCTCTTTCTTTTTTTATCAACTAATTCTGTTGTCTTCATTCTGGGAGCATTGAGATCAGCATGGCTTAAGGATGCTCCTGGCTAAGGTGTCCTCCTTGTCCAGCATGGTGTGTTTCAAGAGCAAGAGATCACCAGAGCTTCCTGTTACATGAGTGTCTCCGCGAGGACCTGGATACGGGTTCAGCTGTCTCTTCACTGAGGGATGACTTCCTGGTCTCCCCTCCAGATATACAGCCCTGGATCATAAAGGGTGTGCCTTACTCGTGTCACCTGGTAAAAGGTCAGTTGACAATGAATCCATTCATGGGACTGACTAGTCAGGACAATCTGCAGGTCCTAGAACACAATCCTTGCCCCAGCATGATCAAGCACTGGTGTGGGGTCCAGTCTGCATACCTCACCTTCCACAAGAACCATGGCCCGTGTCCTGCTGTCTGTCCTGTTTGCACCTTATTTCCCACCAAGGACATTGGTTGGCAACCCCACCCCCTCCCCAGTTCCCAAACCTTGTAAGAAGCAGGTAAACCGAGTGCTTTGAACTTTCCAGGGTAGAGCTCAGGGGCTCAGGACAACCACACACACCCCGCACCAACCTGCACACTCCCCAAATTAGATAGGATTTGGGCTATTCTGAGCTGCAGCCCAGAAAGTAACCCAGCCAGCGGTGATGACGCTGTCCTTAATGGAAGCCAGTGCTGCCGTGCGTCTGTCCTCCTCAGAGAACAGCACAGTTGATTAATGGTATTTGGAAGATGAATGCTAGGAAAAGCAGCCCAATGCCATCAGACCTTATCTCGGGTAATGTCTCTCCTGCAAACTGCATCCTAAAGCACTTTTCTGGGTTATGGTAATGGTGATACTGAGGAGCGGCTGGTGGGCCAGAGCGGGTGGGTGGAGCTGCATGGGGTAGGGGCCAGCTGGAGTCTGGGGAGCGGGAGTGTCCAGGCCTGGGGTGGGGGTTGGTTCAGGAGAAATCCATGACATTGAGCTGCACGACGAGGAGTGGGGCAAGGGGGTGGGTGGGAGCCAGGGTTAGGTGTCTTCGAAGAAAGAAGGAAAATCCCAACTGTGTCACCTGCCTTCTCTGGGTCAGACACTGGGGGTGCCACTTACTGTGACATTTTTCATAGAATTCTTCAAGCAACCCAGAAAGGCCAGATTGTCATAGAGCAGTTACATCTCCTGCCAAAGTTGTTCTGACGCTGTGACACCCAAGAAGCAGAGAAACCCAGCAAACTGTCCCAGATTGAGATCTGCCCTCCTGCCTCCAGCTTCAGGCTCTTTCCAAGACTGAACCTCATCAAAAAAGCTTATATATTAGTTTCCCGTGGCTGCCGTATAGATTATCCCAAAGTTGGGGACTTAAAACAACCATTTATTCTCTTGTAGTTCTGGAGGTCATAAATCCAAAAATAAATCCAAAACCATTCTCATGTGGCCAAAATCAAGGTGTCAGCAGGGCCAAGTTCCCTCTGGAGGCTCCAGGGGAGAATCAGATCCCTGCCTTTTCTGTGTCTCTGACCTCATCCCTCCTTCTCAAAGCCAGCCCTGCAGCCTCTGGCTTCAGGTCACATTGATCCTTCTCTGGTCCATTTTTCCCCTGCCCTGTCCACACGGGCCCTTCAGGTGACACTTAGTGTCCACCCACACAATCCAGGGTAATTTCCCTACCTCGAGATCCTTACCTTGGTCACATCTGACAAGTTCCTTCTGCCATAAGAAAACATTCACAGATTCCAGGGATTGGGATGTGGGTACCACCTTTGGGGGGATACAAAGGACCCCAAAGGGATACAAGCAACCCCAAATCCTTGACTATAAGCCATTTATCTTCATCCTTCAGAGAGGTCCTGGTCATTCAGCTCTCCAGTGTCTCTCCAGCACCATCCCCACATCTTCCTGGGGCATGAAATACCACAGAGAACTCAGATTTTGCTCGTAACCTCTCCTGAATCAAAGAATTATGAAAGTATGGTCAATTCTGCTGTAAGGCAACATCTATGCTCCCACCAGTTCAGGCCTATGCAGAACCCACAGGGCTCATGGAGAATGGGGTCTGGGACAAGAGTCAGGAACCTGGATAGTGATGCATGCAATGAGATACAGGCCGAATAAACATGGGAGCACTCTGTTCTGTGGGTAGAAAATCCACAGAAAATCCTCCTCACCTTGGAGGAGCCCTATGGTGGCTTGTGGATGTGGGGGTTGTGGAGCTGCAGCTCCTGAGTTACTGAGTGGGTGGAGGGAAGGTTGTCTGAAGTCAAACGGGAAGTTGTACCAGCTGCCACGGACGGGCGTGTCTCCTTACACATGCGGCACGTGGAGGTGGACATGGATATTGAGGTGTGTTCCTAAATGGCTCTGCTCAGCTGGGCACAGAGAACTGCACGCAGCTGCATTCTCTGCATCCCCCTGTTTCTTCCAGACAGAATCACACATAAGGAAACCCAAAATTTGGGGTTGAATCTTGCTCCGATTCCTCCCTAAGCACATTGGAACAAAGTCTTGTCTGCAAAGCCAGCATTAGAGCAGAACTGATGGGGAAGGACAGTAAGGGGATCCGCATCCATCCCTCTACCTCAGTGGGGATGAATGTGAACTGAGTTCCTAGGAAATCAGGAAGCTGGAGGGGAGAAGTGTCTGTGTGCTGGGGGTGGAGTGTGCATGCATATGCCCCCCCACACACACACAGCTGCATGCACCCACATGCACACGCATGCACACACGTGTGGGAACTGCTCAGTGTGGGACCTGCTCAGAGCCACCTTGTTCCTCCCCCTGTTACATCTCCCAAGTCCTCACCACCTGACTATGCTGTTATGTATTCCATCTTTTTATAAAGTTTCCTCCATTTCTTGACATGCCCTGGAGGGATGGGGCCCTCGACTTTCCTGGATAATATGAGCCTGTCCAAAGGCCCCAGGAGGTGGAAACTGCAGACAGAGTCAGAAATATGGCCACAGAAGAGTGGGGCATGGCCCAGATACGGAGGCCAGGGTGATTAAAATGACCAATGTGTCAGGCACAAAATAGTAGCTCCTGATATCGACCGAGCGTCGAGAATAAGGCCCTTATATCACCACAGGAAATGGGCAATTTTATGCCAACTCGGAGCAGCGTGTCTTGAGGTAATGGTGGGTATAATTCATGTCGTTTGCACGCCCCAGACCTGCTTGCAAAGAGCATTTCAGCCTCAGCCCAGGTTTCCTGGCTTCTGGGTTTTCAAGCCAGACCCTTAAAATATATATTGAAAATGCTAAAATATTTGTGTTGCTTTAAGGGGGATTAAGCACCGGTGAAAATGGCCAGATTGATGGTCCCTGGAGATAGGACTTGTCCTCCTTATGTCCAGACGAATCAGCCTGGACTCAGTCTCTGGTTCACACGCCCTTCTTACATGCACGCGTGCACATGCACACTCCTACTGCCCCTTTTTTGTTCTCACCTTTCATTCCAAATTTCCTTGCGCTTTCATGCCTCCTCACCTGGGCAGGTGCCAGTGGATGCCTGAGGTGGTCCCACCGAGCAAGAGCAAGCTGTTAGATCCAGAGCAGTCCGTGGAGTGTGCTGTTTTGGCAGCCAGCACTCCATCCCCGGAGAAGACCTGGCTCCCAGAGCAAAAGTGGGGAGGTTGTCTCCCACAGCAAAGAGGCCTAAGGAAGAGGATATCCCATGGTCTATGTTACTCTTGAATGCTCTAAAATAGTACATATTTTCCTCCCAGTTTCTTCCACGAAGCCACATTACAAGTATGTAAAAACAAAAAAGTGAACCTTTAAATATGACCCAAAGCACTGCCAAACAGAAACGATTGCTGTTAGCAATTTGGTGTATTTTGTTTCACTCCATTTTCTAAATATATGCACACCTGTGTAACTCATATATATTCACACACAAAGACTTCCATTTGGGATCCCATCATCAATAATTTTGTCATCAGCATTTTCTGCATAATATTCTGTTAGATTGGAAATATTCCCCATAGACTGAAAACATGCTGAAGTACAGTTTTACTCTAGAATTTTTCTGCTCGTATTATATGGTAGCCATTGTCCCACTACTTAAGTCATTTTTAAACCATAATTTAAATGTGAGCATCCCAAATTTTTCAACTGCTCCTTGGTTGCTGAATATGTAGGTGACCAGCAGCTCTTCAGCCCCCAGAGGAATGCTGCCCCCACCAGAGCCCTCCACACGTGACACAGGTGTGATGGGTGCTTTAGGACACGTCCTCCATGGCAGCTTGCCAGAGGAGAGCTCTCCACTAAATGGTCTTCTCGGAAGTCTTTGCTGACCACTGTTCCCACCAGCAAGGCATGGTGGTGGGGCTTGGCTCCAGCTCCTGCTGCACTGAGTTGTATTTTCCTTCCTCGTCCTTGCTGGAGTGTGCATGCACTCAGGCAGTGCTGTGTTTGTGAACATTCTTGCACCTGCTGGGTTGTGCTCTGTCTCCATGACTTAGTCTGCCTCAGGGTCTCTTGATTCCATTTTCTGCTCTCTGGCTAAGGCAAGCCCGCTGTCACCTCCTTGGTTCAAGCTCCATATCAAGCCCTCCATCCCCCTCCCCTACCCCTCCATCCTCACCTGTGTCTGGTGCTGCCTCCAGCAGGTGCATACTCTCCGTTTACTCCCCATTAAATTCCTGAGTTCAGCATGATACCATGCAGGTGCTTAATTATTATGGACAAGTTGAATAAATGGATCTCTGGTTCTGAAAGCATGATTGCAACCTCGACAGAGTAAAAAAAAAAACATCTGTTATGGGTTGAGTTGTGTCCCCTGAAAAGATATGTTGGAGTCCTAATCCCCAGCATCTCAGAATGCAACCTTACTTGGAAATTGGGTCATTGTAGATGTCATTAGTCAAGGTGAGGTCATGCTGGAGCAGGGTGGGCCAATCCAATGTGACTGAGGACCTTATAAGAAGAAGAGAGAGACACTCAGATGGAAGACAGCCCTGTGAAGATGGAGGCAGAGACTGCAGGGATGCCATTATAACCAGGGACCACCAAGGATCACCAGCAGCCGAGAGAGGCTCCCAGGGCCTCCAGGAGAAGTCAGTTCTGCAAATACCTTGGGTTTGGACTCTGGCCTCCTAAACTGTGTTGTTTTAAGTCACAAATCTGTGGTTGTTTGTTAAGGCAGCCACAGGAGCCTCATACACTGCCATCCCCCAAAAAACACATACGCATATTTGGAGAAGCGGGGAGGCAGTGACTTGCCGAGGGTGCTGAGGGCGCTGTGCTAGAAAGAGATGCTTCACAGACACACTGGCCTCTCTCTGGAGCTCATGCAAGGAGAAGGTGGAAATGAGAAACACAGCCAGTTCCTAGGGGTGGGCTGACCAGGCCACTGTGGGCTTAGGGCCCCTTCCTTGCAGAAAGACAAAGCAGCTATCTGCTGTGTCCAGTGACCCTAGGTCCCCATCCTGCAAGACAAGGGCTGCTTGTTTCCTCGTGAATATTTGAGCTGGGCTTTGGTTGGGTGACTGCAGTGAAGAGGTGGAGGCTTGTTGCAGCATCCCCCCAAAACCTGCTTTCCAGAGTGAGGAAGAAGCAAGCGTGTTATCTGTGCCTCATGCATATGTATTTATGGACATTTAAGGAGACCCATTGCAGAAATGCATATTTAGCTGCTTCACACAATGTTTTATTGCCTATGTAGGTCCTTTGTAATATCCTCTGGAAATTCATATTAAAGGAGATTTCAAACTCAAATGACTGACCCGGCAAGCCCTTATGGTCCCTGTCTATGAGGAGGTTTTATTTAATAACAAAGTATTTTATTCAAAGTTGTGCCTATTGATGAGATTGCCCATGGAGGCACTAACATTTCTGGAATGCAATATTATATGTATTATTGGCCGAATCAACCACTCTGCCTCTGTCGGGACAATTTCCCTTTTATGTTCTGGGTGCTTAAAAAGCCTTAGAAGATTCTCATGTATCTTTCAGCCAAAACGTGTTGCAGATTTTTTTCCCCTCTTTTGAAAACTAGAAAGGCTATGTAAATCACGTCCTAAAGCAGCCCCTCAAGCTTAAAGTGGAAATAATGCACATTTAGGCAGAAAGACGTGTTCTATTAGCTTTAGTGTAAGACTGTATGCACGCAGGAGCATGTGGGTGAACCAGCAGAGACCAGCGTCCACTGCAATTTAGAGAATTTCCTGGTATGGGAAATCCAACCCCTGCCTCCCAAATCTGATGTCAGAGTACTGGGGCGGGGGGAGACACAAAGTTTTCTCTTAGGGAATCGAAAAATAAATTTTAAAGTGTTTCTTGTCACCCTGCCCACAAACCCCTGGTACCATGACTTGAGTTGTGTCTCCCCCACACACCCCTGCAAAGTTTAAGTCCTAACACCTGTGTGGCTGAATTTAGAGCTGGGGTCTCCAAAAAAGCAATTAAGGTACATTAGGGTCATAAGGTGAGACCTGATCCTGTAGGATTGGTGCCCTTACAAGAATAGAAGCCAGAGAGCTCTCTCTCTCTCTGTACCATGGCAGGACGCCTAAATTGCTGGGTCAGGCTTCTTGCTCCCTAGAGTCTGCCCACCAAGGCACGACTTTAATCCTGGCCAACATGGCATATGTGGACACCTTTGATCTCTAGGACCTCATCTGCCAGAAGCCTGCAACCAGCGCTGGCCACTGGCGGAGACAGATGGTGGGAAGGGATGTTACAGGCCCAGCCTCGATTAGTACACCCTGGTATCTCTGTTTATCTTTCATCTGTACACATTTTCCCCCTGCTTAGATGAACACCCAGGGAGAGGACGTCCAGTAAATGCCCTTTCGTCCCTGTAAGAAGAGTTTATTCAAGCCAGTGAGTCGAAAAGTCAACAAGGAAGGAGACAGAACCAGAAGGGCACGGGGGCAGACAAGCCCTTTCTACGTTTCATCGCACATATAATTATGCAGGAAAGTGACACCCTTGGTTCAGGCGTGGATTGGCCCTGAATGGTTGATAATGTCTCTGATTTACCCTCTGTGCTCCTTTGACCACAATTTAAAAATGCAAAATATGTTCAGCAAGAGCAGCCCCTTGACCTATCGCTGGAGAAAAATGAGAACCAAGTAAGTATCAAAGAAAGTCCTTCTCTGGCACTATCTTTACTTATTCTAGGGCCCAGGTATGCTCAGGTTTCTCTGATGAGGGTCTTAAAGATCACAGGAGTGTTCACTGGGTCCTGCAGCATCCACCTGCTGGGATGGAGCTGGGGCAGGTATGGTTTAGTGCCTCACCTGCAGGGGAGATGCCAGTTGGCATCAGTAATGCCATCTTCATATGGAGGGCAGGATGCAGGACTGTCTGAGCAGGAGACTCCATACTATAATAAAAAATATATTTCAAAACCATCCCTGGTTTCTGGCAGGAGCTTCAGAAGCCCTTGGAATGACCTCAGTGATAGAAGTGTCTTTGTTATGCTCCTGAGCTGACTCCTGTTAGGCCTCCCAGAGAATGTCAGGATGGGAGCTGGTCACCAGAAAGACCAACCTTGTGGTTCTAGGGCTGGGGCTTTGAGCCAGCCAGATCTCCAGGAGGGGAGAGGTCCCTGGAGGCTGGGTTCAATCATACAGCCGGTGATTTCACCAACTGTGTCTATATAATGAAAATTCCAATCAAACCTCTGGACACCCAGACTCAGTGGAGCTTCCTAGCTGGTGGACACACTGATGTGCCAGGAGGGTTACATACTTGGGTTCCTCAGGGAGAGGGCCCAAAGCTCTGTGTTCCCTCCCAAACCTCCCTCTGTGGGTGTCATTATATATCCTTCATAATAAAACTGTATCATAGCACTTTCCTGAGCTCTGTCTCCAGTGAATTATCAAACCTGAGGAGGGGTCTCATAGCCAGTCGGTCAGAAGTGCAGGTGGCCTGGGTGCTCCACTTGCAGCTGCATTTATTTTTTATTTTTTTATGCAGCTGCATTTGAAGTGGAGCAGTCTTGGGGGAGGATCCCCCCTTTATCTATGGGGTCTGCATGTAATGCTGGGTGGTGTGTGTCAGAATGGTATTGCTGGCCACCTAGTTTGGGTGGAAGCAGAACAGACTCTAAGAACAAGGGAACAAGGGAAGAATGAAGCTCTGTGAGGATAAAACCAGCAGAAGGGCTTGGTTTATCTTAGCAGCTGCTGCCATTTCAACTTGGAAGTCTTCGTTCTGCAGAGAGGATGGCACTGCCACTCTGCCATTTAGAAAGTCATTGGTCATGTTGATCATTGTGTTTCCCCATCGTCTGAGTTGAACCATTTAAGAGCAGAAGTCCATAGATTACTGTCACAAAGAAATAGTTCTGGAAAACCAGTTCTGCCTCTGAAGGCTGATGAGGAACCAAGAGCACTGGTGCTCATGGAGCTGCCTTGGGGGCTAAGAGCCTTGATAACAATGTCCCTGCAAATTTGATGATGAGTGCTTGCCTGAGGAAAACCCACATACATGTTGTACAGGAGCCCAACAGGGGAGATAGCAGGGGTCTCACTCTTGACAGCCACCTAAGGATACACAGGATGGTGGTAAGACTGACTTTGGGGGATCCCTGGGTGGCTCAGTGGTTTAGTGCCTGCCTTCGGCCCAAGGGCATTATCCTGGAGAACCGGGATCAAGTCCCACATAGGGCTCCCTGCATGGAGCCCTCTGCCTGTGTCTCTGTCTCTCTCTCTCTCTGTCTCTGAGTCTCTCATGAATAAATAAATAAAATCTTTAAAAAAAGAAAAAAAGACTTTGACTTTGGAAACAGGCAGCTTCAGATCCAAGCTATGCCCTTAATCTGCTTGGTAAACTTGGATGCCCTCCCTAAACTTATTGGGCCTCACTGTGGGTATCGTTATCTTGGGATCAGTATTAATATTTCCCAATGGGTGGTATTGATTCAAGGACTGGGTGAGAGGACACGAGGAATGCCCCAGAACCTGGCCGACAGAGAGTGAGCACTCACTCACTGCCAAACGCGTTACTTATCTTTGTGTTTAAATCCAGAAAACCAGATAGTAATCCAACCCTGGATCTCAGTATTCAGCTTTGAAAATTATACCTGAAAGACAGACGGAGCAAACCAGAAGAGAGCAGGGAGCTTGAGGAAATGGGCCGGCAGGAGACACTGAAGGCATCCATCAGTTTTATTCTCTTTCTGAATTCTTGCATGGGCGCACCCCACAAGGCACCAGCCATTCCAGCTGCGGGGTAATATTTACAGGTCCAGTAAAAGCCGAGGGGAGTGGAAGCCACAGAAACAGGTGCAGACTCAACCGGCTTCCCCACCCACTCCCCTCTCCTATGGGGCTGTGTTTCCTCACTTAACTTTCTCCTACTGGGTTCACACTTCCTTCCTAATGAGGAGCAGCTACTTAAAGATTCCTGAAATGTGGCTTGGTGAACAAACTCCTGGATGAATGGACAAATTCCTACTGCGGTCTTCATAGTCACGGGGGAGGGAACATCTAATTCTTTACTATGCCAATAAATTCTGTGTCCGATTTATCTTCCATCAGGCCAGCATTAATATTAAAGTCCTCCATGAATCATAAATCTATCATACATCAAGAAAAGCAGCACCAGGAAATCAAAAAAGCCCTCATTAACAAAAGCAGAATTAGTCCTCTGAGGACCCTTCTCAATGGCCAAACAGACCATTTACAGTCTGATCATTGTCCTAATGGACCATGCTCTGTCGTTGGGTCAGCGTTCTGAATCTAAATTGGCCAGCGATGGGCTGGTAATCACTGTCTGGAGTGCCTGGGGTGACTTGGAGGCTCAAACTCTCAACACAGAAGATGAGTGAAGGGATGCATGAGCTGGCGGGTGAGAAGGAACACCTGGAGCCTGGCCGGGCTCTGCAAGTGGGACCCCAAAACCTCGCAGCTCAGAGTGAACCATACCATGGTCTATGTGTCTGTACCTGAGAACCTGCCTCCAGGAGGCTGCCACCAGGTGGAACTGCACTTCCCTGGGAATGTGCCAGAATGATTCCAGCACAACGGTCCCCTGGGAGACCCAGAGGAAAGCTGCCTGCTGCGTTGCAGGCAGGAGGTCTGGTCTTTGGAAATGTCCCCCAGAGGACATGCACCACTTTCTTGAAAGCTGTTTCCATGACGGCAGATTTTCACATTGGTTTTATGGAATTAGGCCGAGCCATCCAGGCTGATGGAGCAGAGGGGATGCTGGGTCCCCTGGAAGGGGACTGTGTCTGGCCTACCTGTGGGGCTCATAAAACACAGCTTCTAAATGGAAAGTGTCAGCCCTATTCTCAGGGCTGGTCAGACCTTTGGCCTACATTTAGGGCCTTTTCCAAAAGTAGCCCCTGTGCGTTGGGCAAATTCAGTTCTGTTTGTGTGGAAAGGAAGCTTTATCCCTGTCTTGAGAGTCTCCCTTGTTCCCAATAGCAGCTTACAAAGTTGAGGAGACAGACGTTTATAATAAAATCTCAGCAGCTGCATTCACGTAGACGGAAGGAACAAGTCACTCACGATCACAAAACCCTGAAGAAGGCACTTCCAACCTTTGGGGAGAAGCCGTTCTAGAATGTCTCCCGTACACGCCTCAGGTGTACACACACGCGTAAACCCACAGTGAGGCCACACCACACTTTTGTCATCTGCCTTTCAAACATGCTGATAAAAATAGATCTGCCCTACGACCCAGCAATTGCACTGCTGGAGATTTACCCCAAAGATACGGATGTAATGAAACACTGGGACACCAGCACCCCGATGTTTATAGCAGCAATGTCCACAATAGCCAAACTGTGGAAGGAGCCTCGGTGTCCATCGAAAGATGAATGGATAAAGAAGATGTGGTTTATGTATACAACGGAATATTACTCAGCCATTAGAAATGACAAATGCCCACCATTTGGTTCAACGTGGATGGACCTGGAGGGTATTAGGCTGAGTGAAGTAAGTCAATTGGAGAAGGACAAACATTATATGGACTCATTCATTTGGGGAATATAAAAAATAGTGAAAGGGAATAAAGGGGAAAGGAGAAAAAATGAGTGGGAAATATCAGAAAGGGAGACAGAACATGAGAGACTCCTAACTGGGAAATGAACTAGGGGTGATGGAAGGGGAGGTGGGCGGGGGGTGGGAGTGACTGGGTGACGGCCACTGAGGGGGGCATTTGACGGGATGAGCACTGGGTGTTATTCTATATGTTGGCAAATTGAACACCAATAAAAAATAGATTTATAAAAAAAATAATAAGAAAGAAAAAAACAAACATGCTGATAACAAAGGACAGACGGAATATCTGGCTGTGCTAACAAATATTCCTTCCCCCAGCATTACTGAGAAATCATGGATGCATCACGTTACCTAAGCTGAGCTATGGTGCGGGCATCGCCTTCTTGTATCTTATGGAAGTATCACCCAATCGGTCAGTTGGCACAGCCGTAGCCTCACATTATTACCTGCTTTTTTTTTTTTTTATTGTAGTGACAACATTTAAGATCTACTCTCTCTGCAACTTTCAAGTATATAACACAGTGTGATTAAACTCTAATCACCACGTTGCATGTGAGGGCCCCAGAACATGTCCGTCTTACAACCAGAAATTTGTACTGTTTGACCAACTTCTCCCCATTTCCCCACCCCTTTGCCCCTGGGAACCACCACTCAACTCTGTTTCTACCAGTTGGCCTTTTTAAAATCCCACAGGCATGTCCTATTATATGGTATTAGTCTTTCTCTATCTCATTTCACTCAGCATAATGTTCCCAAGGCCCATTCATGTTGTTGCAAATGGAAGAGTTTCATATACATATATATACCACATTTCTTTCTTTATATATATATATATATATGCCACATTTTCTTTATTCATTTATCCATCGATAGGTGCTTGGGTTGTAGGTCTCATCTGTTGTGGATAATGTTGCAATGAGCATGGATGTGCAGATATATGTTTGAGATGGTGACTTCATTTCATTTGGATATATTCCCAGCAGTGGGATTCTGGATCCCAAGATCTATTCTTTTTAATATGGATTCTTAACCTGAGGATGCCTCCGTGAGGGCCCATGGTGATAAGCACATTTTTCAGCAGGAGGACTTCCTTCTTTCATTAGACTATATGAGGCCTTACTGTTGGGACTTCTGGATGGGTTATGGAGGCCAGAAGTTAAATATAGCAAAGAACATCAGCCTGGGTCCAAACCCAGAAAGGAAAATCACAGGTCACTCATGAAGAAGGAACCCACGTGGAGCCAGGGGTGAGTGTGAGCTGAAGGCCTCACCAGGGTTCTGGAACCAAGGCCTGAAGCCAAGCACTTAACACCCACTGGGAGCATTTAAGTCCTTGTTTGTGGGAACATGAATGGGGCCCCACATGGAGCAGCTGTGGCCTGGACAGTAATCAGTAGAACTGAGAACCCCACACTGGTCATATGGGATGTGGCTTTCATGTTCACAATCGTCTCTGTTGTAGGAACCCAGGTGGGAAATTATTAGAGCTTCGTGTCTGGAATAGAGCGAGCAAGGGGTTTATTATTGTCACGCAATCAACGATCTGGGGGTGGACAGCCACGGCAGGCCACAGGGGCCCCACGGGATGATGGCCCTGCTGAGGCTCAGAGACCTCCCTGCGCCCCCCGCCCCACCCCCCCCCCCCCCGCCATTCTCTGGGTGTGGGTTGCACACCAGCTCCAGCTGCATGCATCTGAGAGCGAGCTCTTCGGCCCGAGCAGATCACCGATGGATCCACACCAGGGTTCTGCTAGCGAGGGAAACAGTGAGCAGATGCAGAGGGAGAAGCTGGGAGACCCATGAGACTCCAGTGAGAACGCCCCTTGGGAAAAGCAGCACAGGATCCGAGATTAGAGCCGTCAGATCCACCAAGGACAAAATCAGCCCCCGGGCGGGAGACGTAATAAAGAGGTGAGTGAGATTTCAAAATAGGTTAAAATTTCCAGGGGTATGAGAAGGGGGCAGGGACGGAGAAAGCATATGAATAATAACAGGCGAATGTGTCACAGGCCAGACGTTCCTTTCAGAGAAGGACCTAGGGGACAAGGCACAGCTGACAGGTGCCCTGAGAGAGAAGGGTGGCAGGAATGGCTGACGAGGCAGCAGGGGTGCAGTGACGATCTGCTCAAACAAGAAGGGCAGGACGAAGCTCTGGGCAGCCACAGAATCATGATCATACTGCTACCATGCACCCTTCCTCTCCTCCATGATTTTGAGAGCTTCTTAGATATGGACCCAGGCATTCCTCACCCCAACATCCCCAGACCAACTCTGGAACCAAGAAAGGCTGAGCGAAAGTGTGAGTCGGTGGATGGCTGGGCTGCCCCCAGCAGAAGGCCCCTGTGTGAACCCTTGCAAGCACGCAGGTGATTAGGCTTATCTAGAACCACAACCCAGATTCCACATTGACTCCCACATAATAGGAGTCAAGATGCACAGGGCAGGAGGCATGGTGGTGGGAGGCAATCACATGTCTCCACCTGGATTCTGAACCATTTGAGAAATGATATAAGAAGTGATGGTAAGACAGGAGGTAGAGACCATATTGGAGAATGTCACTTCCACCAGTCACCATGGAAACATCAAGAGAGTAGAGATTTCCCTACCCCCCACCCCCACACACAGCATGGAAGGAAGAGCAAGGGAGAGGATTCCTCTTCCCCCTTCCAACCCCGACCCTACAAAGCCACTGTGGGTCACTTTGTGCCACTTCACTCAGATAAGAAATTGTGGCCTGGGTCATAGGGAAGGTTCCCTCTCTCTCTCTCTCTCTCTCTCTCTCTCTGACTTCAGTTGTTCCAGGTGGGCGGGCTGTCTTGGGGGATGACGTGACACAGCATCATCCCTGGTCCTCATGGACAGCCGACCACTAGGCATCACCCATGAGCTGCTCTGGCAGGGCGTATGGTGACAAGTCCGGAGCTGTGTTGCAAATCACCCCTGCATCCAGCCACCTTTGGAACCACCAAGACAAAGGGAGGTGGCACATTTCATTTCTCTACAACTTCCCACGGTGGGAACTCAGTGAGGGTGCTAGCTCACCCTATATCCCAAGCAGGTCCTAGAGGAGAGAAGACAGTGCCATGCAAGGGCTGATGTTCTGCATGTGTCTGGTGCATGGACAGATGTGCATCTTTTCACCTGTCTGTCCTGTGGTTTGCAAAATAGGCACAGCATCCTCCCCTCATGCAGTCTCTGCTGCCATCACAGACATGAGTGAAGTCAGGGTGGCAGAGTCCTTTAAAAATTGTCTGAAACAAGAAACTAAAAGCACAAACTATCATTATTGCTGTCAGCACTGCTAATCCTTTCACTGGGGATGCCAGGGGTCCTAGACAGAGAACGGAACTCAGAGGTGTGATTAACTAAATTTAGCTCAGGACACAAAAGTCTGCAGCTTTGAGCTTCTCCTCGCTTTGACAAACCGTGAGCTTGGAACTGCTACCGATCTTTTGATTTCATTCCCTTGGTGGCCGAAGGAGCCAGGAGAGAATTACTTTCAGACAAGGATCTTCACTGTTTGCATAGTGCACATTTCCATGAGGCTGCAAAAGCATGCTTTATTAAATTTCCTTTGAAATATAATGCTTTGATTTAGGGACAAGAATGTTTTCTATGCCTTTAAAAATGCCATGTAAGTTAAGACCAGAGCAGAATGTCCTTGCAGGGTAAGAACCAGGCAGGACCCACCTGCTCCCTCCCCAGTCCTGAGTGCAGAAACTCTGCTTTGCCAAAGCTACAGAGAAAAGAAGGGACACGTTGAGTTAGTTTGCTGGAGTGACCATAACTAAAACCCCCAAACCCTAGCTTGGAGGCCTGAAGTGCAGACATTTATTCCTAAACAGTCTGGAGGCTGGAAGTCCAAGCTCCAGGTGTCAGCAGGGCTGGTTCCTCCTGAGGCTTTTCTAAAAGCATGCATGTTCGTGTGTATGTATGCATGTGTATATGTGTGTAGCATTTGTCTGTGTATGTATGCATATGTGTATGCACATGTGCATGTGTATGCATGTGTGCGTGCATGTGTGTATGTGTGGGCTTTGTTATATATGCATGTATACTGTGTGTTCACATGTATGTATGCACTGTGCGTGTGCATATGTGTAGTATGTGTGTCCACATGTATGTGTGCATTGTGCATGCATGTACATATATGTATGTGTGTGTATGTGTTTGTATGTGTGCAGTGTGTGCATATGCATGCTTGTGTATGTATGTGTGTGCAGGTGCATATACTATATGTGTATGTATGTATGTGTGCATGTGTGTGCGTGTGGGCATGTGCCTCGGCTGGCCTCCCGGGGAGACTTCAGTCACACCCACCCCCTCAAAACATCCTATCCTGACAGCCTGGAGGCCTGTTAACCTCCTGGCAGACAAAGCACTGAGGTGGGAGAGATTCAGAGAAGAATCGCATTAAAACATGGTAACAATAACACTCTTTGATGAATGTTCCCCATCAAACCTCCGGAGCATAAGTCTGAGAGTGTTAAGAAGGCAATTGTCGGAAAAAAGAAAAAAAACTGCCACTTATCCCTTTTAACCTATAGGCTCCATTTAGCCAATTAATCTTATTTATAAAAGGACAAGCAAACAATTTAAGTTTATGTGGTTTTGGTTTTGATCATTTTTCTGCCGTTAACAGACAGGGTCATTCTTCCTGATAATTAAGACTCTTATAGTCAATAAGACCTATTAACTTTAACTAATATTGATGGCCCACACCGCGGTTGCCATCCCTACCGCCTGCTGCGCGCTCCCTCTGTGCCCACGGTTCAAGCGCCTCCAGCCTCATTAAACACCGCGTCCTTATGAATCACAGGTCTGGGCTTCTGTGAGCCACTGGAGGAGCGAGGGGTCACTGATGCACTGTGCTTCTGGTCACCTGGTCTCCACTGGGATGTGAGACGTGGAGGGAAGTTGTTTTAGTCGGACCCAGAACTATTTATAACAAAACAGAAGAAAATCCTTTGGGCCCCTGCTTCTAAATCTTATGTCTCCTAATCTCACTTCTTGCTTCCACCATCTGACTTCTCAATATATAGGTGGTTGTAGGGTAGGAAAGTCCTCTCCTCTATCCTCTTAAGTTCAGTACCTGGGGGCCTGTGAATTAAAACTGACAACACAGCCTGGCAGGAGAAAGACATACACACTTATTAATTTTTAGTTTTACATGTGCAGGGACACTGCCCAAATAAGTGAGATTTGAGAGATTATATGCATTTTACTAGGGGATAGGAGAGGCAGAGAAGCCCTTCTTGAAGAATATATGACTTTGTGGTGGGAGACACTAATGGAAACACCAGTGACTTTTTTTTTTTAGAGAGAAATGGGTCCTTAGGAAAACAGGTGAGAGTTACAATAGTCCAGAAGAGGAGATTGCAGCTGCCCCTTGGGTGGATGGGGATTAATAGAGATGATTCTTTACGGAAGCTTTCCTTTTAAGGAGAAAAGGGACTTCAAGAACTCAAAAGCTTTTGACTCAAAATAACTCTTGGGCCTAAGTGGCATATTTTAGGGTGACAGTCTTGACCCCCTTGGTGGGCTCCATTCTCTGCTTGCATATCCACAGGGGAGCTCTGCCTCTATGTCTGTGTCCAGGCTCCAGTGCACTCATGGGGGAGACAGGAATCCTGGCAGGAGGTAGGTGTTGGGTAGATTGGGTCCATGCTTGGCAGGGAGACATATGGAAATATCAGGGTGCTGGGAGGATGGGGCCCGTTGGGGACTGTGAAAGTGGACCCTGGACATCAGGCTGGAGTACTGGGTTGGTTCTACATGGTAAGCAATAGAAAGTCTTGAGGTGGTTCTGGTGGTAGGTGATACAACTGGAGCAGTTTGGGGTGGGGGGCACGAGGTTAGTAATAATTGTGAGAGAAAGGAAGTAAGACAAGCCAGGAAGTGACTTTTGGGGAAGACTCAAAGGCAGTATGGATGGAGAGGGGAGTATAGTGGCCAGCTGCTGCTGCATAACAAGCAATTGGGAGATCTCAGGTGTACAACAAGGACTCTTGCTCATGCCTTTTCAGGTCACTTAGGCTGAGCTTTGCTGTGTCACAAGGCACCAGGCACAGATGAAGGGAGGAGCCTGGAATTCCATCCCCCACAAATGTGCTCCTACAACCTAACCTGCTCCTTGCTAATAAGTGAGGTTTTCTGAGGTCTACACTTTGTTCTTAAGGGGAAGTCATACCTGGAGACCCTGACTGCTTCCTACAACACACACACACACACACACACACACACACAATTCACATCCACTAAAGTGCCCAGTTTTTAAGTGTCCAGCTGGATGACTTTCGGCAAATATATATATCCACGCTCATTGTGAATACAGCACTCAAATCATGATATAGAACATTTCCTTCACTCTAGAAAGTTCTCCAGCCTCTTCCTGGTCAATCATCCACACCCACAGGCATCCATCAGTCTGATTTTAATTCCTATATGGTTTTTGCCTGTTCTAGAACTTCCAATGGGCAGAACCAAACGATGTGTACTCTGTATCCCTCTTTTCTCAGCATGAGGGTACCTGGGAGCTCCCTAGTTTGTGCCAATGGCTTGTTCCTTTTACCGTTGAGAAGTATCCTTTTGCACCAACATAGAACTTGTCCGTCCTCTTGTGGGTAGGCATGTGGATAATTTCCAGGGTGGGTATGAATGTAGCTGCCGTGAACATTCATATACAGGTTGGGTTTCTAACCACTTGTTTTCGTTTCTCTTGGATAAACACCTAGAAGGGGAACCACTGAATCACAGGGTAAATGTGTACTAGCCCTGAGGGACGCTATAGTTTTCCAGAGTGTTTGTACCATTTTACCTCCCACCTGCAACACAGTTCTGCTTGCTCCATATTCTTGCCAAAATTTGGGATTTGTGGGGTTTTACAAATTAATGTTTCATATTTCCTTGTGAGTTTAATATTTCAATGTTTTCATTTGCATCTTTTATGACTAATGATGTTCCCTCTACATGCACTTTTGGCCATTTGCACATCTTCTGTGAAGTATCTATTCGAACATTTTTCCCCTATTTCCACCCTCCCTTTTTTGGGGGGTTATTTGTCTCTTCATTATTGAATTGTAGGATGACTCCCCTCCTGACTCTTTATCCATCAATTCCAAAGAGCATCATTTGACAAAACTGGAAGTCAAGTCTCCCTCAGCTTGCCTGGAGTGGCCATCCTCTAGGAGAGGACAGGTCAGTGTCACAGACCCACAGAACCTGGTGGCCCAAAGAGAGATGCTTCCTGCTGTTTAGCTGGCTATACTGATCAGAGGAAAAGCTCATTTTATTAGATCAGAAGGTAAGTTATGGTTTGTTGGTAGGCATAGAATAAGAAGTCATTTAATTTAGAGGAATGTGTCTAGGTCCCCCATCATTTTATGGAGTGACATACAGCTGGGGTTGCAAAGTTGTAGTAGGACAGGAGTGAGGCGAACCAAATAGAACATGAAGCTCACTAAGTAGAGGCAACAACTCTATAGTCACGAGGTATAGATACTCCCAGGTGCCCCGGACAGCTGAAGACTCATAGTCTTGGTGACAACATCACAATAAGAAAAGAATGGAAGCAGATGAGATGAGTAGAGGGGATGGTCAGAGTCACACGTGGCACCCTTAGCTCTCCCGCAGCAGGTCTGAGGAAGGGGTGCTCTGCACTGATGGGTTTCCCCCTCAGAAGCAGGGGCAGGGAGTGCATGCAGTCAACAGTGTAACAGGAGCAGCCTGCAGGGCCATGAGCTCTGATCAGAGCCAAGTCTTTGAAGCCGCACAGAAAAGCAGGCTTTTAAGAAACAGCATGTCCCACATTCCTGAGGCAGGAGTGCGGCCGCGGAGAGAAGGTCAGTCAAGGTCTCAACACCTCTGTCTTGCCCCACAGGGTCTGGGATGTTACCCACCTCATGAAGCTGCTCAAAGTTTTAAATCAGCCCACTGTCGTGGAAACAGCCAGCACAAGATGTAAGCCAAAAGGAGGTGAGTGTTTGTTGAACAGAATGAATAAATGATAGCTTATCTCATGGGGTGCCTGTCATGGAATCCTATGGACAGGAAGGAGTAATTCTTGAGACACTCAGTCACTCCACCAATTCTGGGGTTCAAAAGCATCTAGGCTGCCTTACCAGGGACCTTGAGGGCCCAAAGAACCCAAAGAACCCCACAGAACCTCCTAGAACCCCTTGACTTAAGACTCAGAGACTTGGTGTTACCCAGAAGGTCTAGCACTGTACAATGATTTTCTTTTTATTACCTACTGTGATTTTGATTCATGGAGACTATATTTGCATTCTGAGGTGAAACCTCCTGGAAAGTATCAATCTTTATTACACCCATGTTGGCAGATGCACCCAGGACTCATTTATTACATTTTTATTTTTAAACCAAGCAATGGGGGTACAGAGAGGGATGGTCTGTGACCTGCCACTTCCTTCAAGGCACACACAAAAATTCTAAAGTATGACAATACTCAAACCTATACTCCAGGATTTGCAGTCTGCTGTGGAGGGTCACTTGGTCCTGCCACTGAATTGGGATAGTGGTTGGGAACCCCACACCCCTCTCCTCTTTCACCCTGGTTGTGATGGAGATCTCTGAAAACCTCAGAGGTGAGTACCAGAATTATCTCGGGGGTAGAGATTCCAATCCTCTCAAAAAATAAAGGCTCTTAACAATCCCCAGATGGAAAAGTCTTTGTAGTTGTCTAAGTCCCATCACTGGCGTGCTCTTGGAATGAACAGTGGGGCCATTCCCAGCATCTACTACTGATTGATTCTAGGAAAAGGAGCTCGTGGCCAACAGGGACCTGAGTACCGATCTGCAATATTGTGGGAGTACATGTTTAATGACCAGCTCTCCAGGGGACTTGGGAGGTTATTTGTAATGTTTACTGATTACCTTGTGTAAATATGCCCACCATGACTAATTCTAAGCTATTGACAGGACATCACTCAAACACAGAATTGGGAAGAGAGTCTCACCATTGGCCCCTGCAAGCACATGGGCCCCAGCCACCACTGGGACCATTCTCTTCCTCCAGATTCCAGAGAACCTTTGCACTTCCTGTTTATCCCTGAGGTAGGATCTGTTCCTTTATTGAACATCTCCCATGTGAGTGACCTTATGAGGCACCTCCCAAAGAAGCTCACAGTGTAATGGGTTAGACAGAGATTTCACAACTGTAGGAATGAGAGTGGGGCTCCTGGGACCTTCCATCATGGGGTATCTTCTCTACTCAGATCTGTTGAGGGCATGCAGGATGAAGTGTGAAGGGGAGAGGCAAGGGGGCCCCACATTGGTCCACACAGCAGATAGGTGCATCTGGAAGCAGCACAAGAGAACTGTTCATGGTCTGGTGCTTCTGATGTTCTCAGGCAGCATAGAATTGTTGAAGAGGTGCTTACCAGCCACATGCCATCAGCATGGACAGTCTCCCTTACCATTCTATTTGGATTCTTTGGGACTGTTTTTTTTTTTTTCTCTGCCAGCTCTTCTCACTTCTCTTTACTTCCTGCTGTTCCAGAAGTTTATACTCAGCTCCTATGACAAGCAAGTTGCCATGGGTATCATCAGACGTCACAAAGAAGAGGGCGTCCCTGGCTCCAAGCGGAGCACAGAGACTCAGTTGAGACCACCAGGCTGCCCATGATTTGCACCATTGCTTTGCAGGGGTATGTGTCCTTTCCTCCACTTTCCATTACCAGAGGAGCCTCATCGCCTGAAGAAAAATGCGGAAAACATTTAAAGAAAAATCTTTAAAACACCGCCCCCCCCAACCACCAACTACCTTTAGTACTTGATGCATTTTCCATGAGTCTTTCTTCTGGTTTTGTTTCTTGCACGCTTGGAGTACTGCTCATGTCATTGGGATCCTGCTTTTCACCCAAAACCATGTGATTCTCATCTGTCATATTATCAACCTCCTTCATATTTATCATTGTTTCTTTTATTGACTGTTCATTGTAATCAGTTACCTGGGAACATAGTTATAGAATCAATTGAGTCTATAAGATTTATTATAAGAAACATTTGCGACTGATCAAACTCCTGCCTCTTCCCTACCCCCAGAGTTTACTGTTTTCTAATTTTCCTGCCACTTCTTTTGTTCTTTACCCCATGTTTGTACATAACATACGCATTGATTTTTTTTCAACTTCCATCTCTATTTACTGGCTTACCGCTAGGGACAAGAAATACCCACTGCCCACTCCTCCACCATCCCACCATGAGGATGGAGTCACCACCCTGGTCAGATTCATGTTGGGTGCTTACAGTTTTATATACATGCAAATGTGAAGGCTAATATGCATTTCCAATTCAGTGGACACTCTGAGATCTCTTGTCTTTTCCTGAACAACTGTTTATTCTCAATGTAGTTAATCATCTTGGGTGTTGTCTCTTGCTTTCTTTGTCTGCCTGTCTTTCCCTAATTTTGTAGAAACTAACTCTCACTGGAGTCACTGCCCAGTTCATGCAAACACACCTGGTAAGCTTCCCCTTGGGAAGCCCCTCCCAGTCTCCTGACCTGCTCTGATCTGGACACTGTTCTGATACACAGTTGTCATCCTAGAGTCTCCTTCCCCATGACCCTAGGGACCCAGCTTTCCTATATCCCTCTATTTCCTGATGTTGTGCCTTCCTCTGTGGTTGATTCTCTCAGGTTCCAAGGAAAAGATGCATGAGCCCAGGTGTATCTAAAATGTCATTATTCCACGTTCACACTTCATCACTTGACTGAGTATAGACTGCTAGTCTGACTCCCTGTCCCTCAAAACTGAAGGTGTTGCATTATTCCATTTTCTCCTTGTTTCCAGAATTGTTCTTAAGAAGAAGTCACATGTCATTCTGATTCTTGATCTTACAGGAAATGTGTTCTCTCTCATCTCTCTCTCAGCTTTTAGGATTTCTGCTTCATCCCCAGGGTTCTGAAGCTCTACCATGCTATGATTTTATGTCTTAGTATGCACAACATTTTGTCCACTGTGCCAGACACTCAAATGGTCTCTTCAGTTTGGAAACATCAGGTCTGGAAAGCAACCTAAAGAATTTCTTGGATTTTATAAGGCTGTTTTACTGAAAGGCAGTCTAGTGAAGTGATTAGATCTTAGACAAGAGAGCCAGCCTGACTGGGTTCAAATCCTTGCTGTATCATTTACCAGCTGGGTAACCTTGGGTAATCAGACTGCCATTCATTCTGTGTTTTACTGTCTTGATTTATAAAGTAGGATAAAAATAATATCTACTTCAAGAATTTTCATTAGAATTATGTGAGTAAATATGCAAATGCTTGAGTTAATATGCAATGCTTGGAATAGTTTGAGGCATCTAGAATTACTACATCATGACTGGTTATCTCTGCTGTTCTTGATGATTTATTCCCCTGTGCTACATCCATTCTCTCTCCAATTTCCCTTTCTTTCTTTCTTTCTTTCTTTCTTTCTTTCTTTCTTTCTTTCTTTCTTTCTTTCTTCTTTCTTCCTTCCTTCCTTCCTTCCTTCCTTCCTTCCTTCCTTCCTTCCTTTCTTTCTTTTCTTCTTTTTTTTTGATTGATTCTGCAATTTCCTTATCTTTTTAAAACTATGGCATTTTGCTACTTTCTGAGAGATTTCCTGAGCTTTATCTTAAAACCTTTCTTCTGAGTCTTTATTTTTTGCCATTATCGTTTTAATGTCCCCAAGCCATTTTCTTTGTTTCTTTTCTTTTTTAAATGTTCCTTTTTAATGACATTCTGTTCTTGTTTCATAGATGTAATATCTTCTCTTAGAAGTTGGAGGATATTATTGGCATGTTTCTTATTTGTTTTGCTTTGGTTTTTATCTTCCTATGTACTTATTTTCTCACTGAGGTTCTGTCTGCTTCTCTGGTATCTGTCTATGTTATAAGACTTCTTCAAATATTTGGACATTTTTTAAAGTTTGTTCATATGTAATAGAAAGGCCCTCAAAAGTTGATTAGGACTCCCAAATAATGGTGACATTTGTCAACTGTGGTCTTACAATGGGGCAATCTGCCCAGAATGTCACTGTGGAGACTCTGCTATTCACATCTTTAGGTCTTTTCTCTTGGGCTGGTGAGATTTCCCAGAAAAGAGTCTTCTAATCTCTTCCCTGGAAGGGAGAAGTCTGATCACCAGGAGCCTAAGAGTTAACCAGGAGAGAATCTTCATTTAATTATTATGTTTTCAATCTGGCTATTCATTTAATCCTCACGTTTTCAGTGACCCTCTGTTTTAGCCTCTCCAGAGAATAAACCTCTAGTCTCCTGCAATGCCAGCACATGTCTAGGGGAGGGAATGGTCAAACCCCATATTTGCATCCAGGGTGTCAGATGCATAGAGCCCTGAGCCCCCGGGGGTCTTCTCTGTGTTGCATGTTTTCCTTTATGTTTGTGTTTTCTTCTGTTTTCTATGTTGTAGGTACTATGAACTGGATTCTCCTTTCTTGGAGAATTAACCTGGTTTATTAACACTTGTCTCTCTGCCTCTCAACATCATGCAACCATTTCCTTTTCTGTTCTCATTGTCCTTGTGATCTTGGGTGTTGCTAAAAATTTCCACTGAATCTCCTTTTTAATGGAATTTAGGTAGGCATTGAAGATAAATGTGTTTGCGTTCATTCTGACATCTATAACCTAAAATCCTAGATGCTATTTTTAAGTTACTGTATTATTCCATCAACGTGTTTCCAAGTCTTCACTGTCACAAATAAACAAATGGCATCTTTGTGTTAAAGTGGTCATGGGACTGCATATTTAGGCTCTTTCACAGACATGGAACAAATGAGTAAAGTCACACCAAATAGAACAATGAGGGAATTGGGGGAATGTGTCTTAAGTTCGAATTCTGTGTCTATTACTTGTTTTTTAAGATTTTATTTATTTATTCATGAGAGACACACACACACAAAGAGGCACAGACACAGGCAGAGGGAGAAAGCAGGCTCCATGAAGGGAGCCTGACATGGGACTCGATCCCGGGTCTCCAGGATCACACCCTAGGCTGAAGGCGGCGCTAAACTTCTGAGCCACCCGGGCTGCCCTCTATCACTTTTTTTTTTTTAAGATTTCAGTTATTTATTCATGAGAGACACACAGAGAGAGGCAGAGACATAGGCAGAGGGAGAAGCAGGATCCCTGCAGGGAGCCTGATGTGGGACTCGATCCCAGGATCCCGGGATCACAACCTGAGTCAAAGGCAGACACCCACTACGGATTCACTCAGGTTTTTCTGTGTCTATCACTTACCAGTTGCATGACCTCAGGCCAATTGCTTGAGATCTTTCTCCTGTTTCTGTCCTCAGAAGACAAAGGGAAGATTATGGCATACCTGCCGGAAGAGTCATTGCACTGGCCTGGCCACATAGGCCAGGGTGTCTACAGTACTTAGATTTGGACCTGGTGTCTAGTAAGTGCTAGTTATTCTTTTAGTGGGGCTTTCTAAAGCCTTTGATAAATATTGCTCAAAAAATCAGTTTATATAGCCACTAGCAGTGACTAAGACTTATCATTTCACTAACTGGTTATTAAAAATGTTTGTGGCTCCTTCTAGTTTAACAGGCAAACACATGCACATCCTTGTACACACATATTTTATCTATTGTTTGATTTGCATTTTTAGTGTCAAAAATGGACATTTTCCCATTAATTTACTTCCTAGTTGTATGTTTGTGCTTATGAGTCCCTTGCTCGTGTCTTTAGCCTATAAACATATATGTTTTACGCATCAGTTGGTATGACATCACCAACACCCACCAAGACAAACTATAATATAGAGGAATAGTCACTGGCTGTCAGCTCCACCTGTTCTTTCTGGAAGCAAGTTTCCATCAGAAAGATTCAGACATCTGGGAGGCGGTGTGGACACCAGTATAGACGGGATGGGCTGCATCCATCAGAGGCTGCTACAGACCCACTTTGGGGGTGCTGTTGACATTTAGTGGCATAGGGAACAGTCTACAGCTTCTCACCTCAAGCACACCTGGGACGGTTTGGAGGCACCCAGGAATGGGGCATAACACGTCTATATTTACATAATCAAGCTCCTGCCAAAATGATAAACCTCTTTCCATCTTGAAAATCTTGAGCAGATCTTTTCACTGAGATCCCAATGCCAAATGCCTTTGAGCTGTTCTCGTAGATGGAAAAGTCTGGGCCGGAGATGCAGAGTCAACCATCTGGGGGAGAGCTGTCTTTCTTTTTGACAACTGTTGCAATGGAGAGAGAACAGCAGTCCTTGTCTTTCACTTGGAGGAATGGAGGGGGAGGGCAGCTTCTGACCATTACTGCAGGCCAATTTTTCAAACTGAAATGCAGAGGCCCGGCAGAAAGGTTGAAATGTCGAAATGGCACCAATGATGGATGTCCTCCAACCAGCACGAGGTAAAGGCTTTGCAGGGTCTGTTTGCCCTGATACAGACCCAGGAAGGAGGGCAGTTTGTTTTACCCTCAACACCATCTATGGGGAAGGAAGGCTGATACTATTTTTATTATTTAAGAGTATTTTCTTATGTGCCAGGTGCTATGCAGTTTTGTGCAATTAGCAGGTCACAGAGATTTTATAACTGCAGAGGGCCTTTGAGAACATTTCCCAGCAGTCTTCCTTTGGAAACTACTGAGATGATCCCATAAAAAATAATATTCTGTAGTCAGATCCACCTGGGAACCCAGCATCCCACGCCTGGCTCCCAGTGGATGCCAACATATTAAAAGCTAGAAGATGCTGTTCAAAGTGCTTTGTTTCTTCCAGTATTTGCCAAAGGATGGGATCTGAGGAACCTGTTTACCCACAGCAGCCACCAGCAGGCCTAGAAGAATCTTTAAGAGCCTTTGAAGACTCATCCTGCCAACTGATGAGATCTAAAGGAGAAGGAGCTGTCCATAAACTCTCCAGGAAAAGACCCCGGATCAGAAGAATCTTGGCCTCAAGTCCTTCTGAATTTTGGTTAACCCCCAGACCTCAGGACCCCAGGCTTCGCTGCTTAGCCTGTACCTCCCAGGGTTTGGAGAGGAATAAGCTGGGGTGTGTGGCAGGGGTGAGCTCAGGACAATGGGTGGCACCCAAGGGGTGATCCAGAATCACTGGTTACAAAGTAATGAGAATCATTGGTTATAAAGTAAATGAGGGTGAGCTCAGGGCAGTAGGTGACACCCAACAGGTTCTCTAGAAGCACTGGTTACAAAGTAAACCTAATGCTGCCAGCCCTGCTGTAGAGTAAGTGCTCTGAAAGTTAACTATTCAGATTTCTTTCCTGCTGCCTGAACAGAGCTTTTCTCTGACCAGACTCTAGTCAGAGCCTGCTGTAATTTCCTCCCAACTGAGCCACTACTTTTGGATTTCCACATCCACCTGTGCACCACCCAGTTGAAACCAGAACCCTGTTCGGTCCAGTCTGTTTAGCCAAAATCCCTGCCCTCAGCATCTGATCAATCTGTATTGATTGCATATGATCAACTCCTTATAACCCTGGCTTACCTTCATCAAGAATCCCATTGGGTCAGTTTAGTGAGGAATTATCTCTTCCTCTCACTAATTTTTCCATCCACTGCCTCCTTCCAACCCTGTAAAAAATCCCATCTTCTGTCTTTGTGTTCAGAGTTGAGCTCCTGCCACTGCAGACCCCTTCCCTGCAGAAGTAGCTCCCCTATCATCACATCATGGCCCTCAATAGAGCCTGACTTATGAGTTTAAACAAGTATCAGAATCATTTTGTCCTTAGCATACCTGCCTCCATTATTTCTAAAATAATTAATTAAACTTTCACCAATCTTGGGCAATAATCAAAAGCCCGTACCTAGTAGTCACAGGCCTGGATCACTGCACTTCATGCATATTAACTTACTGAGTCCTCAAACCCCACAAGATGCAAGTTATTATTACACCCATGTTGCAGATGAGATCACAGAGGCTATAGAGTAAGTAGTAAGCGACTTTCTCACAGTCCCTTTGCTAAGCTGGGAGCTGAGCCCCAGATGCACACCTGGGCAGCCGAGGTCGGAGCATGTGCCCTTAGACATGGGCTGTGTGCCTTGTCTGTGCTGCAGCCATCATTCATGAGCAAGAAGCCCTGTCCCTCTTGAGAAAAAGTGGTGGCCCATGCAAGCTGAAGGACGCACATAGTCACCAACATTATTTGTCAGAATAAATAACCAATGAAGGGAAAATATGCAGTCCTGTAGGGGAGAGGAAAAACCCGTCTTCTTCCTACCCTTTCAGAGACTCGGCTGGTGCTATGAGAAAAGGCAGATTACTAAGAAAAACAGACAAATGTAATTCATAGAAGGATTCTGTGATATGACAGTCTTCATAAGGAAATGGAGCCCCACTAAACGGTCAAAGCCTGGGCCTTTTCACACTAGGTCTGATGAAGAATGGAAAGTCACCGGACAGAAGGTATGAGCTCAGCCTGGTAAACTAGGGCACACTCAGCATGGCCAGCTCATGCAGATTCCTCTCAGCACTTCTCTGGCTTTTCAGAGATAAGGAGACTCCTTTCTCCAGGCGTAGCGAGGGCACCTCTCATAGGAGAGTCTGTGACCTGCTTCAGGGGAGAGGTTAGAGGGTCCTTCCCACACCTGTCATTTCTCAAGTTCTTTCAGCTTAAAATATTTTATTTGCCGAATTGCCATATTTGGAGTAGCGTGTTCTGAACCCTATCAGTCCACATTTGAAACAAGGGAAGTAAAAACAACAAGATAGGCATGGCTGATCCATTTGCCCTGGGGAGCAGGCATCTCAGCCTCAAGGATCCATGCTGGCCCAGTGCCCCCTGAGTCTCAGGGTCCTATTTCCAGATTCTTATTTAGGCCCCCTTCACCCTACAGTTTTTGGGGTGGGGGGAGCTCCTCTCTCATATATTTTCCTGGCAGGTGTTGAGGAACAGCCCAACACCTAGGAGGGTCTCTGCATGGTAAGATGTGCCTGGTTCTTCCTTACTCCTCCTCTGGGTCTTTAGGAAATGTTAGGAGAAGGGTCTCACTGTCATCCTCTTGTCCCCAAGGGCATTCCTTGATGTTCTCATGCTAACCCTGAGAAAGAGTCTCATAACCCTCTCCCAGTTCACTCATCTGGCAAACATTCCCTGAGAGACGGATGGCCACATGGTGTCTCAGAGACCACCATGGTCAACACAAAGGAATGTGTCTCTCATGGAGAATGCCAGCTGGTGACCCTATATCTGTCTACAAATTGAGAACCCAGGCTGTGGAGCATCTCAGAGCTTCCTGGGGAAGATGTGGGAGCAAGCAAAGGGGGGTTCAATCTCCCTGTGCCCAAAGGAGAGTGAAATGCCTCTACTTGGTGATGAAAACAGAGCAGGATATGCAGAATATAAGAAATAGTGCAAGGGACCATAAGGGAAGGAGGGGAAACTGAGTGAAGAAAATTAGAGAAAAAGACAAACCATGACAGACTTTTAACTCTGGGAAACACACTGAGGGTCACTGGAGGGGAGGGGTTTGGGGGATGGGGTAATTGGGTGATGGGCACGAAGGAGGACACGTGATGGAATGAGTACTGGGTGTTACATGCAACTGATGAATTATTTAACTCTATATCTGAAACTAATGATGTACTATATGTTGGCAAATTGAATTTAAATAAATAAAAAAAAATAGAAGTAAACAGAATGAAACAAGCTCATTACAGTGTCCAGCTGCACCAAACCATTCTTGAGTGGTCCTTAGAACTGAGCCACCTGGAGAAGGTTCTGAACCTTTGTTTGAAGACCAGATCCTGGTGCCAGGTCCTTGCAGCTTGAAGAAACAAATGTCCCAATTAGAGGGCAGTGCTGCCCTGTCAGCCTCCCCTTGGGCCCTCCTGATCGGGCGAGTAGCCTGACCAGACAAGTCACACTTCTAAGCAAACACACCTTTGAGAGCTATCATTAGCAAGAGCATCTTCCCAATTTATCTTTTAGGATCTGTCTTCTGTCCCTAGATGAAAGTGAGCAGATGTGGTATCTTTGGCCTTGGGGTCCCCAGGGCAATAATTAAGGTACAGGCGCTCAGTCCTCTATCCTCCCTGAATTTCCATCCACAATCCCTGTGCAAACCAAGTCTCCATCCAAAATCTCTGCACTGATGTCCTTTTCACCCCCCACCAGCTGATGGTAGAGTTGGCACTGCACCCCCACGTTATGAATCAGGGTCTGAAGATGACTCCCTCTTAGGTCGGCACCCAGCCATGTGAGAGTCCTGTCCTGAACGTGCTTTCCTCCTTGCCTTGGGAGGCTGTGCCCATCTAAGATTCTTGAGGACCTATTTCCCATCCCTCACTTGTGCCCAGGAGCCATCTGGGTCTTTGCACTGCTGGAAAGCCATTAAATACAATTCTGAGCTCTTCTTCATTGGGTTGGTATATGTCTACCTGGAGGAGAAGCATTAATTGCAGGTGCTGGCATTTAACAGGCCAGGACCCTGGACTAAAAGAGAGAAAGGACATCTTCCCACAGATCAGGGATCCATTCATTCAATGGTCCTGCAGTGATTTGTGTCCTTCTAGAGGCCCCAAGGCCTTCTCAGCTTAGGGAACCCAGGCATTGGAACTGGTATCTAGAGAATCCCAAATCTGTTGGGATGAAACCAGGCTTAGGCTGGGATATTTGTGGTAAATTCAGAAGGAAAGCATAGAAGGGCTTCCCCTCTGGGGCTTTAGGAACACACACGAACCTCCCAATAAACTGAAGACAAGTTCACATGCTCCAAGCTCCTTCCACACCACTAATTTATTCATTAAAATATAGGGTCAAGTTGTCTTTGCTACGAGGTGATATATGTAACGAGATTTGCATTGGGCATCTCTCTGCCCCCCACTTCCTGAGGAGGGTTCCAGAGACTTGGAGGAACAACCCAGAGTTGTCCCTTAAGACACACGGTACCTCAGCTCTTGAGTCCCATATTCCACCTGCCAAAGGTTTCACCATCTGTCTGATCCTATAAGTCCATGGCTGTGACCTTGTCTAGTGTGTTGGTCAAGAAGTCCTCTCTACTTGCCAAGATGTAAATAGATTCCTCTTGAACCTTGTTGAGTGAGCTGGCCCTGTCACGGAGGAAACAGGCCTGTCTGGAGAAAACAGAACACTTCCATCTGTGACTAGGGGTAGATGTGGATCTGCCACCCTTCCTGGATGTTCAGCCTCATTCTTCAATTTGCCACCCTGACCCTCAGGCCTTCCATCCCTCTTTCCTGTCCCTTGTGATTTAAGAAGGCAGCTTCAACTTCTGCTAAGACTGCCACTAACAAAACGCCAAGGGTCCCCCCAGGTCCCTTGGGGAGGAGAGAGACAGGTACAAACCAGCCGGAAACAGGGGCTTTAAGAATAGATAAAGGGAAAAGCCCACCTACCTGTCTTGCAGAAACCATAAAATGGAACTCACAGAGATCCCTCTGTAGTGGTTAGACTGGGATGTGAATCTCTATACAACCACAATAATAATCAATAAATAACCTTGGACTCTGGCAGCCACAGTATTTGCTGGGAATACTCTCCAAGCATCTCTGGCTCAGCCTATCACTTTGGGAGTGGGAGATGCTTGACCTTGGCTTTGCCATGTCCAGCACATGCTATCATGTTGGCACTTGGGCCAAATTTAACAACTTCTATTTTCTACTAAAGGAGGTTGGGTTTTCTCTCATGTTGAAAGCCACCACCACTGACCTGCCTGTGTGGTATGATGGTGTTGGGGTGTCAGCAGGATGGAGAACCCCAGATGGAGACCTAGGTCCTCTTTTATCCCATGGATGGGACAGCTCTGCCACTATGTCCTAGGAGAGCTAATGAAAGAAGCTGTATAAGCCCAGATTTATCCATATCAATGCACTGAATGAATGAATGAATAATGTTTTCTGTCCCCCCTCCATGGCTGACTCACTCACCCACTCACCACCCGCCCATCCAGCGAGCAAGGCCTCTATGGGGGCAGGCTGTGCTGGGCTCTGGGAACAGTGAGTTAATTTTAGTTCAGTCCTAATTACTAATCAGCCTTGTAATGAGAGTGGAAACAAAATTGTCAGTACCGGCTATTACAGACGTGTCAATGTGTCTCACGTGGCACAAGACAGAGACGCAAAGTTGGCACTGGAGCAAATAGGTACCAACCAAACATCCCATTTAAAGAGAAGCATTTCTGTGTGACCATCTCAGCATCAAGGCATCTTTGAAACTTTGAAACTTTTGGCAAGTATTTGAAACTCACGCAGGGAACACTCAGCTATGAGTCCTGCTCCACCTCTTCCTTGCTCTGACCCCTTGAGCAAGCTCCCGGACCTTCCCAAGCATTTCTCCCCTGGAAAACCAGGACCAGGGACCCAGTTAGATAAGGTTGTGAAAGCCTTCTCCTTGGAAAGATCGGCTCTGAGAACCAGCTCCTTTCACACTGCTTTTGTCTATTCACCCAGCAGGGTTTGCATTTTGAGGTGGAAACTGCCCATTCTCCCCTCAGGCTTCAGCCTGGGAAAATGACCCTGTGCAGAGCTGATGGCCCCTGGCTCTGGCGCTGGGTTAAATTGCTGGCAAGAGGGTGAGCCGAGTGCCAAATGGTGTGAGATTTAATCTGTGAACACAGGCCTTGCAGAGAGCCTGGGGAGCTGGGAATGGCGAGTTTTGCCGATGGGCCTGCAGAGGTTGGCTCCTATTATCTGGTGTCAGAAATGCTTGGTGGGGAAGCTATGAAGGAGGCTGCTTTCTCCTGTTTCTGCAGTTGCTTGGCGGGGACTTTAGGGTGCACCCAACAATGATTAGAAGCCTAAAGGAATTGGCGAGTCACCACTGGAGGACCAGGGACCACAGGGGCCATCTGTGGTTGCTGTTCAAGCACCAAAGGAGCACAGGGCTATGCAAGCACAGGGGAGCCATCCCCAGCCACCTTCCACATGCTCGGGCTGGCTCTCCCTGGAATCTTAAATCTTCTGCAAAATGGAGTCAGCGAAACCATAACCCAGGGACATTTCCGAGAAATTGTTCTCTAGAATTAGCTGCAATATGGCTCTAATAAAGAGAACAGTCTATAAAACATTATCAGTTCTAATTGATAATTGGATTTTTTGTGTTGCCATAAGTAAGACTAAAAGCTTCAGATATTGTATTTAAATTTCTACTTTAAAAATCCGGGGAAACCCAGCCAGACTCTTCCATTAGAGAGATAGAGAGAGGGAGAGAGATTTGCATAATGTGTATCAGAGACAAAACCGTGTGGACAGCAGGGGAGCACGGCTTTAGTAATCCAGAAGTCTTAAAATATTTCGCTTCAATTTACTCTTCCTAATCACTTCACCTCTGGATGACACTTGCTTAGTGTACTGTTACCTCAACGTGTGACAGGCACGGCCTACTCTCTCCAGGGTTGAGAATGGAGAAGGTCCCACAAGGAAGCATCAGGCTGCAGGATGCCATTTAGGAAGGTCTGGGCCCACCCCCAGGCATGTGAGTGCATATGGACGGGGTTGCTGTGGAAGATCCTCTGTGGTGAGATGATCCATCTTAGAATCCCAGGGCTGGAAGGATCCCCAAAGAGCATCCAGCTTACCACCCTTCTCTGTGTGAGCCAAGTGTGCTACTGAGCCCAGCACCTCCCGAGTGCTCCAGGGGCAGGGGGGGACGTCAACTTCCAGCCTCAAGAGGGCACAGCCAGCAGGGAGTCAGCTGGAGTCCAGTGTTAGTAACTGGACAAGAGGACATGCAGCCGTTATATAAAACACTGTCATCCAAGCTTCCTGGCAAAGATCCTCAAAAGCTAAGCATTCTACACTGAAAGATTGATTCTTTGGGTTTAAGCCTTGGCCTCTACTTCCCATTTGTCAATATTGAGAAAGCAATGGCCCCTCCGCAATGCCAGCGGGGGCACTGGGGTCAGGGCAGGGTGGGCGGGGTGGCCCAAACACTAGAGCAGGAGTTGCTCTACCTGGCGGGTGTTCTCTGAGAAACTGATGAGTGGCTTGGGGACACAGTAAGGCTGGTGGTTAAGGTTGAGGTGACACAGATCTCGGCTGAGGAGAAGCACAACCTTGCATGACCCTGTATGAGCTTGCCTGAACCTCACAAACAAAACAAGTCCCTTTGTGTCTCAAAGGGCAGATTTCTCTGCCTGAGCTGATATGAGCAGAACCATGGCCAGGTAAGACTGCGCAGGGAATGGAGGAAACATCTACCTGTTTCTCTGCATCCCTGAGATTGTGGAAGAGGACCGTGACCTCAAAGGATCAAGTGTATATAGTGGGTCCCACACAGAATGAGGGGAGAGGTCACAGAAGAGGCATGTGTGGTGTGCATGTGTGTGTGTGTGTGTGTGCACATGTGTGCTGGTTGTGTGAGATGTCTGTGCATGTGCAGGGAAGTGCAAGAAAAAAAACCCTGGGCTTTGCTGTGGTAAAAGATGGTCCCCCCGAGTGTCCCTAACACCCACAGTCTTGCTTCTAAATCCTGAAAGCATCTAGGTCGACAGTGGAAGAAGCGAGCTCAGGACCATGCAGAGCCAGCAGGGTGCCCACTGGAACCCCCCTCACCGAGCTGCCCTGGCAAGGACCCCTGAGTTTGCATTAGGAAACAGAGCCCACAGAGCCAGCCTAGGTTCCAGCAGGATGGTGCAGTCCTTAAATTTGCCAAATTGCTACAAATCAGCCTACAATCACTTCTGTTTGCACTCCAATTATGGAGGAGGTGAATTTTACCGACTAAACAATTCATCAACTGAAATTCCCCTGGAGAAATATTTCTGATGTCGAGACCGTCAGCTTTGGATAGAGACCCAGCACCCGTGAAGCCACAGGTAGAAAGCCCTGGGAGTGGGGGTCGGCTCCTGAAACACCTGACCCTCACTGCGTACCACAGGGTCCAGAGAATCAAAGGATGTAACTTAGGAGAGAGCCTAACCTAGGAGACAGCCGCATGCAGCCCCAAGGAAGGGAGCCCCATGAACGCAGCATCCTGCTCAATCTCCAAAGCCCAGACGGGGCATCCCAGTGTGCTTGCTCTTCTCCTCCTATGACCTTGACCGTCTCTGCCACTCTGACCCCATTCACACCTGACTGGCTGGTGCCCAGTGTGGTCCACAAACAACTCCCAGGAAGCACCAATGGGTCACATTTGCCCTATTAGAGTGGATCTCAGGAGTGGTCTAACCCGTGCCAGCCTCCTTACACTGTGGTGACATGTAGGGCAGGGGTCCTTAACAACAGAAATCCATCTTCTCCTGGGTCTAGGTGCCCAGAGTCCAAGACCCAGGTGTGGGCATGGCTGCTTCCTCCATTCCAGAGCCCCCCTCCAGCTCCTGGCAAGTCTGCTGGCATCTCTGGCATTGCTCGGCTTGCAGAAGCCTCATTCCCACCTCATGTCCACATGACATTCTCCCCATCCACATCTCCCTCTGATGAGGACACTAGGGACATTGGACCAGGGCCACCCCACTCCAGCACTATCTCGTCTTAGCTAATGACATCTGCAATGACCATAATTCCAAATGAGGCCTCCTCCTCAGGTCCTGGGTGTTAGGACCCGATATATGATTGGGGGGAGGCACACAGCCCAGTCCACAACCTAACCCACCTCCCACTTGGCACGTCCATAATGGAGGAGCTTCAGGATGTGTGCCAGAGGGCCATGCAAATTTGAGAGCCACCCTCTCCCTCAATCTTGCAGACTAGCTCCCAAAGGGATCTTCCCCCTTCCAAAACATTAGTGCACCCTTGTCGTGGTCCTACCTGTCATGCCCCCGGGGAACTCAGCAGACAGTGCCCAGGGTTGTTCTGTGTGCTGGACTGGTCCCTCCCACCTTGGTGAGCCTTGGCCTCCTCCTGTGTAAAGGGGACGTGGGACTCACTCCAGGGAGGCACATACAGATGAAATGGGGCCAGATAAGTCTTGGCACCTGCCTCCTGGTCCGCAGCAAGTTCCCTTCCTGGTGTCACCCCCCAGATGCCTGTGCTGTTATCCTCGTGTCCCCACTATGCTGAGGGGCTGGCCTGGGATCCTGATGGCAGAACTGCCTCCATCCAGAGAGGCTCTCAGGGCTTCCCCCACTTACACCATCATCTCTGCCCAACTCTCCATCCTCCTCCCAAACTCCAGTACCCCTTTCATGGGACTCTTCCTCCAGTGGCCTTGTACTGACAGCTGCACTAGGCCTAGATGTGTCTTCCATCACTTCGGAGGGCTCAGGACCCAAATTCAATGTTCCCTGTCTCTGAGCTCTTTCTAGAGACTGGAATTGAGATCCAGTCCCACTGCTGACGTTGGTAAGCCCCTGGGTACCCTCGGGTGGCAGATGTCGTGGGGGTGGCTCATGTTAATGTGGAAGGAGCTCCTGCCTTGCTCCTCACTCAGTAGACACAGTCCCCATGGGACTCGCCGGAGCACACGAGGCAGGGCAGGTGGCCCCTCAGCAGCCGTGTCCTCGTCACACTAATGAGGAGAGAGTGTATGCAGTGAGAGCTCCTCTAATGGGTGTCCAGAGCAGCCAGCTCTAAATGAACTGACTCTCCTTTTCTTACTCTCTCTACTGAAAAAAAAAAAAAAAAGATTCCCTGAAAAAAATTAAAAGTTGAAGGGAATTTGTCAAAAGGTCATTATCTGCAGACATGTCTACCAGGTGCCTCTCTGAGTACTTGTGCATAATTAATTAGCAGCACAGCCTTACAGTCCCAACATAAAAGTTAAAAACCCATTTTACCATGTTCCATATTTTCTGCTCAGCATCACTGTCAAGCGGATTTCTAGGGAGACAGGTATTTGCATACAGTGGCAAGCTGGAGTTCTCACCGAGACAGACTTCCCCAGAGGATTAAGGACGGGCTTCATCCTCACTTTTGGGTTGCTCCCAAACGCCGTGGGCGAGAGATGCCATGTGGGGCCGCGGGCACTTTCCAGCACTAGAGATTGGGCAGCTCTCCATGTCCAGCGATGTGTGCACACAGCAGGCTGAGATGCCCAGCACAAAAAAGAAAAAAAAAGTGATAGGTGATTTGTAGTTACAGTTTGAGATTAAGCAAGAAAAATAGAAAAAGAATAAGAAGAGAAAAAAAAGGAAGAGAAGGGGAGGAGGAGGAGGAGGAAGGAGCAGAGCATCTCTTTTGACTTTCTTGCCAAGGAGAGATGGGGCTTTCTTCTAAGGATTCAGGCTCCTCTACTCCCGGGAGAGTGGTCCTATGACTCGGGATGACGGGGGAAGCTGGCATGAGCTGTTTTGCAGGGGGAAGCCCGGCAGAGTTGTGTTACTGGAAGGGAAGGCACTGGGGTCTGTAGTCAGGGGAACAAAGAATGGCCCAAACCTTGGGCATGCAATGCCCGAAGATCAGGAGAGGGCCACCCCATGTGGTGGGTTCCCTGAGGCGTGCAGGAGACAGGACCCCCACAGCAGGCACCTATGGAGAGTCGGTCTCTGAATGTGAGGCCTCAGGGTCCCCTGCAAGGTGCCCTGCGGCCGAGCTCAGGCACGAGAGAATCCTGGGAACAGGGTCCAAGCAGGGCAAGGAGAGCAGAGGCTTCCAGGCTCCGACTGGGGGTCGCCCAGAGCACTCCACTCGAGGCGACACGGGAGAAGAGGTAATAGGAATAAAGTGAGCTGTGGTGGACTCGTCTCTAGTCTTGGTTCTAAAAGAGCTGGCAAGAACTGCATTTTGGAAATGGCATGTTTTTAATCGCACCTCACACCCGGTGGAGCAGCTCATGCGTCTCTACAGGGTGATGCGTTGCACAAGGCTGAACACGGGTGCAGCGGTGGATAAAACTGTGCATACGAGAAAGTGAGGGGAAGGGTCCCCTCCCGGCACACAGTGCTTACACTTTCAGGGACAGAGCCACACGCTTCATGCCTTTCAAGACTTTGGTCAGTCTGGCAAATCAGGGCCTGCACCTCCATTTTCAGTGAGTGAAACTGAAACAAAAGGACTTGTCAGAAATTTCACAAGTGGTTATTGGTGTCATCAATGCTGGCTCTTATCTGCCTTTGAAGAATAATTCAGGATTGCCTCAAAATAGGGGGATCACTGAGATGTCTCATAAAAGAGTGACTAAGCGTTCTGGTGTTGGGGTGCATGGGTTCAAATCCTGCCTCTGCAGGACGCCTGGGTGGCTCAGTGGTTGAGCACCTCCTTTCAGCCCAGGGTGTGATCCAGGAGTCCTGAGATCGAGTCCCACTTCAGGCTCCCTGCATGGAGCCTGCTTCTCCGTCTGCCTGTGTCTCTGCCTCTCTCTGTGTCTCTCATGAATAAATAAAATTGTTTAAAAAAAAATCCTGCCTCTGCTGTGAGCTAGCTGCATGACCCAGAGATGCACTTCACCTGTGCTTCCTCATCGGGGATGTGGGAAGGAGATGGGATCTCCCTCCCAGAGCTGGGCTGTTCAGAATGACACAGCCATGCAGGGTGGAGGGCAGAGCCGGTGTGTAGGTGCAGGCTTGTGGCTGGTGGTGTCGATGTAGTGAGACAACTGTGACACATCCGGTACTCTTGGAGATGATAGGAATCCCTCCTGTACTTAATTTCCCAAAATGCTCACCACCTTCTCCAACCTCATGAGAGATGTGGTTCCTGTGATGGCCAGTGGGTTGAGGCCGCCTGGCTAAGCTATAATCCCCAGTGATTCAACCCAACACGAATCCAAACGCTGCTGTGAAGAAATTCAGCAGACGTGGTCACTAGCTGCAATGAGCTGGCTCTCAGCAGAGGACATCACCCTCGATAGCCTGGGTGGGCCTGGCCCAATCAGTAGCACCCAAAGCCAAGGCCCGCGTTTGTCTCGGTTTCCCATGACAGATCTGGCGGCCGTTCCAAGAGACCTTCCCGAGCCAGACAGGAGAGCCTTTTCTTGGACGGCTCACTTTGACGCTGAAGAACAAGCCTCCACGTTGAGCCGTTTCATCAGAGCCGGGTCCCTGCTTCCTGTGCGTGCCGCGGGAGGCAGGCACTTTGCCTGTGTTTATAAACACGCATTAATCAGGGGCATAGGGCTTCCTAATTGCCATCAATCTCTGAAACCCCACAATGAACACAGTTTTCTTCTACATTATTTTACATCTGAAAAGCCTTGTTAGGGCTTCGTGTTTCTCAGTGATGTATACAGGCAGAAAGGAATAAAAATGCATGGTCTTTATTGTGAATTATAATCTCACGGCGCATTGTGCTGCAGAATGTGTAATAGCGAGAGTGCAGGTGAGCATCTCGGGATACTTAGGCGGTGAATGGGGTATCATCAGGGATGA
This sequence comes from Canis lupus dingo, assembly GCF_003254725.2. NCBI lineage: Eukaryota > Metazoa > Chordata > Mammalia > Carnivora > Canidae > Canis > Canis lupus. Next base: position 59,197,600 of record NC_064247.1, on the reverse strand, counting down.
TAATGCCTGCCTGATTAACAATTACAGAATTTACTCTAACACAGCGCCACACGGCTGCTCTTCATCAGCACCTCTGTGCCTGTGCCGGTGGCCGCGATGACATGTCTGCCCTGATGTGGGCTGCGGCTTCCTTACTCTTTCCTGCCGGGCTCCTCATGAGGCTGGTTGAGTGACCCGCGAGTTTATGCCACCATCATAACTCCACCCGTGGGATCACCGAAGCCCTTTCTGTAGGAGACGAATATGCACCCAGACCCTGCTTTTTAAGGCCTGCAGCAGCGTAGGCTGAGCACATTTTCAAAGTGTTGCAGTGACGCTTTGGGGCAGGACATTATTATTTTTTTTTTGAAGGAAAAATAAAGATTGGAAAATAGCACAGCTATCAAGGAAAGCTAAGATGGGGACACGTGATTCCAACCTACCTGCTTTTCTCCATGTGGGACTGTAGTTGGAGGAGAGAGTTTGTTCCTCGCTGATTGTCAAGTAGCCTTTGAATAGTATCGATGATGGGTAGGAACACCATAGGACTCTCTTATTTGCAGAGATGTTTCCCTTACATTACCTAAGCGATCCTTAAATCCATCCCACAGACTGGAGAGAGGAGGAGGAGGAAGGCAATTTAGTGCAGGCCCCAGCTGTCCAGCACATGGCAGTCAGACTGGGATGGCTCATGTGCTGGCCACTGTACCACTAACAGCACCAAGAGGTGATTCGAAGTCCTCCCTGTCTTGCAGCTGGGAAAACAGAGGCTCAGGGAGTTCAGCCAACCTGTCCAAGACCCCACAGACATTTAATACTCAGCTTCAAAGCAGCTAAGAGAGAGACCTCCACGCTGAGCACATCGTGAGTGTGTGAGGGGACTGTCCTGCAGACGGGAGATCAGGTCATGAGGCCCAGAACCGCAGGGGAGCTTTCGCTGAAGAGCAATCAGCTCGTTTGTCTAGAGGGCCTGGTGACCACAACTCATTTCTTGAGCTGGTGGCTGCTGAGTACACTTGGGGCTGTGATGTCACAGCAGCATTTGGTAAATGTGGAAAGGGATTATTTGTATGGCTTCTTCTGCAATCTGGTCTAATTTAAAGGGTTTTATCAACCCTTCTTTCCTCATACTAAAGTCCTCAAGGGGAATAGATTTTTAAAAATATTTTATTTATTTATTCATGAGAGATGCACAGCAGAGGCAGGGACATAGGCAGAGGAAGAAGCAGGCTCCATGCAGGGAGCCTGATGCAGGGCTTGATCCCAGGACTCCAGGATCATGTACTGAGCCAAAGGTGGATGCTCAACCACTGAGCCACCCAGGAGCCCAAAGGGAATAGGTTTTAAAGTGAATTGAAAAAAATAGAGTTTGGAACAGAGGTTGTCCATGAATGGACCCATGAATGTGGGGGACAGGAGAGCCTGAACAGGGCAGGTGCATCCAGGAAGGCTCAGGTACGGTGCTGTTTAATGAATGAATGGACGGACAAGTCAAGTTTATTCCTAACAAAAGCTTAGAGATGTGCTAAAATCTTACATGTTTAAAATGTTCCGGGCTTGCTGAGCACCACACCCCTCAGACACATCACCTGTTCAGCTTCACATCAACCCAGTGAGGTAAAGGCTATTTCCCCCACTGCCACAGATGAAGGGACTGAAGCTGAGATGTTACCTAACTTTCCTCCAAGGGTCATAGGTTACAAGGATCAGAGCCCTCACTCCACCCCAACCCCTCTTCGACCCTTCCATCCTGACTCCCCATGTCATGTCATAGAGGTCATGCCTCATGGCCACCACTCACCCCCACCCCCTTGCCCAGGTCGGGGCAGACCAAGGAAGCCACTTCAGTCAAAGCAGGGAGTTGTCAGCTTCCAGCTGGGGGAAACATTTTCACATCCTTCGTAATTCCGAACCAGCAGATGGAAGCCCTTCCCCATTGGTGGAAGCAGTCTCCATGGAAGCCAAGCTCCATAGATGCCCTTGAGCTTGGAGAGTTTGAGCATAAAGCTGTGTTTGCAACCGTGTGACAGGCTGGCGAGTTTGACTTCTGAGCACCCTCTGGATAGTCCTACACGCAGACAAGGGCTTGCTTCTTCCTCAACCACGTCCACAGTGGGAGTGGTGTGCAGTACAAGCGGCCGAAGTCAGGAGAACCACGGTGAACTGGGCTGGTGTGCGGTGATCCAGAGCACAGAGGACCCCACCTCAGCAACCAGTCCAGACAATGCCTCTCCTCAGCCTATGACAGACAGCAGTGGCTAACATTCACTGGGCTCTTACTGCATGCCCTGTGCTACCCTGAGCACTTGGTCTGCAACTCTAAACCTCATATTTACTCTAACTTAGTGGACACCGTCCTTTTTTATAGATGAAGCCCAGAGAGGTTCAGTAACTAGCTCAAGGTCATCGAGCTGGGAGGGGAATCCAGAAAATCCCCTAGATCTTGAGTTCTTGACCATCACACTCTAAAGCATACCTCCCTAGTTCTGGTGAATTAGTGAATGGCAAGATTCTAGTGTCCACCTGACGAAAAGACTCATTATTCCAGTTTATCTCATGTGAGAGACAGTGAGGCTGGAGCTGGCTCATCCACGTTGCCACCAGGACGGGAGAGCTGGCACTCCCTGGTTGCAACCGGCGGATGGAAAGCAGGGCTAAGTGACAAAAGTTCTGAGAGCTTTTGTTTGTGTCTTGGTTATAATTCTGTCTAGAGCTGAATACATCCCAAGATTTTCAGTTGCATGAGCCAATGAATCCCCATTTTTGCTTAAGACAGTTTCTATCAAGTTTTGTCACTTTCAATAGAAAGAACCTTAACTGATTCAATATTCTCTCATTTTTCACAACTTAAATAGCATGTGAAATCTAAAGATGAAGTTGGCCTCTTTCTTCCTCAAGATAAAAGCCGAAAACACAGAAAAGCTGAACAAGACGATCAGCATCTTGGGGCTAGCTCCGTGATGACAGGCAGGTGTGCGGCACTGCCAGCAACCCTAGGACTTGGCTATGCCTTTGCCTCTGACGTCGGCTTTGGGCCACCCCAACTCGTAGCATGTGCAGAAAGGGGACCACCACCCCACATGTTCCATGTTGAAATGTGCTACTCCCCTGTGGGCACAAAATCAGATTGCAGAGGAAATGTACTTTGATACATTTTAAAACTTCAGACATGGATGTTAGCAGGAGCCTAGAATAAGAAAAGAGATGGTGTGAGTGAGAGGTAGCTGTGCTCTTTACAGACAGCGGGCTCACCACCTTTTCAACTATAAATGAGAGAAAGCGAGATGATGAGGTGAGTGAGCCCTACCCACAGGGGACCAGACATCTAGTGCCACTTGTTATTAAATCATTATTGCTTGTGCATGCTCCTGACAACACGATATGCCTCCAAACTGTTTCATCCACAGATGATTAATGTGTTTTAGAATTTTCCTCCAACTATCAACATGGATGACTTGATTAGCTCATTAAAAATCTTCCTCTTCTTTCAGAGTCCAAGAAAATCACATTTGTTGTAATTCATTGATTTAAATAGAGATGGTTGCCCTCCAATAAGTCCTAATTTCACAGGGAAAAATAATTTGAAAAGTTATTTATCTTAATGTCAATTGAGACTACCTAATTAGACATAACTCCAGTGATTTGTATTTACTGAACGCTGGGCCCTTGAGTCCTGTGATGGTGTTTATGGATTTGAAAGAGTTTTGAGGAACAAGAAGTGGAAAGGAGTAAGGAATTGGGGTTCTGGCCAGCCCATCTGTTCCATTAGTTTGTGTTGGTGTCCCATCTCTCATCCTATGTTCCTGTCAGTGAAGTTGCTACAGGTCACTGTAACCAGTCCTGCATGCCAGGCAGCATTCTATGCACTTCACATCTAACAGCGCATTTTATCCGACAGCACATCCTTCCTCCTTACCGTGGAGGAAGCACCAGGGGACGCCGTCACTTAGCCCAAATCCTACAACCAACCAGTAAGTGACAAGTCAGGATTCAGACCTGCATTTGCTTTCTCACATCCATGTTGTTGTTGGCTCCTCTCCGATGAACACATGAGTTGGAGTTAAGGGTCAAATGCAGATGCAGAACCTGGCACCTGTACCCCTGGGCAAGTCACTTGAGTCTGAGTGTCCACCACTTCATTTGTAAAGCAAGGATTGCAGTGTCTAGTTCATGGGGCTACCAGCAACACTGGGGAGCTCATGTATTTGAAAGGTGTCTGACGTGGGGAAGCTCTCCACGTAAGTGTGAACGTGATGGAAAACTGCTCTTGTGATTAGGATACATTAGCTGGCCAAGGTGAAAGGACTCTGCAGGTGCCAGTAAGGTCCCTCAGCGGCTGGCTTTGAGTTTCTCAAAAGGGAGACTATCCTGGGTGGACCTGGGTTCTATATATAGAGAAAGATAAATGGCTGCATAGATAGAAAGATAGATGCAGACAGAGTTAGTTATATTGTATATCAATTTTCTACTGCTGTGTAACAAATTACCACAGATTTAGTGGCTTAAAAAACCACAAATCTGTTATCTTATAGTTCCTGTGCATTGGGAGTCTGGGTGGAGTTAGCCCAGCTCTCTGCTCACGGTGTCACCAGGCTGACATAAAGGAGCCAGCCGAGGCTAAGTCGCCCCTGGGACTAGAGTTCTTTTCCAAGTTCACTGGCTGGTGAAATTCTGTTTCTTGTAATGGTAGGCCCTCGGATTCTAGAGGTTGTCCACTGCTCCCTGCCATGTGGTCCTCTCCACAGCACGGCAGCTTGCTTCTTTCCAGACCAGCAGGGGAGCACCTGCTACTTCACATCATATTCAAAGGATCACCTGATTAGGCCAGGCTCATCAAGGATGCTCTCCTATTGGATTTTTTCGAATGAGTGGTAGACAAAATTCAAAGACGGTCCCCACAGTTTCCACACCATGGTGTATACAATTTGGATATCTCCTCCCCATGAATGTGGGCAAAATTTATGAATATGATGAGATGTCATTCCCATGAAGGGTCAGGTTATGTGATATGACAAAAGTGAAGGGATCTTGAAGATGTAATTAAGGTCCAAACCAGATTATATAATAAGGACAATCCAGAAATGGGTGGTTCTCAGGCATGGCTTGATCAAGGACCAGCTCCACTTCCTTTTTCCTTATGATAATCTTGACTCTCTATTTCTCTGTGCAAAGAATGACTTCCTTTATGAAGGGCAAATTATTGTAGGAAATCTGTGTGCATGTCTGACCATCCACAGTGCAAGTGGACATGTCTTTTCCTCCAACCATCAAGCAGCAGAATGCCTCACCACCCAGTTCACCAGTGCCTGGGTGAAGACAACTCTATGCACTGATTCACCTCTCTCTGGGCTTCTGCCCATTTCTGAGCAGGATCACCCAACCTGATACAGACTAATCACGGCCCACTCCTGAGCCTGGAGCTGAGGGTGATACAAGCCCTGCCCACACTACAGCTGCTGCAGAACAGGGAAGATGCAGTGATTGCCTGAGTGGTTGTCCCATTGGGCCACAAAAATGTTGCTGAACAATTGAGAGCAGTTATCAACCTGTTCAGTGCTGGGCCGGGTGCCAGGCTAGATATGGAAGACACAGCCCCTGCCCTCCAGGAGCTCACAGCTTTCTGGGAGACAAGCCACTGCCAGACAACGCTAATAAAGCATGAGCTCATACAGAGGCATGCCACATGAAACCCCTCCTTAAACTGGGGCACACTCGGTTGGTATGGGAGAGTGGGTCTGTGGCTGTGCAGAGAGATGGCAGGAGGAAAGATGGTCCAGACCCTCCCCACTCTGCCAGCCATGCATCTGTGTATAGTCATCAGGGTTCAGGCCCACTTCCTGTCAAAAGTCTCTATTAGTTATCTAGGCTGTGTAACAAATGACCACACATTTGATAGATTGCAACAGCATCCACTGATGATCTTGAGGTTTGCAGAGGTCAGGGTCTAGGCGCAGCACAGCTGGGCTCTCTCTTCAGCAGTTCATAAGACTGGAATCAAGGTATCAGCGAGGTGGGGCCCCTTTCTGGAGCTCTGAGTCCTTTTCAAGCTTGTGTGGTGTTGACACATTCAATTTCTTGCTGTTCTAGGACTAATATCCTTGCTTTCTTGCAGCCCATGGCCAGGAAGTGCTCATGTAGCTCACACCTTGGCAATGTTTTCTGTTAAGGCCAACAGGAGAGTGTCTCTTTGGCTTTGAGTGTCTATGACTTCTCCTTTCTCCTTTCTCTGATCTCTAGACTGTCTTTTCAAAGGGCCTGATTAGGTCAGGCCCACCTATACCAGGAAGGGAGTTATACAGGATATGCAAACCAGAAGCCAGGATTCCTAAAGACCAATTTCAAATTCAGCTTGACACAAAGTCCCAACCCACTGGTATAGAAAAGTTTCTGGAGTGAATGAAGGCTTAATATTAACTATTTCTTTTTAAAGGAGTACCTTTATGGAGGCCACATTCATGGGTAGTAATGAAGCAACAGAGTCAAAGCTAGAATGATCTGTTTACCAGAATGATTGTGGGGGTGTGGGGTTGGGGAGCACCAAGGTGGCCCTGTGCTGGCTCTAGCCAGCCAAGGGCAGCTCAGCCAGTCCTGCTGCACTGGATGTGTGAGGTCCTTTCTATATGGACTCCCTGCCCCAATACTTGGCACCTCCTATAAGATTCACAATAAGCCCCTGCTCAGGAAGCCCCAGGACCTACCTGCCATCTTTCTAGTTCATGTCTTTGGAGGAGCATGATGTGCCCTGCGGTCTTGCTGCTGATTTAAATGAAAGAGCAAGCTGGTGCTGAGCTGCCTTAGAGGAGCCCAGTGCCCCATAAAAACCCTGCTGAGGTCAGGAGATGTCGTCCTGTGGAATCAGTGTCCGACTCGCTGCCAGCCCGCATAAGCCCGAGTTCAGGAGACAATCAGCTGTTGAGTTTAAAAAGACTAATAAGCCCCACTCAAACCAACCTGGGTAATTTCCATGCTTCTTTCTCTGCTGCAGCTTGCAAAGAGAGGCTCCCAATTTGTGGGAGGTGGAGGGAGCTGGAGAGAGGATCAAAGGGGTCCTTTCTCTCCCTTCATTAAAAGTGACACCTCTCGTTCATTTTGAAGGGAATGGGAGCTGTCTTGAGGTTCCTATGCTGACACTTTGAGATTTTTCTCTGTTAAGAACTTGAAAAATATGCAAATGCCCTGCACAGAACCAGGCATTCTGCTTTTTTTTTTTTTTTAATGGGTTGGTTCTGATGAAGACTGATTTTGCTCAAAAGTAGCTGGTTTTCCTGAGCTCAGAGTCCGTTATCATTCTTCTGCCTCAAATGAGTTTCTGCCATATTTCAAACCTCTGCTGAGGGAGATTGCAGGTGGAAAAGGCTTATTACAACAAATTACCTTGACATCAGCTCTTTTATAACATTAGCTCCTTACTAAGAGCTCACCTCAGCCCCAGGTGAGCCGCTCTGGCTCCAGAGCAGGAGGGAGATACCTGGTTTCAGACACTCAGTGTCTCTGGCTCAGAGGTTTCAGACTTGGTTGAACTAATGCACACTCTGTCCCCTGAGCACAGCAGACTGTGGGCTTTCCAAGGGAACTCCTTTGAATAGTAACATGCACATGGGCACACACACGTACACACACACACACAGGAATAGGTACACACATGTTGTATGTACATATGTGCAAATGCTGCATACATGTGCTCACTCACTCTAAACCACTGGGATCAGCGACTGAAATTAATGGACACACCTGGCTGCCACATGGAAGCTCCCAAGTTCAACTTTTCTTGGATGGAACCCAGTGAGCATCCAGCAAGCATCTTTCCTCCTTTCTACCTTTCCTGTCATCTTTTTTCCATTCTACTTGTATCATCCAGGAAAGACTAGGTTATGATGCTATAACAAGCAGCCCCCAAACCTAGTACTTCAACGTAACCAAAGCCATTCCTCATTCACTCAAGGTCCTTGCAGGTGTGTAGGGGATCTGTGAGGACTGTCATTCCTCGAGATGGAGGCTGGTGCGGCTTTGTGACAGCACAGCTCCCGTATCACTCTACAGATTAAAGAGGATGTACCAAATGCACATGGGTGTGGGATTGTGTGCCACAGTTAATGCACTCTTTGCTTATCCTGTACAGCACTGACCAAATCACACTCCATGGCCACTCCTAACTTGAATGGTGCAGGGAGACTTGGTTCTACCATGTGTGCAGAAGAAGAACCAGAAATACTTGGTGAATAGCACAGATAACTACTGCACATCCTGAATGAGTCACTAGGGTGGCCATGACAAAGCACCACCGGCCAGGGGCATAAGCACCAGAGAGCTATTTTCTCCCATTCTGGAGGCTGGAGCTCCAAGATCAAGGTATCAACAGGTTGCCTCCTCCTCCTGATGCTGTGAGGGAGGATCTGGTCCAGGCTTCTCACTGCCTTTGCAGCCTAAGAAAGCCATGCAGGTATCACAGAGAATCAAGTATCTTCAGCAGAGCATGGCTTGGGAAATATGTGCTTGGGAAATCTCTCAACTTTTCAAGCCTTTGCTTTCCCTTTATATAAATGAGGAATAAAAATACTACCCTTTGGGGTTCTCAAGAGCATAAAATAAAGCATGTAGAGGGCCCAGCCTGTTGTGAGCAGGATGGGTGAGAGGCATCCCTGCCCCCCAGGAACGGCTTCATGGGTACACAACCTACACAGCTGCAAAAAGGCCTATGCTTAGAAGGGCCTGTGTTTGGTTTAATCTCTTGCTGTTTTGAAATTCATAATAATTCATTAACAAAAGGCCCTAGTTTTCCTTTTGCCATGAACCCTACACACTAAGAAGCTATTTCTCCACCAGAACATGGGCTTCGAGGTAAATACTGATTTCTTGTTATTTTTCTGTGCAGGGAAGACTCCAAGGAAAGATCAGAATGCAACAATGAAGAAGGGAGGAAATGCTCATGCCCCCAGGGGTGTTCCATCCTCGTTGGCAGTCCCTGAGGATGGATATACTGACAAGTGGCATGAGGGAGGGATGGTAGTGCACTTGGAGAAGTGGCCTCTCAGTCCTCCTGTCATAGAGGACATTGTACCTTCCTATCAAATGGCTCCTGCTCATCTGTGCAGGGCTTAGCTTTGGGAGCAGAGTGTTCTGATTGCATGTCATCCTCAAGTCGACAAGTTGGCACCATGACCCCCAAAGTTATAGATGAGGAAATTGAGACTCAGCAATTAACCCCAGCCCAGGGTCAAGCAGCTGACAGCTGGGTCGGAGCATAACTCCCTGGGGTGCAGCGTCTCTCTGTTTTCTCAAGGCCAAGATGTCGACTGCTCCAAGACCACAGCTAGCTGGTAAATAATGCATGCATGAAAGAGTCCTACCTTCATACAGTGTTGAACAAAAGTGCTCTCAGATGTTACTTAGGATATTTTCAAGTGAATAAAATAATAGAAAAAATTGGGAGAAGAAATGGAAGAGTCAGGAATCCTGAACAATAATAAGAGGGACTCACAAGAACAAATTATGTCCCACATTCTTTATTGCTTGTTTCTTCCCAGTTGGATTTTAAAAAAAAGATGATTAGACACAGTTGGTGCTATATATTTAGACTCATAAAATGTTTGATAGCATCTTGTGGAATTTTTACTGGTAGAATTATTTAAATTGGCTGGGTTTAGAACACTGTCACAAAGATTGAAGGCTGGATTACTGCCGGTGAATACAGGGTCATAATAAATGGCAAAAAAGAGATCATTTGAAGACTAGTGTTCTGGGGTTTGCAGAAATTCCGTGTTTTAATTAACTTCTCTATCAATAATTAAAATAAGTAAATCTGGCTCTCTGGAAAAGAGAGCTGTAGTTGATGCACTTGGAAACAGATATAGTCCAAACATCAACAACCACCACCACCATCACCACTGTCATCGACCACCACCACCAACACAAGCACCACCACCACCACCATCACAACTACCACCACCACCATCAATCACCATCAGCCACCACCATCAACCACCATAACCACCACCACTACCATCATCAACCACCACCACCACCACCATCAACCACCACCACCACCATCACTGCCATTGTTGCAACAACTGCACAGCTACCAGCATCACCAACACCAACACATTACCAGTCACTACCACTACCAGTACAACAACTGCAAAGTCAACAACTATAACCATCACTACCACCACCACCACATTTACCACAAACCACAATAAGAAGCCTGGTTTGAACATCAAGATGGAACTGTGTAGAGAACGCTGTGCTTATGGCTCACCTGTCTTTGACTCTGGCTCCTGGCCGAATGGAGTTCAGCCCATGAGTGTCAAGCAATGAAGAAGGGCTCATCCAATTCGATCTCCTCCACCTCCTGGCTTCCTTCCAAGACTGAAATACAAACCCCTTGAAAGCAAGAACTTTACCAGCCTCTCCACCTCTGTAACACCAGCATCTGACACAGAGCAGGTGCTCCAGACATATGTCTGAGCCAATGAACAATGGAAAAGATGAAGAGGAGCTTTACAAGTGGAAATGCCCAGACAAGTAGCTTTTTCTTGGCATCAAGGTTGCCCTGCTGGTTGATCTGTGGTGATGGAGGGGGTTTTATGGAGGCTGGCGCCCACCTTTTCCCCATGCACGTCAGCATCAATAATAACCGAGCTCCCTAGAATCCAGCATGGTTTATAAAGTGCTCCCTACAGTGCTCAGAGTTCTGATCCTTGCAGCAACTGGAGGAGGTATGTGGATCTGTTGTTCTTACTGCCTTGTTTTGCTCACCAGAAGAACATGCAGAGGCAACTGGCACAGCCAGGTTTCAGGGAGGCAGTGGGGAGATGGGGTCTGACCTCATCTCCTGAGGCCAGGGTACCTTCCTTTTCTGTCTCTCACATCACTTCTGAGAGCTTCCATCCCCGGAACATCAGCCCCAAACCTTTGCAACTGCTCTTGCATACCCTTTAGCTCTGACAGTTTTCCTTACTTAAATAATCTGTGGGGTTCTTGAGGGTTGTGTGGTGGTGTGTGTTTATAGGACCCACAGAAGATACTGTAAGCACAATTGTGAGCCACTTCAACTTCCCCCATTGCACTTCCTTTCCTGTCTGGGGACATGGCAGTGGCCATGGAGTTGTGGCTGAGGGGCATTTGAATTGGGGAGGCCCTGGTCATGGGGGGGCATGTTTCCGGTGTAGGGCTTACGAACTCTGGTGTGGGAACAGCTTCTAGAAACCCTCCTGCTGCCCTGTGTGCCCACTCACCAAGACTTGTGAATTAGAATTGCGCCTGTGAGGCCCAAGCCTGTAGTGCAACTACCGTCAGCAACATCTGTGTATGACCTGGCGAGCTTTAAACATGCTGAGATATTGGATCAAGTCTTGATAAACCCCATGTCCCTTGTCTTAAGCAAGGCTGAAATTTTTAGCTGAAAGAACATGCATTGCCACCAAGCCACATGAAGCGTCTCAATGCAATAAATGTCTCAGTGACAAAACGATACAAATTCATCAATGATTCAACCTATACAGTGTGGGGTAATTTGATTACAGTGATTCAGCTCCATGCAACACAGCAACAGCAGTAAGACTCATTGGTTTCTAACTAATTTTTACAATTTGTTCAGGTTTATGGATTATACCCAAAATTCAAAAATGAGGAAAAATAGTATTCTAAATGAAGCTAAAAATGTAGACCAAAAGGAAATGTATCTGTCAGCCTTTTAATATTTCAAAGGCAATATGATTTCTTCTCATTTTAAATATTCATCTCATAATCTAAGTTTGTGTGTGTGTATATGCATAAATGAGTGTGTGTGTATATATATTTGTATTTTAAATATGAGGGCCCTAAAATTATGTGTTTCTTATACCACCAAACTTGATTTGCTTCTCCGGTGATGATTCTGAAGGTTCCCTGTCCCCAGAATAAGCGTGATCACTGGTCAGATTCTGTTTCTGCTCTCTGGGAGTTCATTGTCCACTGCCTGTGCCCTCGGCTTCAAACTCTGGGCTCCCCTGTGCATCTGAGGGAAGGGTTGTAGTATGCTTCCTTAAAGGCTGAAGTTTCAGGGAGATAGAGCTTGCTTTAAGGTTCAAACGGTCATGGCTTTTGCAAGCAAAGGTTGCCTTCTATTTGGCAAACCAGTTTTCTCATAACTTTAGTGGCCTACAGTGTTGGGTAACCACAGTCATCCTTCATGCATGAGTCTTAAGCCTGCAGTCCTTACTCATATTAGGGCCTCTGTGCTTGGCTCATCTCCTCAGGGATGGCTTCTTTGAGAGCATTAGAAGCAGTAGAATTGGGTGTGGAGGTCCCACCCTTGACCGCCTACTGGAGTGGCTCTACCATGTGACCAGGAAATATTCTTGGGGAGTCTTGTGGAAGGCAGAGGCCCCACGCTTACACCCAATTACTCGTGGTTCAAAGCCGACCACTTTCTCAAGCCAACAAGGTCGTGGGTTCTGAAGACTCAGGCCCTTGGTGTGTGGGCATGGGCAGAGCACTTTCCCCAAGCAGAACTGTGATCCTCCTCCAGACCCCTCCCCATAGAGCCACTGGCCTCATCTGGGCTCCTCTCTTGTTGGACTTTGCTCAAATCAACGGGAAGCCACCTACTTGTTCTAATTCTCTGATTCTTCCCAACCACTTTTCCAGCAGGTGATTGACTGTCACTGGTGGTCCCAGTATTGTGAGACTGCCTTGCATGGTACCCTAACGGGCCACCACTTCAGCAGGCCTGTGTGAGCGGGGGCCTCCCTGAATCAGCCCACATCTCCTGGGTGTAACTATGGCAGCTCCCATTTCTGTACTTATTAGAGAACAGCCTGCAGTGCTCCAGCTAAGGGACCAGAATGATCATGGTAGAAATGTTCTCTCTCGTGTTCTATTTCAGAAGTAAGCAATTCATGGCCAGCTGGGCATGTCTGCATCCTTAACTCAGGACATCCTCCTATGGGTCATAGGGAGGCACCGACTCTTGCCACCCCTGAGCCAGCCAGGAGAGAGAAGGACCAGGGGAGGGCACGGCTGATCCATTTCAGAGAAAGGTCTCAGAAGCAGGGTGCCTCACTCCCACTCACATCCACATCCACTGGCCTGAACTGAGTCAGATGACTTCACTGTGTGCAAGGATGGGTGGAAAAGACACTTCTAGGAAGCCGCCCACCCGGCCACAGTCCTTTCCAGAGGAAACTGAGAGGTTTAAGAGAAGTAACAGGGCAGCCAGGGTCTCCCACACGTAGCTGGGGGCTAGTTCTCCCTGCTAAGTCCCAGTGAGGGCAAAAGCATTCACTGTAATGCTGTGGAGACCCCACGAGCTCATCCAACGCGGGGAGCTTGTTTGCCACACAACAAGCACTTGTGGTTTACAGTTTCATCCCTACCAGCTCCATTGCCTCGGTTTGGGGCAGACCCTCAGGCTCTTGGCATCTAAAAACCAGAACTATGATGTGGCAAGTGGACTGGTCGCCATCACAGAGGCCCCAAACTTTGTGCAGGTGCCCAGGGCATGGGGGTGTCCAAGAGAAGGAGGGTAAGGGGACTGCTTCTCATTGTCTTGTGTTCTGTGTGCCTGAGGCTGTGCGGGGCATGTGTGACTGCACACGTGTGTCTGTAAGTGAGACACTGAGACACGTGCTTCCCTCTTCAGGTGAGAATATGAAAATGCCTAAGAAACCACCTCTCTCATACATTAAATAAAGTCACAGGTCCCTCCTCTGCTGGAGGCAGGTAAGAAGAGAAAGCTCACCACTGAGGAGTAAGAGCCTCCGGGTGGGAACGCAGAGACCCTCTCACACACCCCTAAACCTGACCAGTAGCAACGTCCATCCGACACACCGTGCACAAGCCTACGTCTTCACATGCGCCAGGTACACACAGACGCCCCCCACTGATGCCACTCTTTCAAATCCACTGTCCACTCAGTGACAGGCAGGTCCTCAGCGGCCCCAACCACATGCTCATGGACACATGACCAACAGAAGTCTCTGCCACACTCCCCCACACAAGTGTGTGCACACACTCCTACACACCCAAGTTCCTGCAATGGCAGCTGCACACGGACTTGCCCCTGCCTTGTGTGTGCACACTCCCCACTCCCTCACATACCCCACAACGCCCTCTACACATCCTCATGGGCTCACGGGGTCCACACCTGTGCAAGCCCCCAGCAATTACACTTCCACTAACACCATTATTACCAGGAACAAACAGGAGACAATCCCAACCCATCAACATGTCAACATGTCGCTGCATTGACGTCTCTGCCCAGTAGGTGTCAGGAGGATATTACCTGCTCCTGACTGGCAGCAGCCCCTTCAGAGAGTCCCCAAAGGAGAGAGACCAGTGTTCTAACAGGAGATACAGAAGCAGAAAGAGGCATAGAGGCACAGGACTCTTGGCTCCAAGGTCTAGGAGGAGCCTCTGTTACCTGGGCTCCCAGGGCTCATGAATTAGTGCCTGAGCACACCTTCACCTTCGGGCAGCCTGCAGGAGGCCAGATGCCGGTTAAAAGCCTTGGGGGTACCGGCTGCATACAGTGCTCATGATGAGCCGGGTATGCCGATGGGGGCCTCCTTGTGCATTTGCACAAAACTTGTTGAGCGTGTCTGTGGGGTTGGGGGGAGTAGTGAGTGCAAACCAAGTGCATAGTGGGAATTTGCAGATCCATCCAGGCATGTCCAAGTCTCCATGGAGTCCGCGTGAGGGGATGCTAGCCTGCAGGGGGCTGAAGCCCTGGGTCTTCCTGGGCATCACCTGGGTACCCTACATGGCACCCTGGCTCCACACCATGCTGGCAACTCGTCTTGGGTCTGAGTGAAGTGAAACGGGTGCTGGGAACCAGAGGTCCCGGTGGTTATTTACGAAAGGGATTGCTACATCATATTGGGGCTGCTACCAGCAGCTTCCCGGTCCTGCTCTCCTTTTCTCAAAATGATATGTTGACTGTGGCTTAAAATATCCCAGACATTCCTCTCTGCCTTAATTACAATCATTAGGTTTGGAAAATGGCTAATGATGGGTGGGTTCTGTTGTTGTTGGAGTTTTTGTGTTCTTTGCCCTGTTTTCATAATAAGCCAGCTGGCCTCCAGCCCACAGAGACCAGGAGCACCGTGGCCGAGGCCGAGGCCCATTTCTGACCCAAGGTCTCTGCATCTCATGCCAGGGTCTCTGCTCCGGTCCAGTAGCCCAGGACGGCTACTGAGAGCCCTGGGAGGTTTCTGATGTGAACCCCCACTTGCAAAGGAGCTGTTCCTCTCAGACCTTGCAGCTCCTGACCCACTGTGAGTGCTCCCTAATCGTGAGCACTTCCTGGTGTCGCTATTCATAAATTACAGAAGAGAAATTCTCCTTTCGTCTGTCTGTCTGTCTGTCTGTCTGTGTCTCTTCCTCCACGCCCCCCTCTCCAAATGGCGGGGTGCCCTCTGCCTCCAGAGCCACATTCCCAGGGACTCAAGGACCAACGCTAGCCCTCCAGGCAGGTATGGGCCTGGGCCTCGGATGGGTTGCTGGGGGTAGAGAGCCTCTGTGAATCCCCTTAGGGTATGTGCACAGTGCTGGGCCGGCATCACCTTCTGTGGGGCGGGGCTGTGGCTTCTCTCAAATTTGCCCAGTCCTGAAGCCCTGAGGGAAGTGCTGCTTCACTGACTTTCCCAGGAGCCGGAGTTTCTCCGTCAGACGCTGAATCCCTATTATCATGCTAATATGTTAGCAGAGGAACATTTCTCTGGGTCTGGAATCCTTAACCTGACTTAATCCACAGAATTAGAATAAGAAATGGGAAGGCCCCTGGGGGCACCGCCTGACGTTAAACCCTGGACCCTGAGGAGGTGACATCTCATCTCTGAGCTTCTGGTCATGTCCCCCGTGAAACGAATTGACACAAAAGGACCCTGCCTTGTGTGTGCACAAGGCGACGGCAAGTCCCCATTTGCAGGAGAGGCTGCAGCCACGCCTTTGGTCACTTTGATGGCCCCCTCACTCTCACAGAAAATCCTTTGCTTCTTCCCTGGAAGGGCCTGGGGCTCTGACCTGTGCCGCTCTGATTTGGGTGACTGTTGGGTGGATTTGGGTGGGGAGACAGGAGGCTATACTCTCTCCTGCATCTCATGGATGCAGTAAGAACAGCTCCCTTGCAAGTGGGGGTTCACATCAGAAACCTCCCAGGGCTCTCGGTAGCCAGTGGCCAGCCATCTGGGCTACTGGACCGGAGCAGAGACCATGGCAGGAGATGCAGAAGGGAGCATTGAGAGCAGGGGAGGTTCTTTGGGCATGGCTTCTTGAGGGGCTGGATGTCTCCTCCTGGCTTCTCAACTCTCTCCCTGAAGCATCTACTAAGACCTCCTCAGGTCGCCTCACTTGACTCCGTTTTGGCAATACTGATGTCTATGTGAGTGGCTCCTACGGGTGTTGTAGGGTGCACAGCCTGTGCAGCAGTGCATCGTGGCCTTGTGTGTCTGAAGTTTTCAGTGACTGCCCCATATTCTGCTGATCTTTCAAAACTTTTAAGTCTTGAGGTGTAATATACATAAAAGTGCATATAAAACATCACTGCTCAGATCCAGAAACAGTGGTAAAGCATACATCCAAGTAACCACCACCCAAATCAAGACATGGAATATTGGCCCAGGAAGATGGCAAGTCTTCCGTCCACAGAGCACTCCTTATGTTGACTTCTAGGATGACTACTTCTTGCTTTGGTTGTTGCTGTTGCTACAGTATAGCCGGCTAGATGCACATGCCTGAGCACCATACCTGCTGGGAACGCAGTATAGACTGAATCATGCCATGTGTATTCCGTGTCTGGCTTCTTTCAGTCAACATTCCATTTGTGAGATTCATCCATGCATATCGATGTCCTTTCGTTCCTTTTTATTGCTGCTTAAGCATTTCATTGTAAGAATATACCACCCTTCATGTGTCTGTTCTACGGCTCATGGCTTGTTTGTCTGGCTTGTTTCCAGTTGAGGGCTATTGTAATCAGGGTTGCTATGGACGATCTTGTACACATGACCAGGTGCATTTATGCACCAGGCTGTATGCCTGCGAGTGTGAAATCAGTAGGTCATGGAGAATGTGTATGTTCAATTTCAGTAGATAATGCTCACCGTGTTAGAAAGTAGCTGCAACAATTAATGTGTGTTTCTGTTCTACATCCTCAGCGAAGAATAGATAATGTCAAATTTTTGCCAAACACGTAAGCGCAGAGGGGTATGTTTTGGGATTCCTTTCGCATTTCTCTGATGATTAATGATTTTGTGCACTTTTTCTTGTGTTTATTGGCCATTTATAGATCCTTCTTTGTAAAGTATCTGTTCAAGATGTTTGCTTTTTTAAAAAATATATTTTTTATTTATTTATTTGAAAGAGTGAGTGAGAGAGTAAGTAAAAGCAGAGAGAGGGGCAGAGGGAAAGGGAGAAGCAGACTCCCCACTGAGCAGGGAGTCCTACCCTGGGCTCAATCCTGAGACTCCAGGATCATGACCTGAGCTGAAGGCAGATGTCCAACCGACTGAGCCATCCAGGCAACCTGCCCTATTTTTTTTTTTTAATTTTTTTTTTTATTATTTTTTTATTTATTTATGATAGTCACAGAGAGAGAGAGAGGCAGAGACACAGGCAGAGGGAGAAGCAGGCTCCATGCACCGGGAGCCCGACGTGGGATTCGATCCCGGGTCTCCAGGATCATGCCCTGGGCCAAAGGCAGGCGCCAAACCGCTACGCCACCCAGGGATCCCCCTATTTTTTTTTTTATGAGCTATCTACCTTTTAAAATATTTTTTACTTGTAGATTTTTTTAAGTATTGCCTCTCCCTCACCCCTCAGCAAATCAATTTCCAAAGCCACCTACTTCTCATTCAACATGCATTTTCATATTTGACTTCAGATCCTGGTCTTCTGTACGGCCTCTTACAATTTACCATCCACACGAGTGCCAGATGTGAGCATGAAAAGCAAGTCTCCCTGTGTCAGTCCCTGCATAAAACCCTTCATCAGCACACCATACAGGAAACGATCTCTTACCTGCCACTTGAAGATCTGTATGTCCTGGCCTCACCCACCTTCTCAACAGCTTTGGAGAGTCTTTTTGTCAATATTTTGACACCAGAATGCTAACCCGGCTGCAGGTGCCCCATGGGTTGCTGTGTGCTGGCTGGTTCACTAGTCTCTGACACCCAGCTACTTGTCCCTGGAATATCCTGCACATTTTTGAAAAGCAGTATTACTGAGGTTAATTTACAAACAATTAAAAACACCCATTTTAAGTGCAGACTTTGATGAGTTTTGACAAATGTGTAGACATGTGTAACCACTGAAGAAGAAGAAGAAGAAGAAGAAGAAGAAGAAGAAGAAGAAGAAGAAGAAGAAGAAGAAGAAGAAGAAGAAGAATTATTTAATACTGTGAAAAGTTGCCTCAGGCTACCTTGCAGTAAACCCCCCACCCCCACCCAGGACCTTGCACCAGACAAACTCTGATCTGCTTTGTGTTTATTGGTGCCTATTCTACAATTCCACATACATGGAATCATCATAGTAAGTGTGTCTTGTTTTCCTTATTTTGCTCACCCACATCATTGTCTATCAGCACTTGCATCCTTTGCAACACTGGAGCTTTCCTTAGTGTGGAGACACCATGATGTCATAGCCCTGTCACATGTTGATAGACAGCTGGGTCTCTTCCACTGGACACTATTATGAATAAAGCTGCTATGAACATGTGTGACTATCTCTGTGTGGACATGTTTTTATCGCCCTTGGGTAATTGGCTAAGAGTGCAGTGCTAGGATCTCTCTAAAGTATATGCTGATCTTCCTGAGAAGCTGTCCAACTCTTTTCCTCAGCATTTGGGTACCTCCCGCAGTACGTGAGCATTCCCATTGCTCACTTGGTATCTTCAGCATGAATTTAGTCGTCCCAGAGGTATAAAGTTGTACCTTTTTTTACCAATTTTAATTTGCGTCTTCTGATGACAAGGAGGCTGAGGGCTTTTCATGTGTTCATCAGCTGCTCATCTATCTGTTCAAACATCTTGACCATTTTTAAAAATCAAATTATCTCCTTTTATTAGATCCTTCCTAATATATATTGTAGACATTCTCTCTCAGTCTGTGAGTTAACTTTGTTTAACAGTGCTTTTTTTTTTTTTGAAAAGCAAAAGTTAAATATTGAATTAAGTCCAACTTATAATTATTTCTTTTCTGCTTTGGTCCCTCTGTGTCCTATGAGAACTTTGCCTACCTCAAGGCCATGAATATTTATTTATTCCTTATTTTATTACTAAAGTTTATACTTTTAGCTGTCACTTTTAATTCTGTGGTCCACTTCATATTAATTTTTGAATGTGTTGTAAAGTGAGAATCAAAGCTAATTTTTTTCTGCATATGGGTGTTCAGTTGCTCCAGCACTGTTTATGAAAAGACTACCATTTCTCCACTAAATTATCTTGACACCTTTATTGAAAGTTAATTGGCCATATAAGTGTGATCCTATTTCTTGAATCTCTATTCTGTTCCGTTGATTTATATGTCTGTCCATATGGCTGTACCACGCTATCGTGATTACCATGGTTTTATAGTAAGTACTGAAATCAAGAAGTGGTAAGGCTCCCACTTTGCTATTTGTATGGATTCATGCATGCGTCCTGTCCCCCAAATTCATATGTTGGAACCCTAATCCCCAATGTGATGATGGTATTCAGGGGTGTGGCCTTTGGGAGATCACTACTTTTAGGTGAGGTCATGAAAATGGAGCCCGGGGGATAGTTAGGGTTACTGCCCTTCACCAGAGTGTCCCCCCCCACCATGTGATCTTGAACTCATCAGTCCCCAGAACTGTGAGAAATACATGTTATTTAAGAGACACAATTTATGGCATTTTGTTAGAGTAGCACCAACAGACTAAGATATTTTTTTTTCAAAGTCATTTTGCCTCTTCTAGGTTTTTAAAAGTTTCCAGATAAAGTTAGGATCAGTTTGTCAATTAAAAAAAAAAAAGTCTGCTTGAATTTTGATTAGAATTCCACTGAATCTATAGATGGATCAGGGAAGAATTAACATGTTAACATGGAGTCTTTCGATATTTGGACAAGATATTCCTCTTCAGTCACATAGGTTGTTATTTCTTTCATCAATGTCTGGTAGTTTGTCAGTGGACAGTTCTTGTATATAAGTATACAAACATGCATATGTTCCCAAATATTTATATCATATACATATATATAAACACATACAACACGTGTATATATACATATATAGTATACATATATATACTATGCTAGATATATATATATAACTATAGTAAATAAATCTATATCCTTAAATATTTTGCTTTTGTAATGCTATTGTTTAGAATTTTATTTTCCCTTTTTTTGTGATAATAGGGCCAAAGTGAATTTTGCATATTGATTTTGTTTCTAGAGAACTTGGCAAATTTGGTTATCTGTTCTAGGAAATCTATTCTAGATTCCTTAGGATATTCTACACACATGATCATATTATCTGCAAATAAAAACAGTTTAACTACTCTTGTCCAATTTGTATGCCTCTTATTTTTCTGCCCGTGTTTTATGATAGTGTTTTACCTCCAGTAAAACAGTGACTAGAAATGGTGAGAATGGATGTGATTCCTACATTCCTGTAAATGTTCAGGCTTTCATGTTAACAATACACTTTGGTTGGTTAGGATTTTCTTGGAAGTCCCTTTATCGGTTGAGAGTGTTTCCTTCTATCTCTACTTTACTAAGAGTTTTTACGATTAAGAGTGGTAAATTTTGTCAAAAGATTTTTACTAATCCACCAAAAGGATCAGATATTCTTTTTTTTTTTTACTGTCAATATAATGAAATATCTGTTGAGTTTTTGAATACTAAGCCAAACTCACTTTCCTGGGATGAGCACCAGGTGATATCATCCTCTTTAATGTGCCTGGATTTGATTTCTTGAAATTAAAGATTTTTTGCACATACGTTAATGAAAGATACTAGTTTGTAGGATTTTTTTAAAGATTTTATTTATTTATTTATGAGAGACACACAGAGAGAGGCAGACACAGGCAGAGGGAAAAGCAGGCTCCATGCAGGAAGCCCAATGTGGGACTCGATCCCAGGACTCCAGAATCACCCCTTGAGCCGAAGGTAGGCACTAAACCACTGAGCCACCCAGGGATCCCTCTGTAGGATGTTTTGCTTCTCTATTTTTTTAAACTCCACAGAACACTACAGGGTTTTTTTCCTCCAATTGAAACAGTAAAGTATTTTTTTAAGGCAAGATAAAAAGAGCTTATTTTAAATTTACCCACATATTTACCATTTCTGGAGTAGATCTGAGTCTCCCTGTTATCATTTTCTTTCAGCCCAAAAACCTTGAACATTTCTAGTATGAACCTCCTGGCCACACATTCTGCAGCTTCTGTTGTCTCTAAAAGTGTCTAGTTCCCTTTTTAAATATATTATCCCAATGTCTCCTGTCATGTGTTGTTTTCGATGAAACATCTGTGGTAAGTCTTCACTTTGTTTCCTTGTATGGGACGTAGCTTTCCATACTTTGAGTATTTTTAAGATTTTCTCTGCCACTGGTTTTCAGGAACTGGGTGACAATGTGCCATCATGTGGTTTTCTTTATGTTAATCCTGTTAGGGTTTGTTAGGCTGCTTAGACTTGTGGGCTGTATTTGTATCATATTAGGAAAATTTCAGCCATTACTGCTTCAAATATTTTTCTGACCCTTTTTCATCCCCTTCTGGGACTCTGATCATATACATGTTACACGGCTTGGATTTTTGCTCACCAGATCACTAAAGTCTTTGGAGTTCTTTTCAGCCTTATCTCTTCTCTGGTTTCAATTGGATAATTTCTGCTTCCGTTTCTTCCAGTTCACTGTTTCTTTTTTCTTAAGCATTTAATCTGATGCTCAGCTGATCCAGAGAAATTTTTTTTTAATTTCAGGTATTTTATTTTTCAGCTTCAAGAAGTTCCATTTGCTACTTTTTATATCTTTTACTTTTTCATTATTTTCATATTTCCCTGTCATACCTTGAACATATTTGCAATTACTATTTTAAAGACTGGTTGATAATGCCATCATCTCTGTGACTTCTGAATCTGTTTCTGTTATATGTTTCCTCCCTGTAATTGGTTACATTATCCTGCTTCTGCACATATATAGTAATTTTTTATTGGATGCTAGACATCTTGACTATTACATTGTTGAATGTCTGCATTTTGTTACCCTTTATAATACACTGAGTTTTGTTCTGGGTGCAGTTAGTTATTTGTGGATTTAAAAAAATGTGATCCTTTTGGGACTTGTTTTTAATTTCTTTTAGAACAGCCTGGAGTAGCTTTTAGTCCAGGTGATTTAGTCTTACTAATGAGATGTAACCCTGGAGTCTCTCTGGAGTGTCATAGATGTTATGCAATTCCACTCTGGCTGATCAGAGTTCACGATTCCAGGAATACTGTGTGGATTTCAGAAAATGTTTGCTTTGCAGTGTCTTGGTAGTTCTTTAGAAGCCTTACAGAATATTACCCTATGCTGCTTAGTATTTAGCAATGCACTCCTGAGAACCTCTAGGTAGATTTCTTGAGCTCTTTGTTTCAACCCCTCTCTCTTCTCTCTAGTTCTGAGCTCCTTCCAATTCCAACTTCTCTGTCCTCACCTCAGTGAGCCTGCTGTCTGCTTGGTTCCTACACTATGGGAAGTACCTCTGGGGAGAAAACAATCACCTCACTTTTCTTCTTTCACAGATCACAGGCCTATACTGCTGGTCCTCCAATGTTTCATACATTTCATCCAGTTTTCTAGTTTCTTCTTACAGGAGTACAAGCCTGGTACTGTTTACTCTGGATTGATGGAAGCAGAGATGTATCTTCCTTCTGATTCTAGAGTCAGTAAATCCAGCCCAACCTTTCACTAAATGTCTGGCTTCTCATCCCTAATTACCTAGAAGACATCTCCTGCCCTGCCATTATCTCTGAGTCACGTGTTCCAAATGAATTATCTTTCCCTTCCCATCTGCTATTCCTTCTAGTTTCCTTTTGTCTACTAAACTCAAAATCTTGGTCATCTTTAAACATTAACTTAATTGTCCATCTCTTTAAAATCAATTCTAGTTTCAAGTCATGCCAATTCTTCCTCAAAGGTCTTTTAAATCTACTTTTTTCTCTTTGTTTCTACTGCATCCTTATTGGAACAGGCTCTCATCCATCCAATAATAGCTTTCTAAATAAGACTGTGGGGGAGGCTGGGTGATAATATGTACATCAGAGGCAAAGAATACCTCATAGTGGTCAGCAGTGCTCTTCAAACATGTCCAGTCCCCCCCATATCCTGTGTCCTGGGTACTGGGAGGGCCATATTAATCCCCTCCACCATGTTCTCTCATCTTCCCACATACTGTTCCCTCTTCTTAGACTACTCTTCTTTACTCCCCACAAGCCTTACTTTATTTCCAAACATCTACTCATCCTTCAGGTCTCAAATCAGATATTCCTTCTTTCAGAAAGCTTCTCTTCTCTTCCTCTTCCACAGATGAGGTTTGGTGTCCTCTCCTTGGTTTTTTTCCACTGAGGATCAACTATCCTATTTCTCAGTTTCACAATTGTCTACATCCTTCATTAAATCCTGGGTTGATGCTCATGTGTCCCATGTATTCCTGGTGCTGCAACAATCACCATCCTTTCATCAGTGCTTGGCACAGGATTTAGCACGGCAGGATGCTCAGTACATATTTGCTGAATAAATGAATGATCAGATAAACAAGAGTGATATTTACACTGTAGATTCTCCATTCCATCAATGAATTAAAAACAGACTTAGATACTTACAGAAAGACCTAGAAGTAACTTACTTAATCTTCCATTAAGTACAGGTGTCCTTTTGCCACTTCCTAGTAAATAATCAGATAAACTATGTTGAACCTACTTACAATGGGAATTTAATCTTTGTCGTAGCAGCCAGTTCCATTTCCAGACCATTTTATTATTCCAAATTGCACCAGAATCTTCTTCTATATATCTTGCATCCTTTGATCTCAATATTCCTTCTGAATCTGTGTAGGCAAGAGTTGTCTTATACTCCAATAACAGCTATCAAGTGTCCAAAGACTTCCTGTAGCCTCCAAATCTTCCTGCTAATGACAATGATTATCACTATATCAGCTGATATTTCTCAAGTATTTACCCGCTTGTTTGAACTTCACAACAATCCTGCAAATATGGTTCATATTATTAGTACCATTTTAGAGATGAGGAAACTGAAGCTTACAGATGGACGACATAGAGATAAAGAGAGATGCCTGAGGAGCCTCAGCTGTTAAGGGCTCCCCAAATCAGCTCCAGACACATGAATGAAGATTATTGGGGATTCCAGGTCCACTCACCATCTGACTATAATCAGATAAGAGGCCTTGAGGGACAACCATGCAGTTGAGCCCAGTCAATACCCAGAAGTATTAGAGATTATTTAAAAAAAAAAAGAACATTTTTGTTTTAAGTCACTAGGTTTGAGGTGGCTTGTTATGTAATAGGGAACCAGACCACTGACATAATCTTGTACTGCTCATTCAGGCCAGAGTCAGGGAAGACTCTGGTTAGGTGTGCATTAGGTAAATTCTCAGCAGATGCCACCTGCTGCTGCTATCACTTCCTTGAGTACTGCTGAGTCAGTACTATACACTGTTCCCTACTCATAGGATGAGTAGGGAAGGGGGAAGAGAGACTAGGAAGGTAGGGAGCAGTCTGTCCAATCTGGTGCCTTTTGAGGAATGACAGCAGCTTCCTACTGGCAAGAAGCATCCAGGCTATGGAGACTCCTCCATTTGATTCTTCTGTGTGGGGTTATCTTACCCCAGTGTCAGAAACAAGAAAAAACCCACCTTATCTGAAGAGTAAACAGGGGGATTTATGAGATGCCAGCAGAAGGGCTACAGCAGTAAAAGATATGACTCTGATTTGGCCATTGGCCCGCCATATTTTCAGAAGTTGATGTTGTAAGGTCTTGCTTGGGCAGATTCTCCTTCTGACTCCTTCCATGTTCAGCCCAGTATCTCTGGCTGCAGACAGGGAGCTGCAGAGTTCATGCCTATGCTTCTGGAACACAGCCAGGAAAGAGTGCAGACAGAAGCTCCCCTTCCCAGGCACCCAGCACAGGGCCTCTCAATGCCTGATTTGTACGCTTTTAGTGACGTTTGATAGTCTTACACCCATCACCAGCCAGAGCCCAAACCTT
Source organism: Canis lupus dingo (assembly GCF_003254725.2). Taxonomy (NCBI): domain Eukaryota; kingdom Metazoa; phylum Chordata; class Mammalia; order Carnivora; family Canidae; genus Canis; species Canis lupus. The sequence continues at coordinate 59,172,425 of NC_064247.1, read as the reverse complement.
AACAAAAGGGGAAGGAAGAAATCCTTTTCTGATGGTGAGTTTCTCCCTGGTTGGCCCTCCGACTAGCACAGATGACAGAAGAGCAGCTTTGGGAGAAAACCACAGGTCTAACCATAATTAAAGTAGATCCAGAGAATCTGGTTGTACCTGAGAAGTAAGAAGCCACCATCAAGGAGAAGGTAGGAAATACCCCTAAAATAATTAGGCTTTATCTTTTTTCATTGAATAAAATGTAACTTCTCCTGGTTGTCAATTTCCAAAGGACTGCTCTTTTCTAGGCAAAAAGTGAATTCAAGGGTGTTCATTCCCTGGGTGAGCAGATGAAACAAAACCCCAGCTGTTTCCCAGGACTAACACAAAGACAGGAAATGAATGGATTTGAAGGCTCTGTGAAGGTATTTGGAGCCACTGGAGATTTTTGTGCAGAAATTATTTAAGGCCAGCTTTGTGATGGGCAGAAGAGGCAAAAGAGTGGGCATGCCAGTGACGGATGGGTGAAGGGCAGAGCAGCGTGATCAGAATGACTCAGGAGGGATGGAGAGAGGGGTGGTTGCAGAGCCATTTCTGAGGAATGCAGATGGCCTGTGGCATGAATAGGGCTCCCCAGCGATGGAGCCTTGGTGACTCCCTTGTCTTCCTGAGCACTGGGTAGCCCCCACACTCTGCTCCAGCCCCCCCTCTCTGTTCACTTGAACACACCCAAACCCTTCTTCTCTCACCAGCATGTGTCCCTTCCTTCTCTGTGGTCAGCCCCCTGCCAGGCAGAGACAGAAATCCCAGTGGGTGGTGGGTGAGAGGTGGGCAGTCTGGGACCATGGGGTTCTCTGGGCCTGGTTGGATCCCTAGTGTCTGTTCACTTCCATGCAAACCCAGCCCCACCACCTTTGGGAAGTGTGCCTGAAGCAGCCTTGTGTATGGACATTTCCAGCACGTACAGCCAGCTTCCTGGCAAGCACCCCAGATGGCCATGGAGACAGCTCCGTGTTCTGTTCCTCCCACAGACGCTTTTCCGGGGCCATGGCTCTGCCTTGGATGGCCTTTTCCCTTGGCTGATGGCTGTCATATCTTCCCTCGGACTGCTGGGCTGTGTCTTATTGCCCTCCTACCCCAATGCCTACATCTTTGTCCCCCAATCTCTGCTCTGTCCATGTAAGCCCTTTGCTCAAAGTACCAGTGGGTCCTCATCACCTGAAGAAATGATTCTGCCCCCCTGGGGTACATTGGCATACCTGGAGTACCTTCCAAAACCAGAGCTATTTGATCTGAATGTGAACTCTATCCAGGTGACCCAGTAAGTGGCAACTGAATGTGTCCCACTAGTCCACAGAATGAAGTGGGGATGTCTAACTCATCCTTAAAGGCCTGGATCCACTTCCATAACCTTGTTGAAATCATATCCTGGACAAACCTCTGCAGCAGACTCGTCTCCCTCAGTTTCCCTGATGCTGCCACCAAGCTGGGATACCTTCCCACCCACCCCCTACACATGGAAGCCATACTTTTCCAAGACCCAGCTCTGTCTTCATTTAGATTCCCTAGAAACCAGCCTGAGGAGGATGCTCTATTGGAGGGGTTGGATTCCATAAGTGCAACAGTTGTGGAGGGGAAGGGAGGTGACGTAGAAGGGAAATGAATGTAAGATGCTGGTGAGCTACCATGCTGCCACAGCTTCCCCAAAACACATAGTGAGTTGCTTGATCAGGCAGGGCTTCTCCAGAGACACACTGGGGGAAGAAAGGAAAATAATTTACCCACAGTCCCTTCTTTCCTTCCCTCCCCTGTAGGGTCTTAGCTCTTGTGTTCCACTAGCAAACCCTGGTCAGGTGATCTAGAGAGACAAATGGGTGTGGCATCCTCACTCTTGTTGGACCTCCCAGGCCCACTCATCTGTAAAGTTCACATGCCTGAAGCACACACTGCCTTGGACTTCACATTTTGAATCTATCTGACTCAGTTTCCCCTCTGCAGTTGTCAATGAGTCTTCTTCACAGAACCTACAAGTCCTCCAGGAATGTTGATCAAAGAAGACCTTTCCTCCAGAGGACTTTGCCGGATCCTCTCAGCCTCCACCAGCAAGTGAAATTCTGGAGTGGCCTTCTTAGGAGGTAGCTTAGCAGGGCAGTGAGTAGAGAGGAGCTAAAGTAGGACCACTGGATCCAGGTCAGAGTGCGTGACCATGGATGAGTTACTCACCTCTCTGTCTCAGTTCCCTTATCTGTAAGGCTGGGAGGTGCCAATGCTTCCTTCCTAGTGTGGTTGTGAGGGGCAAATGAGGCAGTGCAAGTGGTAGTGGTATGCTGAGGGCCAGATCTGTGGTCAGGAAGGGCTCTGTCCCTCTTGTGGTGGCACCATGAAGGAGAGGGAGAAGTTCAGTTCTTGGAGGGCTGTACACTGTCTGGCCTTAAGACATTTCTTTCTTTCCCTCCTCACCTTCAGCAAGTTGCCCCACTGTCGTACATTGTGCCTTCTTGCTTCTATGTGATAATATGACACAGAAGGTGACTGCCAACCATTGCAAGATGCTACTCACTTTGGGAGCCACACCCGTAGGCGGTTGGCAGAGGCTTAGCTGTCAAAAAGAGCCCTTTGTCAGAAAGACTGACACATCATCTTTGGCCTCCTTTTCAGAAGGACAAGTGAAAAATTCTCATTTATAAGTGCAGCATCTGCTACCTGGGTTGGACCATCAGGAAGAGGTGGGTAGGACGTGTCCAACATGGAGGTCTGGGATCAATGGAACTCAACTGGGAAAGCTTGGGTCTGAGTTGAGATGGTCTCTCTCATATTCCCCTAGCCCGTTTACCTTTGCCCCTGGGCTCCTGGCCATTTGCACTACCCCTGCCCTCCAACCACAAGAGACAAGTCTATGCCTATTGACATTCAGAGGAAAAGCCCCAGTGTCACACTTCTCACCCAGTGTGACCATGGAGCTTCTCTCCACACACTCTTCCAGCCTGACAAGCTGGGGCTTCCCTCAGAAGGTGCAAACCCCACACCACCCCCGCCTTCTGTGCTCTCTCCCAGTGCCACATCATTCCAAGTCCGTTTCCTGTGTCATTGATTCCAGAATGAGATGTTCATTTGCTCTTTGAAAATAGCATTCAGAGCCATTCAAACAAGCCTCTTCGGCTCAGATAAATCACAGAGAATGGAATGAGAGCTCAGAGTTGTTTTTCATTTAGCGGAGCCCCGCTCTCCTGGAAAGCACCCAGGGCTTCCCAACTGAAATACAGCCTTCTTCTTAATTTCATTCTGCAAGCCCCCTGCCCACTGTCAGTTTGATTTAAGTGGTAATTCAATCCCAAAGTGAGCAGCCCCCTTTCAATGGTTCTCATTACTTTTCTGCATAATGTTATCATATATAAGGACCTGGGCTGAGGGACACTCACACCCCCACCATTACTCAGACACAGTGCCTGGTCTGGGAGCTTGGTTGGGGTCTGGTTTGGGGAATCAGGTATCTGTCTCATTCTTGGGAAATTGTGGTGTCATTTCTTCTCTCATGGGAAGGACAAAGCTCCGCTCATGATAAAACTTCATTTTTTTTCTCCATGACCCAAAGTAATATAGTATACTGAGGGCCTCTTACTACCTGGGGAGGGCACATGATAATCCAGGTCACAGACTGAACCACCTCAACAGGTAACAAAGACTTCTATAAGGCAAGGATGAAGCATTCTCAGAATGCTTGGGTGCTCTCCTGACTCAGCTGCCTTTGGTGATGACAAGCCCCACCAAGCCTGCTGGTACTAATGAGACCAGTTGGAGGTGGTTTGTGTTCCTAGGAAAATCTAGCCTATGTCCATAGTTCATTCAGTGTCATTATAAAAAACTCAGGATCTTGTAATTTTTCAAAATTCGTTTGTGTGGAAGTGTTCTCAGTGACCACACTCTGGGTGATTGTCTCTACAGCCATCAGCAGGATGTCTACACAGCTAGCTCTTGTTATCAAGCCAAAGAGAACAAGTGACCCAACCGTAGCATCTCCAGCACCAAGGAGAGCTCCAGGGGGTTTCCCCTAGATAGGTGATGAAGCAGAGGGGCAAGAACCAGAACAGTTAAAGTATAGACTCCCTCTGAGTCACAGATGGATGTGGCTTCCTCTGCACCCTCTCACCCCTGCCTCTGGCTCTGGCACATCCACTCACTTCCCAAACCCTGCAAGCCCAGAGATTTGGCTGCATCATTTCTGCCAAGTTCAAATCCTGATAGTTAGGATGCACAGATAGATGTGAAGAGGGAGTACAGAGCATGGGGTCTGGACAGATCTGAGAGAAGAGGGTCCTTTCCACATCTGGGCTTTCTTGTCAAAGGTGAGCAGGGGGAGAAATGTGAAGAAGAGCCAGCTGGGTCACAGGTAGAGTTTCCAAAAGTGTTTGCCTCCTTCTTGATTGGTGCAGCAGAGCCTAATGGGGCATGCTGTGATGCTGCAGGGTGGAGCATACAGGAGCAGGATAGGGAGCTCAGAACATCAGGGACAAAGTGAAAAGAAATAAAGAATCACAGATGCAAACACGGGGGCGGGGGGGCGGGGAGGCACATCTTTGCATTGGCAGCCGCTCCCAGTGAAGAGTGGTGTATTCAGAGTTACCTTTCTTCCTAAGTTTTATGACAGCATATAACAGTGGCAACTGCTTCACCTTTGTCTGGAAACCTGAAACCAAAATAAAAACACCATTCTGGGGACACTTACTTTGAAAAGGAAGTTGCATCTCCTTCTGAAGTCCAGCTGGGCCTCCAACTAGAAACCTAGCTGCCATGGAGGGAAAAGTTTGTGCCACCGCTGCTCCAGTCTTCCCTGGACCAGCCCCCAGCCTCACGGGGAAGGAGAAGGAGCTTGAACCTCCTTCTGGATGCACCCGCCAACCCCCTCTCCCCACACTCTTTCTTAGAGAAGATACAGAACAAGGTAAGGGGACATAAGTTTGACTAGTGATGGCATCGCCCTCTGACTCCCCAGTGTTCTGGGGTGAATTGTGTCACAAGGCCAAGTCTTAGCTAACATTAGCTCACAACGAGACCTTATTTGGAAATATGGTACTGTGGCTATGGCAAGTTAATGAAGTCACATTGGAATGGAGTGGGGCCCTAAACCAAAAGAACTGGTATCCTAATGAAAAGGGGAAATCTGGACACAGACACACTCACTCACACTTGCACACACACACACACACACACACAGAGAATGCCACAGGAAGATTGGAGTTCTCCTGCCACAAGCCAAGGAATGACCAGAAGCCAGGAGACAGGCTGGGGTCAGATGCTTCCTCAGAACCTTCTTGCTCACACCTTGATTTTGGACTTCTGGCCTCCAAAACTATGAGACTATAATATCCTGTTGTTCTAGGGCACCCAGTTTGTGGTACTTTGCTCCAGCAGTCACAGAAAACCAATAATCCAGGTTGAAAACCAAAACACAAAACCCCAAACCAAACCAAACAACAAAACAAAAAGGAAATGTGGAAAAGGGAACCTATGCTTTGCTTCTGGGGATGCCGCAATGGCCTCCTGACCAAGTCACTGTTTTAGGGAAGATTTGGTGTGGGTCAGTCCTGGAAGCCAATCGTGGCAGACCAGAGGTCTTGAATGACCAACACCCAGTCTATTTAAAATTACTCTCTGCAGAAAGAAGCAAACTATAATTTCCCTAAAGCAGGGTTTCTCGGTGAGGAAACTGTTCCATTTGGGGCTGGGTCACTTTTGCTGGGTGGGGGGGCGCTGTCCTGTGCATGACAGAGGTGTAGCAAGATCTGTGGCCTCTATACAGTAGATCTTCAGATGCCGGCAGCACACCCCTCCCCGGCTTCAGTGATGACCAAGGCCAGATTTCTCCTTAGGGGGAGGAAAATCCACCCTGATTAAGAGCACACTGTCCTAAAGGAGCCCATCATGCTTTCTTAGACTCCATGTTCTTAATTCTGAAGCTAATGATCAGGAGTGAAGCCGGAACTAGAGAGCCCTTGTAGACTAGGGGGCTGTGGGACCTAGAAGTGTGCAGTCTTTCTCAGCCATTCCTTTGGCTGGTTTTGTAGAACCCACTGCTCCCTTTGATTGTTAGACTCCTGAATTGGCTTCCTCTTGAGTAAAGTGACATGGGGACCTACAGCTCCCCACAAACCTATGTTCCTGCCACCTTGGTCCTTGGGAGTTGGGGCAGGACAGATGTTAATGAGATCCTGTGTAATAAGCCACACCATGGGACACTCAGCCATCTCCCTGCGGCTGGAGAGAAACCTCTCTAGCCATCCTCCCACACCAAGAGGCTTCTGCTGTGTTTGTATATTGGAAACCCCTCACAGTCAACTCTGCCAAATTCATTCACCCATTTTGGGTCCCCATATTTATTTTCTTGGCTTGAGTTCAAAAGCAAGAGCTCTATGCATTAGTAAATGGATTAGAATTAGTAAAAGGATACTAGAATCCCAATTTCCTCCTCTCACTGGTGAGTTTATTTTAATGGTATCCAGGCTGTTGATTTGTTTAAATCAATTAAATGACCAAAGTGGTATTGTTTTTTCTGCTTGTTAAAGACAGTTATGTATCCCATTCATCAACATGTCTCAGGGCATTCAGCCCCTCACTGATTCAGGAGAGGATTTCCCTGGGGAGCCCGTGGTCACTTCAGCCATCTGCCAGTTCACAGCCTCAGAAACACATGGAAGCTCCTGGAGTGTGTATGAGAAGCAAAGACAAAGGCATCACTTTAAGATAAAAAAGGAAGCTGATGGTCCTGTGTGCTGGAGAAGGCAACACATAAATTGTCTATCGATTCTGCAGTGGGTATGGGGTGGGGGCAGGAGATAGAGTGCTGCCTGCTTTCCTGAGCTCATTAGGGGGAAGGAATGGTCAATCCTAGTTGTAAGGAATGCTTTCAGTTATTGGACCACCTGAATCTTAAAATGTTTTATTTTTAAGAAAAGATGGTTTAGACTTTCTTTCTCCAGTTCTGTAGACCTTTGGCTGATGTGCACATCAGCTCTTTTGTGTTGACTGATCCCTAGTAATCATAGCTCCTGGTTGCATCCCTCTTGTCCTTCTGGGGTTGGTTCTTGGTCTTGGCAATGGCTTCACCCAACAAAGAAGACTGGAAAACTTAGCAGAAGGTTAATCATGCCATAGACACTTTTTTCTGGGTGGGGTGGGGTGGGTGAGGTTGTGGTTGAATGAGGGTGGACTGGGTGAGGTGCTGGGTCCAGCATAGTCCCACCCATCCTAGGCTAGAGGCAGTTTACAAGTTATGTGCCTTCAGGGTGACTTGGTCTATCCCATCCATTAAATGGGACAATTGGTGAGGCATATTACTTTGGTGGTGTGTTCAAATAATTCCAAATATTTGAAAATACATCAGACATGTCCGAAGGTGCTTAGCAGATATCGAATGCACTGAGGCCGAACAGTGTGGCTTTACTGAAAAGAAGGGTGCCTTATTGTCTTTGTTTTCTTAGACTAAGCCTTAGTACCAGCTGGTCTAGGGGCATGAAAACCTCAGCAGCTTGTGTAGGGACTTCACCTTGACGTCTACATCAGGATGAGCAAAGCCCCCGCCTCCATCCTGCAACTCCTGAAGGTGGAGAGCAGCATCTCTTGAACTCAGCACTATCAACATTTTGTGCCAGATAATTCTTTGGGGGGCTGTCTTGTGCATTGTCAGGTGTTTAGCAGCATCCCTGCTTTTTCCCAGCAGACTCTGCAGACATTGCTAGAGGTTCCTTGGAGGCCAACACTGCTGTGGTGAAGGACTGCTGTTCTGGCTGTAGGACGCTTACTCACACAGAAATAGCCTGCTCTGAACCTCTGTAAATTCTGTGTGCTCCATGGGACTCTTGGCTCCAATAAGGAAGGCCCTTTGGAATTTCTTGCCTGCACATAGGCACACAATTATAAGCTTTGGGGGCTATCTTATTCCTAGGAGGTGGTTTCCTCTGCAGGAATCTCTGCAGATGTGAGCTGGACTCAAACTGTTTCATAAAAGTGCGATGGGAATGCCCAAGGCTACTCTTGTGGATATTTGTGGTCTCAAGCACAACACTGGGGAATCATTTCAATCTGTCCAGACTCAGTGACACCCAACCCCAGGACCCACACATGGAGACCCAGAAATGCTTTCTTAGTTGTTGAGGTAGGAAAGCTTTGTCTTGAAAATAATGATCCAGGGAGGAAATTTTAGAATCTGTGAACTATGGCATAGAAACACAAATGCCCACATTCTTAGAGTTGGTCTCAGATAATATTGTTAAAAAAAATAAATGAACAAATAATATTTTTTTAAAAAGCCCTTTTGAGGTCATGGCCTCAACTCATGGCAATTCTTTTTTCATTTTTTTTCCATATTATGGTTTTTTTTTAATAGCAACATCAGAGTACTAAATATACACAGGAAAGTTGATATAGGTGTTGCATGTACAATGTTTTCCAAATACATAGCTTTGAGATACAGAAACAACTTAAAAAAAATTTAGAATAAAAGTTCACCTGTATGGAAATCACACCCAACCCCCCACCCCCACTCAAATATATCATGTCATTTCTGTTTATTAACATGATTATGATATGCATTTAAAGAAAAACACAACAGTAAACTACAATAGTTTAACTTTCAAGAAGATGGTATATAAATACGTCTATAAGGACAGTTGTGGTATAGATATATGTATAACACTTAAACAGAGAGGCTTTCGTTTTGCTGTTGAAAAATAACAAGTGCTCCATGTAAAAGTATAAATAAACAGTTAACAGTTTATTGTATCAGAAAATAATTTAGGAAAATCAAAATAAACCCAGCTTTACTATACATGAGGAAGGGGGGGGATAAAGTTCTACAACATTTAACTTAAAACCTGTGAAAATAGGCCATTTTGGCCATAAGCATTTAATTTCTCATCCTGTGGTTCAGGGTCATGATCTGTGAGTTTTCCAGTTCCATGGGTGAGCTGGGGAGGAAGAGGAGGAGGAGAGAGATGGGCCTGTCTTTAAATTTATGTAACTAGACATGGCAAATTCAAGTGTTATTTAGATGCACTAGGAATGTGGAAAATGGAAATGGATCCTTCTGATTCTCAAGGTATGTGTCACAAAGATGCCCCATGTGAAAAACCCAGCCAATAATCTGGATGCTTCTCTGAGTATTCTCTTTATCTCACCCAAATGCCCAGGTGTGCCAATGGCTTGGTGATGTGAAAGTAAAACATCCAAATGGTTGACTGCCTTTTCCTTCCTAGTGGCACTCTAATGATCAATGATGAGTTTAGTCAATGACAAATTAAACCAGCAAAGAGGCGTTCCAAAGCTAATAGGACTTTTTTTTGTATAAAACATACATAGGTGCCAGATTTGTCAAGTGTGCAACTCCAGAGGGATCTCTGCAACTGGTCCTCACTGGTTCAGCATTGAACAAATAGTTTCCACTGAATGAAACAATAATTGAAGCGTTTCAGATATTTCCCTTCTGTTTGGTTACTGGTAGTTTCTAAATGTTTTGCAGTAAACATTTATTCCTTCTGGGAGAAAATGTAAAAATAATGTAAAAATATGATCCATGTTTCCTCCAATGTCCATTTTAACACTTTCTGGGTTTAACTGATGTTCAAGAAGAGTCCTGATCAATAGCGTGTGTAGAGAGACTGAAAACCTTAATCTATGGCTGATCCATACCTCAATCACAAGGTAAGTAAACTTAAACAACTTAACAAGTTAAGGTTGTTAAAGATTGGGGAAGGATTTGTTGTTGTTGCTCTGCTTTTCATTTGACTCATTTTAACTGAAGGGTAACTGAGTTCTGGGCTCCAGCACTCACCATCTTACTTTGCAGGGAAGGTGAGAGAAGGAAATGATCCAGATGGGGCTGCCAGAAGAAAGGGAAAACAAAACAACACAAAACTCTAGTCTTCAAGAAAACAATCACCTGGTCACATGTTTCCCCTAAATCTCATTTTCATTCCAAATTCACAAGTTCCCACATGTCCCTCTCACCACGACTGGTGAGTGTTTCTGGGAGCAACAAATGCCATGGATGTTGTTCTGTCTTCCCACCGAGAAGTACAAACACGGGGGTCTCTGAAACGTTTGCTGAACCTCAAGCCATTCCATGTCATCTTGGGCTGGGAATTCATCTCTAAGAATTGGTTCTATGGTCAGTTGACTGAAAACCAACTTTGCCAAGGACCTTTCATCCTTCTGAGGAAGAAACCCAAATGCAAGTGAAATGGAAACAAAAAGCCTATTTTTTAAAATGTGTCTGTCTGTCATGACAGTTCAGTTCAAGGAGTGTGTGACCAAATGTGGGATCCACCATGCCCGCTGACTTTTCAAAACCAGCTGCCCATCCCTGTTTTTAATGCCCTTCACTGGGAGAAGAGTTGTGCTTTTATGCAGAACTGGTGTAGTACCTTGGAGCACCTTAGACCCCTCCTCTCTGGGACTTCCATTAAGTTTGTGTTTTCCTGCTATAAACTCATCAAGAAAAATGCTCTAGTTGCTTTGTAGACCTTAAGTAGTAGGTACTCACATAACATATTAAAAATCTATATGCATAAGAGAGAAAATGTTGAGTGGAGTTCCCAGCCCAAAATAGACCTTGGAGGCAGAGGGGAGGGTCCCTTCCAGTGGCAGTGGCTGCTTCACAAAACTTGGTCAAGAACAGTGCTGCGGGCTTACTGTTACACCCTTCCATGGACTTCAGCAGCTTACAATGTCAGCAAAGCCCCTGTCTCTTACTCCTGATGGTCTCCCAGAATTTGGAAATCGAGGTTGGATGTTATAATGGCTTTGAGATTGGCCCTCTTGGCTTGTAATGATTGAAGAGTGAAGAACAGATGGTTGTCATAGAAATGGGACAGTGGCCCAGGAAGTTGGTATAGTGATATCTGCCTTTACAGTTCCTTGTATAATGATTTGAAATCATTATATGAGGGTCCGCAAGGGGTTCCCCTTTCCTAGACTTTTGTGGCTATAAGTCTTCATGGTACAAAGTACCATGGTGCCAAAAAGTAGATGTTAGGACTGCATATAGTGTTCTAGCTTCTCCTATGGCTAATATTCTCTCCGATTCTCTGGAAGCAATAACTTGCCGTATTTAGCCAGACTAGCAAGAATTGACAGGTGCCAGCCCAAAAGCTATAAGCATCAACACTAAAGAATTTTATCGCAGAATTTAAGAAATCTGATAAAGAATAACCAGTGTGATCAGCTGAGTTAATGTCCACATAAGAATGAAGCTTGTAGGGATTTGTTATTTGGTGTTGCAGATATTTAGATGTTGATTTATGTGTGAAAACCCAGGTCTCCAGGGGATTCTATTTTAAGAAAGAGACCACCTGGGAAAAAATTAATTAACTTTCATACAGAATTTCCTAAATCTGATCCTCTGCATCATTCTCGCCACACGTTTTTCACCAGATGTTTTATTCTGAGATTCAAGATATTGGCAAGAGTTAACTCAGCCTCAGGGGATGTCTCAGCAACTCTCTTCGCTTATTATATTAACCTATTTAATTTACACTATTCATGGTACATGTGTGTGTTCTGATTCTACCCTACACAGAAAACATAACATGACTATACATCCACTGATCCCTGCCCCATACTTACTAGCTGTTTAAACTACCCCTACCCCACATAAACCTACGTGTCCCAGATGGGTAAGTTTGGCCAGCTTAAACCATGTCTCTTGATTCATTCAAAATTATTCTCTTGATTCTATGCACACTAAATCTTGGAGCATTTGACAAAGAATCAATCAAGTGGGAAATGCAATGGAAAGATTTATTTTAGCATTCCAGCTCCAACACAGACACATATTATAACCAAGTTGACTATTCTCTTCAGTTGCCTTTACATCTGGGCATGGGCTGTGCAATTACAAGGGTGAAGTGTAGACCTGTCACTGGCATGATGTCTGAAAATCCATGGAGAGAAGCCGCTTGCCTCCACGTCCCTGCTGTCCATGCACTACTGCCTTAAGGAGCCCATGACAAGCATCTGTCCTCCTGCTCCTGGGTTGTTCTGCACTCATGGTGCCAATGCATGCACAGCTTTCTCCTCTGCTGCAGCCTGTGTGTTTAACCCCCTCCAGCCAAAGTGAAATGAAGTGGAGGGGAGTATGTACAAACACATCAGAGCCTGGCTGTCTGTTCTGGTGTGGCAGCTACTCTGATTAAGCACAAGCATTACTAATGGCCCTTTGGCAGGAGGAGAGATTGTGCAGAGTTGATTCCTCAGCCAGGGATAGTCTGCTCACATGGTGACTGATTTGAATTCTAGAAATTGAGTATCCTGTGTTTGCTGGTTGAGATCGTTCTAGAATCATCTGAGGTCAAAAAAGAAGTTTACTTCTGTTTGCTTGATGACTGGGGTGATCTAAACAATGATGATTCTCTGCCCACACCTCTATTTACCCACTTCGAGTGTAATCGAATGGAAACTCTAACCCCCAAATGCAAAACTATACACAACCATGCTCCACACTTTTTGGAAGGAAGGGCAGGCAGCATATTTCAAAATGTCAAACAACTATTTAAGACCTCGCCAAAACCCCACAAATTATGCTGAGTGTAACTAACACAAAAATCTTGGCTCAGAGTAGGGGATGAAGAGCAAGTTTGTCTTCATAGCCGGAAGCACATCGATGTAAAATAAGTCAGGAAGAATAATCAAAAACTCTCAGATGGTGAGAGTTTTGCTCATTTATGTGGGCTGTGCTATTTACATTGGAAAACAAACAAACGATCAAAAAACAGTATGGCATAGCAAATTGACAAACTGCACCAAAATAACCATTCCAAAATTACATGAATCATGGCGTGTTTTGGAGTATCTGCTTACTTAAAAGCAGATGTTGTTTAAGAAGTACGTTGCTAAGTGTGATCAGTATTGAGGGTGAGCTTTGGAAAAGGCAGCTGCCTTCTCTTCTCATACTAGGAGGAATGACTCTCTCTGGGCCCCCCAGTCCCCAATGGGCTGCGTCTCTGTCCTTGGACTCCTGTGTCTTCCTTGAGAATTGGTTGACCTAAGTAAGACTTGGCAATGTACATATGTGCACAGGAAGGGTCCATGGAGAGAGGCAGTGGTCAAGGAAGAGGGAAGTTCATCATTTTGCTTCTCTGCTTCCCCTGTAGGGCCACTCCCTGCCAGAATGGTGAGGAGTTTGGGGGGAAATGAGGTGGATGATTTGTAATGACTGGGACATCTCCTCCTCAGCATTGCACTGCATTTTCATCCAGAAGGTAGGAGCAAGGTTTCCTTATTCACTTCAACCCCAAACCAGCCCTCCTTAAGCAAGTGACGGTTCCCAGGAGACACAAACAGCCCTTCCTTCTCTTCCTGCTATCATTTTGCCCCATTCTCTTCCTGTCACATATCTCATTCTCTGGAAATCATTAATTTTTTATTCTATGTTAATTATCTGCCTCCTCCCAGAGTAGAAAGCAAAACCCATTAGGGTAGGATCGTGTCCATCTTGCTCTTCACCATGTAGCCAACATAACAGAAGTTCAAGTCTTTGCACGAGCAGATGAATGATAAATTCGGGCAAGCCACAAAGAATTGCTTCTCTTCCAACTGCCTCTGTGAATAGTGTCTTCTTAAGGGGCTCATGCGCTGAAACAAGGGTGGCCTCAGTGCCCTTCCCCACTGTGATGTGTGGGGTGACTGGGTGGAGACAGGGCAATGTGGGGAAGGACAGCTCAGGGAGGTGCCGACACTCACTCATGCTGGGACCTCCTTGATGAGACAAGATGACGGTGTCACAATACAGACAAAGAAAGGTATGGATTGATGTAAGTTATGGGAAGACCCAGCCTGACCTGACAGGGCTGCAGGTCCCGACTCTGAACCTCAGCCCTGGCTCCTCGTCTTATCTCCCAAGAGACTGGGGTCAGCCCAGCTTCCTGAGCTGCTGATGAAACTGGACAATCTGGGAAAAGAAGCAAAAAAAAGATGGAATAACTCCTCGGACAATAAGAGTCAAATGGAGACTTACAAGGCAAAAGGGTCAATTCTCTGATATGTGCATTTCCTTGATATGACAAATGGGGATGGACATCCTCACACAAAATTTCAAAAGACCAAAGCCTATACAGAAGATTCTGCTAGGTGCTGAAATGTGGCTGAGAAAGAGCAATGTATCCGTAAGAAGGAAGAGTGCTCGAAGATGTCAAAGTCATGGGAGTAACTACTGAATTCTCAGGTGTCAAATTCAGAGTTGGTGGGATTTGCTGGTAAGTCCATGTTCCTAAGTTTCAAATGCTCCATGAAGGATTGAGATAAATATCTAGTCAAATGCAGCATGAGATGTCCACCCAAATTCAGGATGGGGAAGGACCAGACACACTTGGGAAAACTCAAGGCTTCCTAAGTGGTGTGTCCTTCCCACGCAAGAAGAACATGGATTGTGGAGACTAACAGCCCTCTGATGTGCCCCAGGGGTCCCTACACTTCCACACCCCGTGAAATCAGGCTGTAGCCAAGGAGACAAATGCAGTGGGCACATGGCTGGGCTTTGCCCTAGATGTTACTGGAATTCGAGCCCAGTGGGGAATGACCAGGAAGCCTTCCCAGCCGAGCCTGGAGCCCCTTCCCCTTGGCACTCAGAGCTTGTCAACAAAAGTAATTATACTCATTATTTCAATCAGATAAAAATGACAAATGCACAAAGATTAGAAGTAATTAAGCCTAGAAACAGACTTGACTGGACAGCAGAGTGCCCAACACCCAGCCCAGTTGTTCCAAAAACTTAAACAGTAGATGATGGACAGTGCTCTGTGTGCCGGCAGGGGCCTTGACCTTGGATTTCAGTCACCTCAGGGATGAAATAGAGATGAACAAAAATTGGAGGACTTACCAAACTGTAAGGCTCTTCCTCTGAGTGCTTTTCTTGAGGGAAAAAATATCTACAGCAAATTAAAGACCAGGCAGATGGAACTCTGGCGGAGCACTGCAGGCCTGCAGGAGGCTGAGGAGAGCAGTGGGCAGAGCAGAGCATGCCCCGCCCCCCCTTCCGCTGCAGAGGCACGGCCACACCAACCACATGGACACACACCATGCAGGACGTGTGTGCGCAGGTCCTGACTCTGGAAATCCTGTACTATCTCACTTTATAGACGTTCTCCTGGGAGAGCTGAATTCTGTAAGCCTGTTCACTTGCCTCTACTATCCTCTTGTATAGAGATGATGCTTCCACGTTTCCAGGTGACCATTTAAAAACTAAAATCCCTACACACACTCCCTCCATCATCATGAAACAGTAGCCTTCACTGAGTTGGATTTGTTTTGACAGATGTCAACTCAGAACAGACTTCCTGGTGGGGAATGTGCAGGCATCTCTTGGCCGTGCGTGTGTGCAGCGCCCAGCCCCGCCCTGAGCATGTGCCCAGTGGGCTGGGGCTATGTGTGTGTTGGGGTGGGGTGGGGGGCTTTGTTATCGTAAGTTTCCTTCAAAAGCTCGGCATCACATGGCATTTTGGAAAGAGTTCAGGCATCAGGAGTGCAGCCCGAGGTCTGAGGAAGGGGTTGAGCAGCAGTCAGAGGTGTGGACACCAAATTGTGGTGTCATGAGGAATCCAGGTTCCTGTTGTTAGTGAGCAAACAGATACCCTGCCATTACCTCCTTCTCGGCCAGGCTCCCTGGCTCAGGGTGTCAGAGAGTGGAGAGCAGCTTCCATTGCCCTAGTAGGCGCAGACAGCTCTTGCCTCATGCTCACACCAAGCTGTGCCCACCTGAGTCAGGAGGGCCTCCATGCCACCTCCAGCCACCTGAGGGTAATGAGATGGATGATGGATGGGGAAACGTGTGCCTTCTAGTGTCATGCAGGTGAGCCCCAGGAGATGCCAGTGGCAGGTGTGTGTGTTGTTTCCATAAGTGCTGAAGCTTTGGGAAATGACAATACCAAAACCAAAACCAAAACCAAGAATCGGACTTTCCCAGATGGTAAGCCATTCCAAACAAAATAGACCTAGCACTATGGTCTTCTCCTCCCCTGACATCGCTTTGCTCCCCCATATGCTAGGAGGTGCAGAAGTACATTTCAAGGTGTACTAGAGGGGAACTGAGTCTGATGGAAGAAAGAGGTCACCAGCCTGGCCAAGAAGTGGGCACAAGGCTAACTGCCCACCTAACCTTCAACCTTTTGACCTGGTTTGCGGGTCATTTCACGAGATGGGTTTGCACACCCTACTGGTGAAATCATAGTCACATGCGGGCCATCCATAGAAGACAGGCCACATGCACCTAATCTGGGCTCCCTGTGAGGAGAAAACAAGATCCAACGGAGCCTCCCATCCCTTACAGTGCCCCTACACGCCGCACAATGGGGCACCAGGGCACTGTTATATGGCTGGGACTGGGATGGAGTTGCCTGCCCCTGCTGTATTTCCAACAAAGTATGTGTGGTTGGGATTCCCTTCCACAAGGCTCCAGCCTGAAGTCCCTATTTCCACTGGGAAGCCCCATTGTAGGATTCTTGATGGCAAAACACAAATGTTGATCAACTAGCACCAGCAAGAGACACAGCCTCTCTGCTACAGTCACCATCAAGGTTCAAACTCATGCTTGGGTTCTAGAAAGAGCAGCAACCTGTCCACCAATGTGTGTGGAAGAGAAGTGAAACACGCCCCGGCACAGCTCCCATGGGGGTAGCCTGGGTCCCTCACACATGGAATGATTCCTCCTTTTCAAACAAACTGGGGCCCTTGTATATTTTTGGGTTCTGTTCTGACATACGCACACACATTATAAGGATATATTCCTTTAATTTTTGGAACTGGAAAATTTTCTTTAATTCGGTCTATGCTTGTATAACACAAAGATGGTCAGGAATCCACCACCCACCCAATCTGACGCTCAGCCCCATTTGTAAGCAGCTGGCTACATAAATGTGTGCGTGGCTGTTAGGTAGCTTCTTCAAACAATTAAATGAAAAAAGATCGTATTTATGTGTCTCTCTATATATATGTATGTATATAAAACCATGGCATTCTTAATTCTGGCCCAAGTTAATAAATGATACATCTAGTGCCACTCACCAAATACCAGCAAATGCAGGATGTGTCATTGAGGGGTCTGTCTGCGTGGGTCCAGGCTATCCCCCGGGATGGATGGCAATGGGATACCAGGTCACCAGAAGGAATGTGCTCACTCGTGGAACTGCATTTCCAATAGATGCATATATATGCGTGTACGTGTTTGTGTGTGGCTATGTGTGCATGTGTGTGCCTGTGTGTGCGATATGTTGCCAAAGTAGAAAACACCAGTTTATTCTGTTCATACTAAGCATGTTAAATAAATCAGATTTTGTAACCGATAACATTTTTTTAAAAAGGAACATTGAAGATATTCAAAAATTGCTACAGTACAAAAAAAGTGTGTGTGTGTGTCTGTGTGTATTTATATATTTATATATGTATATTAACCAGAAATAGCGACTCTATTGGAAGATTCCCACCCCCCATTTTCTGTAAGATTTCTACGCGTGGTTCGCTTGGCTTCGGCTTGGTCACCAAGTCTTTCGGGTCAGTACATGGCACATAATGGTATTATTGGCACAGGTTCAGAATCAGTACAAATCCCAGGCTTCAGGTGCTTCCTGCTGGCCTTCTCTGTCTCCAGCTTCTTTCTTGCTTTTCTTCTTTCTGTTCTCCAAAGAAAACTCTGGCAGAAGGCAGTCCCCCATAGGCGTGAGCATTTTTATAAAAATATATTTGGCCTATAGCGTCCTGCTCTTTGAGCTCCCCACCGGCAAACTGAAGCGGTAGGTATGGGGACCCTCCCCGTAGAAAGTTTAGTTTTAGGTTTTGTGTGTGTGGTTGTTTTTTTTTTTTTAATTTAATTTTTTTTTTTTTTTTTTTTTTTTTTTTTACAGGTTCACCAACGGAATCCTGTGTGGAAAGAAAACAAGAAGAGATTAAATAGTAGGGAGCCAAGGGCAGGATGAGTCTGTGCAGCCCCTCTGAGCCTCTGCAACCAAGCCCCAGGCTGCGCGCTGGCTTACAGACACCAGTGTCCCCAAGCAGGCAGGGTGTCTGCCAGCCTTGGGCACCAGGAATTGGTGCACATGCGAGGAGTCCCAGGGACCTCGTGCTAATCATAGTAATTGATGAAGGGGCTGTTTCTTCTGCCCACATCAGGAGTGAGCCTGCGCTTCCTAAGAGGGGCTGGGACCACCCCTGCATTAACTATGAGGGTGCCAGGCACCCCAAGCCTGTGGGACTGAGCGCATCTAGCACCACGCTGAGTCCCTTTCCAGCTCCTACCCGCCAAGAACGCAGGTGCTGCCCACTCCATTTATGGATGGTGGGAAGCAACAGAGTCCATTTCACTCCACTGCTCAGCTGGAGGCTCAGTGAGGCTGGGACTTGGAGAGATTCATGGACTGCATCAGAAAAACCACATCCTGGGTCTCCCCAAGAGGTGATCTTGCTGACAACAGGAAGAAGGTGAGTCACATGTGCCTGCAGGCCAAGTTAGCTGACTGCGAAGGAGGGGCGGCTCTTACCCAGCCCGGGCATAGCTTCAGAAAGTAGGAACCCCAAAGTCTTCCCGCCCCCGTGACAGATCTCAGAGGCCAGCATCTCCCAGAGAGTCAGGGAGCTACGGCTGTTCTGGGCATGGTGGTGGGTGTTGGAGCACGTCACGGCTCAGCCTGGAGGCGCTGTTGCTGGAAGGAGGGGGCATTGTT
Source organism: Canis lupus dingo (assembly GCF_003254725.2). Taxonomy (NCBI): domain Eukaryota; kingdom Metazoa; phylum Chordata; class Mammalia; order Carnivora; family Canidae; genus Canis; species Canis lupus. The sequence goes on along the minus strand of NC_064247.1, from coordinate 59,153,757 downwards.
TCTCTCTGCTGTCACTTGGAGCCCTCTGCACCCACAGTTACAGGAAATGAGGACCTGCAAACAGCATAAAGGGGGGTGACACTGCACCCTCATCTATGCTGGTGACACAACTAGAATGGAGGCAACAATTCTAAAATGAAACACAGAAGGACACGGCTGCGGCTCTGGCATCTCCGTAGCACCTTCCGGCACAGCGGCCAGCCTGGCCCCATCCTAGTCATAGGCTGAGCTGAGCACGTTGGAAAACAGGGTCCTGCGCCCGCCTCTGCTCCTCAGGGTGGGAACTGTGAAGATGGGTTTCTGCAAGCTCCCCGGGAGACCCTGATCACGTGCCCGGCCTGGGCTCATTACCCACTAGGGGGTAGGGTTCTTCATCCTGAGTCAAGCCCGTGGGATTATCCTCCCCGGGAATGAGGGCTTCAGGGCACCCAGGCTGGGGCAGGGTGGGGGGCACATCTTTAGGCTTCAGGCTGCAGGAACTCAGACCCCTCTGTACCGGGAGCCTGAGCACAGTCTCCTCCACCTGGGCAGGGGGTATGGGGGTTCATTTCCTTTCCAGGAACCCTCCTGGTCTGGACAGGAAGGCAGGGCCCCTGGGGGCCTCCTCACCTCCAAACGACACATTTGGGCAAGTCCAGGAGGCCTGAATAGAACATCTACTCATCTCCTATGGGGCTGCCCACTCCACCGTGAGCGGTGGGAGGGGGGGCGGGGGGTGTCATGTTGTGTAAAGAAACAGGACATCTCACCAGATGGGTGCCACCACCCTCGGCAGCTGTTCTCCAGCTGTGCTCTGCACTTGCTCACCTCCACTTTCTAGGATGGGGTGGGGGTGGGGGTTTAAAAAATGAAGCCATTATAACAGAGAGAGATGTCCCTCCTGTGTGTCTATCTTCATTCTAGTTTTTGGAAAGCTAAGAATGTGGAGACAAATCTTCTATGACTCCACTCATATGAGGTCCTAGAGGAGCAAAAAGCATAGAGCCCGAGAGGAGAAGGAGGCACCAGGGGTTGGATTGAGGGGCGGTCAGTGTTTCATGGAGTCAGAGTTTCAGTTTGGGACGATGAGGAGGTTCTGGAGACAGGTGGTGGTGATGGATGCATGATGTCGTGAACGTGCTTGATGCCGCTGTGCTGTTAAAAATGGTTAAAATGGTCAGTTTCACATTATGGACATGTTACCGCTTAAAACTTAAGAAATGTACATCAAAAAAACATGGAGACACTGAAGCCTGTGCCTGGTGAGTGTTTGGTTTGAGCATCTGTCCCCTGTCCCAGCACGATGACGAGCAGCGCCCCCTCCTCACTGGCAGAAGGTCCTGCGTTAGAGCACAGGTCACACTAGCTGTCCCCGGACGGAGGGAGGTTTCCTGCGAGAACCTTGGCAGGGCTGCTTTCTGATCCTTTATTCTGAGCTTAACCAGACAGATGGAGGTGCCAGACGCTGCTTCACCCCTCCCCTCGGGCCAGCCATCTCGTGGGGGGACATCCGTAGGGACTTCAGTGCTTCTGCCTCTTTGCCCTGCATCCCTTTGCCTCAACGTTCCAGGCAGCTGCCTGGCCTCCGATGGCAAATCTCTGACTCTGTGTCCTTCGGGTTTCTGTGGTTGGTCACCTCCCTGGGGAGGCCTTCCTGGATGTCCCTTCCTTTCCTAACTGTGATCTCTATTTCAAGTTTGTCTATTAGAGCGTGCTCTTGTAGGATGAGCTGCACGGGCTCTCACTTGAGTGTGTATGTGCCATGTGTCGCCCCAGCTGTCACAAGTCCTGCGAGGTCCACCTTGGCTCGCTGGGGCTCCAGCTCTGTGCCTGGCCTGGGGCCTTCAGTACTAGATGCAGCTAAGGGAAGAGGCATCTGTGTGGAAGTAGCCTTGTCCGCAGCCCTTGAGACTAAAGCCTGAAATGACCTTCACATGCTGCCTACAGGTGGATTATGACTAGGAGAGCCTCATGCAAGGGTTGACAGAGGGGCCCTTGTGCTGCTCGGGGACAGAGCCTCTTCCAAACCTACAGGCATCTGTCTCTACCCAAAAATCTCAGGATGAAGAGGCAGAGAGAGAACGAGAGGGAGGGAAGGACAGGGACATGGCTCCAGCCCTGTGCCCTGAATATCCACTTGAAGAGCAGTACTGGCTTCCCGCAGAGGTTCACGGGTTCCCTGTAAGGGGTTCCAACAAGGGTGGCATCGCCCTGATAGGACAGGAGAAGGGCGTAAGGCTACCCTGGCCACCTTCCATGTCTGCCCTAGGTTCCTGCTGCTTGCACTCAGCTCCTGGGAGGGCTTGCGGCTTTCTGTTCTCAAGGCTTGGTGTGTGAACCTCCCAGCTGGACACTGACCCTGAGAGGGACCAGAGAGGGACGTGCATCCCAGGCCAGTCGGGAAAGATAGCCAAGAGAACCCCTCCACCCCCACCCCCACGTCCTGGCTGGAGGAACGTGGCGAAGGCGTCCACACCTGGTTCCCGGCCAGAAAGAGAAGCTGTGCCTTGCAAAGTGATCTGAGAGATTGGGATCTGGGATAAATTCTGACTTTGGAGAAACTAGTGCCCTCTGCTGCCTGGAAAGAGATTGTGGGCTTGCCTGGCCCCACCAGCAGCCAACCACATGGTGGGTCCCAGGCTCAAAGATAAGTGACTGCTTTTGCAAAACAATGAACAGACTATGGCAAGAGGGCCCTGGAGCCACTGGCTGCTAGTTAAATTTCTCCGCATCCTGAAAGGGCTACTTTGCCACCAAGTTTGCCTTGCTGCTGGTGCTCAGCTTAGATCAGTTTGCAGAGTGGTCTGCATGCTGCTTGGAAAACAGTGTTCCTCTGAATTGCAAAAGCTGGGTATTCTGTTAATGTATTTTTTAGAACAAAGCGGGAAGGCTCAGGTGCGTTTCTCGGGTTTTATTAGTTATGTCTTCAGTGTGTTTTTGAAAATAATAATAAAACATGATTTATTTCTTACTGGCTTCAGATGCGGGAACTTTTATTACTTTTTGGGCTCTGTGGGGAATAAGTGGCCTTGGCAAATGCAAAGATCTGAACACTAATGAGGTTTTCTGAAGTTTACTTGTTATATGAAAAACGACAGGAAATTAGCCCAAGAGCCAATGGCAGGCAGGTGTCCCCGGCCTTTTTCCACGGAGTATGGAAAAGGCCAGTTTCATGGTGTCACATCCAGAACAGCCGGGTGCCACTCTGGAGGTGGTCTGAGGCACGAATTTGCTGGAATCTACTGTAGAGGCTAAATAGGGAAGACAGGGTGAACACCTGCCCAGATTGGGGTGCTGTGTCCCGGAGTGCAGGCACCACCACCCACCTGCCTGCAGGGAAGCGAACGTGGCCACCTTTGGGTCCCACATGTGTGTGGGGGTTAGCATGAGCCGACAAGATGGTGTGCTAACAAACTGCTATATCATCATTAAAAATGCATTTGCAGAGGCTTAAAAGCTATGCAAGAGATAAATATCTCCGCTGGCTCTTAAACCTTAATTAAATGTTTTAGTATTAATTGCTATTTATTTAAGGGACAATAAGTACCCTAGTAAATCTGAGCGATCTTCCTGGCCATTCTCCGCTCGATGCTCATGTCCAGGCATTAATTGCAAGAATCAGGGATACTTAGAATCCGAATGCTTTCCTCCCCGTGAGTGATAAACAGTCTGTCCGGCACATGGTGAAGGAATCTTTAAGAATTTATCAAAGGCTAACAAGACTGCGTGGCCTTCCTGTTCTGCATCTGTGGGAACAGGTGGTGGCTGGAGCACCCAGGTGTGGCGGCTGCTCAGGGTGGGACTCAGAGTAGGTCCTGTTGGCTCTTCTCATCTCCCCAGACGGCTCACCTGGGATCCACAGTGAATGGGGCAAGATGCATCACCTCCTACAAAGGGAGGTGGTCCTGAGAGAGCTGCTGGGGTGAGCTGGCAGGTGGGGTCCAGACACCCCAAGAGGAACGTGGTCCAGGCAGGGCCCACCTGCAAGTAGCAGATGGGGAGAGCCCACCAATAGTCCATGGGGTCCTTTGAGGCTCTCTGTTGCTAGAAGAGAGAACTGGGACACAAAAGCTTTCTGGAGCAGAAGAGTCAATAAAAGCACTTTTTTCTACTTTTTTTTTTTAAGTCAGGGCTGTGGCTCCCTGTTCCAATGTGGATGAGAAGGCTGGTGGCTCAGGCTTTTGGGCACTCCTGTCTATGTGGTTTCCGCCCTGCAGAATTGAGATGAATGTCCCAGGATGCCAACTTACTGGGAAGGCCCATCTTCAGCTGCCACCGACTTTCTTCCCACTTGGGGTTGGGCTGGGTGTGGGACAGGGAACAGAGCCAGGCCACCTGGGGGTGATCTGGCCACACCACTTGCAACCTGACTGACCTCAGGCAAGTCACTTAACTGTTTCATGCCTCAGCTTCCCCTCTGTAAAGTGGCATTTCTGGCAGAACAGTATGAGTCCCTAGATGTAAAGAGTGCTCCATAAGTACCCTCTGAAAGTCCATGTTAGGGCACCTGTCCCCACCTCCACCAGCAGGGGCTCCCTGGAGCATAGGGCATGCCCACTTCCAGGCCATGAGCCTACAGCTCTTGAAAGAAGGGAGCAGAAGCCTCGATGTGCAGGGCCAGATCAATGTCTTATGCTTTTATGCATTTTTAAAATCCTAACAGGGATGCTGGCGACCACCAAGCCATCCTGCAGAGTTTCACCAGGCAGGCGGGAACTCCACTGCTAATAAGAAGCTCCCTGTTGCTAGCCTGGTTGGAACTCCAACAGGAGCTCTGTCCCTGGCCTTAATGAGGTGAGTCACATTGAGGAAGTCAGAGGCACGAGCTTCTGATGGATGGGCCATGCAGGTGCATCTGGCCCTTGAATGATCGGGAACAGAGGGCATCCTACCTAACACGCCTGCACAGCCCCAACAAAGGCCTTCGGAGCGGGTAGGGAGGAGTGCTTTCCATTCTAATCTAATCATAGTTCTCTGCCCGATGGCTGAACACCAAGCTAAGCAGGTCATTTTGGCTTCAGGACAGGAAGTGAGGGCTGGAGATTTGATTTGGAGCAAACATTCGATTCATTAGGGCTGGATTAGGACTGACTCGTTGAGTTCTATTTCTGAAAGCCATAGGCTCCTCCAGCTGCCCTCTCCCCCCGGACTCTGAGCTGAGAGCTGGCCCCTGAAGGGGCACACCTGCGCCCCCCGGGGAAGCACCTGCTGCCCACTCGGACAGTGATTCCTGCATTGGGAGGCAGGCAGAAGGAAGAAGCAGTATTTTCAGATACTGATAATGTCCTAGAAACCGAGTTCCCTACTCAGGGAAGGGATCTGATGTCACAGAGTATCTGAGGATGAGAAAAAATGAGGATCCTTAGAAAACCCAACGTCAAAAAAGAAAAACAAACCAGAAAGCCCAAAGCCTGGTTGCCTCTACTGACTGCGCGTCGAGCATGTGCAGTCATGGGGGCGAAATGCTCTTTCTCCCCCCAGCAGCCTGCGTGTTTGGAAGATTTGGTGCAGAAGAAAGCAATTTAACGTTAGCATTAAAGTTAATATCACTGAAAGCAAACCAAATGTTCCTATCCAGCAGAGCGTGGAAAATTCATCCTGTTTTGGTGCCAGTCCCTGGCTTCAAATTAGTAGATGTCTCAACTCTTTGCTTTCTTCCTTTATCATTTCCCTTCTTATCTCTTATTTTTATACCCAAAATTGTATTTTAATTCTCCCCCACGCCCTCCCCGCCGATGTAGAGACATCCGACGCAGGTGTGATGCCTGCCGGCGCAGCCACTGCCCTGGTCTTGCCTGCTGAGAGACCCGGTTTCTCTGCCAGCGGCCAGCCACACAGGCTGGGGCCTTCCTTGGGGCCGGTCCTCTGTGTCTGTCCCTCCCTCCCACCGGGGCATTTCTAACAAGTGCAGCAGAGAGACCACAAGCCCAGCTCTCCGGCTCACACTCTGGACAGCAGCACTATTGGAATTCCATCTGCCATGTGGAGAAGGGCTCCCAGGTGTCCCAGAGTGAAGGCAGGGATGGGGAAGGTGAGGCAAAGGGGGAAAAAAAATCAATCAATGTCCAGAAAAAGAGGTACGTACCATAAAACAGACACATGGCGTCTGCCCTGCCCCCAGGAGGTAAACAAGACTTCGGCCAGTCAGCAGGAGATCTCAAACCATTTCTCAGACACAAAGGCCACAGGAATAAGATGTCGATCAGAAGAAGAGGGTCTGCAGCAAGCAGAAAAATGGGCTTGCGTGTGTTGGTACGGGACACCTGACAAGCAGGCGGGCTCAGACCTGCTGCTGAAAACGGTCTTCTTGAGCCAAGAAGAACCCAGGAAGGCCAAGCTCCGTGTGGACCCACTGGCCTCCAGCAGGAGGCAAACCCCCCCGCCGCCCTCTGTGGCTAGCTCACTCTCACGTCCACCCTAGAAGGCCTTGGAGGACACAGAAGGCTCCTGAGGGAGCCATGCAGAGAAGGAAGCTCGCACTCCAGATTTTAGTTTTTTAATTTATGAACATGCACAAAGTTTGGGGTCTCCACTTCCGAGGATAGAAATTCCACCCACTTTCCTGCACATTACAGAGTGGGCAGGCCTGACTTCTGAAGCGGCTACCCTGTAACTGGTCACCTTTGAGACCTAAGCTCCCCTCTCCAAAGGCCAGTGAAAGTCAACAGTGCATCACGTCAGGCCAAAAAATAAGAACCTATTTCATCCGATGCTTTGGAACCAAGGCTACAAGCACCAGCTGTGCCCACCTTGCAGTGGACAGGGCAAGGCCAGAGGGTGACAAATGGAAACAACAATGCCCCTTGGTAACCCACCCCCACCCCAAAACTGAAGCCCTGGCTGGCCAGCATTCATATCCAAACCGACACACGCGCACTCAGTGAAATGGTCTGAAAATCCTTTTGCCAGTTCTCTGCTAACTAGGCCTTCTGGAAGGCTGGGATGGAACCAAGGTGCTCCCCAAATGTTGCTAAGTAAAAGCCACGTGGGCTGGAGGGACAGTCCCAAGAATCCTGCTCTCCAGTCTCCTCGGCTGGGAAAGGACCATCTCGGGGAGTACTACAGAGTCCAGTGTGGAGACACAAGCGGGGGACCCTAAGGAAGGCCCCGTCTCACGGCCAGGACAGGGGCCTGTGAATGACGGGCAGCACAGCCAAACGTCACCCTGAGTCTCCTCGACCTTGGTTCTGGGAGGCACGCTTTGGGTCCCTTTGGGCATTCATCCCTAGCTGTTGCTAGGTCCACCTGGTTTCCTACTGGTTTCTTCCTAAGATTTTTAAGTGGTTGTTGTTTAAATTTACAAAATGATGCATATGTGCATGCTCACTTAAAAAAAAATAGCTTATTGATATTTTAATCTAATTCTGGATAAACCCTCGGAAGCTGACTCCAGGGTTTCTTAAATGTTCCCAGGGATGGTTTTCGGGTCATGTCTTCTTTGAAGGATTACACATGATTAATAAAAAAAAGCATTTAATAACCAGGAGTCTGGTTGGTATTTGATATTTTTGCTAGATGCGCCGCTGACATTTTATTGCTGGGCGTTCAGAGAGACGGACGGGTAGTGTGTCGATATCAGAAGGCCCAGCGCTCCAGGCTGGCATGACGCCTGCCCAGCCTCTACCCCAGGGTGTCCAGGGGGTGGGGGGCTGCCTGTCTCCTCCCCAAGTGTGGAGTCTAGAAGTCAACGCTGGCTGCTCCGTTCTGTCTCTGGGTGCCGCAACACCTTCTATGTTTGCCCGCCCCTCTCGTTTCACTACAGGAGCTGTGTCCCTTTGCTCGTCCCCTCCCTGCTCTGCAGAAACGCGTGAAGGATGCCCCCCACTGGTCAACAGGCCCCCTGCGACACTGCTGTGGCCCCAGGGTCTGGCCCAGGCCTGAGCTTACCGGTTCCCGTTAAACGTGGATTTGTACTCCCCGGTCGGGTGCAGCGTCTCGTCGGTGTACACGGGCACAGACGCCCGGACACACTCGTGGGAGCACTGGAGGGTCTCGTTATAGGCCGTGAATATGTCCAGGCTGCTGGGCACCCGGGCAGGGGTGAAGTCCGTCAGGTTCTGGCAGCTTTCCTCCTGCTGGTTGATCTTCCGCTGGTGGCTATTCCTACGCGTGTTCCCGCTTTGGGCACAGCTGGTGACAGAGAAGTCGGGGTGGGGGTGCAGTGGGCAGATGCCGGAACCCGGCACTTAGACCATGGGACCTTCGTCTCCAAGCATTAATTATTCGTCATTTAATATTAAATGGTAATTCCCAGCCTCTTCAGAAAGATCAACCACAATCAAACAATCAGTTCGCTCCCTCTCTCTTTCTCTTTTTTTGTTAATAAAATTTGAATTTTAAATGTGGCCATTATTGTGGGGCAGATTATGAGGGAAGTGTCTCAGCTGTGTTCTCCCAGGGACGAAGCCTTGTCTGGCCAAATGATGTCAGCCAGGCAGTGGTGCTGACTCAGTTTCCCCATGAGCTGATGGGTACTGGTGGGACTGGTCTGGTGGTTCATTCTGGAATGGAGTGTGTAACTATCTTTGGGGAGAATTATTAAGTGGGGAGCCCTGCCTCCTCAGCCCCACCCCTGCCCACGTCCCAAGTTGGAAATGAAAGTGGATCATCCACCCTTCACTGGGTGATGTCCACCTGCTGTCAGTCTATGGAGAGAACTGTCCTGAACACCCTGTGGATACTTTCCTGATCCTCTGGACCACAGAGGCCTCCCAACACCACCAAGGATGGACACGGAACCCCACCCTCATCAGCCACGGGAGCTGAGGGAGGAGACAATGGGGGACCTCTCCCACTCACTTCCAGCAAGTCACAAGAATGAGTCCCATCCTCATGGAGGAGGGCAGCTAGAAGGAAATCCGGGGTGCCCCCAGTCTGGGGACCTAGCTCCCCTTCTTCCCTGCCCCACTGTGCTCAGAGTCAATGCAGAAGGAGGGCTGTGAGTGGCAAGGGTCCATGAGCCCATCTTCCTGTAAGTCATGGACGTGCCCTGTCTCAACCTTCCAGTAAGAGGAGCCCTGCTTCCTGGCCCAGAAGCCCCACCCCGTAAACAAAGGTGGAAAGATCAATGCAAAAGCCAGGGGAGCCCCCCCAAGATCATGAACCCCCTCATCCACTGCCTGGGTTGGCCTCCCCAGAAGAGCTCTCTGAGGCTTCGCTGCAAACCCAAATGTGGGAAACCAAGAGGGAGCTGGCCCGCCTGTCACACTGCAAGTGTCTCCTCTGAGGCCCATCAGGATGATCGATGGAATTTGTCCTGCCGCACATCCCCCTGGTCCTAGGCTCCAGAGTCCCTCCTCCGGCCCGCTGGCCGGCCTCTACCCAAGACGCCCTGCAGTGGCAAGCGGAGTGCTGTCCTCATCACCTGTCCCGGAAAATTCCCCAGGCCCCGGCTTTGCTGGCTTATGGGAGGCCTCACTGGTTTGCTCTGAGGTCTGTTTTGAGGTTGTGCCAATCTCTACCCTCCCACCTTCGCTAACTCTGGGGACTGGCTTTCTCTCAATCCCCATTATCTGGACCCTCGGGGCAGCTGCCGCCCATCAGCCCTGTATGGTTTCCTCTCAACACCTGCCGGTGACAGGGGGATCATTTGGGTGTATTATTCTACGAGGGACTTGGAGCTTTGATGCCAAATGGAGACACATTTGCTGGAGGAGTGGCTGCAGGCAGATGGGGCCTCAGAGGTGTGTGTGCAGCAGGGTCACCCAGCAGGGCCCTGGTGTTCCCAGGGGTGTAGCAGGTGTGTAAACCTAGCAAGGCCAACCTCAAAGTAGGCCAATTTCCAGGAGGAAATAGGCAAAGACAGGCTCCCTGGAGCAAAGCAATAACCTAGTTCAGTAGACTCGGAGCGGCTGCAAGAGGAAGGAAGGGTTCCAACTGAGCACTGCCGCCTGGACAGCCGGGGGCAGCGAGAGGTGGGTGCGGACCCGCCGGGGCTGCTGGGACTGGCTGGGCGGCATGGAAAGGCATGAGTGAATGCAGCCACTGGCTTCAGGAAGAGGAGCACCTGCTGCCCAATGAGGAGGAGGGGGCTAGGCTCGCTCACATCCTGCACACAAACCCACATTCAGAGGATGCTCCCCAAGGGGTCTCAAGAGCCAGAGCTGCACCCCATTCTCTGGCCCAAATGAGAAAAACAATGCCCTGGGATGCAATGGGACCCAGGTTTGAAAAGTAGGAGACTCTCTGTGCACATTTCCCCAGGATCCCCCCACAGCCCCCATTTTCAGCCCAGAGGGGCCGAGGAGCCTTACCAGTTTTTTAAGACAAGAGTTGTAATCAGAGCAGCTATGACCATGATGAGGGAGACAGTGATGGTGATAATCTGATGAACAGCCAGACCTGGAAAAAAGGAAGGAGGGGGGCAGCCATGAGACCAGGGCAGGAGACAAAGGAGCCCAGGAAGGGCAAGGGTCTTTCCTCCTTAGAGCAGGTCCTGGCAGGTGCCCTGGGTACCAGGACTGCTCTCACCTGGAGTCCAGGAAGAGAGTCCCAGCCTCAGCATTTCTTGGCTCCCCAGCTGTGACCTAGCCCACAGGCAGCTGTGTCCTTTCTTGCAACTGCCAAGCCCCTCACCTGGCCCAGGTAAGCTCTGGCTGAGGCATGCCCCAGGACCTCCTACTTCCTTTGTTTCCTCCCACCTGGGTAAGTTCTTGATTCTGAGCACCAGGCCTTTGTGGGGACACAGGAGGGACCAGGGCAGCCCAGGATTTATTGGGAAGGTAAGGGAGAGGGGTCATGGGTTGACTGACCCCCTGGCAGACTCAGGAATAACTGGATCACTGGGCAATGTCTTCCTCTTTCCAGAGTCCCCTCCAAGATGCTCATAGCCTGATGATGTTCCCAAAATAAAAGATCCAGGCCTAGAGACTCATACTTTCCAAAGGCCCAGAAAAGGATCTGCAGTGGGGCCTCGCTGCCCTGTGTCTGCAATGTGTGTATGTGTGGGGTAGGATGCAGGGGTGCCCTGAGGGGTGAGGAGTGGAAACAGCAAGTCAGAAACAGAAAAAGGGCAGCCTGAGCCCCACCTGAGAGCTGTCTGCTAACCACAGACAGGGGTGGCAGAGGACCCGGATTCCCTCCTACCCTCTCCCTCTGCCCCCACCGCCCTGCACCATCTTCCACTAACCACAGATGCAAGTGGTGGGAGGTAAAGCTCCTACCTCCGGTCTCCCACCCGAGACAACACACCTGTCACATCCTTCCTGGAACACGGACACGGGGGCATGCCCAGCGGACTCACTGGTCCAAAAAAGCCACCTGCAAAGGCCCTGTTCTCTGATCAGAAGGAACCCTACCTGAGGAGCTGGACCATAAAGGTCCTGGGGGTTCTGCAGCAAGCCCTGCAAGTGGCAGCACCCTGTCCCACGGAAACATTAATTTCTCCATGTTCAAGCACTTGGGATGTGTAAGCACTTGCCTCTGTCCACCTCTGGAGTCTACCTGCAGAGTCCCGCCCATCACCCCCGAGGAACCCAGCAGGTCCTGGTGTGAGAACAAGGAGCACGCAGGTCCCGGTGTGGAGGATTTCAGAATATAAGGTTTTTCTGGCGGTCTCCCAAGGACACAGGCTTGCAAACAGATGTTACCTCTCTACTGAATATGATCCTCGTGGGGGAAATTGCTAATAAATGATTCAAAGTTGGCATGACCAGAAAACAAGCTTTCTCTTCCTGTTTGCCTATCTTCTGGACTATTTCTGCTTGTCATGAGGGATTCCCATCCTGAGCCCACAGCATAGGCACCACGAGGGATACTGGAGAAGACACATGAATGTAATGGAACTCCCTTCATTTATTCTTTTATCCACTAATTCAAGAACCAGTTATTGAGCACCTAACTGCATGCCAAGCAGCATCAGTTTTGACCAACTAAGCCACAGTGTCCCCTTCTAGGGAGCAGCTGCACTAGTGCCCATTTTCTAAAGTGGCAGCCTTCACTGCTGGTTCTAGCCAATGGCTGAACATACACGTGTGCCCAAGTTGTGACACCTGCAATGAACCTCTGGGCCAGTTTGCCTTCTCATATAAGACTGCAAATCAGCTTTCCAATGGGATTGATAGCTAGGTGTGCCCCAGGGATCACCCTCAGTCTCATTAACAATGCAGTACCCACCAGCCTCAGTGACCCCAACTATTCAGCAGCTTCCCCAACACCCAACTAAGACCTTATTGGCAGAGGAAGGGTTGGAAATGACGGTGATGGTGATGATGGTGGCGTTGATGGTGCTGGTGATGGTGGTGGTGATAATGGTGATTATGGTGATCTCAGACATGCTCAGTAACTATAACAATTGTCAGATGTGCATTGTCCAAATTATTCCTGGTAACAGCTCTCAGAGGGAGACACTATCATCATCCATTATGGAAGCAAAAATTATGTGGCCCCCTTGGTGTAAATTCCTTGGATCACACAGGATCTGCTGGCTCAAAGCCCATACTAAGAGCAGTAGTGTATAATACAATTCTGAGCTCAGCCTTCACTTCTGGTTTTGCTCTGACCTTCTTTAATCTCAGTTTGGGCCTCTTTCTTCCAAGGCGGAGGCTGGCACCTCTCCCATCTACATTCCTGGGGGAGAGTAAGCTTCTACATCATGGAGGCAGGTTCGAGCCTCACCACCTCCTCCATGGATAGACCCCATGGGAAAGGCTCCAGGCCCATGCCAAAAGCTTCTCAGCCATTTGTTGGCAGGTTGTACCCCAGTCTCTGAGTCTTCATTTCTTGGGCTAAGCCTTCCATCTTCTAGGTCCGGAGAATTCAACTTATGGAGACTGGCAATGTGGAAGTACACACTGAGTGGGTGAACCAAAGGCACTGAGAGGCCCCAGCACCTGCAGGACCACAGGAGGCCCAGGGCACTGCCAGATTTTGACCTCTTATCTTGTTACTATGGGAATTCTTTTGGGTTGAGTATCTGCAGTGGCTAATGTCCTTGGAAGTTAGGAGTTCCATGACCAGCTGAATCCTAGATGTTTGCTTGCCTCCCATTCCCCCTGTGGTGAGGTTGGGAAAGCACTGCCTCTCCTCATCTGCTAGATGTAAGAAACTGAGGCCTGAGGGCAGAACAGTGGGCTCAAGGGACTCTCTCCCTCCCTGATGACTCTCAGAATGGAAGACCAGCTCTTTGCCTGAGGTCCTCATAAGTTCCTGAGACTCTGTAAGAAAGGGGCATCATCATCATCTTCAAACCCACCCGTAACCCCGCACACAATCTAATACAGTCCCTCACAACTGTAGCTGGGTGACTTATTACATGTATAACTGAAAAGTAGAAAATAAAAACTGGGGCAACAGGGAGTAATGATATAACCCTAAAGCTTGCCTTCTTTTGGAGGCCCTTCTGCCTTCGGTACAGAACTCCTCCATAGAACTTACCAAATTAAATTTTGGAGGAAATGATGAGTGGGTTAATAACTAGCCAGGATGATCTGCTATGCTTTCTAGAAGGACTTCTTTATGCCAGGTACCTTGCCAAGCCTTCACATGTGATCAATCTAATCCACCAGCATCCTGCACTTTTGCACCTGCCTCACCCATGAGGAACCTGATGCTGAGGAGTAAAGTGACTTTCCCATCATCATTTGGCAGACCCAGGATGAAAGACAGTTCTCTGCTCTGGAGCCTTAGAGAAAATCAAATATCTAATACCAAACAGACCCATCTGTAGCTACATTCTGGTCATGGAGCTAGCTAGAGGCAAACATCTGACTACTTCTTACATACTTTACTTGCAAGGCAAACTGCCTTATGCTTCAACGCCTTCCCATGCGTTTTGATGGGTTCTTGGGCTCATGCATAAAAGATCAGTAGCTATGTAAGAAGATCCCATAGACCCAATTCTTATGATGGTTTAACAAGGATCAGGCCTTGTAACATGTGGCAAGAATGACACTGGTAAGAAGCAGGTAGGAAGACAGAAAAACCATAAGGAAGCCTTCTCATTTCCTCTTTCTGGGAGACCGGCTACTAAGGAGAGAACAGGACAGCAGTGAGCAGTGGTGTCCTGTTTCAATCATCTGCCCTGTTACTGAGTCCTCCCCAAATGCAAGGAGCCCTTTCTTCATCTGTATAAATCCCTTAAGTCTTTCCATGGATGCTGGGTAGGCAAACCTTGCCATTAAGGGCCAGAGAGTAAATATTTTAAGGCTTTGTGGCAGTATGGTCTCTGTCGCGACTTCCCAATCCGGCCATTACGGGGCAAGAGCAGCCATGGACAACATGCAAACAAGAAGGTGTGGCTATGTTCCAATAAAACTATTTACAAAACTAGACAGCAGCCAGATTTGGCTCACAGGCTATAGTTTTCTGGCCTCTAATTTAGGTGAACAGCTGAGGGTGGTTTGTCTTATAAGTTAAGTAGAATACATATGTATTTTGAACGATTGGTTAAGGCTGGAACTCAATCTTCAAACCTTTGGTTCCCAAGATTAGAACATTCACACCCCATCATCAAAGGTTTACTGAATTCTGAGAATTTCACTGGCCACTGCCAAGGTGATTTCAAAGATAGCCACAGGTCCATCTTAGCAAGCTGGACCATAACAATCAGCAACGGGCAGCTTTGCCCTGCTGGGTTTGTGATGTGAGGTTGGCCTGACCACAGATCACTTTGTATGACAGTTTCCTTGAGAACTCAATTAGACAGGATTCTTGATTTTTGGAAACCAAACCCCAGGGAGAATTTCATCAATTTAGTCCAAGGACCCTTAGAAATATTTCAGCTACATGTCTTACAATTTTCTCCATTGGCTGAAAAGGAGCTGCATTTTGCCAAAAGACAAGAATGTTCAGATCTCAGAATTGGTGTGTCAAGAGGGACTTCAGCCTACTGGCTTTCCCTGCCCCACGAAAATAGCAGGGTTCTTGGGAGGTTATCTCCCCAGCTTCACTCCTTCCTCACTAATTTCTCCCGATAGTCCCATCTTAAATAGTGTTTCCTCAGGTCAGGTCCCCTATGGCCATTACTCAGCTCAGGCAGGAACATCTGTCCCACAAACCCTACTGACTCCCGGCAAGGCAATCCTTGAACAGTATCTACACCAGCTGTCAGGCAAGCTGTAATCGGGAGAACCACGAGGTCACCTTAAAGAGAATGTACACTCTAACCCCCAAGAAAGGGAAGAAAGCACAAACTTTCTCCTCTCCATTTACAAGGTCAATACTGAATCCATCTTCAAGTTCTTTGCAATTCAGACTCGGTCCCAGAGTGCAAAGCATACTGCGTGGGGGTCCTTGCTTCCCCTTCCTGACAGGTGTTATTGTTCCTGCTAATTTAGGGGCTCTTTCTGCTCCTGGTAATTGCCACTGTATACTAATGTGCTAGGAATCAGCTGCCATCTAGATAATGAAAAATTATACCTGGAATAATGGATGGGGACAGATGGATTAGCAAACTCTGCATCAATCAATAGGGCTTTTATGGTTATATTTGTGGTGGTTTGTAATAAGATCAGGCCCTGGAGATTGATGTGGAGTTGGTAATCCATCTCTGAGTCTGGAAGACTTTCTCATTAAATGAGGCTGAATCAAACATGGGCCACTGTCCATGGCAAAAACAAACCCTTCCAGGGCCTTCTTTCCTAGCACTTGAGGAGTGGTACAGCTGGACGAAGGCAGAACGATGGCCCTGGAAATTGCTGAGCCAAACAAATGGATGACATATCTTTGTCAACAGTAGGTCATTTTACAATCAGGGATCTCATGTGCCAGCACTGTGGGAATGAAGAACAGATAACCAATGGATCCAAGGACATCTGTCTTCAGGAGCTTGATAGGTGAGAGGTGACAGGGGGTTCCCAAAGTACCAATCCCACTGTAGAAACACCATTGCTTTTCCACAAAGGCTGAAGACATGGACTCCACAGCACATCTCTGACAGTCTCTGGGAACACGATGAAGCTCGCAGCATCCACTGCAAGACGGGTGAGAGGGTGGCCCTGCTTTTCTGAGTAGGAGGCACTCCAAGGGCTCATTCTGAGGCACTTGGCCGCCTCCTGGGGTGGGAGAAGGCTGCTCAGGGAAAATGTGTCATCCAAAACCAGGGTGTTCTCAGAGATCAGGGCTTCTCACTTTTGTGGTAGGGACACAAGGAGCATGCCATCTTCTGAGTGACCCTGCAGAGCATTGCAAGTGGCAGGTGATGGGGGAGGCTGAAGCCAGGACTCCATGGAGATAAAGTTGCCTCTTGTTAGAAATCTGTCCAGCTTAGGGCAGGACCACCCCATACGGAAAGAGAGCCACATTCTGGAAACAGCGGTGCTAACAACTCATGATAACACGGTGAAGGTGAGTCCTCGAGCAATCAGCCCAAAGGACCCAAGTCAGACTGTCCTCAGCCAGGGACATCTGGCCATGTCTGGAGACATTATTATTATTATTATTTTTTTTGGTGGCTACACAGGGGTGAGGGGTCCTACCAGCATCTAGTGGATAGAGGCCAAAGATACTGGCATATGTCCTACAACGCATGGGACAACCCCATAGAAGGAATGATCTGGCTCAAAATGTCAACAATGCTGAAGTTCTTCACTCATGAAAGAGATGCATGAATGACACCAGGAAACAGGTGTCCCCATCGTAACCTGGTCACACCATCCAAACTGAGTTGCCAGAACACCATCACTGTGGTAGCATGTGGTTAGTGGCTCAGACATGTCCCCATCACACAGAGGCTGAGATGGGATCCTCTGCCCATCATGCCTCCTGTGCTCCCTCCAGCTACTTCCTTCTTAGTAGCAAATGAGGCTGGGGGAGGCATACAGGACTGATCCCCCACTGCGGCTATGAGTTGGCCAGGTAAGGAAGTCCTACGCATCTTATAGTAGTGGGTGTCCAACTGGTTTGGGCGAATTACCCACAGCCTCATGAAGTGGGTGCAGAGAGCTCCCCATCTCCACATGGAGGCTAGGGGACTTTCTCAACACTGCATAGTGTAATTTGGGAGGTCCCCAGGACCACTTTCAGGTTCAAGAATTCACTCAAGGATTCACAGAATTGAGCTGTTACACTCAGTTTTGGTTTACTACTGTGAAAACACACATATTAAAATCCACGCTGGGAAGAGGAGTAGGGGGCAGAGTACAGAAGAGACCAGGCGTGAGCCTGCAGCCCTCCTCTCCCGGTGGAGGAACGTGGGCAGCCCTGCTCCTACCAGTGATGATGTGTGACACCATGCACAGGATGTGGCCAGCCAGGGAAGCTGCCCTGAGCCCAGGCATCCAGGGTCTCTGCTATGGCTTGGTCACGTCAGCATGGCTGGTCTTCACCCCAGCCAGACGAGAGGTAGAACAGACACCCTGCAGCCCAAGGCCTCTACTGTCAGTCCCACTAGTAGTGCAGACTATCTGGTAAACCAAGATACTCCTATCAAGCAGGAGATTTGGAGGACTTACAGTGACCTCCTGGGAGCCGGGGTCAAGGTCATTTCTCTGAGCAAGGTTAACCCTTCCCTGCACATATAGCTAAGGCCCAGGAAACCCAGAACTCAAACCCCGGAAGTCTTCCTTTGGAGCCCGTGCCTTTAGGGGCTCCCCTGCACCACCCTCTAGAGAACAGAGGTCCTTTCTCCAAAGGGGGATGGCCTGTGGCCATGCCGCTGTGAGTGCGAGAGAATGTGGGGCTTGTTGTGTGCACCTCTCTGACTATGGCTCCCAAAGGGACTTGAAGTGAGATTCAGGCCCCTGATATGAGGCCCCACTAATGCTATCCCGTCCCAGGTTGGCCACATCGAGGGGCCAATTCCTCAGATGATGAGAACCATCTCTGCATTTGGAGACTCCTCTGAATTTTAGAGCCTAGTGAGGAGGCAGGGAGCTAGGGACCAAAAAGATCACACAGTGGCCAGGCCAAACACAGTGAGATCCCCAGAGAGTTTGGGAAACTCCATTCGCTGCCAGGAGTGTGGTTCTCACTTTGGGGTTGATCTGTGTCTCCCCCAAAACTCACATGTGGAAGTCCTGACCCCTGCTGCCTCAGAATGGGACCTTATCTGGAAATAGGGTTGTTGCAGACTCAGTTAAGATGAGGTTATGCTGGGGTCGGTGGCCCTAATCCAGTATGACCAGTGTCCTTATAAAAAGGGGAGATTTGGAGACACTCACTCCCACAGGGACAAGATCAGGTTCCCCTCTATCAGAGCCCATGAAGCACCAGAAGCCGGGAGAGGCTTGAACATCCTTTCCCGTAACCCTATCTTGCTCTCATTTCTGGCCTACAGATGCAATAAGGCAGTAAATCTCTGTTGTTGACACCACCAACTCTCTGGTAAGCTGTGATGATGGTGCGAGGAACTGAACACATCTGAGCGGAAATGCTTCGTAGGGACCCAGGAACCTAGGGGGGGTCAGTTAGAGCCACAGAAGCCCACGGCCCTTACAATACTTTGCAAAACCAGACCCCACATCACAGCTGGATTCAACCAGTCTTGAGACAGCCGGCGTCAGCCCCTGGGAGTCCAGACCCTGGACAAGTGATCTGGTCTCCCTGTAGTGGGATGGATAGCATCACCCTCCCGACCCCGAATTCAGGTCCACCTGTCCAACCTCAGAATATGATCTGATTTGGGAAAAAGCTCTTTATCAATTTAATTAATTACCTAAGGATCTTGAGATGAAATCATCCTGGATTTAAGGTGGACAGTCAATGAATGGCTGGTGCCCTTACAAAACCTCAAGGGGGACACAGAGAGACATGGAAGAAACCCATGTGACTGCGATGGGGGTGTGGAGGCTGCCATAGAGGCTGGAGGCGTGAGGCCGCCAGCCCAGGGCCGCCAGCAGCCACCAGAAGCTGGAGAAGGCAGACAGGACCCTCCCCTAGAACCTTCGGAGAAGGCATGGCCCTGCTGGCACCTTACTTTCTGCTTCAGTCCTCCAGAACCTTGAGAGGATAAACTTCTGTCATTACAAGACCTCGGCTATGGGACTTGGCCCTGGCGGCCCCAGGAGGTCTGTATACTTGCTTTGCCTCACTCGACTCCTCTGCAAATAAGATCCCAGGAGAATTTATTCAGAGGATGAGGAAACATCGTTAGCCACATGGCTGGGCACAGTAGGCCTCAGTGGGGGCAGGTGTCCTCCCCCTGTGGCCATAAGGAGGGCCTCTAGAAGCTCTGCTTCTGCCCCTGCCAACCCCCACACATGCACAGATCTGGGGCAGGGTGGCAAATGGGGCTGAGGTTTGCATCTCTCCTACTCCCTGGGGTCGCTGACACCACACTGAGTAGAAAAGCCTTGAGGCTGAGGTCAGAAAAGTGGCTGAGGGCCAAATCCAGCCCACCATGTGATTTGTTAACTAAGATTTTAGTGGCATAGGGTCACATGAGATTAAATGTCTGAGGCTGTTCTTGTGCTACCAGGGCAAGATTCACTCGTGTGGCCCAAAAGCCTAAAATATCTGCTATCTGTCCCCTTAGGAAAGAGGTGGGGACCTCTGCCCTAGAGGACCCCCGGGAATTCCACAGTAGATGCTGCTGTGTGTGCCTGGCGGGGATGGAGTGGGGGCAGCTGGGGAGAGGGTGGTCTGGCCCTCCGTGACCCTGCCCACCACTTATCTTGGGGCCTCTCCCACCGCAGGACTGCACACACACGGTCACCCCTCGTGGAAGAGGGCATAGGCTAGATAAGCACTTCTGAGCTGAATTTAACAGCTAGGAGGAGGGTTACACATGGAGGCCAGGCCCTGTCCATCTGCCCTCGGACTCACATTCCCGGGTCAGCAGTGACTGGAATGCTGAAGTGGGGCCCAGGGAACAGGCCTTCTGCCTTGGGCCCTGGCGACTGCAGAGGCTGGGTCAGACCTGCTCGTTCACAGGCAGCATCGCTTCTGAGTAGAAAGGCCAGTCCTGCGTGAACATAACCCCTCAGAGAGGATGAGATTCTCAACTTCAGGAGCTTTGAAAGCACGAGCACCAGGGCTTCTTTGGCCCACCCCTGCCTCTACCTCTGCCCTGCATCATTTGCTGCTCCCTCCCTCCCACTCACAGGCATGGACACACGGGCACACACGAATATACATGCTTGCATACATGTACACACGGGCACACTTGGGCACACATGCATACATACATGCACACACAGCCACACATAGGCACCACATGCATGCATACATAGGCACACATACACACAGGAACACATGTGCACACATTTACACACTCATGCATGCACCCACAGGCACACATGTGCATGCACACACTCCCCACATGCACACAAGGCACAATGCACCATATGCATGCACACATGGGCACACATGTACACACGTACACACACAGGCACAAATGCACTCAGGTGCACCCATGCACACACTGAATTCACTGCTCATCTCATTCAAGAACAGATGCTGCCGATATTCAGCTTTGAGCTCAGTAGCCAATATGGAAATGACCCACTTCTTTCACTTAACTCCCAAGCACGTTGGATATTTCAACAAAGGATGGCAGGCGAAGAAGGAGTGTGCAGGGGAAGCCAGCATTGCTCCACGCTAAGGAGATGTTGGGGGCTGGGGAGGGACACCCCCGTGGTGCCCATCAGCCAGCCCACCTGACCCACAGAGAGGCTTCTGCTATGAACACACCATGGTCCGTGGGCACGGGCCCAGTGGCTGGGGCTCTGGGTCCCAGGAGTCAGGTGTGGAGTCAGTAGCTGGATTACTCAGCAGCAGCGCCAGCACCCGCCATCAGTAAAGTCCAAATTTAGCCCATACAGTAGTGAATGGATCAAACCTCTAAGCAAACAGTGCTGCCCTCCCCCACAAAGCCTGACCACCCTCCCTCTCAGAGCATCCTCACCGTGCCACCTGGATATTCACGTCCCGTAGATGATGCTCCGGGACTGCCCTGTGCTCCAGATCACGAGCTGGAGCACCGTGGGTGCACCTCTCACCCTGGCTATTGGTATCTACGGGGAGTGTGGGCAGAGGCTCAGGCTGCCTTCCTGGCGCAGGGCAGGTCAGCTGGGCTGGGCACGCCCACCAGGTGCATGGCCTGAAGCAGATGCTTGACAAATGCATTCTAGATAAAGGGATGGACCAAAGCCTCATCCATATTGGAAAGCCCAGGTGTGCCCCATGACCAGATTCCCACCCAGGGGCAATCCTGGGGGTCTTTGTCCTGCTAATCTTTTTATTTGGGGGTCTTTTTAAAAATACAGTCCCTGCACTTCAGACTCCCAGCCAAGCCTGAGGAACGGGCCCACACTCCAGGGTATCCGTTTCCTATGGCTTATGTGCTTGTCTCCTACTTATTTTCAGCGACATTTCAGCACATTGACTGTGACCCAGTACAGAGCCGCTGTCTAGCAGCTGCATCTCACAGGGGCAGATCTAGGCATGGCCTCTCCCCTCTACAGGCAAAAACACCCTGAGGATGGAGTGAGCGGCTCTCAGATGCTGGCTGCATTCAGGAGGTGCACTCGTGGGCTCCAGTGGGAAAAGCCCTCATCCGTCCGTGCGTCATAGTAAGGACAGAATCACGGGACAGCCACAGACGTCCTGAGGAGCTCAGCCAGGCCTGCAGCGGGCACACATGCGTCCTGCCCCCACATAGCTCTGAGGCTCTGAGCTGCCTGCCTCCCAACCCGGCTCAGAGGCTGCAGAGGATACACAGGAAGCCCCCAGCCGGCGCCCAGGGCAGAGCAGGTGTGATCATTGCTCCTGTCCCAGTTGCTCAGGCAGAGGAAAGCATGGTGTCTGCACTCGGCCCTGAGAACCCCATTTCTGGCGGAAACTGCCCCCATCCACAGGGTCGCTCATGAGGTGCCTTCTGTGCTCTGGCCATCCCAAGGGGGCCACACTGTCCTGGAGCAGCGACACACCAATTTGCCCTACACAAAGAGTGAGGTGGGTGGGGACAAGTCTCTGCATTGCACCTGCAGGACACTTCTCTCCCTCATCCCCATGCAGGATGACAGTCCTGCAATGACAGTCCCCCAATGTCACACGATGGAACAGTGACACACCTCATCTCTGTAAGGTCTCTGTTGGATAGAAAAGTGCTATGTGCCTGTTCAACACCTGAGGACCTACTATGTGCAGACACCAGGTTGGATATAAGACTGCAGCAGCACCCAGTCTGCACAGGCTGTGCTCCCGCAGGCTGAGGGCAGGCGCCAACCAAGCATGCTCAGGAGCGTGTGTGCACTGCGTCTATAATGAAGGCTTCACCACAAGAGGTACCATGATGGCCCATATGGAGCCAATCATATGGAAGTCAGGGCCCCGAGAGGCTGAGACGGGCACCACAGGTCAGGCATGTTACCATGGTTGAGGGCGGGGAGGGGGGGTCCCATGTCTTCAGCCCTCCCTCCAGCCACACTCTGCTGCTACATCACTTTGTAGGGCCCCCCACCTGAGAACAGGGCAACCTACCCTTGCTCTTGCCCCCAGGCCATGCCAGCAGTGGGGCAGAGGTTGGCCCTGGGCATGTTGAGGCCTTGGCTCTTTTGCACTTTTGTCACCAGGAGAACAAACCCAGGCCAAACACACAGAGCAGGGCAGATGGCCTCAATGACAGGAACTGCAGCCAACCCAGGTAAGCCAGCAGGCGGACAGCCACCCCGAGGTGCTTCCACAGGTGCTCACCCCTGAGGTCAGGTGCTATTTGTTACATGCTGTCATTTCTGGGATCCCAGCTAACTGAAGAGGGGAGGGGACGGTCTTCTAGGCCAAGAGGAAGAACTGCAGGGAGAAAGGTCAGAGGAGGCCCCACCGACACAACACAGGGATCACTGCTCCCTGTGGGGCAGAGCAGGGCAGCTTCAGGTCCAGAGAGCTCAGAGTGCCAGATGGCACCAGACGCAGAATTGCCAAGTCCCTGAGTAGCTACCCACTCATGAGGGCTCCCTTTGGGAGCCAAGTTCTGACACATAGGAGGAAGGAGAAGGATATGGGACACATTGGATTTGCTTTGAAAAGAGGAGAGTTTAAGGGGATGGCTGTGGGCAGCCGGAAGGTACCTGCCCACAGAGGCTGTGCTGGACGCAGGCCTGGCCTTCCCCAAAGATCCTTCTCAGAGTTCTGAAGCAAGAGTTTTGTGCTGTCCTTGGAACCAGGCACTCCCTGCCAGAGGCTCCTGATGCCCGACTTTGAGAACTGTCCTGTAAAGAAGCCTGTTTCATGAAGTTGGTTTGATCCAGCGTTCCTCCGGACAACCTCACACGTGTACTCTCCCCCGACAGAGTATGCATGTCTGAACCCCTGGCACAGCTCATTCTCAGTGGAACTCGGCAGCACACAGGCTCAGGAGAGGAAGGAGCCCCTATCCTGTGGTCTTATTTCTGCTGCTCCTTCATGTCCAGCCAGCCACCTGTTGCACCCCTGGCCCTCAATAAACATTTGTGGGGTGAAGAAACAAAACTCAGCTTAGGAAACATGATCCAGCACAGACGTTCCTTGTTGCTTGGTCCTGGCTTGGACGAGCCCCTACTCGGACGAGCCCCTGCTCATAATCAGAGGTCACAGGAGTGCCACCCAGAGCATCCCGGGCACTGGTCCTGGGCTCCGAGCTGGGTGGCCTTGCTGTGTAGAGCCACAACTGAGCTGTTTTCTGCACCATCAAGTCCCTCGCCTCAGCTGGCACCTGGTTAGGGCCCCATGGTGGCCACTGTTCTGTTCACGTGCGGAGAGACCCTTGCTCACTGGCGGAGCTATGGAACCCCATCAACGGCTTCCTTTCAGTGACCCGGTGAGCTCTGAGTCAAACCTTTAGGGTCAGACCAAGTCCGAGGGGCAGGGTGGGAGAGTCCAGCATAGTCTCTGCAGAGCATTGTGCAGCTCGCGAACAGCCTGGTGGCTCAGCTGGCTGTCAGCCCTGCCTTAAGAATTCACTGACAGTGTCAACGGAGCCAGCAGGAGGGAGATGCCTATCCCTGTGTGCCATTAAAATCCCCATGAAGCACTAAAGTTTGGGGAAATTGCAATGCAATTTTGATGGGGTAGGGAGGATGGGAGAGGAGGGGAAATGCAAGAGTGCCCACCAGCTTCCCACAGTGGTGCTCTGAGCACTTTTTAAAAGCTTCCTGGTGGGGAATATATTTAATCCCAAAAGCAGCCACTATTTTTCTGCTGATAACTGCCATTTTATTAAAAACAATAAACAGACAAATAGATGCATTTGACAGGCCCCAATACCCACCTCCTCTACCTAGAGGCCCTGTGTACCCATCCCAGTGCCCTTGGGCAGTGGTCTGATCTCTCTTCTCCCATTGGGAAGGGGCGCTTGATGAGAATAACTGCTGTCCTCACCCACCCCAGCTCCAGGGCAACCTGTAGGGCCAGCTGAGGACTGCAGTGGTGCCTCTGGGCACTGGTCCCCACAATGCCAGGAAAGCAGGGAGGAGGGTCTAAGGGGTGGGAGGTACAGGGGAGGAGTGGCGTGTGGTGGATGACAGAGGCTGACAGGGAAACATCTGCCCTTTGCTTTGCTGTGTGGTCCTCATGGCAAGACAGCCTTTCAAAGCCCAAGACTGAGGCCCCATCAAAGAGAACATGCAGAAACCAACAGAAAAATGTCCAAGCTCAGTCTGGGGGACCTGAAGCCAGGAACTCCCTGTGAGTTTGGAGAACAGAAGAGGTGTTGTGCTCCTGCCCCCAAGATCACAGCCATTTGGAGTCAAGGAGACATGTATGGGCTGCAGACAGAGATGGGGGCTGAAGCTTTCTGAGGAGGATGGGCCTTCCAGAAAGGTGGAATCCCAGATTCCAGTCCTTGTGATCCCAAACTACGTGGCTGGGGCAGGAATTGGCAGATGTTTCCTGTGAGGGGCCAGGGGCTAGCAGTTTGGGCTTGGAGGCCCATAAGGTCTACACTGCAACTGGTCACTTCTGCCACTGCAGCCCTGAACCTGCCATAGGGCCAGGCACAGAAATGGGTCAGCCGTGCCCTGACTTTAGAATTCCAAGTAATTTTCATGTGCTATGAAACAGCATCCTTCTGATTTGTGCCTACCTCTCATCAGATTTTGTCTATAGCTTTTTGTCCACAATGTCCAGCACTGAACCCAAGTTTGCCCGGCACAGTGGGGGATAGCACCGAAGAACAAAATCCAGCAGCAAAGGCACAACAGACAAAAGAAATGGTCTCACAGCATGACCAGGCTTTGGTGTTATCAGGTGCTAAATTGAAAATTACAGGTGATTAATATAGTAAGGAGAATAGATGGCAAGATGGACAACTTCCAGAGAGACCTGCGACATCCATAAATAGTAACATTTACATATAAATCATGTCCGCTGATAATTTACATAGGTATACATAAATAATGCATGTGGGTATTTCTGAAGCAAACAGAATCTATTCCTGCTAATTCCTGTGGGACTGGCCGTGGGTGGTTGTAGCTCCCCTTCCAGGTCCTGGCTTCCCCCCCCATGCAACGAGTAGCTGAGTCTCCAGCTGTGGTCCTCCAACTATCCTCCTGAGCCGGGACACTATGCTTTCAGGGGCTGGAGTCCTCTCTCCCTCCTCAACTGTGCTGCCTCCCTTCAAGCTGTTCTGCATATGAGGGATACAAGATTTCACTGAAAACAACTGTGAAAATCTTTTTGGATTGATCCGTGTGGGGGGCCTTTACAGCAGCAACGACGTACTATTCTGTCAAAGAAGGAGGTTTGCGACAGGCTCCAGCTAGGCTCCTGGGAGGGATGGGATGGGCAGGAGAGTCCCCGGAGGGGGATCTGTCTGGTGGCCAGCACAGGGGCCACGTGACCAAGGATCCACAGGAGCATGATGAGGCCTCTCTCCTCCTGGGGCCCCAGCCTTTGTCTCAGGCCTTGAATTCACCATTTTGGCCCTGGTTTTATAGATGTCTTTAGAGAGGCAATTCCTTATAGGGATAAATCATTCAGGTGACAGTGTAATTGGGTGGGGGTGTGTGGGAAGGCGTGGGAAGTCAAGATCATTTCTTATTGGCTGGAGGGATTCAGAGAAGCAAGAGAATCCTGGGTCCTGATGCAAGTGGTGTCACTGAGAAGCCAGGGACGGAAGGAGGCCAGCCCTCCCCGAGGACCCCACGCAGAAGCTATATTAGGCTCTGCTTAGGTATCTGATTTACACTCTACAACATAATAATCGTTTGCTTGGCACCTACTGTGTGCCAGGCGGACCACTCAGCCTTCCCAGCTCCGTGGGATGGCAAATACGGGGCTCACGGAGATGGCACTGCACTCCCCACCGGGCAATCCCATCTGCTCTTGGAGCCAGGGTTACCATGTCTATCCTGACAGTGGCCACAGCACCTTTTCCTGCTGGAACCTTGCATTGGCTACTTTCTCCTATCTGTTGGGAGCTTCTTCTGGGGTAACCGCACCCCCAAGCAGAAAGCAAATCTGTTACTTCCTTGTCCCCCATCCCAGTGGATGTCACCAGTGTTCTCTCTCCTCCTGCTCCCCCCTCCTCCCTCCCCTCTCCCCCCTCCTCCTGCCCATTCAAACCCTCCTTTCATGACGTCGCTGGGCTTTACCTTCCTCAGGTATCTGTGACACCGTTTCCTCCACACAGTGAGCCCTGGACTCTGCACAGCGGCCTTCCTGGTTAACTCGCCCTGTCTCACTGGGGGCACTGCCATCCCATCCAGGGAGATGGCAGGTGCATGGCATGGGATGGGGGTCTGGTGGCATTAGGATGGGCAGGGGGGCGAGCAGGAGGCCCAGTCCAGGAGCCAGGCCCCCCACCAAGCCCCTCAGCCTCTGGGGGTGCAGTCACCTGTGCACTCAGCCTCTGTCCAGGCCTGGCCATGTGTCAGTGCCCAGTGACCTGCTCTTATCACTCCAGAAATTGAAACACACTTCGCAGGGAGCAGGGATGCTTTTCCCTTTGGCTTTTGTCTCCACTGCATTCTGTCCTCTTGGACAAAACACTATCATCTGGTCTGCTCACCAGGTCTGTCTTTGGATGACATGCTGGATCCTGGATGAAATCGGGGAAGAGACACTTGGGCAGAATGTGCACAGTCATGAGGACCGTGGCACACCTGGCTGTAGGCCGGGCCGTTTCCTTCCGCTCCTGCAGACAGCGCTGCCCCAGGCTCATCACAGAGCCCACGTTCTGGAGCTGTAGGACTCATTCACAGTCACCCCATGTGCCTTAGGCTGGGCTGGACGAAGACACCAAAATCCTTTCCAGGCCACAAAGTGCTCTGTCCCATCCAGTAACCATGACGTCATCTCAGGATGATGGTGAAGAAATGATTGTGACAGGGAAGAAACGGGTGGTCTGCAGGAGAAGCACCTGCCCAGGCAGGGTCCTCAGGGGCCACTGGCATGGGAGGCCCCTGGGGGCAATGCAGGGCTGGCCTCAGGGCCACCCAGCCGGGCTGCAGAAGTGGCCTGGGCAAGGAGACCAACTGACCTGACCACTCAGAGTCTTGGGTTCTACAATGGGAACCAGCAAAAGCTGACTGACTGCTGCCTCACTGGCCCCCTCCAAGCTCAGGTCAGGGTGCAGGGCGGGGGGACTCATCCCTGCCTCTTGGTTGCTCCATCTGATATGTCACCCTCTCCCTGGGGCCACGGACGGTGCTATTGGAGATGAGCATGCACATCATTCCTCCCTCTCTGTCTCTTGCAAGTTTGGATCGCTTCCTCTGTAGCCTAATCAGACCATCGCCCTCCTCCTGAGGGGACAGCAGGGGTCCCCCTGCAAGGATGGAAGGTGAGGGGGTTTACAGGAGATTTCTGAGGTTTGTTGTGCGTCCCCCCCCGCCCACTGTGGCACAGACCCCACTTCAGCTCATCCTTAGGGGACACACTAGGCCTGGCCTGGTAGGGAGGACAGCTGGCAAAGGTCATTTCACTCCAGGCTTGCTCAAAAATCATTCCTAAAAGAGTTATGAGGGTGATGAGGTCCCCTGTCGGGTTCCTTTGGTCACGCCTGTGTCCTTTAGGACAGTTGTCAAGGGCAGGGAGGCAGTCCAGCCTTGGCAGGGTGAGGTGCGTCCACGTATCCTGTCTCCCTCTGCTGCAGGCATGTGCTTGCACACGGGCAAACCCCGATACACACACACACACACACACACACACACACACACACACGTCCTTCCTCACACGAGGCCCCGGTGTGCCTTCAGCACCCAGGTCACTGTGCACCTCTGTGTGTACGTTACTGGTGGAGAAGCAGACACGCTAAATCCCTTTGTTTTCCCTGGGCTGCCTCCCATCAGCTCCCATCTCCTGCACAGCACTCCTTCCTGTGTCCGGGGAAGGCCGGTCACTCGTCCTGGAGAGCCTGCTCTCAGAAGGGCAGATGCAAATGCAGAGCAGCACTGAGGTGCTCAAGTGGCCCCTCACCCTGGCATTACAGCAGGGTCCCTGCCTCCACCCGCTCTTTGCAGAGGCCCAGTGGGTGGGGAGTCAGATGTTATCTCGGTTTTGCAGATAAAAGGACCAAGGTTCTGGGACAAGGTGACTTCTCCAAGGCGAATCCTCAGCATGAAGCACAGCGTGGCTTGCAGGCAGCACTGGACACCATGCCCCATGCAAGGCAGAGGCATAGGTCCTCGGGGTCTGAGGATGTCCTGTCATTGTTCAAGCTTTCCTGGGGTCTTCATAACCATGCAGAGTTAATGGGATCAAAATGCCAGGAGGCTCTTAGGCTGAAGTGTTCTGGGGGGACTAGGGATGTGTGAGAGGATCGCCTGCTGTTACTTGCTGAGCGGGCCCCCCTAAGAGATAGGCTCTGGGGGTGTCCCCATTTCCAGAACTTCAGGATGTGACCTGGAGTGACACAGGGTCACCACAGCTGTGACTAGTAGGTTGAGGTCATACTGGAGCAGGGTGGCCTCTACTCCAATGTGACAGGTGTCCTTGGAAGAAGAGGAAGAGACGCATGTAGATGCACAAAGAGCATAGAGGGCCACGTGGAGACAGAGGCGAAGGTCGGGGTGACTCCCAGGTACCCTGGGAATGGGAGAGGTGAGCAGGATCGTCCCCCCAGGGACTGTAGGGAGCACAGCCCTGGCCACACCTGCATCTCAGACTTCGGCCTGCAGACTGTGACAAGTATATGTCTGCTGCTTTAAGAGTCCTGCTTCTGGGGCTCAGTCACATCAGTCCTGAGAGCCGGACACTAGTGGTAAAGGCTGGATTCTGTGGGGGGTCAGGTGGCCAAGTCTTCTTGGGGGGGGGGTCTTCTGTGGCAGGGGCATAAAGCCCTGTCCTCTCCATGGGGCCAGTGTTCTTTGTAGACAATTTGCACCCTCTATGCCAGCAGTGCAGGGGCTACAGGGACCCAGCACCATCCTAATGCCATGTGCAGTGACCCATGGTGCACTGTTGTCTCATCTGAGACACTAAAGGTCACTGGCTGCCTCCTCAACTAAAACTCCAATGTGCAAGATGCAATTTCTCAGGGCAGGGAGCATTTCCAGAGGCCAAGCTGCAAACAAGCAAGTGAACAGGCAAAGTAAAGCCTGGCGTTCCTTCCACACAACCACCGCCCCAGCTGGCGCCCACCAGAGAACAGAAATTCAAAACAACCGAATGCAATGGAAATAGTCTGTAGTAAACTGTTTTCTCCTAAGCCATACAATGGTGGGAAATGGGATTCAGAGCCGACCTGTAGTCTTCCCACAGATGACGATGGCCTCGTACCATTGGCTGGGCAGCTGGGTGCAGTGGCAGGCCCGGTGACACACAGCATTGCTTATCTCACCTTAATGAGCTTACAAAAGTATGTGTAGCAGGCTGAGGAGCAGCCCCGAGACACACCCAAGTCCTAACTCCCTGCACCTCTGAATGTGAGCTTATTTGGAAACAGTTTTTTTTAGAGATAATGAGCTAAGGACCTCCATTGCCCTGGACTTCGGGTGGGTCCTAAATCCAATGAGAGGTGGAGACAAGGGGCGGGGGGGGGCGGGGGGAGACTGGGACACAGGGAGACAAGGGGGCAAGTCCACAGGAAGACGGAGCAGAGGCTGGAGCCGTGCCCCCTGGAGCGCCCAGGTACTGGAAGAGGCAGGAAGCATCCTCCCCAGGCGCCGTCAGGGGGAGCATGCTCCTGCCCACACCTGGTCTGAGACTCCTGGCCTCCAGACTGTGAGACAATACGTTTCTGTTGTTTTAAGCACCAGCACCACCACCCCGCCTCTCTTTGTGGAGACCTGTTCCCAGTGGCCCAGGGAAACTCCTACAGTAGACTCTGCCGTCTTCACCTTATGGGGAGGACGGTGAGGCTTGTCCAGGTCACCTGTAGTCCCAAACGGGGCAGAGCCCGTGTTCAGACTCAGCTCAGCCTGATTCCAAAACCCTCCCTCTCCATGTGTACTCAAGTCCCAGCCAAACACCGAGGCAGGACATGCACCCCAGCAACAGGGGACTTGGAAGGAGGAAGTGCTCCAAGAGAACGTGTTTCCCAGCTCCCAGGGGCCTCCGCTGGCCCGATTCTACCTCAGATCCCCAAATGATCTGCCTACCCTGGACTCCAAGCCAAACACAGAGGGCATGCCTCACAGCTTTCAGAGACAGCCTTTCATCCCCACCCTCCATCAGGGGAGGGAGTTCTGGAAACTCTAAGACATGCATCATTCATGCCCGAGCTAAATCAATCTGAGAAGCTGACTGGCAGGGGAGGGCGGTGCGTGCGTCAGGCCGAAGGAGATGGGAACCCCTGAGGAGTGCTCCCTCAGGCTCTCTGCTCAGTGTTGGGCTGAGCTTTATTATTTTCTAATCAAAGCACCCAGGTCTGTACCTGCCATCAAGGTTGGGAAGTGGGGGCGGCGTTCCTCCCAAAGATATGGAGAGAAGCCAAAGGCTCATAATGGGGGAAAGAAAACAGCAGAGCCGGGGACACCTGTTCCTCTTCAGAAGAAGGGAGCCCGAAATCACACCTGAGTCGGCTTCTGCACCGGAGCCCACGCCTGCCGCTTCCCTACGCTGGCTGAGCGGGAGGCCCCGGGACAATTAATTTAGGAAATTGTCATCCCGGGCTCTCCAACAAACTCTAGCTTTTGAGGGTGTCTCTGATGACCATTTGTTATTGTTATTCATTGTTATTTAGCATGATTGCATGTGATTATTTTGTTTATTTCAATTCTAGCAGTGGAGGGGAAACACAGCTGGAAGTCCCACTGGGATTGCCTTGTTTTTTTCCTTCCTAGGGCGCTTCGTCTAAGGGGCTCTATCCTTGGCGTGGTGGTGTTGTTGGTCTGGGATGGAGGAGGTGCGGGTAGAGAGTCTGGACCCCTGCAGCCCTTGAGAGCTGCCGAGTACAGGATTGAGGCCCTGTGGAGGTCTGCCTCTCTCCCAAAGCCCCTGTCACCCACGTGTCTTCTGCTTTCTGGTCACTCTCCATGGTGCTACCAGTACGCCGGGGGCAAACCACTGTGTTTGGCTGGAAGCTGGAATGTGTGTGCATGGTGTGTGTGCCTGTGTGTGTGTGCCATGCTGTATGCGAACGGCTGAGCATGGAGGCACGTTTGTGTAAGTGAATGCATGTGTGCGGGTGTGTGCATGTGGGACTGTGCGCCTATGCATACACGTGCCTATGTGTGCCATGTGCAGATGGCTGAGCATGCCAGGGTCCAAGCATGTGTGTGTGCACACACGTGCCTGCATGTGCATTCAGATCCACCCTGTGTCTGGCCGAGCTCGGCTAGGCCTGTCTTCCTGCATGGGGCCTCTCCTGTGGCACTCGGCACCGTGCTCTCTGACAGAGTGCAATTGTAGCTCTGTTGATTGATTCATTGACCTTGGACAAATCACTTAATTCTCAGCCTACTCATCTGCCAGATGGAAAAAAAAATGTAAGAGTCCTTTAAAAATCATGAAGCATTATACAAATGTAAGGATTACGTGTAAGGCTGAAAACAAAAGAAATGGCCACATCCAGCACTTGGGAGCCGGGTCTCCTTCTGGGCTCAACACACATACAAGTGGCCACACCCTGTGCTATGAGGCTCTGGCCTGGCTTCGCTGCCCTGGACAAATGATTCAGGCACTCACAGGGCCAATTTGGACTCAGAGATCCCTCAAAGTCATGGTGGCACTGACTGGAAGCCCATGTGCCTCTGTGCGTCCTCCCTCCTACTTCTGGCCTATAACTCCTCCCAACAGCCCCCAAGCCTGTCCACACAGACCCCATTCCCTCCCAAATGAAAGCACCCATTCACTTTGCCTCCCTATCCCAAACTGCAGTCCCAGCCTCATGCTGTGACAGTTCAGGGCACACCATGGCCCCATCTTCTCCTGTAATTATATCATCAAGACTGAATCAGCACACAAGCCTTATTGAAGTCAGGAGGCCAATTATTCCCCAATCAATTTTGAGTAGGTAAGTCAGGAATTGTTCTTGGCGAGACCTCCTATAGATGGGGTTGAGCCAACCTGACCTTCACTTTGCAAATCCGCCCCAGCTGCACAGAGCATTTAAGGGCTCAGGTCAAAATGTAAAAGACAAATCCACTGGGGGGTGGGGAGAGGAAGAAATGAGAAAACCATTCAGGCCTATGTGGCTGTGATCTCCTGGCAAAGCCTCAGCATTTATTTGATGGCCTATGGCTGAATAAGTGAATTGATAGATGGATAGATAGGCAGGTGGGTGGATGGATACATGGATGGATGAATGGATGGATGGAAGGATAGATGGATGGATGGATGGATGGATGGATGGATGGATGGATGATGGATGGATGGACCGATGGACAGATAGATGCATGGATGGAAAGACAGATGGATAGATAGATGGATGAGTGAGTGGATAGATGGATAGAAGGATACATGGATAGATGAATGGATGATGGATAGGTGGATGGATGAATGGATGGATGGATGAGTGGATGGATGGATGGACAGATGGATGAAAGTATGGATGGAGACACAGACAATTGGGTGAATGGGGGTTCAGGGAGAGCAGGCACAGATAGTTTGTTTTTTGTGCTTCTGCACCTGTGCTGAGCCTTTCTGCCCTGAACTCCCTACAACCTGAAGCATACCCTCTAGCTCCTTAACTACCTGCCTTCCCAGTTCTAACTCTGCCCCCGACCCCACCACACAGGGCCCCATCTCAGCAGAGTCAGGTATTCAGATCTTTACTTTTATAACTCTGTCCCATGTCATGTGTGCAAGGCAAGCCTTAGGGTGGAGTAGAAAAGGGTGATGGGTTTTTAGATTTTGAGATTTATTTTACTTTGTATTTTGAAATAATTTCAGACTTAGAAAAAAGTGGAGAGGATGAACCAAGACCCCTGCCCTGGATTTTCCAGTGGTCCCAGAACTACCTGACCCCAGACCAGTGTAGTGACAGCTTGTCTCCAATTCCTTTAATCTGGAGCCCCTTGCCAGCCTCTCCTAGACTTTTGTGACCTCGACATTTTTAAAGACTACAGAAATACCAGTCATTTGGAACATCTGTCCATGCTTCCTCATGGGTTAAGGGTCCAGGGAGGGAAGCCATGAAGCCATGCTGTGTTCCTGGAGATTCCTACCAGCTGGAACATATAGGAGTCCTGGTCCTCTTACAGAGATTGCTGGAAACCAAGGTCTATGTGTTAGGTGTGCTCATTGCTACTGGGGTGTCGCAGTTTCTCAGGCCCCTCGGTTAGAGAGCCAGGACACGTCTTTATGAGCACTCACCTGGAAAACCATGAGTGCACCAATGCTGTTCAGTGGGTTGAACAGTGTTCGCCCCAAAATCTCATCTACTTGGAACCTCAGAATGTGACCTTGTTTGGAAGTAGGCTCTTGGAAGATGAGACTGAGTTATAAGACGAGGCCGTATTGGGTTAGGGTGGGCCCGGACTCCACCGACTGGCATCCTTGTGAGAAGAGGAGAGGACACACAGACTCACACGGGGGTACTTCCGTGTGAACAGAGGTTGGAGAGATGTGGCCACAAGCCAAGGGACGCCTGGAGCCCCCTGAAACTGGAAGAGGCAGAAAAGGATCACCTCCTAGTGCCTCCAGAGGGAACATGACCCCACTAACACCCCAATCTTGGATTCCTGGCCTCAGAACTGGGACAGAATACATTTTCTTTGTTTCAAACCCTCAGCCTGGAGGACCTTGTTACCTAAGCCCCAAGAAACCAATACAACCTCCAAATGCAGCCCAACACCATGAGATGGTTCCAGCTGCTCCCTGCTTCTCTCAGAGAAACTGCCCTCACTGTGTGTTTACTGATCCCCTGGGTACAGCCACCCTCTCAGCTCCACCAGCCACTGCTCTGCTCTGATGTACCCCTGGAACAGCTTTCCACTTGCAGGTGACTCTCCTCTGCTGCTGCTGGAAAGTCTCTCTGCTTCGGATACTTCCACCTGAGGACAAGGACTGGTGCCAGAAGCAGGACACCCCAGTCCTTACACTGTGCAGAGCTCTGCCAAATATTCTCTCTTTTTTTTTAATTTGAGAAATTTGTGATAAAATACTCATCATCTGAAATCTATCCTTAACCATTTTGAGGTGTACAGTTCATTTTTTTATTTTTTATTTTTAAAGATTTTATTTATTTATTCATGAGAGACACAGAGCGGCAGAGACACAGGCAGAGGGAAAAGCAGGCTCCATGCAGGGAGCCCAAAGTGGGACTCGATCCTGGGTTTCCAGGATTATGCCCTGAGCCAAAGGCAGATGCTCAACTACTGAGCCACCCAGGCGTCCCGAAGTGTACAGTTTATTAGTGTTCAGTGTATTCACACCGACAGGCAGCTAATCTGCAGAACCCTTCTTGCACGTCCCAGACTCTGCCCTCATTAACCACAAGCTACCCTCTCCCCTGGTCCTGGTGCCCACCCAGCCCTCTCCTCTCTGCCTCCATGAACTGACTCCTCTAGGGACATCAGAGGAGAGGAATCATATGGTATCTGTCCTTTGATGTCTGGATTATTTCACTCAGCATCATGTCCTCATGGTTCGTGCATACCATAGGGTATCTCAGAATCTGCTTCCTTTTTATTTTTTTTAAAGGCTGAGTAATACTCCATCATATGGATCTATCACATTTTGTTTACCCATTCATCTGTCAATTGGCACTTGGGCTCCTTCCAACTTCTGGGGATTGTGAAAAATGCTGCTGTGAAGACGGGTATATAGATATCTATTCAAGTCCCTGTGTTCAGTTCTTTTGGGCACAAGACCTGTCAGATCCTTTTCCTCTCCCAAGACAAGAGGGTCTGCGAGCTGCATGAAGATGCCCTCGGGAAGGGGATGGGCCTGGAAGCCCTCCCAGGGGTCAGGGTGTGGGTGCCTGCCGTGGGCTGTGTGGCGGGGGATCCCTATCTCCAGGAGCCACTTGGAAGCTAGAAACACAGGAAGAGATCCTAGACTCTGGGTGGGAAGCAGAAGGAAATGTGCATTTGACCAAATACCCAAGTCAAAGTCAGAGTCAAGGGCTACATCATCCACTCCCGGCTAGAGGAACAGAAACCAAAGTACAAAAGAAAACGGAAAAACAAAACAAAAAACAACAAAAACTACCTACACACAACAACTCAGAATCTGTTGCCTCCTCTCGTTCCTCAGATGGCTTCTTTAAAAAAAAAAAATGCTCTAAGGGTCAAGTCTGTGCAGCGAGAGAACATGAAAAATACCAAGAACCCATGCAAAATACCAGCCAAGATGACTAAGTAAGAGAAGACGGAATGCAAATTGATCTCTGCCTCCTGGGAACTGATTTAAGAATCTGTTCAAAATCAAATTAACTTTTTGACTTATTTCCCCCAGAAAGCTCGGAAAGGCAGCAATGAGACCCCAGGTTCACATTCTTGCGGGGGAGACACAGAAGCGTGGGGGACCCAGTCACAGATGCATTCCCGGCACGGGGCTCCTCGCTGTCACCTGCAGTGGGTGCTGCACAGAGGGGACCCAGACGCAGATGCATTCCCGGCACGGGGCTCCTGGCTGTCACCGGCTGTGGGTGCTGTGTGGACCAGTTCCAAAGCTGGCACACCCTGAGGCCCAGCATGGTCTACTGGCTCGGCCAGCACCTCGCTAGCACCTGTGTCATCCAGATCTGGGCAGTAACAGGAGTCTCATGCTGGTGAAGAGGGAAATGTAGTCCTTCGTGAGTGACAGAGGGGGACAGAAAGCTGTGCCTCCCCACGTCTCAGCTCTGTACCTGGATGTGTCTAAACCCAAAGGTATGCCCCATTTCTCGAGCCCAAGGCTCGGCAGGACCTCGGTGTCATCCCCGTCCTCCCCAAGCTTCCGTCACCGCTGACCCGCTGAGTCACAGGGTTGCACGTGGGTCCTGTCGTCCTTCCCCTTCCCCCCCCAACCTGGATCCCAGCAGGCTTCCCTGGGCCCACGCTGCTTTGAAAAATAGCAGCCAGCGAAATCCCTGAGAACAGAGATCAGATCTTGTCTCTCCCCAGCTCAGACTTCCAGTGGCTTCTCCTGGTCTTTAGATGCCTCAGAAGCACTGCCCATGCCCTGAGCACCCTTTGATGACTTCACCATCCCACTCACACCTTACTCTTCCCCCCTGCTCCATGCACACTCTGCCCCCTGCATAGCCTGCCCCCTGCACACCATGCCCCCTGCACACTCCATCCCCTGCATGCTCCGCTGCCTGAACACCACACCCCATGCACTCTGCCCTCTGCACATCATGCCCCATGCACACTCTGCCCCCTAAACACCTTACCCCATGCACACTCTGCCCC
Source organism: Canis lupus dingo (assembly GCF_003254725.2). NCBI lineage: Eukaryota > Metazoa > Chordata > Mammalia > Carnivora > Canidae > Canis > Canis lupus. The sequence goes on along the minus strand of NC_064247.1, from coordinate 59,117,200 downwards.
CTGCACACCATGTCCCATGCACACTCTGCTCCCTGCACACCATACCCCATGCACACACTGCCCCCTGCACACCGTGCCCCCAGCACACTCCACCCCTGTACACCACACTCCATGCAGATCCTGCTCCGTGCATACTCTGCCCCCTGCACACACTGCCCCCTTGGACACTGCCTCCTGCACATCACACCATGTACACCTTCTACCTCTGTGCACACTATGCCTCATGTACACGACACCACATGCACCCTCTGTCCCTGTGCATGCTCTGCCCCACTACATAGGCCTCCTGACTACTCCTCAGGCCCTGCATGCACATGTTGCCCCAGGGACCAGGTTCTATGCTGCCTGATGGGCTCTCCCCTTGGACTGCTGACCAGCAACTCCTAACTGCCCTTTCCCTTTTCAGGCACACAAATTTCCCGGGCAGAGCAACACCTCTTCTGTAAGCTCTCCGGCTATCTTCCACATGTTTTCAGCTCACTCACTGTAGTTTGCAATTAGGCATTTGTTTGAGTGAATTTCCACATCACCACCTGCCTGGACTACCAACTCACAAGAAGAGTCCGGCTAGCTCACCACAGTCTCTCCAGGCCCTGCCACCATGGCCTGCATGTAGGAGGTCAGTGATGATCTGACACATGAATGAGTGAATGCCTCTGCGACCTCTTTTGGCCTTGACCTTCCCCTACTCTGGGGCAGTCACCCGAGCTCTGGTCATCCCACCTAGGACGCTGTATGTTGTAAGGATTGGGTGAGGAGAGAAATGCAGCTTCAAGGCTGAGCAGACTGTCCCCGGCACCAGCGAAAAGCCCTTGTCTCCCCGGGCAGGTGCACACGTCCAGCCAGCTCTGTGACACTGGGCTCCAGGTTTCCCCCAAAACCCAAATGGCGTTGGATCCTTGAGTTCCCTGCCCCCTTTTTGGTCCCTGGGCATAATTAGGCAGCTGGTGTTTCCCTAGTTAGGGCCAAGCCCATGGCAATGGGCCCCGGGAGGCTGGGCCCCGGCACCACAACCCTGACTCTCCACCAGGGCACACCCAAACTGATGGCCCTAGCCCTGTGCATCTCAATCGAACAGGGTAAAGAGAACACAGCATGTCCACCCCTCCCACCCCACCCCTTCCAGGTGATCAGTACTGCTCCGTTTCTGTACGAGACATGAGGAGCGGGCTGGTGGAGCGGTGGGCTGGTCCAGGGTGCTCCCTGCAGAGCCCCCCACAGCCCACCCTGGGGCTCGGCCTCCAAGGACCCTGCTCCTGCCCAGGCCTGGGCTCTGACGAGAACCCCCAAGTCTCACTGGTGCTCTGTCCACTACCCCAGAAGTAACTACAGTAGAAGAGGGACAAGCTCCTCTCAAGAAACAACTTAGAATAACCCTAACTGTGCTTTTGCTTCGAACCATGCACAAGTAATCTCCATTTATCCAATGCATGCATGTCACCTCGGGTCTGGTGGACTTATCCTGTTCTCAGGGAAGCTGCATTGCTTGACCAGGCAAGGAGACAAACCATCACAGGATGAACCTCCAGGCCTCATTCCACAATCGAGATCTGACCCTGGGACCCCGTGTGTAGGGAGGGACCCAGGGGAGCCCACCTAAGCTGTGCTTCCCAAGTGTTGATACGTCCCCTGCCCCATGCTCCCCCCATGCACAAGGCTGGCCGGGAAGCTGAGACATGCTCAGGAGCACTGAGGGAAGGAAGAGATTACTTCTGGCTACAAGGGATTGAGAATGATTTGCATGAGGAGGATGTTTGTGGTCAGGGGCTCTGGAGCAGGGTGGGGAGGGCATTCAAGGCTACAGGGAAGGGATTCAAGGCTGTGGGGAGGGGATTCAAGGTGCAGAGCCATGGACAAGGAGGGTCCCGCAAAGCCACGTGTGAGGGTTATCACAGCCCTGGAAGCCAAGGACAGCCCTGGACCTTGGGTACTCCATGTGGAAGGAGGAGACAAAGTTAGCCCCCGCCCCCTGCCAATAGGGGCTCCTCATCGGGGCTGCCTTCTTACTCCTTCTGCCAACACCCACAAAGTCAGCTCTTATGCTGCATCTAACATTGCTCATGGGGCTCACGCCCCCAAATCAAATGCGGTCTGAGATCACACGGTGGCAAGGTCACCAAAGCACCGGTGCTGCTGTCCAGCTGGGTCTCCAGGCTGCTGGGAAGAGACGGTGTTTCCCAAAGTGGACCTTAGGGATGCTGTGATGTCGGGATGCTGGTGGCTTTCTTGCCACCCTCACACACCTTCTGCCCGCCCCCTTCCCTTTGCATCAGATGCTTTAAGCACGTCACCGGGATCCCCCAGGGCAGGCGCCGGCTGCAGCAGGGGTGAGGGAGACCAGACAGGTCTGGAGGGCAGTGGAAGGCCCAGGCCTCCCCAGGGGATGGCACGGTCCCTCAGGGTGCAGGGCCAGAGAGCTCCCAGGTTCCACCTCTGCCTCTGCCCCACCACAGATGGTGTTCAGACACCCTCATCTCTTTTGCTCTCCACTTCCTGATCTATAAGGCAACTTAAAAAAATACAGATATACTATATACCCTAAGAAGCTGTGGCCAGGATTGAACGAGGTAAGGCCCAAGGCAGTGCAGTACATTACAAGAACACCCCGGAAGCTGGATTCAAATCACAATCCTACTCTGTACAGGCTGTGTGACCTTGGGCAAGTCACTTAACTTCTCTGTGCTTCTGTTTCAGCCAATGCTGAACAGGACATCAATTCTGTCTTCCAGGAGTGCTGCAGATGTACAAGATTTGGCTGAAGTCGAGCACTTAGAGCATGGCTTGTGGTGAGTACCTCCCCCCCGCCGAGGTAACCCTTAATAGGAAGGCGGGAGTCACCAAGTCACCAACTGGAGTGCCCTGCATTTTGCAGCACTCAGGGGATGTGCTCCTTCCTTCTAAGAGTGCAGTATCTGAGCTGGCATCTTTCCCCCCCACTCAGAACAAGTCCTGGGGTTCGGGGGGATCTGTGGGCTGTATCTGGATTCGAATTGTCATGACTGAAGGGGCTTTTGCAGATCACACCCGTCTTCCCCAGGCTGAGCAGAGTCCAGGCTTGGGACGTGATCGCTTGTGAACGCAGCTAATTGGAGCGCGGCGAGGCCCTGCTCACACCACTCAGACCTCGCGTGAACCGTTCTGTGCAGCCCGCTCTCTCCCCCACCATCACTTTGATCCACATTTCGTAAGGGCATCTTGCCCTAGAATTATGAGCACAGAAATCAGAGCAAGAATCTTCCGCGTTCTATTTCTGGCTCTGACACAGACGCCGGCGTGTGGGCAGATCATAATGCCAGAATTTTCTCTGGTCTCTGGGAAATAGCACAAGTCACAGTGGCCTTCTCCTGCCCCTGCCACCGGAGGGGGACAGGGCTCGTCCTGGACCGGCCACGGGTGGGTCAGGACACCCTGGACCTTGCCCTGCAAGGCACGCCTGCTGGGAATTCCCATGTTTGGGAGCAGGGTCGGTTCTCCTTGCTCCATTCTTCTAGAACAGCATCAACGGGGCTCTCGGAACAGGGAGGGCAGCTGTTCGGCTGCATTTGGTTCCCCCTGGATACATCTTGATGAGGACAGGGGCGGGCGCCATCCCGCTGGCTGCAGAGGCCTCAGCCCTCAGCACAGAGCTGGGCACTGGGTGTATTTTCATTGGTGGAATGAATGGAGGATGGAACAGATGAGCAAGCACATGGGATTCTCTTGGCAGCTTCTCCTTACTGTGTAACCTGCTTCCAGACCCAGGATTTGGAGAAGATGACTCTCAGGGCAGGTGGGGCCTTAGGCAAGTGCAGACCCACATTTTCTTCCTGTGATCTGAGCTCCAGGTTGTGCAGGCAGGCTGGGGGGAAGCATACTGTTCCTATAAAAAGTAAATCAACTGAAACTCTGAGCCAAGCCTGGGGTTGTGGGGCGGGGCGGGGGGAGGGGGTTGTGGTGGCTGCTGCCTCTGAGCCTCGACTACAACAGAGAGAAAAGACTGGGGAGGGGGCAGCCCACACTCAGGGGCCAGGGAATCCCAAGAAGATTCCCAAGTTGAAAGTGTCTTAACAACATTTCAATCGTCCTCCATGCTAAACGGTTCTGCGGTAGCCCTGTGGGCAGGCCAGAGTCCTCTTTCAGCTCCTCTGTGGGAATCTGGAGAAGGGCCACAGGTGGGCACCTGGGTCCAATCCTAGCTCCATAATCCGTGTGCTAAAGGTCACCCCATGTTACAGACAGGACAGAGGCCGGGGCCCTATGACCCGTCCTGGAGCTGTCAGGGAGGCCGAATGCAGGGTGGGCACGGGCATGCTTCTCTCCAGCACCTGCGCCACTCCTTCCCCCCCACCTCCCCACACGCTGCACCTTGCCCAGGTTGGCCATGCGGTGCCCCAGCACCAGAAGGTCCTCAGAACAGGTGGCATTAGGGTTCTGTGGGCCTGCGCAGATTTCTCAGTATGCTCAGACCCCAGGGGTCCCACTAGCAGCCCTGACCCTCCTCAGGTCCTCTGGGGAAGCCCGCTCTCCCCAACCTGGTGCACCAGGGGCTCTGTGAGCAGGGAGGCTGGCAGAAAGCTTATCCCTGGACCCTCAGAGGCCTATGGAAACATGCTCCTCGCTGGCCCCAAGGGCAGAGGCACATGTCCACCCACTCCCTCCTGGTGGAGCCTCTCTCTCCAAAGGTACATCCTGCTGCCATCCCAGAGGCTTTGAAACCCCGGCCTTTCAGGAGGGGTGCTGGAGGACAGGCAGCGTGGGGAGCACCACTGCTGGTGATGGGCCTCCGGCCTCCCAGGACAGAGGGGGAGGGGGGCATCCTCCCAGGAGCCCAGTGTGACTTGGGCTTTTCCATAGAAACTAGAGGCAAGGAGGCCACTGCGTGGGCATCTCTGCCCTTGTCCTAGCGGGCTAGCCCTTGCAGAGCACCGTGCAAACAGCACCCAAGTCCAATCAGGCTCCCTATGTCACTGCAGGCCCTTACAGCACCTGCTTCTTTCTCCTCCTCAAGCTGTCCCCTCAAGCCTAACCTGATGGCTGCCCAAATGGGTGCCTTTTAGGCTGCTGCCACCCCAGCCCCACAGCCCCTGCCTGCTCCCCTCATACTTTGGTTTGCTCTTCTTTGCTCTGACCCCTGTAATTTTTATTGAAGTATAATCGACAAACAAAATTGTATATATTTAGCATGAACAATGGGATGTTTTGATATCTTATACTTTTCTCAACTCTTTGGAGGCATTAAAAATGCAAAGAGAAGGGCGGAGGCATGGCTCAGAGATGGCAGCAATGGAAGGAGTCTAAGCACGTCAGCTCTTCAGTTACTTAAAAAATAAAAACAACCAGTAAAATGTCCTCAAAATAAAAGGTTTTGCAATCTCAACCTCCTTTTAATTTTGGGAGTTGAATCTGAGTGAGACTAAGAGAAGATACCCAAGGGAGAAGCGATATGCATTCTGCTTAGGGGGAAGGTGGGGTGCAGGCAAGGTTTGATCCAGCCAGGCAGGGACGAGAGCTGCTCAAGTGCCGAATGCAGGAGGGGTCAGGATGACTGCCAAGTGTTGCTCCAGGTGTCTGTTCTTCCTTGAGCACCTGTGCGCACCCAACTCCCGGCTGTACCCGACAGGTATGCATGAAACACTCGTCTCAATGGTGGATGGGGCTGCCACAGGCCAGGAACTACAGGCTCAGTGCCAAAGGACAGACAAGGAGCTGGTGTTTTCCCACTGGGAGAGACATGTGCCCCCTCGACTCTGGCCTGGAAGGCTGGCCTTGGGTTCCATGGTGCCACTTCCCGCTGCCAAGCGCAGAGGGCCCACAACATTCCCAACACCTGGGTGAGAGGGAAACACTGCATGCCTTCTAGGAATCAATCTGCACCAATGACAAATCCAGCAGGGGAAGGAGAGGCTCATGTTTCTGCTTTTCTTTAAAATTTGTAAAAATGAGACAAGATCAAGAGGGAGGTAAAGCGCTTTCCCACCGCCCGCCACCTCCTCCTCCTCGGCACCGGGCTGGGTGTGCAGCAGATTAATCTGGCTTCTGGAATAGCCGCGCTGAGCTGCTCTGTCTACGATTCTCTCCTAACGTCTGGTGAGTTATTTTTCCCCCTGAAGCCAAAGTTAACAATAACATCAAACTTTACAAGGAACCTCTGCCACCAGCACAACAGCGAGCCTGCTTCCCCTCTTCCCCGTCTCCTCCTCTGATAAGACGTGAAATAATCCATGCGCGGTCAGAGAGACTCCAGAAACTTCTCTTCTTGTGGGTGAAGAGCCCCTCCCTGCTCAGACTCAGGCTTTGTCCCAGGGCCACACAGGTGCTGTCTGCTGACACAATTCCTTTGCTCAGAGACAAGAGGGAAGAGTGGGATTTGGCTGGCAATGGGGTGCAGCTGGGGTTAAGCTTTGTCCCCCCACAAAGATGCTAAAGCCCTACCCGCAAAACCTGTGAACGTCACCATATTTGGAAACAGGGCCTTTGCAGATATAACTAAGGTCTCTAGATGTCATCATCCTGAATTACCTAGGTGGACCCTAAGTCCAGTGACATGTGCTATGAGTTGGACCATGCTCCCCTCAAAAGATATGTTGAAGTCCTAGCTGCCCAGACCTCAGAATGTGACCTTACTTCGAAATTCGGTCTTTCTAGGGGTCATCCAGTTGAAATGAGGTCATCAGGGTGGGCCCTGATCTAATATGACCAGTGTCCATATACAGAGGGAAAATGTGGGGACGCCTAGGTGGCTCAGTGGTTGAGCATCTATCTTCAGCTCAGGTTGTGATCCTGGGGTCCTGGGATCGAGTCCTGCATTGAGCTCCCTGCAGGGAGCCTGCTTCTCCCTCTGCCTATGTCTCTGCCTCTCTCTGTGTCTCTCATGAATAAATAAAATCTTAAAAAAAAAGAGAGCGGGAAATGTAGACACCTATGCACACACAGAGAAGACCATGTTGGGACCACGGAGGGGATGGCCACTTGCAGCCCAGGAGCCCGGAGGCTGCGGGAAGCTGGAAGAGATGCCTGGAGAATGCTGCCCCATGGCCCCAGAAGGACTTTACCTTGGGCCTCCAGCCCCCAGAGTGGGGACAATAAATGTGTTGTTCAAGTCATCCGGGCTGCAGCAGCTCCAGAGACACTCACGGGTCCCTAAATAGAAAGACCCCCAGCCCCTTGCCTGTGGAGCTCCTATTTGGCTCCAGCTGACGTGCTGGGGCAGCAGAGTGAGCTCCAGCAAACAGGTGTGCAGACGGGGCAAGCACGTCCTTTTGAGGGGGAGCTCAGAGCCCCAGGGAGGGGCCTGGGCATGCAGTTCAGGGCAGGGGGCTCTCTCGCCTCTAGGGCCAGGCGCGTCCTGCAGCACGACTGGTGGAGCGTCTGGGTTGGTGTAGGGACACCCATGGGGACACGCGTCCAGTCGAGGGCAGTTCCCGCTCTGACCAGCTCTCCTGCCACCAGCCAAAGGAGGACCTGTCAATAACCAGGCGGGGCGCCAGGCTGCTTATTCATTCACTGTAAGTGCTATTTACGGGCAGGAAGTTGAGATGGCCGAGTTTATTAATTAATGATCCATCTCTGGTGTTGATGTATAATTCATTTCCATGATCTTTCCCAGGACACAGCACAACATGGACCCGTGCTAGCCCAGGCTAGAAGGGAGAGGGGGGGAGGGGTCTTATGGGGAGACCAACAGGGGGTCTGTGGCCAGGGCTGGAGGGCAGCGGACGGCCTGAAAGCCCACACATCCGGTGACAGGCCCAGCGAGGTCGGCTCCAATGGGAATGATGACAGTGCCCTGCCCCCAGAACCGTAGATCAGAGGAGGAGGAGGTCCCAGGCTCTGGGTGGGGAGCAGAGCACAGCCTCTGTGCCCAAGATGGAGTTTCTCTCCAAACTGGCCAAAGCAAGGGCCACAGCAGCCAGCAGGGGACGGCTAGGGCCTGCAGCCCACTTGGACCCAGCATCCATGACCACCACCGACTCATCCGATTACTCCCTCATTCCAACCTGCTTGCTGGCATCCCAGGGTTCCAGGCTGAGGTGGTCATCCACACCGAGTAACAAATGACCACAGGCTCCGAGGCTTAAACCTCCCAAACATGTCAGTTTCGGGGGGTCAGGAGTCCCACTCTGGCCTGGCCGGGTCCTCTGCCTGGGTCTGAGGGCCAATAGGGCCCAGAGACCTCCACCACCTGAAGCTCCTGGTGTCTCCATGGCTGGGCCATGTTCTCACTTGGATGCCTGACATGGGAAGGGCCTGCTTGCAAGCTCATTCCAGGCTTCATTTCTTCATGGCCATGGGACTGAGGGCGATGGCTTCTTGCTGGTTGCTGGTGGGTCTGGCCCGTTACATGACCAGGTGAGGACGCCGACCTCACCTCCCAGATGAGGGACTTCAGGAGAGGCCCCAGGACACTGCCAAAGCCAGCGGGGTCGGCCCTCCCACAGCGTCTGTGTGCACTGAGGAAGCACCGGTTCCTGCCCCTGACCATGACCTCTTGGCCTCCACACCATCCAGCCCCATCCCCAGCCTCCCTAGTGCCAGGATGCCTCCACCCCTGCCCCAGGCCCCGAGCCTATGTCCTCCCAGACACCCCCTCCCACCAGTCAGACCCAGCTCACATGCTCCCATGTCCACCTGAGACTATGTCTGGGTGCCTGCTGATTGTCTGTCCCCCCTGGGGACGGCGGCCATCCCTGACCCCTCTGTGCCATCCCCCAGGGGCACAGGCTCCTCCAGCCAACAGAAGTGATAAGGGCAGACTTCTGCAGCCAGGAAAGTGGGATTTCCCAGACAGACCACGTCCTCCTCACCTCCTGCTCCCTGCACAAGCCCAGCCCATCCTACCTTCCACTCTGCTGTGTGCACAGGTGCTGGCTGTCCAGCAGCCATCGGGGCCGTTCTTGTCTGCACACCACCAGCAGCCAGTGTCATCCTGTCCTGCACCCTCCACACTGGCAGGCACACCTGCCTCCTGCTCGCTCGTGACAGAACAGCAGCAAACGTGTCCTTCCCCTCTGGGCCCCGCACACCAGGCCTTCCCACCCCGTCTGGCCCAGCCCCTCTACCACTCCCCCGGGCCTGCACGCCCGCAGTCCTGTCCTCCCCCATGTGCTCCATCGGGCCTTCCCATCAAGCCTCCAAGAGGCTCCTCTGTGGGGGACAGAGGTGACAGTCACCTCTGTGCTCTGGCCCCGTAGGAGCCTTGATGCAGGACCACTTCGTCCATCTTCTTCCTCTTTTCCTGCACTCCTCTATCCTGGGCACCCCTCCTATACTTTGAGGACTCCCTGGGGCCCTGTCCTCTGTCCCTGTCCCCCTCGCATACCACCCACACTCCCTCCAGGTGATCTCAGAAACCACCCATATGTCTCCCCAACGGCTCTGGGGTCTCCACCGCAGGCCAGACCTTCCCCTGCTGCTCACACGCAGGCTAGAGGAGCCCACAGACGTCCCCTTTGACAGCCAATGGGCAGGGGCAGGGAGGCAGGGCCCAAGGGGCTGCTGGCTGCCCTTTCCCATCTGTGCCCACCCCACCCCAGCTCAGGACAGGCCCCACTATGTCAAAGGCACCAGCTGCTCAGACCAAGCACCTGGGAGGCCTTTTGGATTGTTCTGACCTGGACTCACCCTACTTTGTCTTCCCAGAGTTGCAGGGCTTCAGGGGGTCCACCAGTCAGGCCACGCTCTGTTCACCCCACTATCCTCACACTAAAACCAGGAGCCCCCACAACAGCCTCCAAGCCCTGAAGACCCTGCTCCAGTCCAACCTCCGACACCCCCTGCCCCCACCACATGGCCTGCCACACCACAGCCCTGGCACTGCTTGTCCCGCTCTTACAACCTCAGTGCCCGGCTGCCACCTTCCTTCTCCCTCCTACCCTGTCTTCTCATCAGCCGGTCTCAACTCCAGAATCCCGCTCCCTGCCCCATGCTCCAGGCATCCTCTCCACATACCTGGGCTGGTCTTACGCATGTTCTGCATGTGTGTCTGTCTGTCTGCTGCCCCTGGAAGAAATGGGGACTGTGTGTTGTCTTGCAGTATGACCGCACTGCCTGCCACATAGTAGGTGTTCAGGAAACATTCAGGCGAGTGGGTGAGTGAAGGATGGTTCTTCAGGGCATGAGCCCAACCAGACCTTAGGCATCTTCATCTGTGACCTGTCTGTGGGCCTCCCTTTATACAGAGCATTTTATACAAACGGAGGTAGTGTTTTCTCCAAGCCCTGGTGGCTTTCAAGGCCTCGTGAAGTGTGGGTAGGAGTGAGGATCGGGCCAATGCTCCCCCCCACCCCCGCCGACCCACCTTCTTCTCCAGTGGGGTGAGCAGCAGATGATGGGTCTGCAATTCTCCCAGCTTCTGGAGAAAATCCCTGGGCACTGCCAACCCCCAGGCGGAGCAGATGGCAGCTCCCCCTGGAGTGGAGTGGAGCCTCATGGAACAGATACGTTCTCATTCTAACCCCACACCTCGTGAATGTGACCTTATTTAGAAGAGCAGACTCTGCAGACGTGATGATATGGAAGATTGCAAGATGAGACCATCCCGGATTCCCAGCTTGGGCCCTGATCCAATGACCGGTGTCTTTACAAGGAGAGGAGAGACACAGGCATGCAGGGAAAATGCTGTGTGAAGACAGAGGCAGAGGCTGGGCGGTGTGGCCATGAGCCAGGGAACACCTGCAGCACCACAAGCTGCAGGAGGCAGGAAAGATCCTACCCCGGGGCCTCCAGAAGGCCTATGCCCTGAGACTAGGAGACATCAAATGCCTAGAGTTTCAAACTCTGCGCTGGCGGAGATGTGTCACTGCGGCCCCAGGACACCCGGGTGCAGAGGAAAGCTGGTCCGTTCTGTGCAGCACGCAGGAAGGGGCAAGGCCACCAGTCTCTGGGGTGGGAGGCTGCCTCTGGAACGTCTAGGATGGGAATGAGGGTTCTTGGGAGGCAGGGGCATCTAGGAATTGTGGCGGATGTTTCTGGTTGTCACAATGAGTGACACTCGTGGCGTGGGGCCAGCACACTACCTGCCCTGTGGTGTACGGGACAGACGTGCTCACCCACGGCCAGCCCTCCGTTCCATGCGACTCCGAACATCCTTCTGCTCACTCCTGCTATAAATGCGCTGAGCCCAGAGCGGCTCCTTCTGTTCCACGTACAGACCCAGAGTATTTTTTGCATGGTTTTAATAAGCACCAAAGTTTCCAAGAACACAACCACCACGTACGTGGAAAGAAGGCTGTGTTATTTTCGTACTGAACGTTGCCGGGAGGTGTTCACCATTTTCAGAAAGTCACCTGCCCCCCAGGCTCAGACGACACACCTGTCTCAGGTTGAGTTGTGCTCAGGCTCCTGCTGACGTCACACGGGGGCGAGGGGGTGAGCCTGTAGTGAGGACGTGCACAGACCTGCATTTATCGTACATTACTTCACATTGCACCTCCTCTCAGGTCCACTCATACGAGTCAGGAGGACATCATACGGTCAGTTATTATTTCTCCGAAAAGGTGCACTTGAAGTGAGTAAAAGGGGATTTGCCAATATGCTTTGTAAACCCAGGTCCTGGGTCTGGAAGGGCAGGTTGCTGGCTGGAGAGAGCTAGCCTTTCTTCCTGCCCCACTGCCTAGACGATGGTGATTCTCTCCTGGCACAGGTGGGAACAGGGATGGGGACCCAGACATGGTTCCCAGAGGCTCTGCCTCTGGCCTGAGCCACCAGCCTCTTTGTTCAGCACGTGAAACCACACAGTGGAGGCGTCCAGCTCATCCCTCCACCTGGCATGGGCTCTGCTGATGGAGGGGCCTCCCTGGAGCTTCTAGAAATTTCCTTCATCACCATGCCTCACATATGGGCCAAGGACTTCCCAGTGAATACGGCCATCAGCTCCCTGTGGGATTCAGGTCCCACTCAGGATGTCCGATGCTTCAGGCAGCAGGGGTGTGTGGTGAAGAGGGACCCTCAGCATCATAGAAAGGGCCCCAACCCACCTCCCTCCAACTCACACGAGAGGCTGAACTTCCCTGAACATCAGCCCCACAGCCTTCTGAGGGCAGTTTTGGGAACACTAAGAGTGAGGCACAGCTTTGGTAACAAGCCACTTAAAGGGACGTGTGCAAAGGACAGTGTGCAGAGACACCAACTGGCCCCTGACGAAGGACATGCTGATGGGTCCTCCAGCATGCAGCCCTCTCCTAGGCAGGGACGCTGGACATAGTGCTCCCACAAGCCACATGTGGGAGCTGCCAACACTGTGGGGTATGGGGTTCTGCTGACAGTTTGTTTCCCGGATGGGTCTCTTTCCCTTTCATCTGGGACTGAGAAAGGTCATGAGGCAGCTAGGACAGCACTGGCCAGGCCCCTGCACGTCCTGACCCCAGCCCCGTTGGGGGATGCTGAAGGAGACAAGAGGCACGCTTCCCCAGCATAAGTGTCCTTCCGTCTGTGATGTTGTCACAGAGTGAGGGGACCTGCAAGTGCCCAGGGCCCCAACACTTGCTATGTGTGTCCAGCTTTCCATGTGGGTAAACTCAGCCACGTCTCAGAAGTACCCCTCGAGGTGGAAATCATTTCCCAGTCCGCTGCCCAAGAAGCCACTTGTCCCTGAGGTCATGGGGCATAGCAAGGGCCATGGACGGCAGGCAGCCCAGGCCCAGGTCATGCCTGGGTCAAGGCAGGGGCTCCCCCTATCAGCACCAGCTTCACTGCCCTCACGTCCCACCCTTGGTCCACTCAGCAGACACTTCCACCTCTGCTCCTGAGAGATACTGGGCATTCCTGCTGCTGATGGAAAGTTCTGGAAGAGATACTTAATCCTCTGGCATTGTTGACCTTCATCTCTTTGCAACAGACTCCCAGGCAGAGATTCACTGGACCACAGTGAAAACCAAGACGGGAGGCCTTGTATGCCCGTCGGACCATACGGCATGTCCAACAGGCGTGTGCCTGTGATCTTGGCTGAGCTTCCAGGACCAGGCAGTGACCTCTGGGGCACACTGATACTTCACCTGGAACCCACCTGCTGCAGAGGTGAGGGCTATGCTCTTCTAGCAAGTACATGCACGTGGGGCCCTTTCAAGCTGGACACCAGCTCCGCCAGGCTTCTCCTGGATGGGGGTGGGTGACTTCTGCTCAGGGACAGGTGACTTCTCACCTCAACTGACAGCTGGGAAATCCCGGCCACAGCTGCCCGCCCCCACCAACCCCAGAGCTTGCTGTGCATGGGAACTACTGGGCTGAGTGCCTGGAGTGACCCCGGACCGGAAGAGGGGAGGGCCAACGCTCACCAGCCTTCTCCTTTCACTGATGATGAAAGGGGCAGGGCAGGCCACTGTCCTGGCTATGGGCAGAAGCAACACAGAGCCACGAGCGTGCTGATGGACCTTCAGAGCTGGAGGAGAGGCCTCAGGGATTCTTTCTCCAGTGTCTTTCTAGATGTGAGGAGACTGAGTCCCAGGCCTCCTGCTCTGTTGCCTCTACCATGCAGGCCTCCAGGCTCTAGTCTCCGAGTGCTCCGTGTGCTCTGCCCACCCCGATGCTCTGCTCATGCATACCCTCCCTCTCCAGGAAGCGCGGCAGGGCCCTTCCCACCTGAACTGGCCCCCTCCTTCTTTACTGGGTTTTCAGGATTGCTATATGATTGCCCAAGCTGGGGCTTTCTGACATTTCCGCTCCCGTCCTTAACTGTCACTACTCTCTTAGGCAGGCTTGTGTCCTTTCCTGTCTGACTTTCCCAAATAGATTTTAAACTCCTTGAAAAGACAGCAAGGGCCCAGGTTTTCATACCCTTTCACGCCTCCCCCACCCTGAAGTGCGGTATTTCATATCAACCAAGCGCGGAGCTGACAGTTCCCTGCAAGACAGATCAGAAGCTGGAAATTCCAAAACCAGTCCTCTTCACATCGTCAAATAATTCTAAAAATAATGTTCTGTCTAATATTTAATCTCTACGCTTAGAATCATTCCCCTGTGAATGCATGAAAACCATAAATTCAATCCACCGTATATCAAACGGGTCTGTTACCCATCCAGTGTTTAGTGAAGCACTAGATGTCAGGAAGGCACATTCTGCAGGGGTGGGGGGCAATCCCCCAATACCTGCATTGCCAACAACCCTGCCTACAGCCCTTTGAGGAGACTGGTGCCCGGATTGAGGGGGTGTGAGCTCAGGCCCCTTCCCACAGTCCTGAGGGCTGGGCAAAGGGAAACAGAGAAAGGCTGCCAGGACAGGCACCACAATCCCGCAAGAACTCAAGAACCTTCCTGATGCCTAACTTGCTCTTGGGAGGAGAAGGAGGTTCTGGCGGAAACCAAACAAGCATAAGAAGTGCTAGATGCAATAAGCTGGTGAGACAGTCATCTCCAGAAGACGTTGAGGCTGGCTCTAATGAGTTGGAGCTCATTTATCCATTTGGTGTGAACACAGCTTTGCTCAGCAAAAACAGAGGAGCGCTCTGGGAGGTTGGACGGGTGCAGAGAGCTGTCGGCTGACACGCACAATCCCACCCGTGCCACGACAGGTCACCACGCAAAACCAGGCACATCCACTCCACAGTCCCAGTTAAGACCCTTTAAAGCCCAGGCTCACCGGCTACTGAGTGCAGGATGTTTAGCGAGCTCTGAACACTCATTTGTTCATGGTTGCTCTTAGCCCAATTAAGCCGCTCAAAACTTTTGAAGTTCATGAGTCATTTGCTTCAAATATCTTTAAATTAAGGAAGGATTCACTTTCCTGGTAGCAAACACCCAGCAAGTTAATTAAAAGGGGCTCAGCATTTAAACCACCATCACAGCTTTAAACAGAAGGAAAAGAGCCCGTCTCTCCCTGTCGCAGCTGCTCCTAACTCCCTTCCACTTTTACCCCAGCATTTAGAAAATATTTCCCAACGTGAGACTTGCTCCGAGAGGTTGCTCTGCTGTTTAGGTCAGCTGACTATCGGTGTGAGAGAGGATGTCACCGGCCTGTCCTCTTGCTTACAGTGGGACACACATAAAGGACACTGAAGGCCCCCTGGTGACAAGGACAAAGCAACTTGGAAATCATCCCTGGAAACGCATGAGTGAATCCCAATGTAAAAATTACCAGGCAGGACTAGGATGACATCCGAGCCATCTTTTCCTTGAGCTGCTGGGTGTCATGAATACATGATTAATCCAAATGGGAACAAACCTTGAATGACACTGGAGACCTTTCAGGGCTTCTTAGCCCCTCTTGGGTGGCATGCCTTCTAGAGCTATGAATGTGGACGATTGAGGGAAACAACAGATGTATGTGAGCAGGCTGGGGAATCTCAAGGTCCAGGTGCCAGCAGGAAGGTCTAAGAACATCAGGTCGCAGAAATCTTTACTGAGCACTAGCTGTATGCCTAGCACCCACAGCCTAGGAGATCCGCAGTGGGCAAATGCAATAACCAAAATCAGCTGGCTTGAATTCCCCACAGCTCCCTTTACGAGTTTTAAGATTAAAGCCCAGGAAATGACTTTGTGGTTTTCTCCCAGGAGACTTTGTGATTCCAGACTCAGAACATGACCAGCAAGAGAGCTGTCACAGGAAGATGGTGCTTCGCAGTGGGGAGTCCTCGTCTCTCGACCTCAAGTGAACTTCTGCCCCATCTGACACTCACCCTCTGCCAGCACCATGCAAGGCTGGAGCTCAATGCCTCAGTGAACCTCAGCCAGGTGATTTTCCATCCCAAGCAGTTCGTACCTAGTGCCATCTATACCTCCACAAAGAGCACCAAGGTCAGGGACGAGGATGCGGGACTCCATCAAGTCATCTCATCAAATGACCTCATCAGTGGAGCAGTAAATGTAGCAGCAAGTTAGTGGTAGCAAATCATCACAAGGATAAGAATCATTATTATCATCACTATCACCATTATCACCATCACCATCATCACCACCACCACCACCACCACCACCACCATCATCATCATCATGAGCCTCAGCACCATCACCACCATCACCACCACCATCATCACCAGAAGCCTCATCACCATCTTCATCATCACATCACTATCATCATTACCAATATCACCACCATCACCATCATCACCATCATCATCACTATCATCATCACCACCATCATCACCACCACCATCATTACCATCACCAACATCATCACATCATCATCATCAACATCATCACCATCTTAACAAGGCAGGAAGCCACAAATGGTGGAGAGGATGCGGAGAATAGGGAATCCTCTTACACTGTTGGTGGGAATGTGAACTGGTGCAGCCACTCTAAAAATAGACCTGCCCTACAACCCAGCAATTGCACTGCTGGAGATTTACCCCAAAGATACAGATGCAGTGAAACGCCGGGACACCTGCACCCCGATGTTTCTAGCAGCAATGTCTACAATAGTCAAACTGTGGAAGAAGCCTCGGTATCCATCGAAAGATGAATGGATAAAGAAGATGTGGTTTATGTATACAATGGAATATTACTCAGCCATTAGAAATGACAAATACAAAAAAACAAAAACAAAAACAAAAACAAAATAAACGACAAATACCCACCATTTGCTTAGACGTGGATGGAACTGGAGGGTGTTATGCTGAGTGAAGTAAGTCAATCGGAGAAGGACAAACATTCTATGTTCTCATTCATTTGGGGAATATAAATAATAGTGAAAGGGAATAGAAGGGAAGGGAGAAGAAATGTGTGGGAAATAGCAGAAAGGGAGACAGAACATAAAGACTCCTAACTCTGGGAAACGAACTAGGGGTGGTGGAAGGGGAGGAGGGCGGGGGGTGGGGGTGAATGGGTGACGGGCACTGAGGGGGGCACTTGATGGGATGAGCACTGGGTGTTATTCTGTATGTTGGCAAATTGAACACCAATAAAAATAAATTTATTATAAAAAAACCATCATCACCATCATCATCACAATCATCACCAATCTCATCACCATCATCATCACCAACATCATCACCACTGCCATCATCACTACCATGTTAACAGCAGCAAACATGTAATGAACAGCTGTTATGTGCCAGGCACTGACTACCAGGCATATACTATCTCACTTTATCTTTGCAACATTGTAAGATTGTTAATACTGTAACTCCCACTGAGGTACAGAACAGATAACCAGGTTGTCAAGTCCACACAGCTAATACAAGATAAAGCCAGGAATTTGAAGGCAGACCCTCTTAGCCACTACACTAAAACTAGAAGAGACTTCCCAATCACTCACTTACAGGGAGGTCACTGGGAGAGGGACCATTTGATGATTCCAGTAGCTATTCCACGCAGTATTAGCTTCTGAGGGATTTCAGAGTGCCCCAAATCTCTAGCCATCTACTTTTCTATCCCACTGATATCTGTGTTCTGGACAGATGGGCAAACATAACTTTTCCTTTCCAAATACCTCTCTACAGAAGCAAAAATAAAAACTCACAACTCCCCAAATCTGATTCCAGAGACATCTCTTTGGACAACAGAGCTGACTTAACAAATTCTTCCTATCACTTTCCAAAACCTTAACTCTATCCTTTGGAGTATCCTCAGCAGTGAGTGGGCAGAGCTGGGTGTGTCTCAGATGAGAAGACTTCCATGTCCCTGGTGGCTTGTTGGCCCCTGACACCTGCAAACTTCTCCTTGGAGTCATTCTTGCTGGGTACAGAAGCACCTGGGCATGTGCTTGGTGTTGTTCTGCTGAATCCTCATGACCATCATTTGGAAGAGATATTTCTAAGCTTTATTTTTATTTTATTTATTTATTTTTTTTGGTGAAGAAGATGAAGTCAAGAGAGAAGAGAACTTCCCCAGCGTCACACAGCTACCTGCAGGAGAGCCCAATGCACAGGCGGTCTGTGGCCTGCAAGTACATAGGGCATGCACAGCCTCCTAGACCACAGCTCTGGGATCTCCAAGGCTACTCTTACGGCCTTAACTCTGTTTGAGAAGAGTGAGCAGCAGTCATGCTCCATGAAGAGTTGGGAGCCCCAGTCTATGTGTGGTGACTGCCAGGACAAGCAGGGACTTGGCTTCGTGGGGCTTCCGCCAGGGCTCTCAGTGCCCGGGCTTGGGCCACTTATGTGGGATCCGCTGGGCTGTGATGCACCGAATTAGAGGCGTCAGCTCAGCACTTCCTGTCTTGCTTTGCCTTGGCCTGGATGCTGAAGGCTGCTGGCGTCCTTTCTCAGCATCCAGCATCACTTCCCAGAATTAACATTTCTCTGCACTAAAAGCAAACACACATATTTCCCCCCACCCTTTAAATTTGTTTTGCTAAACAAATTAATCTAGCACCAGATTATATTATGAAGAACCATAAATCTTTTCCAAGATAAGCATCTGTCGAGTTGGATTAGCAACATCCAATGTACTGTGAATTAATTTGCTAAGCCTTCTAATGCTGTCCCGAGCATTTAACTTTAGTAATAACAAATGTAATTTGGAATAAATGGGAACTTGTTTTCTCATCCGTGCCTATATAGTAAGTGACGTATGTAGAGGGGATGACAGGAAATGAACACAGCACTGTATTCTATTATAATGATGGCTTGCGAGCTTATTGAGGTAAAAACAAATGCTTTTGTAAACAGCTTTCAGGCATCTGGCACAGACAGGATGAGCTGCAGGCTGTGCGTCCATAGGTTCGGGACAAAGGCCACCCGGAAGATGGCCTGCAACCCCCTGCAGACCTCCTCCCTCCGTGCTCCAAGCTCACAGCCTCCAGCCCTGGGCCTGGCCCCTGGCTTTGAGATGGAGTTGGGTTTGCTTTCATAGATACGTTGCTCTCTAGGGAAGAATTGCTCATAATAAAAACTGCAGTTCTCTTGTCCAGGTAAAGGAAGGAAGTAGGTCATCGAACAAAAGCCACCCACTCTGTGAAAACCTATCCAACTCCTGACTATGGCCAGACGCAGAGTCCAGTGCTGATGAGGCCTGTAGGAAAACCGGAGCACCAATGCTGCCGACAGGCCCTGGGGAGCAATTGTCTTCTTTCTCCCAGGTCCCAAAGAGGGTCTTCCCGGGACCAAGGAGCCCTGAACCCTTAGGATGTGGAGAAGCAAACAGACAGGGGACAGAGGAGGCCACACGGCACCACCACCCCTTCGTGCTGATATCCTGCAATTTGCATCCCATTTTAAGAGCTAGCAAGTGGGCAGCCCGGGTGGCTCAGCGGTTTAGCGCCGCCTTCAGTCCAGGGCATGATCCTGGAGACCAGGGATCAAGTCCCACGTCGGGCTCCCGGCATGGAACCTGCTTCTCCCTCTGCCTGTGTCTCTGCCTCTCTCTCTGCATCTCCCATGAATAAATAAATAAAATCTTAAAAAAAAAAAAAAAGAGCTAGCAAGTATTGCCGCTTGTCTGGGATGTGCGAGCACAGGCTCGACCTGTGAACATCCTGGTCCTGGTGGGGAGTGAGGTGGGGGCCTGTTCACAGTGGCACAGGGAGCCAGAGGCAGGCTGGAACACAGGGGTCCTGGGCTCTGCATCTCCCTTAGCCAGCCGTGGGGCTGGGGACGTGGCTGTGGCTACCCCTGACGGGACAAGCTATGGCCTGGCAGATATTCAAGGGCTATTCCTTCTGAAGCAACTGGAAGAGGAGGTAGAGGAGAAGAAAGAAAAACAAGAACTACATTGCAGTGGCTACTTCGAGGCCAGGAAATGCTAACTGTCCTATGCACCTAGAATAACAGGGGGAGGAACCAGAGCCATTTGTCCTGACCCCTGTCCTCCAAACACCTGTGACACCATCTCCAGAGAATACACTCCCCAACCTGAGTCGGTGTGGAGAACCTCAGCGAAACCACAGGAAGTTCTTCCTTATACCTGACTTCAATCTCTTCTGCTGCTTAAAGGGATCCCTATCTGGCAGTCACTCCTCCACAGGGCCACACCCTTGCACGTTTCCGGAGACTCCACATGGGCCCTAATTACACCAGCAGCTGTGGCCATATCTTACTCCCAGGCCATATCTTACTCCCAGAAGTCAAGGCGCTGCCATTCGGGAAGATGCGGCCCTGTGCGTGGTGGGGTTCAGATGCCCGTGACACTGGCAAGGCAGCCACCACGTCCCCTTCTAGGCCACCACTAAAGAGAGACCCTGTCCCATCTCCCTTCTACTAGCTACACGCCGGCTGGAGCATGACTGGAGCACAACCCACCTTTGCCAGGACACACAAGTCCCTGGATGCACATCCCCCCTCCGTCCCCAAGGCTGCCACCCAACTGTCCACACTTTTAGTTTCTGCCACCGAGAAAAAAAAACGCGTCCCGGGGCACGGCTCGGCATCCTTCGTGAGCCACACCCCCACGTCCTCCCACCCCAACCGAACCCCAACCAGAAAAGAGGCGGTTGTACCTGAGGTCTCCCCCAGGATCCGCGGGGGCTTGACGTCTTCACCATCGTCTCTGCTGGGACTGGTGGAAGGCTCCGTTGTGCTAACCCCAACCGGGATCCTATTCCTGGGGCCCAGGGGCTCCGTGACCCCCTTAGTCTGCAGCGTCGTGGAGGTGGCCACGGTGGCTGTGGTGGTGGTGGTGGCGGTGGCCACAGTTGTCTTCCGTGTCTGTGAGACGGAGGCCGTGGTGGGGCCGTAAAGCCCCGGAAACGTGTTGGACTCCGGGGCCTCCTCCTCCCCCGTGGGCCCCCAGGCGATGAACTCCGTCTCCGTGGTGGGCCTGCTGCCCCGGAAGTCAAAGGTGTTGAAGGCGGCCCCCTGCAGGTGCCTCTTTCCCCGCCGCAGGAGGGCCTGCTGGTCCGTGGCTGCCCCGCCGGCCCCCGCGGGGGTCGGGGACGAGGAGGAGGAGCCGAGGGAAGGGCTGGATTTGGCGGCGGCGGGGGGCTTGGCGAGCCCCCCTCGGGGCACCAGGGCGGCCACCTGGTCCCTGGGTCTGTGCGCCCGCTTAGCGCGCGGGCTGGGCATCTGCCCGTGGCTGCGCTCCACGCGCGCCGGGCGCGGGCTCCACACGGGCACGGGGATGCGCGCCGCCTGTCCGCTCTTCAGACTCCACAGCCGGGGCGGCCGCTGCGGTGGCCGGGGCAGGAGCCGGAAGTCGGGGCCCGGGCCCAGGGACTCGCACGACGGCAGATCCATGGCGAGCTGAAACATGGCTATAAGTATCCAAGCATGGCTTCCTAGGGAGCAGCCCGGCCAGCGGATGGACATGGAGCTGCGTGGAAAAGAGAGAGCAGCGTCAGGGGGTGGCGCGGGGGCGCAGCTGCCTGTCCCTCCACCCCCGCCGGGGCACCGGAGCGCTCTTCTGCCGTCGAGCGCTGATCCTAACTTCAAAAGGGAAACCGAAACCCTCCATTAGCCGACCGCTCGGCCCCGTTCGAGTGCCACTTCGTCAGCATCTCAGAAGCACCGTCCCCATGCACCTGCTCCCAGGAGCCGGCTCCCCCGCCTGCACGGCCCATCTCGCCCCGGGAGTGTGCAACGCACGCGGCTGACGTGACCCGGGAGGGAAACTGAGTCTCAAAACCCCCAACTCGGCCGACAGGACGATCTCAAACACCTTCTGTGACCCGCTCAGCTTCTGGCCTGAGTAAAACGGAGAAGTGGTGAGGATGTGTGGTGAGAGGATGGCAGAGCTGGGAGCTCGGTCCATCCCCTGGGTCCAGGGCTGGGCTCTTTCCTCTGTGTCACAGAAGTGACCGGCCCGAGGCGGCTGTCTCTGAGCACACAGCCTCCCCTCCCCGAGGCCCGGAGGGGCGGGGGTTCCACTCTCTGTGGGGCTGAGCCCGCTGGACTCCACAGGGGGCACGAAGGCCAGGCATCTGCCAAGCCCCTGCCCCATGGTGTGGTCCATAAACCCCACTACCCCGTCCTCAGGCAAATGTGCAGGCTGCGGTCTTGGATGCTGTACGCTAGGAAAGCTTCTTATTTTTGGCCTCCTCTGGATTTTGTTCAGGAAAATGAGATCTGCTGTGGATAAGCTGGAAGTTTATCGATGCGCCAACTCTGCCCAAGTGCTGTTCTGTTGACATTTCGGCTTTCCCTATTTATCTTCAGCGCAGGTGCCCTCTGAAACCGCATCCCCCACCTCCTCAGCTCCAGGCAGGGCGGGAGGAAGGGCAAACCCCACAAGACCCGGGAGAGTGGCGGGGGCTGCAGGGAGGATGAGGCCAGGTGGGTGCACGGAGCGTCACGTGAGCATCCAGAGCATAGCAGCCAGCCACGTGGAGGGCTGGGGGCCCCGGGCCCACGCTCCCTCTCCCACCAGCTTAGGTAAGTGAGGACCAGGCACAGGCGCCATTCAAAGTCGGTACTTGTCACCGGCGTCACGTCTGAAAATTGACACGGATCCAGGACGTTAGTGACTACAGTGGGCGGGGGCGGGCGAGGGCGTTCGGTGTGCTGAGCCGCCAGCCTGAAAAGCTGCTCAAGACCAGCCCTGTAGAAAAAAAGGCTTGGCAGTTTTTCTTTATGAGGTTTCGCGTGACTTTAAAAGGGAATAAATCAGTGAGTGAGCAGTGTGTGGTGTGAGTCATGTGTGCATGTGTGCACGGGAGTGTGTCTCAGGACGGCGTGTCAGCCTGTGTGACTGCTGCCGTGTGATAGTGCATCAGTGCCTGTGAAAGACCAAAGTACAAGTGTGTAAATGTGTGAGTGTGTAAGAGCAGAAGTCTGTGGGGGCTGTGTGCCTGTATGTCATATGTACATGTGTGTGTCTGTGCAGGTGTGGCCGAGTGTGGAGTCTGCATGTCTAGTAAGTGTGTGTGTGTCAATGAGTGTGCAAGAGTGTGAGTCCATGGGGGGGTGTCTGTGTGCCTGTCTGTAATATATGCATGTGTGTATCTGTGCGGGTGCAACCAAGTATGGGGTCTACATGTTGGTGCACACACGTGAGTGTGTCAGTGTGCAAAAGTGTGAGCCTGGGGGGGTGGTCTGTGTTCCTGCCTGTCATATATGCACAAGCGTGTGCATGTGCAGGTGTGAGTGAGCATGGGGTCTACATGTATGTCGGTGTTCCTGTGAGTGTGTCAATGGGTGTGCAAGACTGAGTTTATGGAGGATGGTCTGTGTGCCTGTCATATATGCACGTGTGTGTGCAGGTGTGGCTGAGCGTGAGGTCTGCCTGTTGGTGCTTGTGTGTGAGAGTGTGTCAGTGAGTGTGCAAGAGTGTGAGTCTATGTGCCTCCCTGTCATATATGCACATGTGTGTACATGCAGGTGTGGCTGAGTGTGGGGTCTGCATGTCGGTGCGTGTGTGAGTGTGTCTGCGTGTGAGCTCCCTCCTCATTCTGCACTGAGCCCCACGTGCCTGGGCCGCCTCTTCTCTGGTGGGTACTTAGGCACGTGCCATTCCCTGCCTGTCATCTGGATGTTGAAAGGAAGAAACTTGTATTAATGAACGCTAATTACCGAAAAGGACTAATCCCCAAATAAAAAGGGCCCAGTTTTTTAATCAGAATGAAAGTGCTTTGCTGCAGAAATTAGGAATCGCTCATTATGCTAATGCCTCTGCACTGAGTTTCTGCCGGTGTGCAATTTCTCTGCACAGCCAACCAAGCCCCGTGCAGGGACCCAGGCCACTGTCACCACACACAGAAATTTAGGTCAGTGTGAAACATCCCCATGCACATGGTAAGCACAGCTCCAGGGCGACCACAGGTGGCTCAGTGAGGATGGATGATTTAGACCCTCTGGTTCTCTCGCCACTCTGCACATTTGGATGGGAGTCCAGCTCCCAGGGAACTAACACTCCTTCAAACAAGAGAGATGCCTCAGTCCAGAAGGCCCCACCAAGGCCCACCAGGCCCTATCAGGCCCCGCCAGTTATCACTAGGCCCCACCAGCTACCACCAGGCCCCACCAGGTCCCACCAGGTCCTACCAAGCACCACCAAGTCCCACCAGGCACCACCAGATCCCACCAGGCCCTACCAGCTATCATCAGGGACCACCAACTACCACTAGAACCCACTAGAACCACCAGGCATCACCAGGTCCCACCAGGTCCCACCAGACCTCACTAGGCTCCACCAGACCTCACCATGCCCCACCAGATCCCACCAGGTCCCACCAGGTCCCCCAGGTCCCACCAGACACCACCAGGCCCCATAAGGCTCCACCAGGTATTACTTGGCCCCACCAGGCCCCTCACACCCCACCAGGCCCTGCTTGGCCCCACCAGACAGGCTGAATGAAGAGCAGCCACAGGCGAACCTGTGTGCCGTCGGTACTTGGAGAAATATCGCCCCAGGAAATGAAACCCGCCGCACCTCAGCCTGTGCCTGCTTGCCTGCCCCAGCATAACTTCACACACAGGATATTTCTGTCATTTTTCACCAATCATGAGCTGTAATTGGTTACCATAGAAACCCCCTCATTTCCACACCGCCTGGCTGTTATGCAGAAAAACCAACCGATGGCAAGAGCAGGGAGAGCTTGCTTTGTTTCTCTTCGAGTCCGGCTTCTTCCTTCTTAAAGTGCTGGACTTGTCAGAGAGAGACTATTAGGAGGGCGGGTGGACGAGTGGGGACAGAGCCTCGTCCTCACTGTCAGCGTTGGGGACAGAGAGAGCCCCTCCCTAGGGAGGCCAGGTCTCTCTAGGGGAGCCGAAGGTCCCAAGCCCTCTGCTCTGTCACCAGAAGTGGCAGCCCATGTCAGTCTGGACCTTCATGCTCCAGAGATACACACAGGGCATCCTGGCATCAGGGGATACAGTCCCATGTGCAAGGACCCCATGGGGGGCAATGCGGGCCCTCTCTCTCCATCCTTCCAGCTGGCCCAGACCCGGCACCGCTCTGCCCTCTGACCCAGTCCAGCACACCCTAGGAAGGCGCTGGGGTGCTGTCTGCCACTCCCATGGTGGTGGAGGACCCCTCCCAGGTGTAGTAGTGAGGCCCTGAGGCTGCCAGCACCACCACTAGCCGTCAGACCTGCCATGGGACACACCAGGGAGGCCAGGCCACAGGGTAGACAGAGCGGATGCCAGCTCCCCCAAAGCTCAGGGGCATCCACACGCCCCTTGAGGACATGCCCCCTCATCACACCCAAGGGGACGGTCACAGCACAAAGACAGGTCCAAGTGTTGCCAAGGATGTGAGGAGATAGGGATGTAAAATGGTGTAGCTGCTACGCAAAACAGCTCAGCAGTTGCTCCAAGACATAGTTACCAGTTGCGCCAGCATTTCCACTCTTGGGAATAAACAAAAGTCCACACAAAAAGGTGTGCATGAATGTTCACGGCAGCAGTAGTCACAAGAGTGGAAAGTAGAAACAACCCAAGTGGCCCTCAAGTGGATGGACAAAGAAAACGTGATCTGTCCCTACAGGGGAACATTCTTTAGCCTCATAAAGGAAGCAAGCACCAACACATGCTTCAACATGGCTGGAGCTTGAACACATTACATGGTGTAAAAGAAGCCGATTATGTCAGGTTCCACATCCTTTGAGTGTCCACGCTTATGAAATGCCCAGAATTGGTGAATCCGTAGACAACTGCACAGTATGAAGGGGGGTGAACTTAGGGTATGAAGATTGTAGCTCAAGAAGGGGATGCATGCAAGGGTGGACCGGCCTGGGGTGGGTTGCAGGGTGTCTAGCTCCTGGCACAGGTGCGGGCACAGGCAGGTGGGAGGAGGGAAAGGGTACCCAGGCTGCAGCCAGCATCTGAGCTGCCAGCAAAGTGCAGAGAGGGTGCCCTAGAGACCTTTCAGGCTTGTGTGCAGTGCTCACGGGGGCTTGGGCTCGTCCGAGTGTCTGGCCCTTTGGCCCTCAGCCCGCGTGGGGCAGCATCCTGGCCCAGCTGTGAAGAGTGAGCACCCCCACCCTCACCCAGCCACGTCCACATAGGGGCTGCGGCACCATCCCCCTTATTTTCTGGTTCATGGCTTTCTTGCTTCTCCCCCTTTTAAATTTTTATTGAAATCTTTTTTCCCCCTAAGAACACTTCCCTATGATTCAGTGGATTGAGACTGAATTCGCTACCTTCTATTTTCTTCACAGAAGAAAACTGCGGTCAATTAGGGGAGAGAAAGACTTCTTTTCCACTTATGGTCACACGGTTCCCCAGGGGGCTCGCAGGGAAATGCTTCCTGCAAGCGGCTGGCTCCCACATGCGAGGGGCCCGGGCCAGTGAGACTCGGCAGGGCCAGGAGCTCCTGCGAGCCCTGGAATCTGGCCACGGGGATGACGGCACGGCCCCCTAGTCCCAGTGCCGCACCACCAAGGAACACCCCTGCCCCCACAGCGTCCGCTCTTGAGCTCATCATCAGCTGGCCTGGGACACAAGCCACAGTGTGCATAACTGTTGGATGGAGAAGCTGGTTCCCGATGGTTTGGGATGGTGACTTCCTTAGATGTGTCCCATCCCATCTCCTCAGGCTAGGAATCAGGTGAGTTTTGAAGAGTTACGAAGAGCGGGTGTCCCCCAAAGCCGTGTGCTGTGCTTAGTGACCTGCTTCCCAAAATTAGCACGAGAAAAGGGGAGGGAAGTCACTTTTCAGTGGAGACACCTGGCAAGCAGGACCTTGGCCAGTGTCAAGGTCACATCCGTGGTGGTGAGTCATGTTGACAGCAGGCGCTCCTGACGTGACGTGACAGGGAGGACATGGCACCTCCTCCCGAAACCCGTCACCCAGTCTCACCACGAGAAAACCGCCAGACAAGTGCGGATGGAGGCACATTCGGCAACATCCCTGACCAGTCCTCCTCGAAACTGCCAAGGTCATCAAGAACTAGGTGAGTCTGAGAAACTGTCAGCACCAAGACTGAGCCTCAGGAGACGTGACGCCTACGCGTCATGTGGTGCCCTGAGCGCAATCCTGGAAGACGAAAAGAAGTCAGAGAAAAACCGGGGAAATCCAGACGAAGTGAGGGATTTCACGAATGGTCACGAGCGGTGTTTTTCCCTAGTTAGGACAGACACACCGTGGTGATGTGAGATGTTAACCCGACAGCGGCCTGGGGGCGGAGAACGCAGGATTTCTATCTGCTTTTCTTTTCAAAAATGTTTTTAATTTCTGTATATGTAAAACTATTATGAAATAAAGAGTTTATGTGAGCAAACACACCCACAGAAGTGGGGGGGGGCAGATCAGGAGGCGTCAGGACAAGGGGGTCATGCTGAGGGGTGAAGGTGGACTCACCACGGGCTCCCCGGGGACCCTGGGTCCCGGGTGAAGGGACGTCCACCTGCAGGGATGGCCTGGGTGGGGGGCACCCACAAGGAACACAGCCTCATCACCGTGTCTCCTCCTGGTGGGACGTGTGCTTTCCATCAGGTAGAGAAACGTGGCTTTAGGTGAAAGGGAAAACCCTGGTGTCTGGTGTGGAAGAGACCCAGTGACCCCTTGGTCCCCCGCCCCCCGTTGCTCCAACTTCTCTGGCACAAAGACCCACACAGAAGGGGCCAGCAGGCTGCCTCCTCTCTCCCCACCACACGCTCCGGAGGCTTTCACCCGCGTCCCCGGCTGCCAACGGGACGTGTGGCGTCTCCTGCTAGATTTCAGGAGCAGAAACCGCTCCCCACTCGGGGCAGGACACCCCAGCCTTGGCCCAGGAAGGGAGCAGACACACATTCACACTGTCTTCTAGAAGGCAGTCGCTGGTCCCATTTTCCTAATGAGAGAGAAAGGGAGCCGTGACTCACCTGAATGATTCCCCAGCCTGTCGTCATTAGTGTCCTGTTAGAGCCACCCCTCGCTTGCTTTACCCTGTGACTTACTATGATTACAAGCATCCCTCTCTTTCAGGAGAGGTGCTCTGGTTGCCTATAGGCTTTCATCTTCGGTGGCCCCATGGATGTCAGGCACACACGTGATACTTGATCCACGGGGAAGGAGCCGTGTAGGAGCCATTCATTCGCGTGGGATAGAAACCTCCAGAATGACAAGAAGTTTTTGGCTACTTGCCTGCTGCAGGGCAAGGGGGCCTGGGGCGGGATTCTGGGGTCTCTTAGCACCCTCCCCTGCTGGAGTAGGTCCCAGCCCTGGGTCAGGTTCCTGGGGTGGCCCAGGGATGTGTGTCCTGCCCTCACAGGGGCAGCCAAGGGCTAGCACCCTGCAGAGAAGGTACTCGCAGGCAAGTGGCCTTCTCCGGGGATCATTACAGGGCAAGGGTGAGAGGACTCTGAGCATGTCCCAAATGTGTGTCCACTAGCTGCTCTACTGGTCTTTCCGCTGTACCCAAATCACAGGAAGTCCTGGCTGGAAGCAACAAAGACAGTCTCTGCTTCAGCCCACCCCAAAGTTGGGCATCTCAGCCCCCTCGTGCTTGGGAACCGAGCGGGTCTGCCCACCTCAGGAAAGTGTTTCGGGTCACGCTCGTGTGAGAAGCAGTGGACAGGCCAATGCAACGCCAGTTTCTTGACAAAGCCAGTTCTCTTGAAGTGTCTGTGGATGGGCGTTCTACGGGCACCATGCTACCGAACCCCTGTCCCATCCCAAACACTCCAAACACTCAGTACTCACATGATGACAGCACGAGACCCACCAATGAAGGGGCCTGCTCGGGGTCACAGAGAGCTGGCGTCAGACCCAGACCCCAAGTCTAGGACTCAGGGACGTAAGGTCCCAACAAGCCCAGACCTGTGGGACTAGAGACATGCTAAGAAAAGTAAAGGGAACAAAACCTTCGTGACCTGTGGCCTTTGGGAGCTCCACCTTCTTGGACCCTATTTGCATGGTGGCTCCGCCCAGAGGGGAGGTCTGGGGTGGGCCCTGGGCCCTGGCAGGTGCTACTCCACAACCCCTGCCAACCTCTGGCAGCAGCCAGGGCCTTGCAGTCCCAAGGAATTGCCTCACATGCTCCTGAAAATGATAACCCCTGGCACCTCTGCAGTGCCCTGTGGTTCATGAAATGCATTTTATGTGTCAGTGACGTTCCCCTGGGAGTGACTTTACCCCGGGGGGACATTCAGCAATGTCTGGAGATGTTTTTGGTTGCCAGCATCCAAGGGTGCTACTGGCATTTAGTGAGAGCCCTGGGATGCTAAGAACACCTTATAGGGGATAGGACAGCCCCCTGTGTCCATAGGGCCAAGGTCAAAAAGCCCTATTGCCATGTTCCATTTGTCACCCCCCCAGGGCCTGATGACAGGGGTATGAGCATCTTTATCCCAAGAGTAAAGAGGCTCAGAGATGACCCACCCACTCAGGCTCCAGAAGGAGCAGGAGATGGTGGAGACACAGGGGCTCAGAGCCTGCTGCCCGGCTTCCATCCTGGCACTGCAATATGCTGGCCGCGTGAGCTTGGGCAATTCACGCGACCTCCCTGTGCCTCAGTTTCCCCAAACCTCAGGTGTCCCAGGATCCCATGGTGAATCCTTTAGGCTTAGCTCCTCATGAGCACTCACAGGCATCGGCACAACCCCTCCACTTCCCCTGAGGCCATCAGGGATGCCAAGGGGCCCTCTGCCCTCCCCAGGAGCTCTGGAGCAGAGCGTCTGCAGGACTCGGAGGTACGGGGGATGTTCTCGACAGCCTTCGCAGGTGCCTGAAGGAGACTGAAGGATAGCAACGCGCTGGCGTTCTGGTTGCCTGGGCAACGTGCCCGCAAGCATTCCGGAGGAGTGAAGTGGTGACAAGCAGTGGGTGGGTAGCACCGTGGGTGGGAATGTTCTCTCCCCAGGAGTGGGGAGCAGGGCTTCTGCGAGTCTGATACACAGCCCTGCTGCTGCGGCCAGGTCCCCAGTGCCCTCCACTCTGCTGGGACAACAGGCAGGCCATCCAGGACTAGTATGTCCCCTCGGCTCAGCTCCTCTCCCTCCTACATCATGCCTGTGTCCTCTCTGGGCAGCACTTTGGATGTGGCCAGCACCTGCCCCAGCAGCTGGGCAGTCTCTCCAGGTACCCTGCGCCATACCTCCCATGCTTCCTCTGCAGGTGGGGACAAAGATCTAGACAGGCCCCCAGCCCAAGCTGGCCCATCCCAGGAGACACGTCATATCCCTCTGGGCAAAAGAACACACTTGGCAAAGCCACAGAGTAAGAGGAGCTGGACCAGAATCCCGCTGCCTGGTAACATGAATCCCCACACTGAAGTCAGTGCAGAATGAGGAAGCTCAGAAGGACCCTGGAAAGCCAAAGGCAGTTCTGCAAAGCCCAGCACATGTTCTCAGCCTGGGCCTCATGTGAGAATCACTTGGTTGGGGAGAGGGTTGTTACAAAAGGCTGAGACCCAGGCCCCACTGTGGCCCCACTAACCAGCCTCTTTGGGGGAGAAGTCCAGCTTCTGTCCTGTCTTCAGAAGCTCCCCTGGGCATCCAGGACTAAGAGCCCAGGGCACAGTCCATCCCCACCTGGACCCAGTTCAGTACAACTTTAACGAGACAGAGGATAGGGTGGTAGGGAAGCAGGGATGCTGGGGCATGCCTGGTACTGGGTGACCCCTCAGAACAGGGCTCTGGGCAGAGCACAGGCACACAGCGGTCCCTTCCCCCATGTCACATCTCCTTCAGGAACTGGCTCATGGGCAAGTTCTCATGCAATCCTGCAAAAAGACCCAGTGCACAAACGCACACTTACAGAAATCTAGACTAAAGAGAGAGGAGCTCAGGGAGAGAGGATGGCACCGCGCACTGAACCATAGCCCACGCGGGCTGAGCAGCGGCTCCACACCGGGCACGGGGCTCAGAGCCCTGCACGGCTGGCTCCGGGAACCCTGGGGGAAGGGCTGTTACTCTCATCTTTCACAAGAAAGAGAAGCACAAAAATAGCAGCTGTGTGTTCTCTGGAAAGAAGTCTCTCGACACAACGGAAAGCATGGAGGAGGCAGGCACAGAGCCGCGGGAGGGGTGCTGGCAGCACGCGCTCCTCCAAGGCTCCAGGTGTTGAACCGTCATCCCTCTTACACTGCGAAGTACGCATCCCAGTTGCTCACGCGCGGCTCCTGGGGATACACACTCACTGCCCGTGATCTCAGCCCTGACACGGGGACTCACAGGGACGAATGCCCGGCTTCCAAAGCACCCCCCGAAGGCCTTCTACCTTTTGGTTCTGTTGCCATCATGACATTGGCGTGTACAAGAATCACTGCATTCAACGTGTGTCGAAGCCACCCAAGGATGGTGGAAGACAGGGACAGAGTCGCTGCTTCTCAGAACAATAAAAGCAGACCCATCATGGGCTCCACGGGTTTCCCAGATTGGCGGAGCGGGGAGGACGGTGGCGGTGGCGGTGGCGGTGTGGAGGGCTTGGTGGGGACAGGAGAGCGAGCCGCCTGAGGGAAGCCCTGTGGCCAGGGCCACGGGGGCCGAAAGCCCAACTTCACAGCCAGCTTACCAACCACAGGGGCAGGGACCTGTCCAGATACCGTCTCCCAAGGTGGTCACGTGCTCATCTTGTTCAGGGGGATAGGATGATGACCAGAGCTCAGCAAAGCTCTTAGCAGAGGGCCTGGGACTGGCTGAGGCTGGGACCTGGGGCTGGGGGCGGGCAGATGACCTTGGAGGTCCTTCTGCATCTGTGATGTGCAGATTTCATACCTTCCACCGTCCAAGCAGACTCAGTGCACCTGCGGGAGCCCCGAGGTCCACAGCCCACCACACATACTTCACCATCCTCGGCCCTTTGCACCCAGGCATAAATGAGACTGAGGGAAACGGGCCCTGGCAGGCGATCAAGGGACTCATTCAGTGGCTGTTGCAGGGTGCAGGGCCTGTGGTGGGGAGGGGGCAGTCAGGGCTCCTCTGTGGCCCACCTGACGTCCCACCTTTGATCCACGATTAGGGAAAAAATGCAGTGGTAACTTGGAGATGAGCTGGACTTGCCAGAAGTGCATGAATCATCCATGCAAATCCCCCAATGTAGGTCACGGCTCCATCTCATCTCCAGCCACAGAAAGTCCCCATGTCCCCGTCAGGAGAGGCTGCAACAAGGAGAGAAGCCCTGCTCGCCCCACCCCGATGCCCTGCCTGTGCCCAACCTGCAGATGGTAGGCACCTAACACAAGTGGGTCTAACACAAGCCCCCACAAAGGGGCTGTAGGCGAGGCCATGGGAATGCTGCCCCAGGGAAGTGCCCACCCCGAGCATCGGCCACAGCCCCAGGACAGCCCACCCGGGCAGCTCCCACTTACCCACCCACGGCCCTAGAGACGCAGCCCCTCTCCCTGTCATCAATGAGATGTAAGTGGGCTTGCCTAGGGCCACCCCTGGTGCACGGCACCCTGGGCACCCTCTGCGGCTGCCTGCCCCATCTTGCCCCAGGCCTGGGTGCAGAGTGAGGCGAGGACAAGCTTCCAGACGGTTTCACAGTCACAGGGAGCTGGAAGGAGCTCTGCCTGACTCAGACATCTCTGCTGCAGCCACCATCAAAGGGTCCCCAGGCTCTGAACACAAACGGTGACAGGCACTCACGAGCTCTAGAGAGCAACACTGAGCAAGTGCGGGGCAGTGTCTCAGAAGAGCCTGCGTGTGAACCAAAGACCACATCCGGGGGGCTTCTGCTTCCCAGTCTTGCTGTGTCCTGTGGGGGACACAGGACTAATCCGATCCCTGAGCAGCACTCCTACATCCTTGTGGTGGCATATACCCCAACACACACACACAGACGCACAGACACACCAGACACACAGACATGCACACATTCACACACATGCTTGTACATGGATAAGCCAGGAATGCACACATACGTCCAGAGAGAGAGACACACACACATGCACTTGTACATGCAAACACATGCATACGTTCACACACAAAGTTGTTCGTGGATAAGCCAGGCACACGCACACACACCCTGACACACATGCGCACACACACTTGTGCACACACAAACACGTGCACACATTCACACACAAGCTTGTACACAGATAAGCCAGGGACACACACATTCACCCAGAGATACACATAACACATGCACGTACACACACAGACATGTGCACACATTCATACCCATGCTTGCACAAGAATAAGCCAGGCATGCACACATACGCTCAGAGACACACATAACACATACACTTATACATGCAGACACATGCACATACACACGTTCTTGTTCACAGATAAGCCAGGCATGCACACACACACCCAGAGACACACACACATTTGCACACACACAGACATGTGCTAACATTCACACACATGCTTGCACAAGGTTAAGCCAGGCACACACACCTACACCCAGAGACAGACACACCACACACATACACTTGCACATGCAGACACATGCACACTCACACACAAGGCACACACAGAAACATACACACACATGCACACACATTCCCATCCACCCCTTTCTGGTTCCCTCTCCTGCAGCGGAGCTGAGAAACCCCACTGTCCTGGCCACCTCCACCAGGCAAACGCCGTGTTGCCTGAGTCTCCCGCTGGAGTGTCCGGAGCTTGGCTGCAAACACGGCTTGGCACAAAGCTAATGTGACAGCCACCGCTGGCGTGGGGACAAAACACTGTCATTTGGGGAAATTCTTCCCAAAAGAACCCAGTGGAGCCAAGCCAGCTGGGTCAGAGCTTCCAGTTCTTCCTGACGAGGTCATCCCATCCTGACACTGTCCCAAGGAACAGGTGTCACAGGAGTTCTTGCTGGAATGTCTTGCTGGGGGCATGAGAGCTTTCCCAGGAAGGCCCAGGGCTTCTGGGCAGCTGTGACTTGAAAGGGGAAGAATGTCTCTGTTTTCTGGGAAGGCCAAGTCCCCAGTGCGGGGCTCTGATGGACCAAGGGCCAACCAGGCCTCTGTCCCTATCCCCATCCCAAAGCACGTGGCTTCAAGCTCTGGCTGGTGCTGTGCGAAGTCCCTGACCACCTGCCAGTTACTTCCAAGAGGGGCTCAGTTGCAGACACATGGCATCATCCTCTCATGAGAGGGTTTCAAATGATTCTCCGGAAAGTTCTCCACCTCGTGCCCCAGCATGGATGGCCGCAGGCTACTGACAAGTTCCTTGGAACCACAGTTCTCTCTTGTGGCATCAATAACAAGCAGGCCTGAGTCTGTATCTTCTCACATGCATGCATCTGAGCTCCGCACTCCAAAGAGAGTTTCCGTCACAGGCGGGGCAGGAATGGTCATTCCCGCTGTACAGACGGGGACACTGACAGGGATAAGTGGAGGGATATGGGGATATGAGGGGCAGAGCTAGGACCTAAGTCTGCTTGGTCTCCCTGTCACCCACACCACCCTCCACCATCTTGGGGGCTGCTCCCCGGCACAGAAATCAATGATCCTCAGTTGTCATTGAACATCATTCACCAGGAACACAAGACCCAACGCTGGTCCCTGGGTGCCAAGGTGAGAGCTCCGTGCCCCTCCCTGAGGACAACCCACACTGATTTTTATGGGAGTGGGGAGGACGAAGTGAAACTGCCACCTGTGGACCTGCTATGCACGAGCTGGGCCCTCAGGGAACACTGCCCTGGTGTGAAGAATACACCCCAACGCTGGAGCCCAGAGATGTCCTGTCGTCTGTCACAGTGGGACTCTGGGTAAGATCTTCTGGAAAGGGCCTGCTTCCACACTCCCCGGGGAGTCTGGAGCCCTCGGCTTGCCACCACACCCCGCTCTATGCACACTGTCAGGGTGACCTATGACCGCTGAGTTTCAAACTCAGTGGGCCTGACCCCTGGCAGTGCCGACAACACCTGCCCACTGCCTCTCACCACGGGCTGTCTTCTCTCGGGGTCTCTCAGGTCCCCGAGGCCCTGTTGTGGGCTGAGGTCTGTCCCTCCAAAATTTATATGTTGAAGTCCTAACCCCGGGACGTCAGAACGGGTCAGTACTTAGAGATCGGGTCTTTAAAAAGGTGATTAAGGGATCCCTGGGTGGCGCAGCGGTTTGGCGCCAGCCTTTGGCCCAGGGCGCGATCCTGGAGACCCGGGATCGAATCCCACGTCGGGCTCCCGGTGCATAGAGCTTGCTTCTCCCTCTGCCTATGTCTCTGCCTCTCTCTCTTTCTCTCTGTGTGACTATCATAAATAAATAAAAATTAAAAAAATAAAAATAAAAAGGTGATTAAGTTAAAATGAAGTCATTAGGGTGGATTGTAATCCAACGGGACTGCCGTTCCTATAAAAAGAGGTGATCCAGACACAGACATGCCTGGAGGGGCCACTCCATGAAGACACGAAGAGAAAACAGCCGTCTACACACCACAGAGAGAGGCTCAGAGGGAACCAGCCCTGCCAACACCTCGACCTCAGACTTCCAGCTTCCAGGACCGGGACAAACTAACTTCTGTTGGGTGGTGGGAGCCGGCCCATGCGGGCACCTTCCCTCCCCTGCTGCTTCTGCCTCAGTTCCCCCTGGGGGTGGTCGGGGCTGCCGTCCGCTCGCCATCCCCGCCCGGGCATGCGGGGGTCACTCGCAAACACGGTCCCACCTCCTAGGTCTGCAGTCGTCTGGCTGCCCCAGGCTAACCGCCCTCCGGGCCAGCCCTGCAGAACCCTACATGGCCTCTGAGAACCTCTGCTCACCGCACAACGGAGCCCCCATCAGCGCGCTCAGATGGCAGCATAGCCCGAAATCTAAAGCCAGCAGATCCCACCTTTCCCTCCTCGTCCTGAAAGCACACGTTCAGCAAGTCCCATCCATCCCTCCCTCCCATGCAGGGATTCTCAGCCTCTGCACTCGCACCTCTGGGTGGGATCTGTCTGCCTTGGGGGCTGTCCTGCGCACTGCCTCCACCCACAAGATGCTAACAGCTCCCTTCTCCCCCCAAGTGTGTCTAGACATTGGCACACCTCCCCCAGGAAGCGCCCTGCCCCTCCCTGGACACCCTCCAGCCCCCAACACCCCCCTCACCACCTCCAGGAAACCCCCTACTCTTCTCTGACTGCCCTCCACCTCCTATGGGGTTTCCTCTGATGCCCAGAGTCCATCCCGACTAGTATCTGCCTGTGACACCCCATTAGGTGGGTCTCTGCATCCTGCAGCATCAAGGTTCCCTCAGAAGCTTTCTCCCCATAAAATAAGAGAGGAACCTGGCCTCAGGCCTGTGGTGGGGAGACAGGACACAGAAAACTAAATTGCAGCCTGAGGTGGGAGCTTATTAAGTTTGATTATTATTTAATATTAATTACACTTTAATACAACCGTTAACTGTGCTTCATAATTTTAATTTTCATCCAATTATTCTACAACCATTGATTAAGCAACGACAACGACGGTCTCTGGGGATCTAGGAGCAAGGGAGTGATGTCCTCACCCTCTCTAACCCCATGTGCAGCTCAGGCTCACAAATGTGCCCTCAGCAATCATTTATGGAGGGAGAGAATGAGTGAATGCATGCATGAATGAATGAATGCAAGTCAGGAGCATGCAGTTCACTTGGGGAAAACAGGCGCTTTGGGTAACAAACGACCCAGAGGCAGATCAGTCAACGTTCTGGGGTGGATTCAGCTCTGTGTGGGCAATCCTGGAGGGCAGCTCAGAGGCAGTGATGGGTCTCAAGTGTAAGTTTATGAGGGAGGACACGTTAGAGCTGAAGGAACCCAGGCTTGATTTGCGGGGGCCACTTCGGGAGGCCAACAGTGGTCAGGAGAGCCTCAGAAGAGGGCAGGCAGCAGGAAGTACCAACACCCATCTCTGGGGACACTGGGTGGCCCCTCAGAAGTCACAGAGGTCACTGCTGGCACAGGAACAGGGACCACTCCCATGGTCACGAGCTGCATCGGTCCCCACAGCAAGCAATGATGGAATGACACCCTGCCTCCTGTGCCTCAGCCTCCCCATCTGAACACAGAGAGAGGCGAACTTCGGAGAACACGCAGGAAAACGGGAGCCAGGGCTCCAGACCCAGGCTCTCAGGCCCCAGAGCCCAGGCTCGCCACTGCTCCACATTCTGTGTCATCAACATGAAGGGATGTGTCTGGAAAATGATCCCAAGGGAGCTGAGCAACCGTGAAGCCTCGCAGTCCCCGTGACTAGACCCGGTGGGTGGAGGAGGGGGGTTCAGCTGCTCCTCTCCTGACCAGGAACCCCCTTCCACGTGCCATCACCCACCTCATGAATCACACCGACACCATTTCTCTCTGGTGGATCCTGCCCATCGCCCCAAATATGGGTTTGGGGCCAGAGGGAGGGAAAAGCTGAGAGAGGCATGTGGAGGAGGGCAGAGGGCCATGGCACGGGCAGTAGAGAGACACGCCAAGGCCCCCCCGACAGCCCTCTTCCCAGACACGAAGGTGCAGGCGGGACCTAAGGGCAAGGAGGAGCCTCCATCTCCTCACCTGTAGATGGGGTATCTGGGGGCCCCAGGGGCCCCTCCTGTGGTTGTCCCCCCAGACAGTCTTCACACCCAGTCTCAAAGCACTTGCCCATGGCTCTCTCCCTGCTGTGAGCACCTGGTCATCTCCTCCTCGTGCCTGGATTCCTCCTCCCACACCCGATCCCGGTGCCCAGAGTGAGCTAGCTGACTGCTCTGACCCCCCAGCCAGTGCTCACGTCTGTGGGGGTGTCTGCAGAGGACCAGCTAACCCCAGCATTTCCTGGGCTCCCATTGGAGCTGGAGCCTGAAACCCCACAGCCCACCTTTCTCTCTGGACACCCCCTTGGCTAGCCCAGCACGCAGGTCTAGGAATTTCCCCGAGATCTGTGTGTCTGGCACTCCCAGAGCAGGTGGGCAGCAGAGGGTCAAGGGGGCACATCCTCCATCCACCCCCAGCACTGGTCCCCCGACCGACCAGCAGCACAGAGCACCCCATCCACGGCCTTGCAGGAGCCAAGGCCTGCTGCCCAGCCCTGGACCAAGGGGGCTGGTCTGCAAGGCCCTCGCCTGGATTGAGAAGGCTGGGGGAGGGACCGGGGCTTTGAGAACACTGGACACGCTGCAGCCCGGGTGTGCCCCCTTAATAGGAACAGGGTCATGCAGAATGGAGATGGCCCTTCTACCAGAAACGGCTGGGAGCGTCCCACAAGTGCCATTTCTCCGTGTAGACCAGGAGGCAGGGGCAGCTGTGGAGGCTCTCCATGGGCCCATCCATGAATGGACTAGAATACTACGCAGACTGGATTAAAGGAAACAAAGCCAAGGGAGGACCCAGACGCCTGTCGGGGCCCGATAAATGGGAAGGGGCCCTGTCCCTCTCCACTGGGACAGCATCTGTCCCCAGCAGGCCCCAAGGTGAGTGAGGACAGAATCTGTGATGTCCTCTCCCTCTTGGGCCTCCCCAGGGCTCCTGGGGCAGCTCCTGGATTTGGATCCACAAAGGACAAGAGGACCACTGACTGCCACTCCACCTGCTTCTGTCTCTAAAACAGGAGCTAATGCAAAGATCTGGACCCCCCGGGCACCTCCGCAGACCCCACCCAGCATCCCAGACCGCAGCTACTGATGGTAGCAGAGTGAGCAGCCCTGGCTAGGGGACAAGGCAGGGCCCAGCGGGCTGATGTCATGCCCTCCTGTGGGATCCAGCTGGGGGCAGCGCCCCAGAGGAAGTTTTCTGGAACGGGCAGTGGTGAGGCCCCACCCTTGACCCGATCTTGTCCAGGGAAGGGACTGAATCTTACTGGTCTCTGTCACAGAGCAGGAAATACATCCATCGATTTGCCAGGGGTACACGGGGTGCACGGGGTACTACACGTGCCCAGAGCTGGTGAGGTTCTGTGCTACAACTGGGGCAGCCATGAAATCAGGGAGGACACAGAGCCAGACAGGGTGGGAACGCCTCCTGTCCTTGGAAGGGAAGAAAGAACCACCCTCTTCCCTGACCTGTCCCCTCCAGGGGCTTCTGTCCTCTGGGCTCGTGTGCTTCCCACCAGCCCACTTCCCCACCGCTCCGTGTGTCCACAGCCAGCCTCACGTGTGCCGAGCACTCAACAGTGTGGACATTCCCTCTGCTCTGGATGTCAGAGCCCAGTCGTGTTTTGTGGGCTGGGGAGCCGATGTCAGAGGCCCAGCATCTCACCTGGGAGCTCCCCCCACAAAGGAGCTGAAACCAAGCCCTCGGGTCCCCGGGACCCCAGTCCCCAACTCCTCCCGGCTCCCAAGGCCACCACTTCCAGGGGGGATCCATGGGAGGCTGTGCCCACGCCAGGGCCCAGCCCAGAGTCGCAGAACTGGAGGCTCAGCCGGGGAGCCCCTCTCCTGTGTGCAAGATTCCACCAGGACCCCTCCCCCTTCTGCATGGAGAGCAGTCCTGGCTCT
This sequence comes from Canis lupus dingo, assembly GCF_003254725.2. Taxonomy (NCBI): domain Eukaryota; kingdom Metazoa; phylum Chordata; class Mammalia; order Carnivora; family Canidae; genus Canis; species Canis lupus. Next base: position 59,078,231 of record NC_064247.1, on the reverse strand, counting down.
GCCACCCCCCAGGTCCCGGTGGCTCTGCAGACCCCCACACTCGCCGTTCCACTCGGAGACGCGTATGGTGGTATATCCAGCTGCTTGTCTGGTTGTTGCCCGGGCAGCCCTCCGGCAAGGGACAACCATTTGGCCACCCTAGTCAGTTGAATTCTTCCCGGGGTCTGTTCTGATTTCTCAGTAACCCTGTCCTGTTTGGGAGCAAAGGATGTGGGTGTGTCACTCTCTCTTCTCACTCGCAGGACTTGTTCGGGATGGCCTGGCTCCTCTAGGCGATCTTAGGAACACTCCACAGGAAATAGTGTCCCAACCACCACCAGCGTGCCTGCTGGGCCCGGAGCTCTCGCCACCCCGCGCTCAGGGTAACATAGGAGGGGGACCCACTGTCCCCACCCTATGGCCAGGACAGCCTCTCAGACTCTGGGGGGGCCAGCACCCCACACGGTGTGTGCCCTGCTCCCTGTCCTTGGTCCCTGGGGGCGCGGGGCCTGGGTCTCCGCGTGGGTGTGACTCCAGTGCGAGGGTAACTCACAGCCTGGGAGCCGAGCAGTGAGCATCATCCAGGCCCTTGTTTTCAGAATTCTATTTTTAACTTAATCACTTGTTTGTTTTTAAGCAAGAAGCTACACCTTGAGTGTTTTCACTAAATAAGTCTGTGTTTGCCGGTCGATCAGTGTATTTAAATTCCTCCCGGGATGCATTTCAGGCCAGGACTCCCCCTGTCCCCCATCTCCCTGTGTCCCTCTCTGTTCCCATGTCCCCATTCCCCCCATGTCCCCCTCTGTCCCCGTCACCCTCTGTCCCCCACTGCCCCATCCCCATGTCCCCCTTGTCCCCCTCTGTCTCTGTCCCCCATGTCCCACTGTGTCCCCATGTCCCTCCCTGTCCTCTGTGTCCCCCTCTGTCCTGCTGTTCCCCATGTTCCCCTCTGTCCCTCTGTCCTCCTCTGTCTCTCTCTCCCTCCTCTCTCTTCTCCCCTTTCCCTGTCTCTCCCCTCTTTGGGGTCAGTCTGCCAATCCCCTAATATATATATTAGTAGCCATCAGGCCTGCCCGTGCCGGATACCTTCGGGCCCTGGGGTAAAATACACCCACGGGCCTGGTTGGTGACTATAAGTTGGTACCATGCTGACCAAGGCCCGGGGCAGCCCGAGACATCCTTACAGCCCCACCAGGTGATGGAGGAACATCTCCTTGGGGACAGAGTGACCAGGTACATGGGGGAGCCAGGCTTCAGCCAGGCCAGCCTCCTCCCAGCCTGCACACATGTGTGGTCAAGTTGAGTTCATGTCCACACTCACCATGGCTCAGCCAATACCCTGGGCCACACACCACCCTCTCCAAACCCACAGCCACCTTCATGGGGCTCACAAGGTCACACTCTGGCTCCAACAGAGCCTAGCCCCGAATTCCTCTCCCTGTCCTGGCTACCTGCTCCTGCATCCCCTGGCCTTGACATAAATGTCCTTTCTTCTGAATGCCCTCCTGTCACCCCAGAAAAGGCTGGGCCCCTGAGAAATGTTCTCCTAGGTGCACCCCCTCATCAACAGCTACTTAGAGCTGCAATCCTTCCCTCAGCTGGTGGCCCCAACATTCTGAGTCTCTATTCTGTTGGCCTCCCCAGGACCTCACCCAACACCCACACACAGAGATGCCCCACAAGTGCTGATAGATGGATGGATGGACACATGGATGGGTGAATGGATGGACAAACGATGGACAGAGAGATGGATGCGTGGATGTATGGATGGTTGGATAGATAAGTGGGTCGGTGGGTGGGTGGATGGATGGATGGATGGATGGATGGATGGATGGATAGCTGGCTGACTAGAAGGAGAAATGGACAGACGAAAAGACTGATGGACATATGGATTAAATGGACGGACAGATAAAGGAACGGTGCCAGTGTGTCTCCCCTCTCATGGGATGTCGCACTACATTTGCCATCTGCACCAACTACTCAGGTCCTGGGTGCTCTTCCTTCTTTCAATGACAGCAATGTTCACATATAATTCAGTTCAGCACTTAACAGTGTGGCTGAGTGGTCTATTCCACATGTGAATGTTCTCTTTTCTTAAAGAAGCCATAATTACAAAGGACAGAAATTGTCCCTATTCTTTGTATGTTCTTTGCCTGGCTTAGCAACATTTAACCCTTGCCCCCTCCACAATCAATGAAGAAAAGATGTTGGGGCAGCCCGGGTGGCTCAGCGGTTTAGCACCTGCCTTCAGCCCAGGGCCTGATACCTGGAGACCCCGAATCGAGTCCCGCATCAGGCTCCCTGCATGGAGCCTGCTTCTCCCTCTGCCTATGTCTCTGCCTCTCACTCTCTGTGTCTCTCATGAGAAAATAAAATAAAATAAAATAAAATAAAATAAAATAAAATAAAATAAATAAAATAAATAAAATAAAATAAAATAAAATAAAATAAAATAAAATAAAATAAAATGATGTTATTTAGGTCTTTTATTTCCAATCAAAGAGAAAACTAGGACCAGAGGGAGAAGATCTAGTATGCAAACTCCAGGGGTTCCAGCTCCCACCCAGAGGCAGTCCACCAGGCTGCTGCTGCCCAGGATCTGCCCTCACGCTGGGCCCAGTGGATTAGGGCTGAATCAGTGTGTTGAAGCCGACAGAAGGTGTGCCAGTATCTCTATATTTTTCTGTGCTGGGCTTAAGGGAAACCTACTCTGAATTTCAGCTGAGACAACAGATAGTTACGAGATATTGCAAAAATGATCCATGGTTTCCCTCAAAAACATCCCCCAGGATTCTGCTATATGGTGAGTGTCCGTGGTGGACTTCATGAGGTTTTCAAGCCCTCAATTCTATATTCTTACTCTGATGATGGTTTAAAAAAGCAAACACTTCCTACATTGTTGAATAGACTCTGTAAGAGAAAGAATACAGACAGACACCCAGCAGTCTCCTAGGAGGAAGATGCCAAGCCAAGGGTCAGAGAAGGAACAGGGCTCTTGGCTCCTGTCACCACCCACTGCCCCAGTCCTGAGACTTACTGCAGGGCTCCTGTGGGGGACATGGCTCACGGCTGGCAGACAGCTGTCCTGGTCAGCTTAGGGGTAAGGAGTGGACAGCAAGGACACTAGTCCAGCTCGGGGGCGCTGACCTTCTGCTCTGATCCCTCTGCAGAGCAGAGACCACCCTTTGCTTGGAGGCTGTAATCCTAAAAGGAGGCTGATACATGCCAATGAGTTACACTGAGGGATTGGAGGGATTGGTGACTTCCAGAGGGACAAAGGGGACAAACAGACCAGGGGCTCATCTTACCCCAGACCTAAAGGCTGGGGCCAGCATGGTGTCCTGACCATAGCCAGGAAGGGCAGGCAAGAACCTTCTGGAATAATGGCCTGCCCACATTAGCATCTCAGCCAATCTCCTTATTAATTTGCTGGCACTGAGATTGGTAGAATAGTAGGAAGGGAAAAAAATTCCTCAGAATCGGTGAGGGATGGCGGAGGACTGGGGTTTATCATTTCACTGACGGAAGCCCGGTAACTGTGTGGGCATGCTCTCGGATGGGGCTGTTCTAGAGGCACAGATAGATTAAGGGACTTACCTGCACTCTTGGGGAAGAAAAAAAACTTGGAGCCAGCCCCTCTTGAGGTTCTGGCTGCAGAAAGGGAGACAGGGAGGTCAAGGGTAGGAATCTGGACCCTGACGCCCAAAGGGCTCATCTGCTTGCTCCCTGCTATACCACACGGTAGACGCGTCTGGGCCTATGGCACACAGACCACCACGCTTCTATGTCCTCATCTGTCAATCACAAGTGATAGGGGAGGTTTTCAGGAAGAGGAGGTGAGGGACACAAGTCCCTGCACACAGCAGGCACTCCAAGGGATGACACTGCTATAGTGGGTGAAATGGCAGCCCCCAGAAAGAGACATCCACATCCTAACCCCCAGCCTGATAATGTGCCCTTATTCAGAAAAAGCATCTTCGCAGATATGATTATGTTCAAGGTCTTGAGTTGAGACTCTCCTGGAACTACCCATGAGTGCCTTAAATCCAGTGAGAGGTATCCTTACAGGAGAAGGCACAGGGAGGACATGTGAAGGTGGAAGCAGAGAAGGGAGTGATGTGACCACAAGCCAAGATGCACTGGAGCCACCCAGAGCCACCAGGATCTGGAAGACAAGGCAAGATCGTCCCCCTGAGTCTTTAGAAGGAAGCATCGCCCTGCATACACCTTGATTTTGGACTTCTGGCCTTCAGGGCTGGGACAGACTCTGTTCCTTTTGTTCTGAGCTCCCCATCCATGGCACTTCATTGCCATAACCCCAGGAAATGCACACCACAGTGATCACTGGATTCAGGGCCGCAGAGTGGAGACAGCCCTACTGGCTATGAAGACAGTGAGGGTCGATCACTCTACCAGTTCAGCAACTAGTTCAGCATTAGCTGCCTCGTGCCTGCATCTGCTTTGTGGGAGAAGACCCCAGGGAAGAAGGAGAAGGCCCTGCCATCCAGGGCACTGTTTGGGTTTACCCAGGGAAAACAGAAGGCAATCCCTAAAGGAATGAGTCCTGCCAAATTTGGTGTGCTGCCTGGGTCCCTCTGTCTGTCAGACACTTCCTGCCATCCCCAACCTGGCAGAGGCTGCAGTAACCAAGCAAACAGACCTTGAGCCTGTGGCCTCAGGTTGACCAGATGGCTTATCACTGGCCGCCAACAACACCTGCCCCCTCGGTTGGATGTGCGGCAGGGGAGGCAGAGGGGAGGCACCCACAGTGCACGCTAAGGTGGCACCAATGAGCCTGTGTGTCCCCTGCCTGGCAGCGGGTGGCGGCCCTGAGTGGGGTCTAGATCTAGATCTCTGGTCCCAGGAAGGAGCTCCTGCCAGCAGCAGTTTGAAGACAGAGACGCTGCGTTTGGTGATCTGTCAACGTTATTAGTTAGGATGGTGGCTGCCGCCAGGCTCCCACAAATTGTGATATACAAATTGTTAGCAGCTTGCAGACCATTTGCAAATAAACCATCGCAGCGAGGCATTAAAAGATCCCCTAAATAAGCATCCTCACGGAAGGTAGTGACACAGGAGCTTGTTTATATCCTTTCTGCTTGACACCTGTTCCATCAAAGGGAGGCCCCGCTCGTCCCATGGAGAGGCTGTGCAGGCAGCATTTAAAATGCAAAGATCTGCTGATTTTTCATACGGAATTATACAAATGGAACTGCTCTTCCATTTTATGATTGAATTAGGTAATGTATTGATGGTGCAGAAAGAACCAAGGTTATGTCCTTGTTTTTCATGATTTATGGGCTTGGAGCATTTCACAGCTCCTGGTTCTGGACACAATCTCACTAACATGCGTCGGCTGCCCAGGGAACACTGTCGCATAGACACGGGATGGCCGTGGGATGGACAGGGTGCTGGGCCATCAGCACGTCCTCCAGAAAAGTCCTGCTAGGAGGGGAGGCCCCAGCTGCAGGAGGTTGGTTTTGTCTCGTTTTGTCTTTCCTCCTCCTGCTATGATGACTTATGATGACAAAGGCAGAGGACAACTGCCAGGAACCGGGTCAGACTCCATTCTCCGAGGCCTTCGACGGCCGGCTGCCTGGAGGTCGGGGAGAAGAGCTCACTGGACCCTCTGTTCTGCTCCATCTCAGCCCTGCTCACCATTTGGTCACTGCCCCCAGACAAGCTGCAGGCCCCCTGCCTCAGCCTTCCCACCTGGGAAATGGGAGAGACACGTGTCAGCCTCTGACACTTAACATGCAGCTCTGTTTAGAAGCAAATGGTGAGCCAGACATGCTTGCAGAAAGCTTCTTGTCCCAGTATTGCACCCAGGAAAGGCAATGGGCTTGGATGCCTAAGAGGCAGGAGGGAAAGAGCTCCCTGGAATGAGGATGTGCTGACAACTTGCCTGAGTAGCTCCATCCCCTCCTTTCTCCTCCCCCTCCAGGCTGCTCACCCCCTCCATCCCTTCCCAGTTCCTCCCCTCCTCTCCCAAGCTGCTTGCCCCCCTCCATCCCCACCGGTCCTCCCAACAGGCAGGCAGGCCTGGAGCTGCCCTGGACCTTGCTCCCTGAACTCTCCCTCTGCAGCTCATTAAGCTGGTGGCCAGGAAGGCAGGCCCTCATAAAGATGGCCATGTAGTCCCTTGCCCAAGGCTCGAGGGGAGCCTCGCGGCCTATTCCTTCCTGCCTTCCCTGTGAACTCTTAAACCTGCAAGATGTGCTGAGCCAAGAGCAAATGAACGGAGGACGGTTTCTGTGGAGGAAAATTATCAGCTCCTTCACAGCTGCCCCTGCACAGCTGGGGGTGAGTTCCTGGCCCTGCACAGGCGTAGGGTGGCAACAACCTCGGAGCCTCAAGCTCTGCAGACCGCAGGAAATTAAATCACTGGACTGAGCCCGCCATGCCCACCCTGGCAGCCCCAAGGCCCGGCCCCTCTTGGCCCTTTGTGGAGCTCCTGGGGACCTTCTGCCCAATTGACCTCCCTCTACTCAGTTCCTCTTTTCCTGCCCCTGACCCCTTCTTCCCACCCCCCCAAACCCCTGCCTCCTGCCCCCGACACCCTGCCTCCTGCCTCCAACCCTCTGCTTCCTGCCCAACCCCCTGCCTCCCGCCCCTGACCCTGTGTATCAAGTTCTCCTGACCCTTCTCATGCCTTATCCACCTAGTTCCATCCCTGGGGCTTTCTGAGGGCAGTGACAGCCCTTTTTTCTGCCCGTGACCCCTGCAACCCTTCTGGAGCTGGGACACAGGCCGTGACCCCAGATGGTTGTGGAATCAGGGAGAAAGCAGGTGCAGCTTCATGCTAGCCAGGTGCCCCAGGGAGGTCTTCCAAGTACTTCATGCCAGAGTGCCCAGGGGGAGCCAGGGTGGCAGGCGCTCAGCATGGGAAGCAATATCCCCTAAAACACATGGAAAGCACATGTCCTATGTCTCCCTGCTGTCCCAAGTTTGTGAAGTCACACTTGCTTTTCGCACACATCAAGGTCACAGAAGATCCACCAAAGCAGGAGGGACAGGCTCAGAGGCCCTCAGAGGGGGTCCCCAGGCCAGCGGCATCAGCACCGCTACCTGGGCCCTGGTAAGAATTGCAGTTCTTGGGCCTCACTCTGGTCCTGCTGCATCAGACGCTTGGGCCCAGGAATCTGCATTCCACAAGCCTTCCAGGGCGCTGACTCCGAGTGCTGCAGGCCAAGTGGGCATCTCAGCTGACCTTCACAGAGTGTGTGCTACAGGCAGGCTATCCATGGCCTTGGTCGATCCAATCCTCCCACAGCCCTGAAGGACAAGATGCTAATGAACCCCATTCTACAGATAACAGGAAAGAGGCCCAAGAGGGTGAAGGATGTCCGGACTTTGGCAGATAATGCAGTTGGGGCCACAGCGAGGAGCAGAGGGAGAGCTGGGGCCCTGGACCCACACAGGGGCTTATTGCCATCCTCATCACAAGTCTAAAACCCCACAAAGGGCTCAGCATGGCTCTGGATGCCATGGGGGTGGGCATGCAGGAATCACTCCGGTGGGGCAGTCCTGGGTTTCAGACTGCACAAATCCAGGCAGACTCTATAGGGTGCTGTGGAGCCAGGTTCAAGAGTGAGCCTGGAGGGAGGTGAGGGGCCTGGAACCAGGCTGGCCTGGGTGGGTTGATAGGCCTCAGGCTGGAGAGGGGAGAAAAGGGGGTCTAGGTGGAGGCTCAGGTGGAAGGAGGCAGCCACAGGGGGCGAGGCACCCCCGAGTGTCCCTGAGCAAGGAGACTGTAGCCAGGACGCCCACAGTGGTGACAATGGCTCACCAGCTGTGGAGAGCCCCATGCCCAGTACAGCCCACCGTGTACCGCAGCATCTAAGGCAAATGCTGCTGGCATGCTCAGCATCGCCAAGTTGGCAGATGGGGATGTGTTGCCCATTCCTGGCATTGCAGTGCCAGTCGACTATGGCATTGTCAAGGCACTCGGCGCCAGACTCCCTGGCTGCATCCTGGCCCCTCCCGGCCGTGTGACCTCATGAACTTCCTGACCCTCCTTTGTCTCAGTTTTGTCATCTGCGAAATGGGGACCATCACAGGGTGCTGAGGAAGGCCCACAGCCCATGTCCAGCACGCAGAGTAGCGCCTGGAACCCGCTGGCCTTTGCAGATGGGGAGACCGAGGCAGAGGATGTGAAGAAGCCCGCGGAACTGACTCGCGCTCCCCAGGCTGTCCCCAAGACCCCAAGCATGCCACCTTCCCGCACTCGGCTGCCTCTTCCCTGTGGAAGATGGACAGAGGTGCAAATTTGCGACACACCATATTTCTAAAAGGCCTTGCTTCTCTGGAGCAAAGGGCATTGTCAGGAGGAGGGGAGGGGGACTCTTCTACCCCAGGAGCCACCCAGCCTGGGCCTGTCCTCTCTGCTCGAGCTGGGCTTGTCTGGCCAGGTGAGCAAAAACACCCCGAACAGACAGAAGCTTGGCCAGCTCCAGCCAGACTCCCAGCCTCTGGACGCAGGCCGCTCGCAAGCGCCCGCCTGCCCACCCGCCTGCGACTCCTCCCAGAGGCCGGCCCTGGGCAGGGTGTGGCGGGCGTCCTGGCCCCGCTCTGGCAGGCGCTTGGCCTCCTCTCCTTGGCCTGTGGCTAGCAGACGGGGACGCTGACAGGGTGGTCCAGTTGACACCCCTCTCTGCTGCAGTCTGTGGCGGTTTTGCACACTGTCCGTGCTGCCGAAAACACGGGCTTCCGAAGGGCTTCACCAAACACTGCGGGCATTTAGCGGGCTGTGGGTTAACAGTGGGGCATTTCATCAAACTCTCTGAAATAACACTTGATGTTTGTCCAGTCTAGACAAAGGGATTTTGTATGAGTTTGGCTGTTTAATCTGAAACCTGCACCTGTCTCTTTGATTTATTTAACTCTTCCCTCAGGATTTTAAGCCAATAATGGGTGCTGGAAAACACTCCATTTCAAACAGAACTTGCTCAGAAGTTTATCTTTGCAATATTTCTAAATCCTCCCGCATTCTAATGTCAAAGATCTATTATTTAGCTCCCGTATCGTATAGGTTATAAGACACTAAACTGTAATCCTGCAGAGAAATGTTCTATTTCTACTCCCCTTCAGCCAAAAGTCCATATAAAAACACCTCTAGGAAGACGCCGGTGCTGGAATCAAAGCTCCTACGTGGAAATGCTATGTGGAGCTTCACCATTCTTCCTGGGATGGAAACAAATTTTGTATGTCTAATATATAACAACTTGAGTGTGCCTGAAAGGACAACTGTGATTCTTGTCTCCAGACAGTCATCTCTGCCCGGCAGTAGCAGCAGACCCACGGTGACTCTGCAAGGGAGCAAAATGGACAGCAGCGACCTGAATGGTGGCTAGAGACCGGGCCAGCAGGATGGTGCTCCTTGCAATCCCATGCTGGTCTATTCGTTTGCAAGCATCCACCAATGCAGGTGTCCGGGGATGGAGGAAGGCCAGGCCCAGCAGACCCACAATGGGAGGATGGAGATAAGTGACCTTATCTGGAAATAGGGTATTTTAAGATGGAGTCAGTTAAGAACAGGTCCTGCTGGATCACAGTTGACCATGAATCTAAGACCCGGTGTGAGGACTAATTTCATGTCTGCTGGATTGGGGCGCCAGACACTCAAAGGTCATTCTGGGTGTGTCTATGGGCTGTGTCTGGATGAGACTAATATTGGAATCAGTAGACTGAGTCAAGCAGAGTGTCCTCTCTGATTAGAGTGGGCCTTGCCTAACCCGTTGGAGAGCTGAACAGAACAACAACCAAAACACAAAAAACCCAGAAGGTTCTCCCTGACTGCACTGAGCTGGGACAACAGTCATCTCTTGCCTCCAATTTGAACTGGAGCACCAGCTCTTCTTCGGGTCACGAGCCCTCTGGCTTTCAGGATGGAGCTAACGCAGGGGGCCCTCCCGGCTCTCTGGCTTGCAGACTGCAAATCTGGGGACTTCTCAGCCTCCGTGATCACCTGATTTAATTCCTCATAGTAAATCTATGTCTACTTACACATATACACACGTCCTCCTGGCCCTACTTCTCTGGACAGCCCTCATACCCCTGTGTCTTTCCAAGAAGGAGAGATGAACACAGATGGAAGCAGGCCTTGGGAAGACCGAGCCAGACACTACAGAGATGCAGCCACAAGCCAAGATGCCCGGAGGACTGCCGGTGGTCGCCAGAGACTAGACGAGGGGAGTATGGATTCCTCCCTGGAGCCTTTAGAAGGAGTGCAGCCCCATGGACACCTTTATCTTTGGCCTCTGGCCTCCAGGACCAGGAGGGAACAAAGTCTCCCTGTTTGAAGCCCCCCAGTCTGTGCTGTTTTGCTACGGCGGCCTCAGGACACTGATCAGCCATGGCCACTTAGGATCCGAGGCCCCTTACCAAAGACTCCCATTCATTCATTCATTCATTCATTCATGGTGTACTTGAGGGTCCCTGTTCTGGGATCTTGAGACACGGGGTACAAGTTGACATTCTAGAAAGAGGAGACGGATAAGACATAAACCAGGCAGAAGGTACAGCCGATCAGAGGGTGATAAGAGCTCTCAAGAGGAGGCTGTGTCAGGAAACAGGACATGGCACACGGAGCAGGGAGAGTGTATGAAACAGGGCTACATCTACCACTCCGGGGAGCTCAGGTGCCCAGCCCAGCACTGCCTCCAGGGCCTGGGTCTTCATCAGCAGCTCACCCTTGGTCTCGAGGGCTAACACAGATCAGGGCATGTACACCTGATCCCGTGTTCCCAATACTCGCTGGGTGGCCTTGGCTGAGTTCCCAAGCCTGCCTGTGAGCTGGTTTTCTCAGCCGTCGAACAGGGATAATGGCAGGGTCACTGGACTGTCTGAGGATGCAATGAGATGTTTCAGGGCAGGTGCACCTGGGTGCACTGGGTCCTGTGGAGTCTACAACTGTTAGCAGTTATTTGGAGAACCCCAGACAGTGCCACTTGCCACATGCTGGGCAGACACCGGGTAGCAGAGAGCCATCCCCAGGGTGCCCGCCTCCTGGTGTTCACACATTCTATAATCCACTCCTGGGTGTGGGAGGGACCTGACCCACTTCCAACCAACAGGAAACAGCAAAGGCAGTGACGTCCCTTCCAGGATAACCTTACATAAGATCACAGCATCCCATCGTGCTGGGGGTGGGGGGCTCTCTGGCTCACTGATTTTGGGGGAGGAAGCTGCCCTGTTGTGAGCCACCACTGGGGGAAGGCCACAGGGCTGGCAGCTCACAGCCAACAAGAAAGGGAACCCTCGGCTGACAGCCTTGAAGGAACTGTGTGCTGCAGCCACCCCACGCTCGGCAGGGACCCCCGCCCCAGTCCAGCCACATATGAGACCCCAGACCCACCTGACATCCTGCAGCAGAAGGCCACTACATTAGGCCCAGGCCTCCGCCCCACCCTGCCCCCGGACCCACAGGAGGTGTGAGTTTGTGATGACTGGTTATACAGCAGTCACTCACTAATACAAACATCTTCAGAAACAGGCCGGCTCCACAAGGCATGAACCAGGGCCAGATTTACTGATGCCTGTGACACGCACTTTCTGTGCCAGACACCTTTCTATGTGAGTCATGGATACACGGAACCCGCAAGAATCCCCACGCAACAGGGGAGATTCATCGGGAAGTAGTTTTATGCAACCTCTAGTGCTGGACAAAGGGACGCCTGTCACATTGGCTGGCAGGACATCCCTACTGTGTGGGGGGGGGATGTCTCCCTGCCTCCAGGAAGGGCGGCTGCACCCGCCACCTGCCGGCCAGCCAGGCTGGTCCTCGCTCCCCAGGCCACCAAGAGGGACAGGACACACTTCCCATGTGAACAACAGGACACACCTCCCATGTGAACAGCACATGCTCACTCCGTGTGATGCCTATATGTGTTTCTATATTATATTTACTTTATATGTAAATGTACTTGTACATTTACATTTCTCTGAAAATAATGACTTGGCATTCCAAAGTGAGCTGATAGTTAGCTGTAGGAGCACCGTGGCCAGAAGAGAGGAGTGCTCCATCTCGTCATTGATGGGATATATTGAACTATGGGCTCTTAATGACCTGAACACACACTCACACGTACACTTTTTTTTTTTTTTTGAACTTCAAGGCATTTCCATTTGGAGCATTTTTAGGAAACGACTCTTCCACCTGCTGTGAACGTCAGTTGGCTGACTTTCAAAGAGTTTCTCCTGCAAGCCACGGCTTCACACACCCCCTGCACGGCACACCGTGGTTTCCGATGTTAGTTGTTGATTTTGTTTTTTAAACCCTCCCTTCCCTCCTTCATCCCCTCTGTCTTACACTTGGCGTAGCAGAGCAGGCCAAGAGAGGGTGAGATCCCCAGTGGGAAGAGGAAGGAGAGGCCGCTGGCCAGTTCCCGGCGAGGCCCTCCTCTATCTGAACAGCTCATTTACTACAAATAAAAGCAATTAATCTTAGCAGCACGCTCGGCAGGGCGGCTGCAGAGCCAGGGCAGCCTCTCTATTAGCGGAAGCAGGGTGTGTGCGGTCAGAGCTGGAAGGTGCATCATTAAAGCCCACCCTGACAGTCTCCTAGGGTGCCCCCTCTGCAGCACCCGTGCCACCTGTCATTCAACCTGGGTTACATGCCTCCTCCAGTGGGGAACTCACTGTCACCACAGGTGACTTGTCTCACCACTGGACCTCCATAATTGAGGTCCACAAGCACTGCCGGACACCCTTCCTGACCTATAAGCTCTGTTCTCCTGGCCTTGGAATCCTCCTGACTCTCCCAGACCACCCCTCCTCCTGAATGACAAACTCCTCCAACACGTCCACACATTCAGTGCTTCCATCACCCACCCATCCGTCCACGGGCCACTGTCTAGACTCACACTGGGGACGTGCCAGGTCTGAGCCAGGCAGCAGGATCCATAGGGAGCCGCCACGCTCCTGGAGCACCTGCCCCAGTCTCAGGGAGGCCCTTTGAGATAAGATGTCCGGGGAGGAACATCAGAACAGACACTTGCAGGAGTGAGAACAGATGAGCCAAGGGAAACACGACGCAGCAGGGTACACCAGAGATTCATTCTATCTTCCAGAATGTTCTCTCCCTAGCACTCTGTGGCACTGGCCTGGCCAGGTGATCACTGCGAGGGCACAGAAGGAGAGCAGTGGATGTGGGTCGGGATCTCCACCATCACGTTTCGACCTGCCCCTTGGGCTTCCGCAAGCTCCTCACTCCCTGGGTGGGGTCAAGCTCAGCACCTGGCTGGCGTGCTCTGCAGAAGGACCCGGCATCTTCAGTCCACAGAAGCCAGGAGGAGACAAGAACACACGTGTGAGCCTGCTTCTTTGTGGGCCCAAGAGCTCTTCGTCACCGCACTCCCTCCACCCAGGCTGGGGGATGGCCAGCCTTCTACCCACGTCCAACTGATAGCCTTGCATCCACAATTTTTTTTTTTTTTTAACTCCTGGAACCAATACCATTGCATCTGGGTTTCCTACTCACAGCAAATCCAATACCGTAATAATCTAGAGGCTGAATTCCTCGTGTTACCATTGTTTATCACTGGCCCCTGGGTGCGGACACTGGTAGAGAAGTCACGTTTGCAGGCCACGTCACCCCAAAACGTGGATGTCCGATGAGCAGGGGACCCAGCAACCCTCTGCCTCTCCCCTGGTCTGCTCCCAACCCCAGCTCAGCGTCTAGGTGCTCTGTGGGCCCGAGTTCCCAAGGAACCACCTTCCTTCTCTCTCATATGTGTTACCACAGAGTCCCTCGGTCAGCACTAGCTCACGTGTCTCCATGAAGGAAGCATAGAAGTGGACATGGGGAGCCCAGGAGGACGGCAGTGAGGGAATGGATCTCACCCAGTCAGGCCACAACCTCATGTCACGGTGACACGACCAGGCACTTTCCAGAAGCCAGTGTGGCCTCTTCTGGGATCCTTGGCCAAAGCTTGGATTCATTGTAAATAAACTCAGTTTTTACTGCCTTCACACAAATCATCTTTTTTTGGAACTGCTTTAAAAAAAAGGGGGGGAAGGGGGAAAAAACGAGCAAGTGCACAGGAGATGAGGAAATTGAAGGAGCGTGAGTAATACACAGGCACCAAGCTGACACGAGGAGGTGGTGAACACACGGTGCCCACTGATCCTGCAGCAGCCGACGGACTGGAAGAGCGTCCTCTCCCGAAACCGGCCACAGAAGGGGAAGTGCAGCAGGCAACCCACAGGACGGGCTGTCCTCACATGGACACGGCGCTGGGAGCCACGGGGGGACCCTCTCACGCTGCAGGTGTCCAGGTCCCAGTGGGAGAGCAGCCCCGATGCTGCTTCGGCAGCAACTTCGCCAAGTGCCTCAGGGATGTCTCACTGATTAATGGAGAAACTTCTCTGTCTACTCTCTCCCATTTTGCTGCCCCGAAGACCTCTGGGGCAGGGTTCTGCTGGCTTTAGCGACACCATCATCCATAGTGGGATTACGCAAGATCCTGGACCTGGCTAGTTCCTCCCTGAACTCCACTTCCCGTGTCTCTTCCCTTCACTGATTTTAATCTGTATCCGCTCCCTGGAACTAACCCTCGCTGTGAGTATAGGGCGAGTCCCTCTAGCAAATCACTGAGCCTGGGGGTGGCACTGGAGACCCCCAAGGGCTGCAGCTGGTGTCAGGACTGGAGGGTCCCGGGACTCCCCAAAGCCTGGAGTGGGTGTCAGAGTGAGGGAATCCCCGGGGACAGCACCCTTGGACTTCGCTGAGGCATGCTCCTGCTGCTCACCCCTGGGGGGTTTGGAAGGAAGACGGTGGCCCAGCAGAGGGAGGTGCAGGCTGTGTGTGCGTCCAGTCCCCTCCACCCAGTCCTGATGCTCTGACACCTGGGCCTCACGGTGAAGGGAGAGCCTTCTCCCGCCTGCAGGAAGATGCCCGAGCCAGGACCCAGGACAACGTCTCCATAGCCACATGGCACCGTGATTCATGCCCTGCGCACAATCTGTGTTTGAAAATGCTGAATGTCGAGAAGGAACAGCAGAAGTACGCAACGAGACAGAAATAGGAGGGCACAGATAAAACGAGGCTTTTGTTTGCATAGAACTTTCTGCCAGAGACCCCAAAATACGGAGGCGGGGAGGTAGAGAAGGGTGGAGGCTGCTCACTCTGCCCTGTCCCTGTGCCATCAGAACAGGAGCCCCGAGAGCCTCCCATGGCACCAGAGCCCCAGGAGTGGGGGCCTGAGACCAGCCGCCAAGAGCCTCTGCCCACTGCTCCAGCAGGCCAGGCCAGGGGCCCCCCAGGTCAGAAAGTGCCCCCTCGCGTCTGACTTGAGTCCTTCCCTCCACTCCCCACACTAACAACTTCCTGCTGACCTCTGACCACACAGCAGGCATTCGCCAACTATTTCTAGAAAGGCTCAGAGGACAAGCGCTTAAGGCTCTGCAGGCTTGGCTGGGGGCTCTGTCACAACCGTCCCATCCTGTCTTTTGTAGCACAAGAGCGGTCATGGACAATATGCAAATGGGCATGCACGACCATGTGCTGATAAAACTTTATTGACAGGTATTAGGCAGCCGTGGGATATGCTCCTGGAACCATAGTTTGCTGACCCCTGCCCTTGAGAAGGGTTACTAACGCCCACAGCTCCCCCTGCATCCTGTCTCCAGAGCCCTCTCCCTGCCCACTGCTCCATCCGTGCTCTAACCCAGCCCCTCGGCCAGTTTGCAATCCCTGGGAACAGGGCAGCCAGATTTAGCAAATAAAAGTACAGGATGCCCAGTTACATTTGCATTTCAGAGAAACAACAGCTTTTTTTTTTTTCCTTAAGTATAATAATATCCCATGCAAAAGTTAGGACACACAACAAAGAAGTATTTGTTGTCTGAAATTAAATAATAACTGGATATACATTAAAATAACTGTGCTTCCCATATTTTATCTGGTAGCCCCCTATCTGGGGGGAAATGCAGTTCAATGCATTCCACAGAGATGTCAAATTTTCTGCTCCTCCCTCAGGAGCAGAGCCTCCCCTGCATCAGTGATTCTGGTAAAGCCTCGATTGGAGCAGGAAAGAGGACTCATGAATCCAAACCGCCAGTGGTGAGTTCACTCTGTCTCTGACGAAGCACAAGGCTGAACCAGAACTCTCACCCTAATTGGTCCACCCGGACACTGCAGGCCACCAGCGAGCCCATCTCCTGGGACAGCTGCCAGCTACATCTGTGTGCACAGCCCACAGAGCAAAGGGGTCTCGGGGACCCCCGCCACACCCCACATCTGGGAGGGAAGGAGTCGGAGAGAAGGCTGGATAGCCAGGGGCATCTCATCAACTAATTTACGTGTACCTGTTGTCTGTTGTGCAGTGACAAATGACCACAAAATTTATGGCTTAGAGCAGCACCCACTCATCAGCTCACAGTCTGTGGGTCAGGGGTCCTCTGCTCGGGGTCACACGACTCCCATCATCAGGGCACTACTGGGCTGCGTCCTCTCCTGGGGACCCTAGGAAAGCTGACTCCTGTCCCTCAGGCTTCAGGACCAAGGTCCTATCTCCTGCCCTTTGAGACACATCACATCCAATCTCCATGCCCCTATCCCTGCATCTCTCCATCCTTTGTCTCTGGGTTTAAGGGAACATGTGGTCACACTGAACCTTCTGCATAATCTGGGATCATCTCCCTAGTTTCAGGTTAGCTGATTAATGATCTTAATTACTGGTGTGTCAGGTGACATATTGAGGGTGTGGCATCACACCACAGTCCTGGCCCAGGAAGGGGGTAGGACCACGTAGTGTTCACAGTGCCCCTCACATCACCTATGGGTTCACAGTGCCCCTCACATCATCCATGGGCAGATGTGACCTCAGCCATGGAAATGGCTCTGGACAGAGCTGGTGTTTGCAGTGAAAAGCCCCCACTCTGGTTTCCAGTTCCCAGCAATGGGTGCTCTGGGGCCTCCCAAGGAGTTTGTGCCGGACATTCTGTTCCCAGACTCCGAGGATGGGAGGTTTACCATCATTTGGCAGGACAGCTGGGTCCCCAGCAGAAACCCACTATATCCCGACAGCACAGGGGCAAAGCTGGTGGAGACAGCCCTCCATCCAGACAAAAGTCCTGGTTGAGTGTGGCCCTTTGAGGCTCCCAGTGGCTTGGCTGTTTCGTCCCTGTTTGCTTCATCCAGAGATCCTTTATGTGATGGGGGCAATGCTGGCAGGCATAAGGTCTGGCTGTGCAAGGCCCGTGTGACCCCCAACTGCTCCCTTTACCTGATGTAACAGTGCACACACCCCACAATGACACCCCATCAAAATCCAACCCTGGAAGACGCCTGGCTGCCTGGCTTCAACATGCACAAAATCACATGATTCACAAGCAGCCCAGAGACCCCTAGACCCACTGTGCCCAACCCCACAAGAACCCTAGGACAGAGGGCGAGGGCGCTGTGAGGACCCCACCAAAGAGGGGAGAACAGGGCTCACGAGAGCATCTCTGCTCTTCCCGGGCACCTGAGCGCAGGTGGGAGGTCTGTGCGACAATGAAGCAGACTCTAACCAGCTTCCCTGTTGAAATGCTGTGTTCCCATTAATTACATTTTCTGGTTACCCAGGGATTCAATTTTGTTCAGTCTCTGGATTTACAAAAGCAGGAAAAATAATGGGCCAATATCTTTTAGATTAGAAGCAGTTAATGAGGCTTCCATGTCATGATGCCATCGTCCTTTGAGGGATGGGGATATGATGGGGCACGGACCAGCGGAGATGCTTGGAGAGGACAGCCGGACCCGTGGCAGGTCCATCCCCCCACTTGCAGACTGCACTCAGGAGGGCGGGCTGTCCCGAGCCTGTGACCCCGCACCTGTTAGATGGGAGACCCGGCTCCATGCTCCTGGCAGGCTCTCGGATAAAGGGGGAGGATGTGTGTACTCTACGCCATACGACCTCGGCCCTGGTCACAGGTGGTTTGCTCTTTCACAAAGACTGTCATCATCATGTCAATATTATGATCACTATCATACTCTGGGCCTCAGTTTCTAAGTGAGCAAAATCGCCCAAGTCTACTCACTGCTGTGAAGACAAACGGAAACAATGCATGGGAAGTGTGATGCACACTTTAAAATGCCAGCAAGTGTTACTACTACCACCGTCTCTACAGAGAAGTAATGATGGGTAAAGTTCAGGACGTTCTCAAATGGTTTCCATGCCAGGACATCCCTTAGAAGGGGCTTTCCAGAAACTTAAATCCCCAACACGGATGAAGTTTGTGGCCATTTTCTTTTGCCTTCCTCCAAAGAGGGAGAGGGCGGAAGAACATTCTGGAAAGCTGTGTTCTGGTTCATTGGGTTTGCTCTCGGTTTCACATGTTTTCCTGAACAGCTGACCCCGCGGGTTCTTGCGACAGGAAACCTCGGAGGCATGAGGCTGGCGGTGACTCCGCTCGGGGACCCGGTGCCAGGGCGGAGGGGCAGCAGCTCCCTGGGAGCTAGCGGCCGCGCAGCAGCGCACTTCTGTGCCAGCAAGATGCTGCTCTCAATGAGAAGTGACAGGCTCAACAAGCCGGGCCGTCACCGGAGAAGCTCCAAGTTCACGGCACGTGGCTGGGTCACAGAGGTCCCACGCTCCTGCGGGGTCTGGGCTGGGATCTGGCTAAAAGGATAAACGTCGGCTCAGGTATTTTCAATAGACCATACAGCTTAGCTTTGAGGTCCAGGAAGAGGGGAAAGCAAAAGTCACCGAGAATAAGATTCATCCCAGGGGCAATTGCTTTAATCCATTCCCAAAATGGCTCATAATCCCTCTTTAGTGTAGAGCTTATAAAAAGTGCCGCTTCTCACCCGAGCCTCCTCCCTGGGGATGTGTTAGGAGTAAAGACAGAACAGCTGCTCCTCGCCGGGCGCTCCAGCGCGGCCCACAGGCAAAGCAGAGGCCCGGCTGCTCGGCGATGGGGCGGGGGGTGGGCCGGCTGTCACCGCGCAGCCACCGGCAGCCACCGGCGCTCGCCAGGCCCCGGGCAGGGTGACCCCCCCGCTCCCCATCCCTCCAGCGAGGAAGCCAGGCTGGGAGGGAGTCCAGGAACCACCCAGGGCCGCACACGAGGTGCAGCTGCGGACAACACACCCCAGAGAACCGGAGACAGACCCCGTGCGCCCACGTTCCCAGCAGCGCTACTCACTCCAGCTGAAAGGCAGAAGCACCCAAATGTCCTCGGTGGACGAGCCGGAAACAAAGCGCGGTCCGCGCAAGCAAGGGAATATACTCAGCCATTCGGAGGACGGGAACATGCACCGCGTGTGGGTGAGCCACCGACAGAAGCCGGGCCCCAGAGGCACGCGCACGGCACGCTTCCGCTGTAGGAACTATCCAGAATAGGTAAACCCAGAGACAAAGAGTAGACCGTGGGGTGCGGACGACAGGGATACCAGGCTTCCTGAGGAAGACGAAAATACTTTGGAACCAGCTAGTGCTGATGGCTACCCCACAACACTGTATACGTACTAAGTGCCACTGATGTGTACACTTTAAAATGATTAATTTCTTTATGTGAATTCCACCTCAATGAAAAAAAAATATAAACTAAAAATATTGGCTGAGTCTGGGTCCCTCCTTTTGGCTTAATCTGGGCCCCTCCTGTTGGCTGAGTCTGAGTCCCTCCTCCTGTTGGCCGAGTCTGAGTCCTTCCTCCTGTTGGCTGAGTCTGGGTCCCTCCTATTGGCTGAGTGTGGGCCCCTCCTTTTGACAGAGTCTGAGTCCCTCCTGTTGGCTGAGTCTAGGTCCCTCCTGTTGGCTGAGTCTGGGTCCCTCCTATTGGCTGAGTGTGGGCCCCTCCTTTTGACAGAGTCTGAGTCCCTCCTGTTGGCTGAGTCTGGGTCCCTCCTTGTTAGCTGAATCTGGGTTCCTCCTTTTGGCTGAATCTCGGCCCCTCATTATGGCTGAGTCTCAGTCCTTCTTCCTGTTGGCTGAGTCTGGGTCCCTCCTATTGGCTGAGTGTGGGCCCCTCCTGTTGACAGAGTCTGAGTCCCTCCTGTTGGCTGAGTCTGGGTCCCTCCTTGTTAGCTGAATCTGGGTTCCTCCTTTTGGCTGAATCTCGGCCCCTTATTATGGCTGAGTCTGAGTCCTTCCTCCTGTTGGCTGAGTCTGGGTCCCTCCTATTGGCTGAGTGTTGGCCCCTCCTGTTGACAGAGTCTGAGTCCCTCCTGTTGGCTGAGTCTGAGTCCCTGTGAAATCCAAATATGCCCCATGGCCACTGGTACATACTCTACCCACCGTGACTCTGGAATTCCTACACAAGACAGGGTCTCAGACTGATAGGAGGGGCTAGGGGAGATGATAGGGGGGAGGGAGGTGTGAAGCCAACCCACCCCGTTGCCTCTCAGGGCTGCCCTGGACTGCTGACTGCCACTGAAAAATAAGTGAGGGACAATAAGGTGCAAGCAGAGCCCAGCAAGAAGGCCCAGCAGTGAAGGCTGCGCTTCAGGTACATCAGCCCTGGACCCAGCCCACCTCCCAGGTGGGGATACCAGACGTCAGGACACACATCACATGCTAAACACAGAAAGGATGTGCCCATGCTCCCCAGGTGTCCCTGCCCAGGACTGCAACGGGACAGCAGGACACCCAGGGGTCTGGTCAGGCTCCTCTGGGAGCCCTTGGGTGCCACTCTGCTGACCTTGCACGGCCTTAGACATACTGCTGAACCATGCAATGCCTCAGTTTACCCACCTGTGAAATAAGGCTAAATGACATTTTCTGATCATGGAGGGCTATTGAGAGATTTTGTTAATTAAGGTTCTGAACTACTGGGCACCTGATGGATGAACAGGGCACAGATTTATCAATTGATGATTTCCAAGTCCACTGACACCCCACACCCACTCTGCCCCACTCTACAACACACAGACATGGACACACACACCTGTGCACACACATATACACACAAGTATATACCTCCACACATATTGCACACACACCACACATGTACACACAGACACACACACACTGACACACATACACCTCCATGTATACAACACACACACACCCCTCCACACACATCCCTATAGGTACCCAGACACAGAAACTGACACATACACACTTCCACCTTCACAGAGACACACACATACACATACTCTACAACACACAGACCCATAGTCACTGACACATACACCCTCCATGCACACCTGCATGTACACACACATGCACACACACAGCTCTCTTCCTAGGCTACTTTAGTTTCACTGCCACACATGTTTGGACCCACAGGTGACAAAAAGATCTGCCACCCTGACCACATTATTTGAGGAGGAAACAAATTCCCCCCAAAGCTCCCCTTTTCTACTGAAAGCTTCCACGTTGACTTGATGGTGCTGCTTGACACCTTGAATCTTGGGGTCCTTTCTCAAAATGCCAGCATGCATTTCAAGGGTGGGCAAGATGGGCTGAGCACAGCCTGAGTATGGGATAGGTTTTTCCCGGGGGGGGGGCAGAGAGAGAGAGGTGGGGTGGTTGGAGCGAGTTGTGCACTGTCCCCATATGGTCTCGAGCCAGCACTTTTCTGAAGAGTAATTTTGAGTGAAAACAGCCGGAGGATGGCCAGGCAGCCACATCTCTGATTGAGGGACCTGGCCAGACTGTCTTCTTATCCTGAGCTCCTCACCACCTGGGGTCTCTCGAGGCCTCTGCGGGGGCTGGCACTGACTGGCCAGGGCAGCAGACTCTGCTTTTGGGGCAGGGGTTTCCACAGATCTACTCACTCCCCTGCTCTCAGTGACTCTCCTCCTCACCTCTCTCCCCAGGATCTGTCTTTCCCTTTACACCTGAGCACACTGGGGCAATGGAGCAGCACCCCTGCCCCCGGCACCTCCTGAGGCTCCCTTGGACAGAAGCCCGAGTCCTGGCTAGCCCTGCTGGCTTGTCCAGGCTCCTCCACACGCACTCCTTCCTCAGCTGTGCAAAACCTACAGCCTGATCCAAATGCACCTGCTCCACCCACGCCTTGCACCTGGATTCCCCCCTAAGCCAGGAGGTGGGAAGTCTTCAGCAAGTCACTAGCTGCTGGGTGCCTCCATGCCCCAAGGAGCACAGACACCAGAAGCACTCGATGAAGAGCAGCCACCCTGCCACTTCTGCCCAGATGCATCTTCCTTCTCATACTTTCTGATGGGAGTTGAGTGTTGCTTCTTCCATGAAGCCTTCCCAATTGCTCCAGGTGGAGCTATATGTTTCTTCCTCTTGGCTCCTGAAATTTCATTTGCACCTCTGCCCTCACTCCCCTTAAAAGTTCCTACAGGGTCAGGATCGGGCTCTCCTGTATCCCCAGCCAGCACAGCACCTGCACACAGTGGGCACACCATCTCTGTCTGCTAAATAGAGGCATCAGAAGGGACTCTTCCTCTGCCCCACCAGGCCCAGAGCCAGCCTAGGCTGCAATCCTGGGGATCACCTGGGTAGCTGGTGCTATAAAACCATAGCTCTGACCTCCCCTGTCACCCTGGACATGAGAACCTAAGGAAGAGAGGCCATCAGAGTGAGCTTGGGGCTCTGGGTTTCTGATCGAGCTTCTGTGAAGAGAATCAAATTATCCTGAAAAATGCTGAGGGAAGAAGGAACCTGGATATGTGGGAGCTAAAAGAGACCTCTGGGGTAGTGGCGGGCAGTAAATTAGCCCAGTGTGGAGCTTTCGCTCAGAGCCTGCACATGCCCCCTGCAAACTGCAAGGTGTAATGCCACAGCATCGGGGGGGACCCAGGCGCCTAATGGGGCCATTCCATCAACGTTTTCTGGGATTTTGAAATGCGGTGTCATAAAAATAAACATGCTTACTCTTGTCTTGCATAATTGGCTCCCTAAAGAATCCTTGCATTCTGAAAGCCACCATGTCCCTCGGCAGGAAGTACAGCTTTTTTCAGCATCTGGGTACAGTCCTGCATTTTCTCTTTACAAAAAAAGAGGGGATGGGGGGAGCGAGAGAAAGCAGACTCCTAGGTGGGCTCTTTCCCTCCTCATTATTATGTTCTCCTTGCCAAGTGCTGGAACACAGTTTTCAGCGGGTCTAGAGGCTGGGGCTTTTGTCACAAGGCTGGCCTTGTGGTTTCAGGAGGCTCATTGCAATAGGCAAGATATAAGGCCCCTGCCTGCCAACTGATTCTGTTTTAGAAAAGTCAGTTTTAGAAAACAGTAGTTGCACGTCAAGCCTATGGGCTGTCCCTGGGCAATTTCTCCACCTTTGCCTAATATGGCTTTTTGCAACAGTTTGGGAGATTGAATCCACAAAAGAAGGTTTATTTCTGATCACAGGTCCAGGAGGCCAGTGATGGGACTCTCACGAAAGGTGAGCTGCATTATCTAGATGCCAGAGCGGTAGTGGAGGTCACCAGATGTTTTCTAGGGAAAGAAAAGCAGTCATGGACTTGACCTGCTCCCTCCCCCAAATCGCCAGTTATTTCCTAGGGCCATCCTTGACTGTATGAGGACAGTGTTCCCAACCCACTCCCAGCAGGAGAGTGTTGTCTGGAGGTTCTGCAGCCAACCGGGTGGCATTCATTCCTTGTGGCTCCCCAGCTGGTCCTCAGGCAGGCCTGACTTCAGGGCTCTGGCCCCCCAACCACATGGACAGACTTCTGTTGTCACATGGGCACTCCTAAACCATCATCTTTCCTACCAGGCTCAGAACACCTGAAGGTCAGGATGTGTCATTTTCATCTCTGTATCTTGGGCCTCAATATGCGTGCTCCACGCTGAGCCAGGCAGGAAGGACCCCACCCCTCCACACTTGGGCTCAAATCCCCAATTTTGCCACCTGCCTGGGCCTGGTGGACATCATGCTCCTTCAATACAACCAACACCCATGCATTGTCTTCTAGACCAGTAAGAGCAGCTCTTACTGCTAGCTGCCTGGGTGTGAGTCCTGGCTCTGTCATTTCCTTGTTGTGTGACTTGGACAAATCACTCAATCTCTCTGAGCCTCCCTGGGGATCAGGACATCATTAAACGTCTACATTACAGCAGGGTCGTAGGGATGAGTTAAGATGCGTCAAGTGTTGGAGCAGTGCCTGGTACGCCATAATCACAAGCGCTCACTAATATAAATTTGCCTCCATCAAGGTGTTCAGCCCATGACCACTCACAAGCCCTGTTGTCCGTCCTTCTGGGGAAGGAGGGAGGGAAGGAGGAAATTTCTCTGACACCCCCATCCCTTGCCCAGCAAGATATGATGAATGGTCTAGAACACTTCCCTCTGGGCCTCAGGAGAACTCAGATCCCTTCTCAACATGGGGCTCAAGGAAGTGACCACCACTCACACTGGTCCCACAGTGGAGGTCTGTCTGGGATGCCCCTGCTTTCGACACCAGCTGCTAAGTTGGCATCTGGGAGCGAAGGCCCTCCAGGGCCAGCACGGCCATTATTCTTGTCCAGGCACATGGGACCCATGCAGGAGGGATGCCAGGAGCCCAGGCTCGGGGACAACTGGCAAATGCACTGTCTCACCACGTAATGGTAAATACTCGTTTCATCTTTTCCTTTCATCAAATCAGGTTCTTCAAAGCTCCCAGATCCCCCTGGAACTGACCCCACCCTGGAACATGCACGTGGCACCTACAATTCAACTTAACCTGTCCTCCAGGGAAGCTTCCTGTAAGCGCTGTCCTGTGCCTATATAGGGACTCGGCACCATCTCTTCCATCTGAAAGGATGCTCTAAAGCCCTCTGCTAAAAGGTACCCCATTGGATGAACTAAACGGGCAGCACTGTCCCTCTGGAAGGAAGCCCATGATGAGATATGCAGCTGCCTCCCTTGGATCCGTGAGCCAGGCCACCCTCACGCAGCAGAAGCCTCAGGGGCTGGGGGACTTGCTGCAGGGCCACCTGCCAGCCCCCTCTGCTCTGGTCCCAGGCCACACTCCGCCCCCTCCTCCTGCCCGGGTGACCACACCCAGGTGAACAGGAGCCCTTCTAATGACTCAGATGTTCCTCTTCATGGTATCTTTGCACCAAGGCAGAACAGAAAGCTTTGTACTGCTCTTTATCTCGCCACGACACAGCACCATAGTGAGACATGGTTGACACTCAATAAATGTTTATCAAATGAAAAATGAACAAATAAACAATGGCTTGTGTGTAGTCAGCTCTTCTTTTAGGGCAAAGGGAAGAAGCAAATCCAAAACCAGAGGTGGAATCCTGGACCCCTGCCCCGTGCATTTCTACCAACTTGGTGATATAAGGGGCTCCTTGAAGCTCCTCGAAGCCTTTCCGTCTATGGCCACGGAGGACATGGGTTCCAAGAGAAATGAAAGCGGTGTTCACAGCTGCATTATGTGCATGAACCACAAAGCAGAAGGAAGCCAAGTGCCCATTAACCAGCAAATGGACAAACCAACTATGGTACATCCAAAAATGCAGTGCCCCTCAGAAATAATGCAGAGGACAGAGAAGTGCACTACAACGTAGAGAGACCCCAAGGACGAAGGCGCAGTGAAGAAAGCTACCCAAACCAATGGAGTGTTGCCTGGTTCTGCCTTCAGGGAGTGCCCAGAACTGGCAAATCTACAGAGATACACGTCAGGCCAGCGGTTGCGTGTGACTGAGGGTAGAAATGGGGGTTATCTGGAAATAGCAGGGATCTTTGCAGGACAGCGAAAATGTCTGCACACATGGCACATTTGCTAAAATCACTGGGTCGTACATTTAACATGGGTGAATGTCGCAGAATATAAATTATAATCCAGAAGTAAGCATGCATGTGCACACACACACGGCAGACAATCCCGCTACCCAGACCTGTGTCACACTAACCCAACTTTGTCGATGGGCTCATTCATTAACTTCCGCGGTATGATTTCACACGAGCTCTCAGGAGGGGTCTCCGTGGATTTGGTGACACATTTATTTTTAATTATTAAGTAGACTGAATAACAGTATCTGTGTCACAGACGTGTTTTCACCCCTTCATGACATTTCATCAGTTCTTGGCCACAAAATGATCTCTCAGTTAGACTATAAAACTTGCACCCAAAACTCTGGTTGCCATTAGGACCTGTTATTCCAGCATCTGCTGGACACAAGGACAGCGGATCCTCAGAGTGCTGGCCTGACATCGCAGCAAGCAGGTCCTTCTAGGTTTGTTGTTTTTTGTTTGTTTGTTTTGTTTGTCCCAAGAGGGCAATGTGAAACTTAACCAAAGGAGTAAGAAGGAGATTTTGTATAAAACACTGGAGCCACAAAGAGCCATGGGAGGAGCACAAGTGGACCTGGGAGTCCCTGAAACCTGGGTCGAAATCTCAGCTCTCCCACTGGCTAGCTCTGTGACCTTGGGCAAGTCACTAAACCTCTCTGAGCTTCCATCTCCAACTTTGTAAGATAAAAGCAACAATGCCCATGCCACAGAGCCATCACGGGGATCCTGAAGACTGAGAGGATGTAGCCTGGCTAGGTCATCAGCACAAAGCCTGGGTTATGAGAAGGTAGGGAACTACGGTGGCCCAGCACCTCCCAGTTGGACCTGAAAGGACAGAAAGACAGCGGGTCTAGTCCGGGTGTCTCAGAAGCTCACAGTCAAATCCAACGTAGAGCCTCCCACTGCATTAACTGACATCATTCAACAAATGTTTACAGAGTGCGTGTGCTCATGTGCACGCATGCACACATGTACACACACACGCATATGTGCACACACACAATACACTGCAATTGTTTTACCATAAAGACCAAAATAAAATGAAAACAGCAAAGCCACAAACTAATGCTCTGCCTTCAAGAACTGGAGGCTCATGTCTTACTCGTCTAGAAACAAGAAACCAACTGTTCCTGCATTTGACTTAAAATCTTCGGAGCATGGTCTTGAAGCCACCCTACGCACCGGGGTAGGAAAGTGGGACTGTCCCCAAAAAGGTTGCTCTATTTTCAGAGCTGACCTGATTTATACAAGAATCTGGACAGCTCTTCTTATCCAATAAATATGCACCAGGTCATTTATTGCTGTCACTGATGATGGATCTGGTAACATGAGCAACACCGTTCATAGGCTGCTGTATTTTCTTAAAAATGTGGCAGGACCACAACATAGCAAATTCCATAATGTTTTTACCCCTTTCCCCATTTCCACAGTGCCCGACTGTCATTAAATCCAAAAACACGGTGCCTGAAAGGTATACACACAAACCCAACACTCTGATGCTTATCTTGGCAGATAAGTAGAGGCTCTTTGGTTTTTAATTAAATTTTTATTTTGAGTTAATTGTAGATTCACGAGCACTGTAATATATAACAGAGAGAACCTGCCCTGTTTACGGGGTTCCCCCAGCAGTCACATCCTACAAAATTAGGGTACAATAATATAAGCAGGATATTGGCATCGATGCAATCAAGACAGAAAGCATCCCCATCACCACCAAGATCCCTCGCGTGGCCCATATCATCTCCTCTCGTACTCCCTGCTCCCTCTCTCACTCCTAGCAATGACTACCCTGTTCATTTCTGTAATTTCACTGTTTGAAGCATGCTATGGAGACATCATGTAGCACACAACCTTCCAGATCGGCTTTTTCATTTAGTATCACTCTCCAGATATTCATACAGGTTGTTGGGTGTATCAATGGTCCTTTCATTGCTATGCCTGGGCACGATTCCACGGTGTGAAGGGCATCTGGGTAGTTTCCAATTTGAGACTATGACAAATAAAGCTGCCATAAAACAGGTGTGCAGATTTTGGGTGAACATGTCTGCATTTCTCTGGCATAAATGCCCCGGAGTGAAAAGCTCAACTGCATGGTCACATTTTACCTTCCCACCAGCAACAACATGCAAGAGACCCAGGTTCTCCACATCCTTGTCAGCACTTGGTGTTGTCAGTATTGTTCATTTTAGCCGCTCTCATAGATGAGCAGTGATGTCTGTGCTTTTAATCTGCATTTCTCTAATTAGTAACGATGTCGAACATCTCTCCATGTACTTTCTGACTACCTGACTACCCTCTTCGCTGAAATGTCCCTTCATGGTTTCACCTGTTTCTAATTGGATTGTGTTTTGAGAGGTATTTGTCTTATGGATACTAGATCTGTTTCAGGTATATGGTTTGCAAATATGCTCTCCCACTCTGTAGTGTCTTTTTCACCCTTTTGGATGAGACTTTCAGAGAGAAAATTATAAAATCTTATAATTTTATAAAATACATAATTATATAAAATATATAATTTTATAAAATCTTAATTTATCATTTTTTCCCTTTTATGGATCGTGCTTTCGGTGGCAAGTCAAAGAGCTCTCAGCTGAGTCCCACATCTTGAATAACTTCATTTTTTTTCTTTTTCTAAAGCCTTCCTAGTTTTACATTTTACATGTAATTATGTGACCAATTTCGAGTTAATTTTGTATTAGGTACAAGACTTAACACTGAGATTCTTGTTTGTTTGCTTGCTCTTGGCTATGAATGTCCCATTGTTCCAGCACAATTTGTTGAAAAGGCTACCCTTTCTCCACTGAATTAACACCTTTAACCAAAATCAGCTGGGCATATTTGTGGGAGTCCGCCTGTAGATTCTCTGCTCTGTGTCGTTGATAATCTATCCCTCCATCAATGTGACACAGTCTTGATATGACAACTACATAATAAGTCTGGTCATCAGACTGATGCCTCTCATTTTATTATCTTATCAAAACTGTTTTAGGGAGTCCCTGGGGGAGGGCTCCGGGGTTGGGTCTCTGCCTTTGGCTCAGGTCGTGATCCCAGAGTCCTGGGATGGAGTGTCACATCAGGCTCCCTGCGGGGAGCCTGCTTCTCCCTCTGCCTATGTCTCTGCCCCCACCATGAATAAATAAATAAAATATTTATGAAACAAAAGACTATTTTAGTATTTCTAGGTCCTTTATTTTAGAATAATCTTACCTGTGCAAATATTTTGCTGGGATATTGATAAAAATTATGTTAACCTCCTATATCAGTTTGAGAAGTGACTTCCTTCCTTAAGTATTCCCGTCCATGAATATGGTATGACTTTCCATCACTTAGACCTCCTTTCATCTCCTCCATCCGCACCCTGTTGCTCTGAGCATGTGAGTCATCAGCATAACACGACTTGTTAGGTTTACATTGAAATATTTCATTTTGGGGGTGATTGTTAATGGCACTGCATTTTTTATTTCAGTGTCCACATGTTCATTACTAACAGAGAAAGATACAGTTCTTATTTATACATTTATTGTATCCTCCAACCTACCTGAACTCATTCATTAGTTCGGGAGTTTTTTATTTTTTTTAATGGATTATATGAGATTTTCTATGTCGACAATCATCTGCAAATAAGGACAGTTCTATTTCTTCCCTTTTGTATGTCTTTTATTGCTTTTTCTTCCTCTGTCACACTGGCTAGGACTTCCAGCACTATGCTGAATCAGAGTGAGGAGAGGAAACACCCCCAGCTTGTTCCTCATCTCAAGGGGAAAAGCTTCCAGTTTCTCAGCACTAAGCGTGAACTTAGTTGTAGGCTTTTGTATATGTTCTTTATCAAGCTGAAGAAGTGCCCCTCTATTTCCTGACTTTCTGACATGCCTTCTCGTGGATAGGTTTGAATTTATCAAATGCAGAGGATCCTATGACATTCTTTAGCCTTTCATTTGATAGATTACCATGATTGATCCTCAAATACAGAACCATTCCGACATCCACGGAGCAAACCTCACTTGGCCACGATATAAGCTTTTTTTTTATATTTTTATATATTGTTGAATTTTGTGTGCTAATATTTTGCTAAAGATTTTTTTTTTTTTTTTGTCAGCAGCCAAGTTCTGATGCGGCGTGTTCCATCATTTCTTATTTAGACTCTCAATTGTGTGAACACAGCAAGTTTCCTTCTGCAGGAGGAGTTTTGTTTTAAAAACTGTTCTTTTCACCTGGAGTTGGAGCTCCTGATCTAAGTGCTTTGGTACCCACCGGTCCTCAAAATGCCCAACACACACATAGGCACACACACAGGCACACACGCACACATGCATGCGCACATACACACACATACACACCCCCATATCTGCAAGAATATTTGTAAGTGTCTTCATTGGAACCAGACATTGGCAATTCACCATCTCTCCTCCTCCCACGAGCCCGGGGTGGCACAGACTCTCAGCATCGTGTCGGTGCTAAGTGCTGAGTGCAGGGCAGAGGATGAAGGCCCGGTCCTCAGTACAGGTCTGGTGCATGTGCATTGCCAGAGAAGCCACTGGGACGTCTGTCACCCCAGGGTATGTTGCTTGGTTCCAGCAGGGTGCTGGCTCCAGGGCACACTGGGACAGAACCCTAGAACCATCCCTCTAGGAGGTCAGCTCTCCCATCTGGAAGGTGGCCTGGCTTCTGTCTTATTCTTCATTTGCTGATCTTACCCCTCCACTGACTGTCCCCCGGCCTCCAAGACTCTGTTATAAATGAGCAGGCTTTGTCACTCCGTGCAACAACCCAGGGTGGGAGCTCCTGAAGAGCACCATGCTCACTGGCCGGCTCTCTCTCACTTGAGATCTCCGACCCCTTCAGCTGCTGCCCCAACCCTGGCTCGACGTCCTCCCCCCAGCACTGGCACAGCCAGGCCCAGATCTGGCACTCCGCAGATGTCCACTGTCAAATGGGGAGGAATGCCAGCCAGCCTGGCCCTTCTCGGGGCTCATACCTACGAGAACCAGTGCCCAAGCTAGACATGGGTGGGGCAGCGGGGGTTGGCAGGCTCTAAAACATTTACTTTTCTCATGTCTGTGCTTCCCCAGGAAACTGTCCAATATGACAATCGGCAGCCCCATGAGGCTACCAAGCACCTTAAAGGTGGCTCATGTTACATTTCTATTGGATAGTGCTGGTCTCCCCGATGCTAACAGTATCTTTATCCTCACACATATTCTAGAGCAGAAACCCACTCACTTCTGGATCTGCACGGCACCTGCTCACGGTCAGCCACCCACCCCAGGCATACAAGGATTGAGCAGTGAGTGAAAAGTGTGGATGAAATGAATGAAATCAGAGATCAGAGCATCTTCTCTATGTTACAAAGACATCTAAAGTGGATGTGTGTGATTAACTAGAGTCGCCATGCTGTGCCTGACACCCCCAGGACTTATTTATTTTATAACTGCAAGTCTGTTCCTTTTGATCCCCTTCACCTCTTTTGCCCACGCCCTCACCCCCATCCCAGCACCCACCAGTCTGCTGCCTGCTTTGCATATCTGAAAGTTGCTAAGAGAGCAGATCTTTTAAGATTTTATTTATTTATTTATTCATGAGAGACACATGCATAGAGGCAGAGACATAGGTAGAGGGAGAAGCAGGCTCTCTGTGGGGGGCCCGATATGGGACTTGATTCCAGGACCCCGGGATCAGGACCTGAGCCCAATCCAAGGCAGACACTCAACCACTGAGCCACCCAGGAATCCCTACGAGAGCAGACCTTAAAAATTCCTATCACAAGAAAAAAAAAAAAAAACATTCTGTAACTGTGTGATGGGATGGATGCTAACTAGACTCACCACGGCCATCATCTCACGATATACAAATACTGAATCCCTATGCTACACACTTGAATCTAATATAATGTCATAGGTCAATTCTACCTCAACGTTCATAAAAAGGCAGACATGTTTTATCGGAGTCCAGTGCAAATTCTGTAGCTCACATTCAGGACAGGAGCCAAAGTGCCAGAGGCTTGTACACATCACTGCCTGTCCTCAGGACCTACCAACCTACCTACCTGCCCACCTGTGGACTCACATACTGACCAGAACCTTCTTTTTCAGCCAAGCTCTGTCTCGATTTAACATTCCCTAGTCCCCAGTAGGGGTATGAACTGTCCCAGTCCCTGAGAAAGCCAAAGGGAAGGGAAGACTCAGTGCAGTTGTAAGGCTAATAGCTTGCATTTGGCCCCAAGCCCACCCTCACCCCGTATCTCCTTCTCTGGTGATGCCTTTTCCCCTCAATCCCATTGGCATACCTGTGCTACCACCCTTCATGTTCTCCTCCCATCTATACCCATTCTTCCTCCCAGACACTTAAAAATCAGATATTTTCACTCCTACTGAACTGTTAATAACTGAAAGAGCTCAATAGGACTGTTTTTGCTAGACATGTCTGCATTCCAATGCAACAGAATCTTACAGCAAAGTAAAGAATCTCTAATGGTGGAACCCTGAGCCTCAGTAAGTCAGGTGGAAGAAGTAGTCTATCTATTTGGGGCAGGACAGGGCCTAAACACACAGTGGACCTGGCTGCAAATTCTTTTCCTAAGCTTCAGTGTGGAGTTAAGGACGAGTAACCACAGGGCGAGACTAGATGAAGCCAGGGCACTCAGCCAGGCAGACACATTTACTCATGCACACACATCTCCTGAGCACTTACTGTGTGCCACACACTCCTCTCACGAGCTCCTGAAGAATAAGACTCAGTCCTTGCCCTCATGAGCCCATACTGCAGAGACCAGGACTCCTCTTTGGTGTAACACGGGTTTCCGGTGGACACACCCACCCCATCAGTCTCTACTGAGACTACAAGGTCCAGATGCTGCCCTTTCCAGGGGCCCCTGAGGCTGTCACAGGCCCAAGCATGGATTCCCTGGGGAGGGCAGGCGACCAGGCTTCAGCAGCCACATGGCCCAGGCAAGTGCCCACACGGGACTGGAAATGGTGGGAGGGCAGAGCCACAGCAGGCCCTGCCACGCCAGCCCTCCTTGGCTGGCCACCCAAGAGAAAGTGCAACAAATGGCAGACGTCCCAGTGAGTGGACAGAGTAAGCACAGTGAATGGCAGGCTGTAAGGCTAAGGCACAGATGGGACCAGCATGGCTGCCACCAACCTTTTCTTGGAGGGGTGGGGGGCGGGGATGAAGAAATAAAGTGGCACCCTTCTGCAGAGCACATGCAGGGGATGGAAATGCAAATACGAGCCCCAGCTCCTCCCCGCCAACACCAGGTCCCCTTAGTCTAGCCGCAGGACCCTGGCCTCTGCCAACATGCGACTCTCAACGTGCTGCCCCTGCCCTGGGCTCTCTTTCAGCCACGTCGGAGATACTGATAATGCTGAAGACCCCCACAGAGGAATGCTGGGTTTCTGAATTGTCACTGTCCCTGCGGCCTTTGCCAAAGAGAAGAGGAGGCCCAGCACAGCTCCCCAGGTCACTTCTCTGCACCTGCCAGGTGCCCCAATTAACTCAGCCCGTGCAGAGGTTGCTGGGAGATACCTAGGCAGCTGCCCCCACCCCAGCAGCAGAAGGGAATGAATCCCACACCATCTTCTGGAAGGGGCTTCGGGGACTCGGCATTGAAGAAATATCCTACACTTTCTCGTTGATTGCCGGAGTACAGGGTGCCCCAGTGAGGGGGCTGGAGCAGCCAGGTCTCCTCCAGACAGCCAGATCTGCTCCAGCGCCGATGTGCTCAGAGAGCTCAGACAGCGGGGGTACCCCACACCAGGGCCCCCGAAGCTCTGACACGGGCACGCGGCAGCCTCTGACTTTCTATTACCTGAGAGTTCATCTGAGTTATGTAACTGCCACTCCCCACTCGGCAGCCTTATGACTCACCGACTCCTGTGAATTCCTGGAAGGGGGTCTCAGAGAAAGGATGCCAGTGGGCCCCATGGCCTGTCTGTTCCAGCTCCAGTGAGCCCGGCTCCTACTCCCCCTCGAGTCTGACTGGCATCGGGCAAGAGGAACCCTCTCGAGCCAGACTTCAAACATGAAAATCTAGATCAAGGATATATTTGGCTTTCCAAGCTAATCTTTACATCCAATTTGGTCTCTACTGACTTGTAGCCCTTTGAAGAAAACTTGGCAACCACGCATATGGAAAGCAGATGACTCTTACGTAACCCCAGACAGGAGCCCCTGGGCTCTGGAAGGCTGGGCAGTCACGGGTGGGTCGGGGTTTGCTGTTTACCCACTTCATCGTGACCTAGGGGGCAGCTTTTATCCACACAGCTGGGCAGCAGAGTTTTCCCACTAGAGGCCCAGGGAAATAAAGGCGTCAGCGAGCACACCCAGCCCCTTCGTGCCAGATATCTTGATAGTGCCCGGGGCCAGTGGGCTGGGGGGTGCGGAGGCCAGGCGGGGCTGCCACCACTCCCACTGACACCTGAACAACCCCAGCTAAGAGGATGCAGGATGCGGTGGGGATGTGGGCTCTTCCCCCTCTGGAAGTACAGAGACAGACATCTCAGGGAGGCATGGAGCTGTCTCGGCTCGGAGCTGGCTTGCCCAGCTCCCTACTTATCACCCTCGTGGACGCACAGAAGGAAAGGAAGCAGGTGATTACAATAAATCAGCAGAAGGGACAGACTAGGAGGAGCCTGCCGGCCCCTCCTCCTCCATGTGGATGCTGGATCCCCAGGGTGGGCGTGGCATGAGGGGAGGGGGACGCACCCCAGTGGTGAAAAGGTTTGAGCTGCGTCTCAGAATGGCCATTTATTTCAGCATCACTCTCCCTGATGAGCATCCCAGCCGCTGACACTCGGTGGATTCCGGCTGCAATCAATTTGGTAGCAGCAGCTGGAAATGGGCACGAGCCAGGATTCACCAGGAGGGCCATGTCTGTGGACAGAGCGTCTGACTCCGTCCGTCCTCTTAAAGCCTCTGCACAGCCCCAGCTCCTGGACTTTAGAGGCGGGGAGGGAGAGAGGCCACCCGCTGGGTCCATATGGTGAGGCCCAAGCATGGTACCGCGTGCACGGCCAGAGCTCGGGGGACTCGCAAAGCACCCTACAAGAGGAGAGAGCCACAGCACTCTGCTACACACCCACCCCCACGCAGACACGCACACCCAGGGCCCTGGGGCGGGAGAACCTGCAGAGCAGCCCCGAGGAGCACGGCCCGGGAAGAAGCCGTGACGGTGGCTGGCCGAGGCCCGCCCGAGGACACCTAGCAAATGCCTCGCAAGCTCCCAGCCCCTGACAAAGCTGCAGCGCTGTGGGCTGCAGCCCCAGAGGCCACTCACCACGAGGACGAGGCAGCCAAACTCGTTGCTGCGTGCTGAGTAAGCACCCCTCCACGCTGGGCTCGGTGCTCATTTATGTCTGAGCTCCAGAGCAGCTGGTCAAGCTCCTGGCTGCCTTCAAGAGATACCTTTATCCGTGCTCAGTGCTTTGATACAACTACCGCCAAAAAGGCACGAAAACAGCTCACTAAGACTCAATCTGTTTCTGCCTCGTGAGAAGAAAAGGCTCCATGCACAGCTCCGGTCAAACGCAGAAGCAGAAAAACCAAGCCCAGACTTCATCTCAGGAGCCTGGGCACAGAGCTTCGGACTCAGGTGATGCCCAGGCTGCCCCCTCTCACCTGGGCTCCGGGTCAGGAACTGCCTGACACAACCAGGTTGGAAGCCTGGCAGCAAGATGCCCAGTGCTCACCTGGAGGGCCAGGTGAGCTTGTAAGCAAAGGTGACAGGTTTTCATCGAGGAAGAAGTGCATATCCAGGTCTCGAGTAAGCAGTCCTGGCTTTGTTACTGTTATTACTACCCTTGCCTGGTGTGATGGGGAAACGACACTGACCCTCCTGGCAAGGCACCTCTGTTGGCCAGGGGATGGCTCTCCCAGACATGACAGAGCTCTCTCCTGTCAGTCTCCTAGATGGGTGACAGCTCGTCCTTAGAGGCACACTTACAGAAAATCTCTTGTGCTAACACAGAAGGAAAAAAAAAAACCCACAAAAGGTCAAACTTCAAAATCACCAACAGAACTATTTCCTACAGCAAAATCCCAAGGAGATCTCACTTGGGGATGCTTTAGAGGAACTGTTTTAGTGAATTTTGAGCCAGCACAGAGGTTTCCTTCCATGGTATTTACTCTTCTCTCCCCCTTATCAAAATGTACTAATCTTTCAATCTAGCAACTTAGTAATAATGGAAAAAAAAAAAAAAAGAAAAGCACACATAACTTCCCAGCAGTCAGTCAGCAGCCAAGCGGCCAGAAAGTGGCTCAGGAAGCATCTGGGAGCCAGAGGGGCCCCCAGAGCCAAGGCTGGGGCCCGGGTTGGGGGGTCGTTCCTGAGGCCCTGCGGGGCTGGCTGAGACTTGAGAGGCGGATGGCAGGGCACCTGCAGGGGTCACCAGGCACGGCTGCCCCGCTCCATTTTGTCCGTGTCCCTGAACAGGGAGCCTAAACGTTATCTAGTCCAAGCACACGGTATTGATTCAGGCCAGCCAGTACCCAACAGGATCCGCTTCGCCATTAACCCTTTAAAGCCCACACTGGCAAACAAGACCAGCCACCAGGAGAAGGAATGCCGCTTTCCAGAAAAAGGCGGATAATAACATCTGACAATTTTCGCTAGATGTTTTAAAAGCAGTCTTTCCCCCGGGGTGGGGGTGGTCTCGTAAACCAAGGGTAGCTAGAGAAGGCTCGAGGCGCTCCGACCTCTCCCGATTTCTCAAAATCAGGACGCGCACTCGATCCTCCCTCGGGCTCGCTCCCCCCAGCTCCGATGGGGCGACGGTGGGGGCGGCTCGGGCGGCCTTTCCTCCCCAGCGCGGGAGCGCAGTGCATCCCAGTGGACAAACTCGAGAACCGCACCGCTTTCTCCGCCTCCGCCTCTGTCGTCCCCTGCTTTGGGTTGCAACCCGGGACCCAAAACGCGCACCAGCTCCGAGAAGCCCCCCGGCAGGCCGGCGGGCGACGGTGCGGAGGCAGCCGCCCGGCCAAGGAGACGCCAGTGCCCTCCCGGGCCCCAGGCCGCCCGCCCGCCGCCCGGCCCCAAAGCCGACTTCCACAGCAAGCGGGCAAAGTTTGCGGAGAAGGGTCTTCACGCGTACCCCTGCCGCGAGTCCCGGGCGCGACCTCCGGGGTCCAGGGGCCCTGGAGCCCCGACCGCGACGAGCCCCGGGGCGTCCCCGCGGGCGTCTGCGCGTGTGGGTGGGTGGGGGGTGCCCGCCCGCGCTCCCCCGAGCCCCAGCGTCGCTCGCCCCAGCTGCCCGCCAGCTGTGCGCGCCCGTCGGGCCCGGAGGTCACCGGCAAACAGCTGGATCGGCAGCTGGGCGCCCAGGCGGCCCCTGCTCAGCCCCGGGGGCCCGGGGAAGGGGAAGAGAGGGCGGAGTGGCTGTTGGGTTTTGGTTTCCTCCAACTCCTCCTGCCAGGCTCTCTCTCCGGGAGCCGGGAGCGGGGAGCGGGGAGCCGGGAGCCGGGAGCCGGGAGCCAGAAGCCGGGGGAGCTCTAGCTTTCTCCGGCAGCCCTGGCCCCCGCCCCGGGTCCACGGCTCGGCGGGCCCCGGGGAGGAGGCGCGCCGGGGCGGCAGGCCAGGACACTGCGCTGCTGGCGCCTGGAGCCGCGGGCTCGCCCCGGCCAGCCCGGCTGCGCGGGGAGCTGGGGCGCGCGCCCCTGGCCGGACCCGGACGCACGCAGCCGGGAGAGCCGGCCGCTCCCTGCGGGGTCGCGGAGCTCTGAGCTCGGGGCTGGCACCGCGGCCGGGCTCCCGGGACCCCCTCCGGCAGCCGGCGGGGAGCGGGGAGGGGGGTCCCCTTGTTTGCAACGCCGACAAGAGCGCTGCTCCAGCCCAGCCCGGCACCCACGCACCCACGCACCCACACGCACCCCGGCGCTGGCCGGGTGGCTCACCTGAGTCCTAAAAGCTGTTGAATCCACATGGTCACGTTTCGGGGAGCGGAGCCTCAGACCTTGCTCGCCCCGGCCATCTGCGCGGCGCCCGCGCCCGCGCCCGCTCGCTTCCGTCCCGCGGCGCCGGTCTCCGGCTCTCCGTCCGCCGCCGCCCGCCGCCCGCCGCCCGCCGCCCGCCGGCCGCGGGGCGCAGAGCGAGTCAGAGCGCGGCCGCGCGGGGCTCCATGCCGGCCGGCGCGCCGCCGCCGTTGGGGCGCATGGCTCAGGCGGGGCGGCCCGCGGGGGCGCACATCCTCCAGCCGGGGCGCGGGGCTCGCCGCCCCTCCGGGGGCGAGCGGGCGAAGGCGGCAGCGAGGCGGGGGCGCCCACGGCCGGCCCGGGCGGGGCGCGCTCCGGCGCTGCGGCCGCGCGGGGAGAGGCGGCGGAGACGCGGCGTCGGCCTCCGGGGCGGCGGGGAGGGAGGCCGGGCGGCGCCGCCGCGCACCGTGCGTGTCTCCCGCCTGCGGTCCGAGCCCCGCGCCGAGGGGGCGGCGCGGCCCGGGGGAGCGGGCGGCGGCGACGCGGCGGGACGCGGGGGGCCCCCGCGCGCAGCCAGGTCAGGGGGCTCTCGCGGGGCTGCGCCGCCGGCCGGCGCCGCTCGGGTTGGCCGGGGGCTCCGTCTGAGCGCTCCTTGCAGACGGCCGCGGCGCCGGGGCCGGCAGGAGGCGGGCGCGGGGGGCGCGCGGGGCGAGGGCGCCGTGCGGCGCGGGGCGTGGGGACGCGCGGCGGCGGCGCGGCGCCGAGGAGGCGCGCGGGGATCCCGGGGCCCCGCCGCCCGCGCCCACCGCGCCCGCCGCAGAGCCGCCCGCCCGCTCGGCCGCCTCCCTCCGCGCGTCTGCCTCTCGGCGCGCTCGCCCCCGCCTCCCCAGCGGGTCCCAACTCCGCCCGCCCGGCCCGGCTCACGTCACCCGCCTTCCCCGCCCCTCGAACTGGAGCCCGAGCCCCCTGCCCGGCGCCCGCTGCCGCTCGCCGCCGCGCCCCGCCCCGCCGCGCCGCGCCCCGCCCCGCCGCGCCCCGCTCGGCCCCGCGACACCTCGCGCGGGGGCCCGGCCGCCCCTTCCCCATCCCCGGCCTCGTCCCAGTCCCCACCTTGGGAGCGGCTCGAGACAGGTCGCGGGCTCGGATTGGACCGCCGGGCGCCGCCGGATGGTGTTGCCACGGTAACCGGATGGCCTGCGAAGCAGTTCGGGGTTCCGACCCAGTTACGGGTGCGCCCGGCGGACCCGGACGGCTACTGTGGGGAGGGGGCGTTCCCGAGGGGGCGCTGCTAGGGGGCGTCTGGAGCCAGAGGCTTCGCGGAAAGTTTCCTCCGGGCGCAGCTGAAGCGCCAGGGTCCGCGGCCCGCGTTCCTCTCTTCCCGCCTCCCGGCCCCCGCCTTGGGCCCCGGCGGAAGAGCCCCTGCGCTCCAGCTCAGAGCTTAGCGCCTTCTACCGCATCCCAGCCCCGACCCGAACGTCCACGCTCCGGCAGCCCCCGCCCCCCCGCCCCCCGGGCCGGATCCCGCAGCCCCCCGGGGCGGGGCGAGGGGGAGCAGCAGGCAGCAGCCGCTGCTGGCCAGGCCCTCGCTCCGGGAGGAGCCGCTGAGTTCAGGGTCCTCGGCCTCCCAGGTTCTCTGCCGCAGCGGGGATCGTGGCCCCCCTACCCCATCCCAGAGCTTGTCCCTGCCTTCCCCGGGTGAGGCCCTATTTGCAGGACAGCGGCCCCAGGACGAAGGGCCTCCCTGCGGGCCTCTCACTGAGAGGAGTGACCTACGGTGAACTGCTCCTCGGAAGGCCGGTCCTGCTCTGCCACCTGGGAAACGTCCCACAAAGCCCAGCTGTCCCCTTGGGGCCCTCGAGGCAGGTGCAGAATCGCAGGCCTCAGAGGCCGCCTAGCACAGCTCTTCTGCGGCAAGCCTGCAACCGGGGTCCGGGAGTGGAAGGAAGGTCATTAACTGACTCCAGACCTGAGCCACCCAGCGGCCTCCCTTAGCCCAGCTCTGGAATCACCTGCTCTTGTGAGGTCAGCAGAGACCCCCCTCGGCTGGTCAAGCCTCCCTGAGAAGGGGCAGTTGGTGGCGGGGCAGGTCCAGGCCCTGCATGGCCAGGACTTGGACTCCCAGGCAGGGCCTTCATCCCTGGGCATCAGGTCCTGGAGAGCCATAGGACTCTGCTCCGCCCAGACAGAAGATGCGGGTGGCCTGCGTCCCCACCACGATCCCCAACGACAAAGGCAGGAGGCAAGGAAGCATGGTGGCAAGAACCAAGTTTTGCCAGGAGCAGACCAGCCAGTGCTGCTTACCATTGAGGGGTCCTGGGTGCCTGGTTGAGCTTCTCTGATCCTGTTTCCTTCTCTGTAAAATGGATTTCATGTTCGGTTCCACACAGACTTTTGTGGGGAGTAAATGAGGTGGCCTCGCACACAGCGTCACTCTTAGGGTTCAAAGAAGCACCAGGCTACATCAGCGCTTTGCCTGCCTGGCCGTTCCTGGGTGGTCTTCCCCCGGAGCCCTCTGCCTGAGGAGTTTGGGGGAACAGATCCCATTAAAGGCTGGGCTCAGGATAGCCAGGGGAGAAGGGGGTGCCCACAGTGCTGCCACCTAGCGGGACGAAGTGGGGGGTGCTGCGGGAGGGAGGCCCTTGCAGGAGCCGGCACAGCCAGGAGTGAGGCCCCCAGGGGTGAGGGCAAGTCCTGGCCCTTCTGTTCCAGAGACCCCGTCAGTGGCTGTGTGCAAACCCACAGACCTCGTCTCAGAATGTTTACAAATGCATGCCCTGAAATGCACCAGGAAGAATCATTAGGGAGTCAATTATATTGCAATGCGTTATCAAATTTTTAAAACAAATTTTTGAAACAGCAATGTGTGTTCTTTAATATCAGACCCAGTAATGAATGAGCGGATCAAAACATACCACGATGCAGGAGATACGTGGCAATGGTAGTTTGGGACATCCGAAATGTCCATGACATGAGTGGAGAGGGAATGCCCACAGGTTCCCGGTTTGAGAGCAGGTCACAGGAGCCTGCTGCCTTCACTTGTAATGGAAGAAAATGCTGGATTTCCTTTGGAATTTGTGAGAATAAACATATCAGTTTTTTCCCACCCATATATAAAGGCCCATTGGGTTCTACCCACATACCTTGGGGCTCCCTGGACCTCGGGCATGAACCCCTGGATAGATAGGAATGTGTGTCCTGAAAACAACAGAGCGAGGGGGCATAAGTAGCGAGGGACGTCAGGGTCTAAAGTACACAGTAGTTGTTCACCTTGTTCACCAGGTGAGTGCAGGTCTCTTAAATCTCTGGGCCAGCAGGCTGCCCTTCCCACACCTGGACAGTAGCATATCAGTAAGAACTGGGCATACAAGTTCCCCTCTTCCTCCGGGCACCGATATCTACAGCATAAGTCCCTCCAAAGAAAGCACCCACCTGGTATCCTGTTGGTTTTTATATTTTTCTCTTGATGAAAAACATTATCGTTTTTTACATGCTGTAAAACAATAAAACCAGGACCTGTATTTCACCATTACTGTAACTGACTTCCTGTACTTTAAGGACATCTCATATTTCTGACCTTTTCATTTTCCTCCTCTCTTGGGAACTGGGAGGGTGAGTGCATGGCATCCCACACCCCACACACAGACTGTCACTCCGGCACACACAGGCCTCCCAGCTTCAGCAGGTGCAGAAGGGTGGTTTCTAGAGGCACCCGCTGTGGAAAGCTCTCCCAGCGCCCTCCCACCTCTGCTTGCTACCCCCAACTCAGGGGCTAGCTGCGCCCTGAAACCCTAGAATCAGCGGGCTTCACATGGGTCCCTCCGAGCCCCCTCGCCTCTGCCCTGCCCTATTTTCCCAACAAAGGAGGCCGCCGACCCCCTGCAGGTGGTCCTCTTTGAAACTCTCTTAGGCCATTTACCTAATGGCCTTCCCAGAGTCGACTATTTTTAAAACCCATCCAAAGCCAAATTGAGCTGCCATTGTTCATTTTTCTCCCAAGGAGGTAAATGTGTCTTAAGCATGACATTTGATTAAGTAGCTAAGTTTGTGATTTTAAATGGAAAGAAAAATGCTGATTAAAATTATAAGTTTCTTTAAAGCATTCACACTACTGTCTTCTCTGCCCCCTGCCTTAGTGGCTCCCCCACACAAGAAAACTTGCCTCTGGTGGGGTGGGGGCAGGGATGAACTCCAATCACTCTGCCTTGGGCTGGGGTTAAGTGCCCAGATTTTGGAATTCCTCCCTGGTCTTCTGAGCTGCTTCCTAGGTGAGGCTGGCACGGAGTTGCCCACTCCAGCTGAGCACAAGAGTAAGGCTGCCTTGTCAAGGGCCAGAAAAGAGACTCCCCCAGACAAAAAGACTCCCAGGATGGTTAGCCCAGCCCAGGGCCAGCAACAGAAAATGCCAGGTCCCTACTGTCCATTCAAACACACTTGTGTATCAGAAAGAGGCAAAGTTGCTCCCGCCACTTGTTCTGAGCAAGTGATGGACTCTGAAGGCAGGTGGAAAAAAAAGGACTGCCTAAAAATTTGAGCTGGCCTGGGACGGAGGGAAAAAAAGCCCATTTTAAGGCTTTTAGGGATTCACTGTGATGACAGTTTTGCTTCTTCTTTTTGGATGGGCAAGGATGATGAGAAAGAGGATGAATTTGCATTGCAAAGTAAAGTGACAATTTGAACACCTTCCCTTGGCAGTGTGGACAGTCTGGAGGTTTGAAGCCTGGAGCTGGAGAGATGAGAAAGTCCAGAGGTGGGCGGAGGCATGCAGGGAAGCCAGGCAGGGGCTGGGGTGTCCCCAGGAGAGAGGCCAGAGGGCCCACCTGAGTCCTTACATTTTCTCATCACTGTGGCTGAAACCAAAGTCTGAGGGTTTTGTCCTGTGTCGTGGTTCTGCTCCAAGGCAGTTGTGCTTGTGTTAAAGGCATGTCGGTGAGTGATGATGGACTCTGCAGTGGGGCCGGGGAGAGAACAGTGGCCAGCGAAGCCAGAGGATGTGAGGAAAAACCCCCTTCCTCTCCCATACTTCGGAAAACTCTGGGCCTTGGGAGGTAGAGGGAGGGGGTACTGGGCTTCACAAAATACTCAGGATGGAGCTCATGTGGATATTAAAAGAAAAGAGAGGAGAGGAGATCAGGGACATGGGAGATCAGACCCTTGGTTGCTATGGGGGATGAGTC
Organism: Canis lupus dingo; assembly: GCF_003254725.2. Classification (NCBI taxonomy): domain Eukaryota; kingdom Metazoa; phylum Chordata; class Mammalia; order Carnivora; family Canidae; genus Canis; species Canis lupus. The sequence continues at coordinate 59,035,548 of NC_064247.1, read as the reverse complement.
TCTTGCTGGCATCCAAAGGTCTGACACCTGCTAGTAGGAGGATGAGAGGTTGAGTTCATCCCATTGAATGAGCTCTGAGCATGTACAGAAAGGACCAGTGAGGGAGGCTCCCCGGACAGAAGCATGCCTGGCTGGAGAAGCTCCTCAAATGGGGATGACCTCACAGGGAAGGAAGTCTGATCTCGGAGCAGTTGCTGCTACTGACTGGTCTCAAGCAGGAAAGCCAAGCTGGGTGCCAGTGCATCCCCACTATTGATGTCCCTTCCACATCAATTCATAAGCCACATCAGTCAGCTCAGACTAGATTATGCTGTATCAACAGACAACCCCCAGAGCTGTGGCTGAACTCAACAAAGGTCAATGTCTTGTTCTTGCTCACAACCACCAACGGTTGCCATCAGCTTTGCTGCACGTTGTCGTCATTCTGGGACCCAACCTGAAGGAGCTACTCTTATCTGAACATCCCCAGTCACATAACACAGGGCATGGAGTCATGCTGGAAGCTCACAGTGGCCCTTAAAGCTTCTGCAGGGAAAGAACACGTGTCACTTCTGTGCACATTTCACTGGCCAAAGTAAGTAACATGGCCAAGCTGATATTAGAGGATGAGAAGCATAAATCTCACACAGGGAGGGGCAGACGACACTCTGGATACTCATACAGTCTACTAAACTCACCGGTAGATGTCAATGGTTCAAGAAGATAGTTTGTATTTCAACTTCACTGAGCCCCTAAACTCTGCAATGCCAGAATCTGTTCAAAGGAAGGAGCATGTTTTCTGGGAGGCATGCTGAGTTTGTATATCTTTTCTACCTCCAGATTCCAGAGTGATAGACTCTAAAGTCCTCCCAGCCTCGACTTTGAAGGCTGGGAGGACTCTGGACCTGAACCAAGAGTAATGCTGGAAAAAGATACACTTGCTGACTGTAATTGGGTGGTGGGGGTGATTTGCTTATCCCTAGCTATAGCCACGGTCAGACAACGCATCTTTAGGGGCTCTGCTTCTATCTCGAGGGCAGAGCTCTGAGTAGTCAAGAAAAATCATCATCATCATGAGCATCATCATCACCATCATTGCCATCATCATCACCATCCTCATCACCATCATCACATCATCCCCCTCATCACAATCACCATCACCATCATCATAGTCACCTTCATCATCATCACCATCACCATCATCATCATTATAGTCACCTTCATCATCACCATATGAGCACCATTATCACCATCATTATCACCACCATCATCACCATCATCACCATCTCCGTCATCATCATCAGAGTCACCTTCATCATTATCATAGTTACCATCGTCATCTCCATCATCACCACCACCATCAACATCATCACCACCACCATCATCATCATCCCCATCATCATCATTACCTTCATCATCATCATAGTCACCATCATCATACCCATCATCACCACCGTCATCACCATCACCACCATCACCACCGTCATCACTATCATCACCGTCATCATCACTATAATTATCAGCTTTAAGAGTTTTATTGGTGCTCAGGATCTACCGAGAGATACTTTCTTAGCACACCCAAAAGCTCTGACCCTTCAATGGCCCCCCGTTTTTGACCTGTGATCATCATAGCCCATCTTCCCCAAGCAGCAGCTCATGTGACGTCAAGGCTGCTCACAGCCAATCCAGAGAGTAATCAAGCAGAAAAGCCACTTCCTGTAACGATGCCTTGTCCAAGCTGTTATTCTCAGGCTTGAAGAGGCTTCCGGAACATGCCAAGGAGGGAGGAAGACGTGTCACTTATTGAGTGCCCTGATGCAGAGCAAATACCCAGCTGGCTTGTTACAGTGTGGCCTGAAATTCACCCCAGTCTATAAGCATCAGCCACCATGATGAATTTTACATTTCTAATCTCATTTAACCACCACAACAACGCAGAGAGGTTAATAATATCATCCTAGCTGAACCTAACATTTAAAATATTAAGCACTGTGCAGCTTGAACACTGGAACGGAGGCCGGCTGTGACCACAGAGCCAAGGAGGCATTATGGGTGAGGGGATGAAGCTATATGGGGGTGGTGCTGAGAAAGTTCAGGGGCTGTTTCCAACTGGCATGTAGACATTTCAATATTGTAATAGTGTAGTATTTGGGCATGCTGCCTGGATATCAAGCCTGGTCACATAGGTATGCACATAGAAGTAGTTCAGAGAGGATTGTCCAAGATCACCCAGCAGGGAAGGGATGGCTCTGTGATCCAGCCCCAGCCAATCAAAGCCAGGGTTCTATCCAGTGTACCACATGGGGGACACTTCAGGCAAAATCACTTCTCCCCCATGTTCACCCCCACTTCTGAATATGTCAAAAAACAGAACCCCTGGTAGGTTGCAATATTCAAAGACTACCAGTCGCTACCCTGGGTCATTACATTCTTAAATACAGTATAGCTGGTCCCTGAATCTCACCTTTGAAACTGTGCTTATATGAAATGATTGATTTTGTTTAGCCTTCCAGGGAGCGTGCCTACAGTGACATGCTGCTGGCCACCCAATATCCATTCTCCCCTTCATCCTTACCAACAAAACTTATGGGTGTGTGTGTGTGTGTGTGTGTGTGTGTGTGTGTGTGACAAATGTGCCAGGCCAAAAGTGCATCTAGCTCAGCCTTTCTTTGTACCTGGGGTGGCCCGTGACACAGTCCTGGCCAGTTACACACAGACAGGCATTGCTTGATGGGACTTCCCACAAAATTCTCTGGGAGAGTGCTGACCCATTAGCACACAACTTTTACTTTCCTTCTTCTCCTCGTTCCTGCCTGGAATGCAGATGGGATGCAGGAGATGCGGCAGCCATGTTGTCAACCTGAAGTGACAGGTATGTGGGTTGAAGCTACAACCCAAGAATGCCAGGGTGAATGGATGGAAACAGTCTGGGCCTCTGAGGTGTCGTAGACATCTGTACAAACTGGTCTACAGACTTTCTAGCAGGCAAGAATGACAAATCAGTTGCAGCTCAAGCTACAGTTCATTCTAGATTTCTATAACTTTTGGGCAAGGCTGGGAATACCTGAACACAGACTGAGCTTCTTGTCAATTGTCTGGGGAGGAATTTTACTACCCCCACTAAATATCCTAGTCAAAAAGGAGGGACAGAAATCTGGAAGCTAAACAGAGACACACCACGTGGGTTTCACGTCACCCACTGCACATCCTGAGCCCGGCCTACCTCACCAATGCCTAACAGGCATCTCTGGCTGAGTTCTGACCTGGGGTGGGGATGGAATGGAGCTATGGATTCCTTCTCGGCTTTTTGTTCCCAGGTTTCTGAAGATTTTGCTGAGGGAGCAGGCAAATGCTGAGTCTCCTGGGAGATGGTGATTCCTGGCTCTGGGCTTGATGTCTGGTGCTCCTGAACTCTCCTTTGTTGCAGGAGCCAACAGAAGGCCCTGGAGAAGGCAGCACAGATCTGCCGTGTCTGGAGCAGGTGTTTAAAAGCTGAATCAGGCCCACGACTTCCCAAATGAGGAGTTTCATTTCTCCCGGCTATATAAAGCGAGGGTAGCAATCCAGGATCTCTTTTCGTGGAGCAACTGTACTAGAATACCTCCCCCCACCACCCCTGGCAGCCCCTCCCACTCACCCACCGCAGAGATCTGCAAAATCAGCGCGGACACTTGTATCCAACTAGAGGAAGCCTATGGTAGCCAGAACAACACTGTGTGTGTGTGTGTGTGTGTGTGTGTGTGTGTGTGTGTGTGTGTGTTTGTTTAAGGAACAAGGAATTCAGGTCTTGCCTCCACCACTCATCAGCTGCATGATGTCAGACCAGTTACATCACTTCCCATACTGGTTCTCACATCTTGAAAGTGGGACATAAAGGGGTAACCTGCCTCGGAAGATTAAATTTGATGAGCTACGGAACGCTCCTCCGTGTTAGGCACACATGGTTGCCGTTATTAGGAAGAGGCCCATGGTCAGCATCAACGACTTATTAACCTTTTCTTCCTGCAATGAACATTTCTTGTGCAGGGTCCCATGTGCCAGTTGCACCTTCTTAAATGCACCTAATCTCTGTGCTCATAGGATTTACAGCTCAGGGTGGAATTCAGACGATAAACGGATACAGGAGATACAAATGCATTATTGGCCATTGACACCCTTCCGAAGGCCACCAGCTGGCTACTGCCTGGTCCTCAGCCCACCCCCCTTCTTAGCTCTGTCTGCTTTCAGGGGCTACAGCGTGTAGCTATATTCCTAGACTTTCTTCCTGCAGGAACCTATGATCCTGTGAATTGCTGTGGAGGGATTGTGTCCAGGTCTCACAAGAGAGTCAGCAGAATAATACTGTTGGAAAGCAGGTGCTACGTCCATGCGTGTCCAGGAGCGTGATACCGTACCCGACAGGAATGGAGTGCCCACCTACTGCCGATGAGAATCTGCTAAGTGCTGCGGGGGGGTGTCAATCCACCTGTGCCCTGAGAGCTCGGTAGGGAGAGGATGACGCATGCACATTTGGGTCAGCTTCCGTTCAGGCAGAGTGCCCAGCATCTTAGGGTCATTCTTAAATTCATCCACTCACTTAGCCAGAATGTGTTCTGTGACTGCTGAATCAGGCAAGTGAGGCGTCTGCTCAGGAGGCTCACTATTTCATTCCAGCGAGTTCCAGAAAACATAGACTGGACAAACATCCCTTTGGAACCTGGACTTGGGATTAGGGGCTGGTGCGATTGCACATTCGCCATGCCCAGATTCCCGGGTCAAATCTCCAGCCCTGAACATCCAGGAGGGATACTTGTTAAACTCTCTGATTGGGGCATCTGCTATTAAAGGTTGTTTGGAAATGGGGAGATGGGCATCTATCCTCATCTGCACAGTATTAAAGAGCGTGAGCACCAATCTAGGGGAGGTGGGTGTTGCAGAGGGAGGCTCTCAGCAAGTAGGGTGACCCTATGTCCCAGTCTCCCTGGGGCTGCTGTCCTGTAGTAACTGTCTACCATGCCCCATCTCCCCCTCAAAGTGTCCCAGTTTGGACTGTGTATTTTGTGCTGACCTGATCAACCAAACACTCCCACATCAAAAGCTACCGGGCATTGGGAAAGCCCACCTGGGGACTATAAAGCAGCAGGGTCTTAAGAATGAGAAGCAAAGGTCTACATGGAAACTTGCACACGCCTATATATGGCAGCATGATTCACAATAGCCAAAAGGTGGACGCAATCCCAATGTCCATCAACAGGCAAGTGCATAAACAAGCGTGGTCCATCCACACAGTGGAGAAGTACTTGGTCATAAAAAGAAATGAAGCTCTGACACACACACTACAGCATAGATGAACACATTATGCTAGAGAAAGAAGCCACATACTGTTTATTGATGTAAACTCTCCAGAACAATTTCTTTTGGGAATGATGAAAATCTTCTAAAATTGACCATGGTGATGGTTGCATATATCTGTGGATATTCCAAAAAAAACGCTGAATTGTACATGTTAAATGGCTGAAATGTTTGGTGTGGGAATTATATCTCGATAAAGCTGTTATATGTTAACTCTACTGGAATTAAAATTACAAACTTAATAAAAAATCATGCATGGGTGAAAGAGCCATCCAAAGTAAGATAATCCAATAGATTTTAATTTAATATAGGCAAAAGGCATGGATATGGAATTTCTCATTGCAACTAAACTTTAGGAAACGACCACTTGTCAACTGTTAGCGGACAATCAAACGAGAAGCCCAAGATCGTCTGAAAAGGCAATGTCCTGACTACATATATGTCTGAGGCCAGATTTTCTTCATATACTTTAACCAAAGCAACTATGAAGCTGAATAAGGACACAGATACGAGAATCCAGATGTCTTATGCAATTTATTTTTAATTTGGAAACATTATTCTTAGTAAAAAAAAATGTTCTTTACATCAACAACATTTTTTTAAGGAGGAAGGAGATGGAGACTCAGTGGCAAGCTACTGGCCTTGGCTAAAGATTGGCATAGTATGATCACTGAACTTGCACAGCTATTCACATATTCGTTTATTCCTTCAGAAAATCAATGAATGCCCACTCTCTGCCAGAGTGATGAGGAAGATGTTTATAACTGTATTAATTCTAGCTAATATTATAAACTAGTTACCATGTGTCAAGTGCTCTCTGGATTTGAGCTATTTATCCCCCACAGCAGCCCTGCAGTATGAGAATATTATCAGCCCAGGAGAGAGCCCAGGATATGTTCTAGGTATGAGGCATGGCCCTCTGCCACTTTGGCTCATGCCCAGATCCTCCCTGGGAGGCTTGGAGAGGTGGGTATGTGTGTCGGTGGCTGTCATGTCCTTAGCAGTGTATGGATTAGGCATGCAGGGGATGTTCATGATCATCAATACAGGGGAACATTGGCCCCCTCCCCAGCCTTCCAGATGGGACTCCCAGTGCAAATAATTTAGTTCTGGGGGCAAAGTTAGAAAATCCACTTGGCTGCCCACCTTGTTCATGTCCTGACTCATTTGCTTTGCACCTGCCTATTACCTGGTTGGCCTATTGGGTAGGGCAACCAAGTGGTTAGAGCCAGCTGCCAGACCCGGATCTTGGCAGACAAGCCACCTAGCAGCAGTAAGGCTTCAGGCCAGTGACATCACCCCACATCCTCACCTGGAAAATTGGGATAATGGGTGCATCTGCCTCACAATTTTTGGGAGCTGCTAGGGACTAAATGCTTGTGCTCCCCAAATTCGAATGTTGGAGCCCTATTCCCTAAAGTGTGATGGTATTTAGAGGTGGGGCCTTTGAAAGATGATTAGCATTGGATGAGGTGATGAGGGTGTCCCACAAGGATAAAAGAGACCCCAGAGCTCATGCTCTCTGCAGAGCAAGGACCCAGCAAGAAGCCAGGAAGAGGGTTCTTGCCAGGAACAGAGCCCTGGACTCTCAGCTCCGAAGCTGTGGGAGTGACAGGTCTGTTGTCTAAGCCCCCAGGGTGGTATCTGCTGCAGGAGTCGGAGCCCCCAGGACAGGCCCTCAGGGAGCCCACGCAGCCGTCCTCGGGTGCTCTCTGCTCCTCCAGTTGTCTCTTGCAGATTCAGAACCCGGCCAGCATGGGGCACTGAATTCTGAAATGCACAGAGTGAAGGGTCATCCTGCCTGTTCCATTCAAACCTTTCCCCCATGACGGGCGTGCCTAAGTGAGGTTCCTGGATGGAGACCATATCCCACTCCAGGAGGCTCTGTTCCTATGCTTTTGGCTGAGATGTTCCTTGTTTTTCTGCAGCTCCACAGGGATGGCTCACTGATGTGAGCCTCTTGTGATGTCTGTCACCGCGCAGCCTGCCTAGCAGGCAGCTGCCTGTGTTCCTGGGGTGGGGAGGAGAGGCAGACATCAGGGACAGGAGGGTAATGCGGCCAATGACGATTCCCCTGGTGAGGGGTCCACTTCTCCCCTCATCCCACCCCAGGTGGGTGGGGGGGCTCCAACGACTCAAATGACTGTATCCAGGGGCCAGCAGTGTAGGATAGACATGTGACCCTGAGCTGCTATGGAAATTGTCTTGGATTCTAACACACTGAAGTCCCCAGTGGTCCCAGGGGCTCATGTGTGCCATTAATGCATTTTTGCCAGATCTTCAAAAAGTCCAAGGCAGGGAAGAGAAAGCTCAATTAATTTTCCAAAGCCCTACTTCTTACATGAGCCACTTTCCTGGGCCTGATAGGATTCCGACTTCTAGGAAGGGCATGGCACAGGGTTTGAGCATGAAGTCAGAGAGCACTAATTAGCCCTCCCTAACTTCAAAAATAAAATCACCATGCAGTATGATGATCGTGATTATTGTTCCCATTACTACCACCACTCCAATCACTGGTGCTCCAGCCCTTTCATCCCAGAATTTCAAAGCAGAATGCTTTATAAGGAGATGGCTATTCATTTGCACAATGAGAAGCATCTTTTGAAAATGGAGCTTTCAGACTCTTGATGGAAAAAAAAAAAACCCTTCTGATTTCTACCCAGCATGATTAATAGGATGACAGAGTCCCTGAGAATGGATGTGTCTGGTAAGTGGGGCCCAGGCACTGATGTCAGAGGCAAAAGGTCCCCACTCACTGTAGGACGGGGGACCTTGGGTGTCTAAGCTTCTGAAATTCTCTGCAGCCAACTCTGTGTTCCTCACACCCACCCCTTCCCTGGAGCCATGGCATCCGTCGAAGGTCAAGGCACACCAGATCCGTGTTGCAAAGGAGAGACACAGCGATGGTGTGGCTCTGGCCAGACTGCTTGGGTTCCAGCTTGGGCTTTGCTCACGAAATTTCAGTTGTGCTTCCTTGGGCAAGTCGCTTAACCTGTCTGTGCTTCTGTAAAATGAAGTTAATTAACACTAGTTTCTACCCCTTGGGAGTTCTACATACTGTATAGGTCCAGCCTATAGGTTTGACATAAAGCAGGTACTCGCTATGTTATGGTGACATGGATGATGCTACTTCCTGACTAAAATTCAACAGTGGCTTCCTGCTGCTCTTATACAAGACACACGTGGCTCTTTAGGGCCAGGGCCTCTTTCCCCTCCTGCACTGCTCGCCCCACCTCCCACCTGGCCCATCCCTGCCACTGCCCGCACTGTCCCACTTGTCCTTAGGCCTCTCTACTGGGCCGTGGTCCCTGTAGGAGAGTTCCTGCACCTTGTGCTGGTGTTCCTTGGCCAACTCGCCCTGGTCCTGGAGGATTCACTTCATAAGTGTCCCCTCCTCTGGAACATTTCTCCAACCTCCCTGTGAGATGAGATGTCCCACCTCTGTGTGCCCATGGGTCCTCTTCTTAGACATAACCCTTTCTCTTCCATCTTCCTGCATCCCCATCATCATCATCACCATCACCATCATCTGCTGTTCCTCCCGCTGGTCCACTCTTTCCTCCAGGGTAGAACTTGAACTGTGATCTTAGTAGCTGGTCCATGCAGATGCCCTTCCCAGCTCTGCCAGGAATAGACAAGCCTCACCATGGAGTTTGGTGTTCACAAACACCTCTTGGGAAGCTCTTCCTCTTTCATAGGGTGTCTCAGGGGTCATGGAGAGATGGCATGGAAGCGCCCCTTGAGGCCTGGCTCCTTGAGGGTGCTGAGTGGTGGTGGTGCACTGGATGCCTGGATGGATGAGCAGGGATGAAGCAGTTGACTAGATGTTCAGGGGGAAGTGCAGGTCATCCATGCAAAGGCTGGGGGAAGGCTACTTCCATCTCCTCTGTCTTGCAGGAAAGGCCCCCTGGGGCACCTGGCAGACCCACTCTCCTGTGTCATCATAAAACCTTCTGACACATTAATGGAAGTCATTTCTAGGGAGGTCCCCAATGAGCAGACATCTCCTTTCATTGTTGTTAAAGATCATAAATGGCAAATGCGTCCTGGAAGCATATAGCACACAGGGATTTTGCTAAACGCCAGGCTTTTGACTGCTCTTTGGGAGTAACTGGCTGAGAACAAGATGCTGGTTTAGCCAGGAAGGGAAGGCAGATAGGGGTTGCTTGCAGACAGGATCTCCACGCGGCTCTGCCTCTCTGACACCGGTATTGTACAAGCAGGCAAATTCTCATAAATTGCCTTTATGTGCCCAAGGAAGATTATGCTATTTTGGGCTCTGGAGACTTTTAAAAACAAATGAAAAGCAAAGCACAATAGCTCAGGATGTGTGACTCACTCTAGAGGAAAGCAAGCCCACCTTCTAGGAGAAGAGAGACTAAAAGTATAGAGAAACGGGGTCCCTGTGGGAGGACAGGCCATGGGGGCTTGGCCCCGGAGACGTAGTGGAGACATCTGCGCATTGTGAACTAACACCATCATCCCCACTGGTGTCCACATTTCCCTCCCAACTCCGGGTCATGCGGGTGACTAATGAGCAATGATGTAGGACCTTCTGGAAACTGAGGGATGGTTGATGGGATGGTGGGAGGTGGTGGCACCCCTAAACTCTCCAGTGCAGATGGAATGCTAGGAGACCTGAGTTCTGCTTGGTCTCTTCTTGCTACAAGGGTGTGAGAGGAAGGCAGGCACCCCAAAGCCAGAGCCCTTCCTAGAGTTCCAGGTAATCTGTGTCTCAGATTCCCAGCTAAAATAGCATCCCATGGGTGGTGGGACTGCCAGAGAGGGGATGTAGCTCTGTGTTCCATGTCATGGGGACAAGGTGGGAGAACCAACCTCCATGACAGATCACAGCCTAGCTTCTCCCTGGGACCACCTGTCCACACTTCTCAGAAGAAGTGCTGGGCATGTCCAGCCCCCAGGGTGTGACCTGCCAGCCCCTGGGTCGGTACCCTGGGTGGGTGCTCTTCATCTACCCAGCTGCATGGAGTAAAGTCTCAGCCTTCCCTGGGGTCCATCTCTATATTCCCTCTGAACCTTCTCGAGAAGCTTAATGTCAGGCACTCAGCAAGCACCCCTGGAACCATTTATACATGGATCTGGATGGCCCCCAACTATGTGTCCACACTTAGTAGGACCTGGGAGTGCACCAGTGCCCCCAGGAGACATCTAGTTGGGTGTGGGGGTGGGAAGCAGACAGTCAGTGATGGAAGATAATGCAAAGGTACCTTATAGACATAGATGGTCAGGTGAGAGATGGTCCCCACAATGTCCCCATGTCCTGACCCCCAGAACTCAGGAATATATGACCTTACACGGCCAAGGGACTTTGCAGAGTTGTTTAGTATGGCCCTGGATCATCAGTCGGGCCCCATGTCATCAAAGAGGCCCTCCTGAGAGAGAGGCTGGGGGGTCAGAGCCAAAGATAGATTGGAAGATGTTGCCCTGATGGCTGTGAGGAGCATGGATGGGTCCACCAACCAAAGAGGCCAGCAACCTCTGGAAACTGGAAAGACAAGACAAATTTCTCTCCTGGAGCTTCCAGAGGGCATGCAGTCCTGCTGACACCTTCAATTCAGGACTTCTGGCCTCTAGAACTGCAAGATAATAAGTCTGTGCTGCTAAGTCCCTAGTCTGTGGGCTTTGACTAGAGCAGCAACTGGAAACTAATAACCACCCCCCCCAAAAAAAAGTCCATGAGTGAGGGACTGGGATCAGAAGGATGAGCTCATGGCTGCTTCAGACAGGAGACCGGATGGGTGAGGAGGGGTCAGCCCAGCACTGCTGAGGCTGGAGGCAGAGTCTCCTGCCAGTGGAGGCAGCAAGCACCAGGGTGGGCGGACAGATGAGCATATGGCAGTGCAACCAGAGGTCATGGCTGGAGTGCTGGTCTCCACGCCCTGCCCCGGTTCAGCCTCCTGTCCAGCCCCAGACAGTCTCACGACTCCTGCCCACAACCTGGTCACCAGACTACAGACTATTTCTCTGAGTGTCCTGAAATGTTGTCTCCTGGTTTCAGGGTCTTTTAGAGAGGGTGTGGGCTGGCCGTGGCAGGGCTTCCCATGGAGTCCGGAGCCGTAAAGAATTTAGTCCTGCCCTGAGAGTGGTCTGGCCCTTGCTCTTGGCTTCTGAGAGGTGACATGTGTCGTCCTGATAGGAGGGCCTTTGTTTAAAGTGGGGCTGACCACATCAGAAACATCAACATGGGACTGGCTGGGGGTGGGGGGTGGGGGTTGGTTCCTACAGTATCACCCAACCTGGTGACAGAGAAGTCCATGGCCATCAATCGCCAATCCATTAATCATCGCTCGGTTGTGCCCACCTCATGGAGCCCTGATAAAGCCCCAGGCTCAGGTGAGCCTGCCTGGTTGGTGACATCCAATGCATGCTGTCACACGTTGGTGCTGAGAGGGCGGATGTGTCCTGCCCCCATGGGGAGAGGGCAATGCAAGCTCCACGTGGGGAGCCCACCCAGGCTATGCCCACATGCCTATGCCCCAGGCAGGTTCTACTTACACCCTGGCAGTGTAGACCATAGCTGTGAGTGCACCATGATAGTGGGTTCCGGGCCTTTCTAACAAGTTATCCAACCAACGGTGGTTTGGGGATCCCCCCAACTACGGGGGCCCATGTCAGAAGTGGGGTCAGTCTCTCCCTCTGACCTTAGCAGTCTCACTCGCTTTAGGTACCCCGCCCCTGTGTAGGAAGTCACACTGCTCCTGAAAGGATGCCCAACATTAAACCCAGGCCCCAAGCACCAGCCTCCTCGCACAGGGCAGAGGGTCACAGGAACCCTCAGCCTTCCCCATCCCCAAAAGAGTTCCAACAGCTGCTTCCACGTTCGGGTCCTCCTCTGCTCATCATTATGGCTCATGATGGAGTCTTCTCTCAAAGAACTGTGAATTAGAAATAGCTCCAGTGGCTGACCACCTCAAAAATGCAAATCAGTATAATTTCAATCAATACATGCAGCACTGAGCATTAAAAATGCAAATTTCCTGCTGTGCAGAGAGCAAGGAAGAACAGTGCCTTGTTTAGAAAGAAAACTCAGTGGCAGGAGGACCTTTCTGGATCCCACCAGAAACTCAGCCCTTGATTGGGACGGAGGAAGAAGGTGTGGCGCAGCCGGGGCCACGGTGGCCACGTCCTGCTGCACCAGCTCAGCTGTGCTGTCAGGAAATTGGGCTCAGCTGGCAGGCCAGAGCGCACCCCAGTGCCCCCTCACTGAGAGGGAAGAGGGCCTGCCTTCATGCTCCCTAGCCAGCCTGCTTACTCCCTGTGGCCCTCCATTCGCCGCCCCTTCCTCAAGCCAGAAGTGAGCGTGCGGTGCTTGGAGGGCCTCCAGCTCCCCGGGGAAGCAGGAGCGAGAGGTGCCGTGGGGGCCACTCCTGGGAGGCCACACCCCAAGGGAGCCCGGGTAGAGAGCGCTGGGGACCCTGACTCAAGCCCAGCCCGCACCCCTGGTAGGTCTGGGGGAAGGTTCACCTCTGTCCTCTCTGGGTCAACACAGCAAAACCATGAAGCTAATTTCACGGAGCCACATCTTCCTCATCTTCCTCTGGGAAGCCCTCCTCCCCCCTTCCCTGCACCACACGCCTTGTTTTGCAGCACATTCCACATGTTAACTTCTGATGGTTCCGCCTGTGTCTAGGTCCTCGAGGGCAGCCATCACCTGTGCTTTGCTCTTACACGCGCCTTGCAGTGTCCTGACATTAATGAATGGAGCCCATCCAGTCTGTCCAGGCACTTGGAAGGACAGATTCCAGGTTCCACGGTGAGTGGTCTGGTGCACCCCTGCATGCAAACAGCACCCCTCTTGGGTAGCTAACTGGCTGCTTCTTGAGCTCTTGCAGGGGCAGGAAGCTCAGCATCTGCATTCCTACCTGTACCGTGTAACAAATCACCACAAATTCAGCAGGTTAAATGGCACCCACTTATTATCCCCTACTTGCTGCGGGTCTGGAGTCCAGGCTCGTCCTCTGGGCAGGTCTCCCAATGCTGTAATCAAGGTATCAGTGGAGTCTGGGGGGTCTCACTTGAGGGTAGGGTCCTCTTCTGAGCTCCCACAGTTGTTGGAAGAATTTGGTTCCTTGCTGCTGTAGAGCTCATAGTTCCTTCCACAAAGCCAGTGGGAGAGATGGTTCCTGACTCAGGAAGGCCCCTTTGTAAGAACCTTTACTTGATTAGGCCAGGCCCATTCAGGATAACCTCCCCTTTTTTTTTTTTTAAGATCTTATTTATTTATTTTATTTATTTTTTTTTTAATTTTTTTTTTTTATTTATTTATGATAGTCACAGAGAGAGAGAGAGAGAGAGGCAGAGACACAGGCAGAGGGAGAAGCAGGCTCCATGCACCGGGAGCCCGATGTGGGATTCGATCCCGGGTCTCCAGGATCGCGCCCTGGGCCAAAGGCATGCGCCAAACCGCTGCGCCACCCAGGGATCCCAGATCTTATTTATTTATTCATGAGACACACACACACACACACACACACACACACACACACACACAGAGACACAGGCAGAGGGAGAAGCAGGCTCCATGCAGGGAGCCCAACGTGGGACTCGATCCCAGGACTCCAGGACCATGCCCTGGGCCAAAGGCAGTCATTGAACCGCTGAGCCATCCAGGGATCCCCGATAACCTCTCTTTTAATGAGCTTGAGCTCAGATGATCAGGGACCTCCACGACACCCACAGAGCCCTGTATGTAGTCTATGGGTGAGAAGCTAGTCACAGATTCTGGCTGTACTCAGGGTATGACCCCATCGTGGGGCCATCTCAGAATCCTGCCCGCACAGCATGTCCCAGGGCAGTCCATTCCTTGGGCTATTTCCTTCCCATGTTTGGACCCCTCATCACTGTCTGCAACCTTGGAGGTTTTGGCCTGACCCCTGTTCTGCCCCTGTACTGCCCAACCCAGGATGCCCCCAGACACTCTGCACTCTGCTCAGGTCCGCCCCAGGCCTCACCCTACCCTACCCCCCTGGGCACCTCCCCAGCCCACCTCAGGCCTCCCCACCCCAGGGCATCCCCAGGGCCTTGCTTCCCTCACTTCCTGTCCACTCGGAAAACTGAAGCAAAGGCCTCCCCACACTGAGCTTCGTCCTCCGTTTCCAGCCTGAGGAGCTCTGCAGACACTGTCCCCTCCAGGCTTGGACTCGAGACTCTGCTCTGCTTCCAGGGCCATTCTCAGCACCTGCACCTATCTGCTCCTGTCCAGCCCACCTCCCACTCCCCAGGACAGTGCTCTGGCTGGCCCGCACTGACAGGGGCAGCACTGTCCCACACCTGGGCCTGCCCCGTCCCCTTGTGTGGCTATCTGCTTGTTTCCTGTATGTCTGGGACCCTGGGAGGGCAACCAAGACTCAATGTTAGCTTGAGAGGTCTTGCCTATGGTCTGCAGCCCCGTCCCCTGGAACCATCCTTTCCTGTCAAGTGGACGTTCTTTTGGGGAAGAAGAACCCGAGAAATTGAGATGAGATGAGGCCTTCCTCGGTCTAGGATTGTGAGATAACACACAAGACGCTCTGTTGAATTTAAATTTCAGATAAACGACACGTATTTTTTTTTATAAATATATCCCCAATATTCCACAGGCTATACCTACATCAGAATGTACTTGTGGTTTATCTGCAATTCAAATTTAGCCGGGCATCCTGTATCTCACAGCTGGTGACAAACAAGGGAGCAGGAACCGGAGCCCAGATCCATCTCCAGAGGCCAGGCTCTCCCCCTTGCTTTGCAATCTTCTTGAGGACTCAGACATGTTGACATCTGTCACCCTGCTTTCCTCTGCCTGCCAGTGGGGTCCTCAGTCATAGCCGTGGTCGCCTAGAGGCAAGAGCCAAATGCCTGAGGATGAGTCGGATAAGACAGCAGGCTTTGGCTGCTGGGGGTGGCAGGATGACATTCCTGCCGGTGTTGTCCTGGTGACCCTACAGACTAGTGTCTCCCCCCGCCCCCAGATGTATACATCAAAACCCTGATCCCCAGTATGCTGGTGTTAAGAGGTAGAGGCTTTGGGAGGTCCTGAGGGTGGGGGCCGTTGTGAATGGGATTAGTGCCCTTATAGGATGAGACAGGAGAGAGGGTCTCTCTCCACCGTGTGTGGGCACAGCCAGATGGTAGCCGTCTGCAAGCCTGGAAGCGAGCCCTCACCAGGCGCCAAATGTGCCGATACCTCCATCTAGGGGCTTCCCGACCTCCAGAACTGTGAGCAATAAATGCCAGTGGCCTAAGCTCGCGGGCTGTGGTGTTCTGCTACAGCGGCCAGCAGACTGGGACCACCGCCCCCATGCACACAGCTATCTGCAGAGGCCGGCTGCCTCCCCTCCAGAAGCCCAAGGCCTTGTTCTCTGCCGGAGCTGTTCATCAATGCAGAGCAGGCCTGTTCCATTAAACCCTCAAACAGAAAGTTATGGGGCCTCGTCATTTCCGTGATCTGTCTCTGCTGGGAGTGGAGCACCTTTTACTCCCTGGCACGCCACCACCCATCTTGAGACGTCGTACTTAAATGATTAAGCCGACAAACAGTTTTATTTCCTCCAGCAGCTGACAATTCCACAAAATGGAGAGATTTTAATTTGAAGTGGCACAATAAAAATCCTTCCCCGTTACTTCAGAACTCAGCGAGAGGCTCTGACGAGAGCCCCAGGGGCCGGTTGCTCGGGAGGTAGGGAGGCCACCGCCCCCGCATGCAACGACAGGCCCGCCCGCCCCATGGAGCCCACTTCAGGAGGGGCGTCGAGGGCCATGCACAGGTGGCCCCGGCCAGTGTCCCCACACCCAGCGACTTCTCATCCTGGAACATCTCTAAATGCACGCTGTTTGGCAATGCAGAGCTTTTTTTTGGAGTGTCTTCGATGTCCCTGTAGGTGGTGGGACGGTCGGCTGACTGTCCATGTGCGGCTGGTCCCAGCTTCCGAGCTGCCCGTCCCCAGCACAGCCGTGAGGACATCGACTCCTCCGTGCCTGGTGGAGGTGGAGCTGCTCATCCCCTGCGGCCACAGAGGAAGCCCCAGGGGCTGCTGCTCCTAGCTGCATTCTGGAAGGAGGAGCAGCCCCCGCCAGCCCACAGGGATCACAGGCTGCATGGGCGGGTGCTGCACGCAGGGGGCGACCAAGGCCACCACGCCCCCGCCGCCAGGTGTCCAGCCTTTCCTTGCCATCCATCCCCTGGGCTGGCCAAGAGAACTATCTTGGGCTGCTGTCCCTTCTCCCACCCTGCCCCTCCTGGGCCAGGTGCGCTGGCAAACAGGCCGCCTGGAGAGAGGAAGGTAAAGAGGAGTCCTGCTTTGCAGTCTTCGCCGAGGCCCGTGATGACACACTCCTGCCCACTCCCATTCCAGCTTCCAACCTGCTCACCACGAAAGTGGCTATCCGACAGTCGGCTGTGCGGACCTACGCGGGCTGCATCTGATCACTACCATCCCCGGATGGCAGGTCCCCTGAGTGAGCCCGATCACTGAACTCGTTCTGCCTCTGCCCCAGGAGGGGGGGTCCACGTCTTCTCCACCATCCTGCCCCCGCAGAGCCAGGATGAGGACATCCAGTGAACGGGTCCCCCACCCACCCCTGGTGATGCAGACCACCCACCCTGCCTTCTCCCAGACCCCGCCCTCACCGGGCATGCCCTCCTTGGGCTCCAAGCTCCAACAGCACACAGCCTGCTGTCTGTACCCCCACACCTTCCAGAGGCGGTCCTCTAATGTCCTGGCTCCCATGCCTCCCTGCTCCCTGTAGCATCAGCACGGGTGGCCTTCATCAGGAAGCCCCACTAACCACTCACCTCTTGGCCAAATTTAAAGACCCCCTCAACGCAGCACAGGTGCCAGCACCTTCCCTGCACTAGGTTCTGTAATTACCTGTCCTGTTTCCCCTACATGAGTGGTCTTGGCAGCAGTGCCGTGTCTCTAAACACCATCCCGGTGTCCGGGAGCACAATTGCTTGGTAAACCTCTGCCGAATGAAAGGGTGGGGTCTCCCCAGGCCACACACATGACATTAGGGGTAGTAGGAGACTTTGGCAGGAAATCCCCTGAAGCTACTTGATCACCTCTCTGGGATTAGCTCTGGTCCTCTGTTCTCTCCCTGGACTCACTTGGGCAGGCCCCAGAACACCGTGCATTTGGCTCTGCCACATACATAATAGGTGCTCAATCAAAGCACAATCAGTGAGAAGGTGAAGGGCAGTCTCCCATAAGACAGTTCAGTTTTTTCGGTCATTTACAGACCGGATGGTCATGGAGAGAAGGGATTACAGGCTTGCTCTGCATCTGCTCTTCTCGTCACAGAAACACATGGAATGAAAGCATCTCCATTAATTGCCATGGATCTGTCTGGAAAGTCTTCCTGTTTATAATTTGGGCAAATTGTCCTGTATCCTCTCTCAACGCACGTCTGCGTGCAATGTGCCTTGGGGAGGTATTGATTTATTTTCTGTTGTGAGCCTAGCCCCCCATGAGTGTCTGCTTCCTGCAGGTGCACGGATGTGGCCTTCCTAGGGCAGCAGAAGTATCTCAAGTGCATTCCTTCCCCAGATGGGACTCCCATGCTCCTGCCCATGAGCAGGAAGCCTGGAGGGAGATGCACTTACTTCAGGTCCCCTGGCTGTGCCTCAGGAATGAGGAAGCAGGGTCTTAGGGGGAAGCCAGACAAATAAACAGAGGTGCTGGTCATGGGGATTAGGGGACACCGGAGGCTCCACACAGAGGGCAGGGGTTGTCCCCAAGCAAGCCAGGGAAGGGACAGCAAGTTGAGTCAAAAGGTGACCTGGACATGGATTCTGGAGTCAGGCACACGTGGGTTTAAAGCTCTAACCTGAGAGAAGCAGCCATGTGACCCAGGCAGAAACAGAGAAAGCATCTGAGCTTCAATTTGTTCACCTGCAAAACCTAGGGGGAAGAGGGGTGACCTGCCCAAAGCGGGTGGTGTTTGCACAGCATCCCTCCCAGGGAACCACACCCCTGAACATGCTGTGGGTCCTGATGAGAATGTCCCTTGAGCTGCACCCCAGAAGCTCTTCTTCCCACAATGAGGAAGAAGAGACATAAGCAGAGCAGGGCCAGTGGGATCCCACCTGGCTATGATCACAGGCCAGAGGAGAGGGCTCCAGAAATTGCTGTGTATTCACAGAGACCTCCTTCCTTTCCTTTCCTTCTGCACACGTGGCCAGCCAGATTTCCTGGCCTCCCTTTCTGTAGACAAGGCCGTGTGTCTGCCAGCCAACAGATGCTGGACAGAGAGGTGGCCTGGCTGCCATCAAACCTTCCCAAAGAAGCCCTTCCATGGGCTCCCCCATTCTGGTGGCTGGGGTGGAGAAGGCCCCCTGGGTGGCCTCAGGAGCAATGTGTTGAAAAGGGAAGAGCCCAGAAAGAGTCTGGGCCCAAGGGACAATGCTATGAAAAGCTTCAGAAAAACTACTCCCAGATGAGGCCAAGACACCAGGCCCTGACATCTGGGGCTAAACAGAGGAAACAGCTGGATAGAGAATAAGCCTGGCCTGCCCGTGCAAAGAGCGCCTGTGAGGATCAAGATCCTATAGTGAGAATCTTGACCTGTGAGTGGTCAGGAGAAGCCCCAGACACGAGGTTTGGGTTCAGGGACCAGCCCATGGGGGGCTAGCTGCACCCCAGGCAGCCCAGATGCAGGGTGAAGACTCACTCTGTCACTTCAGGGAGTTTGGGTTGCTTTTCTTCCAGAGTCATGCTGGGAGCGCTCTGAGTCTGGCTGTAAATAAAGCACACAGCGCCGCAGGTCACTGGTTCTGACAGATCCAGGCTCGTAGCCTCTGGTAAAGGCTGGTGTCCTCGTTACAAGGGTGAAGGAGCTCTCTGGGCTCTCTTTTATAGGGGCACCAATCCCACTCACAAGGGACCCCTCTTAGGACCTAATTACCTCCCAAAGGCCCGCCTCCAAATACCAAAACACTGGAGCTTAGAATTTTAACATAGATTTGGGGGTCACACAAACATGTGGTCACAGCAGTGACCTTAGTCCTGGTCTATACCTGTTGCCACTGCACCTTGTCAGTTTGGCTTTTGTGCCAGATTTTTCACTTTCTAACCAAACATCACAGTGAACATTCACATTAAAGTAAGTGTAGTCTGGTAAAGCCACCTTTCTGTCCCTGGCTTCTGTGATGGTCTTGTAGCTGGTGCATTTTAAAATAACATGTGGTCCAAGCTGAGAGACCACCAGTGATGATAGCCTGTTCTCAACCCTTTCCAGACCCCATGTCTGTCTCTCCTGCCTCCCAGCAGGGGCAACACTTGGTGGACAGCCAGGTGTGCTATGGTCCGTGCCAACACCCCAAACTCCTCAAAGTCCCCAGTTGGCAGTCAATCACTGGGATCGGTAGGACTTTACAAACCAAACATGAAGGCTGAGGCAAGCCAAGCCGTCCTGCCGTAGAACATACAGACAGGGAGCAGCCTGCAGGCATGCTCTTGCCACAAACGATCCTTTCTTTATTGCAAGGATAAAGACGCAACCAAGTATTCATTTTATTGTTTGCTAATGCTTTTAAAATTTTGCAATAAACCCCTTTGGCAGCAATGAGCTAAAATAATGAAAGTACACGTTTATTGAAAACCAAGTACTGAACTCCTCATGGTCATTAAAATTATGCTGAAGCTGGAGTTTGCACAAAATGCTCATTCACATTGTCCACGGACCCTAGCGAGGACGCCGATCACACAGCAGCTTCTGCAGCCAACGTTAGTGGTGGCTTGAGGAGGACCTTGCCCCGAGTTGGGATCCCACCATATGTGGCTGCAGTTCTCCTGCACATCATGCCTTGAAGCATCATTTTTCTTTTAGATTACAGGCTGTGCTTCCAAACTCAGTCTGCTCATTTCAGCTTCTAATTTTTCTTGTGCACGCGTGAAAGGTGAGCAGTTAGCGGTTCATATGCCAGTGCCACTAGCAGAAGAAAGACTTTGTAAACTCGTCAAGGAAGCTCATATTAAAGGATGACATCAGATACTTGAGACAGGAAATCAGTAAATTCCGAGAACCGCTCAAAGTTTTAAATCCCACTTATGAACCGAAAATGCAGCTTTCAGAATTTCATCCTGTTGGAGGCAACACACCTGAGACTATTGTGAGCGCTGTTGCAAATTCACTTAAGAAGTTCCTCGCTGAAGATAAAATTATTTGTTTTATTGCGGTGATAGTATGCATACGTGTGTGATAAAAGTTTCAGGATAAAAGCCATGTTCTGATGGTAAGAAACGTGTGGAACAGGAAGGAAGGAGGAACGCATAATTCAAAATTGTGTCCACTGAGTTGAGACAATCTAACAACCAAATCCCAGAAATTGTCCTTGACAAATTATAAATATTTATATGCATTCAAAGTAACTAAATAGCAACATGTTAGAACAAGAAGATACTGAATTAAAATGAATTTAAAAAAAAATACTCTTCCATGTGGCAATTTGTGCTCTTCTTTCTGTTTACCATAAAGAAGATTGTGGAAATGTGTGAGCCTTTGGAGAGCTTCTTTGTAAATCAATCTGAGTGTCCTGTGATGGCATGAAAACTTTTATAAATAAATCCTCTGAATTGTTGGTTGCATCAAACCAGTTAACAACAATGACAATCACAACAGCAACTCCCGCTTTGGAGCCTTTGAGAAAATTATAATTATTGAAAACAAAGCTTGCAAACAGGAAGACGTTTTATTTATCAATATACAAGAGGAAGGGGTGTGTGGAGAGAAATGAATCAAGACAAATCCTGACAATATGTAGGATTTGGTTTGGAAATGATAGGATTGTGCTTTGGAATAGCTCAACTAGTAGACAGCATCTTTTAATGAAGCTCTAATTTTAATTAAGCAAATTAGTATCCTGTACTAAAATGGAACAAAATTAAAATATCTGCAAGTTTGCTGCATCTAAATATAAAGGAACGTTCAAGACAATCATACATGAGAACAACAGCAAAACAATTTATTTGACGAGTTTTTATCTTGTAAGAATATTTGTCAAAGAAAGCTTCTCTGGGTGGTAGCAAGAAGCCAGACTCTGTAGATGCATTTGGGTGAAATATTTACACATCTCAATGCAGAGAAAAAAATAGCTGTGAACATCTCCTCCATGGAGCTGAATTTGCTCTGAGCTTACCAGGTACCCCTGCACCTGCAGAGAGAAAATTATCTCAATTAAAAATGTTATGGTCTAACAGAGAGGAGTCATCTTAAGGTGTCAACAATTTCAAATGTACTAACAAAAAAATTACAGCTTTGAGGAAGGGCGTAAGCAGTTTTACGGAAAAAATTTAAATGTTAACATTCTAATGAAAAATGTTATTCTTTAGAAAAATCCCAGTGGGTCCACAAATATAATAAAACCCACATAGTTAAAAAATACCTCAAAAACATATACCTGTAATTATTTTTAGTGCCCCCTTCACCCTGAAACATGCCCCAGTTTGGGTGGCAGACTGAATAATCCGCCTGCTTGTCTGCCACAAAGATTTTCAGACTTTGGAATCTCCCGGCAGCTTATTCCATTCTGACGCAGGGAACCTGAGACCTACGTCATTGCTGTGTCTTCAATCAGGGTGTTTTTTATATTTATAATATAAAAATTTTTATATTTATAATACCGTGGGATGCTAAGATCTTAGGTGCACAATTCAACAAGCTCTGACCTGTGTGTACACCCGTATGACCAACACCCAGCCAGGATATGGAATGTTTCCATCACTCTGGAAAATTTTTTATGCTCCTTTGCCATTAATCCCCGACCTTCTAGGTGACCACTCTTCCTGTTATCTGAACGCAGAAGGATCTGGGTTGGGCCCTGGCTCAGTCACAGGCTGGCTGTGTACGGTAACTTGGGTAGATGCTCAAACTTTCCAAATGTGGACCCTCCATCCATGGAATGAAGACTAAGGGTTGTTGAGAGATGCCACGAGTTAAGGTGTTGGCACGGTGTTGGGCATACAATTGGCGCTGAGTAAACCAGAGCACGGTCAGTGGTGATTGAGGATGGAGCAGAACAGCTTCGCACCAGTGCAGGATGCTACCACTATGGAGGGTCTGAGAGAATGAGATTCCACAAGCAGTTCCGTCATGGTGTCCTGCTCTGCCCTACCTGTCTGCCAGATGCCCTACCTGTCTGCCCTCCACCACCACCACCCCACCCCGACCTGTCTTCTTGACACAAAGACTTGTGGCCATCTCCACCGCCTGGAGCTCTATCCTCTCCCTAAAAGCTCTTCTCTGGTGACACTCCAAGAAGGAGCCAGGTCCCCACCCCCCATGCATAAGTCCCCCTCCTGCAGCCCCTTGCCATGGCCCACGGACACGCGGTACTAGTTGCCCCATAAAGATAAGCCCAATGTCCTTGTTGCATGTTGCCCTTGGTGTTCCAGCCACCGGACACAAACAGAAAGACACAAAACAAGTGAGCCTCCGCACAATGGACCCACTGATCTGTGTCACCGTGCTCTCCACCGCCGTGATTGGTTCATCAGAACACCGTGCTTACGGGGGCCCATGAAGGGCTGTTTTACAAACTGAATGCTAAGCAATCCTACATGGGAAACAGGGAACCCTACTGTGCCCACTTTACGGATGACAAAACAAGCTCAGTAAAGGTTGGCCACCCACACCACCAGCTGAAACGTGCTGGATCGAGACCGTGAGGCTGGCTCTGTCCTGCCCAGCCTGATGGAGATGTGGGTGTGCACATCCTGTCTGCGTCTCATCCTTCACTGGGCTCCAAAACCACCTGGGAGTATTCCCTGGCCTGGTTCCCAGGAACCCAAATTCAGCAGGTCTGCCTGTGACAGTCCGTCTGCCTGCTTGGAGTCCCGAGGAGATTCTAAGGCAAGGGACGCAGGTGCCGCCAGCCTTGGGTCTCCCAGTCTGGAGCGCATGGGAGCCCTGTCCCATCTCAGTGGCTTGACCTCACTTGCGCTCAGTCCCTGCACAAACCTGTGACCACAAACGGGAGAGGGAATGGGGGGGCTCACATTTCCTGGCTTACTGAACCCCTGTCCCCTGGACCCAGACCCTTGGGGCTCTGGCCCCCGCCCCCATCCCCCTGGGGAGAGATGATGCAGAACAGCAAACGTCTCACCGAAACTCAGTCTCACATCTGTGTCCCACAATGCAAATGCCAAGGGAATTATTTTTACCTTGCAAGGGCTTGTTGAACGTGTCTGATAATGTATTTATAACGGCCCGAGGAACTCAGCTAGTAACAACCGCCCTGAGTGACAAGGAAAATTGTTAGAAATTGTTCCCTGTAAAAATAACGAGCCCTGCTGAAATGAGCCAATCAAAACAGCCTTCTGATGGCTTCCTGCACAGACAGGTGTGGTGGGATGGGGAGCCCATCCTCCGCTGGATTGTGGGCCCCACCTGGCCGGCTCTTCGCCCCTATTTCTGATACAGGATCTGAGTGTGCAGGGGGTTGGGGGCTGCTCTGTTTCTTGATGCCCACGAGCAGCTATGTCCCCTGGGCACAGCACTGGGAGAGCCTGGGCATCAGGGTGGCCCAGAGGGAGATGCAGAGAGTTAGTACCATGGCCTGGGGGATGATGCAGGTTGGTTTGCACTAATCCCTGGAGTCTCCAGAACCAGGTTCAGCCCACTGGGAGGATGCCCCCTTGGGGTGCTCAGGCTCCCTCTACCGAGTGTGGAACAAGCCATTGCCACCCAGCCGGATTCTCGGGCCGCATCCATCTCTGCCTCCCCAGGGCTCTCCCTGCACCTCCTTCTCCTGGCTGCTGGCTTCTTCCCAGATCCCTGCCCAGTGGAGAGGAGGACCGCCTTCTGCACCCCAACAGAGCCAGCCTGTATGTGAACAGAACATACTGCAGGGTCTGTGGGCACCTGTCTGCTCATGTTTCCTCTTCTAGAACAAGATCTTCTGGGGCCCATGAGCTTTGCCTTCATCTCCCAGGTTTCCAAGATTGAGGGAGGTTGAGACTAGATGCCCAAAACCTGAGCACTGGATGAACAGATGAATGAATGAATGAATGAATGAATGCGGTGGAGGTTGTGTTTGCAAAACTGCACGCTGCATGTGCGTGGTCCTTGCTGTTAGGGACAGGTGTCACATATTCCCCAGTATCATTATGTATTTCATCCATCTCTCCTCCTCACTGCTGATTTCGTGACCAGGTCTGCAGATGTTGCAATCTGACCTTCTTTATCTCTCCCTGGTCCCCATTCCCACCCTCTGCCTGGGTTCAGGGCTCATCAGCTATCCCCGACTCACTTTTGCAGTCTCCCTGCCTTCCCCAGCCCCTCCACAGCTCCCCTCCTCAGGGCCCAGAATGAACATGCCTCTGCTCTCTCTGGCTCGGCTGTGGCTCCCCAGCACCCCGACGTGGAGGCAGCACAGGGAGCAGAGCCGTCCACACTCTCCGCCCGCTCAGCTCCTCGCTGCCAGCTTCTGCCCAATGCTCTATGCAATGAATTCCTGCCACATTGCTGCACAACCTGGGGCTTCTTACCTGGGGGTCTTTGCTCACCCTGTCCCCTTGGCCCCAGCAGCCCACCATCCTCATCAGCTCTCCAGTGCTTACTTACTCTGGATTCTCCAAGCTCTGGGGCCCAGTTCCCATGATTCCTCGACCCCTCCACTCTCCCACACCCTGCACCCTCCTGCCCACCCCCAGCTCCCTGCAGCTGGGGCAAACTCTGCTGTGGTCTTGGTGCTTTGAAAGCAAGAGCGGGTGTCACCATCCTTGTGCCTCTGGCGTGGTCCTCTCTTCCTGGGGTGGCTACCCACCTGCACACCCTGGTTATCGGAATGCACATTCAGCAGGCTGGCTCTGAGCTCTCGTGGAAGTGGGAGCGCCGCTTGGAAAAGTCACAACCAGAAGGGTAAGGTTTTCTTCCAACCCATTTGAACAAATGGAGCGACCCTGGGCTCCGGCACACTGTGTACAGCCCACCCCCGCCACGGCTCTGTGGGCTGCTGTTGGTCCTCTGTTACAGGGGGAACAGGACATGTGCAGTGTGGAGCGGCCATACAAGCAGGTGTCCAGGTTCCAGGCCCCCCTGGCTCCGCAGCACCCCAAAACATCCATGAGAGCCCCATGCATACAGCAGTCCAGGAAAGAGACTGAGGCCGACGTGGCTGGAGGCCAAGCCCTCGGGGAGGCCAGGGAGGCTGTGCTCGCCTGTCAGTAAGGTTCTAGGTCTGGGGCTTATCCTCTGGGTCCAGGTAACTGGGAGTGTCCACCAAGGCCCAAACGAGCAGCCGAGCAGTAGGCGAGGAGGCACGAGTTCAGTGTGAAGGTCGGCAAGTCAAGGCCCGGAGTGAGGAGGGGCGGCCAGAGCCAGGAAGGGACAGCACCAAGCACCGGCGGCAGAGGGGTGGCTGACTCAGCACCCGGGGCAGGTGCCCTGCACTCACCTGCCCTCGGAGCCGCGGCTGACTTCAGAGTCGACTCCCTCACTGCAGCGGACCCCAAACCCGGTGGAATAAAAGCGTTTTCTCTGCCGCTGCCAAATGACGAGTGTGAAAGCGACAGTGTCTATGTCAGCTCTTGGTTCAAACCAAGTCAGGGATGAGGCAAATTGGATCATTATTCATTTTATCGGTTACTTATTTTTAGAGCAATCTAACAATTACATGTAAAGTGCAGAGCATAAACCTGATTTACAGCGAAACTGTTCATTTACTGCCCCCACTTGGGCACCTGACAACTCGTGCTTCTACTTAGCGGGCCCGCCCCTCCTCCCCTCCTCCCTGCCTGGGGGTCTGCATTCACCCAGTTCATTGACAGGAGAACCTTCCAGGTGATGAGGCTGACACAGAGCAGGGTTGAATGCCCCTGGCAGGTCCAACGGTCCACATGCTATCATCCGGAGACCTGTGTGGACACGTCAGAGCCACTATAGCTGAGGCCCTGGGGTGGGGAGGGAGGGGGGCAGGATGCAGCAGGGGGCCAGCTGGAAAGGGCCCCCCCATAAGTGTGGCTCCAGCATCACCCCTCCCCCAGAGCTCCTGTTACCTGGACCTGTGGCACCAGCCCCATGACGTGGCACCTGGGGGATGGGCACCCCAAACAGGAATGGATTGATCTCTGCACAGGAGCCCCTCCCGTTCTTGGATGTCCTTCCAGTGTGAGCAATCGGGCTCTGGATGTGAGTGTGATCCCCCCTAGACTGTCCCTCTGCAAAGCACAGCCTGCCGTGGCCTGGGAGCACCCAGACACCATGCAGTGGAGGATTTTGCCCAGAGAGGATTTTGACCTTGGTAGTCCAAGAGGAGCTGTCATTGTGTGCTGATCCCCAGATAGATGAGCTACTGGGCAGAGGGAAGCAGAGGCAGGAGCTGGTGGCTGGAGTCGGGGGTGAGGCAGGCAGCCCCCCGGTTTGCCGGGTGACAAGAACATCCAGCCCAGGCCACAGGCTCCACAGCCAGCCCAGAGACCTTCTTTCTGGGTTCTCACCCACTCCGTCCTGGCTGAAGGGAGCAGGAGGCACTGGGGAGTTCTGGGCAGGCAACTATCTACCTTCCCACCCGCACAGTTTTCTCTTCTAATTGCACTAAGGTGAAATGATAATTCATTGCTGTGGATTTGTATTTATTTGAAAACAAAGAAAAGCACCTGAGATTGTGAAGGGAACAAAGCCAATTGGTAATAGAGAGCCGCCTCAGGCTCTGGGAAAGACAAAGCCAGGCCCCTGATTACTCCTGGGGTGGGGTGAAAGGGGCCTGGGTCTATAGGGCCCTTTTGTTGTCTCTGCTGCCAGAGCTCCTCTTAATTGCCATTTAAATTATTCAGGCAGTAGGTCAGGCCCTTCTGCAGTGGCTGGAGGAGGGGGCTTCTTTTCAACCTGGCAGCTGGAGGGATGCCCCGTTGCCTGGTGTCCTTAATATTTGTAAGGGCTGTCACCTTCCCTTTCTCCCCTGGGCACCTGATTTTTGCTGCCCACCATGCACTCCTGTCTGAGGGAGAGGACACCCTTATTTCCTTTTGGAAGTCCCATCTCGTGCTCTCTCGGGGGTCCTGTGGGGCCTTGACCAGCTCCAGCCAGGTGACAATTCTCACCTCTCTGGTCACAGGGATCTGTTCAAGGAAGGGCACAAGAGTAAAGCTAGCCTGGTTCTGGTGACGCCAGAGCATCTTCTGGGAAAGGCAGGGCAGAGCCCAGACTCCAGTGTCTCCCATGGGATGAGCTACAGAGAGGTGGACCCTAGTGGCCACTGGCTGGGCAATCATTCTGCAATGATGAGGGGAGACTCAGAAAGTCAAGCTTGTGTCCCCCCAAATTCATGCCCACCTGGGACCTTTGAATGTGAGGATTTTACATATCTGATTGGTTAAGTGAGGTCACACTGGACCTTCTTCCTAAGAAGAGGAGACACACAGACGCAGGAAAGATGGCCACATGGCAAATAGGCAGGGATTGGAAAGATGAATCTGCAAGCCAAGGAAAACCAAGATTGCTAGAAGCCCCTAGAAGCCAGGAGAGAAGCAAGGGGGATCTTCCCCAAGAGCTTCCAGAGACAGTATGGCCCTGAGGACACCTTCATCTCAGACCTCTAGCTGCCAGCACTGTGACGCTGGCACTTGACACTGACAAATCCCTGCCACTGAAGTTCCCCAGGTGGAGGTGCTCTGTTTGAGCAGCCCCAAGGAGCTTGTTGCAAAGTATTGCTGAGCTGTCTGGTGTGGAGGCTTGCCAACCTGTGGACCATGGCATCAGGGGGCCTCATAAATGACCTGCTTCAGCTTGGACTGTGTGACATAGGGTTTTGGTGACTTGTGACCAGAGGATTTCTAACTGAAACAGTCTCTGTAATGAATGCAGGGGCATAGTTGTCTGGGCAGGAGCTGGGGTATATGTGTTTTCCCCGGGAGACATGTGCTCGGGTCATGCAACGAGCATGTAACCAGGCACCACCACCCCCAAGTACCCTTGTAACCTCAAAGATGATCCAATAAGGCCCTGCCTTTATGCTGCAGAATAAAGCGAAAGTACAGAAGAGCCACCTAAGAATTCACAGATGGCTCGATCCTTTCTGTCTGGTTTCATTATCAAAGGCTGTATTTAGACGGCAACATTTAAAATAAGACTTTCCAATATCTCATCTTAAATGATTGGGGGAAAATGTGTTATTTCTGAGCAACATTTTAATATGCTGTATAAACATTCCTTCAACTTCTATTACTAAAGTTCATAAAAATTGAGTGCTTATTGATGGAGAAGAAAATACAGCTCTTGAGTGTGGAAAGCATGGGACCACTCCTCACAGACAGCTCACCTTCACTGCTTAATCCTGTTTCACGCTGAGGAGGAGGATAGGCCACCACGTTTCAGTGCTTGTATCATGGGGTTTGGATGACACATTTTCAAATTCAGTAACAACTGGTTGTTGATAACAGCCTGATGAGGAACACATCTCCCATTTATTTCAGCTCAGGAAATAGTTAAATAACTTTGTATAATCACACAATTAGGTATTTTTGGAATGAACTTCTGTCTGTTTCTAAAGTTCCTGTTTTGTTTTGTTTTTTTACTGGATCACACTTCATCTCTAGGGGTTTTAAAGGAAGAAAGGCCCAGTGTGGTTACAGCCTAAGCTGTGGTTGTACAGAAGGTCTGGGGCAGAGTGGAGGACTTGCCTGGTTAATCCCCAATTCACCATCTGTGTATCCTTCCCTCTTCCTTGTGTGTTCTAGAACATGACCCAAAAATCTTAATATGAGGAAGTGCTTCTCAGAGGACTTATTTGCATTTTGCTTTTCCAGCAAGAAGGAAGAAGTGAGCATTCACCTCCTCCCCACTGAGGGTCTGCACCTTCTTACTCCACAGTACGATAAACTAACTTGTATTCCTACTGTCTCTCATGTAGGCTTCTCCCCTAAGGACGTGAGCACAGCAGCTAGACCTGGAGTAGGTACTAAAAGGGGCCCCATGTCCCAAGAGAGTGGACTTCTGAGTGGCACACGGACATGTGTGCCAGGAAGGGAGCAGCCAGGCAGCCAGGAGGCCAGCCCCATGAGGATCTCAGGCAATGGAAAACCCCCTCCCTCTTTCCCCAGCTGTCCCACTTAAGAGGGATCTAGAGGTGATTGTCATGGGTGGGGGGGTCGATGTATCCCACTACAGATGAAGGAAGACCAGGACCACTGACCCACTGCTGCATTTCCCTACCCGGGAAACATCGTGGTTTCCATTCAGATGCTTCTTGACACACCGTCCCCCCAGGTCCTCTTCTTCCCCAGCTCATCCCATTGGGGAAAGATCACCCCATCCAGCAGCTGTGCCTGCAAGGGCAGCTGCCACCTCCCTTTCTTCTGAGCACAGGGCTGCCCTCCTGCCCTAAAAGACAGAAGTGATGTTTGCTAAACAAATACCACGGTCTTATCTTTTCATATGGAGGATATTCCTGCAACAGGCAGAAAAGCTACCTCAAATGTCATGCTGCTACAGTGGCTGCCTTGACCAGGCTATAGGATATGCATGGGACGTTCCTTTTATCCTCACAGGAAGGTGTTCATGTTTATTTAAGAAACTCATAAAGGAGAGTGTAGGGGGCCAAACAGTGGCCCCCAAAGATATGACTGCATCCCAATCTCCAGAATGTGTGACTGTGACCTTCTCTGGCAGAAGGATCCTGAGAGGAAGAGGATATCCCAAACCATTCAGGTGGACCCTAAATGTGATCATGTGCATCTTTGTGGGAGAAGGGCAGAGAGAGTTTTAAGACAGTACATAGTATAGAGGAGGCAATGGGAAGAGCTATGAGTTGCAGGACACCCAGAGCCCTGCAAGCTGAAAAAGGCAGGCTCCCCTAGAGCTTCCAGAGAGCTTGGCCCTGCCAATACCTATGTTTTGGACTTTGAGCTCCCAGACTAGAAGAGAATACATTTTTGCTGTTTAAGCCTCCATCAGTGGTACTTGGTCATGATGGCCAGAGCAAATGAATACACAGGTGTAAGAGCAAAATACTCCTTCAGAGGGAGTTTCCATAAGAGGACAGTGATAAAGCCCCTCTCCCACAAGGAGCCTGAAATGCCCTGAGCCTGGGGACCAGTGCTCTGGGGAAGGAGCAGAGACCAGCCCACAGGGACCACACTGGCCACACCTCAGGGTTTAGGTTTTATTCCAAGCATTCAGGACAGTATTGAAGTGTTTTAATGAGGAGAATGATGGATCTGACTTACATTAAAAACAAACAAGTTAACAAAAACTGCCATGGAGGCTGTTTATGGAGAACAGACCTGCACTGGGCTTAAGACACTTGGTCTATTTTCAAGAGGAGAAGTCAAGCAAGCAAAGCAGTTGGATGTGTGTTGTCTGGAGCCCCAGGGATGAGATAGACTCTTGTGGATCACTGACTGCTAGGGGTTATTCATAGCCAGGGGCCAGATGATACACATAGGGTGGGTGCAGTTTGAGACATGGGGCTCTCCAACCCTTAAAGATTGAGCCAAGGAACAGGAAGCAGGATTGGGAAGATTCTGAGAATCCAAGGAAAGAGGGTTGGGAAGAGTGAGTGGTGAGGTATGAAGTGCCCAGGGGAGGGTGAAAGTGGGGGGACAGGGGTGTTCAGGGAAGGAGGGGTCCAGGAAATGCACCAAAAGCTCTAATGTAATGAAGATGGATGCGTTCTTTGCATGAGACAGCATGGAAGTCCTTGGCAACCTTGAGAAGGTTAGGTTTTAGTCGTGAGGATGGAATTGACCATGTGCCAGACAGGTTGCTGCTGATGAGAAGCTGAAGCAGTTCCTGGAATCCACTTAACCCGACGCAAAGCATCAGTCATAGCCGCCACCCTTCCTGAGAGTAAGTTATTAGGGAGTCATGCTTGAGATTTTCTGAGCCTCGAGGTCGGTGGAAGTGCTGGCAGGTGCACAGAGAACTCTCCCTCCACTGGCATAGGTCCTCAGAGTTACCAGGCAGCTGTTGGGTGCTGGCTCAGTAAATCCACAGGGGAATATGGGAGCCACCCGATTGACAGTCTGTTTTTCCCTTTACGGTGGCCTGGTCAACACTGGCATCCAGGGAAAAGGCTCTTTTAAAACACTGATAACCGAGGTCACTGTGTCCCAGTCATGGGGGCTCATCATGTTATGAAGGTACTCTAAATGGCACATCCGATAAATGACTGTGATCTAAAATACACAAAGCACTATAAAAATTCAACAAGAAGGTAACAAATCACTGGATTAAAAAAAATGGGCAAAAGGTCTGGGCAGGTACCTCGTCAAAAAACCTAGAGAGATGGGAAACAAGCATATTAAAAGATATTTCACATTGTATGCCACCAGTGAAATGAAAATTTAAAAAATGAGATGTTGCTACACACCTACCTATCAGAAGAACCAAAATCCAGGACACCAACAACACCAGATACTGGTAGTAGGGAGGGATGTGGAGCAGCAGGGACACTCACTCCTCACTCATCTCCTTTGTGGGAATGTAAAACAGCACAGTCATTTTGGAAGACAGGTTGGTGGTTTGTGGTTTTTTGTTGTTGTTGTTTTGTGTTGTTTTTACAAAACTAAATGTATTTTTACCATATACTCCATTAGCTACTCTCCTCGGTATTTACCCAATGAGTAGAAAACATACACAAAAACTGCATATGAGTGTTGATAGCAGTTTTATTCATAATTGTCAAAACTTGAAAGCAACCAAGATGTCCTTCCCATAGGTGAATGGGGAAATAAATAGTGCTCCATCCAGACAATGGAATTTTATCCCACACTCTTTTAAAAGAGAAATGAGCTACTAAGCCATGAAAAGACATGGAGGAACATTAAATGCATATCATTTAGTAAAAGAAGCCAATCTGAAGGCCACATACTATATGATTCTAACTACATAATGTTCTGAAAAAAGGCAAAACCACGGAACAGTAAAAGGATCAGTGGTTGCAGGAGGTGATGGGGGAGAGAAGGGATGAATAGGTGGGGAGCACAGAGATTTTTAAGGCAGAGAAACTACTCTTAGGTGATGGTGGACACACGTTATTACCTATTTGTCCAAACCTATAGAATATACAACACCAAGAATGAACCATAATGTAAACTATAGACTCTAGGTGATCATGACATGTCGATGTAGGTTCACGGATCACAATGGAGGCACCACTCTGGTGGGGATGCTGATAATGGGGGAGACTGTGCATATGAGGGGGCAGGGGTGTATAGGAACTCTGTGCCTTCCCCTCAATTCTTCCCTGGACCTAAAACTTCTCTTCTCTAAAAAAGAAAGTTTACATGTAAAAAAATATATATACCCTAAATGTGTCAGGATGAATAGCCTTTCCCACACCCCCAATAACTGCATTAGAGGCTCAAGACCAGGTATGCAAACTGCAGTCTGGAAGCTGGAACCCCCAAATTCCTAAGTTCCTTTCTAAGTCACTCCTGAGAGTCATGAAACTAAGGTTAGAAGGTAGACCAGCTGGCTCAATAGATTCCTCACCCCTTGCTCTAGTGTGACTCCTAATATTACATATACATGTGCTATTTAATGGAATTATACACCTATTAATTCACAGATTCCTGATTTTGTCCATGTGTAGAAACGAAATTCAAAACCAAAGCTGCCTCGCGGTCTCTTATGTGACTCCTCTAAACCTGAAAATCTTCTCAAACTCATCCCAAGGGGATGTCCTCAAAATACAGCTGGAATTGAACGATTAATTCTGACATTTTCCTGTCTACAGCCGATGATGGAATTCTCAAGAATTTTGAAAACAAACCCCTCCAGAGGATGGTGCAACGTGGCTCCCAATGGGGACTGGCCGGTATCCCCTCACTACAGCCAGATTCCATTCACCTGACAGTGGCCCCGGGGTCTCATGGGCACATCTGACACCAAGCAGGACTGGATTCGTTCCCAAAACAATAACCCTCTTTGTACCTCTAAGACTTGATGTGCACACCTCAGACCTCTACTCTGAATAGTGATTCTTAAAATTCTGCTAATAGGACATGAACCTCCCAGTGTCCCTGAATTTGCTAGAGCAGAGAACAGAGAAGTCTGGAATCAAGGTCTTGCCTGGGTATTGCATGATGCTTCCCATCTTCGCCTCTGCAGAGATCCAGCCCCTAATAGAGCACGGCAGACGGAAAAAATAAGACAAAAGTGGGAATTGAGATCCCTTGCTAAAACCGCCCTCGGGGGACATGTCTGGTCTGATGTACGAGGTGTTGTTGACTCTTGGTTGAAGGGCGACAGAGCTTCTCCTCCCAGCGTGTTCGCGGCTGCACCCCAGCTGTGCTCCGTGAGGGCAGGGCTCCCCACTTCACCTCATGTCACTACTGCCGGGGTAGAAACTCACAAGCAAGAGGCCCTTGGTAATCATCATTCAGTGACTCAATTATCTAAAATAAAATTTGCAAAGGGCATCGATCTGGCCTGCTCCATACTCTGCCATTTGTCAGAACACAAGCCTTTGAAAGGGACAGGCTATGTCCAACGTTATGACTAGGAAAGCTCTTTTCACTGGGGATTCGGCGTCCGTCTCCCAGCAAAGGCCACCGGAAGGACGCCTCCGACCCACCTTCCCACTCCCACGTCCACATTGAGAGGGCCTCTTGCGTTACGCAAGTCTCTCTCCTGCTGTCTGCGTCTGCCTGCTTTTATCTGTGAAGTTTCTGCCATGAGCCATCTAGAAAATCTTAATTCTCAGGCTTTAAAAGGAATTGTGTTTTGCCAGCTGATACGCTGGTTTTTATGACACCGTTGGGTGCAGTCCCTTTTCTTTCAAACAGAAGATTGCTGAAAAACAATTGGAAACCTGCCCGGATGACAAGTGTGAAAACAAACAAAGCAGAGGCGAGGCGGACAGAAGGATAAAGTGTCCGCGGGGACCGGGTGGGCCTGGGGCGGCTCCAAGAGGAAGCTGATACACCTGGTCCAGCCTTTCGGGCGATGCACCCTGGCTCCTGGGGAAGGCAGTCCACTCTCCGGGGAGCTCTTTCACTGAGCCCTGGGCCCCTGGGGCACAGCCTAGTCGGGGGGAGAGGCTGCAGGCTGCAGGGGGGCTCGGGGAGCTGCCTCCTGGCTGGAAAGGCCACTTCTTTATGGCCCCTGAGTCCCACGGAATTCTGCTCTTTGGGGGAATTAGGGTGGATATACGTGTCTGTTGGAGGGGTTACACTTGCGGCTATTGGGAAGCCTTTGTTTTCAGAGCATCAGACAATTCTGGGGTTTCTGGAACACTCTGGAAGACAACAATGTGTTCTCCTGTAGCCCTCATTCAGGTGGAGGTATGTTACCATGTCTGCCAGGGAGAAGCAGCCCCATGGGGACAGTACCCAATGGCAGGGGACCCAGGGAGGAGCCACAGCCGGCACACCCACCCTGAGCAGCACAGCTTTTACTGACACCCTCGAAATGTCAGGTTGAGTGGGGTCAGGGAGGAAGAGTGAGCCCATTCTACAAGTATGCCTGTCCCCCCTTTTCTGGCAGGAGTGACAAACAAGAACTCACTGACACCTGATTCTATTTGGCTATCTCAGAGTTGACGGTGACATCCACCCCATGGCATGTTCCTATCAGCAGCCACCTCACCTGACTAGGATGAATGGGGACACACAACAATCACCCCATCAGCAGCAGAGGATCTGGTGGCTCAGAAGCAGGGTGACAGGCAATGTCAAACGTCAGGACAAAAAGGAAAAGGCAGGACAGGGTAAGCTGACTTATGGGTTGGCTTCATATGGGAAGGAACTGCAGGCTCTGAGTGCTACATGGGACTGGTTTTCATGAGCTGCCTGGGACAGGGGGGAGAGGGCACAGGAGGGTCTCGGGGACCCCCTCACATAGTTCCAGACTGACCCAGGAGCCTCACAGCTGTCTGGTTAGTACATGGAGGTGATGATTTGGGCAGCAGTGTAAGTGGCCCTTCTTCCTCACTCTGGTCCATCTGCAAAGGTGGCCCCCACCTCCTGTTAGGGTCTGGGGTTGCTGTGACAGTCCATGAGCATCACGATCCTAGGCTCCAAGGGGCCATGGACTCCCCTACCCAGGATGGCACGAGCCCAGGCCGCAAGCACTCCAATGTCAGGCTGGGAACCTCAGAGGTCTGCCTGGGGAAAGAGGAAGGGCAGACACAACAGGTGTGTGTCCAGGAGGACGGTGGAATGGGAGATGTATTTGCAGGATCTCGGTCAAATGCTTCACAAGCACCTCCCCATCTTGATGCTCCAAGTGTGAAAAAGTCAGATTATAGTGCACAGCCAGCTTCTGCATCCTCCACACAGGCGTGGTGCTGCCTGCGTGGTCATCTTCCCGGACTCGGTGAGTCCGGGAAGATGACTCGGCACACACTGAGGTCCCCGAACTGCAGGCCCCCCTCTTCCCAGTGCCGCCACCCTGTTCAAGGCCTTTCTAGACTACCATCACCGCACCCTCATAATAGGCTATGGGGTCTCTGGCTGCAAACCTGCTCTGTCCCTTCATGATTCCCATTTCACAGACGGGGAAACCGAGGCCCAGAGAGACTAAGCCATTAGTCCAGGACACATAGCTGGCTCTAGATGACATCCAGAGCAGGCTCCCTCTGTGTCTGACCCCTGAGCCTCCACTGTCACCCGGTCCTGCCAATTTTCAGCCAAACTCAGCTTGCTCAACCAGAGCAGCTGGAACTCCTACCCATCCAGCAATTCCCAGCCACGTCTCAGGTCCCAGGGCTGCCCAGGACAGCCCCCTGCCTCCAGCTACATGATCTCTGCCATCTCCGTGCTTGGCACAGCAGAGCCCTGGCAGACGTGGGTAAAAAACCCCACAGGTGACAGCAGTTTACTGGAATTTTGTTAGGATTTGGAAGTTAGGGACCATGAAGTGTGTGGGGAAAAGTGAATCACTTCGCTAAGAAGTGACCCGAGCCATGTGCCGAGCACCCACACGTTGGTAGCTGATCGTGTATTGCCTGTGGTACGTTTGCTGGGTCACACGTGATTCCCCAGGTCCTGGGTAGGTAAGTACCTGGTAGGCACAGCGTAAATCCCAGCCTTTCCAATGTTAGGCACGTCTCCTCTACCTAATCGAGGTGTGCCTAGTATTTGGTGGTTGTTAGACTGCTAAACAATTTACTAGGTGCCACTGAGAAAATCTGATGACACCATCAAAACTTCACTTCTTTGGAAAAATGAGTCTGGAATGAGAGCAGCTATGGGAGTCCCGGCGCTAAACTCACAAGGCGAGGGCACCTCCCACACATCAGTACCCGGACGTCGGCTGCGTGCGGACCCGTGTCTCCCTCCTGTGGGTCTGTGAGCTCTTCGCAGGGACATCTGTCGTCGTCCATGTCCCGTTGCCTGGATTGGAGCTGGATCAGCGAAGACTTTCTGCAAACCTTCCTTAAGTAACACGTCTCCTGGGGCACCTAAAATATGCTTTTTATTTATAAACAGTGTGATTATATCCAGCCGTCCAAGAACTCTATTAGCTAAAGTGAGGCTCTCATGTGTGCATCACCACTGATTCTCACGGGGTCTAGACTGCCGTGGCGCACAGCCAGTTTCTCACGTGGGAGGCGCGATACCCACCTGAAGTCGAAGGAGAAGAGGTAAAGGACCCACCGGGCTGCATTTGTGCACCTGGGGAGCGGCGAGCTCACACACGTACGTGCACCTGTTCACACTTACTCACGGGAGAGAGCACCCCTGGGGGTTTCCTCCAGGAGCAGCCAGTGAGAAGGCCGTATGTGAAGCATGGGAGATGCCAGGAGATGCTGGAATATTGTGGCTCGGCCTTCTGGAGCCTGTGAGGGCTCCTCTGTCTCCCAGTGGCCCTGGAACCCGCTCTGAGCCCACCTGGCTTATGTAGGCACGTCTGCTGAGCTCTGATGCCCCCAAGAGAAGGGGGGAACCCTCGGGGTGCCCACTGACTCCCCGAACTGGGACCTGGCCCCACACTCCAGGAGGGGAATGCCAGGACCAACCACAGGGCTTCCCAGGGGGGCTGCTTGATTGGTGCCAGCTGAGGGGCAGGTTCCACAGGTCAGGAAACCAAGCCCGGCAATGTGGGAGACACTGCGATAAAGGGGACTCCATTTTACCTCCTTCCTCTGGACTTGGGACGCTGCCCAGGACACATGCCCCACGACCAGCTCAGTCTGGTTCAGCCTATAGTGGGCAGCTCAGATGTCCAATGGTGGGGGACAGACTGGCAACTCTCATTTATTGCATGTGTTGAGGTGGGAGAAAACCTCAGACCCAGTTCCCCGGTGGTGGGGGCCGTAGAACTGGATGAAGCATCGATCCTACCCAAGGGGGTCCCCAAGACCAGCAATGGCAGCTGTAGGCTGAGGCGGATTATAGCACAGCCTCCAGGACTCCTGGGATTTGGTGTTCCAGCAGGTGACACAGAAGGAGGGACCGGTGGCAGCCACCTCCACACTCCTAAGGAGTCCACTTGCAGGGGAGGTCTGTGGCCAGCCCCTCCAGGTGAGGCCCCTCCCCCTCCAGGTGAGGCCCCACCTTGCTCATCCGGTGTGGCCAGCATCACAGATGCCTGAAGAATGTCTGCCCAGCAACAAATGCTGTCACCGGTGCTCACGTTGTGCTGTCAACTGAAATTCTGAAATTTCAGCACCTGGAATTTCTTTTTTTTTTTTTTAATTTTTTTAAATTTTTATTTATTTATGATAGTCACAGAGAGAGAGAGAGAGAGAGAGAGGCAGAGACATAGGCAGAGGGAGAAGCAGGCTCCATGCACCGGGAGCCTGATGTGGGATTTGATCCCGGGTCTCCAGGATTGCGCCCTGGGCCAAAGGCAGGCGCCAAACCGCTGCGCCACCCAGGGATCCCAGCACCTGGAATTTCTTAAATATTTGGCAACTCCTTCTGCAGATGCAAGCATTCATGAGTGTAAGCTCCATTTTGCAGAAGGAAAACCTGAGGTCCAGAGAAACCATCAGTGAGAAGAGGGTATGTGGCCCACGGATGCCAGGGATTTCCACCGTGAGATTCCAGGATATTGTTGAAGCCTGGCCCCTGCCAGTGCTGCGGGCTTCTCTGGAGCGCATGAAGCATCCGGTCTACAAATATTCGTGGGAAGGGCCCACAGTGTGCCAGACCTTCCTCTGGGGGCTGAGGAGTGAGCAGTGAGCAAGCACACAGACGCCGCACCCCTCCTGGGGCTCACGCTCTGGCAAGGCCGTCTCTTCTCCTACTGGAGGATTATGCTTGCATTTGGGATGAAGAGGGACATGTTTCTTAAAGTTTTTAATTCCGGAGACCTTTGCCCATTATTCTCCAAATTCCAAAATACGCAGGTGGCCACATTTGCACCAACTGGTGAGTTTTTCTATTTTATTTTGTTTTGCTTTGTCTTAGTCTTAAAGGAACATCTTGTGCCTTTTAAGACTGTGTCGCCAGGTGTCTTCAGGCCCTGCTGACTGGGTCAGAACCAGCAGAGAGCCGTGGGGCGCAGGCCACACTGTTGCCGGGTCTGTCCAGGCCCCACTCGGTAAGAGGAGCTGTGGCCGCCCAGGGCTGGGACACATCTGTGTATCCGTGCCCAGACGTGGTTCCTGGGATTGGCGGATGGGCTGAGACCTTGTCTCCCCCAGAGATGCCAGAGCTGTGTCCGCCCCCAGGTGGGAGGTAGTGGGGGGTCTCTACCTCCCTGCCCAGCCTGGGGCTGCCGGTGGAAGTGACCAGCAGCAAGTGAGCAGACAGCGGTAGGAGGGTGAGGCACACTGTGGCCGGATGGCCCGCGTTGCCACTAGAGGGCTCAGGCTCGCGTGTAGGCCGCCCCAGCTCCCACGGGAGGCCTGGTGACCTGGCCAGCACAGCCTCACTGCCCTTGGAGCTGAGTGAGGGCCCTGGCTGCCCGCAGTGCCCTCAACCTGTCTCCAGAGGCACTCGGAGCCCCTAGGAGGCCCCAGCTCTGTGTTCAGTGGATGCACCCCAAGTGCGTCATCTTGGGCTTCTTTTAAGACATCTTTGTCCTTTGTCTTTCCCTTTCCTCAAATACTCGGGGCTGCTTGTCACCTGCAGGGCTGCTTCCAGAGCCCTCTGCTGGCTCTTGTCTCACTGGGCTGGGGGAGCAGTGATAGGGAAGGTGCCTGCTGCCCCTGCGGCCCCAGATCAGGCCCCCCACCTCCATGTCACATCAGCCCCAGGGGCCCCAGAAGCTGTCTCCTGAGATGCCCACAAGCTCATGCAGTGGAGGCATCAGAGGATAATCTATCATCTTTGAAATAACAGCAGCTTCTCCTGGGATGGGAGATCAAGAGTGAATCCCATAGCAGGGTGGCTGGCGTCCCCCAATGAATCCACATCCTAATCCCCGGAACCTGTGGATATGTCATTTTATATGGAAAATGGGTCTCTGCTGTTGTGATTAAGTTAAGGATCTTGACATGAGGAGATTATCCTGTCCTGCCAGGTGGGGCCTGGATACGCTGCAAAGCATCCCTATAAACAGGAGGCAGCAGGCAACCTGACACAGAGGAGGCCACGGGACACCTGAAGATGCTGCCCTGCTGGCCACAAGCCAAGAAATTAGGGGAATGCGGGTCTAGAATGTGGCTGAGGCAGGAAAAGATTCTCCTCAGGAGCCTCTGGAGCAAGGACAGCCCTGCGAACACCTGGAGTTCAGACCTCTGACCTCCCAGTGTGCAGCTTTAAGCTTTAAGCTTTAAGCATGTTTATGGTAATTTGTCAGAGTGGCCATAGGACCCTGATAGGGGCCAACTCCCTCTTGTTCTTTCTAGCTCAGCTCAGACCTCACCTCCTCCAGGGAGCCCTCCCTGTCCATCTGCTCACCTGGCTCTGCTCCCCAGGCAGTCTACATTCCCAGGGCCCTGTTCCCCCCAGCCTGCTGTGTCCCTGTCCACTTCTCTGCTCCGCCGTGAGCTCCGTAACTGAACTTGCATGAGGGCACAATGAACCATCCTGTGCCTGCAAAACCTCCAAAGATGTTAAAACCCGACTACTGCACCAGTGACAGAGTGTAGCAAGAAGCATACTGGACGCCCAGCAGGGTGGCGGGAGGGGTTTTCTCCTTCCCGGCATCCCTGTGGGGCATTTGGTGCCACCCAGTTCTCTCTGCTCCTCCTGCCCTGGAGGCCTGGGTTTTGGCATCTGAGAAGGAGTTGGATCTCCTCTCCGTGTCCTCAGGGGGGCCCTCGCCTGTACTCCTGGGGGTAATAAGGGTGGCAGGACTAGC
This sequence comes from Canis lupus dingo, assembly GCF_003254725.2. NCBI lineage: Eukaryota > Metazoa > Chordata > Mammalia > Carnivora > Canidae > Canis > Canis lupus. The sequence continues at coordinate 58,995,105 of NC_064247.1, read as the reverse complement.
TGTTCTCAGACCTAAGTGTCCACCGCTGGGCTTCCAGGGTAGAGAGAAAGCCCTTATGGCTACAGGGCCATTGATGGCCTCAAAAGTGCAGTCACCTCTGGAGTCAGAGGAAATGGCTCAGACTTGTTAACTCGTGGCTCTTCCAGGACGGCTGAGTCTGGAAAGAATGGCCAGGCCATGCAAAGTTCCCCGCGGAGGAGGGTCTCCGGTCCACTTCCAGACACAGAGGAGCCAGGAGGCCCATGTGAAGAGTGGATGTTCTGGGTCCAGGCTGGCTGGCCCCACCCTACCTGTGTGCATAGATCCTGCAGCCTTGAGGCCGAGGGTGGCAGGAAACTGGGGGGACTGGCAGGCGTGCGGTGGCCAGAGAAACCACAAATCTGTTCATCTCACCAACAGATATTCACTGACAGCCATGTGCAGGCAGTCTTCTGGGCAGGAGAGAAGTAGCAAGGACAAGGACAGAAAACAGGCCTCCTGGAGCTCACACCCCAGTGGATGAAGCCAGACAAGAAACAAAGAACCCTAGTGAGCAAAGAGCATGTTAGCCAGAAATAAGTATGAGGTGGAGAACAAATCGGGGGAGATGCACAGGGGTGTGGATGGTGGGGTGAGCTTGGGAGAATTTCCAAGTTTAGGGTGATGGGGAGCCATCCTCTGAACAAAGAGCAGAGGGAGCCACTGAGGATAAGAACCACAGAGCTGTCTGGGGGCAAAGGGGACAGCCGGGGAGAGGGCTCTGCGGGGGAAGAGAGCCCAGTCCAGGAACGCCCAGGAGCAAAGTGAAGAGGAAATGCCTCCTCTGCACAGTCTGGCCTGGGGCTCTGCAGCTGCCCTGACAGGAGGCTTGAAATCATGAGCTTTCCTGAAATTCAGGTGACCGACTGGTTCAGCTTCCCTGGCCCTCCAGGCTGAGAGCGGGTCCGGGTAGACTTTACAGAGCAGCGTTGGTCCAATCCTGGGGACCCCTCAGTCTGTGTACGAGCCAGCAGCTTCCCGGTGCTGCTAGTAGACGGGGTGAGTAGCACAAACACAATCCCCAACCTAAAAGAGAGCTTTCCCAGGGTGTGAGCCAATTTCAGGGCATTTACGGAGGATTTCCCCCATCTCTCATGCTCCTTTTTTTAAGAGGATTTACTCAAAGCCTGCTTGATGCATATGGATAGCAGAACACAGATCTTGTCCAACCAAGACAAAGTGAGTGTTTCAAATGATGCATCTCCAGGACCCTGTACCCAGAGGAATGAGAGCAGCCAGGCCTGGCTCCGGGGGAGAGAGACCCCTTCCTTTGGGGATGACCTGGTGTTCCTCTAAGACATCTACCTGCTGCAACGCAGAGACGCTGCTTGAGAATCAGGCACCTGCTTCGTGCTTGCTTGGTCTTAGATGCACCCGCAGGTGGGGGGGTTTGGATTTCCCTGCAGGGATGATGCTCAGAAGAGCTTCAGAGTTACAGGGACGTGCTTCTGTTCCTGACATGAAAGCACTTCTGGGTGCCACGGCCCCATCTGACCCTAGGACCAAGGGTCAGAGATTTGAGGAGAGCTGGTCTTCTGGGCTAAGCTGAGGTGGGCAGGTAGACGGAGGGGATTCTGGTGGTCTGGACCCTAAGACCCTGGCATTTGGCAGCTTCAGCAAGGTGAGTCACAACTCACTCTGAAGCCACACCATTTCCACTCAGCTTGTTCAGGTGGCCCAAGGCCACACATCTGGCTGCCTTCACAGGCTTTTGGAGGACAAGGCAAGGAAAGGAAGGGAAAAGAGGATGGCCACTGGGATGTTGTTAACCTCTTCTGGGCTGTAGGATCAGGATCAGCCCTCAGGATGGCTTTATTCTGGTGGTGTGTGACCAGAGCACTTGCGGGGGGCTGGTACCCCAGACCATGCCAGTCACACTCAGGACAAGGTAGACATTTGTCACCTGAGAGTGGGCACCTCAAGCTGGCCTGCCTGCAAGAGGAGAGTCGCTAGGGCAGCCCGGATGGGCTTCGCGGTTTAGTGCTGCCTTTGGCCCAGGGTGTGATCCTGGAGACCTGGGATGGAGTCCCACATCGGGCTCCTTGCACGGAGCCTGCTTCCCCCTCTGCCTGCGTCTCTGCCTCTGTGTGTGTGTGTGTGTCTCTCATGAATAAATTAAATAAATAAATAAATAAATAAATAAAATCTTAAAAAAAAAGAGGAGAGTCACTAATAGTCAAGATCACCCTAGAAAACCTAAAACATACATAAAGCCCCCCGTGTGCGGCTTTGCGTCTACACAGAGTGGGTGGTACGCACATAGGGAGCGTGCTACAGGAAGGATGTGAATCTGTGAAGAGAGTTTCTCCCGACACAATGAGATGTGAGATGCTAGAGCTCGCGCCTTTCCATTTAAACTGCATCTCTGCCCCCCACAGGCATGCGCCTTAGCCTCTCACCTCTTTCTGAGCACACACAGGTGAATTCCTCCAAGATACAGAAATGTAGGTCTGAGGGGCCCTGCCACGTAGACAATGAATTAGTGAAGGGGTGAATGAATGAACCAAGGCCCGTGCCCCCTTCCGAGCTCCTATCTGCTGCCGTGGCCACTGGCTCTGGGCTTCTCACGGTCTAGCACTGTACCCGGGACGGGTGTTCCCTTCCTCAGCGGCACCCACCCAGCCCCGGGTATGGAGCCGGCCAACCAACAAGTGCACACCCAGCTCGGTGTCAGGGTCCAGGGTCTTTATACAAGGTTCCCCATCTGCTTCCAGGTTCCGCTCCTGCTTCCAACCTCCGTCCCTGCTGCTCCCATTCACCCTTCTCCCCCAGCCTTTACCAGCACGTCTCCCCATCCCCCACCTGCCCCCACACCTTGTACCCTCTGACACCGAGTCCTAAGTCCATCCTCTGAGAGCCTTCCTGGCGCCGCCTTGCAACCGTGGTACCCTTGATCCATTCTCCTACAGTGTATTTTTCATTTCCTTTTTACTTCACTAATGACGATACAATGTGTATCTGTTTTCTTGGCAAAACCATGTTCTCCTTAAAAAGAGGGATGTAATGTATCCTCATGTGGCTGGTACCTACATCATGCCTGACTCGAGGGTGGTGCTCAGGGCCCCTGTTGATGTAATGGAATAGTTAGGCTTCTCGGGTAAGAACCAGCCAAAGGCCAGGTGGACTGGAAGGCGGTCCTTCTCCTGAGCCCAGAGAGGGGAGGAGCAAGGATGTGGGCAGTGGTACATACGGCAGCTGATTCCCTCTTCCAGAACCACTGCTGTCGATGACTTTGATCCCAAGGGACAAAATCTCCTCTATTCCATCATCTATATATTTAATTTTTAAAGATCTGATTTTTGGGGGGTGGCTGGGCATTGTAGTAGGTTGGGTGTCTGACTCATGATTTCAGCTCAGGTCGTGATCTCAGTGTTCTGGGATCAAGCTCAGCAGGGAATCTGCTTAGGATTCTCTTTCTCTCTCTCCTTCTGTCCCTCCTCCTTCCCAGGCACTCGCTCTTTCTCTCTCTCTAAAATAAATATAACCTTGTAAAAAAAAATCTGATCTTAATGTTTTTGTGATAATGGGAAAACCCATCACAGTCACACACACACACACACACACACACACACACACACACACACACATCAGGTGTAAAAGAATCCTAATAGTCCGGCAGTGTTTTTAAGCAGCTCACACAACCGATCCTAGCTTTAGTCTGGCGTCTCAACCAGGACCAGTCTTACCTGTCCTTGTTGCTGTCAGGGATTTGGCCAGACCTTCCTCTGGAAATTTCCTGGAGGGTTTCCAGACAGCAAAGAAAAGGAGAGGTAAAACAGGCACGGACAGCATGCAGAGGCAGTCCCAGGATGTGCCACCAGGGGCAGGAGACCAGACGCGTCACCCAGAAACAGACCTGCGGCTCTGCGTAGCCATCTGTGCATGAGCCTTCGGGTTCCTAGTTCCTACTGCCTACTTCCACCTACTTGCCCTTCAGACCCTAACGCAGAGCGGGCACAGCCTGTGTGCCCTCCCGTCCCGTGACCAATGCCAAGCACCCACGTGGAAAGACAACGTCGTTTCTTCCGAGGGCTCCTATACACACCTGAGAGAACTCCTTTCTTGTCTCCAAAACGAATAGATGCATCTCCAACTTATATTTATTCAAAACTAGGAAACTACATTCTAAATCTCTTTCTATCATCTGATATTCTTCTCTTTGCTTTTGGAAGATGTGTTCGGGGAGGGGGGAGGTTGGGAGGGTCCAGTGGAAACATTTGTTTCAGCCCAGATTGTGGAATTGGTGAAAGTAAAATATTTATATTCTTCATACCCGGCTTGTTTTTCCTGTTTGCCTTCAAAATAAGAGGTCAGAGCCCCCATGAGTGAACAGATTGTTGACTTCGATGCCTGGAAACACCCAAAATATCTCCCATTAAGGCCCCCTGTTCCACTCCCTTTGTTCTGCCTGGGCGGAAGAAGCTGTCTGTGTTCCAGAAACAGAATTTCAAATTAGATTATTTGAATGAAATCAGCAGCTGTTGATTCAGAAGAAGTGAAGGGCCGGTGTCATCAAATCCTTGATCAAGAGGAGATCTCAAGAGAACATCTGCCCCTGTCTCCTACACAAACCGGCGGGTGCCGGGGCTAAGCCCAGCAGGACAGATGGGCTACATTCTCTCACTGAAGGTCTCTGGGGACAGATGCCACAAGCTCCCAGGCACCTATGGCTGGCTGTTTATAGAAAGGTTTGTTTGAGTTGAGTTCCTGGGCATAAAGCTTTCAGGGAATACTGTTTGCATGGAAAGAGAGTCTTTCCTGCCTAATTCCTGGAAACGGCTCAGGATCCACAGAGAAGCATTCATACAAGGGGCCCTGCAAGTGAGCCAAGGGGCCTTCAGGTGGTTCTCAGAAGTGTTCATAGTCAGGGTTTCAGGGGCAGCCCTGTGATGGTTAACTCTGTGTGTCAACTTGCCTGGGCCAGTGCCCAGATATGTGACCAAACATTATTCTGGATGTTTTCAGGGGGGTGTTTGGGGATGACATTAACATTCAGATCAGTGGACTTGAGTAAAACATATTGCCTTCTGTAATGTAGGTGGGCCTCATCCAATCAGTTGAAGGGCTGACTAGAACAAAAGGCAGACCTCCTTGAGCAAGAAGGAATTCTGCAGGACACTGCCCTCAGACTTCATCTGCAGCATGGGCTCCCCCTTGTCCTTTGGACCTGGATTGCGCCTCTTTCCTGTTTCTCCAGCCTACCAGCCTCCTCCATCAGATTTTGGACTTGCCAGCCTGTGCCATCACATCACATAGGCCAATCCTTTAAAATACATCTTTATCTCTACATGAACACATCCTATCATTTCTGTTTCTCTGGAGAACTCTGACTAATACAAGTCCCAAGACATGGGGGAGGGATGGGGAGGATGGGTGAAAAAACCCAAAGCCAGAGTATTTTATATGTCCCAGAAAGTAATCCTTTGGTTTAAAAGATGATTTATATTTTTATATTTTTTATATTTCAGCCTGAGCATTTTCCTCCTCTTCTGATATTTGAGAATGCATCGTGACTGTGGGATGATCCACTCAGTTCTGCGTCCGGAAGGTCCTGCCGCCGTCCTTGCTCTGCCACCCACGAATGGACCCCACTGCCCGTCTCTTGCTGTGACTGCCACAGTGTGTCCTGGGTCTTGCTGTAACTGCCACAGTGTGTCCTGGGGTCTTCCCAGTGACTTCCACATTTCCTCCTCCTCTGACAGCCAGGAGACTTTTGTCACCCCTAAAATTTAAATCTAATCATGCCCAAGCTTAACCAGCCAGATCACGAAGTCTGGCTGGAGGATGGGGAGCTGGTGACTTGGATTACGTTCAGGCTTATACTCCAAAGCTTCCAAGAAGCCATGTGAAGAATGTTCTATTACTTCCCTTGTGCTGTATTTGAGATCCGGAGCTCCAGACCCAGCCGTGCTATGTATTTCCCCACCTTGCTCACTATACTTTCAATACTCAAGTCCAATTTTTCCAAGTGCTTACAGAACTTCTTCTTACCTTAGGGGCATAGACACATTTTGCCCCCTCGGTGGGTCATTACTCTCTGTCTCCATCCTTCTTCCACAGAGAGCTGAGGTCCAGACAAGTTCCTATTTCTCTTATCTAGTCTTACATCACCATGTACTTTTTCTTCATTGTTCTTATGAAATTTCCAATTTTGGGGGGTTTTTGTGGTATTTATTTGTTATCTTTAACAAATATTATTTGTTTAACAATTATTATTTGTTACTCTTTACCCCACTAAAGAGTAATCTAGTGGACAATTTCTGGCTCAATTATTACTATATTCCCAGGCCAGCAGGGTAACTACCGTGTAGTTCGTGCTCAATAAATAATTGCTTGAGCTGAAAATCATGAACCTCTAGCTCTCTAAGGGCCTCATCACCAGTGTGATCAAATAAAGCAGGATTTTCTCACTAAATTTTAATTTTTACTTTTTTTCATTATAATTTTAATTTTAAAACTGGGGCATATCCAACTCTTGATTTTGGCTCAGGTCATGATCTCAGGTCAAGCCCTGTTTTGGGCTCCACGCTCAGCAAGGATTTTTTTTTTTTTTTTTCTCAGCAGGGAATCTGTTTGAAGATTCTCTCCCTCTGCCCCTTCCCACATTCATGAACTCTCTGTCTCTCTCAAAATAAATAAAATAAATCTTACCCAAAAAACTTAAGTTTTTGAAACCAATTTTTACTAGCAAGTAAAGGGAACACTCAATTTTGCTAGGAAGTGGTAGCTATTTGTCATTTTTTTGGACTGCCTTGCAACTGAGCCCCATTCCTATGTGGAGAATTCTCCACTTTTATGGGGTTTGATGGGAAGCTGAGTTACTTCCCATTAGGAAAGCTGAAAATGCCAGCTATTCATACCACCAAGGCTTCCCCAATCAGATGTCCTCACCTGACCTAGGACTGGGGGTTCACAGTGCCCAGGAAGGACGAGGTGAGGACTCCCTGTGCGGTGGCCCTTGTAGCAAACTTAAGTTCCAGGAGTGGTGACAGCGGCAATGCTACTGGTGATATTCAGTACTAGGGACCCTGACAGTGTATGGTGAAGCAAATGGTGTTCAGCTGTGGTGTCCTTACTGGAGTGAAGAACCAGAGTGGAAATGTATGGGACCAGAATAAAGACACAGGAGAAAAAAACTGATGAATCATGGGGCCCTGGACCACTGAACCTCAGTGGACTCCTGGAGAGTGGAAGCACCCCTCCTCCCCTCTCTGCAAGGTTCATATCTTGCTTGAAGATGCCACTATGACTGCCTGAGGACTGGTGTGAGAAGCCATGTCTACTTGCACTCACGCTCCCTTTCCCCAATCCTTGCACTGCAGGATATCCTTGGTGGGACCAATTACAAACTAAAATACCAAGAGAATTGCAAGATTTTATTCATTTACATCAGAAAAAAATATGTTGCACCCCTACTCTGGATTAATAATGAGAAGGCCCACAAAGAGACATAAAGTACAGAACCAATTACATGTCAGGTTGAAGGCATACAAATATTCAACATGTTGTTTGATTTTAAATATACTGTCTGGTGATTTTAAAATGTGGTAAATATCTAAAGAATAGTAAGCAATTCATAACCACAAAGATTGTATCTGGGGATGAGGGAAGTGGGGTATACTAGATACCGAAGTGTCTGTCCAAGCAGAGGAGAACATAATATTGAACAGGCTGATTTTTTTTTTGTCCTAATATGTGTGCATGTATCAGAGATTTTGATTGTAATGTGCTAGGTCAAACCTCTGGAAATTGTTCTGATTATTTGCTGAGTTGGTTGAATAAAGCCTGGACCCAACATTTCACCAGAGGCTCACACTAATGAAGTTGGGGTGCCAACCTTCTTTTGATTACTGCAGAGGAAGAAATCCAAGATGAGAAAGATTAAAATACTGGAGTGGATTTATCACCCCCTCTCTGACTCCTTAATTATGTTCTACAGGAGGGCTCCGAGCACTGCCTTCACCAGAGCACTGAGAAATACTCTGCGGATGGAAGAGCTGAATCTAAAAGAACTGCAGCGGGGGTGTCTGTAGGCTGGAGGTGTAGACTGGCAGAGACGCTGAAGCTGATCTAGGCTTTCTGATTTGAGTAGGAATTCTAGGGTCCTGGGGGGCAGGAGGCACAATACCATCTCACCATTTGGGCAACGTGGATGTGGTTACAATCGTAGGCACAAGAGGAGTAATTGGAACTGCAGAAATGGTCAGCCGTACATACGCCATTGGAGGAAGCTCCCTGAGACCGCGCCCAGGCCCTCATTTTATTTGTATGTACTGATAAACACAACCAGAGCTGAGCTGAAGTGATGTGGTCTCAGCCCCTGACCCAGTCCCCTGACCTCACTCCACAGGCTCAGGTACTCTTGAAGGAAGACCCAGCTACACACACTCGAGGATGCATCTGGGAATAATCTCACAGATAAGAACAATGAATGTTTCTCCTGGTTCTCTCCTAAAAAAGGCCAACAGCCTTGTAATAGGTCAGCTATGGATTGAAGAAGGGAAGCACTCAGCCCTTCAGGGACTATTGCAAATGGACCAAGGTCACACCCGTCATGGGTAGAGTAGTAGGGGGATCAGGCGACATGTGGAGAGTTACTCCTATCCCATTCTGGATGCCCAGAGGACCCTTGAATCAATCCAGTTTCCAAATGTCTAATTGGAAGAAGCACATTAGGGACAAAATTCCCACACTGTCTTATCGATCTGTGATGTGAAAGCCATCGCTGTAAGAGGGACCAAGTGGAAGCAAAGTAACTGCTCATGAGATTTCGTGATCCTCAAGCCACCAGGTGGAACATTTAAAAATATACTGTGAGGTTGGCTCAAGTGGTAGATCTTGACGGTGAAGGAGAAATAAGTGGTAGATAAACAGTGGCGAGAGGGAGGGTGTGGAATTCGGGGGAGCCCTTGAGTGCCTCCTCAGACCGCCAAGCCTAGAGGCAATCGTCAGTGAAACCTGAATCGTCAATGATAGAGCTATATCGCTGTTGGGCCGCTTCTCTGAGGGCTCAGAACCCTCAGAACAAAGGACTAGACTGTGCCACCAAGAGAAGAGCCAGGGTGGCTTAATGCTGGTGGAAAGCAGTGGGAATGGGTAGTGGGAGAGGGAGGGGTCACAGATAGAAGCTACTGCCTCTTCATGAATCACAGGCGTGAGGACCGGGCACACACTCACGTCTTCTCACTTCCTGACTCATGAGTATATGCTTCATGATAGGTTTTTTGGGGTTTTGATTTTTTTTTTTTTTTTTACTAATTTTCCTCTTCTCTTTCCATGTATGTCCGTATTATCTACAGGGTCTGTTGGGGGTGATTCTTTTTGTGGTTTAGACCACAGGCTACAGAAGATCCATATTAGAGCATGCTTGAACTTGGAAGAGGATGCAATGATCAACAGGACTTGGAATCGTCCTTTATTTTCTTTTTAAAGGGGGTGAGTCTTCTGCTGTATCAGAGAAAGATGCATTAGTTTGGAGCATTGTCTTAGAGTCTTAGAGGCACAGGGGTGGGATGAAGGGTTCGTGCTGATGTCGAGCAGCCGCGCAGTCTCTGTAGTGGATGTAGCCTTTTTTCCCTGCTGCTGAGCTTCTGAACTTTCTTTCTGAGAGTAAGAATTTCCCATTATGGGTCCCGGTGGGAGGCTGCAATGAGAGAGCAGCCCTTCTGAGTTGCCGCCTGGGCATTTTATGGCGTAACAATCCCACTCACACCCACAGTCTCAGTATTAAAGACCCGAGCTTGGGATTCCTGACACAAGTTCCCACCTTGCTTTTCCCAGGGCATCTTTAGAAATGACCACTAGGTGCTTGCAACCCCACTCGCTCTCTCATTCTTGCTCACTCATGACCGGGACGGAGGACTGTTCTTTCCTCCTGCTCATTGAGCCTCTGTTTGGGGACTTGTAAGAAACAACCCTGTGACTTTACTTCCTGTGTGTGGGTGTATTAAAACTCTGTCTTCAATCAAGCTGGCCTCAGGGTTTCAATTCCTCAACGTGGGAGCTCTGCTGCCAGGGGGTGTCACCTGCCAGCCCCAAGTGGGTGGCATATGCTTCTTATTCAGCAGGTCATAATGGGCATGTTCCTAATTTAACACACAGCTCCAGGCTTTCTAGCACACAGGCAGAGACGCCTTTCATATAGAGGCAGACATTGACAATTTAACCTTCCGTATGGCACCAATACATGACCTAGAGTCTACCAACGATAAGCATTTATGCAGACATTGAGTGAGGAGCTGGGGCATAGGAAAGAGGGTAGAGGCAGGGGTCATCTGAGGAAGGAGAAGGTTGCCAGAACTTTCCCGAAACACCAGCAGTACAGTGTTCATGGCTCCAGGGTCCGGCATCTCACTCTCGTGGATACTGCAAACTTCAACAGCTCCAGGCCAATGCCAGGTCCTCCCCAGCAGCTCCATAGTACCAACATGTGTGTTGTCCTTGACTCCAAAGTGCTGGCCTGCTTCTTCATGCCTCTATTTTTCCATGAGCTGCCCAGTCTCCTTTGAGCAAACCCCTTTGTGCTGAAACCATCGCAATATTAGTTTCTGTTGCTTGTAACTAAGAACCATGGCCACTACCAGGGGTGAGCAACAGGTGACATCCCATCCCACAAACGGAAACTTACATTCCTTCACAACACAACTGCAAGCCAAGGACATCTGTGTCCTTAATGATGAAATGAGCCAGGAGGGCCTGGAGGCCTGAGATCAGTTAGTCACTATTTTTGTTTGTTTATTTGTTTGTTTCATCAAAAGTTAATGTCCCTTTCTAGGAGTTAGGCACTGACTAGGCAGTCTGAATTGTTTTTATCTTTTCCCCAAAACTTTCTTTGCAATAAATATCTGAGAATGTATTCAGCAAGAAGGTGATATTGAAAATAGGGATGAGAGCCCTATGGTTCTGTGTGTATGTTTGGGAAGTTGTCAGGGCTGCCTCTTTCCATGATGTGTAGGTGGATCTGGTCTGCTATCCCAGTGCCCTTTATACCGATGATGAGGCTGGCCATCCCTCAGAATCACTCCATGAGTTGTCTAGGAGCATGACATTCTACCTGGGGCGACCTCTCAGAGGATGGGAGGGCAGTGCTCCTCTCTAGGAGATGCTGAGAAGCTGTCAGTAGAAAGCCTGAAGAGATTAGCAGCAACCATTCATGGGAATTAGCTGATACATTCATCACATAGCATGCCCAGATGGAGCACAGAGAAAGTTGGGAAGCTGTGTAGGGGTTTGTTTGCTTGATTCACTGGTGATTAAGGAAAAAAAGGTACAAACTGAGTTTTGAGTCCTTAAGCCAGAATCTTCCAAACCAGTTTTCCCAGAACACTTCATCAGAGGAATATTAGCAATTATTACAAAAGTAAAGGCTCGGTGATCAAACATGTTCAAGTATCTCCTCTGTAGCTACAATTCCATGCCCAGGTTCCCTCTGCCTCCCTAACTCTAGGCTGTTTATAGGGAGACTTTGGTTGTCTTCTCACCTCTGGATGGTTCATTGGTGTGTCAACTTGACTAGGGCACAGTACTCAGCTATTTAGTTAAATACTATTATAGATGTTTCTATAAAGTCCTTTTTTATTGGAGTGATTAATGTTTAAATCATTAGACATTGAGCAAAGCAGATGACTCTCCATAGTGGGTGGGCCTCATCGAATCAGTTGAGGACCTTCAGTAAAAGACTGAAGTTCCATCAAGGGATGGTGAGTTCTGCTTCCAGACTGCTTTTGGATTTGAACTGCAGCATCAACTCTTTCCTGGGTCTCCAGCTTGCTGGTCTGCCCTGTATATTTTGAACATGCCAGCCTCTGCAATCATGTGAGCCAATCCTCAAAATAAATCTCTCTCTCTCTCTCTCTCTCTCTCTCTCCCCCTACACATACGCGCACACACACACACACACACACACACATACATCCTACTGGTTTTGTGCTCTGGGAGCACTGATTAATATAATCTCTACCACTCTTTCCTCAGGCCCCTGTCTTGGACATCCAATCCTACCATCTGACAGAGCCTGCTCTTCCTGAGCTCACTAATGACCTCCATATTGTCAAAACAACAGTGGCTTTTATCTCTTTATCTTATTTGAACTGTCAGCAGCATTTGGCTCATTTGGTGCTTCCTCTCTCTTGAAATTTGTATCTTCCTTACCTTCATGATCCCATACTCTTCTAGGTTTTCTCCTATCTCATGGGAAGTTCTTATACAGTCTTCTGTTAGTTCTTCCCTCTGTGACTGGCCCCAAAATTTTGGAGTGTCCCAGAAATTAACTACATACTCTTCCAATTTGACACCACCTTTTGTTAAGATTGATTATTTCTCTTGTTTCATTGATGGTTTTCTTCTTGTGGCTTCTGACACCACACATTCTCCTGGTTTTCACCCTACATGAATGGTTGCACCTTCTCATATTGGGTTTTTCCTCTTCTCCACAGCTCCTTGTAGTGACAGTACTGAAGAGCTGACCCTGGTTCTCTTCTTATGTCTATTCACTCCCTAGGTGATCAATGTCATGGTTTGTGCAACTCTGTATTTACATCTGCAGGCAGGACCTCCTCCAGAAGTCCAAATCCATATAACTGACTCTCTGCTCAATCACCATACATTTGCACATTCAGACAGAATCCTTCCCCTAACTCTAGATTTATGTACCCAAAGCCTTGATCTGCATCGCTACTTGAACATCTAATATCTCACATTCAACATGTCAAGACTTAACTTCTAACCCCTCTACTTCCCCCAAACTATTTTCATTCTGCCCTTCTGGTTTCTGAGGCCATGGTTGGAGGGCCCTCGCCTCAGAGTTCATCCCTAAAGAAGACTCTCTTTCTCTCATACCCCACATACAATCTCTCTGGCTCTCCCTTTAAAATATGCCCACATGCTCCACACCTGGCTAGACAAGCTTGTTTTGGATGATCTTCATATAACACAATTTCTGTACAAATAATTTTGTACGGAAAATTTCTTTTGTGTAGAAAATTCAGGGAAAAAAATGTATTTAAAAGAAACATGAGTTTGAAGGCATCCGAGTGCAATCAAGGTAGTGGGGACGTGTGGGAACACCATCCCAGGGAGCAGTCCATCTCAGGGAGGAGAGCCAAGAATCTGGCATGGCTTTTCTGCTTGAAGCACCTGCTGACTTGATTGAAGGGGGCTGAAGGCTAAGAAGCCAAGCAGAGCTTTTTCACAGGGGTGGGCGGGTGAGGGACTCTCACCGCTGTCAAGCAGGATATGTCCCAGTGAGCATGTGGGCATCAAGCTAGGATGCAGGAAGTGCTGTGTCCTGAGAATGAGAGCAGACCCGAAATAGACTCATCACCCACGCCCCCAAAAGAAGAAGGGGAAAAGAGAGAGCAGGAAAGCAACAGTAACAACAAAACCATAAAACAAACTTCAAACCCACACTCCAGAGAACAGGACTTAAGGCAGTGCTGCTTTTTCTATGATGGCATTTGATGATTTATTAGCACAAGTCCTGACGCTGAAAAACACAGATCTTGAGAGATTCACAGGGAGATAGATTCACAGGGAGATAAAATGGAAATCCAGGACCTTCCAACCATGAGAGGCCCTACTAAACCCAATTGGCTCTCAATGTCTTATTGCTTTAAAAAATGCGAGAATTAAATGAAAACCAAGAGAAAAACAGACAATAGAAACAAACCCACAGTGATACACAGATGCTGAGATTTCAGACACATACCTTCAAGTACCTGTGATTAATATGTTCAGGAAACTGAAAAAAAAAAACACACAAGACATAGGATTTTGGCAGTAAACTGGAAGCTATACGATATAAATCAAAAGGCAATCCTGGAACTTAGAAATAAACACTCACAAATTAAGTACTTAGACACAAATGCAATGGAAAATGGGCAAAAGGTTTAAATAGGCACTTTGCAGACGAGGATATCCAAATCGGTCCATTAAACATGAAAAGATGCTCAACCTCATTAATCACCAAGGGAATGAAAATTAAAGTCACAAGAGATTACTACCACAGGCTAGCCAGAAAAGCTAAGGTTAAAAAGCCTGATGATTGTGAATGAGAAGAAACCCTCTTGCCTTTTTGGTTGGAAAACAGTACAACTGCTTCGGAGATGTGTTTGGTAGTGTGTACTGACATTGAGTACATGCACAGCCTATGGCACAGCCACTTTGCTCCTAGATATGTACACAACAGAACTGCATGAGCAAAATGTTGTCACGGCATTACTCATCGTAGCCAAAATAGGAATCAACCAAAATGACCATCAGCTGCAGAATGCATAAATTCGTTGTGGTATATTTGAACATTTAAATGAAATTAAACATTCCCATTGAACACGAGAAGCAACAAAATGCATGAATTCTTTTTGGAATCAACAACTGGATGAACTTTGCATGATGTTGAACAGAAGCAGCCCCACGGAGGAGAAGGCATAGTGTCTGATTCCATTGTGTAAATGCAAAAGCAGGGAGACATAGTCTACGGCTTTATAGCTCAGGTATTGGCCGCCCCCAGGAAGTGGATGGTGGGGTGGGTGATGGAACGGTGTGCCGGGAAGACTTTCCGGACCTGAGAGGTAAACGTGAACATTTCAGTTCATGATAATTCATCGAGCTGTGTGAGCTTACACAGGGTTTGCACAATATGAGCACACATTTAAGCATAAAATGTTGATTCAAAGGAAAAATAACATTGATCTGGAAGTCTTCCCCTTCATCAGTCTCCTTGCTCCTCTGTCCCAAGTCCTTGTCACCCCCCACCTGGGTTTCTGCAATGGCCTCCTGACAGCTTCTCCGCTCTCACCTTGCCTCCTGCAGTGTTCTTCACAAGAGCGCAGCCAGAGTGGTCCTTTCAAAACCTAAATCCCATGCTTCACGGCTGGGTCTTTCCTGCCTTTCTGACCCCATTTCAGACTGCTCTGTCCTCTACCCGTTCCACTCCCGCTGTTCAGAGTTTCTTTCTGTTCCTTGAATATATCATACTCAGTCTCTTTGCGGGACATTTGCACAAGCTGCTCCCTCTATGTGAAGTGTCCTTTGCCCCACTGTCCCTTGGTCATATTGCTGTCACTGAGCCCTCAACCGAAATCCCCTCGGAGTCCTGCCTTGATGCTGTGATCTAAAGTAGCCCCTACCCCCGTCACTCTGTCATTTCCCTTCTCTGCACTGCTTCTTTCACTCATGTACACCTTCCTCCTTCCTCTTCTTGCCCTACTCTCCTTCTTTCTTCACACCTGCTCACTACTAACGAGACCTGAGACCTATAGAACAGCATACTTTGTCTTACTCCTGAGTGATCCCAAACACCTCAAAAGATGTTTTGCATATATATAAAAACATAATAATTAGGTGTGAAATGAATTAGGTTTGGAAAACACTGCCCACTATTCCTCTGTCTTGGAGAGCCCTAATTTACATGAGCATATTAATGTTTCCGAGAAGTCCTACAGTGAAAAAGAAACCTCTGTAACTTTCACTTACTATTTCTAGCCTTTGTTGGACATAAGACACTAGTTCTGCCTTATGCCTATTAATGCCCACTTTCAGAAATACTACCTCAGAGGGTATGCAGCTTTCATCATTGAGAACTTCCTCGTGGCAAACACTGGGCTGGCCTTCACATGCTCATTATCTCCACGACAATCCCAGAGGCTGGGCAGCTTCAAATATGAAGACGCCGAGGGGTGCCAGATTGAAGTGGCCCCATGTGATATGGGCAGACGTGATGAAGCTGGACGGCTCCCCATGGCTACCTCGCTGCAAGTCTTGCCCTTGATCCCTTAGTTGGGTGAACCCAATGGAAAATCCCAGCCCAGTGCAGAGCCTGACTTCACATCAGGTTCTGCCTGCCTGGGAGTAGAGGGAGTTGACGGATGGCTGAGATTAGGGCTTTCTGGAGAAGGTGAGACCTCTGCTTCACTTATACATCTGCATCCTTGTGATGCTCCCCAAGTCATGGCCTTGGGACAGATTTCCCTTTACATTTTTAAAGCCACAAAATTGCATTTTATGAAGCTCTTGGCCAAACCAAGAGGAAAAGATGTCAAGACTTAACAAATCCCCAGTTTACCCAAGGGGATAATTTATTAGGTCAGCAAATTAGCTACAGAAGTCTCTCATGCCACTAATTAGGGGACATTCCAGAGCCATTTCTCTCACTTAGGCTTCAATCCTTGCACTGCACCAGCTGTTGGTCAGCATCTGCTCCCTTCCCAGAGTTTGTCCAGAAGTGAGAGACAGGCCCAGAACAATGCTGCCATTCACAGGTACCATTTCCCAGGGGAAATGCCCCTGGTGGCACAAATGGGATTTCTCACAAGACACATGATTTCTCTGACGGTGACAACTGTCTCTTTCTTCCCCTTTTCTAACCTGCTCATCTATAAAATAACAGTGATGAATCAGCTCTCCTCAAATTTTACTATCTTATGGGTCCCCTTGAGTCTGAGATGATGGACAGGAAGCAAAAATGTCAAGTCCTTCTAGAACCATGGTGAACACCAGTAGAGACCCTACCACAGAGGCTCCCTTGCTCTGATGAACTGAGAAGGCCCCCTCAAGGTCTGGGTCACCAGCATTGGTGACATTTGCTGTGAGGGCTGGCTTCTACTCACTGGTTGTCAGTTGTGCCTGCCCATCCCTCCCAATTTATAAAAACCATAATTATCTCCAAATATTGCCAAATGTCTTCTGGGGGACCGAATTGCTCCCAGCTGGGAACTGCTGATCTAGATTAGTGAAGATTCTGAAATATGTGATATTTTAAAATAAATGGAGATGAAAAAATAAAGAAAGAAATGGAGATGAATTAGTCAAATACTGAACTACCAAAATTAAGTGTTTCCCTTCGATGCTTATGTTGATAAAAAAATATTCATTTCTTCAATCGGCAAGTAACTTAGAGTATGAAGCATCGTGCCAGTCCCGGGTCCTCATCAGGTCTCTGCTTTACAGTCTGGTAGAAACCAGCTAAGATAAATTGGTAATTGGAAAATCAATTATAGATAAAATAAACGGAGTGTCCCTCAGGCCCTGGGAAGAGGCTGCTAGCTCCAGGGAGCTGAAGCCCTCTCTGCAAACTGCCTTCATTTGCCATAGCTTCTATCCATGTAAATTATCATACATTTCAGATCAGATGTGGGTACATACAAATAAGTCTCTCTGTTAGCTCCAGTTTCCTGGCAAAACAAGCTGAGA
The DNA here is from genome assembly GCF_003254725.2 of Canis lupus dingo. Taxonomy (NCBI): domain Eukaryota; kingdom Metazoa; phylum Chordata; class Mammalia; order Carnivora; family Canidae; genus Canis; species Canis lupus. The sequence continues at coordinate 58,977,900 of NC_064247.1, read as the reverse complement.
ATGGCCTCTGAGCAACTGAGGACTCATCTGACACCTAGCGTGGCCTCGTAAGAATCCCTCTGGGAGATTCAGGCCGGGAAGCAAGAGCAGCAACCGAGTGCTCTGAGGTTTAAAATGACATGGTCAAAGGGCCCGGCATTTCCTATTGGGATCAACATCTCTACCTTCCTTGTGCTTTACTAACAAAGGGATATGTCCTACTTTTGAAAACATACTTCAAAAGAATTCTACAGCTTGCATATTAGGGTAGGGCATGAAAGGGAGGTGGGGATAGTTGTATTTTTCCAATAAAACCTGTTTTTAGAAGGAAAAGAAAAAGTAATTTAGTGGTGTGCACTTAACAGAAAAAAAGAAAGACAATTCCTCCCAACAAATCTGTAAAGTTGTCTCAGATACCATCTTCCAGTGGAAACGGGGTCATCACCCGTTAGACAGGAGGTGTGACACTCAGCCTTCGGTGCACATGTTTTTAGCTTGGACACACCAGCCCTCGGTGGAGTGAGTCCCTGAGCTTCCCCACCACCGGTCACTCCCCACATCTGCCCACCTTCATTCGTGATCATCATGGTGCCCACCTCCCAGTCCTGATCAGAACTTTCTCCAGCATCAGGTCAGAACAAAAAACATCAAACGTCAGCACAGACAAAAATCAACATTGGTCAAAACATGGAAAATGTCAGCATATCAGAAAGCTTGATGTGCGTGCAGCACACACAACATCCTCTTCAAACTTTGCCACTGATGAAACGCCCTTGTGGGACCCTCCACCCAACAGAATTGGCATCCAAATGCAAAAGATTAGCGAAAACTCTGAAGAGAGCATTCTGGACTTCTCACACACCTGCCTGTCCAGGTGGGTCCGTTCTGTGAGCTTGTCCTACGGAGGCTCTGTGGACTCCTGTCCTCTCCCACTGGTGTGGAGGTCATGCTCCCCAAAAGTATGCTGGGCAGCAAAACTGAAGTTTCCAAGATCGAGGCCCCATAGACCTAGGAATGAGGGCAAATTCTGGCATTCCTATTGCTCTTTCCACCCTCAGGGTATCGGCAGGGGTGGGCGAGGTGCATCAGAGTCTCCAGAGGTGGTGAGAGCGGTGGGGTGAGGAGACCGGGCCCTACACCCAGGCTGCCTTCCTCCGTCACCCGCACGAGGATCGCTGCAGAATTGAGGGCAGTTATCACGGCTCCGCATGAACCACGCTCGTGGCCAGGGAGGCAGAAGCAGGAGCGGGAGCCGCCGCGAGGGTCTTCGTCCCCGGACCCAGCAAGCACTGTTGCTTTCTCCCCTGAGACACAATTGTCTTTGTTCTGTTCGCTTGTTCACTTTGAGTCCCTCTCCAGCATTAGTAGGACACAAAGAGTAGAAAATAATTGTTTTTATGCGCCAAAGTCATCTTTAACGCTGAGCATAATAGGAATACCTAACACCTGCATTGCCTGTTAAGTACCAAGCACCGTTCTAAGTGCTTCTTAGAAACTATAAATTCTAACAGACGACCGCTCAGTGGATGCCCTTAACTGCCAGTTTCCTGGCACAGACAGCCCCGGGACAGCCTGTCAAGTGGACATAGCCGAGGGGATGCCTCAGTTCACCTCAGTTCCTACTGGTGAGGGAAAACCCCATCTTGGCAGGAATGGCTGGGAGGTGAGAGGTGAAGATTTTTAAGTTCGGGGTCTGATTTGGGTCATGGAAGGCGAGCTTTTCAATGCATAGACCTGACTGGGCCATTTGGACCTGGGGGACACAGCCAGGCCAGGGGCTGGCCCAAACTTTGATGATTAAACAGTCATTTGGTGAATAAGTGGATTTGCTCAGGTGAACGACGATTGCCCTGAGAATGAGGCTCTTTGCCCACGTGAGCAAACCATTGTTCAGCGAAGTCGAATTTCAGGATGTTGATGAAACTGATGATTCTGTGATTTACTCATTGACAGAAATGTCTTCCTGGGCAAGAATTTCATGGGACAAATAATACGTGGTGCTGATAATTAAGTCATGGATCTGTCAGTGTCTCGGTTCTCGACCATCTTTTGCGGTAGGTGCTATTATTGCCCTTCATTTTACCACTGAACAAAGTAAAACACAGAGACGTTAAGTAACTTGCCCAAAGCCACACAGCCAGTAGGCAGCTGAGCCAGGATTTGAACCCTGGGCGGCCTGGCTCCCCAGCCCATGTCCTTCATTTCTACATTATCTGCTATTCATAAAAACAAGCCCAAAAAGTATGCTGGAGAAACAGAAGCCAGAGAAATCTGCTCTCCATGAAGCTCACAGTTTAATTAGAAATAACAAGAGTTGTCACTCAGCAAGTCAGGTGACAGGGGATCTCTTCTTTCCACTCTGGCGAGATGCCCCTGCCCCAGGGTGGCAGGAGAGCAAGGAGGATGATTGCCTCCATGCACTTTTGTTGAAGGGAGCTACACCGAGTCCCACAGAGATGACACCTGCGGAGTGAAACACTGGGAGCCTCCACATTCGTAAACGGTGCTGCCACTCCAGCATGGAGACTGGTGAAGTAGAAACCAGGGCCCGAAAACACACCCTGTCTAGCCCACACCGAGCTCCAGCACATGCTCAGATGCATTAGAGCCATGTCTTCTCTCACAATTCAGAGGTTCACGCACATGAAACCAGCACCCTCCAGGTAAGTCTGCAGGGCCAGGCTGAAAGGGTGGGTGGTGGGGAGCTGGTCTGCTCAGAGAAGAAAGTTCTGACTGGCAGAGAGAGAGAGAGAGACCGGGTGTGTGAAGGGAGTGGGAGTTTGGACCTGTCCAAAGAGGCAATGAGGAGCCACAGAGGGTTCTGGAACAAAGAGACGCTTGGCAAGGAAGGCCGAGACCCACAATATCAGGAAAGCAGTGAAGCAAACTGCTGACGGGCACGACGTACATGACCTGCAGAATTGCTTGCTCGAGAGGCAGCAGATCCTTGGTAAGGGATTCAGGGAATGAAGGTTTAACTCAGACCCATTGGGCGGTAGTTAAGCATTATTTCTGCTATGCTCTCACCTCCGTATGGAAGCCAGTTCATATATGATCTCCCCGGGAGAAGGAATCCGCTGAGCGAGGGGCTTTGTCCTCAGACGCAGCCTCGAGCTGGCGCATACAAGGAATGCTACCTCCCCCATATATAAAATCGATTCTATTCTATATTCAAAGGCCCCTAAACATGAGAGGAGCAATCTGTCTTCGTTTATGGCTGTGGGAGGTGGAAAGAAAAGCTGCCATATTAAATAACCCCACGGTGAGGAGGCGAAGGTCATTATCACAAGGTGTATAACCCTCCGGAACCCAGCCAGCTGGCTGGGGCTGACAGAGCTACACTAGGGCAGGCAGGTGGCTGTGAAGGGTGGAGGGGTCCTTCCACAGTCTACACCCCTCCCGGCCCCCCACTGGGGCTGTGCCAAGTGGCAGCGAGGGGCAGGATGCTGCAGCTGAATTATGTACCCCCTCAAATTCATATCTTGAAATTCTAACCCCCAGTAGCTCAAAACATGACTGTGTTTGGAGATAAGGTCTTTACTGAGCTAATCAGGTTTAAATGAGGCCCCTGGGCTGGGCCCTGATCCCATGTGACTGATGTCTTCATGGTAAGAGATCAGGACACAGACCCACACCAGGGATGAGCATATGAGGACACAGGGAGAACAGGGGACCCAGGTGCCAGGGAGAGAGGCCTCCGGAGGAACCTGCCCTGTGCACACCCTGATCTTGGCCTTCTGGTCTCCGGAGCTGTGAGACAGTACCTTTCTGCAGTTTGAAACCCCTGGGTCTTCGGCCGGTGGCGCTCTGTTCTGGTGACTCCAGGGAAAATGATACGATGTACACGTAAGTCTGCATCCCATGCCTGAGGCCAGCAAAAGGTCATTCGGCTGGTGACAAATTAGCTACTCACAACACGGACAGTCAAAATTAATAAAACCTCTCATTTCCAAAGACTAGTTGTTTAAAAAGGGGTAAAATACTTTATGAGACCTTGTATAAGTCAGTTTTTCATAGGAACCATCATAGACTTTTAAAAGCTGTTCTGTTCTCCTCTCTGCCTTTGGCTCTGCGTCAGCCAAGCCCCCTTGTCTCGTATGTTCTTCTGCAGAATCCTTGGGACCCTCCCTGCTGAGTCCACACTCACCCAGGAGAATGGGGCCCGCCTAGACCTGTTTATTCATTGGGAGGGTGAAGCCGACCAGACACAGGGAAGATGAAAACTCCAGATGAGGAACAATCCTATAACTTCTGCTCCATACTCCTCCTACTAGATCTACTGCTCCATCATATTCGATGAGCAAGGTGTGTGCAGACCATCGTGTGTGCATTTTGTTTAGGTGAACTGGCCCTCCAAGTCTCTGCTCTCACCTGAAAAGTGAACCAGTGAGTCAGAGCGCTCAGGCCAGTTATCTGCTCATCAGAAACCAATTACAGTGCTCCAGCATCCCTTTGCTTCCTGCAACCTAATTAATCCACCCCTGCCCCCTGTTCCTGGCTGGTGCCTTCCCCTTCCACAGCTGCAAGGGCAGGATAGGGCGGCTGTTGTGGAGAAGGGGCAGCTGAGGAAGTTCGGAGCAACTCTCCTTGCCCTGGTAGAGACGAAGGGTTAATTGGCTGAGAGCTGCTTATGATGGGGGTGCCAATTCACCCCGGAGGTGCATGCTTCAGAACAAAAACTTTGACCGATAAGACAGAGCAACTGCCCATAACCCCAATTACCCAAGAATAATAAGACTCAGCAGATACCTTCAAGGTATGGGTAATATTTGTACCTGCTCAGCAGTTTCCTGGCAAAAGTCAGCTATTTATATCCATCACCGCCATCCTGGACTTGATGGGAACCAAATGGAGTCCTTCCCTTCAGCATGGGTCTCGTGCAACATTTTGTTTTATGAATATGGGTGTTAAATGTGGAGAGAAGAACAGTCCATTCAGTGTTCACTGAAGGTGATTAGGAGCAGAGAGATACCCACCTTGGCATGACTTTGTCAACACCCTCCACCTGCTCTCGGGCACCTGAGAGCCCAAGTGGCAGTGGCATCACTGGGTAATCACAAACAGCATCCCAGCTAGGATGTGATTTACACACAATTCACATTCTCTTTGGGGTCCCCATCACGGTTCCCCACAAAGGTTCTGCTTCTTCACCTGTCTCCTCCTCCCTGTCCAGGCGCTCATGAGAATGGGTGTCTACCACTCATCAGTCATTTTACAGATTCTCATGTCTTGGAGCCCTTGGTTTTTGGCACTCTAGGGCTGACCTAAATATCCAACCCAGGCAGATTTCAGGATAGGTAACCTGTCACCTCTCCTGGTAATGTATTTGCATGTTCACATAGGCATCTTGGAACCTGCCAGCCATCCCAGCTGAGGTGCCCAAGGCTTTAGTGAAGAGCATTTAGAAGTCTCTAGATGCAACCACAGTCTGCATATATCCACGGAAGATATCAAATAAAAATCATCACATTGAGCCCAGTCAATCTACAGAACTACAAAGGGTATTACTAAATTGTTTTATGGTGGTTTACTACACCACAAAGAATATAAGAACACTTGGTTGTCCCACTCGTACTCATAAAGTGAAGCCCCAAAAGAATTAAGTAATTTATCTGAAGCCATGAGATCATTAATGGGTTAGGTTGAGATTGAAATGGGAATTTGCCTGTCTTCAAAGACTACTTTCCTTCCTAAACCTTAATCCCGACAAAAATGATAGCCACGTTAGAGTCAGAACTTACTGCTCAATCTGAATTGGGAAAAAGGCTCTAAGTCACCCCTAACCCCTCCCGCCACCACCATGGTGTAACTCCAACTGGTCCCACCAGGCTCTTCTGCTTTTCCAATTGCACCTGCACACCCAGGAAATGTCCCATCCCCTACTCTGAGAAACACTGTTCTCAGCATCCCATCAGAATCCAGAGCTGCCCACAGAACAGTCCCTGAGTGCCTGTACATCAGCCAGGATGCCAGTGATGAGGAATATACATCAAGCTGCTGCTGCATGAAGCTTCTGCCTGCTGCTCGTACTAGCATCTACTCTCAGAAATGCCATTACACCCTAATGAGCCGCTCAGAAGCATCAACTTTGCAGCCTGCCCAGCTGCTGCAAGGGCCGTTATGGCTTCACTGCAAAGATAAAAAACACACAGAAAATTCCTGAAAGTGATCTTAAACTATGGTTTACTAGGAGGCAATCTGGTTTTCTGCTACCAACTGATTAAACTGTGAAGGTCACTTTCATAAGAACAGAACAACAAGGGTGGGTGACCCTAGGGCCCAGCCCCTTCCTCATTCTGATCTGGGATTGATGAGCAATGCTGGCCACAGTCAGGAGTCTAGGTATCTGTTGGGGGACAAAGTTTTTGCCTAAACTGCCCATCCCTGGGGTCATATAACAAATGCCCTGATCCCCCAAACAGCTCAGTTCATTACCTCCTCTACTTCAGGTGTCATAGACCCAAGGGCATCTGAACTATCAACAGGTAAGAAACAGTAACACCTAAGAAAGACAGGACTCCACCCTGCAAAAGGTGCCAATAGGATCAGAATGGAAATGGATTTATCAATTTGTTTTGTTTTGGCCAAAGAAAATACATCAAGCTGAGTGAATCAAATATAGATTCACTTAGATGTGGGTATGCCTCCTATCTGACCCTAACGATGACAATGGTATGATGATGGTGCTGCTGCTGCTGCTGATGGTGGTGATGGTGGTGGTGATGATGGTGAAGATGATGGTGGTTGTGGTGGTGGTAATGATGATGATGGTAGTGATGGTGATGTTGATGGTGATAGTGGTGATGATGATGGTGATGGTGGTGATGATCATGGCAATAATAATCAAGAGAATCAATGTTTGTTGAAGGCACTTACCTGCACCAGATACTTACTTAACAAGAATTACTCCATTTAGCCCTTCTCAAAATAAGAGGGGCCAAAGCTTAACCAGGGTAAGTGACCTCCCTATAGCCATGCAGCCAAGAGGGATTGCTCTGGGATTCAGTCTCTCCCCAAGCATTAGCACTTAATCTGCGGAGGTCCCTGAATCTTTCTCTCTGCTCCTCCCTGCCTTACTCAGTTTCATCTTCCAAGGTGTGCAAGAGTTATAAGGGACATAGATAAGAATCCAGCTTGCTAAAGACTGGTCTCTTTAAAGCACCAGATTCACATTTCTGTTTTTCTCAAGGTTATAGGAACATCCTCAAATTTTTGTAGGTTGTTATGTATCATGGAACAACCACACAATACCAGCAAAAAGTTCTTCTTTCATCCAGCTACAGCTGATGATCTGGGAAACAGGTACACTCCTCAACTTAATTTTGCCCACTTCTAGTAACCACCTACTATGTGCTGAGACCACTGTGCTGCCTGTGGGTGTGAGGACACAGGGCAACCCAATGTCATCCAACAAGTACAATGTTAAAAAATTTTTCCCCACAAATATAGCATGATGCATTATTAACGTATTGTTAAATACAGTTGCATGATTGTAGAAAAATGAGTTCTATCCACATGTAAGATTATGTTATTATTATGTGCATATTTTAGAAGATTAAATAGTCAAATAACCAAATACAGCAACAATAACTTGCTATGCTTTTTCACATAATTTTGCTTATGATATGTTGATTAAACTCAAGTTCATTATTCCAGACAATATTGACCTACTTTGCTCCACTTAATATCAGCCAAACAGCACTTTCATATATTCTCATAACCATCAAAACTGTCCTGTCCTTGATAAATGTATCTCTCACATGAAGCTTCAACTTTCAGGACAACTGCGGGTGTAGTACAGAATAGGAATGCCAATTTTCCTGACTGGAAAGCTCTTTCTCTAAGGAAGGGAGTCACAAGGTCAAATCTCCATCCTGGCCATGCCTGTGACCATATTATATCTTGCTCAGCTTTTTTTTTCTTCTTATTTTAGGAAGTTAGGAACGGTCAGGTTATAAAGTGTTTTCCTCTAGGGAGATTGGTCAGAAAAATCTGTGGAGGTAGGAGGGTTTTCAGTTGTCTATCTCAACCATTCCCTATAATGCTGCATTGTTTCCAAGATCAGACAAATGGCAGCAGATCTGCTCAGGTGGTCCTCACAAAACTGGACAGAAAGCCCAACGCCCCAGCTAAATGGCATCCTGGAACATGGACATGGCTTGCTTCCAGCCTTACACACAAGCAGATTCACTTCCCAGAACACTCTCCTCTGACCTTCTCTCCCTCCCCAGTCTCCTTTTCCCTAAGCTGACTTGGACCCGCCCTTCAGCTCTCTGCTGGATGCTTCTACCTGTTAATATCTTCCCATGGCTGGGGTAGCTGTTCCCTATTTGTGGTTTCATCAATCCTCACAACACTCATCCCATTAAATTACCATTGCCTGTTCCTCTGTCTCAGTGAGACTCTGAGTTCTGAGTTTCGTGACCTTACCTGGTTTGTTGTGGTATCCTCACATCCGACAGAGTCTGGCCAGCGAAATATACCCCATAATACTGTTGTACAAAGTGGATTCATATACAAAACCCTGGAACTTACAACCTAAAAGAGCCTTTGGGATCTCAATTCCCTATGCCTTCAATCAGCAAACATCTAAACCCCTGAGAACAGTCTACCTTGTTCTAAAAGTTATTTAAAAAAAATTGGTGAAATCAGGGAGTATGTCATCAACCATAAATGGAAAATAGTTCTCTGATAGGCTCAGAATTTATTTTGGTGTTCATTAAGAGGGTCAAATATTTTAATCTTACCATCCTGTCCCATCTAAATGAATAACAGCCGCCAATCCATTATCAAGTTATGTATTTATGCATTAATTAATTAGTTAATTAACTAAACGTGTACTAAGGATTAGCTGTGTGCTAAGAAAGCCATTCAAGATATTGGAAAACAAACATTATTAGGAACACAGTTTAAGCAACTCCCAGGCCAATAAGAGAAGATGAGGGTAAGTTTGATGCAGAATTAGTGTGCTGGGTTAAAAGGCTGACCAGAAAGAGGACACAGTCTGTGAGTGCAGAGACTCAGCCTCACTGAGGCCACACCCTGACCTTCCCTGCAGGTGATGTGCACCTGCCAGTCACAGGATGCTTGTCTACACAGGCTGGGAATTCCGAGGCTCTAAGACCCTACCACTTCCATCAAGTTCCCAGGCACTCACCCTAAGTTGTGGTGGGTAGAGACCCTGGGATGGGAGCTCTAGTCCTGTGGGCTCCATTTATGCCCCAGTAAACTGAGGTGATTAGACCACACAGATATCCAAGGGTCCTAAAAGCTTCAATCTTCTGTTGACATTGAGATGCTTCAAATGGCAACTGGCTTGCCCACAGACAAGAACCTTATTCTGTTTTTCTCCTGAGCTACATAAAATTCCATCACTGACACAAGCATGTTATTCCTCACAGCCATCCTAGAAGCAGGGGAGGGGCTAGTCATTTAAGAGGGGGAGTATATATCTGTGTCTTCACCAAGATCAAACCACAATCCAGGCTGTCCATAGCTCTGTGGGACATGGAGCCATTTGTCCCAAAAGGTCCCCAGAAGCTCACAAGTGGTGGCTTGGTTCTTTCAGGCTAGAGTGAACAGAACAAATATGAGTCCTGAATTTCTATTTACCAGATCAAAAGTGGAGAAAGCAAAAAGTAAATTTTCCAAGTGTGTGTTTCCATCCTATGTTAGAATTTTCCTGGTTTGGGTTGCTACTTCATAAGAGTTCACATACATTTTTTAAGAGAAAAAAGAAGAGGTCAATATTTTTTAAGATTCTCATAAGTTCTCATGAGGTACACAAGCCAAATGAAATGCCAGATTCATCTCTTCGGGCTTTCCCTTGAAACCCAGGCTTCAAAGTCTGTGGGTAGCTATACTAGTCCTTTGGAGTACTGAATAAAAATGAAAGCCTGGAAAGGCCACATGTTGTATTCAGTTAAATGAGGGCCTACACCAATGGGCCTTGAACTTCTCGATCTCTGGGACTTGTTATGGTCTTTAAAAATATTGAGAATCCCAAAGAGCTTTTATTGGTATCTATTCAGATTTATCATACTAGAATTTAAAACTCAGAAAAAATAAAACGTTTATTATTTCATTAAAATAATAAACCTACTACATATTAACATAAGCATTTTTATAAAAAGAAATATTTTATAAAACAAAAAAATTAGTGAGAAGAGTGGCATTATTTCCCAATTTTTGCAGATCCCTTTAATCTCTGTCTTAATAGAAAACTGTTGAACTTTCACATCTGCTTCTGCATTCAACCAGTGGTAATACTATGTGTCAAGTAACCTCTGGGAAACTCCACTGTATGCCCACTAGAGAATGTGGACGAAGAGGTCAGAGGACATCCAAGTATTCTGATGAAAATAGTTTTGACACTAAAGATACCCAGAAGGGTCTGCAAATTCCCAGAAGCTCTTGGACCACTTCTTGAGGATTGTGGCTTTCCACAGTGTTCAGGTACAAACACTTCAGAAAGGCTTCAGGCTTTAAAATCCTGAGTTCAAAATCCCTGTGCTATCACTCACAAGCTGGCAATCTCAGGAAATTCATCTAACTTTCTGGCCACATCAAGTCTTCATCTCTCCAGTGGGACTGATAATGCCCACCTTAGGTTGTTGCAAAGATGAGACATAATGCGGGTTATGTGTTAACACACCCTTGGCTCATAACTGGCTTTTCTAAAGCTCTTCTTTGCCAGGGCATGTCCTTCCAAATACAGGGATCTATCTGACTGGTAAATTTGGGGAGAAAAAAATGAGAATGCTCCTGAAAGTGCCTGTTTCCTCCTCTGCTCCTCTGGGGTCTACCATGGGAAGTCCTGGGAAGGGACTCACCCTGGAAAGGGTGAGGAGGTCTACCCAGTGCAGCCAGCTCACAAGGCTAGCAGAGCTGGAGCTGCATCATCCAATTTGACCTCCACCTGTAGGACATTTCAGATGTTAGCCTCCACTGGCTCCTTTTTCTGTATTTGATTTCCCAATTCGGTCAGAACCTGATGGTGGGGAGAATGATGAATGGTGTCATAATGGGGCACCTGAAGATCACACCAGCTATCATCACCACCACCATCATTATCATCATCATCATTCAGACTGTGAGAGCCATTTCATTGTGGCCATTTGAGAAAGAAGCAAGAACACACAATGTCTACATAACAGGTTGTAAGTGTGCTTCAAATTGCACAAAAATAAAATACAACACAATGCTTTTATAATCTAGGCATCATCTTTGGATTCAGGATTAAGGGATTAACTATAAATTGAAATTTGGGATTTCAGTAACCCATTATAAGAAAGAGAAACTGTCAGTTAATTATTTTACCAGACAGCATTGACAACCATACCTAGAAGGAAATGAATTCCCTTGCATGTGTGAGAAATTTGAGGACAATTGCCTAAGTCTCAATAATTCCTATATTCATTTTGTGTGGTCACTGCATTCATTTCAAGGCTCATGGGAGGTTATCCAATAGCGTAGCTGAAAGGAAAGTAATCACTATCGCATGGCTCAGTACCTCACCCTGGAGCACGGCCAACCTCACAAATACCCAGGAAGCTTGGTTCTGGACTAGAATCCCAGGATTGCCAAGTGGACGCTGACTGCCAATGTTTTATGGACCTCATTTCTAGAGCCATGGCCCTTTGTCTCCCCCTGTCTCTAGGAACACTTTACATTGGTTTATACTGTTGGATAAAGTTCCAGACTGATTTCTAATTCAGTTGTGGAGGTATTTGAACTTCTTAATCTAGGCAATTGGCTCCCAAGGCCGTAGTTCTGTGGAACCTTTTTCCTCCCTGGCCCTCAGGGCTGGTTAGTCATTGCTACATTAACTCATTTGGGCCAGTAGGGTGCCAGCTGGGTCCCTGAGGCAGGGGACAGCTAAAAGCACCCTCATTAGTAACTATCACCAGAACCTTTGCTGGGGCTTAAATAATTAGATCCACTTAATGAAATGGGGCCAATTAACTTCCAGTTTATGACCAAGAAATAATTTCACCATGTGGTCAGACTCTGCTTTAGAAGGAGATTCACATTGCATGGATCCCAGGAAGAGGGAAACGTTACCCTCACTAATGTATGTGAGTTCTTGCTGGGTGCCCTTCTTACTGCCTCTTCAGTAGCACTAAGCATAAACCAGTCTGGGGATGCCTGACAACCCCAGCCTCTCAAAAGCAACCATCCTTCACATATTGTTCCAGAAAACATTTCTAGAGTATATTTCCCCAAGTTTACTTTGTAAGAGATGAGCTATTAGCTATGCTTGTTTGTTCTCTAGCCCACCATGGATGACAAAGGGAGCCTATGGTTATATCCTGTGTAGATAATCTGGCCCACGGTTCCTGAATATCTAAAAGAAAGGATGATAACCCCAATGTGGCCCATTTATTGCCTTCAGGGCTTTAACCCTTCTGCCTGCATCCATTCCTCTCTTGAGTGCTAGCCCAAACTCAGAGCCACCTGCCTGAGGGCTCACTCCCCAAAGTCTTCCCCTTCCTAGTTGCTCCCCAGCCAGAGGTAAATGAATTCTCCCTAGGTGTTTTGACAGGTTGTCAGAAGACCCCAATAATATCAAATCCGACTGTGTTCCAGGGTACTTTTTCCTTAATGGTGGAATCTTATGGCATTAAGATGGGCTGGAGAGGTTTCAGCCCCGAGTCCCTAGCTTTATACCCTTCCAATGTCAGTTTTTAGGATGGTTTGTGGCTGTAAGTGGGTACTCCCCAGAAATGTCTAGCTACCTCCTCATCTTTCTTCAGAATAATGAGGCACTGGGCCAGGTCCCTTACTCTATGATGTCTTTAAATTCTGCTCTTCTTAGCTTAGTGTTGCTTTTTGTTCACATAACAGACATGGGCCAGGGATCCTTGTAGGTGATGGAAGTACAGACATGCAAAAGGCAGGGTCCTTCTCAAGAAAAGAGTAGGTAGGTCAACACAAGTACTCAAATAACCCTGATATAAGGCACTCCTCTGGATATGTGCTGCGAGACAGGAGGAGATAATAAGCTCAGAAGAAGAAAGATTACTGGGAAGGAGAGATTCCAGGAAGGCTCCACGGAGGAGGTGCCATTTGTGAATGGTGTTAGATGACTTAAAATAGGATAGCAATGTGGTAGAAAGTGGGGGCATAGGAGAGTGAAGACAATAGTTTGCAGTAATCTGGGGGTGGAGATTGGAAGAAGGAAGGAATCAACTCTAAGAGAGAGATCCAGGGAATAGAAGTGGCATCCTTTGTGACTGCTAGGACATGCAGGGTGAGTAAGAGGGAGTAGACGTGGGTGAGTGACCACCAGATTTCGGGTCAGGATGCTGGGTAAATGGTGGCAGTGCATTCATTAAGTTGCCAAGTTGAGTTTGGACATGATTAGTTTGTGAAGGGAGGGAGCATCCAAATGGAGGTGTTTATTAAAAAGTTTTGGAAACATGTCTGGAGTTTGGGCAAGTACTTGGTCCAGACACAGAGTTGGGGGTCATAGGCAGATAATTGATAATAAAATGAAATGACAAACTTTAGAGGTCAAAGAAACTAATCATCTATGTAGGAGTAAAAAAAAAAGTAGAGGATCCAGATACATAAACAGTTGAAGTGTGGGCAGAAGAAGAGAGGCATTTTACAGCGATTGACAAGGGGCAGCCAGAGAGATAGCAGACATCAGTGTGCTGATTGCTCAACATATCTTTTACTCACCAGACTTTTCCTCTTAGAGGTCAAGGAGTACACCTGGTTTTGTTCAGGTCTCCATGCTCAGTGCCTATTCCTGGGGGCCATGGCCTGTGCTGTGAACAGGGATAAGGAGCAGCAATTAATTTATGCCATATTGAGTACAGTGGGCCTCCCAGAGAACTAAAACATCACCAGAGTTCTTCTCCATCTGTGGTGACACCTACTAATCCAATTGCCTATATTTTCTTCTCCTTATTCTCAGATGACATTTCCTATTCACAATGCAAATTCCCACCAAAAAAGTTCACTTTTTTTAACCTCTCATCCATCACTTACACATTTATGTGCATAACAGCCTAAGGGGGAAAATTATCAGAGAGAGACCTAGGAGGGCAGTATGTTTCTTATGGAAAGAAGAAAGAGGCACTAGGGAAGAGGGGGGAAAAATCTTAATAACACCAAAACCAGAGCACAGAGCCACAAATCTCAGCTTAGAAATCTGGCCTGAGGATTTTGGTAGAAAAATCCATTTGGAGAATTTGCAGATGTTAGATACACAGAGTTTTGGTTTCTGATGTCTTACCATCAAGTCTGGACTCAGAGGTTACCTTGCTAAATGGCAGGGAAAAGTCTGTCCAACATAATTTAGGATCACGTTTGGACTTTTCTGAGTTCTAAACAATAATTGAATCCCCAGATACTTAGCAGAATCTGACCACACATGGTGAAATTATTTCTTGGTCATAAACTGAAAACTTAATTGGCTTCATTTCTTTAAATAGATTCAATTATTCAAGCAACAATGAATCTTGCAGAGGTACTTACAAGTCCAGGGTGACTACAAGAGATGAAGGTTTAAAGTACGCTACCCAAAAGCCTTTGCAAACTGCCACCAAGGAGCTTGCAGATTGGGAAGGGATTTATTTGTGCTTATAAAATATAAAAACTGCCCTCTGTGGTACAATTAGATTTGATGCAACCAGCTTATTAAAAATTAATGCAGCCAAGAAATGATGCCCATATGTATGATGGAGTTCAGCATTGTTGAAAACAGTGGGGAGTTTCTGAGTGGGGATCTTAGGTAGACAGCCCACCACCTCCTCAAACTCTCAGAGAAAGCAGCTGAATCACATACCGTCTTTGCCTCCACGTGTTGCTCAGTGTTATTCTTCCCCTTCAACATGGCTCGCAATTGGACTCTAAATGAAAAGGTTAATTCGTGAACCTCAGAGAGGAAATGCAGAGTCATGGCTGGATTAACTCCAAGCATAAGGTTTCCTTCTACATAATAGACCATAATAGACATCTATGGGTTTAACTTAAAAACTTCTTCCTACCATGTCCTTTGTCCCCTCCAGCTCTGGATCTGACTCCGAATGTTAATCAGTCCCAGAATAATGTGTTTGTAATTAGCTAAGAATCTGATTCAACCTCCAACCTCTGCCTGTTGCCTTATTAAAAGTTGTTCCACATCGCCCTGACCCTGTAGCACAGGCATGTTATGTCCTTGCGCGCCTCCTCTAGTGTGCGTGAATTACCTCCTGAATGAACATGCTTAGAAGCAGAGATGAATCATTAACCTTAACCTGGAACTTGACTAATGCAAAGATATCTGAAAATGCAGGGTTAGATGGGTTAATTAGGACGTAACACCTACCTTTTCTTCAAGCAATTGGAGATAAGAGATGAGATCAATGAGTGGATGGTCACAGGCATGCTTCGCAGTGTGGAGACAGGTGGGTGGGGAGAAGGTGAGTGACCATCTTGCGGGTTGGACTTTTCTCTAATGAAACCAAAAGAAGGAAGACACACACACTACCATTAGGTTCCTGCAGAGGTTTACTATGAAGCTACGGGAGAAGTTGGTGGAATCAACTTTTGGGGAAGGGTGCTTCCTGGAGAGGAATGTTCTGGCCGCTGCGGAGCTGTCCACAGGCTTAGTGCTGAAAGCATTTAGGTGGAAGGACCCCATGTACATTTTGAAATACCAATATGCACTACACATGTTCTTTCTCCAGAGTTCAGACTGAGCCCTATTTGAAATTGAATGCCTTTCTTAGAAAAAGACTAAGGGTTCACTTTAACTTTTTACCATTAATACTTTAACAAAAATCATTGTTTGACTACCATCTCTACTCTCCAGTATATGGCATATCTAAGATAGGATCACATAGAAAAAAATATCTTAAGATATCTTATAGGATGATTATGCATTACCCAATATTTTAAAAGAACTAACAGGGTAGGAAAACCATTGATATTTAATTTTCCCAGTCAGCTGGCCCCTGTCTTGCCTGAATGTGACACATTCACAATGTGACACTCCAATTGCCAGAATAGTACAGAGAGCTTTGTCTTCCTTGAGCTTCATCCCCTAAGATGGAGCTCCCCTCCCGAACAATTTTGGGATGACATTGTCACTTTGCCATTTATGTGATATACCTATCCACGTGTTGGCGTTTTAAAAAGTTATTTGAAGTGAAAGGTGCAAAAGCTAGTATAAATATGGAATTAATTAAACTATCTATCCTTTGGTCTTTTCAAAATTAACTTACAAAATGTTTGCCAGTAAAATTATTAACATGTAACTCTGAAGATAATGAGTCAGTTTAGGGTTATTTAATTACTGGTAGAATTACAGTATTTATACTAAAATATTTTCTGCTGCTCTATTCTCATGTGTGATATGACTCTGAAAGGTTTTTAGTTCTAACTTCTTCTGAGACTTCATTTTGATAATGATCTTCACCTGAAAGGATGAAACCTATTGAACACATGGAGTCATTGGTACTTGATTGGATGGGCATAGATTCTTTGGAATCTATGTCTGTGTTGCTAGAGAAGTCGCTGTTGAGGGTTAATCACCATCCTTGTGAGCGGTGGGGTTCAGATGGAGAGCAAGTTCTGAATACTTGCAGTGAAAGTCTATCTCCCTTCCTGTGGAGGGTCCCTTGGGTGGGGCTCAATTAACACAAATTCCTAGTTTTTATTGGATCCAGTAAGAGCCCCATCAGGAGCAGAACCTCCACAGAAGAGAGCCCAACTGCCCTTTGGGTTCTTGCTGGAGAGTGCAACAGTCCTGTTGAGTGGCTTTTGCTGTATTTTCACTCAATTATTCAGTATTTGTGTGGGCTGAGATAACTGCCATTCTTGTGGGTTACTGCTGAGCAGTGAATTCTCCTCCAACTTTCTCCTAAACAAGTTACACTTTCCTACAGGTAATCCAGCCAGGTTTTAGAGCAGTTTGCCTGGAGCAAAGGCCTTCATGTTATGATCTATCAAAGAGACTGTATGCATCAAACATGGCAGCCCCCTCTTTGATAATACTTCTTCTCCAGCCAGATTGTCAATAACTGACCTTTAATGACAGAGAGAGTCAGAAGATTGCCATGAGCAACAAGGACGACAGTGGGGAGAGACAGAGGCTCTGAGGGGACACTTCAGCAAGGAGCCAGGTCTGTTCTCTTCTTGGATGGAGCAGTTTCTATGGAGCAGAGCTGATCTTGTCTAAAGAGAGCTAAGTGCTACAGATTTTAATAGGTGCTGATTTCAAGATGATCACCCTTGAGCCCCTGTGGTATGCCCAGCTGGGACTAGGCATGTTGGGGGCGGGGAGGTGTATGTGTATATGCATATGTATGTGTATGTATAGAGAACAGATCCTAAATCTTGGAGCTTACTACCTGAGGAAACAAAATATGCATGCATAATCAACTGCAGAATAATATGAGAATATAATAAGGACAAAACTCAGTGATCCACACTCAGGGCCTTGGGATCCAAAGAAAGTCAACATCATCCCCTGCCCCTCTTTTTTTTTTTTTTTTTTTTTTAAATTTTTATTTATTTATGATAGTCACACAGAGAGAGAGAGGCAGAGACACAGGCAGAGAGAGAAGCAGGCTCCATGCACCGGGAGCCTGACGTGGGATTTGATCCCGGGTCTCCAGGATCGCGCCCTGGGCCAAAGGCAGGCGCTAAACCGCTGCACCACCCAGGGATCCCCCATGCCCCTCTTTTGCAGTAACATGGAAAGGGGTCTGGTGGCCCTGAGGGAAGGAATCTGTCCTAGAGACAATGAAGGGTGGGGGTAAGCCTGGAGGAAACCTTAAATATTGGGAGAAAACTTCAATTGGGAGTTTAGAGTGTAAGATCCAGTTCCAATAAATCCTATGGGAAGCAGAGATGCTCTTACTATGGAAGGGTCATTCTCAGTCTGCCAGGCTATGTGGCTTGTGCAGGTTTATTCTTTAGTGGGACAAAATTCCCTTCAGGTCCCTTTGGATGCTGTCATTGGTTATAAAGGAATGCTGAAAACATATGCTCTCCCTTCCCCCAGTTATGACCTACCAAGTGCTTCTCAGATTTCTGTAGTCCTGCCCCTTCTTTGGGAGTTCAGATGGAATTGGGCAGTGACTCTTTGCCAACACAGGCTTCTTAGGCTTCTTATCTGTCTGTAGCGAAGCTTATGCAGCCTTAGAGAGAATCTAATAAGGTTTGGAGTTCAGCTGATTCCCTGACTCTCATGAAGGGGAGGTGACTTTGTGGCCTCTCAGTACATGTGAAACATGTATATAGATGATGCCAGTGCCCTCAGAACACCTGGGTGTGCTCAACAAGATTGAGGTGAAGTTTTGTTCATTTGTTTTGTTCTGTTTTTTACTCTCATGTCCTGGCTACCATCAACCTTGGGTGTCCCAGACATTTGGTTCTCCTGTGTCTTCTCCACCATGGCCAAACCAGTAGCCAGTCTGTTCAACCTGCCTGGGTGTCTGCCTGATGGAACAATCCCCCTGTGGTACCAGCTGTTTCCATTTTTACTAGGCTTCCAGGGATGCTCTAAGCTCTCCAAGACAAGGAGGGGAGACAGTGCTATCAAATAGGAAGATTGTATTTTTTAAAGAAGAAGTAAATCTCTCTGTGCCTGGGAGCTGGACTGCAGGGTTCCCAAATCCAACACAAACTGCTGACATTTGAAATACCGCTAATTCTTTCTAGGAAGGTCTATAGCTCTTCATGCTCAGAAACAAGGAAGCCAATTTCATGCTTCAGGGAATTGGTGGATAGTCTGTGGGGTCAGGAAAGGACTCCTCCACATGGGTGGGCACAGCCACTCTCAGGTGATGAGCATGAGAAACCACAGACTTAGACTCTCTGGAGACACAGAGTGGCTAGAAATGCTCTGCAATCCTGGGGACCATGGGGAAAGGCCATGATTAACACAAAATCCAGAAAGGATGGGGGAGGGGGAAATTGATGGTTTTAATACACTACCCTCCCTCTCATTTTTAATAACAGAGTTGCCTTTGCAATATTAGCTCCGTTAATTCTCACCCCCATTCCATCCGCTTTTGTTTTCACACACTTGTGCTGTAATTTTCAATTTAATTAGTTGCAGTTCTGTTAGATGGCAACAGGTCCTGGTTTATCTTCTCAGCTAATACTGCTAATTGTTTATCCAGCCTTCAGTAATATCTCATTAACTTTATAGGCTATCGTTTCCACATCATCTACAGAATTAATTTTCTGCAAATCTAGAGATATTGGTGCTGGTGAACATTTTCTCTCAGAAACACAACAAAACCAAACAGGAGGAAACAACAACGAAAAGCATCTGGCAAAGTTGGGGAAGCCAGTGTCGATTTCTGCTGTGATGTCCCTCAAGGAAATAATGTCTAAAGACAATCTTGCCTTTGATTTTTTAAAAAAGAACACACCTAGGTAATTCATCATTTTTATAACAGCCATTATCCATAAGGCATTTATAGATATGCAGATGAGGGATGAGATGTGCATGCAGAATATTTGGAGGCAACACACGCGGGCCTTCCAATTACTTGCCTTAATATAATGAAGTTGTTATCCAGATGATTTTTATGTATCCATCTTGATCTCTCAGAACATTTAATAACCACCCCACCTCCTCATTTAGAAGATGGAAAATTTAGAAGAAAATAGTGCGTGGTCTAGCTTTAACCCACCGTGAACCTATCTAAGAGCTTGACAGAAGTCCTGCCTTCGTTCCCCACCCCTCCCCTGTCACCTTTGAGCCAAGTGCAAAACATTTTTCTTTCACGTGCCTCCCCTCCCCTGCTCCAGAGCTGGCCTCTTTGCAGCCTGTCTGGTCCCTGGTGTTCAAGCCAATAAGATGCTTTATACCCTCCCCAGCACCTTTGGGCCACATAGGTCGACTGTCCTCTTTCTCCGAGTTGCAGACAAGAAATGACTTCCATTCCTTGTCACAAGCTCAAGAGAGCTTTGCTAATGCTTTGCTAATTAGCTTTGCTAATAGGCCTAGAGACTGAGGCTTCATGGTCACTGCAGCTACTGCTTCAGTCCCCCTGACCTCCAGGCAAACATGTTGTTTCTCCTCCTGGTCTCAGATTCTACATGCATCCATTTTCCAAGTGGCCAGAGGGTCAGTCTCTTCTGTTTGGAGGAATTTGTGCACCTTCTTCACAGCCTACTTCACAACCAGGAACACGCTTTTCAATGACTGTGTTGTGGTTCCTGCAAAACTGGGCGGTGCCACTTATCCACAGACTAAATTCAGCAAAGATGTAATCACCAGCTAGCAGAACGATGGGGAAATTTGATGAATTGGGCTGAAGCCAGCAGGAGGATCTGGCTCTGGCTATTTAACTGTGGCCATGGCTGCAAGGCAAGAAGTGTCTGAAAATCAACACATGGTGTCCTGCTTTGATTAAGTGGGAAAATCCACACAGCAAGGACTGGGGAGAGAAGACCACAGATCCTTTGGATGGAAGAGAGGATGCCAGGAGAGACAATCATCTTGGACTTCTGCTCCAGCCACCCATGCTCACTCTTTTCCCATTCTGGAACCTTGTCTTCACACTCCACCCACCATCAGCACCCTATGCATAGTCATGTGTTCTGAATTTTGCTGAGTTACAAATGCCTTTGGGAATATGAAGGAAGATATGAATGAGAAGCTCATTATGCCCAAATACATCCAAATTGCTTAGGTTTGGGGGAGATTTATAAAATTATAAAGAATCATAACATCCCTGTTCTATATGTAAGAAATTTAAAATGACAAGGAAATCAGTAGAAGTTTTCTTTCTATATGTTCTAGAGACAAAAATAAGGCAAGACACTCATGGTACAGCATGTGGTGACCCCTGGTGCTGAGAAAATAGCTTAACAAATAAGCATTTGGTTCTTCATTTTTACTGTCTTTGGAAACAGCAAATGCAATTCAATTTTACAAATATTTTCAAGCATTGACTGTGGTCCAATAAAAGCTACATACCGAATGCTTTTAGATAAAAGTGGCAGGAACCCAACTCAAAATAGTTTAAGCTAAAATGAGGGTTATTGGCTAATGTAGCTGAAGTCCAAGAGTAGAGATGGCCTCAAGGGCCCCTGCCTGTGGTTGGGTGTCCAAATTTTCTTATATTCTTATTTACCTTCTCTCTTTCTCTACTTCCCTCTTTCTCTCTGTCTCTCCCTCTGTCTCTATTTCTCCCTCAGTCTGGTGGCCCTCTTGCTCTTGCTCTGCTGTGGTAGGGTTTTCTCTCTGGGCAGAGGAGAGAACTGAGAAGGTAGTAGAGGAAGCATGGCCAGATAGCTCTAGGTTTGCATCCTGCCAGTCCATGGCCCAAAATAAAGAGGTTCTGTGTCATCTTCTATTCCTGTGGTTTTATATTACATATTTATGGCCATTTGTGTTTTCCTTTTATTAAATTTCCCATGAATACCTTCAGTCCGTTTTCTCACTCTGCTGATGCATCCGAGTGGCTTAAACATCTAAAGTACTAGTTCTCTGTTGCCCATGTTACAAATACCTTTCTGCATGCAGCATGTATGTGCACATACCACACACTTTGCTCTTTCAAAGTGAACAATTCAGTGGGTTTTAGCACATTCACAAAGATTACAACTGTTCCCTCTCTAATTCCAGAACATTCTCAGCACCCCAAATGAAACCCTATGCAGATTAGCACTTACCATCCCCCAGCCCCTGGCAACCTCGAACCTACTTTCCATCTGTATGGACTTGCCTGTTATGAATATCTCATGTAGATGGAATCTTATCACACAGGTGTTTCCATCTGACTTCTTCCGCTCAGCCTCACACTTTCAAGATCCATGTACGTTGCACCACAGATCAGTGCCCCGTTCCTGTTCATGACAGTACTATTCCACTGTATGGATACAGCACACTTTGTTTAAACATTTATCAGTTAATGGACTTTGGGGCTATTTCCACTTTTGGCTATTAGGAATAATGCTGCTGTGACCAATCACAGACATGTTTTTGTGTGAACATGCTTTCAATTCTCTTAAGTAGACATCGGAGTATGGCACTATTGGGTGTACTAGCTCCCTACTGCCATTGGGAATCTTCTAACTGCTGAAGTGACATGTCCCTACCCAGTACAGAGATACGCACACATGCCCTAAGGTACAGTGATTCTGTGCAGCCCAGGGAAACTTTCCCATGTATTCCAAAGAAAATATGTAAATGAGCACAAAACAGTGTTGCTTGCAACAGAAAAAAAAAATCAGAGAAAGAGTTAAAATGTCCAATCACAGAAAAACAGATATATTTCTTGCCAGACGATACTATCTATATATCCGTGAGTATAAATGAACTACAGCTACAATATGCATGAGAGGGGGATCTCACAAATATGTTGGGAAAACTCTTTTGAAAATTTTCAAACTTAAAAATACAAGTTGCAGAAGAATGTGTCTGATGTGATGTTGCTCATCTAAAGGTCAAAAGCATGCATAGCAATACATTTGGGGGAGTGTAAGGAAAAGAGATGCACATTATGTCAAAACCCAAATTTAGAATCGTAGTTCCATCTTGGGGAGAGGGAAGTGACAAGGAAGGGGTAACTACTGGTGTTCAATTCCAGTGGTAACATTTATTTCCTGGCCTGGCTGATGGGTATATGAGCATATATTTATTATTCTTTACACTTTATTGTTATATTTTGAATGTCATCTAAGAATTTCTTTTAGAAAGGAGGAAATATAATTTAGAAAATTTACCATTCAGGATATCAAATTACAAGATACTTAGACACAGATATAAAATAAAATAGGTGCAAGCACTAATCAATAAATTTAATGGGATTCCTAAAGACCAAAGGCTATTTCATGAAAGTTAAAACTGACTGTGGGAATGAAATGGAAGACCAAGTGTTCAAGAATTGCCAAAATTTGTTTTATAAATTTTTTTTATTGGTGTTCAATTTGCCAACATATAGAATAACACCCAGTGCTCATCCAATCAAGCACCCCCCTCAGTGCCCGTCACCCAGTCACCCCCACCCCACCCACCTCCCCTTCCACCACCCCTAGTTCGTTTCCCAGAGTTAGGAGTCTCTCATGTTCTGTCTCTCCCCCTGATATTTCCCACTCATTTTTTCTCCTTTCTCCTTTATTCCCTTTCACTACTTCCTATATTCCCCAAATGAATGAGACCATATAATGTTTGTCCTTCTCCGATTGACCTATTTCACTCAGCATAATACCCTCCAGTTCCATCCACGTCGAAGCAAATGGTGGGTATTGGTTGTTTCTAATGGCTGAGTAATATTCCATTGTATATGTAGACCACATCTTTATCCATTCATCTTTCGATGGACACCGAGGCTCCAAAAGCTGAACAAAAATGGGTGATTGTCCCATGTCATATTGCCCATATGAGAATATTGGTAATATTTTACAGTATTTATTTTACAGTAAGAAAAACTATGTCACTGGTATGAGAATTAGAAATTAAAACAATGGAACTGGTAAGAGGTAAGGCTAGACAAACACCTACACCCATGTATATTTTGGTTTTGACAGAGGTGACATTAAATTAGTGATAGGAAAATTGAATTTGTACCTCATGACATGGACAAAATAAATTGCAGATGAATTTATGTTTTTTATATACACAATGGTCTATTACTCAGCTATAAGAAAGAATGAAATTTTGCCATTTGCAATGATATGGATGGAGCTAGAGAGTATTATGTTAAGTGAAATAAGTCAGAGAAAGACAAATACTATTAAGTATCTCAGAGAATAAAAACAGCAACACAATAAAGCTCTTGTCTGTGGACAAGCCAGTTGCCATTGGAAGCATCTCAACACCAATAGAAGACTGGAGCTTGCAGGATACTTGGATATCAGCTTGGTCCAAACCCCTCAGTTTACTGGGGAATATATGGGGTCCCACAATATTAGGATGCCTGCCCCAGGGTCTCCACTCACTGCTGCTTAGGCTGGGTGCCTGGGAACCTGATGGAAGTGGTGGGATCTTGGAGCCTTGAGGTTCCCAGCCTGTGTAGACATGATTGTGTAGACAAGTATCCCGGCCTGTGTAGACAAGTATCCCATGATTGTGTATGTTACCTGGAGGGAGGGTCAGAATTGGTCTGGCTTCTGCTTTACTAAAAGAGCGAAGGTGACAAGTTCAAACCAGGGATAGAAACAAACATTCCAGCCAGAGAGTAGTGCCCTGGAACTTGCTCTTGAACAGTGGAGGTGGCTGGGGTGTGGGGTGGGGCACAGCCTGCAGGTGTTTTCAAGGCACAGACAATACAATGTCCTTCAGGACAGATGTCCTCACATGCTCTTATGGTCCAAGGACATAAAGGCATGTCATTTCTATCAACTTTACTTTTAATTGGTAACAAATGAGCACAAATGTATTAAACCATAAAACAACACATATTTATTACCTTTTATTTCTTTTTCTTACTTAATTGCCCTGGCCTGTGGCTTATCCTTGCATTTCTACTATAGCATCTCCTAATGGCTGAAAGCTTTTTTTTTTTAGTGTAGTTGAATTTAGTAGTGACTTTCACTGTTTTTGTCTTTTTAATCTTATTTACATCCATATTCTGATATTTTGAAGATATTCTCATATTTTTTTTCTAAATGTAAATTATTTTGCTTTTCTCATTTAGTTTTTTAAGCGACTAGAATTGAGTATTGGATGTGGCCTGAGATAATGAGATGGGGAGCTAATTTCATTTTATTTCCCACGTGGATAGTCAGTTGTCCCAACACTGTTTATTGAATAGTCTATTTCACCACTGGCCTCTAAGAACATCTTTCTCATATTTTAATTTCCCATTCATGCATGGATCTGCTTCTGGGGACCGTATTCTATTCAGCTGGTCTTTTACTATCACATTTCTTATGTGCCATAACTTTATGATATGTTACCATATCTGGTTTGACAGTCTCCCCCAACACACTTCACACTTTATTTAGTTTACTCAGAATTGTCTTGGCCATTTTTATCTGTTTGCTCTTACATTTAAGTTACAGAATTAGCTCGTCAAATTTCTGCTTATAAAGGAATTATAGAATGAGATTCTAAAGGAATGAGAATTTTTACTGAAATGGTGTGACATCAGAGATTAATTTGAAGATAACTTTATTTTTACAAAACATGATACATTAAATTAGGTTTTCTATAGTGTTTTAAAATAACCATTTTGTAATTTTTTTTCTGTAAAATTCTTGTATGTCTTCTATTAGATTAGATGTATTCCTGTTTTGTTTGTTTCAGTTTCCATTTACAAAAGCAACAAATGTATATATTACATTTCATTTTCATTGCTGATATCTGGTATAGAACTTTTTTTTTTCTATAGGATTCTGGAATTTATTTATTTGTCCAAGAACTATGTTTTGATGTTTCACTGTATGTTCACTGTATGTTAGGTACCATTTCAGGGGGCTGGGACTTCATACATATCCAAATAGATTCAATCCCAGCCCTTCTGGAGCTGACATCCTTCTGACAAGAGGGGGATGACAAACAAGTACCTCTAGGATATGTCAGATGATGGGAAATGCTATGGTGAAAATAAAGCCAGGCAAGGGAAATCAGGAGTGCCTCTCAAGGAGTTTCACTACGCAGGGCGCTCTTATGATACGGCCATCGACTGAAGCCTTAAGGAAGAGGGGAGAGGGTCCTCTAGGTAAATGGCAAAGAGAACTGTGGGCAAAAGGGGCAGCACGTGCAGAGCAGAGCCCTGTACATGTCAGGTGTGCTTAAGACCACCTGAGAGGCAGCTTGTGTGTGTGAGGAGTGAGCCAGGAGCAGTGTAGAAGGAGTTGGGTCCACATAGAAGTCGGAGCCAGACAAGGTAAGGCCTTCCCAGATCTTTGCAGAGCTGGCACCTTCTTGTGTTTGCTCTGAGTTCAAGAATCCCTCCCTCAGAGAGGCCTTCCGGGATTGTAGCCACCTGTGCCCCTGTATTCTATGATCTTGGCCCCTCATTTCACTAGTGGAAGCTGTCTTGTTTATCTGTGTGTGCACTGATTCTGCACTCCCATGAAGCCTACACTCCATGGCAATTGGTTCTTGCTCAGCTTCCATACCACTGCTTGGTTAGACTCTGCAACTTTGTATGTTTACTAACTACATTTAATATTTTTTGAGATTTTATGTATTTATTCATAAGAGACACACAGAGAAAGGCAGGGACAGTGGCAGAGGGAGAAGCAGATTCCCTGCGGGGAGCCTGATGTGGGACTCGATCCCAGAATCCCAGTATCATGACCTGAGCCAAAGGCAGACGCTCAACCACTGAGCCACCCAGGTGCCCCTATTAACTACATTCATAAATGAACCCACCCACAGCCAAGCACAAAGCTCTCCCTTCCCATCCCCACTAACCCACCACATCCTATGCTCACACATCCAGCATGGCCTATTTTGGCTCATTGCTGCTACATAGTCAGGAGTGGGTGAAGCAAAGGGACCTGCAAAAGGATCCACATGATAGTTTTGTTTCACAACACAAACGAGAGTTCCCAGAAGTTTGCTTTAGAAGCTGACAATTCGGGAAGGGTAGAGCAAGCCCCCAATGACTCAAACGTGGCAGATAAAATCCTTTTATTATGAAAGGTTTCCAAAATATACAAAATCAGAACTCCATGTTCCCATCATCAACTACAAATGTCCCTGCTTCTCCTCGATTATTTTGAGGCAAATTTCAGGTATCGTATCGCTTCTTCTATAATTTTTTTACTTACATGTCTAAAAGCTAAGGACTCATTTTAAAATAAAAACAACATGGTATCATCATACTTCAAATCAGGCAATAATTTCATATCATCAAATATCCAGTCATAGTGCATATTACCCAGTTGTCTATTCTTTTTCTCCTTTTGTATAGTTTGTTTGGATCAAAATCTTTTTTTAAGATATTTATTTATTTATTTATTTATTTATTTATTTATTTATTTATGAGAGAGAGAGAGAGAGAGAGAGAAGCAGGCTCTGTGCAGGGAGCCTGACATGGGACTCGATCCTGGGTCTCCAGGATCACACCCCGACCAAAGGCAGCGCTAAACCGCTGGGCTACCGGGGCTGCCCGGATCAAAATCTAAATGAGATCCATACATTCCAGCTGGCTGGTGTGATCCCCAATCTCCTTCAGCATAAAGTCCCCTCATTCTCTATTTCCCTTATCATCTAAGTCCTTCCACCTGAATTTTGTGGATTGCATCCCCACGGTGTTGTACAACAGGTTACTCCGTTCCCTGTATATCCTGGAAAATAGTAATTAATCTAGGACTTTGATCAGATTTGGTTTTGTTGTTTTAGCTGGAACACTTCATCAGTGGCATGTGATTCCACCAAGACCATGTCTGCTCATCTTTTCCTTTGTAGTGTCCAAGGCCATTAATGATTACTGCCTAAATTCATTTTTCACAGGAGATAAAAAATGGTGAGTGCTCTTCCATTTCTCTGACTCTTTTCTCATGATTACACTGAGGTGATTGTTTCAGGGAAAGAAGAGCACATGGGTACAATGCTCTGCTTATCGTGACATATTAAGGGTACATGGATGATACCATCATGATCTGCATTGGTGATATTAACCTCCATCACTTGGCTAAGATGATGTCTACAAGACTTCAGTGGGAAGTTACCAGTTTATCCTTCCCATCTTCCATTTCTTGGAAGTGAGTCACTAAGTTCAGGCCACCCTCCAGGAGGGAAAAATGAAGCTCCACCTCCCATGAAGGGCAGTGGGAAGGTATTTATATTTATTAATTGGAATTCTTTTGTAAGGAAGACTTGTCCCTCCCTCTCTCCCTTTATTGATTTATTCAACTATTTTTTATATTGGTATTGACTCATACATATTTATTTTATTCTTTGGGTTATAATCTAATGTAATCATTATTTTGCTGCTCAAATTGTTCTAGCTTTGGCCATGTAAGTCCCTTAATACAAGAAAAATATACTTTTTTTTTTACCTGCTACCTTCCTGTTTTCACTTGTCTCTGCATTCAAGAGATTGCTTTGAAATAAATATTTCTGATTCCTTTTTACAGAAGCAAAATAGCCCATCGTATGGCTAGATCATAGTCCATTCAGTAATTCTCCAAGGGCGGACACTGGATTGTGACCATATTCTGCTCTTTCATAAAGTTCTCTAATGAATAGGCACATGATTTCACATTTTCCCTGTTGCATTTGCAAATAGATCTTAGAGGTCAACTCCTTGGGCAAAGGATACATGTATATAAGATTTTGCTAGACTTTGCCAAATTCCCCCTCACAGGGGAATTTCTATTTTGAACAGTGTATTGCCACTGTTTTATTGCCAATGCTGGGAGAGAACACACACCTGTGCAAGGTTGGGAACATCTGCATGAGCTGACAGGCTGTCAAGTAGAACGTAAGATACGTCCAGAAACAAAATCTCACACAAAACGTAACAGATAAATAGGGAACTCCTTGGGGGTCCAATTCACAGTGGGGAAACCCCAACACTCCCCACCCCTGGCAGCCCCCGAATAACCTTAGGGCAGCATGAAACAGGGCTCACCACTACCAGATTGGGTAATTCAATTATTGACACAGTTGGCATTAATATGCAATGGTCTTTTTTACATAGGAAGGAAAAGCACACGTCTGGCCGGGAAGCTGTGCCAGATGGGGTAAATAATCATCTGCTGGTTTTGTTTGTTGTTGTTGTTTTTTCAGGAGAAACAGAGGCTCAGAGAGACCAGTGATATGCTCTCTGTGCACAACTGGTGTCTGGATGCACCGAGACTTGATCTCAAGGTTTTCTAACTTTCAGGAGCATCATTCTTAAGCTGGTAGACAAAGCTAGTAACAGAGCAATCTACCTTCGTGTCTTAGTTATCTAGGCTGTGATGACAAAAATGCCTCAGACTGGGGGGCTTATAAACAATAGACATTTTTTGCTCACAGTTCTGGAAGCTGGAAGCCCCAATCTAGGCTTCTAGTACATTTGGCATCTGGTCAGAGCCAGCTTCTTGGTTCATAGATGGCTGCCTTCTTGCTGTGTCCTCACATGGTGGAAGAGATGAGGGAACACTCTGGGGTCTCTTTTATGATATCCCATCACAAATCCCATCATGTGGCTCCATCTGCAGGACCTAATCTCCTCCCAAAGGCCCCCACCTCCTAACACCATCACCTTGAAGACTAGGACTTCAACATATGAATTTGGTTGCAGGGGCATGGGGTAGGGAGGCAGGGAGGACATGACTGTTCATCCCACAAACCCTTGCTTGGGATGTTGCCTTTTGGACACCACATCTGCTTACATGTCCTTTAATGCTGCTGTGTTCCTGGTCTTTAAAAGCATCCTCTTCGTAGGCTTCCTGGCCTCTGGCTGACATGCACACTGCTGCTCTCACACACAACCTCCAGCCTGTTTTCTTGTGCCTCTGTTTCTATGTGGCCAGTTGACCCAGAGCGAAGAGGCACTGGTTGTCTTGTGCTTCTCCCCAGGACAAGGAGATAAAGATAGCTTGAACCTCCTCTGCATTTCAAGTGCCACTCATCACCACTAATGAGCTAATGCTCACAGTTGAGTCTTTTCTGGCTAAAGAAGGAATAAACACAGCCTGCAATAACCCTCACAGCTTCACTCCCAGCCCCACAAATGGCTGCTGGGACTCCAGGATGCAATGGAGTTGGAAGTTGGGGGCTGGACCTCGCACTCAGAGTGCACAGCTCACAACCATCTCTGAGCTCCACCGTTCTTTCTCTCCCTCTTTCTACTTCCCCAGTCTGCTTTCTGCCACTGTTGCCCTCTAGCATCTCTGAGGTTCAGGCAGAGGCCAGGAAGCCTACAATGAGGATGCTTTTAAAGACTGCCTTCTTCAAGGGCAAGGCTTGCCTGGGACCTACAATGAGGGCATAAACACCCAGACCCTTGGTGTCCTCAAAAGCCATGCAGCCCACCAGGCACATACTGCAGATGAGTTTCCTTTGAGAACCTCTTTTTTATTTTATTTTAAACAAGAAACTCTGAAATGGTACAGTACAGTCAATTTGATTTGACATCAGTGCGGTAATATAATAGCACCCAATGAGGAGAACAATGTTACCACCATCATGGGTTTCTGAGCACTTGCTGTGCTCACTATCTTTGGTGAAATCATGGGGGCGCTGGGAAGGAAGCTTCATCATCTCTGTCTACAGAAGAGGAGCTGAGGCTGAGGCCAGTGAAGCAGCTTGCTGAACGGCACTCAGCCAGTGAGAAGTGCTGCTGTCACACCAGTCTGGTGGGACATCCTGATGGTGCACCTGGGTCCTTCCTTGGCTGGTGCTGAAGCATGCGAAAGGGCTGACTCTTTACTACCTTCACAAAACTCAAGGAAGAAGCCTTGGTCACAGCTCTCAAGAGAGATAGAGACATGTCCTTTGTGTGTGATTCTCAGGAGGTTCTCCCACGTAAACAGCAGCTTTTCCTCAGGTCTCGAGCATAACAGCCTGCTCTACAGATTTTGGACTTGTCAGCCTCCACAGTGGTATGAACCAACTCCTTAAAGTAGATCTTTCTCAATCGACAGCTAGCTAGCTAGATAGATAGATAGACACATTCTATTGGCTCTATTTCTCAGAGAACCCTGATTAATATTTTCCCTAAGGCTTGTAGGGGTCTGTGCTATAAAAATACAAACAGCAAAAACAACAGAAAAAAAAAAACAAAAAACAAAAAAACAAGCCCCAAGAACACATGAGCTGTCTGGAGACAAAATTCTCTCTCCTTTAGAGGGACATCAGTCTTTCTCTTAAGGCCTTCAACAGATTGGATGAAGCCCACCCACCATAAGAAAGATAATCTGCTTGACTCAACATCTATGAATTTAATGTTAATGCCATTCAAAAAAATACCCTCAAAAAACATCTAGAATAGTGCTTAACTAAATATCTGTGTACTATAGACTAGCCTAGTTGACAACATAGGAGCTTTCTCCACCTCAACTTATCCAGACACACAATTCCCAGGGCCATGATGAGGAAGGCCCATGCAGCACCCTTGAGCATGCTTGTACAGGATAACAGGGCCACCCCATGCCCAGTATAACCAATAATCAGTCTCAAATTGGTCCATCTCAGATCAATCACATATTATCTGCCTAGAATTGCCCTGCCAGACTACAGGGGTCTGGTCAGATCTTTTGCAAACTTTGAGCTGAGCTCTGTAGCCAGTTTCTGCTTCTAAATGTTTATTTTTTGCCAGATTTCACCATGAGCAGAGACTCCGAGAATGGTGATAATCTGTCCCAAGGGAATTGACCAAATATCAAGGAGTCATCCAGATGGTGAGAGGTTCACAGGGTTGATCCAGATGTTTCAACGTTGTCCTGTTTTTAGTGAACACATCCATGAGACACAGAGGGCTCCTTCCAGTCAGTATAGCCTTCCCCTCAGCTTCTCCAGTCAAGATGAAATATCGACACCACAAGAAGGGCATCTCACCAACTTCTTACTGAATGTTGGATTTAGCAACACCTCTGCTCCCCAAACTGGCTTTTGCTGGCCAACCAATTTGTGAGCTCTGGGGCTATTTTTTAAAATAGCTTCCAGATATGCAGTGTGCTAATAAAAGCCTTGAAAAGTCTGGCGGACTGGGATCATTTATATTTAGGGTTACCCCATGGCCCTCATCCGAAGAGCACTTTACAGATGCCCATTTTCAACTATTGCTTACAAATTTCATAGTGATTGCTCGGGAGCTGCCTTTAGTGTTGTACTCGGGATTTAAATCCTCAACCTTTTCTCCCCACCTCTTACAGCTCTCGCAGTGTGCACATGACTCTCCAAAGCAGCCATGGGGTCGGGGTGGGGGGGGATCAGTAGCAGGAGCAATTGCCTGCTGATTTCCAAACCACCAGGAGCTCAAACATGAGCAATGGTTTCAACGCGGCTGCACATCTTGAATGATTTCCCATGCCTCTTTAAGAACTGTATTTTCTCACTACAGAAGAATTATTTGCGTCTTCCTTAAAAACCCAACAGGAGCGAAACCTAACAAGACGGAACCGTGGCTTAGAAGTTTGGCAGTCATTTTTCTGATCTTCCTCTGAGCTCTTGAACATGCCCTTGAGGAGCTCGGGAGCCTGGAACATCGTGCGTGCAGGGCCACAGAGCCGTGCCAGGTGCGGGATCCTGGCAGGTGTAGGGGTGGGTGGGAAAGACTGACCTGGGGCCTCCGTTCTCCACTATGGAAATCACACAACAAGGGTTTTAGAGGATCCTAAAAGCACCAGGGCCTCAGGGTAACTTTGGTGACCTTGCCTACCAAATGCCTGTGTCTTTGAACCAATGAAGAACACCCTCCAGAAGTGACAGAGCCTGGGAGGGTGATACCAGTTTCCATTTCCTCCTCTCAACTTCAGATAAGGTTCACAAACAAGCTTGCAGGGGCTTTTCTCTCTCCGACTTTTATCGACTTTTATCGCCGGCGGGTTTGAGCTAGAGGGCACTTCTTCCCACAGCTTCCTATTTTTCTGAGATTCTTTTTATCCTGTGCTCTTTTTCCAGTGTTTCCAGCCAAAAGTCTCTGGGGCACTTCTTTATCCAGGAATCCTCTCTGAGATTCAGGGGTCAGGAATATTCCTTTGGGGACTTCCTGAGGGCAGGACGTGGTGTCCACCACCACGGAGGATCAGGTCCCCAGACCCTCTTGAGGACCCCCCCGCCCCCCGCTTTGAGAGAACAGACTCTCATTCTATCTGTCATGCCTTCAGGTGGTGTCCCTTGTCCCTGAGACCCCTGAACCTGGCCTGGCCCAGAACACTGGCTATACTGTTGCCTGGAGGCTGGCCCTGAGGCCTGATGAGCCAAAGAGACTTCGGCTGGCAAAACTATTTCACAGCCCCCCTTACAAGCTTGCTGCCTCTCGATTGAGTCTGGATTCCTCACCTCCCCACACTCTCCACCCCTAAAGTGCTTACGAAACATTTCTTCCATTTTAAGACAACTTTAGAACAAGAAAGAAAAAGAAGGCAGTAGCCTTTCAGCTGCTATTCCTCTGTGCCTTCCAGTCATTTCGGTTCAAAGCATGAGGTAGAGCTGGCCTCAGCCTTCGGTGGCGTGGGTGCACCATGTGTATCAACTGAGAAAACTGGGTTTTCAGGTACCTCGGGAGGTTCTGAGTGTGTGACACCAACAGAAGCAGGTGAAGGGAGAGCCCCTTCCCCTGGGTGCTCAGGGGCCAAACTTTAAAGAACTGCTCGGCGGAGGCAGGGGCACCCGCACCTTCACCTCGAACCGTCCCCCTTCCCAGGGGACTCCAGGGGTACGCGCCCCAAGGGGAGCAGCACTGCCAGCCGCTTCTCTGTGCTGACATATCAATCAGGGGAGAGCTGGCTCCGGGTTCGGGAAATAATAAGCATCAATGTTTGCAAAGGGCCAGCTAACAGCGGTAAGCAGCCAGCTCGCTTATTAAACAAGAGAAACGAGCCTCCACTCTCTCGGAGACGGCAGGCGGAAAGGGCACAGGAGTTTTAATTAACTTTTTAACTTTCCAGTCTTTGCTGTCAGCCTGTTCGGAGCAGAAGGCAGGGAGCCCTGTGTCCCAGGTCTAAGACGCTTGCCTTCCACACTCATTCCGTGGTCAAACGCAGGCAGGGTCCCTCAGGTGCTACCGGGCAGGCCGGCCTGGCAACCACGGCTCTCCAGGGGGGCAGAAGACACCTGCTTTATTTCTGACCAGCCTGGGCTCTGTTTTTCCAGTTCACAGTCCCAGTGACCTGGCCATGCCCCTGGATATCCATTCTCAGGGAGAGGAGGGCAGCCCCCCAAAGACCCCAGGGAGATCTCACTCTTCCGCTGACATGCAGGCACTACTCAATAGATCCTCGCTTGGACATTGCTTCTTTGGCAAGAGAGCCTGGAAGGACTCCCCATTAGCTCACAGACATCTCTTTCCATGACTGCCCCCCCTCCAGCCTGTGGACACGCCACGGTTCATTCAGTTTCTGGGTGTGAGTACCTAGGTTGTTTCCAATACTTTGCAGGGGCAGGAGGTGTCATCATAAGGAACGTGGTGCATATTTCTTTTACGGGATTGGGTACATCTTCAGGGTAAGTTTCTAGCAGACGATTCCCAGTTCAAAGGGCATCTATCTGCAAGGGTGGCTTTATTAGGTATTGCAGAAGGCTCATGTCACTTTAGGCATTGCTTTATTTTCCTCTTGGAGCTGGTCCCTGGTGGCAGGTCCAGGGGTAGAATCTGTGCAACACTAAACAAGTGAATCATGTGAAAAAAAATCGAAGCAAGAACCAGAGATTAATGACTGCCTTCCTGAAATGTAGGGATTTGGCGATCTTCCAAGCTCTCTGGGGATGCACTGCTAACAACAATATGATGGACTGTGACCTTTACTTTGCAATAACTTTGCAATAACTATTTTTTAATTCATTGTTTCTCAAAACTGTCACTGGTAAGTAAGCTGTGGTGTTCAGTAACCCCGCTTCACCCCTACTTCACAGGAGGAAGCGCACTGACCGGGGAGCCCCGAAGTTTCCCCCAAAGGCATGAGGCAGATTTATTGTTGAAACAGAAAATGTGTTTCCCCGCCTCCCGTTGCTATTTTTTTTTAATAATGATGCCATCTCACTGCAGGCAATTAAAAATAAGAACAATGCTAAACTATCAAGTAAGGGCAACAAAGTCCAAAGAGGTTTTTACTCTTCTTTCCCTCTTTGATGCTTAAAAACATACATAATTGAAGCTCATTATTCATGGGCTGCATATTTGCAAATTCCCCTCTCTAAAATTTATTTGTAATCCCCAGAGCCATAAGCGGTGCATTTGTGGTCATTCCCAGACAGGTGCAAAGCATTGGACAAGACTAGGCTCTGCCTTCTTGTCTCAGCTCTCAGACTGTAAATAAGGACCCTTTTGGGGTCTGCATAGTGCCACATTTTTTTTTTTGGATTTATGTACTTTTTATTGGTGATCTTGCTACTTAAAGTGGTCCCCAAGCACAGAGCTGAGGGGTTGTCTGGTGTTAAAAGCACAAGAAGGCTGTGCCTTATAGAGAGAACTGTCTTATTAGGGGAGCTTTGTGCAGGCATGAGTTACAGGGTTGCTGTCTGGGAGTTCAATGTTCATGAATCAACAATATATATTAATGTGTCTTTAAACACAGACACACACAAAACAGGGCCATGTATTGATTGCTTGATAAAAACATCATGACCATAGACCCACAGGATCGTGACCCTATATGTCTCCTAGGAGCAATGGCTTAGTTATTCAGTAACTCAGCATTCATGGTGATTTTATAGACCATTACTACAGGGAATCATGAGAATTGACTACAAAGTGAATATTTTCCTCCTCTTTGGTTTTCTTGCCAATTCTCAAGTGTATATATATATATATATATCTCCAGCACATGGTCTGTCACCAGATTCTTGCCAGAGGAACTGGCCCAAGTTCTCCATTCACCTGCACTGTAGTGATTACCCGAGCTCCAGGGTGGTGGCTTTGTTCAGGTCCCAGTACCAAAGATGGTTGGGCGTTTCAGGTAGAGGATGTGTGTCTTAGGGCCACACTGTAGAGCTGTCTCTGGAGAGCTCTCTGTGGTGGTACACAATTCACGGAGAAGACAACAGCTTCTTGTGCCATGAGATGGTGAGCAAGGGGTACCTTATCTGTGCTCTAAGCTTTGGCTCAGCAAACGAAACCAAGCAAAACAACCAAGCCATGCTTCCTTTTCCAAGGAACACAGAACCCTGGGTGAGACAGGCAGCGGAGCCAGTAACCACAGAGCATGGCACGTGTGTTAGGGCTATCTGAGACACAGAGGCATACCTTTTCGGTAAAGGGCCACATGGTAACTATTTTCATTGGCCAGAATCTCTTGACCCCATTCCTTAACTCTGTTGTAATATGCAAGCAGCATAGACCATTTGTAAGTGAATGGGAGTAGTTGTGTTCCAATAAAACTTTATTTACAAAGACACCTGGCCTGTGGGTCATGGTTTGGTGACTCACTGGTCTAAGAACCTGATTGGAATTAATTTGAGAGTTCCTGGAGCAACCAGTTTTGGAGAGAGTTCCTGCAGGAAGTGGGGTCTAACCCAATTCGTAGGGGATAAACAAGTTATGTGGAAGGATAAATAGTGTTTTCATTTCACCAATTCTGTTTCCATCTTAAGGAAAGACGAGGGCAAAGGGACTCATGGAGCAGCTTCTCAGAATACAGTGGGGAATGCAAGTGAAGACAAAAGCCTGAATATCACATTTTAAAACTTGGCATAGTTTTCTGAATCATTTCTCACCTGTGCCAGGTGAAGTTCTTACAGATGCTTAAGTCAATCACCACCGTTGACTAACATGGACCCATTCTTCAGGTGAGAACTTTGAAAAACATGTGAGTTCTAGACCTGTGGTTCTTGGAGTGGGATCTGGGGTCAGCAGCCTCAGTGTCACCTGGGAGTTTGGTAGGAATACAAACTCCTGGGCCTGCCCCACCCTGACCTACTGACTCCGATACTCTGGGGGTGGGGCTGGGCATTCTGCTTTAACAAGCCTCCCGGTGATTCCGATGAGTGGCAAGGTTTGGGACCCTCATCCCAAATGGATGAGCCCTTCTCCCCTGCCAACTGCTTTCAGCACGCCCGTATGCTTCCCTGAAACCAATGAACAGCTGCCACGGGGAAGCCTCCGTAACCAAAATGTTGTGAATTTCTCCTAGTTGGGCTGAAATTCACCTTTTCATTATCTGCAAACAAAGGGCTTAATAAGGAAATGAAGTAGATGAACGAAATTACAAGGAGCTATTCAGAGGAAAAAATTGTTTTTGGATACCTTATTACATGAATTGTCTACATGCAAATCATTTCTTCTAATCACAAATGAGTCTTCGTTATGAAAGTGGGTACAGCGCAACATGCCTCGAATACTCAAGTCACCTCAGTACTTAGGCCTGGATATGGTCGCACAAAATACCCCGTGACCTGGACCCTCCCTGTCAGTCCATTCACCTTCACGCTAGCAAGTAATCTAGAACAAGCACCCAAGGAAAGAAATCTCCACTGTTCTGTTTTGAATACGATTTTATTTATTGTTTGAGGGAGAGAGAGAGCATCGGGGGCGGGGGAGAAGCAGACTCCCCACTGAACAGGGAGCCTGACATGAGGCTCGATCCTGGGACCCTGGGATCATGACCTGAGCTGAAGGCAGGCACTTCACCGCCTGAGCCACTAACGGGCCCCAGAAATCTCCGTTTTTGTTGATAACTTGCTGATTGAGTCCTCACGCCGTTGCCCCGGCCAGCTTTAGACGTGTAAGTTGCAAATGAAAAAACACTTGCAATCAAGTGGGCTCTGGCTGATGTCCTCATCAGACAAAGTGACAGAAAGTCTCAGGAGATGGGAACATGTAAATTGGCGAACGTTTCCCTAACCTCGTATTGACTTTGGCTTCTAAAATCAATTTTCTTTATTAGCTGATGTATCTCTGCAAAAGACTTTCTGCGTGGAATCTGGATAAATTATTTAAGCAGTAAATTGTTTCCACTCTAACTGGTAATAGCAGAAAGATTTAATAGGATATAACACAAGTCAAGGGCTTAGGGCAAGGTCACCCCGGAAGGGAAATGGGCTCTTATGAACCCACAAAGGTCAGAACGAGATAGGACATCCACACCTCACAACTTCAGGGGCTTGCCATCCTGTAATCTAAGTGTGGTCGGGCAGTCTGTGCCCTGTGGTAGCCCTGCCACCAGGCATTTAAGATCCATCAGGTGTTATGCCAAATTAATGGCCAGAATGTGTGTGACACGGCATGCCTCATACCCCCACGTCCCTTGTAGGAGTGCCAGAGCTCTCCAGAGAAATAGAGCCAATAGGATGTTGTGCAGATATGGATGTAGGTGATCTATCTATGTCAGACAGTAGGAGCTCTTTTAAGAAATTGGCTCATATAACCATTGGGTGGGGTGGGGGGGGGGTGGCAAGTCTGGTAAGATGGTGACCCAGGGAAGAGTTGATGTTGCATCTTGAGTCCAAGGCCAATCTCAGGCTGAATCCTTTCCTGTTTGGGCAACCTCACTATTTTCCTCTTATAGCCTTCAACTGATTAGATGAGACCCACTCACATTATGGAGATAATCTACTTTACTCAATGGATTTAAATATTAATGTCATCTAACTATCTGCATAGCAACATCCAGACCGGTGTTTGACCAAGCAATTGGGCACCATGCCCCAGCCAAGTTGACACATACAATTAAGCATTACAGAGGGACATTTGCTGATTTTGTCTGCTGGCAACCTTTCCCCATTTTGCCAGTAACCCAACCCACATATTACTTGGGGAGCCTACTCTCCTCTTGGCAACCCTTGGGCCCAAGTGTTTGGATGCACAGACTTCCAGGTGTGACAAATGAGCCAACCCTAACCAAACATCTTATGCTTTGGCATCTCCACTCATGACCTACAAGCCATGGGGATTAGTTTTGGGGTAGAAACGTGACCCTAGTTGGCCAATCAGAGCATTTTGCTCCCTCACCCCATACTCAGCCACTGTGGTGGGTCTAGGGAGAGGATGGAACCTACCTAGCTCTCATGACACCACATGTTCCAGTGACCTTATACCATTTGGGCCTGAGACGGGACATGTGAGCTCCAGGAGAGCAGGTCTTAGGTTGGTTCACTTCTCCATCCCCAGGACCTAGAACTCTGCACAGCCCAGAGCAGAAGCTCATGATTATCTGCTGAAATAATGAATGGATACACCAAGATGTGTCTGTCGTGCTTAAGCCAGTTGGGCATCTGTCCCTTATAGGCCAAAAAAATCTGCCTAGCACATGCCTAGATGAATCACGCCACAGCCTTGCACAGCGGATTTTGATGTCACCAGGACTCGGACATCGTTAAACCCAGAACCAGCTCTAGTTTTCTCTCCAGGTCACAGATGAGCTCACCTGAGATCAGCTGATAGGCATAAGCCTGGAGCTCTCTTCTGTCCACGGGTGACACTGATACACTTTGAGAAGCTTGTCCTTCTCGAAACCTGCCAATTCTTCAATGCAAATCAGTTGCTAACAAAAGACAGGCCTAGCTGAACAGCAATGCTCCAAACCAAGATGCCCTTTGTTTGGGCTTCTGGGAGCACATCAGTTCAAAGCCACACTGTGTTCAGCTTTGATCAAAAGATTCATGAATGAGTTTAGAGTTCTTGTGACAAATGGGTTTCAGAATTCTTCTGTGTGTGTTTGCAGGGAATCAGCAGACAAGCTGCAGAATTCACCAGCAAGGGTTGGCAGGAGGTGGCTTCAGGGCTGAGTCACCAAACGTTGAGAGTGATGGGTAAGCAAGGCTTCATGCACATGGGGTGGGGGTGGGGGGGATTGGTCAGGTGTGAGGGCAGCACCCGGTAAGGAGGGGACCCTTGGCTGGGGGAACAGACTGTCCCCCTCTGCTCAGTTCTGATGTTACCAGGATACAGGACTTTGAGTGTTGATGGGACAGTCTCCGGCCACCCTGGGCTCACTGCTGATGGGTCCAGTGGCCCAGGGCAGCACTTGCACTCCCCTCTCCCCACGTGGGACAAGCCCAGCCCGAAGCTTCACTGCTCTAGCAGGAAGAAAGCACCCATTAAAATCAGCTGATGAAAGTCGCATCAATAGGAACTAATGACCTTCTTAAAAACAACTTGTCAGTGGTCATCTGACTGAGAGCATTCACAGGAAAGCACAGAGGTGAAACGGTGGCAGCAGGTAGGGAGGAGGGTGAAATGTGCCAGAATTAAATTTAATACTTGTTGGTGATTTTATTTTTCATTGTGACTTAAAGTCCATCTCTGATTTGGGGCTGTTCACCCCCCTTGGGGCCCCGGCGTCCACACCCTTGAGGCCAAGTCTGGCTCAGCCGCTGTTTCATCCCCTTGAACGTACCAGCTCACAGGCTCCCCTGAGTGTTGAGAGCAACAGCTACTCAGAGCCCAGGGCCTTGTGTGCTCCTCCAGGCCCTGGGAAGCATCACCAGGGTGCCAGCCTAAGTCACCATAGGTCAGTCCGACACCTGGCAGCCCCCAATTCCTGGGCAGACTGGCCCGTATGACAGGATGCATTGGGCTGATGGTCTGTACATGTGCCCATCACTCAGGTCGGGAAAGTCTCACGACCAGCCACCTGAACAGCACTTGTGTTTCGACCGAGTCTTGATCTGGAGCAACTGCGGCACCAACACCATGCCATCCTGATAGGTCACAGCTGCCCCTTCTCAAGGGTCGTGTGCAGAGAGGCCTAGCTGGGTCCCCCAGCCAGAGAAAAAGGGGTGTGGTGGGAAATGAGGCCAACCGGGCACACGCTCCCATACCTTCATGAGGCTCTGAGTTTTGTACCCCTGATTCGAAATGTCCTTCTAAATTAATTTCATGTTTGCTCTTCCTCCTAAACTTTCTTTTCTCCGAAAAGGAGACTTTGAAAAAATGTTCTACTAGTTCCTTATCTCCTGATAACTTGACTTTCCTTCAACCCAAACTGGAGTGTTCTAATCATAAAAACAATGATTAGAAGAAGAGCAGTCAGCTAGCCCTCCCCGTAGAGGACTCGAATGATCAGGAGCCATGGTCCCTGCTCCCCCAGTGCTCGGAGTCCCACACACAGCGGCACTGCCCCACCTCCGAGTGCTTCTCCGAGACTCCGTGTCATCCACGGTGTATGCAGGGCTAATGGCACCTTTGACCTGCGTGTGGAGCGGATCCGAAGGACCTTCTGTGAGACGACAATGTGCAGGGAACTGTGCAAGCTGATTCCTCAGAAAAGGGGAGGCAGAGGTGGGTAGGACAGGCGGGACAGGCCGGTTGAGGTCATTTCCCAGGCTCAGAGACACCCCAGCTGAGAAGCAGTGTCAGAATTGATCAAACAAGACTCGGGACCCCATTCGAGACTTGGCAAGCCGGCAGGCGTAGGTCCATGGACACTGTGCTCCTGGCAGCTGACATCGCTGGAATTTGTCACACGCTGCCTCTTCTGTTCCTGCCACGCTTCCCAGGAGGGCTCGTTGATGGCTTCCAGATCTAGGGGTCCAGGTCCAGGGGTCTCGAGAGCCAGGGCTGGCCCATGAGAGCATCTGATCAGAGCAAGACATCTCTTGAGTGCATCCCTCCTGAGGATGATGTATCCTGGTGGCCTGCCTTCTCGGATGTCAGGGAGCCCTTGCAAGGCACCTTGCTCCCCAGAGGGGTCATGGGTCACCTGAGCGTTTGCAGAGCTGCAGAGACTTGTCAGTGGCTGGCAGGGCCAGGCCTCGTGTTTCCCAGGGGACGCAGGTGGAGCAGTCACCCTGTCCAGCCCTGGCTCCTGCAGACAGCCTCGGCAGCAGGGGTCAGCATCTGGGTTAAGCACAGCAAAGTGGACGATGATTTAAGAGAACCACAAGTGGGCGGCCTGCATGAATTAACGCGATGCTTCGAGCATGCTTGATCAACCTTTCCGTTCTGTGCTTAGGAATTGATGCGAATGCTTCAACCTGTCCACAAGGCTGCCTGCCACCCGCCCTTGATAGGGGTCGGGGATCTGATTCATTAATGCGTCCTGGGCGGACGTGAGCTTGGCATTGACAGAATCACTGTTCTTCCGAGGATGAATGATTAATGCCTTATTGGTTAAAGGGTTTAGAATATTTACCCTTGTCTTTTTTGCTTCTGAGGCCCCCCCACCCCCCACCCGCCCGCTGCTGTTAGGCTGTCCTGAGCAGTACTTGCCTTCCTCATCTATAGCCCAGCTTCTCTAGAGCAGGTGAGCGGCAGCACCCAGAGGAGCTCATGTCTGCAAAGAGGTGCACGTGCCTTGTAAGCGCCTCACATTCTGTGATTTGCCTTCACTTTTGTAACCAGCTTTTTGCAAATAAAAAGCAATCGTTGTGATGGATACCCACTGGCCCCTGCTTCAGATGGTCTTATGCTTTGCTGGAGAAATGGTATGGTTTGTTGAGAGCTGTTCCATGGGACTTCCTCTTATCACCAACCCCAGCTCCCTGCCAGCACCCTCCACAGCCTGTCCCTGGCTTCCTGCTCTTCTGCTTTCACCTGGGTCAGGGGCAGGAGAGGTCTGGCTGCCTCCAAAGTTGCCCAGTAAACTCTGCCCTCAGGTTGCCCCAGGGAACATGCCCTGCAGCCAAAACATGCTCGGAGGAGGCAGTTCAGGAGCCCTGGGGCCTCATAGAGCAGCCAACCGCACCTAACTCCCGGCCATCAGATCATGGAACCAGGGAAGGGATCCACAGCCTTCTTTGGGAAAAACACTTAACATTTCAAAGCAGCAAGGCTTTTAACCGTGAATGGAGGAAAAAAGGCAGCTCACCAGAGGTAGCAATTAATATGCCCAATTTTTCCATCCAAAGCTATTTCAAATCCGTCTCTAGCTGTTTCTTATTAAGCTCTTTAACGTTAAAAATGTTCCATATTTAAAGTTGGGCGTGTGCAAATGCGGGCAGGGGTGGGAGGGACACTGATGATCGCCCACCAGAAACAGTCGTGCTTTTTTGGGAGGGGCAGCTGGCTTCAGCCATCGGGGGCCTGGCGCTGCGCCCAGCCTGAGATGGTAACAGGAGGTGTTACACCTGAGCTCTGCCCAAGGTCACATCGCCAGCCCGCCCTCTGCACTCACTCTCCTCTTGTGATTCTTGCAGAGCAGGGGTCTGCAGCCAAATCCAGCCTGCCACCTGTTTCTGCACAGCCTG
Source organism: Canis lupus dingo (assembly GCF_003254725.2). Classification (NCBI taxonomy): domain Eukaryota; kingdom Metazoa; phylum Chordata; class Mammalia; order Carnivora; family Canidae; genus Canis; species Canis lupus. Next base: position 58,935,284 of record NC_064247.1, on the reverse strand, counting down.
TGTGCTAAGAGTGGCTTTTACATTCTCAACTGGTGGAGAAGAAAAGAATCAAAAGAAGGATAATATTTCGCGACGTGAAAATGATAGGAGTCAGATTTCAACATCTATAAGTAAAGTTTTATTGGCACACCTCCCCCCCCCCCTTCATGTACATACTGTCTCAGGCCACCATGCCCATGAATGCAGAATCGAGCAGCTGGAACAGAGACCACACAGCCCACAAAGCCCACATATTTACTATCTGGCCCTTTGCTTAAAAAGTATGTGTATCCGGCTGTACATGAATCCTGATAACGGGAGGAGGGCCAGGGTATTTAGCATTCTTCAGCAGAAGTTGGGTCGCAGTATAGACTGAGGAATGGTGTAGACTTTCATATTTGCGTCCTCCCAAAATTCACATGTTGAAACTTACTCCCCAGTGTGATGGTGTTAGGAGGTGGGGCCTCCAGAAGGTGACTGGGTCTCCAGGGGGAAGCCCCGTGACGGGATTCCCAGGGGACCGCAGAGAGCTGCCCTGCCCCTTCCCCCATGTGAGCATGAGCACACAAGGAGAGGGCGCAGCTGTCTGTGACCAGCAGCAGGGCCAGGACTCGCTGGCACCCTGACCTCAGACTTGCAGTCTGCAGGACTTTGAGCCATGTGTGGCTGTTGGTCATAAGCCCCCTGGTCTGGCACACGGTTACAGCCACCAGAACCAATAAAGACAGGGGTTAAGTGAGAAGAGGGAAGATGTCTGGAGACGTCCATTGAGATCAGGATGAGGGGCATGAAGGCTGGTGGTGGTCCCTAGGCCTCCAGGAGGAAATAAATGACAGTTCTGAGAATATGGGAATAAGGGACACCTGCCAGCCAGAAAGGGCAGCTAATTCAAGGCTAGTGACTGTCCACTGCAAACATGGTGTGCAGCTCTGCCCTGGCTGCTGCAGGCATTGGAAGGACAGATGGATCTGGGCGAATCCTGGAGACGATTGGGGACAGTCTGCAGGCCTGAGCTGCCACTTGGGTTGTGGCAAGGCCCCCAGTGACCTTAGGAACCCCCTTAACCCTCTGTCCAGAGAGAAGAAGGTTTAATCTGGACCAACATGAAGGTCCTGTTTTCAGACCCAAAGGCAACAACCACTCAGGACACTTGTGTCCTGCAGTTTCCAACACCCAAAGGAGAGGCAAGAAGCTCCAGGAAGTGGGGAGGGTTTCCTGCTTTATTGGCTCTCCCAGGACAGCCCCTTCCCCTCAGGTGCGGCCAGCTCTTGATGTCAGGTGACAGCACCCGCCCGTGGGGAATCGCTTCCAACAACCTCACGGCTGCCAAGCCTGCTTTCCTTCCCCACGTGGGCTATTACTTTCCCTCCAGAAAGCCATTTTGCTAGGACAGAGCTCATTTATTGACTGGGTAATAGAAACTCTGCCTGCTTCACTCCGCAGCTTTATATGCAAATTGCATTTAGTCAGTCCTGCTCTCCTCTCATTGTCAGGCATGAACAGAAGTCAGTTCAATTAACACCACGGAACAAAGCAGGAGATGCGTGGGGCCACCCTTGGGTTCCCGGGCCCTTGCCCCTAGACCCCAGGGAGGAAGCACTGGTGGTGGTGAGGGAGCAGCTGTTAGCGCCTCCCCCAGGCTGAGCGGATGAGGGGGAAGCTGTGGGAAAGATGCTCCTTTTCCAAGGCAAGGTGGGGGTGAGATGCTGGGGGAGCAGTTTGGTGTCCGCTTGGCTGTGCTAACAGCGCCCAGAGAGTCCGCCACACAGTATTCAGGGTGTGTCTATGAAGGTGTCTCTGGAAAAGATGAGCATTTGAATTTGGAGGACCAGTAAAGAGAGGGGCCTTCACCAGTGCAGGGGGGCTGCATCTTGTCCAGTAGGGCCTGAGGGAACAAAACGGAACTTTGCTATCACCTCCTGAGCTGGGGTGTGTGTCCTTTCCTGTTTGGGGGCATCAACGCTCCCAGTTCTTGAGCCTTCAGACGCACACTGGACCACACCACTGGCTCCCCTGGCTCGCCAGCTGGCAGATGGCAGACCAGGGAGCTGCTAGACTGCATTATCGTATGAGCCTCTTCCCGTAATAAATGCCTTCTTATATCTGTTGACACAGGTCCTGTTGGTTCCACTTCTCTGGAGAACCCTGACGATACCTGCCCTAGGTCTCCTGCCTTAGCTGGTCACATAGCATCTGGGTCAGATGCAAGTCCATGGCTGGACTTCTGTGCCCTCCAGTGCTTTCGCAGAGACAGCATGGAGTTGGACCATCCGGGGCTCTAGGCCTTCACCCCAGAGTCAGGAATAGGGCTCACCCCCTGCCACCAGCTCCCTGCAGGTTCCCTGAGCCAGATGTCTCCAAGTCCTCGGGGAAAACACACACACTCTCTGCCCTGTCCCCACAAGACATGGGGAAGGTCCCCCAGGATGATCTCCTCTGCGAGCAGGTCAGTGACACATTTTCCCACACTTGGGTCACTTCACACCCAGGAGAGGGTCGGGACGACCCCGTCTATACTCCTCACTCTCTTCCTAAAGCCACACGGGCATGTTTGAGGCTTCAAGGCTGTCCTCTGAAATCAGTGTCAAAGTGTGGATATTGCTATAGACTGAAGGTCTAATTCACATGTTGAAATCCTCAGCACCACTGACGGTGTTAGGAGATCGGGCCCTTGGGAGGTAACCAGTCGTGTGGCTGGAGCCCCATGATGGGATCAGTGCCCTTGCACAGGACCCCGGAGAGTTTCCTCTCACTTTTGCTCTCTGGACTGGAAAAGCAGATGTGTTAGGTTTGGGGACCCTGCCTGGGCTCTCCCACCAGCCTGGAGTCCTAGAGTAAATGTTCGGGGAGAGGAAGAAGGCACCTCGGCTCCTCTGAGCTGAGGAAGGATGGGTAAAGGTTTCAACCCTGACCATGCATTGCAGGGTATGGGACCTATTTTGAGGTCTCTGCTGCCCCACTCACAGCCCTGCTCTCCTGACACCGTCTCCCCACTCCCACTGCTCTAGGAGGCAACAACACAGTGCCTCGTACCCCCTACTCCCCAGGCCTGGGAAGGTCACCTAAACCCATGTCCCATGTTCAGGCAACTGTCACAAAATTCCACAGACCAGGGGCCTCGTAAACAACAGTCATTTACTTATTGCTCACAGTTCTGAAGGCTGGTAGTCCAGATCAGGGTGTCGGCTGATCTGGTGTCTGGTGAGGTCCTGCTTCCTGGTTCATTGACAGCATCTTCCTGCTGGGGCCTCACATGGTGGAAGGGGTGGGGACACTCTCTAGGGTCTCCGAGGAGGGTAACCCATCCATGAGGGTGGACACCTCCCTGAGGGCCTACATCCTAGTGCCATCCCTGTGGGCAGTGGAATTTCACCATGGGTTCTGGGGACACAAATACTCAGGCCGCAGCACCCCACAGGTCACCCAGCTGACTGACCAGTGACCAGCCGATTCTCTCTCAAGAGTCCCAGCTGAGAGATACAGACGTGGGGGCCAGCCACATGGACCTCAGGCGAGCAAACCGCCCGATGGTTCCGGTTGCCCAGCTCCAGTCCAGACTGCACAGATGACCTCCAGACCCTGACCCCGATCTCCCAGTATGAACCAGCTCCAGTGACTATTCTCCTTTTGCAACCAGTGCAAGTCTGAAGTCACAGTGTCCTGTCCGGAGCTGACTCACCAGGCTCAGGGCACAGGCAGGGAGGCAGGGGGGCAGCTGCCCAGGCTTTCTTCTCAGTAATGAAACACGTCCTGGGCCCCAGGGAGCACAGCCAGCCTGGTTGGAAAGCAGAGTCATGCCAACCCAGTTCCTGGCCCAGCCCGCTTCCTGTGCGCTATGTGACCCTGGGGCAGTCCTGCACCTCTCTGAGCCTTGGAACCATCCTCCACCATGCCTTCTCCAGAGTGAGAAGTAAATGAGGTAACACGTGTAGGATACTGAGCACAGTGTCTGACACACAGGGAAGATTGCCACCCAGTTTCACACACTGGTGCCAGCAAGGGAGTCAGGGGAGGGGGAGATTATTCATATGCTGGCTGGGGTATGCACGGGAACAGGAGGCTCTGGGGTGGCCAGGGAAAGCCGAGAATGCAGTGGAGGGAGGGCAGCCAGGCAGAGGAGGCGTGTGAGGCCCCAGGTCCCCACGCAGCCCTGGGTCTCCTCCTGTGCCTTGGGTCACAAGCTTGTCTCACCGCAGAGCTGCCGCAACACACCTCCCATTTGGCCTGAGCTGGTGTGAGGTGGGTTCCTGCCTCTTGCTGCCCTGACTCGCAGGGACTGTTCACTGCACAGCATCTGTCAACCCCCCAACCTCTAGACCCAGACGGTGGTCCCAGTGGTAGTTTAAGAATTAGATGAGGGATGCCTGGGTGGCTCAGGGGTTGAGCATCTGCCTTTAGCTCAGGGCATAATCCCAGGGTCATGGGATCGAATCCCACTTCAGGCTCCCCACAGAGAGCCTGCTTCTCCCTCTGCCTGTGTCTCTGCCTCTCTCTCTCTCTCTCTCTCTCTATGTCTATCGTGAATAAATAAATAAAATCTTTAAAAAAAGAAAAAGACTTGGATGAACCAGCCATAGTCCCCTGGGCTTATAAAATGGTGGTGACAATTTATATTCTAACTTCCTGCTCTGCCGGGATACTCCGACCAGGTCATGCGTGTGACCTATTCCAAGTTTCCTAAAAGAAAGGGTATTATCTCTGTGAGTCCAGTCTCTGTGTCTCCATTGATAATTCTCCTCAAATCAACCCACCACCCCCTGCTGGTTGTGTTGGCATCAGCATTACGAGCTGGAAGTTTGCTGAACATTGGTTTTCTTCCTCTCTTCTTGTCTGTGGGAAAATGTCCTGACACCACTGTTCACGGTACCTGTGACTTTCATTTCAGCCATGTCCTCAAAAAGAGCATGATGCCCTGGTGTCACCTTCCAAGCTGCTCCCCACCTGGAATGTAAATATCTCTCTGATGCCTCCTGCCAGGGGTGATAATGGTCCTGCCTCCCTGGCACCCTCCCCCCAGAGATGCTGTCATCAGCCCCCGAGAGGTGTCAAAGAAATAGAGCAAGAGCCAAAATAGCCTCTTCTGGTATTCCAGCAGCAAGGCCTGGGTCCCCTCCCGCCCCAGCGGAGTGACTGGGCTGGCAGTGGACTCTAGCAGGAAGGGTACCATTCAGTTCCCACCTGGGGAAAAGACTCCCAGAAGTATCCAAAGGCATCCTCCCTAGAGCAGCATCCGACTGTGGTGGACGGGCCATCGCTGTGTCCCAGACCGTTTGACCCTTGGAGGCCTCCCCTTCTTACAGGCTGATTTTCTTTGCTCGCCAACAGGGAGATAAGCCAACACAGCCCAGCCCCCTGAGAACCCAGGCAGGAGGACACGCCACGGGCAGTGCAAGGGGGAGCTCCCCTGTTTTTTCACCACTCACTGGGGACTTCTGCACCAGAGTTGTGGGTTTTCCACACCAAGCAAATCTGCAATGCCGGCTGGGCATCCTACAGTTCAGTTCGGCTCTGACACTCCCTGGAGAGGCTGTTGGACCCCACAGGCTAAGGGCTCAAGTGCACCAGACTATCCTCACGTCACATACCAACTGCATGCCCAGGTAGTCAGTCACCTGTGCTCCTGGCACTCTCCCAGTTAGAGACTGGGGTTCCCACGACCACCCCTCCTAGGGTTTGATAATTTCCTAGAACATCTCACAGAACTCAGGGAAACATCTATTTTTACTGGTTTATTACAAAAGATCTTCAAGGATGCAGATGAACAGCCAAATGAAGAGAACATAGGGTGAGGTCTGGGAGGGTCCTGAGCTCACACGGGAGCTTCTGTCCCTTGGAGGGTAGACGGTGTCAGCTTCCTGGCATGTGGATGTGTTTGACAACCGGGAATCTTCCTGAACGCTCTACTTTGGGGATTTTGACGGAGGTTTTATCAGGTGGGCAGGATCCATGAGTAAGTCTCTGGAGCCCCTGCCCCCTCTCTGGAGGATGGAGGCCAGGCTGAGAGATCCAAGCTTCTAATAATCCAGGCCTGGCTTTCTAGTGACCAGCCCCATCCAGGAGCCCACCCAGAGCCACCTCATTAGAATAAAAGAGGCTCCTGTCACCCAGGAAATTCAAGGGGCTTTAGGTGCTCTGTGCCAGGTACAAATATTAGGAAGGAGACGTGCCAAGCTCTGTCATCACTTAGAGAATTTCCAGAAACCACTGGTAGAGACCCATGATTTCTCAATTAGAGACCACAGATACAGATTCTTCCGTGTAAGTGGAATCATGCAATATTTGTCCCTCTGTGTCTGGCATTTCTTTTACCCTCAGGTTTATCCATGCTGTAGCATGTGGCAGGATTTCCTTCTCCTTTTTCAGGCTTAATAATATTCCATTGTGTGGATGGACCACTTTTCTGTTTTAGTCATTCATCAGTCGGGGGACATTTAGATTGTTTCCACAAACTGGCTATTGGGATAGGAGGCAACTAAAATAGCCCAACTCACCAAAGCGAAGGATGGAATGTGGTTTTTCAGAGGCTGGGGAGGGGACGGAGGGGACGGAGGGGACGTGGGGTTGCAGCTAACAGGTGTCCCCTTCTGTTGTGCAGAATGAATGAATCCCAGAGTCTGCCCCGGGGCACTGCGCCCTGGTTAACAACACACAACGTGCACTCCCATGGACAATGCTCCCACCACAATAAAAATAAAAGTATCTCCAGCTCCTCCAGGCCCCAGCAGGAAAGCCAGGGGCACCGGCTCCCTTCCCTGCATGGAGGTCACCGCCTTAAGCATTGAGCCCGTGTGTTAACATCTAACCGACACGGAAAGATCAAGCCCTAACGAGCACCCCCTCTTTGGTACCGGGTCTGAATCACCGTGCCTGGTTTCCCTCACTCACTGGCTAAGACATTTGCTTCCAGCAAGAACAAATCTGTTTGAAAAGAAACCCCTTACCCTTGGGTGTCCCTGTCCACTTAGTCAGTATCTGAGACCCTGAAGCCTAGACTCTCTTTGCCAGGTCTCTTAGGAAAATGTTCTTTTACTGACAGAAATAAATGGCCACCCGTCAGGGAGGGTAATGTCTCGGCTGTAGTCAGGTGACACACTTCCCATCTCTCTCTCTCTCTCTCTCTCTCTCTCACACACACACACACACACACATGCACGCACACATGGTTGGTCTAGAGAAGGTTCAGGCTGGGAGGCAGGGAGAGAGTCTGAATATTCACCACCTGAAAATCTCTGGAAATGAAATCGTCAGCTGTTCACCTGTGCCCCCCTTCCCGGCCCCTCCCCCACCCCCTCAGATGTGCCTTTGTCATGGTTGATGCTGTTCTGCAGATGACACTCTAGATGTGACAAGGTGTTCAAGGAGGGCCACCTTCAAGGCGTTCCTTATTTCCCCAGGGGGACACAGTGGCTGATACCAAGTTTAGGGGGAGAAGGTTAGCTGATATTCCTTTCATGAGGTTCTGAGGGTCCCCAAGCAGCAGTTGTTAGGGAATAAGAGGCTTTTTTCTATCTCTTGCTATTTGTCACTGAGTTTCTTTATCACACTTCAAATCTTGAAAGTCAGGAAGGTGGAGAGACACTGGAGCGGTGCTTCTCCTTCCTTACTGCTCTATTTGCTACTCATCTCATGGAGATGCAGGGAAGTGACCAGAGACCTGAGCCAAGGAATTTGGGAGGCGTTATCTTCAGAGGCCAGACAGCTTTTCAGACGGACGAGCACCCGTAGTCACCCGTGCTTGGGAGGGTTAAGCCTTGGTGTAGTGCTCTGCTGGCACCGATTTGAAAATCTTCATAAATTTTAAACAAGGAGCCCTGCTTTTTCATTTTGCACTGAGCCCTGCAAGGAAAAAGCTGGTCCTGGTTAGAGGGGCTGGACAAGTCCTATCGAACCTGGAAGGAAAACCCTCCACTGCTTCAGAAGGAAACGGAGGGCCTGCTCCCAGGACGGTGGGGTATGGAAATGAACTTGAGCAGTCTGCCTGTAGCTCTGCAAGACCCACAGAGCGAAGGGATGCTAGGACTGTCCTGGTGGCCTGGTCCTCCCAGCTCTCACTCCCAAGGAGACTGAGAAATAAACAGTAGCAGGTTCTGTTCCCGTAGGTTGATAGACCCTAAAATAAGCGGTAAAGTCATTAACACATATGCAAATGTCACCTACTCAGAATGTGATGACTCGGTGTCTGCATCGAATACCCTGGGCTGCTCCTAAACTGCACTGGTTTTAATTTGCTATTTTTATTTTTCACATAATGTAAAGATATTAATCATATATAGTTCCAATGTAAATTTTCTCAGTGGCTCCCCAATATCCTTCATAGCTTATTTTTAAATCAGGATCTGATCAAATATCATGCCTTGCATTTAGCTGGCATGTCTCTTTTTTTCTGATTTAGTCTAGAACAGTTCCCCTGCCTTATTACCTGTTTATTTATTTCCATTGTATTAATGGATACATAATTTAAAACTTACTTTTGGTATTGAATGCATTCACACTGTTGTGCAATCACCAGCACCATCCACCTCCAGAACCTTCTCATCTTCCCAAACTGGAGCTCCACTTTCTATCTCTGTGAATGTAATTCCTCTAAATACCACACAGACGTGGAATCATCCAGATATTTGTCTTTCTACGTCTGGCTTGTTTCACTTAACACAATGTCTTCAAGTTTCATCCCTGCTGTAGCACGTGTGAGATGTGTTTCCTTTAAAGGCTGAATAACATTTCATCGTGGGACACCTGGGTGGCTCAGTGGTTGAGCGTCTGCCTTTGGCTCAGAGCGTGATCCTCTCATGAATAAATAAATAAAATCTTAAAAAAAATTTTTCATCATACAGGCCCCCCCCCACATTTTGTGAATCCATTCATCTGAATACTTGGGTTGCTCCCATCTTTCATTGTAGTGAATAAAGCTGCTGTGAACCTGGATATACAACTATCTGTTCAAGTCCCTCCTTTTCATTTTTTGGTTTATATTCAGATGTGGAATTGCTGGGTCCTATAGTAATTCCATGTTTAATTTTTTGAGGAGCCTCCATTAGAGTCCCCACCTGGCTACGCCACTTTGCATCCCCACCTACGGTGCACAAGGGTTCCATCTCTTCACACCTGCCACATTACTTGCTACTGTCTATTTTTCAATAGCTATCTTAATGAGTGTGAACCTGTATCTCATCGTGGTACTTATTATTTTTAAGATGGACATTTTTGAAGTATCCAAGGCAGTTGATTTGTGGAATATCCCACAACTGAGATTTTTCTAGATTGTTTCCTCACAGTTAAAGTCAGGTTAAGCACTTTTTTTGTCCAGATACTAAATACTTCTCAGTACACATAATATTGGTTTGCCTCATTCTTAGTTAAAATGGTGCCACTGGATCTCTGCATCATAAAGACACCTCTTTGTGGGTGATTACCATAATCTATACAAGATGCTACTTGAGAGAGTAGACATCTTATTCAACAGCAACTTCTGCCCCGTTTTACCATCAATGGTTGCAAAAGGGTTATGTTTTGATCCTATTATTCCTCTAACACAGATTAGATGTCTTTTTCTGTAAAAACTTGTTTTTCTGTCACTTCTCTCCCATACCCTTTTTGAGAATCACTATGGATGCATAAATTTTTTTCATTGCAATGTCTTATAATCCATCATTATCATTATTCTTTCTGATGCTCAAACTGTCATACATTTGGCCAGTAAGAACCCCTTCCAGCTGACCTGCATGTCCTTTTGACATACCTGCGTTTCCTTGCTGTCTGGCAGAGCAAGATAATCAGGGATCCCTGTTCTCCACCTGCCACAGACTTGGAATCAGCCATGTCTCCAAGGATCCCTGGCTCCTTTGAATGGGCAACATTTTAGAACCAAAATCTGGGCACATGGCTGTTTTAGGTTTCCAGGATCTTTCAGGATCATGTATTTCTGAGGGAATCAATGCACAGCATTTAGATTGCTCAGAGTTCTTATAACCAAGTTTTATAACAAGGCTGTCACAAAATAATTAGAATATTCTTGAGATAATTTTTTGTTAAACATAAGAAATTGTGTTAAAGGCAAAAGAAAAATGAACAACATTTTATTAGTGAACCGATTCAGCTCTACTTTAAAATGATCATATACTAGGGCCCCTGTATGGCTGTCAGTTGAACACCTGACTCTTGGTTTCAGCTCAGGTCATGATCCCACAGAGCCTCACTTCAGACTCTGCACTCAGTGGGGAGTCTGTTTGAAGATTCTCTCCTTCTGCCCCTCCCCAGTCACTCATTTTTCTCACATTGGGATCCCTGCGGGGAGCCTGCTTTTCCTTCTGCCTATGTCTCTGCCTCTGTGTGTGTGTCTCTCATGAACAAATAAAATCTTTTTAAAAATAAAAAATAAGTAAAAGGATCATACACCATGATCAAGTGGGATTTATTCCAGGGATGCCAAGATGGCTCAACACCTGCAAATCAGTCAATGTGATACTTCACATTAACAAAATGAAGGGTAAATATCATGATCATCTCAATAGATGCTGAAAACCATGACAAAATTCAACATCAATTTATGATAAAAACTTTCAACACAGTCAGTGTAGAGGGAGTATATCTCAACATAATAAAAACCACATATGACAAACCCACAGCTAACATCACTCTCATGGTGTGAAGCTGAAAGCTTTCCCCCTAAGATAAGGAATAAGACAGGGTGGCTACATCCACCACTTTTATTCAACACAGTATCAGAAGTCTTAGCCAGAGCAATTAGGCAAGAAAAACAAATGAAAGCCATCCAAATCAGAAAGGAAGAAGTAAAACTGTCATGATCTTAGATGACAAATTATATATAGAAAACCCTAAAGATTCCACATTCACACACACACACACACACACACACACACACCTGTTAGAACTAATAAAAAGAATTCAGCAAATTTTCATGGCACAGAATCAATACACAAAAATCTGTTGCATTTCTTATTTTAAGATTTTATTTATTTATTTATTCCTGAGAGAGAGAAATAGGCAGAGGGAGAAGCAGGCTCCCTGTGGGGAGCCTGATGTGGGACTCAATCCCAAGACCCCAGGATCATCACCTCAACCAAAGGCAGATGCTCAACCACTGAGCCACCCAGGTGCCCCAATCCATTGCATTTCTATACACTAGTAACAAACCATCAAAAAAGAGAAATTAATGAATAACTCCATTAGAGTGGCATAAAAAAAGAGTATAATTCCTAGGGATATTTTAACCAGCAAAGTAAAAGGACTGTATACTGAAAACTGTAAGATATTGATGAAAGAATTGAAGAAAACAAAAATAAATGGAAAGATATACCATTTGCATGGATGAGATGAATTAAAATTGTTAATTCATACTACCCAAAGTATTCTACAGATACAATGCAATACCATTCAAAATCTCAATCACATTTTTTTCACAGAACAAACAATCCTAAAATTTGTATGGAACAGCAGATGGCTCTGAATAGCCAAAGTAATCTTGAGAAAAAACAAAGCTGGAGATACCACACTCCCTAAATTCAAACTATATTACAAATCTATAGTGATGCAAACAGTATGATATTGGCATAAAAACAGACACACAGATCAATGAAACAGAATAAAAAGCCCAGGAATAAACCCATGCATATATGGTAAATTAATTTATGAGAAAGGCACCAACACTACACAATGGGTAAAGGACAGTCTCTTCAATGAGTGGTGTTGGGAACACTGGGCAGCCCCATGCTAAAGGGTGAAACTGGACTATTTTATTTTACATTACATACAAAAATTAACCCAAGACTTGAATGTAAGACCCCAAATCATAAAGTTCCTAGAAGAAAACATAGGTGGTGAACTTGACAACTGGTCTTGGTGATGATATTTTAAATCTGACTCCAAAAGCAAAGGCAACAAAAGAAAAATAAACAAGTCACCAAATGACACAATCTCAGGTGGCAATGAATGTTTGGGAGGAGTGTAAAGATTAAATGTATATAATACATATAATCAGAGGTACAAAGAGGGAAGAGCTTCCCCCAAATTACACCAGTATTACCTACTGAACAGTAGAACTTGAATATGAATCTAGGTTTGAATTCTGGATGCAGAGTCTGTGACACTTTCAATTATGTAAATACCAAGTTGCTGTGTTGGGATGGAGCATCCTTAAGTACACCGACTCACATTGCCCACACAGATGCACATTAATTCACTTACAAAATCCCCCCATTTTCACTAGACTCCATGTCCAATTCCCTGTTAGAAGGCTCAAGATCCTTCATAGCCTTGGAAATTTAAATATAAACTTCCTCCTTTGGAGCAGTCATAAATGCGAGAAATAATCCATGTCTTGGCACTAGGGTCTGGAAATCTTACTTTATATGTTTTCCATCTTGAGTAGCAACCCCAGATTTGGAAAGTTCTCCAAGTTTTTCTCCTTATCTCAGTGGGTGACATCTTTGATTTTCCCTGATCTAGGTACACCCTTTTATAGAAGTCCAATAAAGTGATCAAACCAGTACTTTGCAGTCCTAGCAGACAACATTGAGATTTCCAGTAGTGTTAATATTAAGTTCAAGGCTCTTAGCTTGGGAGCTCAGCACCTCAAGGATGGAGGTGGTGGGATTCACACACCAAGTTTTCTGAGCAGGATCTGACTTCAGAATTTCTTGCAGTACATCACAGAAACTCATCTTCCTGTCTCTGCATGCTGCCTGACCTGGACTAGACACTCAGTGTATATTTGTCCAATGTGAATTGACAAATGTTTTCTACATTAGCTGCCAGAGACACAGGGATAAATAAAACCAGCAGAGCCAGGCTCACGTGAAACTTGTGCTTTCATAAAAGAGACTGACAACACATAAAAGACAAGAGGTTAGAAACCAGGTATCAGTGAGCAGCTCAGAGCAGGATAAGGTAGTGAAGGTGACAGGTACAATACAAGGTGGTGTGTCCACAAGTGGTTCAGAGAAGAGAGCTGATGACGTGCTACTTGAGCAGAGAACATGCAGACTTCAGAGTGAATGCATGCAAACCTCCAGGGACAGAGGGGCTATTCTGGGAGACGGTGAAGACCTTGTTTTAAATCAATTCTGATTGCTGAACATGTTCACCGTGTTCACCTGTTTTGTGGATGGTTTTAACCTGTTTCTAATTCCTGGAGGTCACAGCTTTTTCTGAGGTCTGCATGTTGTAGTGGTTCTGGTTAAGTTATTGAGAAAACCATAATTGATTTGGGGAAAGGTCAAAGGGCATCAACAACAAATGACAACGGGGATAGGTGGGCTTTCATAGGAAGATGGAATTTGAGGATAAGGCCGAAGAGTATAAATATTTCCAGAGCACTCTCTCAGGGTCTCTGCCACAATTATAGTAACTATGGACTTGACTACTCCTTTATAGCAAATCTTGCAGATATCCACCAAACCTTAAGAGATTATCTTGGAAAAAGTAGCTCCTACTCAACCTCAGACCGTTAGCAAATAGACGTGATGGTACTAAAAATAAATGGCCCAAAAGGAGTTTTGATCAATGAATGGGCCCCAGAGTCCTAGCAGGCTGTGAGGGGGAGCTTGGAGTGCTGCCCTGACACTTGGCATTGATGTAGGAAGATAAGCAGAGCCCTTGCAAAGTCTATTTAGTTACACTGCTGGAGACAGGACATCAGGCCATCCTGCAAAATCGACCAATTCGATGTAGTTGGGATCTTTGCTCCAAATGCTCTTTCCAAAAGGTATTATCAACATACAACAATGCTGTCCTTTAGAAGTATTCCTCACAAGGGTATTGTATAATGAACAATTGGACTCACCTTTGTTCTCAGGTTCTGGGAAGGAGGCTAAATCCTTGGAACTTCTCTAGTTATTAGAGCCTTTATTGTTCATGAGCCTCTGAGGTCACACCTGAGTTTAGGCTAAGAGATGAGATGGCTCAGGGTGGGCCCTGGTCACAGGAAGACCAACCCAGCAATTGGAAGGGTGGGGCTTTGAGTTCGGTGGTGTCAGCCTGGGCTCTGGAGAGAGAGGGAGATGACAGACTGGGTTTAGCCATGTGGTGAATGGTTCAATCAAGTGTGCCTGTGTAATCCAACCCCAGGAGAAACTCTGGGCGTCAGGGCTGGGTGTAGCTTCGTGCTTGCTCACACACTGAAGTTCCAGGAGAGTGACACCCCCTGATCCCACAGGGAGAGGACATGGGAGCTTCATGTTTGGATCTTCCCAGACGTCACCCTCTATGGCTCTTCATTTGGCTGTTGCTGAGTTCTTTCCTTTATAATGAAACTATAATCATGTGTATAGCATTTTTTGGTTCTGTGAGTCATTGTAATAAATTATCCAAACTGAGGGGGTCCTGGAGATCCCCAAATGTATAACCAGTTGGTCAGAAATGTGGGCTGGCAGTGTGGGGGATACCGAGATGCAGCTGGTCTAAAGTAGAGCTGGCCTGCAGTGGAGGCATTCTCATAGAAGAATGAGCCCTTAGTGCCAGACCGAACCAGCTGGGTGGAAATGGAATCAACATCCAAATGTGTCCACACTGGGTGCTGGTTGTGACTCAGTGTGCCAGGTTAGTCACAAGGGCTGCACAAACTCCAGAACCCATCATGGAGAAATGATATGGAACTGGGTGCACCAACTAGAACAATTAGCTCCAAATCAAAATCAATTCATCTTGTAATCACAAAGGCCGAGATGGAAGAGAGCACTCACAGCCAGCTGACAGCTTTCCAGGATAAAAATAAGACACATTTGGTTCTTCACCTTTATTGGCAGTGGAAGGGAAAGCAGTCTCAGCCGGGGGAATGGGGCCCCCAAACCACTTGGGTTTAGAGAGTTTTGCTGAGGATGAGTTCATAGGTCCCTACTGTCCAGATTTCTACCCCTTGCCTTGGAACATGGGAAGTCACCTTAGCGATGACGCCTGCTCTTCCCTGGTGCCTCTTTACTTACTAGGCCTTGTCTTACAAGCACCAAATCCACTCCATGTGTCACCACATTGCCACTGGGAGTGTGTGTGATGCTTGTGTGCTGCTTCGCTCACACCAGGATGGCCCTGCCTTCACTCCCCCGGAGGTGCTGGATGCTCTAATGAACACCCATGACTGCACGGGGGGGACCTGCTCCAGTGGTACTTCTTGGCATATGGATTCCAAAAATCTGAAGGAAAAAAGTGATTCTGAGTGGTGGGTGCACACCTGTAGTCTAATGGTGGGGACATGCTTCCACATCCGAGAAGAACTCGCCCTCCACTTCTCCACCTCACTTAAGGAGAACCTCATCTGCTCATGTGTCAAGATGACTTTTCAAGCATTTTACATTGTCCTTACTTCCCAGGCTGGTGCCACTCCTGGACTTGGTGAGTGACAAGTCCCAGCAATTTATCATGAGTTCTGTGACCTCGAGAGCAATCCATCAGTGACAGGGAAATCAACAGAGCCACGGCAACCTTGCTGTTTACCCACGGTGTGTGTTTTATCAACTTCCCAGCATCTGATCCCAACATCAATATCCACTTTAATTCACTCATCCCATTCAAAAGGCACTTACTGATTCTCAAGCACATAAACACTATAATTTTATGCACTTATTATGATATATAATATCCCTTTATTATATTCCCTATCTTATAATAGATGCTATATGTATTATTTATTTTATATATTATATATACACACACATAAATATAATAAGCCTGTACTGGTTAGTTCTGTGCCTGTCTGTCAGGGCACTGCTTCTTTTGTTTGTTTTTACTTTTTTTAATGCATTGCTTGTATTTTTCCCCCTTCAGTTTCTACTTATCATGATGCCCCCTCTATCCACCCAGTATAAAGCACTTGGCTAACAGGTAGGTGGGGGGAACTGTAACCATCTCAAGGGTCCCCAAGTTCTGGTGGGGAGAGGGCAAGCATGTCTGTCTGAGCTTAGTACAAAGACAGTTGTTCATTCTCGAAAATCTGCTGAAACCTGGAGAAAAGAGTCGTTTGTTCTAACCAAAGGAAGCAGAAAAGACTCATTTTTTCCTTGCCCAGAAGGCTGAGAAGGATCAAGATGCACAAAGATGGGGCACTTAGGTGGCTCAGTCTGTTAAGCATCTGACTTGATTTTGGTTCAGGTCGTGATCTCAGGGTCATGAGATCAAGCCCCGCATCCAGCTCCACATTTGGTAGGGAGTCTGCTCGAGATTTTCTCTCTCCATCTCTCTGCCCCTCCCCTCCTCAAATAAATAAATAAATAAATCTTAAAGAAAACCTAACTCTGGGAGACAAACAAGGGGTAGTGGAAGGGGAGGTGGGCAGGGGGTGGGGTGACTAGGTACGGGCACTGAGAGGGGCACTTGATGGGATGAGCACTGGGTAATATGCTATATGTTGGCAAATTGAACTCCAATCAATTAATCAATCAATCAATCTTAAAGAAGAAAAAAGCTGAGTAAAGATGAGGCTGCCAAGCATAGGGGAGATCAGATGGAAATTGTAGACAGAAGAGCGTGAAGAGACATGTAATGTGACCCTGCCCTTTCCACCAGCAGCTCCCCTGCCCTGGCCTCCACTGGTGAAACTGAAGGCATCCCCTCTCCCTCCCCCATGGAGGGAGGAGGAACATTGCATCCATAATTAGTCCTCATGTCATAAATGCCCCTCCCCAAGCCTGGAGGGCAATGGGACGAAGTGCCCAGGAGAGATGCAGACAATGCATTCCAGGAGGCTCTGTGGCACCTGCCCAGCTCCTGGTGCAGAATGCCACACAGAAGTCCAGGGAAATATCTCCCCCACTTTGGGCAAAGATGTGCAGTGTTGGGGCATGGAAACAGAAGGGACATGGAAGGGACTCTAACCTCTGGGATTTCAGACCCCAGACCCAGAGTTACAGACTCAAGGGGAGTGTCTTTGCCAAGTGCAGAGTTTGGACAATCCAGCCTAGAAAGAATTGATGAGTGGATAAAGAAGCCTGGCTCAACTTTTTACTGGAGCATCTGGGGACCCCAACGTCATTATCTTAGGTGGGGAGTATGTAATGTTTAGTTCTGAGTTTGAGGAGCCTATGAGACTCTCAAGGGGAGATGTCCTAGAGATGGCTGGAGGGACAAATGTGGACATTTGGTGTAAATCTGGCGTGGTGTTTAATTCAGGGCAATGGGCTGCATTCCCTGAGGTCAGGACATACACATAGAACAGGCTTCAGGACCCAGCCTCGAACATCCTTCTGCATTTAGAATTTGGGTGGAAACCACCCAGTAGCAGAGGGTAACTGGCCAGAGAGGTAGGGGGACCAGGCTACGGACAGGTGCTGGGCTGCCTTGGGGCACAGGGGGAAAGCAGCCCACAGCATTAGCACTGCAGTGTTGTCCAGGACGGAGAGCACAGAAGCAGGACTGTTGGCTCAGGCCACATGGGATCATCACACTGTCCCCCAATCACTGGGGAGGTGATGTGGAAACAGAAGGGGCCAGGGCAAGCAGGAGGGCAGGAGGCAGAGGCGAGGTATGAGGATCACTCCTAAGGGGAGCCTGGTCATGAGTGGGAGCAGAGAGAAGGGAGTGAGGCATCACTGGGTGCTGGCATGTGAGGAGTGAACAAAAATGCCACAGAAAAAATGTGAGGTGGCAGCAGGGCACACCTGACCCAGGGGCAAGATCTGGAGCCGAGTCTTCAGCTCCAGCAAATAAAAATATAGGAAGCCCACATAAACTTGAATTTTAGATGAAACAACAAATTGGTTTGGTTTTTTTTTTTTTTTGGCATAAGTGTACCTCCATGCAACATTTGGGATATACTGATGCTAAAATATTATTCACTGTTTACTTAAAACCCATATTCAACTGAGGACTTGTGTTTTATCTAACAACATTATCACATTCAGAGTTTTCCTGTGAAGGAGGCATGATGCTTCTTCCATCAGACACATTCATTTATTTATTCAACTGTATTTCATGTGCACCTACTATGTGCTAGGTCCTGACCTGGGAATACAGCAATAGTAAGACCAGCAAAATACCCCCTGCCGGCATGGTATTTACTTTCTAGCATGGAGATAATAAACATGTGAACCAATTCAGAAAATCAAAGCAGATGAAAAGAAGTAAAAAGTATATATTCAAGTGCAATGAAATCGGATCTCAAAGAGATGCCTGCACCCCCATGTTCACAGCAGCACTGTTCACTATGGTCAAGACATGAAAACATAGCAGCAATGTCCACAATAGCCAAACTGTAGAAGAAGCGTCTGTGTCCATCGAAAGATGAATGGATAAAGAAGATGTGGTCTATGTATACAATGGAATATTCCTCAGCCATTAGAAACGACAAATACCCACCATTTCCTTCGATGTGGATGGAACTGGAGGGTATTATGCTGAGTGAAGGAAGTCGATTGGAGAAGCACAAACATTATATGGTCTCATTCATTTGGGGAATATAAAAAATAGTGAAAGGGAATAAAGGAGAAAGGAGAAATAATGAGTGGAAAATATCAGAAAGGGAGACAGAACATGAGAGACTCCTAACTCTGGAAAACCAACAAGGGGTGGTAGAAAGGGAGGTGGGTGGGGGCGGGAGGTGACTGGGTGATGGGCACTGAGGGGGCACTTGATGGGATGAGCACTGAGTGTTATGCTATATGTTGGCAAATTGAACTCCAATAAAAAAAAAGACATGGAAACACCTAAGTGTCTGTCATGGATGGATAAAGAAAATGTGGCATAAACACATAATGAAATGTTATTCAGCCCTTAAAAAAAGGAAATCCTGCCATTTGCAATGTGGATGAATCTGGGGAACGTTGTGCGAAGTGAAAAAAGCCAAACACAGTATCACTTGGGTATAGAATCTAAGGAAGCTGAACACATAAATGCAGACACTAGAATGGGGGTTACCAGAGGCTGGAGTGGGGGAAATGAGGAGATGTTGGTCAAAGGGTACGAGCCCTCGGCTTTCAGACGGACAGTCCCGGGAGGTCTAGCGCACAGTGTGATGACGACAGCTAACAGCATTACATTGTGCACTTGATTTTTGCCCACATCCGTAAATCTCAAGTGATGTCACACACGAAGTGGTAACCATGTGAGGTGATGGATGTGTCAGTTATCTTGACTATGGTGATCATTTCACGGTGTGTATCAAAACATCCTGCTGTACACCTTAAGTATATGCAATGCTTATTTATCAATTATGTCTCGGTAAAGCTAGAAAAAATACACAAACAACAAGGAAAAGTATCAAGTGGGGAAGAACTACGTCGATGCTGATCAGATTTGCAGACTGAGGGCATGTGCGGCAGCGGCAAATGGCTCGTGGCACCTCTGAAAGAACCCCTTTAGCTTTTCAACTTGGAAGCCAAGCCCTGGGGCTGGAGCTGTCATTCCACGGCTGACCAGGTGAAGGGCAGGTATCTGTCCCACCATCTTCTGCACAACACAGTTGTCATTGGTCATAATATATACAGGGGCCTGCCGTGCTGCGTCCAAGAGCTGTGGTAAGCCCAGGCCACTGTGGGAAGCCAAGGCCAGTCGACAAGACACCTGCTCACTGTCCTCCCTCTGCACATGCCCTCCACCTTCCAGTCACCAACCCTCCATCCTGCCTTTCATGCCTGCCCTGCCGCTGGGGTCAACTCGACACCGGCCATTGCCAGCACCAGCTTCCAGGTGGCCAGCAACATGACTCAGAAGCCTCTGCAGGCAGCAGCCCCAGGAACTGGGCCCAGGGAGGGGAGGGAGGTAGCCACGGTCCCCGACCCCAAGGCCAGGACACCCTTGAGCTCCATGTACCCATGCAGAGCAGAGCCAGGTGGGTGCATCCAGCACACACCAGAGTTGACTTCGGGCCACGGAGCCCCGCTTTCCCCTGGCCAGCGCCTCCATCACGAGCTTCCTGCTGGAGCCCCGGCTCCGGGGAATAACCTAATTATGTTGCTGGTGCCTGAGAAGGGAAGTGGACAAGGATTCATTTGCAGCCCACTACACTCCACTTATTGGATTTTTCTAACTCGCTGCTGTGTTTCTTTTGATCGATGAGCGTGAATGGATCTTTGCAGGAGATAAAAGGAGAAGGTCCCAGGGTAGCTGGGCTGCCTCTGGCCCCGTTTCCTGGCCGCCCTCCGGAAGGCACAGTGGTGGTGGCTTTCCTCTTTTGTTTAAGGGTGGCAGAGTCCTTATTTGAGATTACATCAGGCCTCCTCACCTGGGATGAGCACCTCTGGGTGCCCTGCTCCTCCATGTGCCGAGCGAGCCAACAGTGTTTTACCGTGAGTGTGACTCCAATAGGGTGGAAGCAGCATGAGCTCCCCATTCTTACTCCCAATCCCAAAGAAGATCCTTACAGCCTGGGTGTGGGGTTTTGACCTCTCACCAGTTCCTGTCCCCTTCATGTCCCCAGGGAGCTGGGGGACTGCAGGCAGCCTCAAGGAAAGCCCACTGGAGAGAAGGAACAGGAGCAGGTGCAGGTCAGTCCTCAGAAGGAAATTGCTTGCCTGCACTTTCTCTTTGTCGGTACACCTGCTGGCACTGCTGGGTGGGTCCCAGGACAGCACAGCATCCAGGGAGGCTGAGCCACAACTGGAACAAACCTGCGTCTCCAGGTGGTCCTTGGAGCACAGCTATCACACACCCCTAGGCACCTACCTGCTGGGACTCTTACATAAGAGACAAATAAACCATCTTCTAGGCTTAAACCACTGTCATTTGGTCTCTACTAAGGCAGTCAAGCCAATTGCATAGACATCTTCTCTTTTTACTCAGGGTTGATGCCCAGGTCTGAGCCCTGTTTGGCCGGGCCCATCCTCAGACAGGGAAGCCACCTGTCAGAAGCTCTCATTCAGCCAGTTCATCTTCCAGTAGGCTTGTGCCCATCTCACTCCTCTGATGGTGTAAGGGGAGTATTATTATTATTATTATTATTATTATTATTATTATTATTACTATCATTAAAAACCTATGTGGTGGGTCGAACTGTGTCCTCCAAAAATATATATTCAAGTCCTACCCCCCAGAATTTGGGGATGTGACCTTTGCAGATGTTCTCAAGCTAAGCTGAGGTCAGTAGGACAGACCCTAATGGAATGACTGGTGACCTTATAAGGAATGGAGAGAAAACAGAGTAGAATGTCATGTGATGATATAGACACAAAGACAGGGAAGCAACCGTGTGACAATGGAAGCAGAGATTGGAGTGACACATGTATATGCCAAAGGGTGATAAGGAGCGCTGGCAATGTCAGGAGCTGGGGAAGCCCGGGATGGACTTCCCCAGAGCCTCCAGAAGGAACCAGCCCTGCCCACAGCGGGATCTCAGATATCTGGTCTCCAGGACTGGGAGAGAGTACAGTTCCATTGTTTTAAGTGCCTGGGTTTGTGGCACTTTCTGGCAGCAGCTCCAGGACACTCATATAAGGCTTGTCTTCTTCACCAGATGCCAGGGCCAGGAAGGCAGGGCCACATGCCCAGAGCCCGGGATCAGAGGCAAGGCTTTCCCTAGGTGATGCAGTGAAGTGTAGGAACAGAGTTCACAGGGTGGTATGCAACGGCTAAGAGCAAAGGACCTCCGAAGGGCTGGGCAGGCAGTGCCCCAGTCAGGCTGGGCCACACCACAGGAACCCAATGTCACTGACCTGTGATACCACACACCCCTCCCTTTGTTCCTGCCTCTCCTCCCAGCCCATCTCTTCATCTCTGTCCCCCCACACCGGGAGGCTGTCAAGCACCCTCAGACCTTTGCTCCTCAATGATCCAAGTACCCAATGATCTACCTGTGGCCATCCTGATGGTCCACCTGGCTCTGCCTCCATCAGCCTCTGCCCAGGCATGTCTGCTAAAGCCCAGGCCAGACCATCCCAGGAAGCCTGTCTACATAAAGCGTGTGGCATCCTCAGTTAGAAAGGATGGGGTGCTGGATGAGCAGCCCTTCACTGGTGTGGTCACAGTGAACCAACTACAATTTGCTTTGGGACCAATGTTCTCATTGGTGTCCTGCAGGGGATGCACTGGGTGGATGGACTCTGGAGGCCAGCAGGCTGGTGAATGCCTCCTCCTCCCCAGTCGTGAGCTCTCAGCTGTCACTTGACCTGTGGGTGTCCATGAGGATGGGGTGACGCCGAGGGTTAATGAGTCAATCTGCTGAAGTGTTTAGCGGGGAAGGCTGGCACTCCAGGAGAGCTCTGTAAGATGCAGAGGCTGGTTCTCAGAAGTCTTGGGAACCTGATCGGACTTGGGACCCAAGGTAGGGGAAGTGCCACTGGGCCAGGGCTCAGGAGAAGAAAGGCTACAGGGCCGGGGTCTACATGCCCCACACAGCCCAGCATGGCAGAGACTGCAAGGGCTTTAGTTGTCCTTTTTATTTTGAGGTGTGACTCACATGACATCAAACGAGCCATTTCTAAAGTGCACCAACTCCGTGGCACTCAGCACATTCAGTGTCACTCAACTAGTTCCTCTGACAAGTTCGTAGCATTTCCATTCCCCCAAAGGAGACCCCGGACCCATTAAACATGCAAGCCTTTTGCTCCACAGGGAGGAGGAGGGAGGGAGGGCCACTTGCTCTGGACGGTGCAGGGACAGGCGGACTCAGGCGGAGGAGGGGGCCCTGCTCTAACCAGGGCCTGGGGCACAGCGCTGCTCTCCGGGAGGTTCCCCTGTAAGTGTGGGGTGGGAGCAGACTCCCTGGCACTCTGGAAGCTATTGATGTAAATACATCCCTCCCGCGACCTACCTACCAGACGTCCCAGCTAAAATGCAAATATGCGATTCTTGTCTGGTTAGAGCTTTTCTGAAATATTGTCTTGCATCTCCGGCACCCCCTCTTGTTTTGCCAGGGCTGAGCCTCTTCAGAGAGTCAGAGCAATTTGTTGCCATAACAACCCTCTCTCCCACTCCAGAACGTTTAAATATCAGCTTCCTCAGCCTGCTTCTTCTCAGGGGACCCGGCAAAGTGGCTTCAGCGAGGGAGAAGAGGTGGCGGGTCCTTGTCCTCTTGTTCTCGAGATGACAAGCACCTGCTAAGGGCCCCAGGTAAGGGCTGGGTCACCCTCCCACCTGCTCTGAGGGGCGCTGCTGTCAGGAATGGTGGGGCTCAGGCTCCCCCAGAGCCTCAGAAGTCTGCATCTTTCCACGTTTAGCTTAGTACCTCTCTGTCATGAGGAAACTGAAGAAGTTAGCAGTGGGAAGGCAGTGCACAGTTATCCTGCCACTGGGAAAACTGGCCCCGAGGGAGACACTGCCTCCGAGTCACAGGACAGTGTGGGTGCCCAATCTGGGTGTTCCTGCACGGCCTGCTCGCAACGCCACCTCTTCAGGTCTCAAGACCTGGCCCGCTTCCAAATCAGCAAGACAAGGACCAAACTCCACAAGGAAAGAACGTTTCCTCCGCGGTCACTCTCCCCGGGGGTGGCAAGGGGGACACAGAGTAGTAGGTGAGTCTGGCCTGAGAAAACCCACAAAGGCCAGCCCGCTGAGGGCAGCAGAGAGCAAGTGGGCTTCCCCTTTTGAGAATCACATGAACAGGATGGTTAATTCTGGAAAATCCACTACTCACAAAAATCCCTCTGTCCTCCCAGGTTTGGCTCAACACTCGCCTTTCCTTCTATCTGCCCATAGAGCCTGGATGATGTATTTATTTTGGGAATTCCTTTTGCCAGAGCTGGCTCTTATTTACAAGTCAATCCTGACTTTTAAACAGAGGTTGTTAAATGCCAATAGCTTTGATTTTATATTTAAATCAAGCTGAAAGCTTTCCAAGCTCCTAAGAGAAAACCTTTGTCTGAGGGCTTGTCTTTTCAACCTGTTTCCTCCAGGAACTTTTCTTTTTAAACTGGAACTGCCACTTATGAATTCTGTCCCCGGCTTCTCGTGTTCAGCTCTATAACCTTGTTATGTTAACATAAAAATTAAACACGAGAGATGAATCAGCTAAATTGGATTCACTTATATGGATCAAATGGCTGAAGCCCAGCAGACAAGGAAACGGCCCCAACCAGAGCCGGGGAGGGATGGGCTTCTTCTGAAGGGTCTGGATTTGCAGAAGGAAAGGAATGGGACGGAGGACAAAGCCAGTGTGGAGAATCGATGCAGTATCTGACTCTCTGGGCACACACTCCGATGGCTACAGAAGGGGCAGGACGAGTCGCCTCGACTCTGGTCCCTGGGCAGGGACCCGGCCTTGTGCTGGATATCAGAGCACCCTTGCGTACCCTGTCTGGTCCCATCTTCCCAGAGCACAGCTAGCAGGCAGGCAGGATGCTGGTTCTGTTGGCCCAGTTCTGCTAATGGATGCATGGAGGCCGAATGGGCTTGCAGACCCGCTACAAACGTGGGCTCCATCCAATGGAAGAGACCCACACTCAGGTCACCTTGCTCATATAGACAGGCCTCGGGTCTCAGCACCCTCGTCTCTGGCTTTGAGCTCTGTCCCCAGAACTCTTCCCCTCCCTGAGCAGCTATCGGCCCAAAACACTGGGCGTCGGCCCTGCAGTCCCAGAACTCACTTCCTCTCCTGAAGCCCCCTGGGACGGCCTGGGACTCAGTGAGACACCACTGCCCCTGAGCCCCTTAGGACTGGAAAAGGCGTCCTCAGAGCTCAGAAAGCCCCTGCTCTTGGGCCCCTCACAGCACTCACTGAATTGTTTAAATCATCTGTCTGCCGGTTTCCCCCACTGGACCCTAAGGTGAGCCCTGCCTTCCTCTGGGGAGTTCTAAGCAGTTACCCAGAAGCAGCTCCGTGCAGACCCACTGCATGGCCAGGAATGGAGAGATCTGGATGGCACTGGTCAGTGTGGGCACAAAGATTTGATGGTACAAGGACTCCAAGAGCCTGTCCCCACATAGTCAGCTGTGCCTGCATATCTCTCGTTCCTTCCAGAGCAACCCTCTCTCTTGGACAGAGCCAGTGGTTTTGACCCTACAGCCACTAGAGCACAAGCCTGTACTGGGAGCGTCGAGTTGATGGTAGCTGAGCCCACTGGGCCCACCGCAGCCACATCCCTGGGGCTTACTATGGGCAATACCGCATGGGATGATGGGAAAAAGCCACTCTGGGGAACAGCCTTGGGAAGACATGGAGTAGAGGGGCCAGCGGCACTCCTCTTATTTTCCTCCCCAAGATGCTCTAAAGGAACACTTTCCTCCTAAAGATACAGAGCCCGAGGCCCAGAGGGAGGACAGTTAGTTGCTCACCTAAGTTCAAAGAAAGGTGTTGGAGCAGAATCAGCTCCTGAGTTGTCCCATCTGAGTACCCGGACACCCCGCTGTCTTGCCACCGGCGGCTGCACAGGCAGCTATCAGGCAATGCTGGGTGCGTGCCTCACCTCCCAGGCTGCTGTTGGGTAGTCCTGCTGCGTCTGTAGGTCAGCTCTTAGACTGGGCCAGATCCAGAACTGCTGAGTCCAGGGTGTGAGCAGGACTGAGCAGAGGGGAGCACAGGGTGCCCAGGTGGAGACAGTTCCCTGGGGTGGTTTCTGGGGAGAAGTAGCAGCAGACCAGCTAAAGATGAATCTTCAGTAAATTCCAGGGTTGCTGGGATTGTCACAGACGTGTCCTGACCACAGAGACGGCTGCAGCGTCTGCTAGTTCTCAAGAGTTGCCACCAATTATCCATGCTCATCCCTGCAGAAGAGCTGCTACAAGTGAGAGGGACATGTAACAGAGAAGATAGCACCTTCTTGGAGGTGGCATAGGAGGGGCACTGGCATCTCTGCCCTCCACAAAAGTGGGCCATGTTTCCCACGGCCTTGAGGGAGCCACTGGGAGCTGCCTTCCCAGGGCACCGACCCCCACAAGGGAAAGGAGCCCTCCCATCATGGCAGAGGAAGGGTGGCTGCAATCTCACAGAGGGCTGGTTCTAGCCCCTGCCCCTGGGCCTTCACCAGCCCAACACAGTTCATTCTGCCTTCTAAAATAGGGCCATAAAAAGCCTGCAGCAGCTGCCTGGCCCAGTGGAGGAGGAGTCACTCTGGGGTGCTAGCTGGGAGGGAAGCCAGCCGCCAGGCCATCAAGCTGACCACCAGGCACTGCTGTGCAGCAAGAAGCCCCAGCCCCCTGCTAGATGCAGTCACTGAGGAGGGAGAGCAAAGTGCAGGATGACCAGGGCTCCAGGCATGTGACGGAAGCCCCAGCCACTCCACATGGACCAGAGACAAGCTCCCAGCCCAGCTGTCCCAAAGGTCTGACCAACAAAATCACGAGCCTCTGGTTGCTGGCCGGGTTGTTCCGCAGCAACAGAGGAGCTAAGGACGAGCCCAGACTCCAGGTGCGCAAGGGCGCCTGAAAGATTAAAGCAAAAATCCCAGAGATAAAGATGATGAACAATACGCTTGGGGTCACCCCCCCCCCTCGCCGATCCTTTTTCCCTGTAAATGTCATGCTTCCAGAGACTGTATAACTAAGAAAGTTCAAAGGAGTGATGTCCGAAATTGGCTTCCTTTTCTTCTTTTGACATTTCACTGTGAGAGGAGATTGGAAGAAGACTAAGGTGGTGATGGGTGTGTTTAGGTCCTGGTGTCGGGGCGGGGGGGGGGGGGGGGGGCTGTGCCAAGGGCGCTCCTCTCGGCTCTGCTCGGCATCAGGTGTCACACGTCCCTGCTGCCCCTTTACTAAACGGTCACAGTACAGATGAGCACCTGTCCACACCCACGGTGAGTACCTCCTCATCGGGCCTCGTGCGCAAACCCCAGAACTCAGCCCTATCAGAAACACCCCCCAACCAAGGCAACTGCTCAGCAGAAGGACCTCACCTGGGCCCTTAGCAAGTGTGTGCCACCGTCCTCACAGATCCTAGAACCCAAAAGGCACCATCTTCTCAGTCACATGACAGCTCTGAGAACCAATGGGAGCTGCCTTCTCAGTCATAAGCCACCCCCGCACCCCCCACCCAGGAACCCCTGGCAGGCTTTATTCTGGATCATCCTTGTCTGAAGGAGCACCAAGCTCATGGTCTTGACTGTCATTTTTCAATCTGTGCAAAGATAATCCCATGTCATTATATCCACCAGCAGGCGGCCCTCGCTGCTGCCAGTGTGACCTGGCATCCCAGGGGGAATCGGGCACATTTGCTCCCGCCTGCCTGGTGGGACGAGTTGTACAGCCTCTGAGTTCTGGCTCTCTGCTAGTCCCTCGTTGTCACTTTTAATGGCAGGCTGCTCAGGCTGCTCTCCCATCTCACACTGAGCTCAGCATCCCCGGCAGACAGAACAGGACTGCTGGTTGATGTTCCAGACTGGTCCAACTCCTGCCCCCTCTCAAGCCATTGGAAGCAAATCTGCTCGAATTTAGCCTCCATGAGTAGCACCCACCAGCAACCCCACATGTGCAGTGTGCATTGAGTCATTTGTCCAGCCAAGAGCATCTCCAGCGTGGGATGCTCCAAGCTCAGCTCTGGGTTCAGTGGTAAAAAGAGAGTCAGGTCCTCCTCCTATGTCACTGCAGTGCTAGGAGGCAGATGGACAGGAAACCAGTAAATCAATCTACAGGCAGAGTAGATGCAGAGAGTGAGAAGTGCTGCAAAGAAGTCAAGCAGAAGAGGGGACAGAGGGTACCCAGGCTGTGAGGAGAGACAATTGGATCAGGAGGTCAGGAAGGTCTTCATGGAGGAGATGACACCAAGTCCTGAATGACAAAAAGGAGGTGGCCATAAGATGCTGTAGGAACCCAGAAATCCAGACACAAAAAACACCAAGTGCAAAGGTCAGGAGGGTAGAATGGATGTGGAGCATGAGAAACAGCAAGCAGGTCAGCATGATGGGGGGGTAGACACTAGGGGAGCAGAGATGCCATCCTTCTTCACCTGTGCTCAGCTTAACCACCGCCTTAGATCAGCTTTCCTTGAACTCCTGCTCAGACACACCTCCACCACTGCCTTGACAAGAGTACTAATCCCATTCATTAGTGTGAATGGCTCTACCCTCATGATCCAGTCACCTCCCAAAAGCCCCACCACCTAACACCATCTTGTTGGGGATTAGGATTTCAACATATGAATTTGAGGAGAAACACAAGCATTCGTCTATGGAACCCTCTTCTGTTTTCTTAGTTACTCTTAGTATTTTTTAACTTATCTTAGTTATGTGTTGATCTGTTTATTATCTGTTTCCCCTGCTGGAAGGTATTGAGGGTGGGGTCATTTCTGCCTCTTCCACTGCTATATCCCCAAACGTTTCAGTTCTGAGTACATAACAGGTGCTCAAGAAATAATTATTGAATGAATATTCATCATATTCATAAGGGGCTATCAGCACAGCAAGGATAGGAGTAAGTCTCTTACATCTGGAAAGAATGTAAAAATTTTTATGTTTATCCTTGGCCTGATGGATGATATTCCCATCATGCATACGTGCATGCAACAAGCACAGCCACACTCACCTGCTGGGTCCATGTGTTCCCCAGGCTTGCCTGAGAAGTTAATCAACTCTAGGATAGAGGTATTAATGTTGTCTCCATTTCAGAAATGATGTGACAAGAGCTCTAAAGGGGTAATTAACTTTTCCAGTGTCACACAGCTACTCCAGGATGGTATATGACTCAAACATACAGCTGATGGTATCTTAGCTCCCTGCTCAGCTCAGACCCATATACACATGAGTACGTGTGTTTTTTTGTTGTTGTTGTTTTTTTGTTTTTTGTTTTTTTTGAGTACGTGTGTTTTGATGGACTCATTGCCTCTTCCCTTGGGTTGTGTTCATACTTTACCTTTAGCCACACCTGCCACTTGACCCTTAAACAGTTGTAGCTGGTTAGGTCTCTCTGGCTGGTTTTCATGTCCCCAAAGAAGCAGTGCTGGTGTGTAATGTGTGCCCACCAGAACTAACCAGCCAAGGTACCCCATCTGATCCTGGCTACCTTCGGCAAGTGATTGAACAGCTCAGTGACTCAGTTTCTACATGTTTCTACATCTGTACAATGGGAGTGATAAGAAAAATGACCTCAGAGATTTGTTGACCATATAAATTTGTATTCAAATCTGTGAAAAGCCCTGCTTTAGGTTAGGAGACATAAAGCTGCATGTGAGCATTGCTCCCCTACAAAAACCTAGGAAGAAGAAAAAAAAAAAAAAAACCTAGGAAGAGCTAGATAATCTCATCAAATAATAACCTTTCTTGAACCTATGAGAGAGCTGAGGTGGCAAGGTAGCCAGGTGAACTAAACTCCAAAGGGTGACAAACCCCTCAGAAGACAGATGGAACCCATGAACTGTTTAATCTTAGTAACCTACAGGAAGACAAGATGAACACTATAAAACTGAGTGGGAAGAAAATAGCTAAAATTTTAATAAATCCTTAAAACTGAATATGGGCTAGCATGATAGGTTAGACTCCCTGGGAGTCCAGAGACAAGAGGCATCCATATTCATTCTCGAGCCCTTTTCCTTGGTCTTCCACTGGTAGGGTCACAGAGACAGAAAAGACCAGGAGAGATATCCCACCTTGCTGGTACCCAGGCATCCACTTCACTCCTATGAGACAAAGCCCTCATCTGCTTGGGGTGGGAGGCCGGAACCCTTAGTCCCATTCTAGGCAAAAGTAGATCAGATCAATGCAGAGGGTAGAAGAGAAGCAAAGGCTATGCATTCATGAGAGAAAAGTAGAAAAGACATGAGACAGGACTCAAGATCCTGAACTGGTATAAAGCAGAGGTTTGTTTTTCCTGGGAAAGAGATGGGAAACTCTCACCTAAGACCCCCCACAGATATAAGACAGAGTATATGCTGGGGAGGAAGGAGGATCAAGCAGTACAGGAAGCCCTTCCCTTGCCCCCAGGCCCAGCCTCACAGTGCCTACCTAATATTGGAGCTGAACTGAGAGAGAAGGAAAAGCCAGTACACACCCACACCATCATCTTGTGCAAGCAAGAAGCAACGGAAGTGTATCACAGGGAGAAGACAGAGCATGGGAAGGGATGCCTTCTCCATAATACAGGGAGGGAGGAACTGCTGGAGGCTGAGATGGAGCACAAGGTAACAGTCCAAAATTGGATGATTTTAGGCTCTCAGGTTCACTAAAGGTAACCATAGCAACAATAAAACCTGACTCAACTCAACTCAAGAACTAGTTGCCTCAATCTCTCACACTAATGGCCTGGCAGGGGGAAAAAAATCCCATTTCTGAGAGTAAAATACTATTTACTTCAGTATCCTCTGTTCCTCTACGTGCAATGTCTGTAATTTAATTTAAAATATTATGAAACACAAGAAAAGAAGAGTTAAACACCCCACTGTCAAGAGATAGAGGAATCAATAGAACCAGACCCAGAAATGACCTGTATTTTGTAGCTATCAGTAAGGGCCTTTGAAATTACTATAGTTAAAATATTAAAAGATCTAATGAAAGGTAGACAACATGCATTAAATGGATGGGGAATTTCAGCAGAGAGATGTAAACTATAAGAAAGATACAAATGGAAATGCTAGAAATAAAAATCATGATATGAAAGATGAAAGGTCGTTGATGTAAACAACTTGAAAAGTGCATGTAAAGCATTAAGTGCTCAATATTTGTGACTATTATTATTCTGTAGGGCAGGGAAAGTGTCTTTTACCTTCTCCCTAGTGGGATCAGCATTCAGCACCAGACTAGGCTCATGGGACATCCACATTTAGAAATGTGCAAATGAACACAGCCCCAGCAAGAGCAGAATGACTAGTTTCCTCCAGCCACACACAAATTTATGTGTAGAGAAAAGTGTGTAAATTGCTGTTAATAATATGGTTGGAGTTTAATCATAGACAAGGGGCTGTTCTAAACTTTTCACATTTGGTAACTCACTAAATTTTAATCTCCTTACAAAGTAGATACAATTATTTTCATTTAGCAGATGGAGTTACAGGCCACAGAGCAGGAACTGGCAGGCTTGGGCCATTTGGATGGCAGACAGCCTGCCTCAGCACCCACATTCTTAGCTCTTTCAAGATGACAATATTCATTATTGTCAGAACAATACTTGAGTTTCACTGTTGATCACTATAATCTTTTATTGGCCAGTGGACTTCTGGTTCTGAGGAATCAGCTAAGAATATCAGCAGTAATAATAATAGCTGACCATAACTGGGTGCTTTTTAGAGTAGTGTAAGGCACTATGCTAAATAATTAATTCATGTGAGCCAATTTAATCCTCCCAAGAATACTATGAGGAAGATACTCTTGTCATCTCCTTATGCTTATGAAGAAAATGAGACACAGAGAGTTGAAGTTGCTTGTCCTCAGTCACACAGTTTTTAAGTAGTGGTTTGGAACCAGTATCTTTGCTATTCACCTTTGTACTAAAATGCTTCTACAGAGGCTAGAAAGTTCTGGAGAACCAGCAGATATTGTATCTGCACAAGGAAAACAAAGTCTGAGAACAGACTTTGAAGTGGAACTGAGTTGGGCCAGCATTCTGGTGATGTCACTGAGACCTGAAGCTAGCACCATGGGTTTTCAAGATGTGTGAGTCAATGTACTGACTTTTTTGTTTAAGCCACATTGAGTTAGGCTTTTTCTATCTTGTGAGCATTGAAGTCACTCTCGAAAGGGTCTTGACTGGAGTGGGATATAGCTATAGCTTCCGTGTCTCCTGGCCCTCAGATGGAGGTAGAAAGTGCCTGAACAGTGAGTAAAGGATCCACAGTTACCAGAGGATGCTATCAGCACGGGGAAAGCAAGTGTGCTTCTTGTGAGCTCACTTTTTGCCACTGAGAACCTGGGATCTGAAATAACCCTAAAATGAATGCTCAAAAAGCTGTCTGTCTGATTTTTAACATCATGACACTATCAACCCCCTGAATTTGAGAGTCTAAGTCATTAGTAGAATTAGGTTATGCCTTTTCCCACTAGATGGCCAAGGGTGTGGTTGGGAAGTAGATCATGAGAGAATTAATAACTAGATTGTCCTTCAGATTCTGTATGATAACTTCGACCCCAAATCCCTTTGATCCCCAAATTTCAAGAGCTCTATTTCCTTCACTTGATTGCTTCAGTGAACAGTCCACTTTGGACTAAGACTTGTATGTCTCTTCATCTTCTTGGAACACAAAATGGATTTTATATACCCAATTTTGAACCAAATTCCATTTTCTAACTTTCCAGCAACTTCCATCTGAGCTAGTCATTTAGCCTCTTGGTTTCAGGTCTCCTCTTTAAAAGAGAGAAATGAATGATTCCCCATGCTTCACAAGAGGATTGAGAGAATTAATTAATGTTTGTAAAGGATTTTTCCATCCTGTGGTGTCTTTGATATCAGAGGATGAAAGTGTATGAGCAGTGGTGATGAGGACTGAGTTCAGGAGAGAAAAGGAGAGAACAATTCTCTATTTGTTAGTTTTAGTGCTCATTCATGATGTTCTGATGTTTAACGAAGTTCTTTTAAGTTTTTCCAAGTTAAATGCATGTATGTCAATATCATTCCTTTGATGAAGTCATCCAAATAAAAATAAAAATTTTTAAAAACTTTTGTACAAACCAAGAATGGAGGTAGAAGTCTGTCTCTTGTCCACCAGAACCCTAACTGCTGTTGAAGCCCCTACTCTGTCATCACTAGAAGGGATGTGAATTCACCTACTCGCCATCCTGTGGGCCTTCCCCCAGACTGTGAGTGTCTTTTCTATTCTACAGAAAGAAGAATGCAGTGTTTACTAATTTACTTTGTCCAGCAGAAGAGACAAAGGCTGAATTGTGTCCCTCCAAATTTATATGTTCATACATTCATATGTTAAAGCTCTAGCCTCCAGGACCTCACAACATGACAATATTTGGAGACAGAGTCTTTACAGAGGTCATAAAGTTAAAACAAGTTCATATGTGTAGGTCCTAATACAAAAGGACTTGTATCCTTATAAGAAGGGGAGATCAGGACACAGACACACATAGAGGGACAACCACGTGAGGACCCAGGGAAAAGATGGCCACACACCTAGGAGGTGCCTCAGGAGAAACCAACTCTGCCAACACCTTGATCTTGGACTTACAGCCTTCATGACTGTGAGAAAATGCATTACTGTTGTTTCAACTGTCCCATTGGTAGTACTTTGTTACAGCATTCCCCAGAAACTAGCACATTTTCATAGCCTATTCATCACCTCAGTCACATATCTCTGTGATCAGTGAATCCAAGAGGGAATAACATGGACAGAGTTCTTCATGGCTGAGAAAGATGTCAAAGTGCTCAATATGTCTGTCCTCTGTAGTCATTTGACACTATGCAAAAAAGGAATTTGGGATAAGAATCGACATGTGAGATCATTTCACGCAGAAAGACCTAAATATTTCCTTTAAATTATTTCATTTGAATCCCTCTTTCAAATATCCACATTCTGGCTTATTAGAAGAACTCATTCAAAATCTCATGTCTGTGTTGCTCTTGAAGAGGTGCCTGGGTGAGTTTCTTCAATATATTTTCTGCCTTCCAGAAAAAGGAAATAGCCACATAATTCTTTTGCTCAACTCTGGGAATCAACAATCTTTAGTAATATTTTATAGTAGGTTAAATAAGGCTACTCTTCCAGTCAAGGGTTGGAGTCTATTTCTGCTACCCTTGAATCTGGGCTTGGGCATGTGAGGGAGTTTATGACTTGCTTTAACCAATAGAATTTAATGGAATAACCTATGTATGTTTGGGAGTTGTATTAGAATTCTCCAAAGAAACAGAACCAAGAGGAGACAGGCAGTAGGCAGGTGGTAGGTGGGTAGGTAGGTAGATGATAGATAGATCATACATACATACATGCATATATACATACACACATATATACAAAGAGAATTATTATGAGAAATTGACTCATGTGATTATGACTAAGAAGTCCCTTGATCTGTCATCAGCAAGCTGGAAACCCAGGAACAGCTAGCTGTGGTGTAGTGGTAGTCCAAGTTCAAAAACCAGACAGCTGGTGGTGTGAGTCCAGCCTGAGTCTGAAGGCCTGAGAAGCAAGAGCACCAATAGTATTCCATTTCAGGGGCAGAAGAAGACTGCTGTCCAGTCAAAGACGTCAGTCAGGCAGGAAGAGAATCCAATCTTCCTCCACCTTTTTATTCTAGTTAAGTCCTCAATGGATTGTGTGATGCCCACCCACACTGGGGAGGGCCAACTACTTGACTCAGTCTACCCATTCAAATGCTAATCTCACCCAGGAATATCCTCACAGACACACCCAAGAATCATGTTTTACCAGCTATGTGGACACTCCATGACCCAGTCAATTCACACATGACATTAACCATCATAGGAACCTTGGCCTTCAGATGCCTTGCAACTTTTACCCTCACTCTCTCAAAATGTCTCCTGAGACCATCAAACCTGGAAGAAGTCTGATCCTGGCCCCACAACACCCCAGAACTGAGCCCACCTTCTCAAGTGAGCCCAGGTAAACCGAGCTACCACACTGCTTGGTCAGCTCAAAACATCATGATGACTATTTTGGCCATAATTTTGGGGTGATTTGGTACACAGAGTGATAACTGAAGCACTTCTCTGCCTCTTGAGCTACAAAGAAAGACCAATATGAACTTCTTGAAAACATGAACTTCCAGGCATTAAAGAAAAAAATCTAATTATATAATCTTTTCAAACAAGTAAAACAAAGATGTTGTTCAATAAACTGTTAGGGGAGACATGGTCCTGAAACAATCGTTTAAAATAGTTTGTAATATCATATTAATTGTATGCAAATGTTGCTCCCCAAACACTGCAAAACAATGGATTCTGTTAATAATTTAAACAATGTCTCTGAAATCCTTTGCAACATGATTTTGTTTAGCAAAATACTTTTTCATAAGTCATTCCAGAGAAGGCTTTGATCACCTCATAATTATGCCATCATGAATTCTGCACCACCAGAGCCTGAGTCAGGGATGTTTTCCTGTGTTTGACCCTGAACCCAACTTCCTTATCTGCCCCTGGGAGGCCTTTTCATCCCCAAGCAAAGTTTGTTAAGTTAGCATATTTTTCCAAAAATGTAGGGCTCACATTGGACTTCTAAATTTGTGGCAAACGGGATCCCTGGGTGGCGCAGCGGTTTGGCGCCTGCATTTGGCCCAGGGCGCGATCCCGGAGACCCGGGATCGAATCCCACATCAGGCTCCCGGTGCATGGAGCCTGCTTCTCCCTCCGCCTGTGTCTCTGCCTCTCTCTCTCTCTCTCTCTCTCTCTGTGACTATCATAAATAAATAAAAATTAAAAAAAAAAAAAAAAAAAGAAATACTTTTAAATTTGTGGCAAACACAAACCATCTTTAGTATCTTCCTAAAGATACTTTCCAGACACAGACTTCTAGCATATGTGTGCATGCCCATGTGTATATAATTTATGTGTGCCTTTGTGTCTGCATGCGTGTGTATGTATGTATATGTGTGCGTGTATGTGTCTCTGTTTGTGTCTGTGTTCATGTGTGTGTGCAGATGCATACTCACTGCTTAAACTGGCCTGAGCTCCATCTGACTGGGAAGGTGATTCAGTGTTGTATGGGATGTCAGAGGGCAGGGGCCAGGTTAGTGTCCTGACCCACATGGCGTGGCTTCCGGCTCCCTCTGGACTTGCTGGCCATTCATTTATTTCTGTCATTAACTTATGTCAGAAATGTAGCTGCCTGGCACAGGATGGACAGGGCTAGTATTAAAGCTTAAGTTCCCCTGCAGCCCTAGAAAATACAGAACCAAAACTTCCCGTGTAGCTGCTGAGACCCTTCACAGCCCCAGCCCCTTCTGGGGAGTCGTATAAAAGCTGGAAGATCTTACAGGATGTACAAAGAACATTTGACAAAGGAGAAATGGCAAATGGCTGAGGACTGCAGCATTGCTCTCATCTGAACGGCCCGTTTGAACGGGTGTGGGGTACAGGAGATGGCATCTCCCTCCCACCTCGGGGGCCGGGCCCTTATCCTAATTAGCCTTCGAGGTTATCTTATTTGCGGCTGAATAGCAACAGCCCCTCCATCAGTTCTATGGAGAACGATCAAAGAGGGATTTAATTAAATTTTCATATTTAATTTTCTTCTTTCATTTGTACTGTCTCTTTTTGCTCAAACATGCTATTCTCAGGGAGCTGAAAAGTTGCTCAAGAGAGCAGAACTCACTAGAATAGGAGAGAAATAGGGGCTTTATGAGTTTTCTTTAAAAGGACCCAAATCTCTCCATCTTCACTCTGCTCCAACGTGTGCGCAATTTAGGGCAGTAACGTTTGAATTATGAATTGGCTGCTTCAGCTGTAAATTAAACGTGCTGCAAATGGCTTCAATCCCAAGTGTGCCTGGAGGCTCCTGGTGAGTAACTTGCACCCAACCTAGACCAGAGGCATATTTGGGGAGTAGAGAAGGTAGGCTAGGGCCATCCATTCCAAGCCCTAAACCCACCTGCTTGCCTGATATGCATCTAAGTTTCACAAAAGGCATGGCCCCCATGCAGGTGACACCTTTAATTCCCAAAATAGGGAAAATGATGCTGCAGGTGAAACTGGCCCACAGGTAAAGTATAAGCAAAATGCAGATCCTTTTGTGAGGTTTGTTTTTATCCGGGGGCATATGGGGATGGACTCTGCACCAAAGTCAGTGTCTGCTGTCCACCCTCACTTCCTATAGTTCTATGGGGAGATATGGTAGGAAGACAGAGGCCAGCATTGTTGAAATGCACGTACTTGGCTTCCCTGAGAGTACCTCTTTGTTTGCACAGGAACCAGCCTGAGATCTCCCCCTGTGTCTTCTATGACAAACGTCCCCCAAAGCAGCTAATACACTGAACAAGATTTGCATAGTGCGGGATCCCTGGGTGGCGCAGCGGTTTGGCGCCTGCCTTTGGCCCAGGGCGCGATCCTGGAGACCCGGGATCGAATCCCACATCAGGCTCCCGGTGCATGGAGCCTGCTTTTCCCTCTGCCTGTGTCTCTGCCTCTCTCTCTCTCTCTCTCTCTCTCTCTCTGTGACTATCATAAATAAATAAAAATTTAAAAAAAAAAAAAATTAAAAAAAAAAAAAAAAAAAAAAAGATTTGCATAGTGCCACATGAAGGGGAAAAAATCCCTTTCCTTCTGGAGCATCACTTATATGCTCACAATTCATGTGTTTATTATACATCATTCTTATCTACTCATTAGAGCAGACCCTGCTTTCTGGATATCACCAGGAAGGCATGTGGTAGCCTCGTTTTAATTGTATTTAAATACGGGCATGCCTCATGCCTGACTAGCAAGGTAATAAGATTTCCCCGGATCCTGCTGGCCTCCTGAACCCCAGACGTCAGTGGTGAGACTTCCTGCCTGGCACATTCCAGCTATGCTTTGCCTAGGTTACAGAACAAGGTGGGTTCTTACTTCAGAGTGCTGATGAGGTTACCTGCCAGTTTTCATGGGTTGACGTGTGTTCCTCCAAAAGATACATTGAGGTCCTACCCCCAGTGCCTATGAATGTGATCTGATTTGGAAACAGGATTTTTGTTGATGTCATCAAGTTAAGAAGAGGTCACAGTGGATTAGGATGAATTATAATTCAGTTACTGATGTCTTTCTAAGAAAAGAAAAGACCAAAAAAAAAAAAAAAAAAAAAGAAGAAGAGAAGAGACCACCCAGAGGGAAGACAGCCTTGTGAAGACAGGTAGAAACTACAGTGACACATGTACAAGCCAGGGAATGCCAGGGGCCACACCACAAGCTGGAAAAGATGAGGAGGATGGTGCCCTGGAACCTTTGAAAAGGCATGGCCCTGCCAACACCCTGATTTTGGACTTCTGGCCTCCAGAACAAGGAAAGAATGAACTCCTGTCTTGTAAGCCACCCAACTAATGCAGTTTGTTACGGCAGCCTCAGAAAACTCACAGCAGTTTACCAAAAATCAAGTATTCTGTTCCCTTCTCATGTGGCCAAGTCGTGAATGGTCAAGAGTAGCTCCAGGCCAGTGGAGGTGCCAGCGGGGTTGGTGACACACTCGTCATGTGACTGTGTTGTCCACTGAGGAGCCGTGGACACAGGGTGCAGAGGGTCACACACTATGAGTTTGCTTGGGCAAATCAGTGACCTGGGAGCGTGAATCAGGAGCCCAACAGTGTCCACCACGCAGCTACTCCCACTCTGGGGGAAGCTCTACTTTGGAACAATCAGGCACAAAGTTTCAAGCATAAATACGCTAACGGCATTGTTACTTAAAATAAGGAACAAGTGGAGGAACCTCATTCCTATAAATAGAGGAGCATTCATTGTGGCTCATTCACAGGATGGATTGTTGTGGAGCTGCAGAAATGATGTTTGGAGGAATTATTTTTATCACGAGAGAGACATTCTCAGAACATGATTTTTAGTGACAAGACCATACACGGATTGTCTATACTGAGCATCACACCCAAATAGGCTGGCTGTCTTCAGGTGGGTTAATGAGAAATCTTACCTCCATGCCTGCTCTTCACGTTCTTTCCAGGTTCTCTGAGGTCATTGTCTGTTACTTTTATGATCAGAAACACAATGTAGTGAAGACAGATTGGGTCCACCACACGAGTTCCCCTCTTACTTTGGCCCCTCCTGTCTCCCCCTCAATCCCCTGCTTTGTTGGGGTTGAAAGCCATAGTCACAAATGGCATTTTGGAATTGATGTTGCAAGCCTTCTATACCTGGTGCTCCAAACTATTGATGGGCAGTTTCTCTTCTCGTTCCCACTTGTCCCCTCCTCTGGATGGTCATTCGATCTGGGACATGGTGACTCCATCGCGGGCCTCCCTCTGGGACCTGGCTTCATGGGCTGCCCACGTTCACCTCCAATCATCAGGTATTAGTGAAAATGCAAGCACCAGGGCTGATTTAGGGGCCCTGACTCGTGATTCCCAATTTCTTAGACCAAGAGGAAGCAAAGTCGGACCATACCGGACAGGGCTTGAGGGCATACAGGTGGAGGTGGTGACTCTGAATTGGATTCCTCTTGCATTCACCTCTCCTGTGTGGTCTCTGTCAGAACCTTCTGAGCTCATAGCCTTGTATCTCTGTGGGATGTTTGCCTTGTGTATGGTTTCCCTTCAGATAGTCTTCTGTATACCCATGACACCCATGTGCTAGAGCTGCCATAGCAAGTCCTCCAACTGGGAGCTTAACCAATAGACATTTGTTTTCCCACCCACAGTTCTGGAGGCTGGAGGTCCAAGATCAAGGTGTTGGCAGGGCTGGTACTTCCTGAAACTCTTGCCTTGGCATCTGGATGGCCCTCCTCTCCCTGTGTCCTCACGTGGTCATCCTTCTGTGTGTCTGTCCTGATCTCCTCTTCTTGTAAGGACACCAGACACATCAGGTTAGGGTCTATTTTATGATATCATGTTACCTTCCTCACCTCTTTAAAGGCCTGATCCTCAAGTGCAGTCCCATCCTGAGTTCCCTAGGGATAGGGCTCCTATGGGTCAGAATGCTGTTGTCCATTCAGATGAAGCACTGGCTCCCAGAGACATGCCTCTCTCCTCCCAGTCAAGTCCATGGCTGTCCAGGACCACCAAGGTCTGGTGAGCTGCAGAAATTACAATGGAGGACAAGCCATAGGTGTTCTAACATTAGATCTCAGTCACAAGGAGAGCTTTTGTCACTTTGGTTGGAGTCATTCACATTTGTCCCTGATGCTACCCGCAATCCCAGCTCCAGGGATGCAGCAGGCACGTGGCTGTGATCCAAGACTTCCTGCTTCCACTGCTCCCCTCTCCACAAGGAGACAGGGCTGTGAGGTGCTGGCATTGCCAGCCTGTGCAACATGGTCTCTTGAGAAAGAATTGGGAAAGGATCCCAGGGCTCCGTGCCCCTTCTCTGGCCACCTCTGCTGCTGCTTCCTTTGTTTAGTGCCACAAATAGAGCAGCTTAGGGGTGTGCTGGTAGAGGAAGCAGGAAGGGGGCTCTATGGCCAGGCCAAGGTTTGCAGTGTGGGCAATGGGACCATTGTTCTTACAAGTCCTTGTTACTCCCACAGGAACTGCAGGGAGGAGTGGTGGGGTCTGCACAGAGAACCACCCCCCTACCCTCATCAGGACTCACCTACTTTTAAGAGCCCAGAGCACATAGGTTAGCATTCAAATTATTTTGGTTATGAGCAATGGAAAGAAAGTTGGCATTGTGTCCATGATTTGTGCAAAAAAACCCCAGAAAACAACAACAACAACAAAAAACCCAGAAGAGTCAAAGGCTTCCCTATACCAGCTGTTTTCTCATTTCAGAAGGGAAGCCCCACATGCCAGTGACTTCTTTCCAAAACCCATTGGCCAGAACATGTCACCTGGCCACCCAGGGTACCGCCAGAGAATCTGTGGCACAAGACTGTTTGTGCCTGGATACCTGCCATCCCTGGGCCAAATCGGGGACTATTAGCAGAACGGAGGAGGTGGACATCGGGCAGGAAGCCAGTGGGGCCGCCACGTTCAGGACAACCAAGACGTCTGAGAAGCAAACCCCTCCATTTCCCAGCATGCACACAACAGGGAATGCGGAGCTACTGCAGAGACCTTGGGAGACCTCAATCCCTTTCTTTCTTTTTGATTTTAAACACCTTTATTGATGTAGAAGGCGATGCCATATAATTCACTTGTTTAAAGCCTGCAAGTCAATGGCTGTTAGCACAGTCACAGAGTTGTGCAAACATCACCACCACTGATTTCAAAACATTTGCATCATACTCAAAAAGAAACTCTGCACCCATTACCTACAGGCCCCTCAGCCATAGGCAAACACTAATCTCTGTCCCATCCGTACATTCTCAACGTTTCACATGAACGGAATCACATTCTGAGACCTTTTGTGCTTGGCTTCTTGCGCTCAGTGTAATGTTTTCAAGCTCCATACATGTTGTAGGTGTATCAACATTTCTTTTTATGGCTGAATATTACTCTATTATATGTATCCATCACATTCTGTTTATTCATTCATCTATTGATGGACAATTGGCTGTTTTCTCCTCTCAACTATCATGAACACAAGGTTTTGTGTTGACCTGTTTTCATTTCTCTGGGGTGTGTGCATGGGAGTGGAACTGAGTTGACTTTCTTCTCAGTGTACTCAAGGACATGCACCAATTAGATTCCGTCGTCTGAAATAGTGGATGTTGCTAATGATGCCTCATCAACAGCCACGCAACAGATCATCAGGGATTCCCAGCCACTTTGTGCCGGGGATTACCCTGCATTTTTCCTTTGGCCCAAACAGGAAAAGATGAATGCTCAGGTGTTTTTTTTTTTCTCCATTTTTCTTCCAGATGATGTTTATTCTTACAAGGGAAGATGGAAACTGCTGATCAGCAGAAACCCATGCATGCATTCCTGAAAGTCATCTCTTGCTCGCTCCCCAGCAGCTATGGCTTCACGTGGCGCAGCCCCCTCCTCCGCCCACCCTGCCGGCTCACCTGCTATCTGTGGCTGCTGACAGCACGTAAGGGACCACCCTGCGGTTTTGATGCTAAGCCAGACCTCCCTGTCTGCCCCTGCTCAGCCCAGGCTGTGCCCCAGGGGTATAATAATCTATCTAATTATTTTCACTCTCCTGTGTGTGTGTTTGTAAACACAATGGCGGGGAAACAAAAGCTATACAGGCCCCTTCTGGCATTCTCTATTGTTATTAATTTTTTCCAGTGACTTCCACTCCCTTCCCCCAGAGATCAGAGTGGTGAGGGTGCCCAGAGGGCCCTTGGATGGGGGTTCAGACAGTTGTTCCACATTCATGGTTCTTTGGCTAATTCAGACAACAATCTTGCGCCTGACCTGTGCTAAGATTAAGTCCAGACCACCCAGTGCTGCCCTCAAAACCACATACTCCAGTGGCCAAGTGAAGCTGTGGCCAGAGCTTGCTGAGACAGGAGCAGCACAGGGCCCTGGACTCAGGTCGGGGAGGCCGGTCCTTTCTGTCGCAGAGAGCAGGACAGGGGGCAGTGTCGTTGGCAGTGGGCTATTACTTCCCTCTGCGCACTTTCTTTCCTGGCAGTTCTCAGATGGCCTCCTGTTCACCCCACCCATGAAGGAGGGCTTCCCGGCCTAAAGCAGTGGGAGATGGCCAGACACACAGCGCGGACACTGGACAGAGGAGACGGACAGCAGTTTGCAGCAGCCACACGTACCAAGGCCAGAAGGAGGGCCTGCCCGGGGACAGGGTGGGAGCTGTGGGGCTCCAGGTGCTGCACCCAGGAGCAGAGAGCCAGCAGGGATGTGGAGCCTGTGAGGCTGGGGACTGGGAGGGGGCAGTTGTCCGGCAAAGGGGCCGAACCTGTGGGGGCCCTCCCTGCTGAGCAGTGGGTCGGCATGTCTGCCAAGAACACGGCAGCCAGAGTTAGGCCCCGGGGGCATGGTGTCTCAAGGAGGGTGAGGCAGCACAGGCCTCTATAGGCCTCAAGATATTATGCCCTTCTCTGCAAATCCGTGAAGGGTGGGTGGTCCTGGAGCTGTGGTGACAGCCTCACCTGCCAGCCCAGGCAGGAAGGGGTCCATGGGTGATGATCCCACTGCTGATGATCCCAGCAGATGGGCTAGAGGAATGTTTTTTCTCCCACAGACACATCTGAAGGCCATCCTGGGCCTGCCCTGAACACTATTTGATTCAAACGTTTAGAATCCCTCCCTGATGGGACATTTGGTTTTCTGGCACTGTCCTATTTTTAATTCTCTTGCTTCGGAGGCAGTGCCCCTCCAGAGTCCCTGTGCTCCTTACTGGCTACTGTCTACCCTGTGTTAAATCAGCTCCCTGGGTCCCAGCACAGGCTAACCTCTTGACCTCACCCCTGCCTGGGCTTGTGACACCGCTGTCCAGCTGAGTCCCTGCAAGGGAACCGTCTACTCACCCCATCAGCGGGGGGCCCCAGGCTCCCCACCTACACAGCCTGTCCTGCGTTTGTCCTCCACCTGGTATGGCTGAGGAGCTCTGAGCCTTATAGAATAGAGACATGAAGACCCCTCCTGCTCAGTGACCTTGGGCGTATTGTTCTTCTATGCCAAGAAGATTCCTTCAGGTAGGGTTTGCTCCAGGCTGGGGCTTGAGGGCCTTCCTCCAAGGAGCGCTCCCTGGAGGCTGGCTCTATTCTCCCCAGTATTCCAAGGATGCCTTCCCAAGCTGGAATTCCTGACACACCAAGACTCTCGGGCCCTTCTCCATGGTGGCATGAAATGCTCATTGCTGTCATCCCTGCAATTCACTGGTGTGTTTAGGAAAAGAACAGGATTTGTCTTGCGGACAAAAGTTCAAGGGTGTTGTCTCATCAACCAATATGTATTAAACAATCACCATATGCCACACACACTCCTAAATTCTGGGGAAACAAGAATTAACCAAAATATATGTATATATAGGAGAAAGAGAAAAACCTCTGCCCTCATGGAGCTTACATTTGTTAGGGAGACAGATAATGAGAGAATAAATAACTAAAATATATAGGTTTAAAAATTGCTTGTATGAGGGAAAGTAAAATCAAGGGTGGGAGTTGAGGTTGAGTTGAAATTTAAAATGTGCTGATCAGGGAAGGCCTGCCTATAAAGGAGGCTTCTGAGCAAAACCTGAAGGGGGTAAGGGCACCAGTCCTATGGGAAGAGAGTTCCAGGTGGAAGGAGTATACATGCAAAGGTCCTGAGGCAGGACCAATGATCAGCAGGGAAGCCTTCGTGGTGCAACTGGTGAGCAGAGGACCATATTAGGGATGAGGTCCCCTCCCCATAGTAGGATGGAATCAGAAGCCTTTGGTTTTCATTCCAGGTGAGGTGGGTGTCACCTGAGGGATCAACAGAGGAAACACAGGAGCGGATTCACAATTGCTGAGCATCCCTGCTGCAGAGGTCTGGGGCAGAAGCAGGCAATTGGTCAGGAGCTGCATCCACGGACGGGCCCTGCCCTCACCTGCAACCCCAGCTGTCACTGCACACCTTGCCTTGGGGTGCAGCCTTTTCTGTTTTTCTGTGGTCCTTTTGTAGCTGTTTCTCGGGCCCTGGATCTTCTGCGGGACAAAGTAACATATGAGCCAGCCTGTGTCTGGAGCTGATGCTTCACTTCCTCATGGCTCCTTTCATGCTGCAGCCTTGGAAGGTACTTAATGAAGCCTTCATGCTGGCTTGTCATCTGTTCTTCTGCAAGACAGTTTTCAGGGAAGTGGTGCCCCCAACCATCAAAAGACATCATCTCCAGAAGACTTCTCAGAGGAGAACAGAGGGGAATTGGAAGGTCCTCTGTGGCAGATGCTTCTGGGGGACAGCTCTGAAGGGCTCTGGAGTCCCCTGGGCCAAAAACAGGGCTTACATGTGACAGTGAAAGCACCAGACACATACAGAATAGATCTCTGCCTCCCAACAGCCTTGCTGTTTTCATCACTCCCTTTCTGCAGGTGAGAGGCTGACATCACTCACTACACGTCCACTTGCAAACATCCCATCCAGGAGCAATATCTCTCCACTGGAGCCCGGGAGACCCCCAGCCAGGCCCGCTGTGGCTTTTTCTCTGGCTTTGGTCACATCATCCCTGTTCAGTTCCCATTCATCAGTCCTGCATTTTGCTTTGCACACTTTCTGGGGGAAAAATTCTAATTTGGCTTTGGAAGTATTACTAATATTGATTTTTATGGCTTTCTTTGTCCACTCTAGAGCATTTTTTTTCTGGGTCTCAAACAATTTGCACACCTGTGATGAGTCAGCTGGCCCGGCTGCGCCCCTTGCCCACTGCCCCCTGTGCTCACAGCCGTATCATTGCTCCTTCGGGCCAGCTGACTCTGGGTTGGCTCTTTGCAGCATAGCTTCCTGGCATCTGTCCCTGCCCTCGGGAACATTCTGCCCTTCCTGGGAACATGCCTTGGAGCTTGCTGAAGTCTGGTTTCCTTCCTACGCATCCTGAGAGCTGCTTGCAAGAGGGTGGACCAGCTTCACCTGCCCCCTCACTCCCTGGGCCTCAGCACCTTCCCTGCACCCGAGTTGCCTGTGAGCATCGATTTCACACAGATGAACGGCTCCTTTTTATGGGAGTTAAAGATAATTCCT
The DNA here is from genome assembly GCF_003254725.2 of Canis lupus dingo. Lineage (NCBI taxonomy): Eukaryota > Metazoa > Chordata > Mammalia > Carnivora > Canidae > Canis > Canis lupus. Next base: position 58,890,438 of record NC_064247.1, on the reverse strand, counting down.
GCCACTCAGTCATCTTTAAAACTGTTCTTTAACTATCTCTGTCCCCAGTTTCATTTTTCTTAGGCATTCAATTAAATTAAGCTGCTAGCAGCCGCACATTTTAATTTTCCTGTTTTACGCTGGATAATAAATAGTGACAAGGTAACAGGATGGCCTCTTCCCTTGGCCTTCTCTTACCCCCTCACCCCTCATTTCTCTATATCTCATTCCCTGAGTGTGTCTGAGTGTCTTGCGGACCTCAGACCCCAAGGATGAGGCTGGGCCAGGCCAGCCGGCAGGGCCTTGACTATGTACCTGCTTCTTTCCCAAGCTCCATCCTGGGTTGGAAGAATAAGGTGGGAACTCAAGGATAGCCAAACCTCTCTTGGTGGGTGAAAGTTGCAGGCAGGTGCATGCAGCCCTGGCTCCTGAACTCCACCCATCTCTGGCTGCCCATGGCTAGAGGACAGAGGGCAGTCATGATACAGCAGCTCTATGAGTCCAGCCCCTGGGAGCTTGTATCACTTCTCAGGCCAGCTCAGACCTTACAATTCTTGAGTGCCGGGCAGCCCAGCTCTGCGGCCCCCTGTTTGTGCAAGCTGGTCGGGATCCAGGCTCCAGTCTCTAAGACTTGCCCTTGGCAGGGGCAGGGGGCTATGCTTATTTCATGGGGAGTATTCAGGGAAGGACACATGGTTTGATAGAAAACCAACACTTAGGAAAAGAGAAGCATCATTTACTGAGTATTTCTCTAGGTCAGGGTTTACTTTAAATCCTTTACCTACAATATCTTATTTAATCTGCACCAAGTTTTAAAACCTAAGCATCATGGTTATCTTTTTAAAGAAGAGAAAATTGATGATGGTCTAAAGAATCTAGTAATGGCCTCAGGAAGTGGTGACACTAGAACTTCAAGTCTTATTCTTTTTTTTTTTTTTTTTTTCTTTTTCTGTCAAACCATCTGTCCCTAGTTCTCTTCCCCAGGAAGGATTTATTGATATTTCCAGGATAACTCTTCTAAAAGGGTTACAATTTGACCAGTAGTTTTATGAGTTTGTCTCAGAGGCATGATTCACTATCATCCATAGGTGGAAGGCATTAATTTGAGGAAACCTCACGAGGGAAAATTCTGGAGTCTGGCTATTTGGGTTTGATCCCTGTCCCACATCTTATTAGCTATGAGTTCTTTGCCAAGCACTGGTTATTTCATCTTTAAATAGGTTCAGCTGTTCAAATAAGAAGATCCCAAAATGCAATGATTTCAAAGAGATAAACATTCACTTTATTCTCATATAACCATCACAGATAGGTAGCCTTGTTCTAGGAGCTCATCTGAGGACTGAGGTTTCTTCACCCTACTTCTCAATAATCCCTGGTCCATCCGAAGCACAGGTGATGCAATACCAGCTGGGTGTCCTTCAATTCAGTTCAGTTCTGCACTTCCTGGAGAAAGCATCAGACCCCACAGGTGATGCCTCAGTCCCATAAGACTGCCCTCCACTTCAGATGTAAATTGCATGTCCAGTTGTCACCTGTGCTTCTGACCAATGGGCTATATATCAGAGATCCCATAGCCCCCTGCGTAGGGGTTAATTTGTTAATGTGGCTCAAAGAACTCAGAGAAACATTTACATACATTTATTAGTTTGTTATAAAGAATATTATAAAGGATACAGATGAATAACCAGATGGTGAACTACAAACGGCAGAGGTCCCAAAGGGTCCCAAAAGCAAGAGTTTCTGTCTTCATGGAACTAAGATGTGCTACCCTTCCAGCAGGTGGATGTGTTCATCAATGTGGAAGTTCTCTGAACCTCAACCTTTTGGGGTTTTATGGAGGCCTTATTACATACAAATGATTGGTTCAATCATTGGCCATTGGTGATCCATTCAACCTCCAGCACCTCTCCCCTCCCAGGAAGTCAGGTGTAGGACAGAAAGTTTCAGCTTTCCATTCATGATTAGTGAGTGGAAAGCCCCCATCCTTCCTGCGACATAGGAACTTTTGCAACCATCATCTCATTAACATAACAAAAAACACCTTTATCACTCATCACTTAGGAAATTCCTAGGGCTTTAAGGGTTCTGTGCCAGGAACTGGGATGAAGACCAACTATATATTTCTTATTATGAATCACAATATCACAGCAGAGTTCTACTGCTAAGAGGAAAAGGGGGAAATAGGTGCTGGGATATAATTAACAATCTCTTGCCAAAGGTGATAATCCTGGACCTAATAGGTTTTCTGAGAGGATTAAATGGGTTGTGCATATAAAGCTTTGAGTATAAATAGCTGGCATTTGCTAAAACTTGAAATGGTTTTATTAAATATCTCTATCATCACCATTACACTATCACCAATATCACTATCATCACCATCACCACCACCATCATTACCATCATTGTCACCATCACTATCATCATGATCATCATCACCATCATCACCAACACTACCATCATTTCATCATCATCACCATCATTTCACCATCATCACCATCATAACCATTATCTTATTCATCATCTCAGGTAATGCCTTTCAAGCCAACAATGACAGTAACTGGGCTTGTATTAATATTCCTGTTTTCTAGCCACTGGCATATCTTCCTAATCATTGCTGCCTCCATTTGCTTCCAGAATTCAAGTACAAACAGAAGCCTAATTTTTCACTACATCAGATTCAGTAAATGCTACTTTGATATAATAATTCTTGCAGGTTTTACAAATGGTTTTGATCATAAGAATTCACAGTAAGCCTTGTAAATATGTGTGCAATTTTGAAATGGTATGTCTTTGACCTAGCAACTTTACTTTTGAAATTTTATGTAAAGGAAATAACTACAGAGAAGCAAAAAGATTTATCTACTGGGATATTTCTCACAGCAATATTTATAACCATTGAAAAATTGGAAACAACCTAAGTGCTGAAGAATAGAAGTTTGGTAAAATAAATTATACTACACCTGTATAATAAAATACTATACAGCTTTAAAAATTATGTTGTTTTAGAATATTCAAATATATGGAAAAAATATTCATGATATATATTTGTCAAATGAAAAAGCAGATTTCAAAACAGTATGGGAAATTAGAATCTTAGTTTGTAGAGGAAATGCATCTATCTGTGAAGAATGTGGGCTCAGGAAATGGAAAGATTTGAATCTTGGTTCTGCTATGTACCTTGGGCAAGACACTTAACTTTTGTGCCTAACTTTCCTATTTTGCAAAATATGAATTATAATAATACCCTCCTTAGAGGGAATTCAAGTAAAATTTCCTCCCCTTCCTTCAGCACAGCATACTGGGCAGGTGGTTCTTCAATCTCTATTTGGATGCTTCTGGTAAATGGGGCCCTCACCATCCCCCATACTGTCCATAACTATAGTAACTCTAACTGTCCATAACTATAGTAACTCTAACTACAAACTATTCATTGAGTGGATGGAACCCATCTTGAAATTTACATTCACCATGTTGGGACTTGTGCTTTCAATGTTATGACCAATAAAATGGTGGTGGGCAATTGATGTATGTGCAGTTGTTGTGGGGATTTGGTTTCTTTTCTGGATCTCCAGAAAATCCATGTGAATGGTTCCTGGAACCATCTGTAGGCTAGCTCTGGAGTCTTGGTTATGGAAAGAGCCCCAAAACAGGGTCCAAATGGTAGCACTTATGGAAATAAGTCATACTGCAAGATCTGAAGTCAAGTCAGAAATCAAGAAATACTCAGAAATTCAGCCCTAGCTCTGCCACTAAAGAATCATTTGATCTGTTCCCAAGGTTTCAGTTTCCTTGGCTGAGAAAAGAGATATGAAGAGAAAATAGTGGTCTCAAGCATCCTTTTAAAACAGGGTACCCCTTTATTTAAATGCCATCTGATACAGAAGGCCAATGTGCTGAATAAACAAGGAAAGATGCCATAGCCAAGATAAGGGAGGAGGGGGATGAGGGACATTCGTGCTTCTCTTTTCTACATGTGCCCAGAGACGGTAGTGTCTCTGCAGGACTCATCTGCACCTCATCTTTATTCAGCCATAACATTAACACCTGCCACACACCAGCCATAGATGTGAACAACGTAAACACCACTGATGGGCAAGTGGACAAATACATCAACACATGTCCATACAATGGATTACTCAGTCATAAAGGAAATGAAACACTGGCATATACTACGGTGTGGACAAACCTGAAAACATTACTCTAAATGAAAGAAGCCAGTCACAAAATGTCACGCACGTATACAAAACATCCAGAATAGGTGAAGTCAGTCCTTAGAGACAGAAACAAGATTTGTGGTTGCCAGAGGCTGGGTGCAGAGGAGAGTGTGGGGTGATAGCTAATGGGTACAGGTTTCCTTTTGGGGTGATAAGAAGGTTTTGGAAGTAGAAAATGGTTGTACAACATTGTGAATGCACTAAATGTAACTTTCATTTAAATGTGGAATTGTCCACTTTAAAATGATTAACTTTATGCTTATATGAATTTTAGCTCAACAAAAAAGTCCGAAATAAAATAATGGTAACATTTACACCCAGAAGGGTAAGAATGTTCACCTAACCCACGCATGCAATCAGCAGAGCATTTTGCATTTTACAACACTTGTTTCAGCCTCCCCACCCATCTGTAGAACAAATGCTGCCCTCTCTCTGCAGCTGATCTGCCAGGGATAGACCCCAGGTCACTAGGCTCCTAAGCTGATTTCCTTCCACCAGATAGCTGCCCATCCTCACTCTGGGACTTGTTCCTTGCTGACACACCAGTAGCTGCTCATGGCTCTGTGGAGGGACAGTGGCATCTGGCCATGGCCTGGGTAGACAGCTAGTGGTACCAGGAGTCAAATGCATAGCACCAGGCCCTCACCAATTGATACTAAGGTGACCAGTGCTCTAAATGCACTTCACCCCTGTAGCTACAACTCAGGCTCTTGGGCGATGCCACTCCAGTTTGTAAGGTTGAAAACTGGCCCCATTCCTTCACAGATAATTACTAAATGCCCACTGTGGATACCTGTGCAGACCCCATGCTGAGTCCTGGAGCTTCAGGGGTGAACAGGTCTCATCTGGAGCCCCAGGGCAAGAAGCTCACAGCCTAACACTTAAAACAAGCTTCCTAATGAAGCCATTGTAATGTAACATCTTGAATATTCCAAGTACAGAGCAAGGGGCTGGGGTCCCACAAGATGGAAGAGAGAAGCCTCAGAGGGTGACCCTCCAAGCTGCTTCTTGAAGGAGTAGGAGTTGTCATCCACATCTCCCACACCCAGATAGATGGGGAAGGGAAGATATAGGGACTACCCCCTACTCCCAACCCCCATGCAGGTGAAGTTCCTGCCACCCCTCCATGTGAAGGCTAATGTACTATGTGGGGGGTGGAGCAGGACAATAACACATTGGGTTTGCAATTTGAGAGTTGCCCTGCCTGCACCTAGGAGACTAGATTGGGGGGGGTGGAGGGTGGGTAGATTGGGTTAGGGAGACCTGGCCTGGGTGTTCAGATGAAAAAGTAACAGGTTCCTGGGTGAAGGCAGACCACTAAGAGAGGGCTGGGGTCAGGGGAGATGTCAGGGGAGGGTTCAGCAGCAGGAGCTGGTATTGACCACTTGGATGGGGAGGGCAGCAGGGGAGGCAGGAGCAGAATGTCAGGAGTGGGCAGTGATGACAAGGGATCTTTTATTGGGATCAGGATGTGTAGGGGGTCAGGTTTGGAAATATGGCAGAAGATGTTGAGTAATGTATCTAAGGACATCCAGGTGGAGCTGTCTTCAGGTCAGTAAAGAGACCTTCTCTGAAGCTTAGAAGGCCAGATGGTACAGGCATCCAAATCTGTGGGCAGTGATCCTGAAAACAGACAACCAGATCATGGATGGACATAGGAATCTGGCCCACAACATGCAGCAACAGTGCAAGAATCCCACCACAATCTCAGCAATCAGTCTAATGGCCAGGATGCAGTCAGTAACTGCCAGCTTCCCTAATCTTTGCTCCCTCTCCCAACTCAGGGCCAACCACAGAAAGCTGCAGGTGCTCCCCTAACCAATCACATGGGACACTCATCCTCTCTAGTTGACTGCCTCCAGAATCTCCAGGCCCAGAGCTCCCCTGCTCCTCCATATAGCTCTCCCCCTCGCTTGCCTGGATTTGGGTCCCTGGCAAATGCAAGTGATGGTAGCTGCCCCCCTTGTTATAGCAGACCCTCAGCAAGTAGAATATGCTTATTCTCATCTGAGTGGTTTTCATACAGTGTACACTTCATATACAACAGTGGTCAGTTATGTAAGTGAAGGTTGGAAGTAGACAGGTTATTGGCAGTAGCATATCCTTTGAAAAGAGCAGAGCCCAGAGGCCCAAAACCTGAGGAACCCTGGAAGTTACCAAGCTGTTAAGGACTGAGAAAAAGGATTGGCAAAAGACCTTGAGTCATGGAGCCCCATGAGTGTGCACCAGCATCTGTCCAGAGGCCTCAGGCTTACCTGGGCTGGGAGGGCAGAAACTACAGAGCCAGACTGGTGTCCTAGCCCAGCCAACATTCTCCAGACACCTTGTTGGACTCATCATGGCAATATGGCAGGATGCAGAGATTAGTGGGGCCTCCAGCTCTGCATTGACCTAAGGGAAGTCCCATCACTTGTCCACACCCATCCCCAAATCCTCACACCCTCTTCTCCGCTGGTTAGGCCTGAATTCAATAATAATCATGATTCCAGAATGTTCTCAGTGCCCAGCCCTGATGTTAGACAAGTTCTATGGGCACCAAAAGGCATGCAAACAGAATGCAGGAAGGCCAAGTCTTTCCTTTGAGGTGTTCACACACAGCCTCATCATCCACAAAGGCTCTCAGTCCTGATCATCAACAGTACCATGGACAGAGCTAACAGACTCAAGATAACAGACTTGAGGAAAGCCCAATTTATGATTTCTAAACCCATTCCAGGCAGTCAAGGGTCAGAATTAATGCCACCTAGCTTTGTAAGGACCAACCAATGGCTTTCCAAATGACCTTTGATCCTAACTAGACTTGAGTTAACTGTATCCTGGATGCAAAGTGTTGGGCTGGGGAGACTGAGGGCCTCAAAAAAGCTTACCCTAGGCCAGCAACCTCCCAATGACACCGCCTTGCAGCCCTACCCTAACTTAGCTTACAAAGACCTGTAACCCTTGCCCTCACTGGAATGCTGCCCTGTCTCCATCTTCCCACCGAAAACTCTTTATATATCCCCCTGCGGTTTGCCTAGTGGCAACTTCCCCAGCCCTCGACTTCCCCGACTTCCCCGGCTCTCTCCCTCCCCTGTGGGCTTCGGAACCTCGCCCAAGGGTGTATCCCATTAAAAGCCTATTTCGACCAAATTTGCCTGGCCTCTCTATTCCATTTCACTACCTATCGGATTAAACCTGACACAAAGGTCCTAAGAGACCATGGGGGGAGACCACCCACAAAGTGCTCCGTGCACTTCAACCTCACAGAGTTTATGAAGGCCTACTGTGTGCCAGGGCCTGTCAGGGCTACAGGGATAAACACAACACAGGTCCTCCTCAAGTGTTCTCCATCATGGGATTGGGGATTGAGGTAGGGGGTAAATGGAATCAAAATGAGCAATAAAGATGAGCTGAGTGCAGTCCCCAGTGCATTGTAGACCTCTTGTTGGGCACTATAATGTGGATCTTCCCATTCCATCCTCATGACAACTTCTGAGGTGAATGCATTGGGTCACAGTGTATGAAAGAGGAAATTGAGGTACAGAAAGGTTGGGTACCTGGCAAAGGTCATGTTTTCAGTCTATTCAGGCTGCTGTAACAAAAATATCATGGACTACTACTCAGCCACAAAAAGAAAGAAAGAAAGAAAGAAAGAAAAGAAAGAAAGAAGAAGAAAGAAAGAAAGAAAGAAGAAAGAAAGAAAGAAAGAAAGAAAGAAATCTTGCTATTTGCAATGATGTGGATGGAACTAGAGGGTATTATGCTGAATGAAATAAGCCAATCAGAGAAAGATAATTATCATAAGATCTTATATGCGGAATTTAAGAAACAAAATAGAGTATCATAGGGGAAGGGATGGAAAAATCAAACAAAATTAAATCAGAGGGGGAGACAAACCATAAGAGACTCTTAATCATAGGAAACAAACTAAGGATTGCTGGAGGGGAGGAGGTGTGGGGATGGGGTAACTGACATGAAAAAAGGCACATGATTCAATGAGCACTGGGTGTTCTATAAGGCCGATGAGTCACTGACCTCTACCTCTGAAACCAATAATACATTATATATTAATTACTTAAATTTAAATAAAAAAAAAACACAGAATGAGTGGATTAAACCAACAACCATTTCTTTCTCTGGAGTCTGGAAGTCCAAGATCAAGCCTCCAGCAGATCTGATGTCTAGTGAGAGCCATTATCTGGGTTATTGGACAACTATCTTGTCACTGTGCCCTCACATGGTAGAAGGGGAAGGAGGGTCTCTGGGGCCCCTTTGATAAGGGCACTTACCCAGTCATGAAAGCTCACACTCATGACCTAATCACCTCTCAAAGTTGCCACCCCATAGTACTATCACGTTGGGGGTTAGGATTTCAACATGTGAATTTAGGGAGACACAAACATTCAGTCTATAGGAGCCTTGCTTCCAGGAAGGGGTTTTAAATCCAGGCATTGCATCCCATAGTTGGCACACAACCTGCAGACTCCACTGTACTGTGGGGCCAGCTGACCTCTCCATGGGGCCAGCCTTCAAGTGTCAAAGTAATAATGCATATTTTCAAAGTTTTTTTCAGCTTTCTTGAGATCTAATTGACATGCAACACTGTGTAAGTTGAATGCATACAATGTGCTGATTTGATACACTTACATATTGCAAAATGATTATCGCCACAGTGTTAGCTAATGCCTGCAATACCTCACATAATTGCTATTTCTTTCCTGTGATGAGAATATTTAAGATCTACTCATTTAGCAACTTTCAAGTACATGATACAGTATTGTTAGCTATAATCACTATGTTGTGCTTTTGATCCCTGGGTCTTACTAATTTTATAACTGAAAACTGGTACACTTTGGCCAATATCTCCCTCACTTTTCCACCCCAACCCCAGCCCCTGCCAACCACCACTTAACTCTCTGTTCCTTTGAGTTTGGCTTTGTTAGATCCCATGTATAGATAATATTATACAGCATGTGTCTTTCTCTGCCTGACTTATCTCACTTAGCATAATGCCCTGACGGTCCATCCACATTGTCACAAGTGGCAGGATTACCATCTTTTCTCATGGTTGAATAATATTCCTGTGCATGTGTGCGTTACATCTTCTTTATCCACTCATTCATTGATGGACACTTAGGGGGCTTCCATATCTTGGAGATTGTGAACAATGACACAATGAACATGGGAGTGCAGATATCTCTTCAAGATCCTGTTTCCATCTCCTTCAGCTAAATACCCAGAAGAGAGATTGCTGGATTCTATTTTCAATTCTGCGAGGCACCTCCATACTGTTTTCCACAGTGGCTGCAATAATTTACATTTCTACCAACAGTGCACAATGGTTCCCTTTGCTCCACAACCTCACCAACACTTGTTATTTCTTGTCTTCTTGTTGATAGTTGTTCTAATAGGTGTAAGATGATATTTCACTGTGGTTTTGATTTGCATTTCCCAGATGATTACTGATGTTGGGCATTTTTTCATGTATTTGTTGGCCATTTGGATGTCTTCCTTGGAAAAATGTCTATTCGGTTCTGCTCCTTTTTAATTGAATTATGTTTTGCTATTGAGTTGTATGAGTTCTTTATATTTTTTGGATATTAAGCCCTTATCAAATGTATGATTTGCAAATAATTTCTCATACATAGTTTGTCTGTAATATCCATTTTAATTTTCCTTTCATAGGGGAAATTGACACTCATGGTTGTAGACAATAGATGAAGTGCCACTATCAGCTACTATTCCATGCCAAGGTTTAGATGTTTTCCACCTTAAAAATAGTGAATTTTTTAAAAATCAAAATAAATTAAGAAAATAAATTGACTAAGGCTTAATCAGGCAATTTATTTAAATGTCTCTGGAAATTGAATGTACAAAAAGCATGCAAATCCAGTTGTAATCCCCACTCTTCATGAAGCACTGCTGGGGAGTTTGCTTTCCATGCAAATAAAATCCCAGAGTGAACGGAGCAAGCAACTTTCTGGGGGGCGAACTTTATTTTTCTTCATAAATTGATTTTTACCTCAAAAGACTCGGACTTCTTCACAAATAGTCCATGTGCACTTAACGACACAGCTTTATTTTTAGTCTGGTTCTCTTTCTCCTGTTTCCAAATCAAGAATTCTCTGTAGACCCACTAGCGAGTCCAGGCTGCTGGAGACAGTTCTCCCCAGCCCCAGCGGGTGAGGGAGGGGCACCTCAGGAATGGAAATTACCCAAGATTGTACTAAGAGCCCAGAACTCTTAAAACCAACCCCTCCAAGCATTCATATTCACAGCCAGGCAATGCATTTCAAATGCAAATCCCGCCGCAATCTTCAAGAATAACTGAACATTTAACTCCAAAGCCATTTCACAATTAGCCCTGTCTCCCGCAGGGAAATTCAACCATTGGCAAATTCAAACCCACTGCAGGAACAAAGGATCCCTGGAACTTTCCTTTTATCTTCAGTGGGAACAAGGGGGCTCTTAAGTGCAGTGAGCAGTTACCCATTTGGGCTGAGCTCTGGGAGGCCTGCCATCGCCCCCTCCCTGGGGCCCACCCAGGGCCAGCATTCCACTGCATTTGTGTAGCACACCTTACAAAGCGGTTTCCAGCATCGCCTCAAGTGATTGCCCCAGCAGGCTTCCTGGTAGACAGGGAGGGTGGTGCTGCCTGTGTTGGCACAATGGAGAAACTGAGGCAAGTCAGGACAGATGATCGGCTTAAGTCACAGCGGACATGGGTACCTATTATAGCCACGAAGTCGTGGGATGAACGGGATTTGAATATGCCACCTGAAAATCTGCCACTTTGGCAAAAAGAGTATTTTGAGCTGAAGGCAATTAAGAAACGGCAGAAGCAGGAGAAATTCTCTGCCCTTCCCCACCTGCCTAAGAGCAGGACATAAATTTCCCTTATAAGATGTCTTCCTCTCTCCTACCTGGAAGGGAAGGAGAACCTTTATCACCAGAGAGGACGATGGTGCCTGGATGGGTCTGCACAAAGAAACCTTGGTCAAATAACCTTGTCCCCCATCCCATTCTCCCACACCGACCACAACCCACCACCTTTAGAAGCCTGCATGCCTTTTCCTTTGCCTCGTCAGCTCTCCACAATTTATCACCCTTGGTTAAAATGTTACGTAAGCCCCTGTATCCAACTGCCTCATTGGGTCCTTAGTTCCTTCTCTATGAAGCCTGGGTATGCATGCGTAATGAATTTCTTCCCCTGTTAATCTCTCTTATCAGTTTGATTCTTGGGCCCCAGCTGTAAGCCAGCCTAACGGATGGAGGAAAAGAGTTCTCTCCCCTCAAAGGCCAGACCCTGGTATTACCTGACAGCACCTGATTGCCTTGGGATCAGCTACTGTAGGCTGGTATCACACAAAGAGTGCATTCTGTATTTCTAGAGGTTTGTACCATCTAGAGAGGTTTGTACCATCAGCAATCTTTTCCTGTAAAGGGTCAGATAATAAATATGTTTGATCTGAAAGTCATCCAGTTCCCTGTCACCATAATTCAACTCTGCCATTATGGTTTGAAAGCAGCCATAGATAATATGTAAACAAATGTATGTATGTATGGCTGTGTTTCAGTAAAACTTTATTCAAAAAGCAAATATTGTGCCAAACGATGGATTTGGCCCAAAGGGAATGGTTTGCCAACTTCTGATCTGTAGGGTGACAAAGTATGCAGAGATGAGCATCCAGTGGACCATGGCAAATTTTAAGTGAACAGACAATATAATAAAACTATGTATTTCCATCTCCATGGGTCAACAAACTATTTAAAGCTTTCCCTAAGATATGTCTTTCTGGATAACCTCCATCCCATATCTGACTGCCACCAGCCAGCACCACCAGGGACATCCCCACACCATCATATATTTCTTTTCCTCTAGGTCTCCTATTGTTACATAGGGTGCTGTGCATCTCAAATTGCCCAGGACGGCCTCAGGACAGGCCTGTGGTTCTGAGCAAGGTTACTGATAGCACCCCATTCACTATCAACAGACCTGATTTGGGTGATGAATTACATTTCCACCATGTCACTATGCAGTGAGAGGGCCAGTCGTTCATACGTCTTAGCACATGTTCAACGAATGCCTCTGATGCGTCAGCATAGTGTCAGGCCCTCGATGGACAAAGATCAGTAAGATAAATGTATATTGTATATACATTGTATGTATGTGTTGTACACCACATGTATATAATATTATATATGTACATACACTATATAATATAGTTAATAATATTATTATGCAATAATGTATATGCACTATTGTGTAAACACACACTATTCTGTGTACTCTCTCTATATATACTCTCTCTATACCATATTGCATATATATATACACACACACACACACACACACACACATGCATGACCCTTACATCATGTAACTCTGACCTGGTGGGAGAGGCAGATGGAAACAGAAGCACCATGGCAGGGGAAATTATAGTGCCATGAAAGAAAGCGGAGAAAGCTTCCTGCTGGAAGAGACATCTAAACAAAATCTTAAAGAGAGAAATTAGTCAAGAAAGGAAGAATTCAAAATGCAACCTTTCAGCTGCAGGAATGGCAATGATAAAGTTCCAGAGGTGAGAAGCACTTGTTTGCAGAAAGTACTGCCTATGATCTAGTGCTGCTGAAAAGCACAGATCTTTCAGTAAAAATACACACAGGCACATACACACACATCCACATCTCTGGTGTGAAACACTTCCTTCACACTATCCTGGATTCTTCTTTATCAATAACAGATCTCATAATTCACACTTAATTTGTTATTGTTTTAGTATCTAATTACAAACCTCTGTTAACTCTTCGTCTTGCAGTGAATAAGGCTATAACTGTGCAGGCAGATAGTAACCACTAACTGTGCAGGCAGATAGTAACCACTAACTTACTAACATAACACCTACAAACAACTTCACAAAATTGAAAGAGGAGGAGCTTCATACACTCCATCACCTTCTTGTGATCTGCCTTTTCATGTTATTGGAAGAGAGCTTGTGGGTGTCACTGTCCTATGCACCACAATCAACTCTGTAAGAGGATAAAGGGTGAGACAAGTGATGGGTGGCAGAGTCCAGATTCAAATCTGTAGTTTTCTACTATCTATAGCAACACTATAAACAGACATATAGATCAATGGAACAGAATAGAGAACCCAGAAATGGGCCTTCCACTCTATGGTCAACTAATATTTGACAAAGCAGGAAAGACTATCCTCTGGAAAAAAGGACAGTCTCTTCAATAAATGGTGCTGGGAAAATTGGACAGCCGTGTGCAAAAGAATGAAACTAGACCATTCTCTTACATCACACAAAATAAACTCAAAAATAAACTCAAAATGGATGAAAGATCTAAATGTGAAACAAGAATCCATCAAAATCCTAGAGGAGGACATGGGCAACACCCTTTTTGAACATGGCCATAGCAACTTCTTGCAAGATACATCTATGAAGGCAAGCGAAACAAAAGCAAAAATGAACTATTTGGACTTCATCAAGAGAAAAAGCTTCTGAACAGCAAAAGAAACAGTCAACAAAACTAAAAGACAACCTACAGAATGGGAGAAGATATTTGCAAATGACATATCAGATAAAGGGCTAGTATCCAAGATCTATAAAGAACTTCTTAAACTTAACAGCAAAGAAACAATCCAATCATGAAATGGGCAAAAGACATGAACAGAAATTTCAATAAGGAAGACATACACATGGCCAACAAGTACATGAAGAAATGCTCCGCATCACTTGCCATCAGGGAAATACAAATCAAAACCACAATGAGATACCACCTCACACCAGTGAGAATGGGGAACATTAACAAGGCAGGAAACCACAAATGTTGGAGAGGATGCGGAGAAAAGGGAACCCTCTTACACTGTTAGTGGGAATGTGAACTGGTGCAGCCACTCTGGAAAACTGTGTGGAGGTTCCTCAAAGAGTTAAAAATAGGGATCCCTGGGTGGCACAGCGGTTTGGCGCCTGCCTTTGGCCCAGGACGCGATCCTGGAGACCTGGGATCGAATCCCACATCGGGCTCCTGGTGCATAGAGCCTGCTTCCCCCTCTGCCTGTGTCTCTGCCTCTCTCTCTCTCTCTCTCTCTCTCTCTGTGTGTGTGTGACTATCATAAATAATAAATAAAAAAAATTTTTAAAAAGAGTTAAAAATAGATCTGCCCTATGACCCAGCAATTGCACTGCTGGGGATTTACCCCAAAGATACAGATGCAATGAAAGACCGAGACACCTGCACCCCAATGTTTATAGCAGCAGTGTTCACAATAGCCAAACTGGAAGGAGCCTCGATGTCCATCGAAAGATGAATGGATAAAGAAGATGTGGTCTATGTATACAATGGAATATTACTCAGCCATTAGAAAGGACAAATATCCAACATTTGCTTCAACATGGATAGAACTGGGGGGTATTATGCTGAGTGAAGTAAGTCAATCGGAGAAGGACAAACATTGTATAGTTTCATTCATTTAGGGAATATAATAAACAGTGAAAGGGATTATAGGGGAAAGGAGAGAAAATGAGTGGGATATACCAGTGAGGATGATAGAACATGAGAGATACCTAACTCTGGGAAATGAACAAGGGGTAAGTGGAAAGGGAGGTGGGGGGGGATGGGGTGACTGGGTGACATGCACTGAAGGGGGCAGTTGACGGGATGAACACTGGGTGTTATACTATATGTTGGCAAATCAAACTCCAATAAAAAAATATACAAAAAAATAAAGCTATAAAGAAAAACAACAACAACAAATAGCCCCAAAATGGAAAGAATTCAAATGTCCATCCATTGATGAACGGACAAACCCAATGTCATACATCCATACAGTGAACTGTTATTCAGCCATAAAAAGGAATGAAATGATTCATGCTACAACATGGATGAACTTTGGAAACATCATATGCTAAGTGAAAAAAAAAAAACTGGCACACAAAAAATCATGTGTTGTATGATTCCACTTACATGAAAAGTCCCAAACTGGCAAATCCATAAGAAAAGAAAGTAGGCTGGTGGGAACTGGAGAGAGGTGAAAGATTGCTAATGGGTACACAACTCGTTTTGGGGTGATGAGAACATTCCAAAATTAAATAGTGGTGATGGTTGCACAACTCTGTAAATTCCCTAAAAAACACTGGATGTACTGAAGTTCACTTTATGGTATGTGAATTGTATCTCAATAAAGCTTTGATCTACAGACCATCTCAAGTGTCTTAGGCTGGATCCTGTGAATGGTGATGCAGAGGAAAGGTTTTATGCAGGAGAAGACTCACTCAGCTTTGCATTTCGTTCATTCCCTTGTGTGCAAGCAAACACATGTAACGTGTTGCCGGTCTTCAAAGTACCAGCCACAGAGCCAGGCATGGGGATCTAGCAAAGAAGGAGATGCCCCTGCCCTTCTGGGGTTTGGAGTCTGATGGGTGAGACAGACTTTAAATCATTGATTATCATAGACTTATCACAGATACATGTTGAGACACTACTACATATATAAATTATTATTAATTAATAATGTGTGTAAGTACTCAAGGAAAGGCACAGGGTGTGGTGCAATTCTATATATATAACAGGAGAAACTGAAGCCTCATCAGTCTTGGGGGACGTGAATGGTTCTTTTGAGGAAATGACATTCCGAAGAGATCTAAGGAATGAACAGGCTTAACTAGGTAAAGGACCAGGAACTGGGTGAGATTAGGGCCAGATGTGGAGGGACGAGCAGGTATAAGAAGCTGGCAATGAGGGCAGCTCAGGAGTTGAACATCTGCCTTCGGCTCAGGTCATGATCCCAGGGTCCTGGGCCCGAGTCCTGCATCAGGGCTCCCCATAGGGAGTCTGCTTCTCCCTCTGCCTATGTCTCTGCCTCTCTCTGTGTGTCTCTCATGAGTAAATAAATAAAATCTTTAAAAAAGAAGCTGGAGATGAAAAGAGTCCACAGGCATTTAAGGAAGCAGGAAGAATAGGAAGGTTGAAGGGGAGTGGGGGACAAGGGTCCCACAGAAGATTCAGGACTTTATCCTAAGGGCGAAAGGAAAACCTTTGTATGTAGTCCTATGTACTTGGCAAGATTACTCTGGAGACCTTGGGATCCTGGCAAGATGGTAGATCAGATATGCCTTAGTCCATTTGAGCTGCTATGACAGCACACCACAGACTGGCTGGCTTATAAAACACAGAGATTTATTTCTTACAGTTCTAGAGGCTGGACATCTAAAATTAAAGCACCAGCAGATTTGGTGTCTAATGAAGACCATCTTCTCACTGTGTCCTCATGTGGCAGAAGGGGTGAGGGAACTCTTTGGGTTCTTTTCTTATAATCCCATTCATAAGAGAGTTCCACCTCCATGACCTAATCACCTCCCAAATGCTACACTTCCAAACAGAAGGACACAAACATTCAGACCTTAGTAAAATAACCCAAGTAATAACCCCAATTATACTGGATAAAATATAACAACATGTATTTTAAGCTCGTATCTAAGCTTCCAAGAAAAGAAACACCCCTGGTTTCAGACATCACAAGAGAACCAAAAGCCAGAGTGAACAAGCTCTTAGCTAAGGCTGCTGCTCCTGAATGAAACAGGCAGGTGAAGGGGACAGGTGAGGAAGGCAGGTGAGGTGGCAGGGGAGGGGAACAGGTGGACTTGTAAATATGAGCTTGAGCTTTAACATCAAGAGATCAGCAGCAGATGAGGCTGAAAACCCACCCAAATTGGGAGATCCAGAAGTAAGACCCCAAATAAAAGTGCAACTGTTAATTGTTGCAACCTCAGAGGCATGTATGAGGAGAGACCAGGAAGTTAAGACACCTCTGCCTGGATTTAGGATAAAAAAAAAAAAAATCTGTATGAGCAAAAAATCACTTGGAGCTTTGTTCAGGTGTTAAGGCTTATCAACACGGTCTAGGGATGCCTTTGCAATGTTTGATATCAGCAAACCCAAACCCGCCCTGGAGGGACCATCCTCCACCATCCAGAAGACCCTGAAGGGAAATACAAACCTGTGATAAAGGCGAATGTCTGGTCAGCAACCTGGGATCCACGAAGACTCATCATGACATAAGTGGGTAAGAGCACATGAGAGCATGTGAGAGGGGTAGAGAGCCTTCAGGGAAACACGAGTGTGGCTAACATAATACAAACGTATGAAGTGACAGAGACCCAGAGAAGAACTAGGATCTGTGCCCTACCACACCCTAGGCTCCTCTACCCAGCTGCCTCAACCTTCCCCCTTGAGGTCTGATGGGCATGTCACACTGCTGATTTCCTGCCTCCCCCAGCACACACCCCTCCCAGTGCCCATCTCAGGAGGTGACAAGTCCACTTCTCCAGTGACTCAGGTCCAAATCTCTGGGGTCATCCTTAACCTCCTCTCTGTTGAATACTTCACACCCAACGTCATTCACGATTAAGCAACAAAATGAAATAAATGCCCTACACGTAGAGGAGAATGTCCTGATCCTGTGAACCTTTTAAAGCAATGTTCTTGGGACACCTGGGTGGCTCAGCAGTTGAGCGTCTGCTTTGGCTCAGGATGTGGTCCTGGAGCTCTGGGATCAAGTCCAGCATCGGGCTCCTGCATGGCTGCTTCTCCTCCCTCTATGTCTCTGCCTTTCTCTGTGTCTCTCATGAATAAATAAATAAAATCTTTAAAAAATAATAAAGCAGTGTCCTTGTGTTTAAACTATGGGCTGTAATGCATTTTAGTGCTGTGAGATCATTTTTGGTGAAAATATATGAATGAAAGATAATGGAACAAAACAGAATGGGACAGGCTAGGATAGGATATGGTAGGGTAGGATAAGGGTAGGATAGGGTTGGGTAGGGTTGGGTAGGATAGAGTAGGGTCAGATGGGATGGGATAGGAATAGGATAGGATATGGTAGGATAGGATAGGATAGGATAGGATAGGATAGGATAGGATAGGATAGGATAGGATAAGATAGGAAAAGATGGATAGGATAGGATAGGATAGGATAGGATAGGATAGGATAGGATAAGGCAGGGCAGAAGAGAAGAGAAAAGAAAATGTCAGAAGGAGTTGTATAGTCAGAAGTAAGGTTTGGAACAGTGTCTTTTTCAGTTGTATGAGTGTTTACACATGTATATGGGTACTGGTCACAGAATTAAGAGGGGTGTGTGTGTGTACACATGTGTGCATATGCAATAGGTCATGAAAGCCACCATGATCGAGGATATTCATCAGAGCACATATGGCAAGCATTATACTTTATGGAAACACACCAGCAATGGTAACCCTGATGACAGAAACAAGACAAGAATGTGCATTTGTATTCCGCATTGGACTGGAGGTCCTGACCAGCACAGCAACACAAGAAAAAAAATCAACATTACAAGGATTGGAAAGGAAGAAACACAAACCATCATTATTCATAGTTGTGACTGGCACACAGAAAGCTCCAGAGAACAGAGATCAGCTCAGAGGATAAATGAGAGACCTCTGTATAGCTCCTTATTCTGAGGTTCATCCCTCGAAACTGGCAGTGTGCCTTTAGTCCAGGGACAAACAATAACCAAATAAAACACTTTTTAAAAAATATCATTTACAATAGGAAACAAATACAAGGTATTGAGAATACATCCCACAAAAGATGTGTGAGATGTTCACAGAGATAACTTTTGTTGGTAGATGTGAAAGCAATCCTAAATAGATAAAGAAGGATAGAATGCCATAAAAATTGTCAATCCTCTCCAAATAAATCTATAAAGTCAAGGCAATTTCAATAATTTTTCATAGAACTTAGTGAACATATTATGTGACTTCTATGAAAGAATAAAGTGGAAGAGTCACGAACATTTTGAGTAGAGAAAGAGCACAGGATTGGGGATGGCTCTTTTCTGGATACAGAGACCAATGTTCTAGTCACTGGGAGGGGTGGCATAGAGGACAGAGCTCAGGAACCAACCTGCCTGCCGCTGGGAAGGCGATACAGGACAGAAGCAACTCTGCAGCCCAGCCAGGTAGGAAAAGTCTCGTCATGGTGCCAAGAGAGATGATGGAATTCCGGCAACACATGACTGCTTCCCTTCAACCATTGGGATCTTTCAGAAGACAGAATGCCAGCACCCAGAAGGAAGTTGCTGAACCAGCTGCTTCCCAGACTTGCCAGTCAGATACAACCTTCCCTTCCCTGTGGTAGAGGGTGTCAAGGGTGGAAATAGGCCAGAGAATCACCAGTTTTCTCCAGTGCATAAAACATATCAGTGTGGGGGAAGAAGCATTCCACTTTGTCATATAGAAAGAAAAATTGGGGGATCCCTGGGTGACTCAGTGGTTTAGCGCCTGCCTTTGGCCCAGGGCGCAATCCTGGAATCCCAGGATCGAGTCCCATGTCAGGCTCCTGGCATGGAGCCTGCTTCTCCCTCCTCCTGTGTCTCTGCCTCTCTCTCTCTCTCTCTCTCTGTCTATCATAAATCAATCAATCAATCAATCTTTGAAAAAAATTGACACGTATTAAACCGTAAATGTGAAAAATGAACAATGCAATTTCTTTAAAAATAAACAAACAAAACACAAGAGACTATATGACATGAGACTGGTAAGGATTTTTTTAAACAAGATGCAAATAATAAACCATAAAAGATCAATACATTTGGCTACATTTGAGTAAGATATGTCTTAGATTATCTTATAAAATAATCTTACATTTGATGCCATAATAAAAGGAGGAATAAGATATCTGTAATCCAGATGATTTACTCTGCTAATGCTCCCATAAAAAAATAGCATAGACTAGGGAGTTTAAATAATAGAAATTTATTTCCTTATAGCTCTAGAGGCTGAAAGTCCAAGATCAAGGTGTTGGCAGGGTCAGTTTCTGGTGACAGGTCACTTCCTGGCTTGGAGATGGCTGCCTTCTTAAGTCCTCACATGGCCTTTCCTTGGTGTGCATGCATGCATAGAGGAAAAGAGGGAGGCAGGGAAGGAGGGAGGGAGGAAAGAGGGAGGTGAACGAGCTTGGTATCAGTGTTGGTGTTTCCTTTTGTTAGGATACTAACTCACCATCAAGCCCTACACTTATGACCTCATTTAACCTTAATTACTTCCTTGGTGGCCCCATTTCTAAATATAGCCAAACTGAGTATTAGGGCCTCAACATATGAATTTGGAGGGACACATATAGTCCACTGTATAGACTGAATGACTGTATTCCCCTCAAGATTCATATGTTCAAACCTAACTCCCAAAGTCATGGTGTTTGGAGATGGCACCTTTGGGAGCTGATTAGGTCACAAGGGTAGAGCCCTCATGGATGGGATTCATGCCCTTATAAAAGAGACCCCCAAGACCTCTCTTGTTCCTTTAACCAAGTGAGGACCCAGAAGACAAGCATCTATGAATCTGGACAAGGGCTCTTACCAGACACCAAATCTGCCAGTACCTCAATCTTGGACTTTCAGCCCCGAGAATGATGAGAAATACATGTCTGTTGTTTATTAGTCTGCCTATCTGTGGTGTTCTGTTATAGCAGCCTGCATGGACTATGACAGTCTGCCACTCTGCAGCCATCAAACAACTCATATCAGACCATTATAAAACTGATACAAATTAAAAAGGAGACAAACCACCCAAAGGAAAAGAGGCACCTATGACCTGGCTGTCCCACACCAGGAGTAGATCTCAGAAGTTCTCAGAATCTTCTCACAAACAAGCTAGTGGTCCATCATGAGAGGAATGGATGTGTAAATGATGGTGGAAGTCCCCAGTTGCAGGTAATGTACCAAGCACACACACAGCAATGAGAGGTCTTGAGCACTGACACCTCAGGGAGGAAATAGAAAGAAACAAAAGGACATTTATAGCACATGATCAAACAATGATGTGTAATTTGCAAAGATTTGTGCATATTTAATGACAAATATCAAAATCACCCGGGAACTGGATGTGAAGATGAAAAGAAGTTAGGTCATCACCGAGACATAATCGGAGGTAAAGTCAGCAAGATGTGAAGGTGGGTCAGGTGTGTGGGATAAGGGACATAAATAAAGGGGTTAATGGTAACTTCCAGGTTTCTGAACAAGCTATTGGTAGAGTTATCATTTTCCAACATGGAACCCACTAGAAAAGGAGCAGGTGGTGGACATCCCATGGGGATGAACGGGAAGGACATGGTGAGCTATTGTGAAGTCTTCTGCCTGGAAGTCATCCATGTGGAAATTCAGATGGACCATTGAAGACATTATAGCTAGGCAGAGTGGTCTGGAGTAGAGATGTGGATTTGGGGATGATAGGCTACTAGGTCCATGGGATCTACCCAGAGAGGGGTGGCTCAGTGGTTTAGTGCTGCCTTCAGCCCAGGGTGTGATCCTGGAGACCTGGGATCAAGTCCCATGTCAGGTCCCTGCATGGAGCCTGCTTCTCCCTCTGCCTGTGTCTCTCATGAATAAATAAATAAAATCTTTAAAAAAAATTCTGATGAGAGTCTCTCATCAGAAGCTGACACAGAGGACCCAGGAGACAATACTCACTTCCCTGATTCAAAAGATACTTGACAACCAGCTTACCGATGAAAACCTATGTGGGTCAAACACTGGGGCTCCTGTTCAATGCACTTCCCTCAACTCCCATGTTCTGGGTACATCCTCCTTGGAGTCAGCCCTCTGCCCATTAAAGCCTGCTTGTGGATGACATCTGTCCCACCTGCCTTTTCCCTTTGCTTCCCTGTCCTATGGATCCCCTGCTGAGCCTGCAGGAGGAATGTGGGGAGAACATTTAGGGTAAAAAGGCTCTGTCTCTCGACAAGCTATGTCCAATGATGAGCAGTTATCTGATCTCTCTGAGCCTGTAGAATGGAGATTACAGTATAAGGTTATTATAATAGTCTCCCAAGCCCAGTGAATTTAAGCAAAGCCTTCTGAAATCTGTTTATGCCCTTAGCCTGGGAAAGTGCTTTGTAGAATGCTAATGCATAAGGCTATTATTATTTTTATTCCTGTGCTCTTGGATTTCTGACCTTTTTTTTTCCCTCACTTTAAAGAATTATTCCTTCCCCTCATTTTGGAGAGTTGACAGTGCCTACCTATACTTCTAGAATTCTACTATAGCTTTTCTAGCATCTGTCATCTTTGGGGATTCCATAAATTGTGTGATTATCAGACAAAATTAAAGTGTTCTCCAGGGGATCCTTGGGGATCTTAAGGGGGTGTATGGTTATAGCTGGCTGGATCTGAGATAATGTCCAGAACTGGGGAGCATGCTACATTATACTTGGCGTCTGCCTTGGGAAGGAAGCAGAATGTTCCACTGTAATGTTCTACTTAGAACTAGTCCTTCAAGGACGGGGTCTCATGAAAATGTGGTGGCTGAGGCAGCCTCTGAGCTGGGATGGCTGATGGGTTTTCCAGGAAGCCAATGAACATTGGCTTCCTCTTTCCACCCCATTTCCTTGTCACACTCTTGACTCTGGCTCAGGTCTTGATGGGGTGGCCATGGCTGGGGAATCCAGCAAGGGGAAATTGCATTGGGAAAACCTATAGTTCCTTCCAATGACCAGATCCGTAGAGCAGATCCTGGATGACATCTGTCCCACCTGCCTAAATAATACGGGGAGCACTTCCCCGTATTATTTAGTTCCTGCTAGACTATCAGTTTGCTAAGCTGCTGTAACAAAGTACCAAAAACTGAGTGGCTTAAAGCATAGAAATTAATTTTCCTCCAGTCCTGGGGGCTAGAGGTTCAAGATCCAGGTGTTGGCAGGGCTAGTTCCTCCTGAGGCTTCTTTCTCTAGCATGTGATGGCCATCCTCTCCTTGTGTCCTCATGTGGTTGTCCTTCTGTGTGTATCTGTATCTTAATCTCTCTTTCTTATAAGAACACCAGTTAGGGACACCTGGGTGGCTCAGTGGTTGAGCGTCTGCATTTGGCTCAGAGCGTGATCCTGGAGACCCGGAATTGAGTTCCACATCGGGCTCCCTACATGGAGCCTGCTTCTCCCTCTGCCTGTGTCTCTACCTCTCTCTGTGTATGTCTCTCATGAATAAGTGGATAGAATCTTTAAAAAAAAAAAAAAAAAGCTAAAAAAAAAAAAAGAACACCAGTTATATTGGATTAAGACCCACCCTAATGACTTCATTTTACCTTAATCACCTCTGTAAAGAGCCTCTACTAATGACTTCAACATATGGATTTTAGGGACATGATTCATCCCATAACAGTCAGTGTCCCTATGGAGCAAGGACTCTCAGAATCCTCCAACTGTCCACTGGGCCAATGCACCCCACAGGGACTTACCACAGGGGAGGAAGCTAGACAAGAACTGGGTCAGGTGGTCACATAATATAAGTACGTGATTGGTCTAGTTTTGTGATGTTTGTTGAATTTATCAACTTATTAAACTTTGTGAGTTTCCATGATCAATTTTCTCATTCTAAATAAATATGCAAGTTCTGTCATACTTTTTCCTAAAGAGGGCATTGAAAATTGAACAAGTTTCGGGCTTTGACAAACCCATATCCCCCCCACCCTCACTGGCTGTTCCTCTGCCTATAACTGGCTCCTCCCAAGATATTTCATGGTGAAGGTTTGGAGATAAAAAGTAAGGCATATTAATCTTCTGTGAAAGAAGTTTCCCCACAACTGGGCACAGAATAAGTGCCTCATAAGTACGAGCTTCTTAGGTTGGCTATCCCATGACATGGCTTAGGAGCAGATAGTTTGCCTGCCAAGTGAACCAGGAAGCACAAGCCGGGAGATGGAGAGGTGAGGAGGAGAGGAGCCAAAGAAAGTGTGTAGTGATGAGTGGTTTCTCCTATAGGGCTCCATCCTTCAGAGAGGACTCTGGGAAACCATGGGGACCTTGCCTGAGGACCATCCACAGATGTGCCGTCATTCAACTGCCATGAGTTGGGGGTTATTCCTGGGGGTACTATGCTCCTGTTCTTTGGAAACTGTCCATGTCAAGACGGAAGCCACAGGGTGGAGTGACAACAGCTCCTGCAATGATCAGCTCCCTCATTTAGGGGTCAGCCTCAGATCCAGTTCAGGAGAGCCTAGTGTGGAAAGTTTGATTTGCTGACTTTCTTGACATGATTCTCAGAAACCCCATGTATCTTAGAATCCCACTTCAGATCCAGGAATTCTATTTAGGAATCTGCTTATGTTGAGGTCAGCAATGGAAAGGGCAAGATGGTAAATATTTAAGGTTTTACAAGCCAAGTGGTCTCTGTGGCAACTTCTCAGTTCAGCATTGTAGCATTAAAACAGCCACACATGACTCAGAAATGAATGAATGTGGCTGTATTTCTTCTTTTTTTTTTTTTAGATTTTTAAAAATTTGAGATAGAGAGGGCGGGGGGAGAGAAAAAGAGAGCGTACGAGCAAAGGAGGGGCAGAAGGAGAAAGAAAAGAGACTTCTCGCTGAGCAAAGAGCCCTACGCAAGACTTGATCCTGGAACTCTGGGATCATGACCTGAGCCAAAGACAGATGCCCAACTGACTGAGGCGCCCTGGCTGTGTTTCAATAAAACTTTATTTACACAAACAGGGAGAGGGCTGGATTTATCCTGTGAGCCACAGTTGTCAGCCTTTGGTTTTTGTATTGATCACAAATTCCATCACAAGAAGCAAGAAGCAAACACTTATCTATTCTGCACCTTGGATTTTCCTATTTTAGGTTCCTCAAGCTTCAAGCAATTTGGCAATTTGGTGAACAATCAACTCATGTTTGTTTATTTCAGATTCTACTCAGGAAATATACCCAGAAAACATTAGACTTACCTTACAGTGCCTCTTCTTAAGACAAAACAAATTCATTTTGAAGGAAAAACAGAACAAAAACAACAACAACAAAAATAAACCTTATTGAAGCTCTTCATGCATGAGAATCTTCACTAGCTTCTGTGATGCTCTGTGCCCATAATGGCTCCTCATGTCCCTGTTCTTATTCTCTCTGGGTCTCATTCTCTGTGTCATGCCTTAAAAGAGGATAAGGACAAGGAGAAGCCAGCTGGTGCTGTTGTTCATACAATGTCATTCTCAGGATAAAGCATCCAGCTCTCCCCATCCTCTTGCCAACATTTCACTACCACTCCATGAGAGGAATAAAAGATCAATACAGGGAGGAGGTGACGGGGTCAACGCCTCCTGCCTCTGTAAGGACTGGGGCAGAAAAGCCACTGCTCTTCCTGCTTAGTCTTTCAACCTAACCTTCTCCAGTCCAAGACTAGGGAATACAGCAAAGTCTGAAGGTGCTTTGAATGGTTGAAAAACGACCTGAGCTGGAAGGAAAAAAGTTGCCGGGGGGAGTGGTGGTATTGATGGATTACAAGTTTTAGATAGGTCACACTTCATCTGTTCTGAGTTATCGGGGCTTCTTCCATGATTTCTTACCTTGGTTAAAGCAAGAAAATACTTGCCTTTTGCTGGAATAAAGACTTTCCCATAAATTTAGGCAATGTGGACTGCCTGGTCCGATCGCACCAGGACTGGGAGGCACTGCCATGGTGGGTGGCCATCTCTCTGCTGGTTGTCCTGATGTCATGGAGACCCACCCCCTGGCAGGTTTGTAATAGGAAAGTGTGAAAGGCTCCTGGGAGAGACGGCAGGCAATAACATGGTACCCCAACATTTCCAAAGTGAGCAATAGTGCCAGGACACCTCACCCCCTGGGCCCCATGCCATTGGGATGCCAGCAAGCTGAAAAGCCTTCAAAACATTCTGCATTGTGGCCAGCAGGTCTGAGCATGTTTTCTGGCAGTGCCCCAAGGTGGATTGCAGGATTTCCTCCAAGCCTATTCTGCAAGCACTCAATGAACAAAAGGTTCTCTCTCAAAAAAGAGAGAAACAGTGCATGCTTATCTTGCCTACTGCCATAACAATGCTACATAGACTGCCATCCAGAACTCAAGCTCAGTGGCATCTGCTGACCATGCGTCTACAGGTCCAGCAGAGTTTGCCTGGCCTCAGCTGGATCCTAAGCTGGCTGGGTCTTGCTGTGATCCACAGGTCTTTCACTCTGCTTGGACTAGCAGCTACCCAAGGTGTTTTTTTCTTGCAGTGAAAGAGTGCAAAGCCTACTTGTTCATGTCCTGGAATAACTCATGGGCCAAAGCAAGTCACATGGCCACAGAAGGGAGGTACATGGGTAGCCACCTCACTGACATAGGACACCACTGCAGAGGAAGAAGAGTTGAGACCCAGATTCAATTGGCCAGAGTGTGGCAGCCCGTCCTCTGAGACCCAGAGTACACAGAAGCATGGTAAGGCTCTGAGAAGCCCCGTGGTGACAAAACTTGTTTCACGGAGCCTAGCATTCCCCACAGTTTTAAACATATGTCCTGTATTCAGAGAACATTTTTTATAATCTGTATAAGAAGCTTTCTGCAGAACACACGTTGAGAAGCACGGACATAATATAAATAATGTGGAATTTATAACTAGCAAGCATAGTTCCATCGGGGCTCCATGGTCTCCTGGATTGTATAAAGCTTCTCATCCCCCCTCATTCCCAGTCCCTCAAGTCTAAAAGAGGGATGCGATCTGTCCTGCCCACCTGCTAGGAATGTGAGGAGAACAGAGTGAGGTGGCAGGTGAGAGTGACTTCGGCACGTCTGTTACAGTGCAGCACACCAACGTCTGAACGAAGACGGGCACAGTTGGACTGGTCCCAAGAGCTCACCAGGAAGAAAGCCAGCAAATGGGGTTGTTTCTATGCTTGGTTTCTGATCATTCTGTCCTGCCAACATTCCAACACATATGCCACAGATTGTGACAGTATCTTTATAGGGTGTGTGACACTCCATAAACATTTCAGACTGAGAAATGTGCACTGGGCACCTAATTATTGAAGCTGTCCCCATCTCAGCAAGTAGCAGGGGTGCTTTATCTTGGTTGTGGATTCCAATCATTGTTTCTCTGTAAAAATCCCCTCTGCCTGGATCTGCATGGGTCCAGAACATCATCACAGAAGGATTTTCAGACCTCATGTCCCAAATGAGGATCTGGGGACAAGACGGCCACATGAGTCAGCTCTCACTGGGAAAGGCTGCAGTAACAAACCACCCAAGTCTCATGGCTCAGAAAGCAGACAGGTTTCTCTCTCCCTCTGGGCCAGCACAGCTCTGTTTCCTGTGTCTTTTCCTTCCCTGATGGGTCCCCTGGCCCTAGGACAGAGCAAGCCCAGCACTGGAAACCTGTGTGCCCCTGAGAGCTTCTTTGTTATGATAGCTCCTGAATCTACTCAGATTCCCTCGGCCACAGCCCATATCAGCATAGTGGAGAACACTCTTCTCTCAAGAGGGTGCAAGGAGTCACTGGTTGTGGGTAAGGGTGTGTGATCCTACAGAAAGGAAGAGACCAAGAAATCTGCCATCATGCCCCAGGAGCAGTAAACCCAGCAAATACTTCGAAAACAAAAAGGAAGATAAAGCCGGTCACCTTTTACCCTCAGGCTCTCTGCTTGCAGAGCAGAGGCTAAGTCGTCTAGCTAGGAAACCTTCATCGTCCTACAACATGTGTGAGATCTGGACTTGTAGGTAATCAGCTCAGACCCTCTCCTGCTGGGGGTCCTTGCACATCTAAAAGCTGAAGGCCCCAGACTCTGAAATACAGGATTTCAAAGATTCCTTTTCCCTTTGCCCAACCAGAGTGTGAGCTGAACCTTCTGCAGAGGCCCCCTCTGCACAGTGACACCTGACTCCTGTGCCCGGGCTAGGGGGTCAGATAGAAATCGCCAAACCACATTGAGCTGAGAGCACCTCACCTGTGGACTCTACCGAAACTGGAGCACGTCTGACTGAGGGTGAAAGACAAGCATGACCCCGAGCTATCTGTAAGTGCCTTCAACCAAAGGACTGGATTTTTTTCTCAAAATCAATAGGACTGTGGCCACTGTGGACAGTTCACTTTGCTGGCTGTAGCCCAACTACCTTTTCTAGAGGGAAGCTTCATACATGTAAAAGCATAAAGTCATGAATCTGGGAGTTAACTTAAAACCCAGAATATCACCAATCTAGGTGAAGCATGCTGTGCACCCCCTGGAAACCCACACCCTGTCTCTGGTGCCGCCGAGGTGGACACTGCTCTGGGTTCACCCTAGCAGTGTCTGCCTGCATGGTGTTCTCCTGTGACTTGCTGGCTTCCATGAAGGGACACAGTCATGGTTGTTTTAACGGCTTCCTGACAGGCAGGGTCTCTCTCTCTCTCTCTCTCTCTCTCTCTCTCTCTCTCACACACACACACACACACACACACACATTCTCTCAAGCATAGTCATGGATGATTGTGTGATTGGACGCCAGAATGGAAGATTGTTTGCATGTAAATCTGGACTCCATCGTTCAAGATACATCACTCTCAGCCAATCTCTGAAACCCTTTGATCCACAGGGAAGACAACCCTGGCCTCATGGGGTTGGCAGTTCTTGAGGTCCAGAGAATAGATCCCCTTGCCTCTATCCTTAGGGCTGATGGTTCCAGGACAGACCTAAAACCAGCATGCAGAGTGGCCGCATTTCCTGACAGTACAAATACCTGCACACCTTCCTATAGAAACGAAAAGGTGTTTTCCAAGAAGCAAGTCCTCCTAAAGAATACATGTCTCATGACCCTAACAAACACTTTTAGAGCAATGTACTGTCTATAATTTGCAGCTCTGGAACAATAAATTAATTCAATGTAGAAACCTGCAGCGAGCTGCTCCGGCTGTGTGCCAGCACCTGCCCCAGCCCTGGGCACAGTGGCATGGAATGTTCTAGAGCATGTGCAAAAGACTTAAATGTACAAGAAGTCAATAGAAGACATCTCAGTGGTGATTAGGTACAGGTAAGGAAATAGCACAAGGTAGGAAGAGAGAAGAGAACCACTTCAGGATGATGGTTAGGGAAGGCCTGCCCGTGAGTGACATTTTGAAACTTGTCTACAAAACAAGGGAGTGAGCCAAGAACCTTCTAGAGGACAGAGCTGCAGAGGAAGGACCAGAAAAGGCAAAGGCTCAGTGCCTGGACCTTAGGAGGAAATGAAGCAAAGAAGAAGGCAGGGGTGAAGCATGTAGGTCTAGTAGGCTCCCAGGGAGGTTTGGATGTAATTCTGGGGGAATTAGAAACCTCTAGAAGCTGAGGAGTGTCATATGGTCTCCCCTTTAAAAGCAGGGGTCAGATTGCTTTGAGGGGAAGGTGTCCCCAGAGAGGCATGAGCAGCTGGAGGACGACTCGGTAAGGAGTGGGTGCAAGAGGCCAGCTGGGAGGAGATGCCCAGAGCCTTCTGGCACGTTCCTCGGTGTAACACAAACAGGAAGCCTGTGTGGAATCTTGTAACTACAGAGAGCACATTCCCTGGAAGATCACATTCGTGACGGGCAGGCGGGGATCCTGTCAGCCCAGCGCCTGCTGCCAAGCACCGTCCCTCCACCACCTTCAACCTGCTTCAAGCCTGGCTCACAGCGTCCAGAGAGTGTACACCGACATCGCTTTGGGCCACACGGCCTGCTTTGTTGATGTTGTTTCCAATCACAGGCCAACAACATGGAAACAGTTCCCTGTAGAGAGATAAAATATTTTAAAACAGAAGGAACAAAGGAAGGAAAAGCAGACTTGATTAAAAGGGCTCCATCTTCCAAGTTGACGCCGTCTGTAACTCTTTTGTTGTTCATCTTTATGGATACAAAATTATCATCTGAAGGAAGAATGTTAATAAAACTGACATTTCCCCATCAGTCAACTTAATTCACAATATAACATTTTCCCGATCCAATTATGTTTGCCTGATGACTGACATCCAGTTGAACATTGTTGTTCATGTGGAAAAGTGCATTAAAAAGGCCCAGTGATGATTTATCATGCAGAAGGCTGCCTCTTCCAGCAGGGAAGCGTGTCAGCACGAAGGTCTAGCAGGGGAGGCGCGCCTTGCGATGTCCCAGGTGCGCACGAGTCTTGTGTACATGTGAGGCAGTGCACTGTGGAGGAGCAGCAATGTGCAGTCCAGAGAATCCTGCCCCAGGCAGGCCCCCTGCGTGGCTCTGTGTGGATTAGGCAGCAACTCCTGCTCCCCCTTGGGAGTCCTGCTGGGTATAACCTCAGTCCCCCAGAGCATCCATGCTCAGCTCCAGGTCCACATCCTGCAGACCCCCTGTGTCTCAGCTTCCTGGAAGCATGTTGGATTCACAGAAGACTGAGCAAAGCTTGGGGGGCCAGAGGCTGTGTGCAATACCACAGATGCACGGGGAGGGTGTGTTGGCTTCTGGTAATTGCCGGAACGAAGCACCACAGGCCTGGCGGCTTCACCAACAGAAGGCTGTTGTCTCTTGGTGTCGGAGGCTGGACGTCTGAACTCAAGCCGCTGGCAGATTGGCTCCTATCTCCTGCCTCTCTCCAGTGGTTTGCTGGCATCTTCAATGCCCCTGGGCTTCTAGATTCTTTCCCCTGATCCCTAACTCCGTTTTCACATGCTGTTCTCTTTGTGTGCACATCTATATCCAAATTTCCCCATTACATATATTGTTTTATTAAAGAAAAAATTATTCTGACACTTGTTACATCAATAAGGAAGAATTTATTGAAGACTATTGCAGCAGGGTACTTAACCAAGTACAGCAAAGACAGCTGGGGATCTGTAGCCACGAAGCGGAGTGACGGTGTCAGTGGATGGAAGGCCACCAGGAGGGGTCATGAAGGCATCGGGGATTCTTTTTTCAAAAAACAAGATTTTATTCATTTATTCATGAGAGACAGAGAAAGAGGCAGAGACACAGGCAGAGGGAGAAGTAGGCTCCCTGCAGGAGCCTGATATGGGACTCAATCTTGGACCCCGGAATCACACCCCGAGTCAAAGGCAGAGTTCAACCACTGAGCCACCCAGGTGTCCCAGCACTGGGGATTCTTGAGAAATTGATTTAGCAGGATTCTTGCTGGATTGGGTGGGCCAAGGACAGAATGGGGGCCGAGTCGAGGCCTAGTTCAGGGGGTTCAGAGGGACCTAGCTGAAATGCAGTCGAGGAAAGAATCTCTCCCGGAGGACACTAGGCACACCGGATTAGGGCTCATCTCAGTTAACTCATGTTAAATGGGTGACACCTGCAAAGACTCTAATTCCAAATTAGGTCACATTAACAGGTAGCTGGAGATAAGCCCTAGCGTCTTTAGGGGACACACAGTTAACCCATAACAGAAGGCATTCTGCATTCCTTACATTTTTAAGAAAATGTTTTATTTATTTGAGAGAGAGGATAAGAGCATGAGTGGGGGAGAGGGAGAAGCAGGCTCCCTGCTCAGCAGGAGCCTGATGCAGGACTCATCCCAGGGCCCTGAGATCATGACCTGAGCTGAAGGCAGTTGCTCAAGTGATAGAACCACCCAGGTGCCCCCTCACTCCTTACCTTTAAAACAATCCATCTAGGGAGGTTATCAGCAGGTCAGGCTCCCTAGAAACAAAGCCTGAGACAAGCATTGGCCTTGGGCAGGAGTGTGGTCAGGAGAAACCTGAAAGGGAGTGAAGGAGGTGACTCAGGTTGGGTGGATGGGAGCAGGAAGATAGAATGCGGCCCTGGCCTGGTTCAAGGTCCACCTTTGTCCATGCACCCAACAGTGTTGGAGACAGTGTAACCTCTCTGTCATGTGGCTTCCCCTACAGCGGAGGGCAGTTCTCCTGCGGAGGGGGCGGTTGAGAGACCCCCAGAGCCATAATGCAGCCTGGGGGCTAGTCCCTGGCCTGGTAAGGGGGATCCAGCAGGAACTGCAGAGTAGGGGTGCAGCAGGAGAAGTGATGTTCTGGGACTCCTGCCTGCACCAGCTTCGTTACCAGCTGGGAGCTGCAGGGGATCCTTTGCAACCTGCCTGAGAACTAACACTCTCTAATGAAATCAGGCAACGGGGACAAAAACCCTAATTTTATGTCTTGTCTACCCTCCAGCTGCAGCAGCGATGTCCTGAAGAGGTTTCTATGGATCAAGTGCAGTCTCCCTGACAGTGGAAAGAGCAGCAAAAGACAGCCTTGGGTCAGGGCTCTGCTCTCTCAAAATGTTTGCTCGGAATGTCCCCGAGGGACATTGTCACCATCAACTTAAGGTCGGCCACCAGACTTGTTCCAAATTACTTTAAACTGAAAGAAATAAATACTCTTTATTCCCTTGCTGATATTAGATAGAAAGAACTTTGTTTCAAAAGGATTTTTTTTCAAACCCTCCGGGAGTTGTATTGGAAATGGCATAAAAAGACCCTCTCTGTTGGATACTGTAAAAAAAAAAAAAAGTCTGTGGCTTGGGTGCAAGTAGGAGGGTGGGGACGGAGGATCACTAAGAGATGAAAAGATGTTATTAATTTCTTGAAAATCTTTTTTAAAAAGTTTTCCCAGAGCATAAGGCAGAATGACCCCAAATCTTTGGAGGATGAAATTTTTGGCCAACTTAAAAAAATCCTTCACGTATTTGCACGGCTTAGTTTCCATGGGAACCTAAGAAGAACTCTATAATGCCTTGAGAACTTCTATTTTTATATTAACCCTTTATATCACACACAAAGGAAACGTAGATGGGAGGGTGAAGTAGGGAGGGGGCAGTTTAAGGATCCTTGTGTTTCATTTCAAAACCACAGAAGAGCCTGTGTGCTTGGAAAAGAAGCACGCTGACATTTATCTGAAGGCAGAAAGCAAACTGTGTATGTCCGCCCTCTAGAAGCAGAGACTGGGAAAAGGTAATTAATGTGAATATCACTCAATCTGCCTGTTCACATTTGTACTGTGACTGTGGACGCCTGTCGTCGGAGTGGCGTTCCAGGGTGGCACCTGCAAGCCCCCAGCCTGGGGTGTCTGACCCTGGAAGCAGCGTGAGATGTGAGCAAGTGTGCTGTTATCGTGGGTGTGCACTCTGGGGCATCACTGACCTGACGTCCCAGGGCCTGACGTTCAGCATCCTGAGTACACCTGGAGGAGCCTGGAAGCCATCCAACTGTGGACAAAAAATCACCTTTGAGGAAGTGACGTTAGCCTCAGTCTACATGGGGTCCTTGCCTGTTGTACAGATTCCTAGTGTGTTTACATTTGGGCTCCTTTCCTGCGCAAGAAGGAACAGTGGTATGTGATGTCATGTAGCTTCATTTACGTTCCTAAACCGTCCCAATGTTGGGGGAGAAACCACCACCACCACAACAAAAATAGCAACACGGGTGAGTAAATATGAGTGGGTTTTTTCAGGTCACATTTCCCCCCAAAATAAACCTATTTTAAAAATAATATGTGAATCAAACAGCAACAGGAAGCTGATGAAGCTAAATGTGAGCACCTGTTTTTCCTACACAAGAAACTAAAATAAACTCACTGTAATGAAAATCAAGTGCAAAGAAATGATTGCCTAATTAATTGAATGCTTAACTGATTAGCTGTGCTCCGTAAATGTCTCTGATGTCTTTTCCACTGATTGACAGTGTAAAAGAAAGACAGCAGGAGGCATCCCCCTTGACCTGGCCTGCCCAGGAGCCACCTGAAGTGGAATGCCGAGGTTCATTGGTCAAGTGCTTTGCTCTGAAGGAGCAGCTCCCTAGCTCAGCTGCTCAGCACCTTGTGACATGGTGGCCCACACCCCCGGCTCTAGGCTAGCCTTCCTTTGCTCCTTGGAGGAGGATGCACCTGGGTGGGGGCCACCAGGGCAGTTTCAGGGTGAGTTTCTGACAGACTGCTAGATTGCTGGGACCACAGGAGGCACATAGTACGTACCTGCCATGCTGGGCCCTCGTTGCAGCTGTCATTCCAAACATGCTTCGTTGGCATTCTCTCCCCTACTGACTAAGCTCCATGAAGGCAGGGACCAAGCATGTCTGGCTCTCCCCACCATCATTCTACAGTTGGCACCTATTCAGAGACTGGCACATAATAGGAACAGAATAAATATGTGTTGATTAAGGTTAATGTTTAAGGAGAAGGGAGTAATAATTAATATGCGGTTAGTCTTCTATCACTACTGAGATAGATTGCCACAAAACAGTGGTGCGAAACAACACAGATTTATCCTTGACAGTGCTGGAAGTCAGAAGTCTTGCTGGACTAAAGTCAAGGTGCGGGCAGGGTTGCACTCCTTTCTGGAAGCTCTAGAGGAGAATCCGAGTCCCTGTCTTCTCCACCTTCCACAGGTCGCTCACACTTCCTGGCTCACGCCATCTCCCTCTATCTCCAAGGCCAGCAATAGTGAAGCCAGGCTGTCCCACACTATCTAACATCCTCTGATTCCCTTGTCCACTTCCAGGGACGCTTGTAATGATATCAGGCCCCCTTGGGCCCTCCAGGACGACCTCTCAATCTCAAGGCCCGCTCATCTGCAACCTTCACATATTCACAGATACCAAGATTAAAACATAGGCACCTTTGGGAGGGTCCCTATTCACAAATGTGGTAGGTAGACTAAAAAGTCTAGAACTTTTTAGAAGAAAAAAGGAGACCTTATTGAGGTGGTGCTTTGTTCATTTTTCTTGCTGTCCACAGGGTCAAGCAGAGGGGATATATAGTAGGTGTTTGATTAATAAATGTTGTGGGATAGATTCATAACCTACACCCATCTCTTGAGAAATGACCACCTGTTCCACACTGCTATAGCAGAGTCACCAGAATAGAAAGGAAGCATGAACTGGAGCTGCACCTCTATAATTAAATTTTAGACTCCTTGGTGATAGCAACCAAACAGTAATCATATCTAGGTAACATGCAGAGAGCACTTTCAAATCTGCAAAGTGGTTTTGTGAAACCTTATCCCACTGGGCCTTCATCCCCACCCTGCTGGTGTTTATTACTGGTTCTATCTTCGACAAAAAGAAATGCAAGCTCAAAGAAATGGATTAACTGAGTCAAGATCTAATGGCCAATAAATACTGGGGCCTTGTCTTCTTGATCCGCATTGCAAGCACATCCTGTTCCACAACACTGTCTCACTCTGAATGAAGAGGGGATAAAATAGCCGATCTTTGGCCATGTGATATAGACTAAAAAGGCTGACGGTGAGACCGGTTGCATACAGGAATCAGAAAAAGGTCCAGGCAGGCCAGCTATAGGAGTGAGCAATACAAGCAAAGGGGTTTCTGTGCTCTAGAACTCAAAGGCACCCTACACTCTGACCCCAACCTGCCATTTCTGGGTGACTTCCCAGCACTCCATTCAGATACTTCCACCCCAAGTGCTGTCCACTCTCCTGTCTATCCTGAATTCCCAACTTCATACGGCAACAGTCATCCTCTCCAAACCCCCAGTCATGCGGTAGAGCCACATCAGTGTTTGTGGAACCAATCTGAACATAATTTCCCTGGTTTACTCTGCTCACCGCTGACTATGTCCAAGAGGAGAAGGAAGGAGGGAAGAAGAGCAGGGAAGAAAAGAAATTGAGGACAGAACAGATTCTTAATGGTCCATGGGCTCGGCTGTTGGCTTTTCCTGACTGATTAGAATGACTAGTCAACTTCTAAAGAAAAGCCTTTGAGAATCTTCACTTCCCTGTTTTCTTTGTGGCCCCAAATCTTCTTTTTTTCAGGTTTTCTGAAAGCATATTCATAAGGAGCAGCAGGGTATAAAACCCAAGAAATGAAAGTCAAACTGAGTTGCCCTCGCCTAACCTTAGTAATGTCTGAGATGGGGATTTCCAATTACGCACGCTTCCCATCCCTTCCAGCGACACAACCATGCTGTCATTAACTTAGGACAGAAGAATACAAATTCTAACACTCTGGCAGGTATGGATCTTGCACAGGACTCAACCCAGACATTAGGCGTTCAGATGCATTGATTGTGAGTAGTAATGAAGAAAGTGAAGACATATCTCTGCCCTTAAGAAATAATTTAGTTGGGGGAAAAGGGTCCTAGCGACCCATGAAATGAGTAGAGACAATTAACAATGTATCCACCAGTGTGTAATTGTAACACACAGTGCACACAGCAGCATGGCGGGAATAAAGAAAAACAAGAGAATTAGCAGAACTCCCAAGTTATCTGAGGCCAGTCAGTAAAGGTTTCCACTGATCGATTGATTGATGATTGATTGATCAAACATGAGCCCAAAGATGACCTAGTAAATAAGATGGAAAAGATTTCTGCATGCATAGAGCACAAGGAATCACAGAAGTGTCACAAGCATCATGAATGAGAAGAAAGTGGGCACCAGGAGGAGACAAAACAACAGGTGACCTGCCCTGGGACCCCACACATAGCCTGTCACATCATTGCCCTCATGTATTTCTTTCCCAGGGGTTATCTCCATGGTCTCCTTTCTTAAGGTATTTCTCGAATGTCACCACACCCCCACTAGAACACATCTTCACTGAGGCAGGTGCTGCTTTCCCTATGTCCTCTACTGAGACCCTACTTCCAACAAAGTTCCAACACATTGTCCACATTCACAGTTATCCACTGAATAAACAAGTGTGAATTATGAGACGTATCCTAAATGAGAGGTCTTTTCAATCCAGTAGAGACCGTACATAAACAGGAATGAGAAATTTTAAAAGCATTAAGGTATCAATGATCATTGGCTGCTGTGGCTGTTTGGTCCAGCTTTGGCTGATGGCAGCATCCGTGTTTCCTTGTCAATCAGCACTGTCACCTCTGTGTGGTCTCACATCATTCCATTTCTCATGCCGTTTTTTATGGGGGCAGGGTTTATACTACGTTAAAAATGAGATTAACCAACGGAATTTGTAGAAGGAGAAAAGTTTACCACTCACTGCTTCAACACAAATTGTTTTGTATGTTATGGTCCTCGCAATCCCCCTTAGCGCACAGAATAGATGTTCCGTTGTGGCTGAGCAGCTTCTGAGGATGCATGATGGTGGGGCTGCTGTACACTTCTCCCATTTCCTTTTTAAATCATGGGAAGAGTGCACTGAAACAAAACATCCTTTATTGCCTTGTGCCAAGAGCACTGCAGGGAGTATTTACCAAGGGGCTTTAACACAAATATTTTCAGAGATTTCCATGTGGTTGAGATCCCAGACTATTTGCACTTGAGTAGATGGGGCAATTGATCTATAAACTACTGGATTTAATAATTACTTGCAATATCCTGGGTTTTTGAGATTTCATCTCTCTTTCCCTGCAAGATATGGTACCTTCAACAATCAAATCCCTTCTTGGCAACATGTTGGCTGTTAGTTGTGAAAAGTCGGTACGATTCCAAATGCACGGTCACTGACCTTACGAGCTCCAGGACCTCATGAAGGAGATGCACACAGACTCAGCAGAGTCAGAGCCAGAAATACCAAATAGGATGCATTCTGTTGTGGGTCAGCCTAGGAAATGCATACGCTCACTCCTCTCTATTGCCTTGTCATGCACATGCACACATGTCTGTATGTGAACACACATGGACATGTGCCCAAAGAGATGAACTTGGACAAATCCAGGTCTTGATAAGACTACCACCACTAACATAAGCTCCAAATTTTTCAATTGTTTGTCATGTCAGGCAGCAGCTACTAAGTGGAACTGGAGATGAGAATACGTTAATTGTCTTTTCCCAAATAAGTAAGCCTATGTCTGACATAACTTCATTTAACATCCCATTAGGAAAGATGGCACCACCAGCCCATCCAGGGACAGCCTCATTATCTCCCTCTACAGCATGTGCCACACACACAGGCTGTGCTAAGGACCCAGTTTGCATTAGGCTGCTCTGCTGGCTCCGTGCCCTCCTTCTCCTGCAGCATCCTCTCCAAACCCCCCAGATTTGGAGACTGTGCCCCTGGAGGCTTTTGGTGAAGAAATGGACTGCACCCTGGTTCCTTCCAGAACTAGAAGGCTCCCTTTCTGTA
The DNA here is from genome assembly GCF_003254725.2 of Canis lupus dingo. Taxonomy (NCBI): domain Eukaryota; kingdom Metazoa; phylum Chordata; class Mammalia; order Carnivora; family Canidae; genus Canis; species Canis lupus. The sequence continues at coordinate 58,852,534 of NC_064247.1, read as the reverse complement.
TCCTCAAAGGAGGAGACTCATAGCCTCTAAAACACCTGAAATTGGAGAAACAGACTGCATCATTCATTCACTGGATGAGCTCCTCCACTGAACCAGGTCTGTGGGGGATGTAGGGCTGGACTTCCAAGCAATTTTGCATCTCAGTTCAAACTTCAATGGTCTCCTTGCTCCAGCACAGCAAAGGCTAATTAAGTATATGTTTTAAGTATTTATCAATGCTCAAATAGAAAATAAAGCTCTCTGTGGACCTGAAACAGAAATGTTGGATGGAAGGAACCAAAGCCGGGGGCATGCCTGGCTCTGGAACCAAGAGTCCATCAGAAGTGGGAGAGTTTGATTCCTGAGGCCCCACATGGTGGGTTTACAAATGAAAAGCCAGGTTTACAAATGAAACCAAGAGCAAATTCATGGAGGCTAGAGAGAGTGGGGGAGCAGAGCAGCCACTTGGCTGATGTGTCATTGACCTATGACCTTCTCTGTGCCCCCAGCATTACCACAGGCTGGGACCTGGGAGCCTCCAATGCAGCTGGTCCAGACAAGGACTCTCAGGAGTAGAGGAAAAACAACTGCAAAACCACTACACAGTATCAGGCGGAAGGTGGAAGTGAGACCCCCATCCTCTCAGTACAATGTTCTGGAGAGCATTTGATGTCACACTAACTGTGACAGCCAAAATACTACAGAGTCAGTGAAGACATTCACCACTGATGGAAGGCAAACATTAGAAAAACCTCAAAACACGACCCTAGAATACCTTTAAGAGCCCCAAAGAGAGAAAGAAAGCAACAATATACAAAAGGGCTACAAGATATTTGGAATCAGATAAATAGGAATTAATAACAGACCTTTTTTTAAAAAAACTCTAATCAAAGGTGCTAGAAGTGAAAAATATAGTCATTGGTATTCTTTAAATCACATTTGGTTACAAACCTGGCAGAGAAAGAGTATGCATGGTGAAGCTCATTCTGAATGAGGTGAAGCTCATTCTGAAAGGGAGATTAAGGCAGGTGGAAGACATGCTAAGGATTATAGAAGAGACACTGAGATTGCAACATGCATGAAGGAGAGAACATGGTGGCAAAGAAACAATATTTGAAGAACGCATAGCTAGAAATGTTCACTATGTGATGAAAAGGTATGAGCTTTCAGTGAATGAGCCACACTGAGAGCTAAGCAGAGTAAATATAAGTAACTCATAATGACACTGTCATGGAACATAAAGGGGAAGGAAAGTATTGAAAGCTACCAAAAAAACACACGTGATCACAAAAGAATGGTAACTAGACAGACAGCAAATGTCTCCTCAACAACAACAGATACCAGAAGATACTGAATAAACAGCCTCCAACGGCTAAGGGTACATCTTATTCTGTGTGCTCTCCGAGGCCGCTGTTCCAGAGTAAGGGCAAAGCCAAGATACTATCAAAATGTGAAGTGAGAAGCAAGCTTTACCACCAGATCATCCAGAGAAAACCACTAAGGAGATACTTCAGCAAGAAGAAAAGTGGAACAAAGGAGGATGGCCTGCTGAAGAAAGCGCTGAACAAAGAAACTGATTAAAAAAAAATATATATATATATATATATTTCAGTGAGGGGTGCCTGGGTGGCTCAGTGGTTGAGCATCTGCCTTCAGCTCAGGGTGTGATCTTGAGGTCCTGGGATTGAGTCTTGCATCGGGCTCCCCTCAGGGAACCTACTTCTCCCTCTGTCTATGTCTCTGCCTCTCTCTGTGTGTCTCTCATGAGTAAATAAAATCTTTAAAAAACTTTTAGGTGACTCTATTTAACCTCTAATGAGAGTTTTTAAATTTGAGAATATTGCATTAAGCTTCCAGACAATAATGTATGGTGGGGGCCACCAGAGAAAGAGAAAAACACAAAAAAATTGGCTTTGTTGGAAGATAAGCAGTTATCAACCTAAAGGTATTAGCTAAGATATATGTAAAAAGAGATAATACCTTCCAAACTAGAGGAGGGGAAGAATATAAGAAAAGCCTCATTGACACAACAAAACTTGGGTAAAGAGAGAAAATAGAAAGCAATTGATCAATACTCACAATAAATGTGACAATCAAAACTACCCACAAAAATGTCAAAGACATCTCACTGGATAATAAAAAAACCCCAGTTACATGGTATTTAAAAGAAGCAGACCAAAAGCTAAATAACAGAGGAATGGTTAAAATGAACAAATGGAAAAATACGTACTAAGATATACAAAAAACATTACCCATAGTTTAAAGAACAAATCACAGTAGAAATAACAAAATATTTAGATCTCATCGACAGAAATGCCACTTGATATCAGAACACATGAGACAGAGCAGTACTTAAAAGTAAATATATAGTTTTTACTAATATTAAAAAATTTATAAAATAAATGAGCTGATCATTCAAGAACCCAATAAAATAAAAGGAGTGTCAACAAAGGAGAAGAAAGATGTAACAGAGAGCATTGAATAGACAGGAAATGACAAAACGCAGAAGACAGACAAAATATAGATGATCTATAAAGCCAAAATCAGGTCTTTGAAAGAAACTATTTAATAGTCAGCCAAGCAGAAGGTCAAAGTGAAAACAGGAGGCACAAATAAATAGAACTTAAAACTTACAGTTTGGGGTGCCTGGGGGCCTCCATCAGTTGAGCATCAACTCTTGGTTTCCACTCAGGTCATGATCTCAGGGTCACGAGATCGAGCCCTATGTCGGGGTCCACACTCAGCAAGGAGTCTGCTAGAGATTCTCTCCTTCTGCCCTTCCCCCTGTTCGCCTCTCTCTCAAATAAATAAATTGATTAATTGAAAAAAAGAGTTTAAAAACAATTAGTAACTATGGATAAACAGCATTAAAATCATAATACTACTGTGAGCGACCTTTTGCCAATATACCTGAACATTTAGGAGAGGTGGGTGGTTCACTATATAAAAATTGAAAAAAAATTACTCATGCGTAGGATCTGGTAGCTTTTATTTTATTTATTTTATTTATTTATTCATGAGAGACACACACAGAGAGAGAGGGGCAGAGACACAGGCAGAGGGAGAAGCAGGCTCCATTCAGGGAGCGCGATGTGGGACTCGATCCTGGGTCTCCAGGATCATGCCCTGGGCTGAAAGCAGACACATAACCGCTGAGCCACCCAGGCTGCCCTGATCTGGTAGCTTTTAAAGGAGAGTTTTACAAAAACTTCCAGGGCGAGCAAATGTGTTTATTACACAAATTGTTCCAGCAAATACATGAAGCAAATAAAATACAAGACTCAATTTTGGACATGAATGTAAGTCTATGGAAATGCTGGGCAAGGGCATTATGATAGAAGAGAATTACAGGCCAGCCTCACAGAGAACATAGCTGCGAAAGTCTTACATAAAATATTTCAAAATTAAATCTCACAAGGTAGTAACAAATGGTACCTTGCAGTCAAGTGGGCTGATTACTCAGGGAAATAAGAGGCAGCTCAGGTAAGAGCCCAGGGCTGTTACTGGGGGATGAGGGGGAAGGGGAGGGTCTGACTCAGCAGGGAAACAGGTGGCCTGGGTCAGGTGGTGCCTCTCACCTCCACCCCACCCTGCAGAATTCAGCATCCAGGGCAAGTATAAAAACAAGGCAAAAGAAAACAACAACAAACTAGAAACCTCCTAGCAAATCCAGAATAGAAGAAACATTCTCTACTTGATTTAAAAAATAAATAAATAATAAATAAATAAATAAATAAATAAATATAAATAAAAATAAAAAAGGAGAAAGAGGGAGGATGGGGAAGAGGAGGAGAAGGAAGAGGAGAGGGAGGAGAGAGTGAGAGGGAGGAAAAGAGAAGAAGGAGAGAAAGGGGAAGAGGGGGAGGAGGAGGAGGAGGAGGGAAGAGGGAAAGAAAATTCTAACCTTGAGTTTCCTGGTGGAACCTCTGTACACCCTAATGCTATCTCCCCCCTAGCTGTTCCTGGTGCCTTCCTGGGGCTGCTGGCCAATGCAATGTATTTGAAAAACAGAACAGAGGTAGGATCAGAAAGGAAGTGGCAAAACTGCCATTGTTTGCAGATGAATAGACTGTCTATGGAGAAATTCCAAGAGATCTCCTGCCAACCTATTAGGTAGAACTAATAAAGGGATTTAGGATGTTTTCTGGATTCAACATCAATATGCAAAAACCCAAAGTAGTTCTGTGTTAGAAAAAGCCCATCAAAAAATGTAGTAGAAAAAAAAATGACCAAAACCACAGATACTTCAAGTTACCTAGGAATGCATAAAATATAAGAAAAGATGAACTGGGAAAGATGTTGATGGGATGTTCCTGAAGGGTCTGAGAGAAGACCTGAGTAGATGAAGCAGGTCACTATGGCCATAGGTAGAAAGAGCAGATCATAAAGAAGTCAGCACTTCCTCCAATTTATAATTTTAATGAATCCCAGTAAAATTCACAAGCCAAAGTTTTGTCATGTGTGATACATAGATTCTTACTAACATTTGTGTGGAAGAACAAAACTCAAAGAATAACCATGACAATCTTGCAGGAAAATAAATGAAACAGTGCCTGCCTGGCCCTACCAGGTATCAAGACTTACCCATGGTAATTGAGAGGCTCTCATGTTTGGACAAACAATAAGATCTAGAGAATAGAATAAAAAGCCCAGGGGCACCTGGATGGCTCAGTGGTTGAGCGTCTACCTTCCGCTCAGGTTGTAATCCCAGGGTCCTGGGATTGAGTCCCACATTGGGCTCCCCTCTGAGAGCCTGCCTTTCCCTCTGCCTATGTCTCTGCCTCTTTCTGTGTCTCTCATGAATAAATAAATAAATCTCTTAAAAAAAAAGGAATAAAAAGCTCAGCAGTATGTATATGCATATGCAATTCTGGCATAAGTTACAAAAGGTGGCTGCTCTACCATCCGTTACTCCATCTCAGAAGACCCAGGTTTTGTCTGGGAACATGACTACTTGGAATTTCCAACTCCTGAAGTCTGGCCGATGGATGAAACCAAAACTCCAGATAGTGGCTTAGAGTACAGGACTCATGCCCTCTACCCTCTTTCCCCACTTTTCTTCCATCATGCTGCTTGGAACCTAAAGGGATGGTGGAGGTTTCATCTAAGACCATGAGGGCAAGGATCATGCCTAGAGATGGAGGAGCTGGGTTCTTGGAATCAGACCTCTAGACCAGCCTGGGAAAGGCTGGCTCAGAACTTATACACCTCCATTTGTTTCAGTCACTTTGCTTGGGGTGTTGCATTTCTTACAGAAGATCTTCACCTTAGCTGAGAGAGGAGGCATTAAAACCCAGTGGGGACACTCAATCAATTGTGCAGGGACAACTGTCTACCCGTAAGAAAGGAAAACACAATTAGGTGCTCCCATCATGGACAGAAATGAACTCCAAATGGAACTGAAAACTAATATGGAAAATAAAATTTGAAGGCAAGTTGAAGAAATTAGACTCCCTTTAGCACAGCAGTGCAGGAGAGTGTGCCTTAAACAGCACCGGAGCAGAAGTCACTCAAGGAAAAGTTAATACATGGAATCTATCAAATTATAACTTCTGTGCAACAGGTGACCACAGACAAAAGACATCAGAATAAAGGAATGCCTTTTAGGAGGCGACACTAGTGATTGTAAGTCGAACTGGTGGTTTTCATCATACGTGAGAAGCTCCTGCAAATCATGAGAAAGTCACCAAGTAGCAAATGATCCAAGGCCTTCCACAGACAAGCCCCACTGGGGGTGCCCAGGGAGCTGATGAACATGTGCCCAAAATCTCAGCTTCACTAGGTATCAGGAGACAGGAGTTAAAACAGTAACGAGGTACCCACCAGATCCCACCCAGGTAAAGCAGAAAGCCTGCTGTGCTGGAGAACAGGAAGGCCGGACCTTAGGTCAGGGTGGGCAGGGAAGTCCTTGGTTGGGACCTGAGAGGTGGAGAGAGCTGGCCGTGTAAGAGTCAGGGATGATCATCAGGCAGGGGGACAGCTGGTGCACAGCCCTCGGTCAGGAGACTCTGGGGTCTCGGAAAGCTCTGTGCGTGAGCCTCCTTGTGAGCAGAGGGCAGAGCAGTGGGAACTGGGACCCCAGGCCTCTGCCCCGTGCAGGAGCTCCAGCGTGGCCTCTCTGACTCTGCAGCCCCGAGACACACCTGGATCCTGTAGACATTCATAGCACGGATGCAAGGGTGCAGTGTGCTGAGCCACTGCCAGCTCCCCAGAGGGCATCTGAACCCCTGCTGGCCCTTCCCACTATTCTCTGTCCTTCCCTCACATGGGGGTGAGCTCCAGGCCTCTTGCTATTCCAGGACGATGGCCAACGCTTCCCCCACCCCTGCTGTTCGGTTCATGCCATCTATCCACCAGCAATTCCCTTCCCACTTGACCTCCTCCTGTTGAAATCCTACCCATTCTCTCAGCTCCTGCTTGGACCCTGTGTGAGTCAGGAAGGCTCCACGAAGCTTATTTCCAGCTCCAGGTGATCTCTTTAGGCCCTGCCCACATGCTGGAGCACAGCTTGCTTCATGTCGTATGTGCAGCACAGAGGCAGCCTCTTGGTAATGGGAGCCTGAGGACCAAAGTCAGACAGTCCAGGGTTCAAGTCCTGACAGTGGGCCTGGCATTCAGCTTCTCCCATCTTCCCGTCCCTCACCTGTCAACGGGAGGAAGTAACACCACCCCCCTCACAGAGTGGAGGCTAACACCCCAAACCAAATGCCATATACCTGTGAGGGGGCAGGGCACTCAGTAATCCCTCAAAAAATGGTTGACTTCTGCCCCTTTGTGGACCGGCAGCGTCCTTTCATTCTGCCTGCTGCTATAAACGGACACAGCCTGTTTTCATCTCCTCGCACACCCACCAGTGATACAATAGTACCTGGTAATTTAAATCAAATACGAAACATTACCAAGATATGCACACATTTGTTGAATGAATGAATGAATGAATGAATGAATGAATGAATGAATGAATAGAAACGAATGAATGAAGAAAGGGAAAGTAGCAGAGCCTGTATCACAAACTAGCAGTCTGAGAGAACCAGCTGGTCTGACATCCCGCCAGCACCGGGACCCTCACTCCCACCTCCAGCTGCGCCCCTGCTCCCGGTGGGCCCACCCCACGCACCCTGGAGCCCCACGCCCCACAGCCACGCCGGTAAGTGACGATAGCACTTGCCCCTGTCAGCTGTTGTCACGTTCAACCCCTTTCTGTGCTCATGCTCCTCACATTTGCCTTGACATTCCGGGCTGGAATCCTCTAGGTGGCCTGACACATGTCTAAAATTCCAGCTTTTGCAGCTAAGGCAGAAATATTGGAGATCACCACATTTCTAACACACCAGTAACATCTTGCTCAGTTATTCCTGGCTCCTCTCTAGGCATTTCAACAAGAGTGCCCGGGTATGGGGGGCCCTGGCAAAGTGGGTGTCTAGTGGTGGAAATGCCAGAATGTCTTTTTGTTTCAGCCCTGGTTGGAATTTTATGTTATTTTTTTTAAGACTTTATTTATTCATGAGAGACACAGAGAGAGGCAGAGCCATAGGCAGAGGGAGAGGCAGGCTCATCCCAGAACCCCTGGATCACGACCTGAGCCGAAGGCAGATGCTCAACTGCTGAGCCACCCAGGCGCCCCTGGTTGGAATTTTAAAATGGCCCAGGTCCCCTTCTTGACCTAAGAGGTTATATGAATGTGCCTGGATGGAAAGATCATCTGGATGTGAGGCTCGCTCCACAGTTGACCACATACCTACACGGGCAGGGAGGCAGAGGTGCAGGTATTACAGAACCATAGCCCTGATTCCCTTATGAGTAGCCTCTGGTGTTTCTCTTTGGGGCTTGGTTTAGGATCTGCGTTTCCTCCCAACGATGCCCACTGGGTTCCCTCCTGCGGCCCTGCTCCTTGTGTGCCCTGCTGGGCAGAAGTAAGAGCTCATTCGGCAGCTCCTTGGGAAGTTGAACTTGTCAGCCCAGACCACAGCCCTGATGAATGAGACACAGCCAGCCGTAAATGCCAGTGCGGGCATGAGTGATGGGCTTGGGACAAGGTCACCTCGATGGCACAAATGTGATGGTCACCACTCTCAGGGATGATGGACGCTGCTTGCAGCACATGGGAAATGAGATCTGGGGAGGGGACTGTGCACCAGAGGCAGCAACAGCATCTGTGCTTTGGGGGATCATTTGGGGCTGACATTGTGTCACAGCTGCTGCTGCCTGCTTTCCCACCAAGAGATTGAAGGTGACTCCTGCAGTATCAACACACAAAATCATTCTAGAAAAGCATTTTGGGAAGTCAGATGCAAAATATTGCTCACATTCCAAATGAACTTTGGTGACCTCACTCAGTATGTCCCAATCCCTATACACCCCCTGTTCTCTGGAGGACCACACTACCCTGCTGCTCCACCGCCCAGCCCTTCTCTGGATGCACAGACAGCCTTCAGACCCTCCAAACCAGCCTCTCATCTGAAGCCTCCTCCGTGGCTCACCCTGTGAATACCCAGCTCCACAGACATTTCTTGCCTCTCCCTCTGGGACCCACCCATGCCTGCTTTGTGGATCCCAGGTGCAAACCGGTTATGGTCTGCGAGGTGTGGGAGAGACCTGGGCTCACGCTGCCACTTGATTCCCCTCTATGCCCAGGGGATAAGAATAATAGCACACAGGGCAGGTGCAGGGGGGCGTTGAGAAGGTGCTGGATATCCTGGCAAGTAGAAAGGAATTAAATTGATAGAGGTAAAAAAAAAATTGATATAGGTAGTTCTCACTGGGCAGAATTTGCTGCTTTCTCCTATTGCTCGCCTCCCCTCTGGTGAAGGAGAAAAGACCATGCGCTTCTGTGCTGGAGGACAATGACGAGCAGAGACAGCAGGCCAGCATCTTACAGAACAGAGAATTTCGCACATTACAAAGTTCTACTTCTGTGTGAGGTGCAGGCTTTGGAATTCCTGAGGTTTACATCTCTGGCTGTACATTGGAGGCACCTGCTTTCAAAGCACAGATGCTGGGATTCCCTCCCCACACCAATGGAATCAGAATCTCTGGGCCTGGGGTCTAGATATTGGATCTTATTAACATTCCGTGATTGATTCTGAGGGTGGCCACTCCCTACAATCATGGGATTCACAAAGCAGGGGTGAGTGATTCTCTAGGCTTCCGAAAGCTGCAGAAACATCATCCCAACTAAACTGACATCCAGACCAGTGACATTGCCACTTGCTACAGCACAAAACAGTCACTGATCCACATCCCATCATGCTAAAGGAAGCCTTCTGGCTCACTCTAAAAGCATTCAGAGACGCCAGTGTCTGGGGTGAGCCCGAACCAGCCCACCCTCTCCACATTTCCAAAAGACCCCACCCCTTCTTCATTTGAATTGTCTTTGTTAACGAGGGTTATTTGTTTAAAGGCAAAGAATCTCATCTGATCATCACATGTGGCAATATCTTAGACCTTTATGGCTCTTTGGGGATATAATTTGTGTGTCATTTCGCTTTTTATTGCTTTTTATTGGCTGTGGGACTCTTGAAAAGAAAATAAGGACTATTTATCATGCATAGGGGAAATCTGCCACAGAACATAGTGGATAGCTGTCACCCAAGGGAAAGGCAGCAGGGGGGACACTGCTGGAAATTCGGGGGACATGGTGGAAATAAGTCACTGGGAGAAAATAGGGAAGGGCAAGCATATGAGGATATCTGGGCATTGCCCAATCCAGGGTGGCAGAGCCCAGCACACATCAACCTAACATGTCTCTCCAGTTAGCAAACACCCATGGAGGACTCTTAGATATTCACAAAGGCCTCCCTGATCAGTCCTCCCCGACTGTGTTCAAAGGAGAGCTCCAGACCAACTGAAGACTCCCATTCTCTACCCACTGGATGCACTCAGGAAACTGGGGGTCTTTGAAACTGACCAGACAGCAGCTCTGCTCATGAGGGTGGTGAGGACACAGATAGGCTAGAGCAGAGACGTCTGGTTGACCCAGGCTTTTGTCGTATGAGGCGGTGTGTGTAGTCTTGTTCTCTAAGTTAGACCACCCACAAGGAGCCCAGAGTCTGGAGGGCAGGTATAAGCAGGTTTCCAGGCCATACCACAATACACACTGTGGAAAGATTATGAAGAAGGGAATTTAACTTTTTTTTCTAATTGTAGTAAAATGCATGTAACCTATAATATGTCATCTTAATCATTTTTAAGTAAATGGTTCATGTAAATCCATTCACACTGTTGTGCACCCACCCATCAACACCATCCATCTCCAGAACTTTTCCATCCTCCCAAATTGAACTTCTGTCCCTATTAAACTCCAATCCCCACCTGTATTGGCCCTCCATGCCCACCATCTACTTTCATCTCTATGATTTTGACTACTCTAGATAGAAGAACGGAAATGTTTTTAATAAACATGTTATTTTAGAACAGCTTTAGATTTACAGAAAAAATGTAAAAATGATTCAGAGAGTTCCCATATACCCCACAGCTGGTTTCTCCAGTTATTGTTAGTATCGTACTTTAGTGTGCAAGTAATGAACCCACATTGATACATTTTTGTCAACTAAAGTATATACTTTATTTGAATTTCCTTGCCAAACATCCATTCTCTGTCTCAGGATCCCATCCAGGACCCCACATGACTTTTAGGCATCACATCTCCTTAGGCTTCTCTTGGCTGTGACGGTTGCTCAGACTTCACTTGTTTTTGACGATCTTGACAGTTTTTAGGAGTCCTGCATGGTATTTTGTGGAGCATTCCTCTACCGGGATTTGTCTGATGTTTTTCTCATGATTAGTTTGGGGTTATGGTTTTGGAAGGAAGACCCCAGAGGCAAAGTGCCTTTCTCATCACATCAACCTACAAGCAACATGATTTATACCTGATGATGTCAACCTCAAAACCTGGCTTAGGCATGTTCATCAGCCTTCTCTACTGTAAAGTTCCTCTTTTGTCCCTGTCTCCACACTGTCTTCTTTGGAAGAAAGTCACTATGTGCAGTCACACTTCAAGAGTGGGAAGTTGGGATCCCTGGGTGGCGCAGCGGTTTGGCGCCTGCCTTTGGCCCAGGGCGCGATCCTGGAGATCCGGGATCAAATCCCACATCAGGCTCCCGGTGCATGGAGCCTGCTTCTCTCTCTGCCTCTCTCTCTCTCTCTCTCTCTGTGACTATCATAAATGAATAAAAAATTAAAAAAAAAAGAGTGGGAAGTTATGCTCCCCCTTTTTGAGGAGGGATTTTTAATTCTCCTTTTTCTCATTATTAGAGTCTTGCATTGCAGGAGATTTTCATTTCCCATTAACACTATGCAAACACTAAACTCTGGACAAAATTTCAAAGTGAAAGAAAGGTCAATCTAAGACCCAGAATCTTAGACAGTATACAACACCCCCAAGAACCAGAACCATCGGATGGGTCCCTGGTGCTGGGACCAGAGCTGATCTCCATCACTGGGTACAATGTCCCTGTAAGGTGGTCATTCCTGATGCCATGCTCCAGCCATGCATGGATGCTTCAAGGACAGGATGCCCACCATGGGGTGGGAAAGAAGATTCCACCCTACCACACTGTTGGCATCCTACTTTATATTTACCTCTTGCACTAAAATCTTGGCTCCCTAGCCAAGCTATATAATCCTCAACAGAAAGGAAAGGAAGAGAGAGCTTATCCTGCCACTGCCAACTGTACCGTTTGCAACCTTACATCTCTGAGATGCCCCAATAGAGTATCAGCAATAGGTGACAAAGTCCATACACGCTTGGCCAATGGTCAGTCACTTGAACTATGGAAGATCTAGCTTATTATACCAGAAAATTCAGTGATTACATTTTGATTTTAGGTCACACCAACTTCTACCATCTTCTAGTCCACCTTCTCCTCAAGCAGGGCTCCCTTCTCCCAAAGAGGAGCCCAATGGGCTCCTACAGCAAGAAGCAAGAGGACCTAAGGATCCTTGCCAGGATGAGGCGACAAATAAGCACAAGAGAAAAAAGCTCACTACCAGTGTTGGGCAGGAGTCTGTTGTGAAGAGTCTATAAGGGATTGAGCTTCAATGAAGATTCAGAGGGTAAGGGGAATGAAGAAGAAAGAAGGGATAAACATGGTGACCTGTGTCCGATGAGTATCTTATCCAGGCCCAGCTGGGCTGAACATTTTCATAAGTCAGTTGCTCAACCCTTCCCACAACTGTGAAGGGGCTACCAGACGCAGGTTCTTCCAAGGCCCTCCGGCTAATGTTTTTCAAACCTCTTCTCCTATGTAAGGCCCATCTCACCATATCCACCAGGATCCCACTCTTCTTCATATAGAGAAGACAGAACAAGTTGTCACTTGTACAGAGGAACCTGAATAAGCCCAGGGCACAGCAGAAGGGGCTGCCTGGTGCTAGCATCACAGAGATGTGCTCTGAGGGTGGCTACCAGATGACATCTGCTCTTTCCCTAGATAGACTTGTCCATGACGAAGGTGGAAGTATTCTGACTGTAGTGCAAGGCTCTAGCCCCCCCGGTGCTGTCAATTCTAGGTCCAGCTAGGTCATGGGGAACCCACGGTCTAGGATATTAGAATTCAGAATGAATGTGGTGATGGGAAGGCTGGTGGGGCTCAGCAGGAGGAATGGCCCCAAAGAAGGTCACAGCCTGATGTCCTTTTGCATTAGGCTCAAGAGCAGAGACATTGAACTCCCTGGATCAGAGGAAGGGTTATGTTGGGGAAAAGAGTGCCCTGAAATGTCTGATGGCATATGGGGGTTGAAAGCTCTGTCTACCCCGATATAGATGCACTGTCTGGCATGTATCATCAATGGCTGACCCACCAGGAGTGCCTGTGCGCCATCCTCTATGCTTTCCATCTCATGGTGGCTGGTTAGCAAGCTGCTAGAACAGAACATGGGCAGGAAGTGTTTCCCTTAAATGTTTTTTTCCTTCAAAGATATTTGTAGTTCCTAAGCAAACTCACAAGAGAAGCCCCTCCTTCCTCCATGAAGCCCCCCAAAAAGGTAGAATAAAAAAGTTAGCATCGCTCTCAAAAGATTTTACCCTATTTGATTAAGTGTCACTGTTATCAGGGGAAACTTGAAGCTTCCTAGAATGTCTGACTTTTGTCATGTATATGACAAATGTACATGAGCTAGTTCTACAATTCCATCAACAGGTTGTAAGGGCCCGGATATGCTAGCCCTCCACCCGAGGGCTGGCTGGCACACAGGGCACAAACATGGTTACACCATCCTTGACACTCTCCAGACTCCTTAGCTGGACCCGCCTGCTCCCAGACCCTAAGTGGAAAGTGGTAAAAGTCAATGTGCAAATAAATGCAAGCCAAAGAGATACACTGGAATTTTTGACTTGCCAAAGATCTCTGAATTGAATCCCAGAGTTCTCTAGTGGACTGTTCTCCAGGGCAGTAGCCATCAGGCACCTGCCGCTGATCAAATAGTATAAATTAATTAACACTAAATAGGATTAGAAAGTGAAATTCTCAGCTGCAGTGGCCACCTTCCCAATGCTTGTAGCCACGTGTGGCTGGTGGCTACCATGTTGGGCAGCAGAGCAAGTTCCATCCCACAGTGCTGTCCTGGAACACCAAGGGTGTGCTCAGAGGGTGCTATGGACTTAGCAGTGGAATCTCATAAATCTGCCCAGGGGCAGCACTCCAGAGGCAGGCTGGGGCTTTCGCCAACTCCTCAAAGGCATTCACGACCCAAAGAAGACCAAGGAACCCATAGATCAGGCTTTCATAGAGTGTGATTGCAGGTAGGCAGGAAGGGGCTTCTTCCCTCAGCTGCAGACACCTACCTGTTCATCCCCAGTTGCTAAGCCAAATTCTGGCCTTTAGTGCTGTGTTCTCTTGCCCAGAAGAGCAAATCAGGCTTTGAAAGTCTTGCCTCCTGGTGAAGATATCAGATGCTGACAAAGGCCCCAAGGGCCCCGAGTGGCTGCTTCAGGAGTCCTGCACGAATGATGCTCTTTCCTGCCACACCTGGAGCAGAGGGCACAGAGTATCTTTAGGTCCCAGAGGCCCTCCTGGAGAAAGGCGGCCCAGGAACAGGAGCACCGGCCCTCCTTCTGCAGGACGAGTGCTTGCCTGTTCTCCCCTCTACTAGGAGAGAGCTCTGGAAGCCGAGGAAAGAGGAGACGGCTTATGAAGCTTTGGAGGGCCCTCTGCACACGATCCTGCCCAGAGCACATACTGCAACCAAGCTGAACTTAAGGTCATGTGTGAGGAGTTGACATTTGATGTCCTTAACTAAGGAGGCGTGAGGACGAGAAAAGGCACATTTGGCTAACATTTCCACGCCGGAGCCCTCAGGATGACTGTCCGTGGGAACGGTCCTCCTTTCTCAGTCCCAGAGGCTGGTGGGGCGGGGGACGGTCCCCAGCGTTCCTGCACACTGAGGGCGTGGAGGGTGACTGCCAACTACAGAAATGGAAACACACCGGGTCCTCGTTCCAGTCCGGGCAGCACAACGCCTGCATCATTGATTTATTTAGTCATCTTTTCAATGGTTGCCAATAACAACCTGCTTCTGTAAAAATAAGACTTAAAAAAGGCACATAAGACATTCCAAAATGCTTGCCCAGAACAGTCTGAGCTGCTCAGTAATCCCCCCTCCACCCCGAGAATGCATTCGTTGAGCACCCACCTCCGCCAAGGCAGACGTTGGAGGGCTTCAGTGCTTCGGGGCCGCTGCTCCAGCCCTGGGCTCAGGAGGGCACCCAGCCAGAGGACCGTGCTCCCCTTTCCCAGAACTGAGTGTCACCTATAATTGCCGAAGAATTCATAGGTCAGGTCTGGTCCTGACTAATAACTCCACCTGTAATTGAGAGGCTCATCCCATCTTAACTGAGATGTTCGCATTATCAAGTAGTTTGTTTAAATTGTGAATGACAAATAACAGATCACATGGACTCATTTGCTCTTCCCTGGGGCTTATCTGCTGGCTATTTTGGGGTCCCACGGTCTCAGAAGTTATTAATTTAATGCTGCTTACTCCTCAGCGTGTAAGCTGAAAGCCTGGAGTTGTACAACATTTTACATACTTAATAAATGTTGTGATTGATTTCATGTTTTTCAATCAATGTCACAGAACTGGGACTTGCAGCACTGGGGAACATTTGGCACAGGAAGAGTCCTGTGGAAAGTTTGTGTTTGGACAAGGGGACAGGAGGGGAGACAAGGCTTTTCTGGACACCCCCCCCCTTGGGGGTAGGGGGGGAACCACAGACCCCAAAATCAAAGCTGTCCACAACTCTCTTTCGGCGGGAGCTTTCAGTACCTGTCATTCATGTCCTCTGCTTTTAAAAGGAAGAAAAGGGAACATTTAGAAACAGAGCAAAATTCTGACCCACACCAAAAATATCTGTATCAGATCCGTATTCATGACTCAGTTGGTGTGAAAAGAAGGCATCTTTGTTATCACAACTCAGTCATATGAGCACAGTCACCAAAATAGGATGTTTGGCAACCAGTCAAGTGTAATCAGTCTCTGCACAGAAATCGAATCAAGAACTGGGGAGCCCAAGCTGCTGAGCTGGCCGAGACACTCCGCCAGCTTCCTCCTGCTCCAGCCCAGCTCCAGGTTTTCGGAGGATAGAACCTGAGATTTTGTTGGAAGTGGACCAACAGATCCAGCAGTTTTCCCATAACTGCTTCTGAGTCCCCTGGGGCAGGCACTGGAGAGACCACGTCCCATGGAGACATGGGGGTTTGGGTGATTGCTGGGCTACAGCAAAACTGCTTCTCGTCTTGTGCTTCTTACCTTGTGAACTTCGTCCAACTTCTATTTACATCTTCAAGTGTCCATCCCATCCAAATTTCAGCACGTACAGATTTCCTGTGTTAACTAGCCAAGAAAGTTGAAGACTCCAAAGAGTATTGAGGGGGTCCTAGCATGGGGGAAGGAACCGATGAACCACAAAATTGATAAGAACTATTTCCCCAACTTCTAACTCCTTCCTGGTCCCCTGGCCCCCTCCTGCCACATTAGGCCCTGCACTTACCAGCTCTGGCTCCTTGCTGAGAAAGGAAATGAAGACTCAGACCTCCTGCTTGTCTTCTCTGACCATGCTTCTTATGGTCCCTGAACACAGGGAGTGAGCTGTGGGGTGAGCTGTGGCCACATAGGCTCCAGGGAGCATGGTCCACATTCACCCAGTACACTCACCCCAAATGGT
The DNA here is from genome assembly GCF_003254725.2 of Canis lupus dingo. Classification (NCBI taxonomy): domain Eukaryota; kingdom Metazoa; phylum Chordata; class Mammalia; order Carnivora; family Canidae; genus Canis; species Canis lupus. The sequence continues at coordinate 58,836,393 of NC_064247.1, read as the reverse complement.
AGCTTTCCAGAGTGCCAGGAACAGTGAGCTTAAAAATCAGAGCTCCAACTTTGCTTGGGTTGTTTTGTTGTTGTTGTTTTTAGAAGATTTTATTTATTTATTTGAGAGAGAGAGAGAGAAATAGAGCAGGGGGAGAGGGAGGAGAGGGAGAAGTAGGTTCCCCACTGAGCAGGAAGCCCGACTTGGGCTCCATCCCAGGACCCTGGGATCATGACCTGAGCTGAAGGCAGATGCTTCACCATCTGAGCCACCCAGGCCCCTCTGGGTTGTTTTTAAAAGTAAAAAATCCGGGTGTGGTTTTTGTGCTCAGCCTTCATGGACAGTTTCTATATAAACTATAGTTTATTGGGCAGCTGTGGTGGCTCAGCGGTTTAGCGCCGCCTTCAGTCCTGGGCGTGATCCTGGAGACCCGGGATAGAGTCCCACGTCAGGCTCCCTGCATGGGGCCTGTTTCTCTCTCTGCCCATGTCTCTCTCTCTCTCTCTAATAAATAAATAAACTCGAAAAATAAATAAATAAAATCTTTAAAAATAAATAAATAAATAAACAAACAAACTATAGCTTATTTAAGGAAATTAAGAAGGTTGACAGTTTGAGAGGAACAGAAAAGAGAGGACAGAGTGGTGAGACCGGGAGACGGGAGGTAACAGAGGGTTCCTGGGGTCTAGGAATTAACATGTGTTTATATATCTCCTTTTTAAAAAAGATTTCATTTTTTTACATTTATTTAACAGAGAGAGAGAGAGAGAGAGAGCACAAGTAGCCAGAGCGATGTGGGTCTCCATCCCAGGACTCTGGGATCATGACCTGAGCCGAAGGCCAGGTCCAGGTGCCACCAGGTGCCCCAGGGTTTGTGTATCTCCTTACAATCCCCCTTGCAAGCCTCCCCTATGCCTCCCCACCACTCCCTCTGCTCCGCGGTGCATCCATCCAGGGCCCACCTGCCTGCACACAGATGACCCCAGTCCTCTTGCTCCAGCATCTACCACCCCCTGAGCCCCATGTCCCATCCCCAAGCTCTGGGCTGGGCTCTGGGCTGGGGCCTCCTCGGGATAGTCAGGCAGCTCTCTGCATGTAGGTGCATCTGCCTTGCCACACACCTGGCCGCCTCCCACCTGCCGAATCAGGAGCCCACCCACACGAGGGGGCGGCTCCTGGCTCCAGTCCTGCCTGAACACCTTGGGCAGGCCATGTGTCCTCAGGGAGACTTGGCTTCTGCATCACCCCCACCGGGGGGATTCGTGACGACTATAATTAGAATTCTTTATCTAAGCACTCCTTATCTACAGCATCTCTGGCTCACATAGGCACTCGGTAATACACCTGTATGGTTATCATTGTGAATTACTCTACTGAGTCACCGGGGCTGAGAGCTCTGGAGAGTTCCTTCTCTGCTCCCCTTTATATTTCACATCTGGCCTGTGCTCAAGAACAGGTCTTGGTCTGCCTCTGAAGTGGCCTGTGGGTCTGTCCCCTTCATCTGTTCTCAGGGTTGATTTGTTTCCCTAACCTGTGGGCTGTGCAGGTGCAGGAGCGCCCCCTTCCCCGGGCCCCAGCCACAGCACCCCACCCCAGCCCGCTAGTCAGGAATTCCTAAGGCAAAGCTCTGGGACTCTCATAGTCACACTTGTGGGTGGGCTCTGTAGGCTCACATGTCAGCTCTTTGGAGTAAACTGACAAATGTAAAGCCCCTGCCAGCTGCCCTTAGAAAGTGCTCAGTGAGTCCTGGCCGCACCTGTTCCTTACAGCTGGAGGGGCAGCTGCACACATGCAGAGGTCTTGCTGCCTGCACCATCCACACTGCCATCTCCCACCTCCTAGGGTGTTGCCACCTGCTAAAACCTGCCCCATGCCAAGCCCCTACCATTGCCGTAAAACCGTCCCAAATATGCCTAGTTAGAGATTTCTAAAGCATACGCTCCACATCCCAACTACAAACTGTTGCTCCTGGGATTTGTCTGTGCCTTCAGGAAGCTGTGCTCACCCCTACCACCACCACCACCCCACTACCTGCCACTTCCCTCACAGTCTCTGGACTCAGGAACTGCATAGCCAGGCTCAGCAAGCCTGGCCAAACAGCTAAGTCGGAGTGACCTCCACCTGGTCCCCTCTGCTCCTTGACCTTGAGATTGGTGCCCACTTTCCACTCTCTCTGTCCTCTAGATGCAGTTTCTGGGAGGATGCAACACACATTGCCTGCGTGATGAACTCCAGTTGGCACCTGGGAGCCTTCCGATTCTGATGGGTTGTGTGCTAAAATATAAACAGACTCCAAGTCTGGAGCTATGACAAAAGTGGTGTCAAACCCATCTTTTCCCAAAACAAGCCGGCTGTAGCCAAAGCCATAGGACATATTGCTCATAAAATACTGGCTCTTGGCAGGGAAGCAGACTTGAGGGACAATTCTATTTTTTTAAATCAACCTTATTGAGATTTAACTTATATTAAACAAAGTCCATCATTTCAATGAGCTTTGACTAATGCTTAGGCCATCACAATCAAGATGTAGAACATTTCCACCACTCCAAAAAAGTCCTAACTACATTTTTTTAATTGAAAAACTTTTTAAGGCATGACTTCGTGGTTCAGTGGTTGAACCCTCCTTCTGCCTGTGTCTCTGCCTCTCTCTCTCTCTCTCTCTCCTGTGTGTGTGTGTGTGTCATGAATAAATTAAAAAAAATATTTTTTTAAAAAAAGAAAACCTTTTTATTTTAAAAGGGATAAGCAGGCTCCATGCAGGGAGCCTGATGTGGAACTCGATCCCGGGTCCCCAGGATCACACCCTGGGCCAAAGGCGGTGCCAAACCTTACTGGGCCACCGGGGCTTCCCTGAAAATTTTTTAAAAGAGCAGTTTAAGTTAACATCTTAATTCAGCAGCAAGTACAAAGATCTCCCATAGTGCTCTGCCCCTGGCACACATGCATCCTCTCCCACCATTGCCATCCCCTACTGATACACTTATTCCAATCAGCTAACCTACACTGACACATCATTACCAAAGCCCACAGTTTATATTAGGACTCGTTCTTGGTATTGTATATTCTGTTGGTACCAACAAATGTGTAATGACATGTCTACACTATGGTACTATCTTACAGAATAGTTTCACTGCCTTAAAAATCCTTTGTGCTCTGCTGATTCATTCCACTCTCCTCCCAAAGCTCTGGCAACCACTGATCTTACTGTCTCCATAGTTTTACCTTTTCCAGAATGTCATATACTTGGAATCATACAGTACACAGCCTTTTCAGACTGGCTTCTTTCACTTGGTGATATGCATTTCAGGCTCCTCCATGTCTTTCATGACTTGATGGATGGCTTCGTTTTACTGCCAAATAATCCCTTGTCTAGATGGACCACAGTTTATCCACTTAACTACTGAAGGATTTCAGTTACTTCCAAGTTTTAGCAATTATGAATAAAGCTAAACAACAATGTGCTGGTTTCTCTGTGGCCACTCTGAATACCAAGAAACATGATTGCAGGATCATATGGTAAGAGCACGTTTAGTCCAGTAAGAAACCACCAACCTGTCTTCCAAAGTGGCTGCCCCATTTTGCATTCCCACCAGCAATGAGTGAAAGTCTCTGTTGCTCCACATCTTCCCAGCATTTGGTATTGTTGTGTTCTGGATTTGGGCCATTCTAATAGGTATGTAGTGGTATCCTGCTTTAATTTCCCTGAAGACAGATATATGGAGCATCTTTTAATGTGCTCAGTTGCCATCTGTATCTCTTCTTGGGTCTGTTAAAGTCTTTGGCCCATTTAATCAGGTTGTTTGCTTTTTTGTAGTTGGGTGTGAAGAGTTCTCTGTGTACTTTGAACAGAAACCCTTTATGCGATGTGCGTTTCTCCCATTATCTTGACAGCCTTTCACAGGACAGAGATTTTTAATTTTTATTAAATCCACCTTATCAGTTATTTCTTTCAGGATCCTGCCTTTGGTGCAGTAACGCTATGCCCAAGGCCAGCTAGGTTTTCTCCTGTGTTATCTTCCAGGGGTTTTATAGTTTTGCATTTTACATTTACATCTGGACCCATTTTTACTGGATTTTTGTGAAGATATAGGTCTAGATTTTTCTCTTTCTTTCTTTCTTTTGCCTGTGGATGTCTAATTGTTCCAACACCGTTTGTTGGAAAGACTGTCTTTGCTCCATTGTATTGCCTTTGCTCCTTTGTCAAAGATGGAGTTTGTTATACTTATATGGGTCTATATCTGGGCTTTCTATCCTGTTTCACTGATTTATTTGTCCATTTCAACAATATCACATTATCTTGATTACCGTAGCTTTATAGTAAGTCTTGGAGTTGGATAGTGTTGTTCCTCTCACTTTGTTCTTGTCATTCAGTATTGACTTGGCTATTCTGGGTCTTTTGCCTCTCTGTGTAAACTTTAGAATCACTTTGTTGCTATCCACAAAATAATTTGCTGGGATTTAGATTGGGATTACATTGGATCTATAAATCACGTTGAGAAGAACTGACATCTCGACAATATTGAATCTCTTTATATGTGAACATGGAGAATCTCTCCATTTATTTACATAATTCTTTGATTTCATTCATGGGGATCTTTCACAAATTTTGATAGATTAATATCTAACTATCTCATTTTTGGAGTGCTAATGGAAATAGTCATGTGTTTTTAATTTCATTATTGGCATATAGGAAAATGATTGGCATTTGTGTGTTAATCTTGTGCTGTGCAACCTCAGTATGATCACTTACTGGTTCCAGGAGGGTTTTTTTGTTCATTCTTTTACATTTTCTACATAGAAGATTATGTCATCTACCAACAAAGACAGTTTTATTTCTTCTTTCTCAATCTATATACTTTGTATTTCTTTTCTTGTCTTGTTACATTAGCTAGAACTTCTAGTACAAGGTTGAAAGGAGTGATGGGAGGACATTCCTGCCTTGTTCCTGATCTTGGAACAATTCTTGAATCTGTACATTCTACAGATCACTGTGCATGAGGCACCAATGAGGTGGAGGTGGACGCCTGGCAAGTATGGCCCTATAGGCATTGTTGGAGGCACAGTATGACTTACCAGGCACCAGGCCTACACAGAGGGGAGTGTGCAGGGGGACATGTGGCTTACCAGGCATCAGCCTGCACAGAGGGTGTGCAGGGAGGCATGATGGATCAGTCATCTGACGTGCTTTGGTTAATTAGAAAGTATACAACTTGGACCCTATGGTTTTAGGGGAAAGAGACTCGGTTTTTGCTCATGGAAGTGCTAAGCAAGGCAGAGAGGAGACAAAACTGATGGGCTCTCAGAAGGCTGAAAGAGGCAGGTAGCTCCTATTGTGCGCCCAGGCAGCTCAGCCCCAGAAGAACTTTTGATACTTCTGAGGTGGATGCAGAAACGGAGGAAGGGAGTGAATGCCAGAGCTTAGCATACCAGGCAAAGAGCAAGAGGGAGCACTGTCTGTTCTCAGTCACCAGCACCTTCAGTCTCATTTAGAAGGTCAGCCAGGGTACAGAAGCTACTAGCTGAGAGGTGGTAATAAGATGGACATGTCAACCAAGTTACCAGGGCAGGCCACTGAATGCACTCACTACCATCTCTGCAGCCCCTGGGCTTGTACATAATATGGATTCTCAGGGATTAAGCAAATGTGGGGGATGGAGGAAGATGTGACAGCAAAACCAATCATTAGGAACAGTAAAATGAGATTTTTATTGGGATGGGAAAAAAGGCCATGGAGTCCCATCAAATTGCCAACATGGCTTGAGGCACCCCAGAAAAGCTTTCTTTGAGAATCATAGCAAGAGTGGCCAGAAACAAAGTCAGGAGTCATGTAGCCTGGGGTCAAATCTGGGACACTTCACTCCCATCCCTTGGCAAGTGACAATACTTTCCGGGATTATTTCTTCCTTTCTGAAGGGGGGCATTCAATGAGACACTTCATAAATAGCTGAGCACCCCACCTTCTATCATTTCTCTAGAGCAGGTACATGCCCCTGCAAATACGCGCTTTGGGAAGAGAAGGAGGAGACACACAGCAGATTCCCTCTCAATTAACTCCAGGGAATCCTTGGTTCTTGTTGATGCCCCACAGAAAAGGCTGGAAAAGGAGAGTTAGGATGGACCGCTTCCCGGGAAAATTTTAATTGTGGAGGGTGTGTGAGGGTGTAAAGGTGAGAACAGGAGACCCATCAGTGAGCCAGGCTCTGGGATAGCTGCCCTGGACACTTGACAGCTGCAGCTATGTTGGGAATATGAGTGGAGGGGAGGACACTTCCACCTCCTCCATTTTGCCTGCCCCATGCCTGGATCCTGGCGCCCACCAGACTTCTGCAGGCACGCAAACAGTCGGCACCATGTGGCCCCTTCCAGGAAGCCAGTCCGCTGGCCGGCCTTGTCAATCAATGCCGTGTGCAGGCTGTGCTGAGAACCCAGCTCAGCCCGGGTGCAGAGGAAGGACCAGCTGGTGTGGAGGAGTGAGAAGCTTCCATGTAGCTTATGTGGTGGCTGGGCAGGAGGTGGAGACAACTAGGCCAACCACATCAAATCCTGACATTCTCAGAGACAAGATCCAAGTTGAAGGGGACACTTTAGAAAAGTAAGAGGAAATTCCCAAGCAGGGCCCTGTGTGAGCATGCCTTCCAGCTTCACCACGGCCCTACACGGTCATCGTGCTAGCCCATCTTATGCATAAGGACACCTAGGCTTGGAAGTTGTCCATGAAAGCTAACATCTCAGCTCTGGAGGCAGAAGACACAGGTTCTAACTGAGGTTCGATTACCAACACTCATAGCCAAGTGACCCAAGTCCCTCAATCTCAGCATGCCTCAGTTTCTACAATTGTAAGATAGCTCAGGCCTCCACCTCCTTTAGAACTCTCTTCAAACATCCCTGGTGGACCATGTCATGGTCCAGAGGACAAGCCGCCCCTCCCTGAGCAACGAGGGGGCTTCCCTGCCCTCTCTAATGCCAGGTTAGCAACACTCCTGTTACAACTCCTTTCCTTTCTGGGAAGGAGCTTTAAAACCAGCATGCCGTGTGCTCTTTCCTTTTCACATTGCCATGATTCCAGAAATGTTCCAGAGAAAGACAACATGATGCTGACTCTTGGGGGACAATGACACAGAATAGAACCCACATGGATGGACACATAAAAGTAAATAAGAAATAAATCTTTGTGGTGTTGAGTCTTGTTATTTAGCATAATGTACTCTGCCCTGCCCCTGCCCTGACTGATAGATACAACCTGACCCCTGCCCACCCCATGCATTTGCAGCTCTGTGCCCACCCCACCTGTGCCGCAGACCCCATGCTCCTCCACACATGATTTTCCTGTAGCGTGCATAACATTTACAACACTGTATATTTTTCCTTTAGGGTGCTTATCTTCTGTCTCCCCTTAAAAGAACATAAACTCCATAAAGCAGGGATTTTTGTTTCTTGTTCATGACTATCTTTTGTACCAGGAACAGAGCTTGGCAGGTGGAGAGTACAGAGTACACACATGTGCACACACACAGAGTAAGTAAACATGGAATAGCAGAAATTAACTGAGGCCCTATCCCAAAGGAAATACATATGTATTTAATCTTCAAAATAACCCAATGTTTCAAATACTATTATGATTCCCATTTTACAAACAAGAAAAACTATGCACAGGGGTTAAGAGAACTTGCCCAAGGTCACACACTAAGCCAGCATGCAAGTCCAGACCACATTTTCAATCACTGTGTGGTTCGGCCTGTCAACAACACCTTCTCTGTTGCATCGTTGGGAAGAAGTAAAGTGCTTAAGGCATTTGAGGGAATCAGCACATGGTAGGAGCCACAGATGGCATCCTGCTGGCCTGCTGCTGCAACTTCCCTAAAGTCTGAAATCTCGGAAGAGGCAGAGTGCATGTCCCCTGGACCTCCTGACCCCAAAGCCCGTGCGTGTTCTGATATGTCAGCAGGTCTCTAACCTGACCAAGCTCCAGCATCATCTGGGAGGATTTCAAAAACTACCATTGCCTGGGCCTCGAGTACTGAGTGCAAATCTTTGCAGATAGGTCCAAACATCTGTACTTTTTAAAAAGCAATTCAGGTGAAGCAGCCTCATAGATCTTACTCAGAGGGGACCCTGAGCCACTCCTGGCTTATCACCTGCTGAGCCACTCTTCCCTGAGGCTGGATGATCAGACTGTCATCCGGCCTGGGTTTCCATCCTCATACTAAGAAGTCACCAGTTAAATGATGTGGTGGGCTTGTAGACTCCATCTCCAACCCTAGCTGAGACCCCAGCCCAGAGCCCTGGTGTTGCCAAGAGTGACAGAGAGGTGACCCTCTGTATGTCAGCCATGTAAAGGTCGAGGGTAATGGTCTACATGAAATTCTGGCTGCCCTCACAGAGGTGGTTGGAAAAGTTTCTCTCTATGGGAGCATAGCCTCCAGGTTCCCACCAATATCTGGCATTTTATTTTTCCCTGAACATTGCCCCCAATCCCTGATTAAAGACATTGATGACAAGAGTGAGCACACAATGCCAGTAAGAGTTCTTTGGGGAGATTTTCTTATTGGAGTGTGTTATGGGCCAAACTCTGTCCCCCAAAATCCTGTTTTGGAGTCCTAACCCGCAACACCTCAGAACGTGGCCTTATTTGGAAATGGGGTCATTGTAGTTGTAATAAGTTCAATGAGGTCATATCAGAATAGGGTGAACCCTTAATCCCATCTACTGGGTGTCCTAACAAAAGGGGAAATTCGGGACAGAGACATGCACAGGGAGAGTCCTGTGTGAAGGTGAAGTAAGACCCAGGAGATATGTCCATAGGCAAATGGATTCCTAAGACTCCTGGCAAACCTCCATAGGTTGAGAGAGAGGCCTGGGAGGGCTTCTCCCTCACTGTTATCAGAAGGTACAAAACCTTCAGCCTCCAGAGTGCAGGAGAAGGGATGATGTTGCTCTGAGTTGCGCAGTTTCCTCCGAGGTCATCGCAGCAGCTCCAGGACACTCCTGCAGAGCAACAGTGAGAACTTCCTACCTCTGGGGAAGGTACTGGAAGAATGCCTCGTGGACCACAGACTCTTTCATTCCTTGGACCATAACAAAACTCATCTCACACAGGAGAAAATGAAGTCAAGAAGAATGCAAGCAGGAAGCAAAAAGGTATCAACCCTGTTTCTAATCCCCACTCCCCCAGAGACAAGCCCAAAACTCCTCCTTGGACTCAATGACATCTATGCAGATGTCCTTTTGGAATCAGGTTGCAGATGACACAAACCTGATTACTACATGTGCTTTCTGGAACAGGTGAGCCTTCGGCCAGTGTCAGACCTATGAAAGCCCAGGTCATGATCTCAGAGCCAAATCCTAAAGGAAAAACTCAACTCTGAAGGCCTTTGCTCCCCCTGTTCACCTGTTTCTATGTTGTTTACAGGCCAGGGCACCACACTGGGGTTTCTCCTTGGGTGACACTGGCAGTTTCCTTCCCAGTGGTCACTGCCACTTCCTCCTACAGCAAAGCTCTCTATAGCCACATGTTTGGAAGGTAGGGAGGCTTTTTCTACCCTGGAATTGAAATGTAATTGGTCTGACCTGGTCCTTTCCCTTGTCAAGGACTGCTTTAGGTGCTGAGGTATGGCTGGTAGGGTTGAGGGAATAAGCATTTAAGAACAAATAGAATTGTATTCTATTTTTCCCCCAAGGGGTCCCATGTCTGCCTGTGAGGCTCAGAATCACTCTGGCCATTCTCCATTCCTGGAGGGCAACGTGCCTGCTATGCTGCTAATGGCAGAGTAAAAGATGAAAAGCTTCTGGGCTTGCACAATGTCACCATGATGCTGCATTAGCAGACTCTGGAGCCACCCCACCCCTGTGACTTCTTGTTTTATGGGATAACCAACAACTTACAGTGTACGCTCTCTTGGTCAGATCTCCTATTACTTGCAGTCAAAACCATCCTATGTTTCATACTTCCCAAAGCAAAAATACACAGAGCGATGATTGTGTATCATCCAGAGCAATGCTGATGAGTGAGCTGCTGTCTGTAGGCCGGGCCTTACATGGGTTCAGAGAGGGTGCTCAGAATGCATGTACACAAGGAAGGCTGATGTGAGGGGACAAGACATTGTAGACACCAAACTGATGCATTGGCATCTGCTCTGAGATCCTCCAAGACCAATTCAGAAGGTGTCTTGTTCCAGGGGACCAGGACTCTTGAATAAAGGGCCCATCAGCCAGCACTGCATCTAGGAACTAAGTCGATGAGAATCCTTTAGCAAAATGAGGGCAGGGAAATCGAGATGTTGCCAAAGGAAGAGGATTTATACTTCATGTTATCTCTTTGTTGAACACCTCAGGACCTAGCTTACAAGCCTGAAATTCACAGTGAGCTTCTTCCAAGCCGTGGGGATGTGCTTGCTGTCTGTTATGCACAGGTCATGTGGTGCATTGAATGATACTTTTACTCTAGGGGACGTGGAAGGGGAGAAGCAGGCTGATGAAAGGAGCCACTACCACACTCTCACTTTAAGCACCATCTTGTACAGGAGCAACAAGTGGCAGAAACTTGGAAACAAGAACTCTTTATCCAAAAGAGACCTGAATTCATCTAATGAGACTAGTGATAAGGCTTTAGGAAGCTGATACATACACTTTTCTTTTCTTCTATGTAGTTTCCTGGGGATGTTGTAACAAAGTACCACAAACTGGATGGCATAAAACAGCAGAAACGTATTTGCTTATACTTCTGGAGGCCAGAAGTCCAAGATCAAGCTGAGGCAGACTTGATGTCTTCCTTCTGGGTGCTCTGAGAGAGAATCCATTCCGTGCTTCTTTCTTATCTTCTGATGATTTGGCAGCATTTTTAGGCATTCTTGGCTTATAGATGCACCATCCCAATCTCTGCTTTATCTTCACATAGCATTCTTCCTGTGTGTATGTCTGTGTCCAAATTTCCCTTCTTTATAAGGGTACTAGTCATGTTGGGTTAGTACCCATCTTAATGACCACATCTCAACTTAACTACCTCTACAGACTCTATTTCCAAATAAGATCACATTCAGGGGTATGGAGGTGGATAGGGTTCTGACATATTTTTTAGGGAACTCTAATCAATTAATAATACCTCCTTAGTTCAGAATGAATGTTTGAGAAGAACATTATATATGTGTCAGAAGAATAAAGACCAAAACAGTAGCCTTTGCTTGCTAATGAAATTGAGAATGTGTAATGTCGATCAACAACCATAATGAGCTCCCCAGACTGAATTCACCCCTCTTAAATGCCTCAGGAAACTCACACTCCATGGATTATATCTCAACAAACCCCCTTTGTGGGCAGGCAAATGCAGAAGCAAAGACAAAAGCTGAGCCTGCTCCCAAATTTATCCATCAGAGAATTCCCTCCTGCAATTTGGACAAGGATAGGTTCTATGGATAGAGTCACATGATTCAAAATAAAATACGCTATAATATTTATTAATAGACTGTTCAGTGAGTCTAGACTGAGTGACAGAAACATACAAATAATTTGAAAATCTGAAATCTCAGGGGTTGGGCCATGCCTTATCACAGTTGGCATGGATGCCTGGTTGCTGGTGTCCCTGATTTGGGCAGGTTCTGAAAACTGTTAAATAGATATACGGATGAATGTGTGTGAAATGGGGGTCAGTCTCAAATGGTAGTTAAATGCTTTTTTTCAAGCCAAGGAGAGGGGTCTCAGAATAAATCAACCTGCCAACAACTTGATCTCAGACCTCCAGCCTCCAGAACTGTGAGTGGGAAAACAAACATCTATTGGTTAAGCTCCCAGTTGGAGGACTTGCTATGGCAGCTCTAGCACGTGGGTGTCATGGGTATACAGAAGACTATCCGAAGGGAAACTATACACAAGGCAAACATCCCACAGAGGTAGAAGGCTATGAGCTCAAAAGTTCTGACAGAGACCACACAGGAGAGGTGAATGCAAGAGGAATCCAATGCAGAGTCACCACCTCCACCTGTATGCCCTCAAGCCCTGTCCAGTGTGGTCTGGCTTTGCTTCCTCTTGGTCTAGGAAATTGGGAATCACGAGTCAGGGCCCCTAAATCAGTCCTGGTGTTTGCATTTTCACTAATACCTGATGATTGGAGGTGAACGTGGGCAGCCCATGAAGCCAGGTCCCAGAGGGAAGCCCGCGATGGAGTCACCATGTCCCAGATTGAATGACCATCCAGAGGAAGGGACAAGTGGGAACGAGAAGAGAAACTGCCCATCAATAGTTTGGAGCACCAGGTATAGAAGGCTTGCAACATCAATTCCAAAATGCCATTTGTGACTATGGCTTTCAACCCCAACAAAGCAGGGGATTGAGGGGGAGACAGGAGGGGCCAAAGTAAGAGGGGAACTCGTGTGGTGGACCCAATCTGTCTTCACTACATTGTGTTTCTGATCATAAAAGTAACAGACAATGACCTCAGAGAACCTGGAAAGAACGTGAAGAGCAGGCATGGAGGTAAGATTTCTCATTAACCCACCTGAAGACAGCCAGCCTATTTGGGTGTGATGCTCAGTATAGACAATCCGTGTATGGTCTTGTCACTAAAAATCATGTTCTGAGAATGTCTCTCTCGTGATAAAAATAATTCCTCCAAACATCATTTCTGCAGCTCCACAACAATCCATCCTGTGAATGAGCCACAATGAATGCTCCTCTATTTATAGGAATGAGGTTCCTCCACTTGTTCCTTATTTTAAGTAACAATGCCATTAGCGTATTTATGCTTGAAACTTTGTGCCTGATTGTTCCAAAGTAGAGCTTCCCCCAGAGTGGGAGTAGCTGCGTGGTGGACACTGTTGGGCTCCTGATTCACGCTCCCGGGTCACTTACCATTTAGCAGGAAGGCATGTGGATTTGCTGCGAGCAACCCAAGGCAGGCCTGCCCCACTAAAACACAGGGCCCTCATTTCTGAAATTAGAGCAAAGTGAAACCAGTTTTGCTGAGAAAATTTCACAATAGCTTCTGAAATAATCATTTATATCTGGGAATGATATAAACAGCCAGACTTAGTAATGTCATCACGATGCCTCCAACACAGGCAACATGACCTCGTAAGGTCATAAGAAGGGATCTGCCTCTGGGGTCTACTTCTCAAGAGTCCCCACTGTGCCTTCTGTCTTGGGGCCCCATCAGCTCCTGCCTGGACATAGCTCTGGATGTGGGAGCCGCTTCATTCCTATCTCCTCAGAGTCTCTCCAAGGGTGATCCAAGATAAGAGAAAACATTTTCTTTTTGCACTTGCTAATTTCCTCCTTTATCAAAAGAAAGATTTATGTTTGTTCTCCGAATGCAAAGGTACTTGGTTTCTGAGTCAAACTGGAAGAACCCAGGTGTTTCCAGGCTCTGTTGGTAACTGAATCAACACCTTGATTATCAGCACAGCAACTAGTTTGGTGGATGCCTTCCTTATTTTCCTCTTCTCTCTTTATCCCTTGGCTGTGTGCATGGTGGGAATCAGTTCTCACTCTCCCATGGCCTTGGATGGCAACACTCAGTGTTTGTGCTTCTGAACAAACAGCCCTGACCCTGCTCAGAAAGCACCAAGTTGCTGTGGGACATCAGGAGGCTCTGCTTGGCCAGACCCCTACTGTGCTCTCCATCAGAGCTTTCAGAGGAGCAGGTTCCCTGCAGGACAACCACTTATCACTGAAAGAAAAGGAGGCCACCTCTGGGTGTAAGGAGGATACTCCAAGCCACCAAGATCTCCGCATTGTCACCACCCACATGGCTGCCACCCACATCTTGGACCAGAGTCATAGTGGTCTTACAGACCATGACCCTGGTGTCCAGAGCTCTGGATCTACATCCCGACCTTTCTGTGACCCTGAGTTGTCACCTGACCTTATGAATCCACAGCATCCTTCTCAGAGGATAAAGATCCGTAGACTTTCCTTCAGGTACAAAAGAGATAATACACACAAAGCATTCAAAATTATGCCACAGAGCAGCTCTTAGCAGACACAAACTACAGTTGTCCCCTCCACATGACCACCCAGGGCACTAACTTCCTGATGGCAAAGGAATCAACCCACTGAGGGCTCACTCCTTACCTGGCTCATGTATGCAATGAGGAAGGTACAGTCCAGTGGGGAGGGGGCTTAATGTAGAGCAGCAGTGCCTGCTTGCTTTTTTAGGGTATAAACACAGCCCAGGACATCTCTACAGCACAACAGGCCTCCAGAGAACTGGCTGCAGCCCACACCCTGGCCGCACCATCAGATCACAGGAGCCTCCCTCTGACAGACCACTTCTCCCTCCGGGCTGTCTATTCCAAGCAGCTGTGGACACTAGGAACGGCCCTCCCCTGAGTGTGATTCCGAGGTAGGCCTGGAGAAATGGCCAGGAACTCCTGGCTCAGCTGAGAGCAGGCAGATCTCACACCGACCCAAGGACAGGCCCAGCGCTGTCCTGAGATTCAGAGTGGACTTGGGTCTATTTCCTCCCGCTCCTCCCTCCCTCTTCCCCTTCCTTTTCTTTTCATCTCTTTGTTTCCTTTGTCCTTTATGTTTTGTTCTTCAAAGTATAGTTTACATAGAGTGAACTCAAAATGCAAATCATCTAAAACCAGTGTTTATAAATCTTGACAAATACACACACCATGTAAATATCATCCCCATCAAGATACTGAACATTGCCAGCACCCTAGAAAATTCCCACATTTTCCTTTCACCCAGTACCACCTCATCATCCCTGCTGTGGACAACCACTGCTCTGCTTTCTGACACCACAAATCAGTTTTCTCCCTTCTAGAATTTCCTGTAAATGGGATCACACGCTATTCAATCTTCTATACTGGCCTCTTCAGCTCACCATGCTTTTGCGATTCGTTCCCGTTGTGTGAGTTGTCGGCTGTTCTTTTATGGCTGAGGAATATCCCATGCGTGCATGTGTGCACCATCTGCTTGTCCCCTTGCCTGCTTGATGGGCATTTGGGTTGTCCCCATTTGAAGCAACTGTGAATACAGTTGCTATGAACATTCACACGCACCTTTGGATGGATGCATGTTTTCATTCTCCTGGGTAAATGCCTAGTAGTAGGGTAGCTGGATCATAGACAAGAAGAACATGGAATTCACAAAACCTGCCCAGTGGTTTTCTGGAGTAATGGCACATTCCACCCTGCCCCCAGGGGCAGCTGCAGGTTCCCACACTCCCTGTGTGGCACCAACAAGCCTCAGAGATGGGGACACTAGGCAACCATCCCACTAAGAAACCTGTTGGTTTGATAAGGGCTAATATGCCCCATCAGGGACTTTTTGTCTTAAAGACCAGAGGAATGGGCAAGAAACTGACAAACCACAAACAGATCAATGTGCTGTCAGATTCCTACTACAGATGAGCCAAGAATGTGGGGCCCCCTTTCCATCAGCTTCCATTCAGAATTCAGTCCATCTTCCAGTCAAGACTAATTAAAGCTCATGGCCATAAACATGCTTCCCTCTGAGAAGGTGTCAGGAATGAAACCAGTGCTCAAGGGCTGAGATCTCAAATGGTCCCCACCCATCCCCATTTCTACCTGGATTATCGCCTATCCTCCTTCTGTCGGCTCCCAGCTCTAGTCCTGATGATGGCAGAGAACTCACCCAGGTGTTGTTTCTATGACACAAGAATGATCATGACACCCCCTTCATTAAGTCCAACAGTGGCCCCCACAATCTTCAGAATGAAGTCCAGACACAGTAGCATGGTCCTCTGTGATCTTATGTGTGTGTTTTTCCAGCTCATTGCCCCCAACAAATTCACACAAGTCCTGTAGTCTAGCCATCCAGCCAAACGCCTGCAACCACTGTCCCATGAGCTGGGCTCTCTCTCCATGGTACACATATGAATGTCCCTCCCTTTGCTCATGCACTCCTCCCCCACCACCATGTCTGCCCAGCTAATTGCTACTCTTTCGGGGTTAAGTATCCTCCAAGACGACTTTATTGACTTTCTCACATTGAATCATTCACCACTCTAGGCTGCACTGTGCATTGTATAATGCATTGGGCATACTTCTGGTTTGGTGCTTTGTACATTGCTATGATCTTTTGGTAGACCTTTCAAACAGCCTTTCCTGAGCAGGGAAATGTCTTATCATTTCTGTTTCTAATAAGCACACAGAATGGACTCAATAATTATTGCCAAATGGGTGGATGGATAGGTGAGTGAGTGATGGATGGGTGGGAAGGCAGATAGATAAGGGCGGTGGAAGGGTAGATGGGTGGGTAAGTGAATGGATGGATGGATGGATGGATGGATGGATGGATGGGTGGATGGATGATAGGAGGGTGGGTGGATGGATGGATACTCTAATCCACCAATGGGTGGAGAAGTGGATAGATGGAGGGGTGGGTGGATAGATACAGGGTGGGTGGATAAAAGGGAATGGGTGGATGGGTGGATATGAGGTGGATGGATAGATAGGGGTAGATGGGTAGATGGATGGGTGGATGGATAAGAGGGTGGGTGGATGGGTAGATAAATGGATGGGATGGTAGATGGAGGGGTAGATATACGAATAGGTGGGTGGATGGAGGAATAGATGGGAGTGATGAAACTGAAGTGAATCTAAGTGCATGTGCCACAGAGGACATGGCAATGTCCTCTTTGCACATCCATCTTGATATAGCCCTCTTGAGTGGGACTCCTCAAATACACAGAGGTCTCAGCCAAGTCATTCTCTGAAATGGTCAGACAGGAACAGAAGGATGATGAGTCTCCTGCTTCATTCCCTTCATGTGTAAACCCATCCCAAACTCCACCATTACACTAGCCTCCTTTAAATACCTCTTATTATTTGGTCCCTTTCCAACAATGCCTTGTCCCCATTTCACCTACCACTGTCCTAACCATGGCTTCTAGAATTCTAGGAAAAGATACATTACGACTGAAGCTATTGGCTGCCAAATATTAGGAAAACATGCTAACAAATGACCCATCTCATACCATTGGAGTCAGCTGATGGACTCACAGAAACAACAAAAACAAGACTAGCAACAGCAGCAGATGTGTATTGAGCACTGGTCACATGCCAGACACCTCACTAAGGGCTTCAATCTCACCCCAGACACCAGATGAGAAGCAGCCTCCCAAATGCACATTTTTATTAGAAACTTTGGCAAAGAGATGACTCAACCTTTGGGTCAATTCAATCTTGTGACTATTGATCCTGTGGGTGTCAGGATCTGACTGTGAGAAAGGTCACCTAAGGCCCTTCTCTCCTTACTCGAAGGTAAATTAAGAGATGTCTCTCAGCTGGGGGCCACTCACCACCCCAGAGGAGAAATCAGATACAACCCACCATGTTGGACAGAGGCGAGTGCAAGGACGTTAACAAGGGACAGGAACTCCTGTCTTCTTATTTGGGCCTATGCCATGGTGTTCATGGTCAATTTATTGTGCCTGATTAGCAAACCCCTCAACAGCCCTGCCTTGGGCTCATGGGGAGCCAAGGCAGAGCGATATGGTAATTAGTGCAGCTTTTCCCAAAAGCCAAATTTATGATTAGGGGATTAAAAGGGAGCAGAGCCCATCTGTGGCCTCCCTTGTGGCAGAGGCAAGAGCTCTGTGACCTTGAAAACAGGACACAGCAGTAGTCCAAAGCCTGAAGCCATGTTCTGGGCTGCTTGGACACCTTGCCCACTGGGGACAGGTACCAACAGTGGCAGAGCTCTCTCTCCAGAGCCAAATGGTATACCAACATGCTGCAGTGTCTCCCTGAGAAACCTGGCTGTGACACCTGGCAGAGACTCCCTCCTTGACCGAACTTCAGTTAGGCTCCTCTGATCACTCTTCTAGACTAGGCCTTGACCTTGGCTTGCCTGTAGCAAGAATCCTGCTAAGTCAGTTTAGTTAGAATCCCTCCACCCTTGACATCTAAGTCTGTGGTCTGCTGTTAGAAGAATCCATGCGGACCAGTTTAGTGAGAAACCACCCTTGATAGCCTCTCTTCACAGTTTTCTGTTCATGGCCCCTCATGCTGCTCTTTGGCTGAAGACCCTACTCACCCCTGTTATATTCAGAGTTGAACCTAATCTCTCTCCCCTGGTACAATCATCTCAAATAAAATCTTCCTTCCCATTTTAACAAAAGTCAGGGTAATTTCTTCCCCACTCCCTACCATTTTCTTCCATTTACTACCCTATCTTTTCACAAACTTCATAGCAAAATCCACAAGCCCTCTCTAGCACTTCTCCCTGGTGTCTCTTGAACACATTGCAACTGTCTTCCCTGTCCTGCTAAGCTGGCTTCTGCCTGAGTCACCACGGACTCCATGTCACCAACTCCAAGGGCCAATATGGTGTTGCACTCATGCCTTTCAACATTACATATTCTCAACTCCTGAAACAACCCAGTATCTGTGTTCTTCCTCTATCCTCCTTAGTTTCCCAAGCATGTCCCTCATTATCCCCCTGAATTCTAAGTGTTTGACTACCCAGAGCTAGTACAGTCTCTTCTTTTCTCTGTTTTTCCTCTTGCCCTTGGAGACCTCAGACAGCCCAATGGCTTTAAATACCATAGAAGTGCTAATGACTCCCAGCATTTATCTCCTGACTTATCCCAGAAGTTTAAGACCTGTACATTTAACTGACAACTCCTTATTTGCATTAGGATGTCTGATAGATCTCAAACTTCTTTGCCTAAAACAAAACCATTCATTTCTACCCCAACCCCAAATACATACAAAGAAAACCAAAGCTGGGACACGAGTGGCTCAGTGGTTGAGCATCTGTCTTTGGCTCAGGTCGTGATCCCGGGGTCCTGGGATCCAGTCTCACATCAGGCTTTCTGAGGGGAGCCTGCTTCTCCCTCTGCCTATGTCTCTGCCTCTCTCTGTGTGTTTCTCATGAATAAATAAACAAAATATTAAAAAAAAAAAAAGAAAAAAGAGGGCAGCCTGGGTGGCTCAGCAGTTTGGCACCGCCTTCGGCTCAGGGTGTGATCCTGGAGACCTGGGATCAAGTCCCACGTCAGGCTCCCTGCATGGAGCCCGTTTCTCCCTCTGCCTGTGTCTGTGCCTCTCTCTGTGTCTGTCTCTCATGAATAAATAAACAAATAACCTTTAAAAAAAAAAACAAAGAAAACCAAAACCACACAAAAACTATGATTTCTCCAACCATTCCCATTTAAACATTCATTTGTTCGGTAAATATCTACTGAGCGCCCATTATGAGCGGGCACTGTTCTAGGTGCTAAAAACATTACACTTAATAAAAGACAATAGTTCCTTCTAGAAAATGGCAGCACCATGTACCCAGTTCCTCAAGCCAAAGGCCTAGAAACAATCATCATTTCTTTCTCTACACCAGTGACTTTTAACTGTGTGATTTCTCCCCCCAGGGGACATTAGGCAAGGTCTGGAGACAATTTGGTTGTCATACTGGAAAGAGCTGCTACTAGCATCTGATATATAGAGGTCAGGGTTGCTGCTAAAACTCTACAGTACACAGGATAGCCCTCGCACCCAACAAAGAAGGACCAGCCCAAAATGTTATAGTGCCAAGTTTGAGATACCTAGTCCATTAACATACATCATTTGCTTTGCTTCTGATCTAGACTCCAATCTCACAACTTCTCTCCGTATCCATAGCCACCAACCTGGTTCAGACTGCCACTCTCTCATCTGGTTATTATACCAGGCCATTTGGACACAGGATCTTCTTTCTTTTTTGCTAGGCCTTAACTCCTACAATCAGGAGTTGTATTTTCCTTTTCTGCATCCCTGACAACTATCAGAGGATTTGACACTTACTCATGTATATTATCATTGTCATTACCATTACCATCACCATTATCCCTATGTCATTATCACCATCATCACTATCATCATCACATCATCATCATCCTCATCACCACCACCATCACCATCACCATCATCATCCTCATTACCTTCACCATTATCACCATCATTCACTGAGTTTTAACTTTATTCAAGGCCCTGTTCTGGGTACTTAGCACACATTGTTTTCTATAATCCACTCACATCTCTCTGATTATTGCCCTCATCTTAGAATGTCTCATTAGCTGAAAGATTAGCTGCTTAAAATCCAGAATCAGGCTGCTCAGCTCTGCCAATTACCCCTTTGTATCATTAAGGTTAAGTTAGTTAACCTCACTATTTCTCAGTTACTTCACCTGCAAAATGGAGTAAACAATAGTGTTCACTTCACAGTTGTTTATAAGGATTCCAAGAGATGGTCCATGGGAAGAAATTAGCATAGTTCTTGGTGAGCAGTGAGTGCCCAAAAGGTGCTAACTAGTCCATCAGGTCACTTGAAAAACTAAGGAACCTTGGGCTTTAAGGAATTAAGTACTTTTCTCTGAGCCATAAGATTAGTGGCCAGCCCATAACTCACACCACCACACAAGGCTGCCTCCTGCTGGAAAAATGATTGAACAAAGGAACAAGTGGGCACCAAAAGTGACTGCCAGCTTCTTTGTTCTAAAGGATTCCAGAGTGGCAGGTAACATCCCTTCTTGATTACTATAAATGTTCTAGAAACACCAAAAGCCCTGAATTAGGCTCTATTGTTTTTACAACTTTGACTTTTTAGAAATCTCTCTGCTCTCCTCTCTGACCTGCTGTCATCATTTTAGAGGAAAAATGAGGCAGGAGTCCTCCTCTGTCCCCTGTCCTCCCACATGCCATCCTAATCATCCCTTCCCATTAACCTGCTATCATTCACACACCTGCTCTTAAACTCCAGGTCTCTGAGCCCAGCCTTCTAAGTGTAGAGACTGAAAGGCCATGGTATATCCATGACATTTGCTCCACCATAAATTAGCTTGTCTCCAAGTCTGGAGAAATTACTCTGAAAGTTGCCTAAAGCTCATTTCTGATTACAGGGATGGAAGCAGATATTGTTAGGGGCCTTCAGTAGCTAAGAAAGAGAAAGAGGATTGTCTCCAACAATGGGGTGTGTCTCAGCCCCCAAAGGAAGGTCTCAGCTATCTGTACTTGACCTAGGGTGGGGAAGCACAGCCCACTAGGGGCTGACCTCTCAGGCATGCTCAGAAAGCCTTTCCACAGGGGCCCGGAGAGCTGCATACAGGACAGAACAGATGTGGCTCCTTTTTGCCTCCCCACCCCCACAAACACACCATACTGTCCACGCACAACGTTCCATCTGCAAGAAGTTCTCTTCCTTCTCTTCCAATCCTTACATACCCAGCAACACTGAGCTGGGGGGGAGAGGGGTCACTTCCTCTAGGAAGACTTCCCTGAACTCCCTCCATGTATATCTTTTTATCTACTCCCATTCTTTCACGGGGCTTGCCCTGTGTTCCAAGAGGCACATCTGTTTCCACCTGATAACATCTCTTTGCTCCTTTGAAACAGCCCTGAATAACCCCTAGAAGGACAGGTATACATTCTTTGACACCTTGGTCCTCTCCTGATGACACATAGCCCTCCCCAGATCCCCTGACAGGTCCCTGAGGGAGACAGCCAATCTCAGCTGACCTCAGCTTGAAGGAAGATTTTGACACCAGAAAGTCTGGTCTGGGCTGCATAGGCAGACAGGACCAATCCTTCTAGCTTCCCCTGTCCTGTCTGTCAAATCCCTTGGCCCCATCCCACCGTCAGGGACCTCCGCCAGAAACCAGGAACTGCCCTTGTCACTCCGCTGCTCATCACCCCATGTCCATCCTTACCACTTGCCGAGTTAGCTTCATAAATAATCCTCTCATTCCCTGTATCCATCTTCTCCCAGCTCAGACTTGCATCACCTCCCACCTGGATTTTAGCCCAGAGGGTCTCTAGCTTCATCTTCTTAAATTACATCTCAACACGGCAGAACCAGAGCCATTGGAGCCTGGAGATACCACTCCCTGAGCAGGAGCCTTTCCTGCAGTGCACTGCCACAGACCAGAGTGTTCCCTGGCCTGGTGTGAAAGTCTTCTGATCTTCTCTGGTGCCATGTGGCCAAGAACTGCCACTCAGCTTCGAACTGGAATGAGCCACAGAAACCCTGCTCTGGAGATGTTTGCAAAGTCAAATCTCCCCCGCAGAGCTCTTCAGACGCCTGCCCATGGAGACACGAGACCATTCACACCTCCCCTCCAGCACCCACACAGTTCTCCTTACGGCCCTTTCTCCTTAGATAGAGGATTATTCCAGAACTTGGACTGCAGCAACCACAGCCTGAGCAGCTCTCCCTGTCCTGTGCAAATCAGTATCAACTTGAAAAGAAACATGAGGCCTCGGCTATGCTTCAAGCACCGGAGCTTGGTTCACAGCGTCCGCCTCTCCCTGGGCCATCTGTTAACAGGCCTCAGTGGCAAGCGGCATCCCCAGTCTCGGGGAAAGCTGCCTCGCTCATGGAGGGATTTGTGATGTCTTGGCAGACCTGTCGCCTTACAAAATACCATATGCCGGAAGGAAAGAAAGATGTGCTTTCTGTCTGTAGGCATTCGAGGTGATGCCTCATGGGCACAGAAAAGAGAGGTAATTTAACCAGAATGTCCCAGGCAGGTCTGCAACTCTGGCCAGCAGCACAGATGCTCTGCAGGTAACCACAGGAGGCCCCCAGAATGGGGGACAGGGCATCCAGGGTTATCGAGCACCACTTCTGTGCCAATGGCAGCTTTGGATGGATAGTGTCACATCCTTCACCTGTATCATGAGATTCACTTTGGAACAGAAGTCCTCCTGTAGACCACTGACAGCGAGAAAGGCTGGTGTTACACAGCATCCCTCCTCTGGGTTTCCCAGGCTGGCTGCAGGGCAGAGCTTCTAATTCCTGGGGTGGTGCCTGACAAGGCACCATACACCAGGGGTTTAACCAACAGACATTCATTTCTGACCATCTGGAAGCTGGAAGTCCCACAGCAAGCTCCCAGCCGGTGTGGTTTCTAGTGAGAGCGCTCTTCCTGGCTCGAGAATGACCACCTTCTCTCTGTGTCCTAACATGGTAGGAAGAAAGAGCCCTCTGTCATTAGGACACGAGCCAATAGGATCAGGGCCCACATTTCTGACCTAATTTTACCTTCCCATAGACCCTATCTCCTAAAATAGTCATGTTGGGAGTTGAGGCTTCAACATATGAGTTTGGCAGACACAACTTAGTCCTTACATAGCGAGGAGCAGCACCCCATCAGGATGGTGTCTCTGAATTAAAACAGCTCAGCAAATGGAGCTAAGAGTAGAACCTGAGGGGTGCAGGACAGGCTGGGGCCCCAGTCCCAAGACAGGAGTCAGAGGCTCAGAGCAGGGTCTACTTCCTAGAAGGAGAGTGAGAAAGCAGGCAGGAACTGGGGGACCCCCATTTAGGGATGGAGAAAGCAAGCTCTGAGAGATAGAGGCCCAGCCTCATCCTGGAGTGTCCTGTCATGAGGCTTCCTGAAGAGACCCCATGGAGGGCCTTTGCAGAGCAGAGTGGGGCCCAGTAGAGCCCCTGTGGGGGATGCCTCACACTGATGCCAGCATCCGATGAGGAAATCCTATTGAAATTTCCATGGGAAATGAAGTTAGGGAAATATAATTACTTAGAATTGACGCTATGCTCTGACAAAGGCAAGTCTGAAGAGACCTGCCTAAGCTGCGGGATTAATCCAATTAAGTGAAATGATCAAATGAACCCAAACTAGGACCTGAGAGAAAGGAAGCCTAGCTTCTGCCTGCAGATCAAAGTGCTCCAGGTGGGGCCCAGCTGCCAGCCTGCCCCAACCTGCCAGTGGCCTGGTGCCAACCAAACTGGCCCACACAGTCACTCAAGGACAGGGCCACGGCCCTGGCAGCTTCGTCCCAGGTCTTGGAAGTTGTGTCCAGCCCTGGCAATCTCATGGTAGTGAGAGGATTGGGCTTCCGTGTGCTTGGCTTTCAGAGTGTGTCCAAGAACAGATGTGGAGAATCCCACTAGTGTATCATCTTCTCAACATTTACCAAGCATTTCTTATGCTAGAAACTGGGGTAAAGGAGGAATAAGACATAAGCCCCTCTGTCCATCTATCCTACTGTGTCCCCAGTGCCTGGACCTGATCTTCACCCATGGCAGACATTCCACTAACATTGTTGAGTGAAAGAGAGTCTTGAGGCAGGAGCACGGGGAGAGGGAACATGGGTCTTCTGGGTGGAAGGGTGAGCTGCAAATAAAAAAGCCAGAGATAGGAGAAAGGCTGGTATGCTTCCCAGAAGGTCAGGGGCTTGACAGAGGAAAGCATGGGTGGCCAGGGCTGGAGGAGCCACCCTGGGGAGCATACAATCTCCCCAGACACCCACTGGGATCACCCTGGGCCACAAGGAAGCTCAGGTTCTAGCTCAGACGTCTGGAGGGGCCTAAGAAACTGCATTTCTCCAAGCCCTGGGGGAGCTGATGCTCCTTGTCCTGAAGACCATAGTCAAAGAGCTTGCAGATGGTGGTGGTGAGGAGTTTGGGTTTGTTGTAAGAGCCGCAAGAGGAGGAAAGGCAGGTGCTCCAGGTGGAGAAGGCAGGAGAGCTTTGCAGTTGCATGGGAGGTCACCCGGAAGGATTTGGTGATGTGGGAAATGGTGGAAGCCCTAGGCCACACGTGCGGGGGCCAAGGGAGCAGGCAGGGCCAGGGGAGATCCCTTGCAGTGGGTCTCCGCTGGGCTGGCTCGGCAGGACGGCTCGGGAGAATCCTTGTTGGGTCTGCAGGCGGAGAGAAGTCTGCTAGCCCGCCCAGCCTTCCAGCCTTGTCTCAACGCGTCCCTTAGAGCCAGGACCTCGGGCTAGACCCCCCAGCTCTGCCTTCGTCGTCCTCTGCCCTGTGTGACAAGATGTCCAGGCAGGTTTCCTGCTGACCCTGAGAATGAGAAGTTTTGTACTCCCCTCTTAGCCTTCCTGCTTCAGTTCACCTCTGGACAGACACATCTTCTCCAGAGAGGGAGAAGCCTCAAGGATTATTCAAGCAACCGCTTCCCTCTCCGTGCTTAATCTACGCAAACTGCATTGTTTTCTTTGCAGAGCTCCCATTAGAACAAGGGCCTGGTCTCATTACCAAATACACAATACTATTTTAATGATAATTACAGGCTTTCTGGGACCCAGCAAAGCTCACACTCCAGCAGAGGTGGGTGCTGTTTAAATGCTTGGGGAAGGGGGAGGGGAAGCAGCTGCCCCCACCCCTCCTTCCTACCCCCTACCTCCCTCCAACCCTTCAACTTCCCTCCTACCCCCTCAGCCCTCCTCCTACCCCTCTACCTCCTTCCTACCCCTCACCCCTCAACCCCCCCCAACCCCCTCTAACCCCCATCCCCTCTCCAACCCCCTCACTCTTCAACCCCCCACCCCCATTCCTCCCCACCCACCTGGGGTAAATTGTACCAACATCCACGTAATATGAACTGTTATTTGCTACCGTGAGATCTGATCTACCTGAGTGATTCTATTTAAAGCCAGGCCCAAGCCCAACACATTCTGCAGGTCCCGCCCTGCCTGCGTCTTCTGACAATGGGGCGGCGCACGTGCCCTCAACAGTGGTCTACACAGATGGCGGGAAGACCCCAACAGCTCCGTCACAGCAGCCCCGTGTTGGGGCCAAGCTGTGTAACCCTGAGCTGAGCACTGAGCCTCTCTGAGCCCGCTCAGGCCCATTTCCAGGTGAAGTAGTAAAGACGCTCTGGACCACACTCACAGAACCTGCAAACGTCCAAGTGGATAAAGGACAGGAAGCACACCCGGGGAAGTAACAGGCTCTCCCTCCCAGAGCGGTTGTGCAGATCTGTGTTAGCCCAGGGGTCTTCTGTGGCTGCCGTGACACAGAGCCACAGACGGGGGCTCAGACATGTGGTCTCCCTCAGGTCTGGAGGCTGGCATTCCGAAATCAAGGCATCATGACCATGTTCCCTCCGAGACTCGGGGTGGGACCTTCCTGCCTCCTGTGGCTTCTGGTGGTGCCAGCAAGCCTTGGCTCCAAGCTGCCCCGCCCCGGTCTCTGCCTGTCTTCTCACAGCCCGTCTCACGGCTGGATGAGGGCCACACTAAACCAGGCCAGCCTCATCTTAGCTAATTATGCCTGCAAAGGGCAAATTTCCAAATAGGGTCATATTCCGAGGCTTGAGTGGACATGAATCTTTTCAGGGTACGCTATTCCTTGGACTACAGTCATTTTTCTGTAAAATAGCATTTTGAAACGTGCCTGGTACTTGGTGCGAGCTCTGCAGGCATGGACCATCATTATTTTTAAAGTAGTTACATAATGCAAGTTGATTTTGTCATTTTTTTTTATTATACAAAATGCTAAATATTCCCTTACTGGAATGGCACTGCAGTCTAGGGGAGCCGATCGGTCTCTCCGTGCCACGACAGGACACAAACCGTGAGCTCAGACCTCGGAATGGCTGCGTTGTCCCAGGAGATGCTGGCCAGTGGCTCCAAGTCCTGCTTGAGAGGGGGCCTGGGAGTTCTGGTTCTCGTCACCATGATGCTGTGGTAAGAGCATCATTCCTGGAGACCCTGTATCGTGATTTAAATTCACTAAAGAGGGACACCTGGGTGGCTCAGGGGTTGAGCATCTGCCTTTGACTCAAGGCGTGATCCTGGGGTCCTGGGATCAAGTCCCACATCAGGCTCCCTGCATGGAGCCTGCTTGTCCCTCCGCCTGTGTCTCTGCCTCTCTCTGTGTGTGTCTATCACGAATAAATAAATAAAATCTTTAAAAATAAATAAATAAAATAGATTCACTAAAGAGAAGACAAAGCAAAGGGGCTTTCCCTCATGCCCGCCTGCTTCTCCATTGATCCCCCCCGCCCAGCCTGAGCTCCCCCCTTGTTTTCACAGATTAAAGAGATCGTGGCTGCCATGTGCATGCTTAGGGATTTCACGTAGATTAGATTCATTGTTATTACCATTATTTCCATACCTCGGCGATCGCGGACACACACACCCCAGGCTCCTCACTGCCTCTCATGTGGTGATGCAATATGATTTACCCATAAAAGCAGTAACCAGAGCCCCACCTAATTACGCCTAATTACACTTGGCAGACGCTGAAGAAAATGCCACCGTGGCTGCTTGTGTAGTTTGAAAGCCCAAAATAACCCAGGCATGTGATCTGAGTGGCGGGTGCTTGAGCATGCAGTGCTATAACGGGATTTTACCCTATAATTTTGAGAGCCACCAAGTTTTCCAAATGAGTAAAATTCTGAGGAGTGGAATAGGACGCCTCCGTCACTGTGGAGCCCAAGGAGGAAAATGGTTTACGGGGCACTTCTAACAAACGACGTAGGATGCCTCGCTCCCCGGCAGCAATAATACTGTAAGTGCACGTATGAATATCAGCAACTCATCTTGGCGAGATTATTGGGGAGTATTTTACCACTGGTGCCCGGTGTCAGAAAGCACCTGATTAAAGCTGAAAGCCACATAAATGGTGGCCATTTGGGTCTTGCTGAAACGGAGGAGAGATTTTATTTTTTTCCCCCACCTCTCTTCAGCAAAATCTAAATGGAGTGCTGTGTGTAAATTGATGCCCAATGAACACTTAAACAGTTAAGTCCTGTTTTAAAACACAACGAGCTCTCAAGAAAATACAACCCCACCTGGTCTCAGAGCTGACCCTCCTTCAAAAGTGCAAGATGCCCCCATTCTTTGTTCCAAGGCAAGAGGTGCACCTGAGCAGCGTGGGTACCCACCCTGCATTGCGAGGCTGACAGGACACACAGGTGGACCCCCCTTGGGCACCACTGTCGTGGGAGTTCAGTAGAGAGTCAGGTGAACCAGAGATAACAGGTGGGAGATGCTGTAGGCACTGTGCTGCAGGATGCAGAGGTTCTGATTTTTCCATCGCTGCAGCCGCCGCTACCCTAGTTCTAACCAGACCATTACAGCAGCCCAGAGGCAGGTGCTCCGACCTCTTGTGTCACCCCCAAAATGGCTCTGATCTTCCCCACTCTCCTGCTCAGTAACCTCCCAGGGCTCCCTGGAGCCTCTGCCTGGGCCCCAGCATCAGCGATCCCCACTTCCCCGGACACCGCTACCAAACACACGTGCTTCCGCGTCTTTTGTCAGCATTTCCCACCAGCTGACATGCCCTCCATCCCCTTCCTTCTGTGCTCATTCACTCGGTCAGCTACTATTTCTTGAGTAGCAACTGTGCCCCCAGGCACTGTCTTAGGTGCATGGCATAGAGCAGCAAATGAATGAACAAATCTTCCTCCTGGATTTCTTGAGAACTGAGGCACTGGCTCTCTGTCAAGTCCTGGCCAAGGCTGGGTGTTCCCAGAGCCTTCTCTGCTGTCACATGTGCCATCTGTCTGCCACAGCCACACATGTCTCCTATGCTGGACCCTGAGCTCCAGCGGGAGGGGACTGGGTCCTTTGCGTCCATGTCTCCCCCATGGCTTACACGAGACCCCGAAACCTAGTGGGAGGTTGACCAGCATGTTTTGAATGAACAACTGGTCCACTAATGACCTGTCCTCACCAAGTGCAAGTGAGCCCCAGGTAAGTGGAACACACAACAAGGAAATGTTTATAGACCAGGTGAGAGTCAGCGGGGGTACTGGGACCCACAGTCAGGGCTGAGGAGAGCGAGGGCAGAGGTCAGGGCAGAGGCCAGTGCAGAGCCTAGTCCGGCAGGCCAGTGCTGGAGCAGGCTCTGGCCCTCCAGGGTGGCAGCTTCACATTCTTGTCCTCCTCTTCAGACGGCTGGGGCTCTAGCCTCACAAAACACGGGGTTTCTTCTCACTTCCATTCCTCTCTCTCCTCTCTCTCTCCCTGTCTCCCATCCTTCTCAAGAGCTGGGTCATCAGGAGGAGGACCCAGAGAACGGGCCGGACACACCTGGAATGCCCTGAGCCCCCCACGCAAGAGGTCGTCCTGTCCTAGGAGCAGAAGCCACTGTGCACAGGAGCCGTCATGGGAAAGCGTCTGTGGGGAGGGGGCAGCAGGGTGGCCTCCCTGGGCAGACAGGGGCAGCAGGGATTTCAGGGGAAACTAAGGGCTCCGTGGTGGCTGCAGCCGGGTTCTCCATCCTGCCCACTGGCTTCACATCTTAAACTCCTCCTAGACGGACCGGGCTCACCTCCGTGTGACCCCGTCACACCCGGAGACCCACACCCCTGAACTGCCCCCGGATGCTGACTTCCCATCGCGAGTGGAAACCCCCCAGGGGCAGAGGCGTAGCTGCACACCTTCCCCTTTTCCTCCTCTGACACTAACCCGTGCCGAGCCCCATCCATGTAAGACCTGGTGAGAGTCTCGCCCGTCTTAGAGACCAGGTGCACGACGGAGGAGCCGTTTCCATGGACGTGCGGGAGGTATGACGTGGGCCTGGAGCAGCCGGCTGTGCGTGTGTGCGGGGATCCCCCAGGCTGTCAGGGAGCAAGTGAGGGGAGCTGAGCGGGAGCCCTCGGGGTTCAGGAGGGGCGGAGCTGGGCCGCCCAGGGGAAGCTGAGGGAAGGGAATCCAGGCCTCCTGTCCAAAGAGGCGCCATACTTCAAGGAACAGGCCGCGCTAGCGGGCCTCAGGGGGCCGAGACGCCGAAGCCCCCTGTTCCCAGGCCCGCTTAATCCTCCTGTAATGTCTGAGTCAGATAACTGCCTTTGCTACATTTCAGGTGTATCCCACATGCTCCTTTGGGCTCTGAAACAAGGTAAATTACATTTAATTTGGGTCAAGAGCATATATTAACTCACATGGAAAAGCCTGAGCTACAACCCAAGAGGCCTGGACACTCAGAGGAGAGAAAGAACCAGCCGTCATTGGGGAGAAAATGCTCCCAAGATAGTCCAGTACCCCACGGTGGCTGCCAGACCCACGCCCTCCAGAGAGGCAAGCAGTGAGGGCCCCTCTGCACCCCACGGGGCGGGGGCTGAGGGGTCCTCCCAGGTCTCAGAAGTGAGAGTTTCTGCTGCGTAAGAGAAGGTCCCCAGACCTTTGTCCATACCTTAGTACGTACCTGGGGAGCACCTGCCCATGTCTGGCTATAGCTTCACCCCTGGGGAGCCCCTGCCCACAGCAGGCTCCTGTTTCATCCCTGGGGAGCACCTGCCCACACCAGGATCCACATCCTCTCATTTCAGCCTGTGGCCATGTGATTGCTTTCTCCGTCAACTCCTAAAAGTCCAGTCCTCGCCCTGGTCCCTCTCTGGCCTGCCGTGAGGAGGGATGTGACCCTTAATGGTCTGTGCACAGACGCTTACTCTGTGCATTGCCTGTGGGCACATTCTCTCCGAACACAGATTCCTGTCCTCATGAAACCCCGGACACTACTCTCTACTGAGCAAGCTGCTTCACAGAGTGATTCCGCTCAGGACGTTTTAGGAGGATTCCACACCTTCTGGTCAGATTTTATTTCTAAATCTAACACAGCACAGCATGTACATGCCCCTTGCCAAGACCTTCAAATGGCAATGATATTGAAGAAACTAGCGTTCTTCATCTGTCTGAACTGGCAGGGGCCACACCGCGCATACTAATCTGACTCTGCGTCTCAGAACTGCTTCCCTGCCTCCTTCCCACCGCCCAGTCTCCCGGCTTGTGGCTGCGGCCCGGGACACATGGCAGTGGGGGCAGGTTGAAGATGCTGTGCATGGTTAAGACCAAGGACTGTTCAAACCCCAGTCCTGCCACTTCCTGGCTTTGGAACCGAGGGCAACACTGCCATTTGCTGAACCCGGGTCCCTCCATCCGGAAGATGCTGGTGGATTGAGAGTGTCCCAGCAGCCTTCCACATGCTGTCATCGTGGTGCACAGTCACAGAGCGTCCGCAGCACTCTTAATGTTGTTATCAAATGATGTGATGTGGAGGTGATGAGTGCAAGCCCTGGGGTTGCAAATCACAGGAGGAATCAAAGTCCCAGCATGTCCACTCGCTAAATGTGTGCCCTCAGGCTGGACACACAATGGCATGGACCTCGTAGATTCACTCTGAGGATTACGTGATATAACGAATATATAATGCTTCACTAAGTGCTGGCTTATAACACAGTCTTGATAAATACCAACTATTAGGAATAATAGCCAACATTTATAGAGTACATTATGCATCGGACACTGCGCTGAGTGTGATACATCTGCTAACTTCTTGAATCCTGTTCCTTCCCCCGGAGGTAGGCATCTGATTTCAAAGGGAGTAAACTGAGTACAGAGATGAGACATCATTTCCCAGAGTCACACAGCTCAGGGTCTGGCTCCCAGGTCTGCCTGATGGGCAGGGGGTGCCAGCTGCCTTCCACAGCTGTGTCACTTCCCCAAAAGTAGTGGACTTTGAGTGCCTCCTCCACCTGCCTCCCTGGGAGCTCTGCCCACGGAGATGTCCAGGCGTGAGCCCTCACCTGGTACATAGGTTTCAATCCCGACTCACCAGTACGTGGCAGGAGGCGGAGGGGCTTCCACCAATGCCCGGAGCAAACCCAAACAAAATGACAGATGCCACTACGTTACAGCAGATGCAAGAACAAACGTTCATATAATCCACATGCGAGGAAGGTTGTGTGGGGCACTTTCTCTATGGGTCTGATGACTCCAGCCCAGCATGAAGTCTACGGCACACCCATGAAGTGCTCATGAGTCTGCAAAGTCATTGCCTCATTGGCTTTCCTCTCGGTCTTGCTCCAAACACCAAGGTATTTCAGGGAAAACAGGATGGCCCAGCTGGCCTGTAGAGTGCCCCCGGCCCAGTGACACCATTACAAGCCCGCACAGCCCTGCTGGACATTCAGTGGCAAACCTTGGTTGCATAATGTCCTCTCCACAAAGCGAATAAATGAATGGAAGCAGAGCCCACTCCTCCCTCTGTGCCAGCTTCAAACTGACGTCTGTGCTAATTGCAGAGCTGGCTGCGCTCGCTGTCAACTGTGTGCAGCCAGTGGTAAGAAATGGAAGTCCCAGCACTGGGGGAGAAGTCTGTACAGGCACACGTAGGCATGTGTACACACGTGTGTACACATATGCACACCACAGGTCCACATACACACACAGCGTGTGTACCTGCGTGCACACACACATCCCACAGGTGCACTTCACAGATGTGCATACACAGCCATGTCTACATGCACACACACATATGCACACACATACATGCCCCAGTGCACACCACAGGTACACACACCTCCCCATAGGTGCACACCACAGATGCGCACACACAGCCACACAGCCATGCCTACATGCACACACGCACATGAATGCACACATACACACCACAGGTGCACACCACAGGTACACACACACAGTCATGTCTACATGCACACACACATACACCCACCACAGTGCACACACATAGCCATGTGTACATGCACACA
The DNA here is from genome assembly GCF_003254725.2 of Canis lupus dingo. Classification (NCBI taxonomy): domain Eukaryota; kingdom Metazoa; phylum Chordata; class Mammalia; order Carnivora; family Canidae; genus Canis; species Canis lupus. The sequence continues at coordinate 58,804,216 of NC_064247.1, read as the reverse complement.
CACACACACACACACACAGGCAGAAGTTAGGAAAGATCTGGAACAGATTCTCCCTCTCAGCCATCGAAAGAACCAACTCTGCCAACATCTCTATCTCCTACTCCAGAACTGAGATGGCAAATCCCTGTTGTTCTAAGGCGCCCAGCTGGGGTCCTTTGTCACAGCCACCCCAGACACCAATGCACTGCCCTGGGAAGCCACGTGCTGGAAATGGCAGCAGCTCCTCCAGCCTAGGTCCCTGCATGACTGTGCTCCCTTGAACAGGGACTTATATTAGTAAGAAACAAATTCCGATCGGGTTAAGCCCCCTGAGGATTCTGAGGTTATGGGGCAGCAGCGAGCTAGCACCAGCTCACACCCTAGGAAGTGGGGGGGACAGGTAGGACACTCAGCCTGGTTGGGGCCTGAAACCAGAAGGAATGACACTGGCAGCTGAGGAGATGCAGGGTTGGTCTGTATGATGCCCAGTGCCAGATCTCGGGGTGCCCATCTTTGTGTGTGGAAGTGAGGCCCCCAGAAATGGGGAGGCAGCAGGGGCAGAGGCAAAGCTGGGCTTGGGCCTCCACCTCCCTGGGTACCTCCCTGACCCCAGCTGCGCTCATGTCCTGAGGACACACCTGCTTTGCAGACCTTCCCTTCCAAGCTCTGGGCTGGATTTGGTGGATGGAATGTTCCAGCCAGTGGAGCATAGGCATTCGTGCCACCATTGCACACAGAAGCCCACGGACACCCTGGAGCCTTGGATCTGTCTCTGAGCTTCAGTTTCCTCCTCCATAAACGAGCAGCAGAAGGTGGCCGTGACAGAGCAGACTCTGTGCCCCACACCTCCCCACCCACCCAGCCCTGCAGACACGATCCTTCTCCCTCCGCTTCTCCTGGGGACTCTGAGCACGGGGAGCATCCATGCTCGGGATAAAGAGGCCCCTCCACTCAGCCTCACCGGTGACCAGTCCTCATCCAGCAATCCTGCTGCAAGGGGACTTGGATCCAGTGTGTAGTGTTCCACACCCCAGACCCTGCACCGTCGGGTGGCGCCCACCTCAAGATGGGTCTGCACTGCCTCATAGATGTGCTTGCTGGAGAAGACAGCTCTCACGTGTGTCCACCCAGCACCAGCAGCCCAGTTTTCTCACCCAGGCTTCCTCTGGATCCTGGCCCACCCCTACTCTCTTTAGGTCAGAGAAGTGACTCCTGGCCCCACTCAGCCCCAGCTCAGCCTTCTCCACCCGACCCAGCCCTGGCTAATGTGCATATTGTTTCAGTGACCCATGTGCTCCACATGCTGCTAGAACTGTGGCCGGCAGGACTGCTAAGATGCAGGACGTGGGCAAGCCTGAAACTGGCCAGCTGCCAGGAGAGGTGGTCAGCAGAGGAAGCCATCGAGAGGGGATCCTGGCCCAAGGACATCTTGGTTGGATCCCAAATCCAACCAGGCACACTGGACGTCTAGATGCCTGCACAGATGACTCGACGCATCCCCTTTCTGGCTCAGCATTCAGCCAGGTGAGCGTGCACAGCAGCCCAGAGCACCTGGCCCACCTCTTGGGATTCATGAGAATGATCCCCCTTGGGACGGGCAGCCGGGGTGACCTGCATGCCTGGCATCCCCACCTGTGTTCACAGTAAGTGCTGTTTCACTGTCTTCTGGGCTGAAGGTTGACACAGCCAAGCCTCCAGGGACGATTTGCCTTCCGCTGTGGCCTCAGCTGCTCCTGCACGTCCTGGGAGAAGCTGCTCAATTGTGTCACTTGTGTCTTGACTTCCAGGCTCCTGCTGCCATGTTCAGGCCCCACCCACCGCTTCTCCAGCTACCCGGGGTGGGTGTGTGGGCTCATTGTGACTCCCAGCCCTGCCAGCTGACAGAAACCTCGATTTTCCAATCCAGCTAAGGGAAACCAGCTTCACTGCGCCCTATGATATTTGCCGCAAAAATGTTTTAGAAAAAGAAGCAGTGGAGCGCCCCCTCAGACCTCAGACTGAGCAGAGAGCTGGCTGCTGTGAGGTGCAGGTCAGAGGGAGCGGTCCAGAGGCCCCCCCCCCCCCCAGTGCAGCAGGCCTTCCAGGTGGGTCTTACCTGACTCCCTGCAGAACATGGAACCCATCCCAGAAGAGCAGGTGCTGCCTGTGACCTAGCCCCCTCAAATCTCAGCAATTCTGAGTCATCCTGGGTGCCCCCCTTCCCTCACATCCAAGGCCTAACCACACAGCCACCCAGGACTTCTGGAACCTCCACCTCCCACGACCACACCACCATACTGAGCTGAGCTGCCATCAGCCCCTGGACCATGGCGGCCTCATGAATGACCTCCCACTTCCCTTCTGGCCCCAGGGTCCCAGGATGAACAGTGCCCTCCCCAAATTCATGTCCACCTGAGACCTCACATTGTGACCTTATATGGAAACAAGATCATTCCAGATGTAATAAGTTAAGGTGAGGAGAGGCCATAGTGGACTAGAGTGGGCCCTAAACCCAATGACTGTTGTCCTCGGGCCACGTGAAGACACAGGGAGACAACCATGTGACCACAAAGCAGAGGCTGGAGCCCTATGTCTGCCAGCCATGGGGCACCAGGAACCACCAGAAGCTGGAAGAGAAAGGAAGGATCCTCCCAAGAGCCTCCTGAGGGAGGGTGGCCCTGCAGACACCTTGATCTTGGACTTCTGGTCCCCAGACCATGAGAGAGTACAATTCTCTTGCTTCAAGCCACCCAGTTTGTGTTAATTTGTCATGGCAGCCCTGAGAAATGAATACAGTCTACAACCTGAGCACCACTTGGCAGGGGGAGCAAACTTTCAATCTCCCCATTTTGAGCTCTGCTCAAAAACTTTCAGTGGCTTCCCATTTCACTGAGTACAGAAGTATAAACTCTTAACCCTGGTTCCAGGTGCCTGAGTGGCCTCCCTGCCACCTGCCCCCTCCTCTCCCGCTGCCCTACCGGCCCATGTGGCCACCAAAGCAGGAGCAGTCTGTGCCTGCAAGGACATCCCCTCTCGCATGTTCTGTTAGGAAAAGTCTCAAAACAGGAAGAAAAACAAATCAGTCTAACAGACACTACTGCACCTGCCCCCTGTGTGTAAGCCATGTCCACGTTTTACTATATGTATTTTGGGTCTTTTCAAAAATTATTTGTTGCCAATGGAGTCGGAGGTCCCCAAGGTCCCTGTGCCCCAACCCTCCATCCCACCAGAAGTTTTGGCTTCTGTCCATTTGTATTTTCTCTGTCCTTCCCTTTCTTTTTCTTAACTCCTCTCCTCTTTCTGCATCTTTTTCTCTCTCAATATATATAAATAAATATATCTAAATATAAATACATACACATACATATATACACATATATATGTTTATATGATATTATTAGGAATACTTTACATGTCTATATAAATAACATAATATCATACAAGTCTTTTTTGCAACTTGCCTATTTTTTAATAGTATGACTTTGAGATCTATCCATGTTGATAAATATTGATGTAATTTATGCATTTTTATGGTGGCATGATACCCTATGGCAGGAAGTGCCATCATGTATTTATCCACACTCCTTATTCACAGATGTGCAGGTCTAGTCCACTTCACAGGAGCAAAGACAGATACAACAATACCCAAAACATATTTTGAGTATTTTCTTACATGTCTCCGTGCATGTGTGTGAAAGTTCCCTCAGCGGTATCCCTAGCAGGGATGTCATGGGCTGTAGATTATGAGTATTTTCAGTGTTACTTTATATTATCAAATCACTGTCCTAAGGGTTGTAACAATTTATACTCCCAAGGGCAGCAAATCCTCTCGCGCGTTCGTGTACTTAATTCATTCATTCAACAGATATTTATTGAACACCTATCAAGTGTGGACACAACTCTGGGCAGGGGACATAGGTCTGAATGAATGAATCATCTGTGCTGCAGAGCAGCCCTCCCAGAGCACAGGCTCCAGGGCCAGACTGTGTAGATGCACAGCTCACTGCTTGGGGGACCTTGCATGGGTCATGGAATGTTTTTGAACGTTGGTTTCCTCATCTGTAAGTGCTGATAAAATTGAAAATACATGCACAGATATAGACACACACATAGACACAAATATGCACCAGAGACACAGGTAGAGAAAGATACAGATGACGTGGACAGATAGAGACTTGGGTGTAGGTGCAGATACAAAAACACAAATACCACATGCAGATATAAATGCACGCATGGGTACAGACATGCACAACCACAAACGTCTCCTCCATGCCTCAATCTCCTACCTTACAGCAACTACCCCAAGGTTCGACATGAGTGTTACATGAGATAATACAAAGTTACTTAGCTCAGTGCTTGGCACAAAGTAATGCCCACACTGCTAACTATGATTATTTCCCTGGGGCTAATGTACTGCCACCAAAGACCACCAGGAAGGCACACAACGCACTTGTTGTCTCATTGCAATGAGGAAGCTCGTACACTTGGGGAGCCAGAGTGTCTCAGGGAGAGAGTGTTAGGAAGCACTTATTCTAGTTTGGGCTTGTATCAGGTGATTTGGGAGAGGGATTTGGGGCTTTGCTTTGGATCAGATGCTGTTCTGTGTGAACAGCAAGTGTGGGAAATTCCATGATTGAATATCTAATGACAGAGAGAAGTAGAAGTCGTCATGGGTAAGCAGTCGTGGCCACTCACGCTGCTCAAGATAGGGGTGATGGATCATTCTGTGGTTTGGACATCTTGGTTGTGTGCAGACATGGCTCTAAGGTGGCCCTGTGTGGCTTGATGTGCCACAAAATGTCTTGATAGGAAATAGATCGTGCCATCTGTCCCTCCTCCAAAGCCAGAGGATCTCATAGAAGAGCAAGAGAGCAGGACCTCCACAGAGCCTTTCCTCAGCCAGGTCCACCTGGTGGGGGCATGTGGGACAGAGTGCTATGTTCATCTGGCCAATGCAGGCACAATGCGGACAGAATGAGTGGCAAGGAGGCCCACAGTCTACAGGTCATAGATCAATCTTAGCTCAGCAAGTGCACTGGGTTGAACAGTAACCCACCCCACCCCCCCGAAGTCACATCTACTCAGAACCTACAAATGTAGGTTATTTGGAAATGGGGTCTTTGCAGATGCAGTTAAGATGTGGTCATACTAGATAGGATGGGCCTTAGGCCCAATGAGTGGCATCCATATAAGCAGGGGACCACGTGGAGGGACAGAGAAGGTGGCCATGTGACAATAGAGGCAGAGGTCCTGGTGATAGGTCTGCAACCTACAGAATACTAAAGACCCCAAGTAGCGCTCGAGCTGGGAGAGGCCTGAAACAGATTTCCCCTCGGAGCCCTCATAGGGAACTAACACTACCATGCCTCATTTGGGACTTCTGGTCTCCAGAACCATGAGAAGATCGGTTTCTACTTTGAAGCTTCCCAGTTAGTGGTGATTGGGTATGGCAACCCCAATATGTCAGCACAGTGACCTTGAGTTGCCATTTTGCCACCTGCACACCTGGCCCTGATCTCTCAGAGGGAAAGCCATCCTCAGGTGTGGCCACAGCCCAGGCAAGGCTGGCGTCAAGGGGCCCCCAGGCCCTCTGCTGCATCTCGTCTGCTTCCCAGGCGTCTGTCTCTGGCTGAACTGGGTCCTTGGCTCCTGCCGCTCAGCCCGTCAAACACCCATAGTGTAATGACTATCATTATGTGATTGTGGTGTTGCCGGGGCCGGCGATTTGTCATTGTTAACATTTACGGAGTGTCTAGTCCATCTGCAGAAAATGATGATAATAAAAAATAGGAGAGCTCCCCTCTGACTGCCATGGGCATGCTCAGAGTGAAGATTCCGGAAAGGAAGATGTGTATGGGTGCAGTGGGGACAGGGATTGGATTATTAAAGATGGGCTGTGGTCTGAGCCCCATTTTCTAAGCCCCTTCAAACAAATCCTCCCCTAAATGCCTGACAATATTGACCACCAATGTCAATTAACAGGTTTTGCTAAGTCACCAATCAATACTCATCACAAATTCAGACAGTGCCATATTGTGGACCAAGGCAGGGGCTGTCACACGAAGGAACCCATTTCTGTGTCTGCCCTCAGAGATAAGATGGCAGGACCAGAGCCTAAGGACAAGCTAGTACACGTTCCCTTATTTTTTTTTTTTACATTCCCTTATTTTTGTTCAGGTTTTTTCTGCCACAGGCATGTGGAGAAGAAACCTGAGGTTGGTCTGAGTGGCCAGGAGGCTTCCTGGAAGGAAGGACTTTACCTGGTTCCTCCAGAGGATAAAACCAAGGAAAAGTGAACCACATCTCATTTCCCTGACACCTTCAAGGACTTCTATCTAAAAGGGAGGATCCTCAATCTGGAAATTTCATCAGCTGCCAGCAGATAACAGGCCCCATCTGGCCGTCAAGTTCATGGTCTCCACCTGGGAAGATGTGAAGGCTCACGGGAGTCTGGATGCAGAGTTTGGGTGTGACAGACACCAGGCAATTTGGTCACAGGTGAGGCAGCCTCTGCAGTGTCCTCCCACACACACCTCAGGTTCAGGTGAGTATCTCTCAGCTTCCCTGGGTCTTCAGAGGTCATCCCTGTCAGCCTGCAGGGATGCTCCCCATGGGGCTGGGAGACAGAGCAGTAAACCTTCCCAAGATCCACAATCGAACCCATGCAGGCTGGATTTTCTGCCTGAAGTCAGGGAGTCAGAGACCACAGGGAACTCATCCGGGGGGATGGGAGCTGCTGAAAACAGGCATGCTGGGGTTTTAAGAATGAAGTTCCCCTAAATGGGCCTTTACCACGACCCTGAACAGAGGGGCCCAGTTCAAGAAGGCAGAATGTTCTGAGTGTGTTTGGTCAGGACTCAGAGTTTCTGTGATGAACAAGGTACCTGTCGGTGTGTGTTTTTTGGGGGTGGGGGAGACCCAGTGTGTTCATGTTTGGGATTGACATCACAGACATCAGGGGAGGTTCCAGATTCCCACGACTTCAGTGAAGAGAATCCTATGGCTCCTTCCCCTCCCCCTCATCCCAATCACTGCCTCCCCCTCGGTCCCATCACCCAACCTCTAACCTGGAACTCCACAGGTAGATCAGGACTTGCTAAAGGAGGGGTGCCCCGAGCTCCCAAAGATGCCCCATCCCCCAAGTACATGGGCGGCCAGGGTCTCCCTCAGAGCTCTCTCTGGTGCATATCCAATGTCAAATAAAAACACACTCTAAACTCCGGTAAGGAGAGACCTGATTCTAAAGGATTATTGCAAGAGAGGAAAAGTGCCTATTGCTATGGGGGGAGGGGCTATGCCATGAGGGGGTGGTCTGCTGCAGTTGAGGAGGGGGCTATGGCAACAGGAGGAGGGGAGAGGTTGCAATCAGGGTACCTCCAATCATGAGGTCGCAGGCATCACAAAGTCCAGGCTGAAAGGGCCTTTTCCTTTGGAGAAGAGCAAACAGACTAGACAGAGCAGGACATGTAGACCTCAAATAAAGGGTGTGGGCAGCATGATGGGACCACAGACCAGAGAATGTCTAGCCCTGGGGTCGAGAGGGGCCATCTGCTGCTTCAGGCTGAGGGGGCCGAGGTCGAGGGGCCTGGGGCAAGGAGAGAATCTTAACCGAGTGTTACCAACAAGCATTTTGTTCCTATTGATCAGGAAGGACAAAACAGTTGAGCTAAGCATTGATGAGGCAAAGGATGAGAATTTGGAGATCTATGCCCGGCTTCACCCTAGGTAACCATGGGGACCCAACGAGAAGGTAGGTTTAGGAGCACAGGAGGGTGGGGGGTCTCTTTAATAGTCACTGTTCACCAGGATCATGGGGTTCAGGAAAGTTTCAACATTGATACCGGGCCCCGGTGCTGCTATAGAACCCTTCCCTGGTCTGAGCTCTACTCAAAATCATCAGATCCTTGTCCTGATAAATAGTTCAGAACAATCTTTCCAAGTATGGAATATGCTGCCTCCAAAATCCAAAGGGGCCATCCAAGGTTTGTGCATTTTTCCCAGCAATGAGAGGCTCACAGAGCCATAACCTATCCTTTATTTGGGGAAGGTGTCCTGGTATACTCCAGACCATGAGAAGCCTTTGCTGGACCCCTAAGCCAATCACTAATATGCCCAACTCTAGACTCAACTAGAGTCTGGCTCCTACCTTGGGAGTGTGTATGGTCATCAAGGCCTTCAACATACCTGCCATTTCTTGCTCAGAAAGTCCACTAACGTGGTATTGATGACAGGAGGGCCCATGCTCTACTCGGTGGGATTTCTCATCAGCCCCCTGAACTAGAGAGTGCTGGGGAGCAAAGACGCAGCCCTGAGCAAGACCAAGCATAGGAACTGCTGCCCATTCCTCATGAATGGAAAACACTCTGCTTCCTGCCGGTGAGCACAGAGATCCCCAGAGTCAGGAGGAACTCTGTCCCCACCAGCTCCCTTTGCACCAGGGACAGTCATCCAAACAAATGCCCATGAGTATCATTGGGGAAGACTGTATATAGCACTACTGCCATGTCCTTCCTCAGGGAACTGGGCTTCTCCTGCACCCCATGGGTCTGGGTCCAAGAACTAGCTTGGCTTTGGAAATACAGCAGGAGGTCATGTGCAAATAGGGCAACGGATCTCAAACTCCTCCCATCCTTGACCCTGTTTGATCAAAGGCTTCCCATATTCTCTTGCTGGCCACACATCATCACCATGTCCTGGAGTACCACGTTCCATTCATCCCTGACCTAGATTTCAGTGGATCAACCACCATTCTGGGCTTGTTGCCTACTAGGTAACTTGCTCCTAAGTGATGAGTGCTGCCATCTGGACTCTGTTGTTCTGGGATCCCTTACCCCCTGCACCATCTCCTCAGCCTTGCAGCACCCTCTCCATCATCTTTCTGCACCACTTCCTCAGCCCTGCACCACCTTCTCCATCATCCCCCTGCTCCCACGTCCCCATCCCTGCACCACCTTCTCCATCATCCCTCTACACCACATCCCCAGCCTGCACCACCCTCTCCATCATCCCCCTGCACTATAGCCCTATCCCTGCACCAGCAGCCCCATCGTCCCACTGCATGTACCTGCTCCTCTACAACTTCAGTATAGTTTTCAGGCAGGGAAGGAGGCTTCATCTTCTAAGGAGGGACATGCCACTCCCACAAGCCAAGAGGATTCAGGGAGCCCGAAGCTTCCAGTTGATCAGTTGCATTTCCCTAGACTTCCCACCCATCTTGAGGTCAATCTGCATCCTCACTGGGTCCCTGCCTCTAGCAGAGGAAACTCTCAAGCCAGGAATGCAGCCCTAGAGAGGCTGTTCCTGGGAGTTCTTCCCCTGAGGTTGGGTCCTGAGGCTGGGGCTCCTCTTGGTTTCTCAGAAGCAGAGCCTAAGGTGAGGCTCAGGGTCTGTGACTAAGGACCAGCTCTCAGGGAACGGAGCAAGGAGAGCAAAGAGGGCAGAGAGATGAGCAAGAAGTTGCCTGGGCTAAAACAACTTCCATCTGACTCCACAGGAGCATTGGATTGGGGATTGCACCTGTACTGATTTTGCTTTCAGGTGAGAGGCCATCCATGTACCTCCCCCATGCCTGCCTTGGCTGAGGGCAGCCCCCCAGGATGGGGCATAAACTCTGGGACAGGGAGTGTGACCTGCCAGGCAAGGTGGCTCCATCCATCGAGAACTATTCTCCAGAGCAGGGGACAACTTGGGGCTGGGGTACCAGCCTGATGGGGCATCTACTACAGAAACAAGCATTTTCTACCAGCTTCTTACAGGATTCCCAGGGGACTGTGATCACAAACCAATCACAGGGCCTGCCCAGCCTTGTCTCAGCACAATATCCAGCTCTCTGTGGCTGCTTCCCCAGGCTGGGAGCACCGCACAGCAATTACCACGGTGTCTGGTGCTGAACCGTGTCATTTCCCACGAAAGGCCATCGAAGACAGATCCCCAGAGACCAGCTGGAGGATAAGAGAAGGTAACAAACAGGATTGATATGTTTAATCTAACACTGGGACTTTTCACAGTGGGTAGGATTCTGTTCCATTTATCAGGATTAGACAGCTCCCCAACAGACGAGCTGTCCAAATCTTCCTTTCTTCTACGGGAGGGTTATGTTATTAAATACAGGTCTCTGCACTGGAGAGCTCCCAGAAAGAAAAATGCCTTTGTCAGAGGTCTTAGATTACAGCCGGCCTTCCCTGCTGACCCTCCAAGCTTGCGCCCCCACCATGGCCTCTCTGCCCCTCTCCACATTTTCAGTTTTGAGAAGGAGAAATGGTCACTCTGTGACCTGCACCCTCCACCTGATCGCCTGATGGCCAGAGCACCCCACGCAGACATCCTCTGCTCTCACACAGCACCATCCAGAAAAACATGCAGGAGGAGCTTTTAAAGTCACAGGGCCTCACAGATTTGAGAGCGAGATTCTGGAAGCCAGCAACAATGTCGAGATGGGCCATTCCGAGGAAGAACACCCGTGTCAGCGGACCTTACAGTCACACGGCAGCAAGGACAGCTAAATGTGTCTGTGTCATCCCCTGGGGGCATCTCCCATCTGAGTTCTATGTGTCAGGATCTCTGAGGGCAGGGCCCAGGAGTCTCCATCTTAAACAAGCCCTCAAAATGATCCTGGTGTAGTCCAGAGTCTGAGAGCCACTGGCCCAACCAATGTGGACGGAATGGGGGTTGGGGGATGATGGGCAGCACTGCCCAAAGCTTCCCGGCCCTTCCTCCCCCAAGTGCTGGGTCCTGACTTGGTTCTTGGTTCCAGGGACTTCCAGAATATCCCCATGCTCATTTCAGCTGGGAGTGGGAGCTGGGGCCTCTACACCCCCCTCACTGCCTCAAGGGGACATGTACTAGTTCTCTGAGGCTGTCGCCCCCACCCCCACCCCCGAGGCAGGGGACCTAAACAGAAATTTATGTCCTGGAAGCTGGAAGTTGGAGATCCAGGTGTGGGCAGGGTGGGTTCCTCCTGAGGCCTCTCTCTTTGGCGTGTAGATGGCCATCCTCGCCCTATGTCATCACACAGTTGTCCCTCTGTAGGAGTCTGTGTCCTGAACACTTCTTATAAAGAATTAGCCAGATTGGATTAGGGCTGACTCTGTTTCCTTAATCTCCTCTGTGAAGACCCCATCTCCCAATACAGTCACATTCCAAGGTCCCAAGGGCTAGGACTCCAACATGTGAATTTGGGATTGGTGGATGCACTCCAGCCCATTTCAAGAAGTCATGAAGAACCAGAAGGGAAGAAACAAGCTGCTCCTCAGCCTAAGTTGACATTTTATGTCCTAAGAGCCACGTCATGGGGATGATTGTTCTGATTGACAGCTGCACAGAGCTGATGGACAAACAGGGCACTGTTGGAAATGTGGGGTCTTTGGGAGAGGTGGGCAAGAGAAAGAGGTGTCCTGCTCACCCCCCACTGCTGTCTCTGTAGTCTCAGAGGTGGTTCTCCCACAGCCCTATGGCCCATCCAGGTATTTTGAGCAGAAGAGAAGCTCCTACTTTCAAGCACACTGCTCTGGGTCTCCTGGGGCCCTTACAGGTAAAATGGTTTCACCTGCCCCTGCAAACTCCTCCTGATACCCCCAGCTGGTGCCCTGCATTCTTCTTCTCCCCTGAAGACCTCCTGAGGAATACCAGATGGACATTAAACCCCCTGCTCACTCACCACAGCCCAGGGAGTGATCAGCCGGCCATGGCCTCAGATTCTCATGTGCTTGGAGCTAATCTATTGAAAAGCTCTGGCACTGGGCGTTCTCTTCATCTTTCCCACTCATTGCAAGCAGGAAAGGGTCTGCTCTGCTGTCCAAAATTTTCTCTAAGTGGGTCACTCCCAGTTCTAACCTTTGGAGGGAGAAACTGCAGACCCTTTGAGCCTGAAACCAAAGCTCTGCCTTGGCATCAAGCTCTCAGGGTGGAAGCTGGTGTTTTATCTCCATCTGCAGTCTCCTCTGGAGTGGATCTCTTGTATTAGAATCCTCAATTCACTCCAAACCTGGAAAGGCAAGAAGTGGGGGTGTTTTTTATCCCATTGGTCCCAAGGCCACCTGTTCAGTAAAGGTACCAAATCATTTCCTGGGTGCATATCCTGTACTCTGCACCTTTCCACCAGCCACTCAGCCATGTGTTGGAGGCATAGGTGGTCCTTAGACCCCAAACTTAGCTAATCGGACCTCAGGCAGAGCCAACCCATGAAATATGTTTGCCATCCCAAGGAGAAGCAGCCAGCACTGGGGAGCAGGGGAGGAACCTCCCGGGTATTTCCAGGTCCCCTACTTGAGCCTCAAGTAGAAGTCAAACCAGAGAGATACCACCTAAGTCACAAGCTATGAAGAGCTCTTGCAAAGTGCATGAGCTTGAGTGCATGCTGAGCATATTATGTGACAATTCTGTTTAACCTTTGAGCTCCATTGGAAAGACAAGAACCCAAGTAAAGAAGGGTTGATTAGACTTTTTCTTGTCTCAGGGCCCACAGCTAGGAAGTGGTGGACCCCAGGTGGGACACATTTCCAATGCTGATGCTCAGCACAGTGCATATGGTATGCAGGACTCAGTAACAACTGAGTAGGACACAGGTGCATCCCATTCACCTCTGTCTCCACCTCTTGACCTCCTACTGTCCTACCCCACAGGCCACCTTCAGTATGTGGGGGCCCAGTGCCAGCATCAGGGCCACAAGAGCCCACCAGACACAGCCCGCATGCCAGCAAGCCCAGCAGGAAGCTTGTCTCTCCTCTTTCTCCCTGAGGCCACTCTTCAAAGACAGGCCCTTGATACCTTCCTTCTGGTTCTGTTGGCTCCTCCCTCACTGCACCCCCAAAGTCCTTGAAATATTCATCGACACCTACTGCCTTCACTTCCTCTCCTCAGGTCCTCAGGTATTCCTCATGCTCTCACTGAATACCTTGCCTCTAAACCCCAACCACCCTTTCTCAAAGATGACCAGTGACCTTGTGTTAGTTCCTGAGGCTGCTATGACATCAGATGGCTTAAAATAATAGAAATGTATTCTCTCACAATCCAGGAAGCCAGAAGCCCGAAACTAAGGTGTGGGCAGGGTTGGTTCCTGCTGTGGGTTCTGAGGAAGAGTTTGTCTCAGGTCTCTCTGCCTGGCTGCCGACATTCCTTGGTGTTCCTTGGCTTGTAAATGTGTCACGCAGATCTCACATGACATTCTCTTCTGTGTCCTCCTCTGTCTCTTACAAAGACACTCTCAGTGGATTTTGGGAAACCACCCTAATCCAATATCTCAACCCTTATCTTCATCATATCTGCAAAGACCCTACTTTCAGAGAAGGCCCAAAGTTGTAGGCAGACATAAATTTGGGGGAGTACACTGTTCGACCCACTGCACCCACCATGTTAGGGTTCCCCAGAAAAATGAAATATATAGAAACAGGATATAAATGTATGGAAAGAGAGAGTGGGGATGAGATTTATTATAGGGATTGGCTCAGGTGACCAGCAAGGCTGAGTAGTCCAGGTTCTACAGTCTGCAAGCTTGAGACCTAGGATGGCTGGTGGTATCAAATAGTCTGAGTCCAGAGGCCTAAGAACCAGGAGAGCTGTTGGTATAGACTCCAATCTGTGTCTAAAGCCCTGAAAACCAGGAGCTCCAAGGGCAGGAGAAGATTGATATCCCAGATCAGACAATCAGGAAGAAGGGGTGACTTTATCCTTCCTTTGGACCCACAGTGGACTGGGTGATGCCACCTACATTAAGGAGGGCCATCCTCTGTGTTGAGTTCATCAGATGAAGAGCAGGGGTCCTCCAAAGTAGACCCCATTGGCCCTACCCACTTGTCCTGCCTAAACAAACTCCCTGACCCATGTCTTCATCTCTAAAAGGAAGCCCCACCACTCCCCCTGCCTCATGGTGTAGCCATGGCTCCCACAAAACAGTGGGCCCCCCATCTTTGGGGGCCTGACATTAGCCGTACATTTCTCTGGTCCTTTCATTGCATTTCAATGTCTTCTCCTACCTATATGCCTTGAGTTAAAAGAATAAGTTTGAAGCATATTAGAAATAAGTGAAATGTGTGTTAGGCAACCAGAGTAGTGGGTAGCACCCAGACTCTGGAGCTAACTCCCCAGATGCTGGAGGCAAACCCAGCTGTGCCCCTATCAAGGGCTCAGGGAGTTATGTGGCTTTTCTGGGCCCAGTTTCTTGTTCTGAAATATGGAAGTAGCATTCATGTCTACCACATAGGATTATAGGATAGTAAGCAAGTTAATGTCACCAAGTCCTGGGAACAGTGTCTGATATGTAATAAGTGCCTCTTAAGTGCATGTGAATAAATAAAAAATGAGTGTTTTGTCTGTCCCTCTGGTTTCAAGTGATTTTTACCTACAATCATGGTGAGGCTGTGACTAGCATCCCTGGAGAACATCCCCCACCACCACCCCCATCTTCTCCAGGCCCAGCATCCCTCATTCCCTCAGCATTGTGATGCTTAACTAGACACATCCTGTCGCCTTGGCATAAAAAGCTGCCCATGGCATTTAGGAAGGGAAAATAAATGATTTTTCTCTGTCTCTCTCTGAAGTCCTGGTGTCCCCAGGGGATGAGACACTAAAGTATTTCACAATAACTTCCCTGGGCCATGACTCAGTATAAAAACAAATACTATTTATGTGTCCAAAAGGACCCAGGAAGGTTAGCAGGGTGGGAGGAGACTCCACTTCTGAAAGAGGGAGGAGATCTTCTTTCTGGTGGTAAAGTTTTAGAGCTGATGTCATCATGCCACTCCAACCCCCGAAGTACCTAAACTCTCTCTACCCTGTGCTTGCCTTCTCCTCATGCATCCCCAAATCACTCATCTTCTGAATTCTGGAAGGGCTCCTGGAGCTGTATATCCAAACAATTGTCAACCTCAGCTCCCAAAGCCCTGATTGCTCTCCTTAATTTCTTTGAACACTTTGTGGAGGAAAACACCCACATGGTGTAGTGGCAGATGCAGGAGTGGACAGGAAACAAAGAGCCAAAGTGAGGGAACAGGCAGAAATAAATGGGAAGTTAATCGTCACAGAATATATAAGTAATATTTCTAGGTAGGATGGGGAAAAATAGGGCCACACCTCAGGGAGTGCCCAATAGATGACCACCTCAGAGAGTGCCCAATAGATGACTGGTCATCAGAGTAGGGTGTCAGGTGAACATGGACACTAACATGGACTTATATGGGCCTCAGTGTACTTCTCTATAAAATGGGCATGATAATAGCCCCAAATTATAGGATTATAGTGGAGCTTATATGAGTTAATATACTATATATAATATATAGTTAATGCCTGTGAAGAATAGTGTTAGGTATTTGTCAGGTGCTATTATTTCCATCTTCATCATCACCACCACCATCCATCAGCATCAACCGCACCAGCAGCAGCAGCAGCAGAAGAAGAAGAAGAAGAAGCACCTTCATCATCATCACCACCACCATCATCATCATCGCCACCATCACCATCACCATCATCACTATCACCCTCATTATGACCTCCATCATCACCATCATCACCACCACTATCATCATCATCACCACCATCACCATAATCGTCACCACTTTGATGATGATCTTCACCACCATCACTACCAACACCACCATCAACAACATTATCATAACCATTATATCCTAGAAGGTAGAAATTATGCTGGGCCATAAAAGATGTGTTATATTGGGATGGAAGAAAGGGAGAAGCAGTTCAGACATGTGGAATGAGAGAAGTAAGGAACAGAGGGTGGTAAGTGGGAGGATTTCTGGGGCCAGTTTCCTTGAAGGGCCAGTAGCAAAGCCTGGTGGCAAAGGTAGGATGGGGTCAAATGGCAGCAGCCTCATAGAAGCCTGGAGTCTCCCTAGCTCCTGCTCCTTCCTGACTCCAAGCCTTTTCTTTCTCTCCCTCTGATCCAAATGTTGCATCTTGGGGGAATAACCACAACTCTAACCCTGGAGTGTCACTCCCCTTTCTCGTAATATGTGTGAACACAATAGCAGAGGCCCAAGCATGCTGCCTCAGGGTCAAATCTCCTTGAGTCACCCAAATATACCTTCTCTTTAGAGGGGCATGTCTCCCACCGCAGCAACTTTCTGTCTAGCCCTCCTGGCTTAACAGAGAGGCATCCTGGGTTTCTTCTTAGAGGCTGATTAAAAAGTCCTCCTGGGCTAGGAATGAGAATGGAATGATAATTAGCTGGCAGGCCACAGTTGCCAGGCCTCTAGCTCTGGACCACTATAATCAGAATAATGTGGGAGTTGATTTGTTCTCTCCAAAATGTACCATTATTGTTAGATTTCCCACTGGCTAGCTTTGGCAATAGTCATTTATGTCTCCTGCCCACCTGGGGGGGCCTCTGATCCTTCCTCGTGAAGGGACGTGGCATCTCCCAGCTAGGCTGTAAATGCCTCATTACGGCTCTCAGCTGCACACTTGGTCTTTTGTCTCACTCTGGGTCACATTTCATTTTGGTTTAAATAATGAAACCAGCAGACCAGAGATTAGAGCCGTTAAATGATTTTGCTCCCAGGAAACAGATGCCTGTCCAAGATATAGACTCACCGACAGCTCAGTGGACTCTGCTAGCAGGGCTGGAAGAGGTGGACCAGCTGTGTGGCACGGCTCAGAGACTTATACTTGAGTCAGAAAGACCAGGAAGGCAGACATAGGCCACAGGGTAGGAGATGAGCCCTGGGCCCCCATGTGGGGTGGTAGGCACACAGCACACCTCGGTAGTCCCTCACCCACATCCAGGGTGAGTCCTATCCAGAGGCAGACATAGGATCCCAAAGGTGGAGATAGATGCCTTTCACCCTCATGTGATAGCAAGAGTGATTCTTGACCCCTTATGCTTTTCAAGTGCTTTCCCATATGTCTTCCTTTGGGCTTCCCACCACTTGGAAATTCACCGGGTCACTTTATTGCCCCTACCGTGCAGGCAAGGAAAAGGCTCAGAGGTTCTTGACCCAAACAAGGTATCAAAACCTCCTACGGCAAGCCCTGATTGCAGCCCTCTGCTCTTCCCACTTCAGTGGCCCTTCTTCTTCCAGTGGGGAAACCAGGAGTCCAGAGAGGTTGAGGACAAGCCTGAGGTTACATGTCAGTAGGAGCAAAACTCAGACCATTTGCTCTCTTCTGTCCAGGGAATGACTTAACTCCACTTCCCTTGTAGACAGAGGAACCTGTCTACTGGGAAACAGCAGTGGATCTCAGGGTCCCTCTGAACTCTCTGAGCCTCAGCTTCCTGACCTGTAAAGTGGGAGTAGTGATATCAGCCTGGCAGGACTTCTGCTGAGATTAGAGAGTGTGCACAGATGCCCCTGAGCCACTGTTAAAATTGTGACTACGGGGAGAAGAATGGCTGGCCGCAGCTGAGGCACCTCCTGCTCTCCTCTCCGGCTGGTACAAGTGCCCTGAGCAGCTCAGGATAAAACGCACTGGAGGATGTAATGAAAGTTGTGCTGGAAGTGGGGGAGTGGGGGCCAGGGAGGGATTGCACTCTGCCAGAGCTCCCCAGAGACAAGAAATTGCTCCCAGTGACTTACAAAACTTGTATGAAGAAAATAAGCACCATCATGGGCTCAGAAGGATGTGACATGAAGCAGATTGCACGTCCCATTAAGCAGATTGAAATTAGCATGTGTTGAGTGGCTAATAACAGGCTGGTGCCTTGGGCCAGACCCAGCTGAACAGGAGTTGTGCCCCCAGGAGCAGGGGCAGATCCCCACTTCCCAGAGGTCAGCCCTGATGCAGCCACACAAGGAGCCTGGCTCCCTCGGGCCACAGGGAGGTCATGGCTGCCCACTGGGGCTGGCCCAGGGCACAGGCACTCAGCTTCCCGCCTCCTTCCCAACACAACCATCATTGGAGCCTAATCCCCTTCTTCTTTTTTTCTTTTTTTTGAACTTCAGAGCTTTATTTTATTATTTCCAGAGTTTATTTCTTTGTATGTATATTTTTTATTGGAGTTCAATATGCTAACATATAGGATAACACCCAGTGCTCATCCCATCAAGTGCCCCCCTCAGTGTCTGTCACCCAGTCACCCCATCCCGCCACCCACCTCCCCTTCCCCTACCCCTTGTTCGTTTCCCAGAGTTAGGAGTCTCTCATGTTTTGTCTCCCTCTCTGATATTTCCCACTCATTTTCTCTCCTTCCCCTATAATCCCTTTCACTATTTTTTATAATCCCTATATGAATGAGACCATACAATGATTGTCCTTCTCCGATTGACTTCCTTCACTCAGCATAATACCCTCCAGTTCCATCCACACTGAAGCAAATGGTGGGTATTTGTCATTGCTAATGGCTGAGGAATATTCCATTGTATACATAGACCACAGCTTCTTTATTCATTCATCTGGGAGAGGGTCAGGAGTCCTGTCTCAGACAGGGCTGAGTGCCCTGCATCACATGGATGGGCCAGGACCCCAAACGAGGGGTCAGGGCGAACAGTGGGAGTTTGGGAGCTATGAACTCTGCACTGGGATCGTGTGGCCGTCTGGGACCACAGCATGAGCCACACCAGACACTACCACCGAAAACATTTACAATAAGATGACACGCTCAGGTCCTCACTCACCAGCCACATTTCTAGCACTCAGAAGTCACATGGACTAGAACATTCCTGTCATTGCAGGGGGTTCCCCTGGGAAGTGCTGGGGTGGAGGCAGGGCCGGTGCCCAAGGACTGCCCATCGTAGGGATGGTGCTATGGATTGAATGTTTGTGTCTCCCCAAATTCATATGCACAAACCCTAACCCCCAGAGGGTGGGGTTCTGCTCTGATAAGATTAGTGCCCTTATAAGAGACGCTAGAGTGCTTCCTGTCTCCAGGTGCACACACTGAGTAAAAGGCATGTGGGGACGCAGAGAGAAGGTGACCGTCTACAAACCAGGAAGACAGTCCTCACCAGAAACGGAATCAGCTGGAATCTTGATCCTGGACTCCCAGCCTCCAGAGCCGTGAGAAATAAGGCATGTTGTTTAAGATGCCCAGCCTGCAGTGTTTTGTTATGGTCCCTGAGCAGACTGACACAGCAAAGGTGTGGCCAACACGCAGCTTTGAAGCTGAGAGCCCAGAGCAGTTAAGAGAGAAGGAAGAAGAACGTGGGGAATCTGGGACCTTAACAAACTGGGAGCTTTAAGAAAGCAGCGGTGAGAAGATGTGCTGAATGGCACCCATGGGTTAACAGTAGGGAGGATTGTAGTGCCCATTGAATTTGGCAACAGCCTCCATAACCTTGACAAGCTCAGGATTAGCAGAATAGTAAGGATGGGGTGCAGTGTTGGAGTGGGGGCAACAGGTGGTAAAGTGAGGGTGGCTGCTCCCTTGGGAAATGCTTTACTGTCCCATTTACAAGTCAAAATACCAAGGCCTCACAAGGTGAAGGAATCCGCACAGTTAGAAAGCAGTACAGGGGGATTGACCAGCTGAGCTTGCCGCCCCACTGCGTACATTAGCCACAGTCTTGGAGAACAGGTCATCAACGAGGCTCCCTGACGTGCCAGTAGTGGAACCTGGATGCTGAGTTCTTGGGAGCTCAAGGCTGTCTGGGATGGAAGTGCTGAGCACCAGAGTTAACTCTGTCCATGGGAATAGATTGGAAGGAGACACCATCCAGAGATGCCAGGCAGCAGAGCTGAACCTGTGGGCAAGGGACAGCTCGCTAAGAGCTACGACTGTCCATGCAGTCTCTCTTGCCAGAAACCTGGAGGGCCACCCGGCTCCCCCTCTCTGATACCCAAGTCCTGCTGGGCTCACCTCCTTGCGCACCTTGAAGCTGTCTGCCTCCCTGCACCTGCCAGTCTCTACTTCCAGCTTTCAGGGCCACTCACAGCTCTCCTGACTCCTCTGAACCAGGCTCCCCACTGCAGCCACATGCATCTCTTTAAAACCCCCCACATCACCTGAAGGCACCTGCCTCATGCTC
The DNA here is from genome assembly GCF_003254725.2 of Canis lupus dingo. Taxonomy (NCBI): domain Eukaryota; kingdom Metazoa; phylum Chordata; class Mammalia; order Carnivora; family Canidae; genus Canis; species Canis lupus. Next base: position 58,784,348 of record NC_064247.1, on the reverse strand, counting down.
CCTCTCCTTCTTCTCGGGCTGCTCTTCCCTCTGCACCTTCCCACCTCTGCCTTGACAGGAGCTCCCCACCCCACCCGCCTGTCTGCCTGGTTGCTGGCTCAGCCACACACCCCCTCCACAATCCCCATGGGTCAGTAGGAGGGCAGAGAGTGCAGGTGCTAACCTGGCGTGGCCTCATGCCAGCAGCGCCATCCGGGACAAGTGCACGTGTCTCCATTCCCATTTCTGGACAACAGAAATAATAATACTGCCTTCCCGACAGGGACGATTAAATTTAATGATGATTACATGAGTTAACTCGTGAACACAGCCTGGGACAAAGTAAACCTTCAAAAATACTGCCGTTATGAACCGGCAAACTCCTCCGCCAAGCATGAGCTGGCCCACCCATGAGCTAGGCTTCCGTGGAGAACTGTTCCCCCAACCCCTTGCACACACTCCTTGCCCCTCATCATCATCACCCCTCCCCTATGGCCTGTGAGCCCCACGAGGGCAGGCCTGTGTTTGCCACTTCACCCCAATTTCCTCACCCTGCAGCCAACTCCACTGGGGTGATGGCACCCAAGTAATATCCACTAAAGGAACTTGTGGTAGCCTCTCATGTTTGTTTGCTGTTCTTAACACTAAAAAAGATCAGTAGGTGTTCCTGTGCTGCAGTAAAACGAATACAGTATGGACACAAAGGAAGGCTACCCATACCACCCCACCCCCGCCAACGTGAGAGCAGGCCAAGGCCTTTCACTCAGCGCTCCTTGCGGCAGGGAGACACCACCAGCACCTGATTTATCAGGCAGAGACGCAGGCAGGCAGGGGAGTGAGGCAGCTTCGTGGTGGAAACAGGGAAGGTTCCAGGTGGGCCCAGACATGCAGCCCGGGGAGCCGGAGGCAGTAACGAGAAGCAGCGTCCCAGCTGATTGGTGGGGGGGACCACGCGGCTTCCTCTGGCTGCTCCAGAGTTGGAGGCGAGGTACACCTTGGAGAAGCTGCCCGTGATGCACAAAGTCCTGGCCCCTTGGGGGCTGATTATTATAGAAGTTCTTATTTTGCTTCCTGTGTTGTTACTAGAGATGGCAGTCTGACTTCCTACGAGTCTGACTCCAGCAGGTCGGCTTCCTGGGCTGGTTAGTGTATACAGGGGGCTGGTGTGCTGGCAGGTGGCTGCAGGTCATGGGTTGCAGTTCTGTTTCTGTGTGTGGTCTGGCCATGGCCCATTTGCATATTTAGTCTCTCAACAGGGAGAAGTTGAGTGTGGTCTTCTATCACGCTCCAAGAGCCTTCCCGTCTCTGCACACAGCCATCACGGACAGGCGAGTGTGCATCCTTGCTGACCTGTTCCTGGGAATTTGCTCTCTCTGTTCCGAAGTCCATACTTCACGTATGTACTGCCGCTGTCATGTGTGTGGGTTATGCGTGCACATACACTGATGCCAGATCTCAGGCACTGACATCCCAGGGGTTCCCCCTCCAAAGGTCTCTCAGGGAGTTGCTGAGAGTGGTGTCTGCAGGGTCAGCTGGGCAGGCAGGTGCCTTTCTGGAGAAGGGTAAGTAAGAAAGGAGAGAGGCTGCAGAGCAGGACACTATCCCATAAGCCTGAGCCCTTCTGTAGGGTCCTGACTGCAAAGCAGAAGCACTTTCCTTTCCTCTTAATAGAGAATAATCATTGAGACCCAATTCCCATTTTGTTTTTAAATTTATACTGAAAAGAGTATTAGAAATGAAACATTAATGGAATGTGAAAAATGAACTCTGTGTTCAGCTCCCATTTACCAAATTGCTTGAGCTTGTTCGGGGGAAGGAAGAGGGGGTATAACTATGCCCAGAAACTTCACATTTCCACCCTGCACGCATGGCTGGCCGCCGCGAAGTTAAATGGATAAATATTTTATGTACTTTAATTTTCTCATCTATGGGCTTGATGTTCTGAGTCATCCTTTGTTTTATTTTCCTACTTCATAAATGTCGGAAGTGTGTATTATTTTCCTTAAGGAGGACAAAGCTCTGGGTTTCCATTCCATGGCTCTTCCCTTAAACCTATGAGGACAGAGATGCTATGACCTCTGGGTCACCCTGCCTTTCCTACCCTCCTGTACTGGTTGGGGTTCTCCAGAGAACCAGACCAACAGGGCATATGTGTGTGTGTGTGTGTGTGTGTGTGTGTGTGTGTGTGTGTGTTAATTTATTACAAACAATGGGCCCATGCAACGGTGGAGGCGGCAAGTCCCAAGATCTGCAATCTGTGGTCAGCAATTGGGGGCCCAGGAGAGCTGATGGTGTAACTTTAGTTCAAGTCTGGTGGCAAGAAAAAGCCAATGACCCCATACAAAGGCAGTCAGGCAGGAGGGGTTTCCCCTTACCCGAGGGAGGGTCTGCCCTTTTCTTCTATTCAGTTCTTCAACTGATTGGATACGGCCCACCCATATTGAGTCTATAGATTTATGTTACTCTCATCCAGAGACACCCTCCCAGACACATTCAGAATCATGTCAGATCATGTGCTGAGCCTACAGCCAGTTGACCCAACACAAAATTAGCCATCTTGCCCCTTTTGCCTGTCTCTTCCTGACCCTGCATCTTGCTCTCAGGCATGTACCATGTGGAATAAGCCCCTTTTGCTACTTCTAACTGGACCCTGCAGACTCTTGCAGTGAAGTGGTCCAGTTTCCCCTAACTCATTTTAGTTTTTTTCTCCCTTGTGGCCATTCTGCCCTTTCTCAGGTGCGTTTCCTCCCTGAGATCTGGAACTCTTCAGAAGGTGTGACATGCCTGCACAGAGAGCCCATCATTTTTCAGTGGACAGCTCCTGTCTTCCCCTTAGCATTGTGGTTTTCCACAACTGGTGTCCATTTCTGTGTGATGGAGGTCCCTGCCTGATGGGGACACATACATGCAACCTCCTGATTGGACTGCCAGGACAGCAGCCCGCTCTGTCTCCATCCCAAGATGGGGTTAAGGCCCCAGTGGAGACGTGGGGAAGCTCACGCCGCACATCACCCGAACCTTCAAGGAGGGCTATCTTCCTCCAGCCCTGAGTTCGGTTTTGTTTGGCAAGAATGTTGCGTGGCCATAGCACAACCTTTTACCGTTATATGTCTCAAAAACAGTCATCGGAAAGCGATGTAGAAGCACTTTTAAAGGAATTTAAAGATATTAGACCCCCCCATAATCCCACTGCTCTAGTGCAGCTACTATTTTTACTTGGAGCAATTAGATCTTCATTTAAAATCTCCCCATTAGTGAAACGCATATGCTCTAACGGAAAATGAAATGTGTGTGCAGCCAAGCAGGACGTATTCAGGTCCCAGGTAACCACAATGCTCAGCCAAGCAGAATTTCCCTCCAGCCAAGGACAATGGACATGTGCATATAGATGGAAGGCAGCTGGCACAGGGTCTTCCAGCCTGGGGATAACCCGGCTGCGGTCCGTGCTGCCGCCCTGCCCAGGCTGGAAGCAGACCAGTCCTTTGAGAAAGGGTCTCCTTTAAGCTCGGAGGTGAAAAGCACTGCTGTGCAGTCCCTCAGGAGCCGGAGCCCCTTCCCCCATCTGCAGCCCTGTGGTAGGTGGAGGCTGCAGGGCGTGAGCCCTCCTGAGTGTCTGCACCTGGGAGGGCGCCCTCCCTCTGGAGCCTCAGCCAGCTTCTCGGGCTCCATTCCTGAGCTTCTGTAGCCTGCCCGGGTACCATGTCTCTGGATCCAACTTGGAGATGGAGCTTTCTCAATATGTCATTTGTGCTTCAGGCCCAATTCCAACCTGCTGCCTGTCAACAGCGCCACCCCTTCAATGTCCTCTGACCGTTCTCCATCCAGTCTCCTGCCTCGTCTCACCTGGATGCGGGCAAAGCCTCCTGGATGTTGCGTCTTGACCCTTCCTCTGCCTGCTCTCCCTTCGATCCCTGAGTTATCCAACCCTGACTGTGTCCCTCAGCCCTCTAGGGAGTGTGTGGCAGGTGGCATTCATGGCAGGGCATACTCAGGCTGGTGCTCAGGTTCTAGGCACAGAAGGAACAGGCAGGGTACATGAAGAAGGCACGTGGAAGTGCAATGAAGACACGCACCGGGACGTAGGTCGTCAGACACTGCTGCTTCTCACATCGTCTGGATGCTGTCTCTGAAAATCCTCACCTGCTGGTGCTCAGTTTCCTCCTCCGCTGAGTCCACGGACTGCTTCCATCTCACCCCAGTGTTTTCTATCTGATGATGCCAAACCAAGTGCCCTCCAGGCATGCCCAGGGCTGCTCCTTTCACTGTGCCTTTGCCTAAGCTCTTGATCCTACCTGCAAGGCCCCCTGGGAAACCCTGAACTTGTTGCCATCCCATCTCGGGCCAACTCTCCCCCAGGAAGCTGGGAAGGGCTGGGTACCCCACCCTTGCCTTGGTGCCCCTGCCCTATTGTATGGCACTGACCTATTCAGAAGGGTGTCCCCAGTGCGCAGCAGTGTGTCTGGGACACAACAGACGCTCAGTAAGTGTCTGTTGTACTGAGTCAGACTGAGGACGGTCTGGGTCGTTCCACCTGAGACTGGTGGGTCTGTTGTAAGGGGAGAGGGTGCTGCCGACAGGATATAGCACCGAGTGGCAGCCGCGCTGAACACAATGCCTGGTGCTAAAGGGTTGGACACATATTAGCTTTGGGTGGTCACTGCAGCTACAGCAGGGCCTCCTGCTGGCTGATCAGTCCTCGCCAATCCCAACCTCTTGCCTAAAAATCCATGTTCCTCTTAGCTGGCTCCCATGTCTGCTGGGAAGACCCACCTCTCACTGCCTCGCTGGCCCCGTGGATGGTACAATCAGCTGCCCCCCCACTCCGAGCCCGAGCATACAAGCCTTACCCATCCCTTGGGAATGTGGGAAAACCACACAACCCCCCAAATAAAGCCATGGCCCCAAGGTAGGCACATCAGAAAGGGATTCTCATGGGAAGCACGCTCACACCTAGGAGCTCAGACTTTGCAGAGAGGCTGACAAAATTCTGCCGCCTGCCAACAATCTACCCTGTTTCAAGTCTGCCAGCTGCAGGGGTCACCTCCACAGATTGCTCAGACTGCTTTGATGCCCATTACATTTCCATGTGTGCACCCCAGCATCAGCAAGCTTTGCTCCTATAGTCCCAGAACTGAGACTCTCTCCAGAAGACTGACCCCTTCTTCACCCTGGTGGGAAGGGAAGGATTCCCATCCTAGGGTCATGGGATGACTAGACACAGGACTCCAACACCAGACAGATGTTTATTAGTCACATGTACTCACTGCCCAGGGGAGGGGCCCCTGCCCCAGGAGGGGCCACAGGGGGCTGTACTCAGATATTGACTGAACCGCAGGGGCCTTGGGAAGCAGGCTTCTAGAGACCAGAGGTTAGGGTAGTTCCGGCCTCCTATGGCAGTATATGTTGGGCTTGTCTGAATAGTTCTGAAGGCTGGTGGGGAAAAGGCCCAGCACTTGGGAGCACACAGGTGCTGTGGCTGGTCCCCTGACAAGGAAGCCCATTTGGATGGGGAGCCTTATCCATGAGAGCAGCATGGAGGAGAGGAGGCTGCATCAGACTTTTCAAGGCCCTTCTGGTCTCCAAGATCAGAATAGCCATACACAGACCGTTGGGGCAGCCTCACCTGCCAGACAAGAGAAAGGAATGTGTAGGAGCTGACACTCTCCCTCTCCAAACCCCTTGGCTCTATCTACATGGCCTGAGGTTGGCGCAGGCACGGATACAGCAGCTCGGCTCTCCCACCTCCAGCTGGACACACTCAGAGGCCAGTCTTGAGCCCCAGGGCTCCCTGCAGGGTCAAGCTGAGGCTGGGATTGTGCCCCAGACTGTACCTCTGCTTCACTTCTTCCCTGTCTCTGCCATGTGCTCCCCATAGCCCCCACACCCCTCACCGGTTTTCCTGAAATATCCAAATGCTTGTCTTAGGGCCTGCTTTGGGGGAGCTGACCTCAGACAGCATGTGATCCTTTTATAAGGATTAGTGGCCCACCAAGCACTTTTACAACTCCCTTGCATTTGATTCTCAAACTAGGCCTGAAAAATAGACACACAGAGATCATTAACCTCATTCTGCAGATGACAAGGCCCAGAGAAATGTGGGAGTGGGAGGCAGGGAGGGTCCTTCCCAAAGTCCGCAGCTGATAGGGGCAGGAGCGTGATTCCAACATAGGTCTGAACTGCGCCTCTGACGTGAGGCATGTGTGTAGGATGCAGCGTTACATGAAGTTCCCACCCCCCAAAGACCCGGAGTCTGCCTCCCTGCCCACCTGCATGCCAGGATGCTCACCTCCTGTCACCAAGCTCTGTCCTGGCCCCTTACAGCTGTCCTGCTAGTCTCTTTACAGCTATCTTGCTGTTATATTCTTATCAACCTGGTTTCTGCTCATGTCTGCCGGGATGCTATAGACTCTGCATGGGCAGGAGCTCATCTCTCTGACTCACTCATGAATAGTTCCTCATGGGCAGCGCAGGGGGTACATTCAGTGAATATTTGTCGAATACATACTAGAATTAAACTCATGAAGCCAGCAGGTATCTGTGCTAGGAAACTGTGGTCACAGCATAACTGCCCTGTGGGCTTTTCTGGGGTCCATCCATTCATCTGGAGAGATGCATGGACTTGGGAGTGGAAAGAGAGACACTCCATGTAATAACCACCTGACCACATCTTGCCACATCACTGCCACCTCCCTCCAAGGAGCCAGCCACTAGTCCTTGTAGCCTGGTACTTTTGCCCAGGGGTGAAGAGAGATACTCGGGCTCCCTGGTAGATGGGCAACGTGAGGACAGGGAAGGTGATGGAAGCTTGGTGGTGCCCATCACCCTCCCTGTCCTCACGTTGCCCATCTACCAGGGAGCCGGTAACACAAGGGAAAGACTTTCACCTTGGGAACAATAAAAGATAATCATACTTCAAATGTATTTATCACCCTCCTTCCAAGAAGGGCAAAGTTGGAGAGAAAGTGGTCCACATGAAGTAGAATAATGAAGAAAAGGTTGTAGAAGGTGCTGGTGTCATAAATGTTCATCTTAAATGAAACAAATTAACATGGCATTATAGTTACCGTTAACCATCTGTTCTCTCGAGGAGTGATTGATCACCCCTGATGGTCTGCATTTGTCTTCCAGGCAAGTCCCCTGGTTTGGCCTTGGTTGGGCTCAGTCATCGGCTCTTGCCATCCCCTCCTCCACCTTTTGCAAGACACGCACTTATTCCCTTCATTTCCACCACCTAGCCAGAAACAGCCTGAGTAAACGTTTTTAAAAACAAGAAACTTTCACCCTTCTTTAATTAGATAATTTGAAATCAGGCCAAATTGGTATGTAACTATTTTTACATGCCTTGTCATTACTCTTTGCTTGAAAAATTATTAACAGAACTAGTACTTTGGTGGTAAAGGGCGGTATTTATTCCCCCATTAAATCTATAACAATTCTACCTTGCTAAAAATAAAGGGGAAAATGAATACATTAAAAAAGCTCTTTTGCCTTTCTCAGGTAACTAATATTCACATCAAGATCAATGCATGGAGCAGCAGCCATGGCTCACAGGCCCCATTCACCTCGGACCACCCCTTACATCCCTCCTCCTGCCAGCTCTGCCAACCTTACACCTGCCCCATCTCATTCCTGGGTTCATCTCTGCTACCCTTACAACTCAATTTCCCAAGAAGTGCATTTCCTCACAGCAACTCACACTCCTTTCTTTAACGAAGATGTTTTAAACGTTGGTGAATATTTGGATACAGGTCCATAATCAAGTATTGAGAACCTACCTAATGCAAGATTTGGAACAAGTGTTAGGGACACAAAGATAAGCAGGCATGGTCCACCCCTGAGAAATACTATCAGAGCCCTAGAGCAGAGGCTTGGATGGAGGCAAAGGACCCTCTCTGGGAGGGGCCTCCAACACCAAGATCACGGACGGCTCCCAACAGCAGCCCTGGTTCCCTGCAGGCACCTGTGTCTCTGCCCCTTGCCCACTTCACAGCTGAATTCCTGGGTCCCCAATCCCAGGCCCACTTTGAGCCTTATCTCTAGGGCCCTGCGCAGAGCTTGACCCCATGTGGACCCCTGGCCTTGCTCCCTGCCTGCGCTGCTCCCTCGCACCCTCCTCAGCCACCTTGCTACCGACCTCTAGTTCTTCCCCACACTCCACTCCCTGGGATTCAATTCTATGCTGACTGCCAGGCTCTCTTCACCAGGACCAAAGGTCTTCAGGGCAAGTTTGGTCTGTTTTGCTCATCAATCTATCCCCATGCCCAGATCCATGACTGGACATGATTGATGTTTAATAAAGATTGAATGAATGAACAAATGAATCCCAAAGATGGCCAGTGAGCCAGAGGCACAGAGTGAGTAGGCACTGAACACTGCCCTAAATTCTAAACATTTATACAAGGGAAAGACCTGCCCTCTAATGCAAGTGCCCACATGGTGCTCTGGAAGTCACCATTTCTGGTGGGCAGGAAAGCAGGGAGATGTCTTGGTGGAGGTGATGGTTGGGAGAATCTTGAAGGATGTATTATTGATATTTATTAGACTGGGTTGTTTTTGCATCTTGTTACCATGTCCACCAGAGAGGCCAGTGCCTTCTTTGTCTTTGTTCTTCCTCTCTGAAACCCCTTGCACTTGGTAGGAGCTGATTATGGGGACAATGGACGATGTCAGGGGCAGGAATCAATGCATGAGTTCCTGTGACGGATTATCTTTTGAAATTACGACCATCTAGCCCCTGTCTCTTTCCCTGAACAATGTCAGGTGCAAACCTAGTGACCACACCCTAGAAAAGAGAGAGGAGACCTGGCAAAGATACTAAATTCGGGCAGAAAGTCATCTCCAGGAGAGATCTCTCCTATGAAGGGGCCTCAGCGGCTGACCCTGAGACAGCACGGCCCAGAGCCTTGTGAAGAGGAAGAGGTGTGCTGGCTTTCTGCTCCAGCCCTGCTCCCACCTCCACGAATGCCACACTCACACTGCTGCAGGGCATCAAGAAGTTCCATCCTCTCCATACTTCAAAATAACAGGAGAAATGATGAGAGACTTTTGCATACCTTCAAAGAGACAATGAGCAAAATCTAGGAGAATAATTCAAAATAATAATAATTCACATCCCATGCCTCAGATGTGTCAGAAATGGTTGATCCAGGGATGGAAAGATGCTTCAAGATGGCCCCCACTTTCCAGGAACTCCCAAGGAGCCACACAATGAGAGTAAGTTATATTAGTGAGGCCACCCCCTGCACCACCTCCACCTCCCCTGCACCAGCCCCATCTTCACCTGGGCCTCTGAGCTCAGATGCAGGCTGTGGTTAGAAACAAAATATGTTCTGCATGTTGGGTTTTGGTTTTTTCCATGTAGGGGTTTTAAAGAGCCAATAAATAAACCCCTTTCCCTGACCCAGAGTTTAAACAAAGTCAATTGAGAGAGACAGCAACCAGGCAGGTATCACTGATAAAAACTGGAAGCCCAAGCCAGCTGTGAGGCCACAGTAAGGAGCCACCAGATCTGCAGGGTAACTGTAGCCTCACCCATACCCACTCCCTCAGTAGAGTGAGAAAGAACACCAGGGCACACCCTGTAGGCCTCCCAGGGAGAGGGGAAGGGAAGGTGGAGCTGCACACACCCCTTTGCTGCCCCTCCACCCACCACCTTCCCCTTTCAGGGGAGAGCAATGGAATCACTCACCTCTGCAGAATTGAGGCGTGTCACAAGAGATGCTCCATGCTCAAACACACACATGTACAGGCACGTGTACACACAGGAAGTTTGGGCACTGTCAGAACCCCTGACTTTATGGGTCAGTAGGAAACTTTCTCTGAGCCCAAAAGGGACAGGTTCTTGTTGCATGGTCCCACTGCAAATTGACTTCTGGGTGGCTCAAATGACAACTTTAAATCAAAAGCTACTTACTTTTACTCCTTCTCTGTAGAAAGTGAGCTCTATGGGAGGAGGACTTCCTGCCGTCCACCTACAGCAGCATCAGAGCCCAGCACAGTGGCAGGGCTTCCAGGGAGGGCAACTTGCCCAGCTCACATGGAACTCTCCTGCTTTAGCTCTGAAAGTCCCACATCCTAGAAAACCTCTTAGTTCTGAACCCACCAAGATGACTAATCTCCATCAGATCATCAATGAATACTTGTTGGTTGAATGAATTCATGGCTTACAGGGTTGCACCCCTGCTCTGGAGACATTGGAAAACAAACATGAACAGGAAACTGTGGCAGATCACACCTGTGAGGTGAGTCCTAGCCCGCTTAACTCCCCGCGGGTGGAGATTTGATGCTTTGTATGCCGTTGTGCTGAAGATCCTCTTTCCACTTGGTGGTGTGCCCCAAATATGGCTGTGCTTTTTTGGGAGGGGCCTGGGGCCTGTAGATCAAAGCCCTGAGGTTGCAGAAAATTTCTGGGAAATTAACACCATCCGTTCTTTATCCTCAGCAGCTGTGAGAGCAATCATGGAGAAAAATGATGTGAGAAGAACCTACGCTGTGGATTTTATTAGAGTCAAAGTCTCCCATGTAGTGTTGATTACTGGACCAGCCCGAACATGCAGAATTATTTCTAATTCAGTTTCAAAAGTTGATTTGCTCATAAGAGAAGCTCTATAAATTTTCAGAGTGCTGACACGTGAAACTCCAATGAAAAAACAGGCAAACTAACATTTTGCAGACATTCGTGGGTAGTTGTGAACATCATGGGCATTCATGGGCATTTGTGGGCATTTATGGGTGTCCAGGGCATTTCAGACTTGGCAGAGGCTAAGGAGAGGCAGGGTTCCTTGAGGATCCTAAGGAAATCTGGGACCCAGTTCCAGATTCAATTAAGTCCTCAGGGATCTTATTGATCACACACAAAAGAAGTGGCTTCAGAAGCTTTACCAAGTATGCCACTAGCAAATGACACACGAGAGACAAAGGGGATGCATGCAGTGTGTACCCCAGTGGCCTTTGGGCCACACAGAATCACACAGAAACGGTATTCAGGATGATGTGGATGCAGCTAGGCTGTAAAGAAAGGAAATGTGCCAAGTAAAAGAGAAGGAGTTTCCAGGTGGGAGAAGCTGCTAGAGCAGAAGCCTGGAGAATGAAGTACAAGTGGCCAGTCAAGGTATGAGGAGGGATCAAAGAACAGAATGGAAGACACAGGGAGTCTGGTCCCTCTCTAGCCCATGCTCACAGTCCCACCCCCAGGGTCAGGCCTTTCCCCCCACTATATGATCTGGGCAACATTCACCAGGGCTTTCCTCCTCCTCCAAGTGGTAGGCCCTCCTTCAGTGCTGGGGTTTGAGGGATCCGTGGGGAACACTATGTGGAACAGGTGCTGAGTGGGAGGGCAGGACCAAGCAGCCACAGCTGACTGAGGAGGAAGATTAGACACGAGGCCACATGGACTTGCTCACACTCCCAGGATTCCATCTGCCGGGACCGGCCCAGGATCCACAGACCAGGGTCTGCCCAGCATGTTCTCTGCATGGTCAAGCAGCAGAAGGACCTGAAAGAGAAAGAGCCCGGACTGGGCCTCAGCTCCTCCCCCCCACTTCCCCAGGACCCCAGGCAGAGTCGTGAGTAAGAGCAGAAGGATGGCCGCCACCTGTACATCCCACCTGTGCCACGTGTGGATTTGGGCAGGGAGTGAATAGGGTGGTCAAAACAACTGCCACAAGCCTCGTGGCTCAACACAACAGAACTTCAACCTCTCCCAGTTCAGGAGAGCAGGAGGCTGAAATCTCGGTGTGGGAGCAGGGCTGGCTCCTTCTGGGAGCTCCGAGGGAGAATGTGCTCCAGACTTCTCGCAGCGTCTGGGTGTTTGCTGACCATCCTTGGCATTCCTCTGCCCCTCACACAGCCTGCTCTGTGTCTCTCCTCTGCTTCTCAGAACATCGTTCACTGGATTAGGGCCCACCCTATATCAGTATGATTTCATCTTGAAATCCTTAACGAATTATATCTGTAAGGACCCTATTTCTAAATAAGGTGATATTCTGAGGTTCCCAGTAAGCATGAATTTTGAGGACACAAAATTACACCCACTTTCGGGGCCCCCAACATTCTGGACACCACATCTCTATTGCCTCTCTATCCCTAGGGGATATCATTCCCATCTGCCTACAAACCCGCCTTAAAAGCCTTGTTCTGGAAGAGTGATCACAAAAATATGAAACCCTTGACTGCATGTTTCTGTATCACTATAGCCCCCTTGTTCTCCCCCCTTCCAGAAAAGCCCCCCAAATCCCGTGTTCCCCATCTCCCAGTCTGCAGCCTCCATCTCTTCCCACCCCTGCCACCCCAGTGAGCACACATCAACACAGCACCCCTGAAAGGTTCATCAGCCACCTACATGCTACCAATTCTCTTTTCTCATTTTACTCAACTTCTCAACACCATTTGACACAGCTGAGAGGCTGAATATGCAAACAGATAATGGCCAGAGCTTGTGTAATAGCAGAACTCTGACCCACCAGCAGAGCTGCAGCAGCCAGCCTAGATGCCCAACCACAAACTCTGCAGCAATCAGCCCAGCCAGTAAGGGACTATAGCTTCCCCACTTTGTACCCCCTCTTCTAACTCAGGGCCAAAAAAGACAAAGCCAAATGTGCTCCCCAAACCAATTACATTACATGGGACACCCTCCACCAGCTTCCCCAGGTCCACAGCCTCCATCGGGGCCCACCAGGAGCCATCTCTATCTCAGTGAGCTCTGCTACTCCTCTGCCTGCCTTTGATGACCCTTTGCTAAAGCAAGTTCTGAGTAAATGCCCTCCATGTGTTCTCACTGGGTGCTCTTTGTTTCCACACAGTGGAGTGCTTCTTCCTTTATGAAATAATTCCTTCTTTAAGCATGCAACCCCCACATGTTTGATTTCCCATAACTCACCTGCTGCCCAGGAGAGGTTCCCTTTGCTGAATTCCCCCTCAGCTCCCTGACATTGCAGGGCTTTGTATGCAGCTCTGTCTTTCTATGCACTCTCTGCCTTGACGGTCTTACCCATGAATTCACAAGCTAACATTTCTGTAAACCAGCCTGACCTGCCCTGAGTGACAAATTTACACAGCTCCCTCCTTCCCCCCACTCCCAGGATGCATACATTTGACTATCTGACAGAAGGTTTAAACCTTCATGGTTACATTAGCCAGAAGTGTCCACAGTAATGCTGCAAAAATAATGAACTACCCTCAGACTCAGGGGCTTACAGCCACCCATGTGTATTCTCATGCTCTCAGTTTCCTAGGCTGACTGGTTTGGCTGGAATCATATGCCTTGCTCTGCTTCTCTGCTTCATGCAGGTGGATCAACCCCAGGCTTTGGGCAAAGTGCAAATTCAACCACCTGTATTCATCCCAAGGCCCAGGCTGTGGGGGAAGCTCTTCCCAGGGGGACTCCTCAAACACAAGAGGCCAAATTGCACTAATACACTTAAGCCCTCAAATTGCATTGTGTCAACCACCTTCCTTCAGTCAAAGTAAGCTTCATAGCCAAGCCTACCTGTAATAGGGTAGGTAGGTGCCCTCTACTCTCAATGAGGGAAAGAGAAGCCAATATTTCCCAAACAATAATCCAGAAAGCAAAGGCATAATGGTTGGTGAACTGTCTTGATGCCCAGACAATTATTGTATATGGAGAATACAAAGTCATACATACCTTACAAAAGTTAATAGGTTAATTTAGCAAAGTTGCAGGATACGAGATTAATATACAAAGTAAATGATGTTTCTATTAACTTAACAAACAATTGGAAAATTATATATAAGTACCTTCTACAATAGCATTAAACTTAACAAAAGATGTGTGGGACTTGTATCATTGCTGAGAGAAATTTAAATTAAATTAAAGTCTAAATAAATGGAAAAAGATTACAAATTAGAAGAATTTGTATTGCTAAGGATCCATTTATCTGTGGATTTAATGTGATTCCAATCAAACTCTCAGCAGGCTTTTTGGTAGAAATTGACAAGCTGATTTTAAATTTTACATGGAAAATGTAAAAGGGCAAGAACAAATAGCTAATATACTCTTTTAAAAAAGAATAAAGTTGGAGGATTTTTCTACCTTATTCAAAACATACTGTAAAGTTACAGTAACTAAGACAGTGTGGTAATGGCAAAAGAATAGACAAAAAGACCAACAAACCAGAGCAGTGACTCCAGAAATGTGTAGCATGTGTGTATAGATAGATGTATATGTGTATTTATGTGTATATGTAAAGTATATGTGTATGTGTGTGTGCTAATTTTTTAAAGGCACCAACATGGTTCAATGACAAAAGAACGTGTTTTTAATAAATGTAACCATAATAACTGGACATCCACATATAAATAAGAAATAATTGACCTCAATCTTTTTTTAAAAAAGATTTTATTTATTTATTCATGAGAGACACAGATAGTGGTAGAAGGAGGTCCCTCGCAGGAAGCCCAATTTGAGACTCAATCCCCAGGCTTGGGATTATGCTCTGAGCCAAAGGCACTAAACCGCTGAGCTAACCAGGTGCCCCTAGTTGACCTCAATCTTATGTCATACGCAAAAATTAATTTGAGATAGACCATAAACCTAAATGTGAAAGCCCAAATCATAAAACGTCTAGGAAAAATATAGAAGATCTTTATAGTCTAGGATATACAAAGATCCTTCAGGACACAAAATTATACTACCCATTACCAAAAAAAAAAAAAAAAAACCACACACACACAAAAAAAACTTGTTTTCCTTTTTAAAAAAGATCATTTATTTGAGAGAGAAAGAGCAGGGGGAGGGGCAGAGAGAGAGGCAGAGGGAATGGACTAGACTCTGTCCAGCATGGAGCTGACATGGCACTCCATCCCAGGACCCTGAGATCATGACCTGAGCCAAAACCAAGGGTCAGCCACTTAATCAACTGAGCCGCCCAGGCACTCCAGCTCTGATTTTTTCTAAATTTACGCTTTCCATTCATCAAAAGTCACTACTAAGACAACAGCAATATGAGCCACACACTGAGACAAAATATCTTCAATACATATGTCAAAGAACACACACTCAGGATTCATAAAAGACTCTGACAAATCAAGAATGACAAACATTATACAGTCTCATTCATTTGGGGAATATAAAAAATAGTGAAAGGGAATAAAAGGGAAAGGAGTTAGAATGAGTGGGAAATATCAGGGAGGGAGACAGAACATGAGAGACTAACTCTGGGAAATGAATTAGGGGTGGTGGAAGGGGAGGAGGGCGGGGGGTGGGGGTGACTGGGTGACGGGCACTGAGGGGGGCACTTGATGGGATGAGCACTGGGTGTTATTCTATATGTTGGCAATTGAATACCAATAAAAAATAAATTTATAAAAAAAAAAGAATAAAGAGACACGGGCAGCCTGGGTGGCTCAGCGGTTTAGCGCCGCCTTCAGCCCAGGGTGTGATCCTGGAGACCTGGGATCAAGTCCCACGTCGAACTCCTTGCATGGAGCCTGCTTCTCCCTCTGCCTGTGTCTCTGCCTCTTTCTGTGTGTCTCTCATGAATAATAATAATTTTTAAAAAAAGAACAAAGAGACATGACTCCCCTCCAAATGTGTAAGGCATCAGAAAAAACAAAATAACCAAATGTATAATGAGCACAGGAAAAGTTGCTCACTATCACTACTCATGGGACCAATACAAATTTCAACCACCACGAAGAACCACATGCACTCACCAGAATGGCCGCAATCATGAAGCTCATCAGCCACAAGTGGTGGTGAGCGTATGCATCAACTGGAAAATATACCTGTTACTGGCTGGCATATTAAATGTTCATATCACTTTGGAAAACCCTTCCATAGTTTCTTGTATTCATTTCTTGTGTAAATATATACATTTGCCCTAAGGCCCAGCAATTCTATTCCCAGGCATAGTCAAGATCCAACTGTGTACATGTCCATCAAAAGACTGATAAAAGAACCTATGTTCACAGCAGCTTGATTCATAATAGCAAAACCCTGGAAATAACCCAAATGATGCTTATCAATAGATGGGAAAACTGTAGTATATCCATTCAGAGGAATTCAACTCAGGACAAAAAAAAAAAAGAACAAATTGCTGATGCATACAGTAACTTGGACGAATCTCAAGACCATTACATGGAATGAAGGAAGCCAGACACAACATAGTGCAAACTGTGATTCCATTTATGTGAAGTTCAAGAGCAAACAAAATGAATCTGTGGTGATGGAAGTCAGATCAATAGTTGCCTGCAGGGGTTAGGAAGGAAATGTTGACTGCAAAGGGGCAGGAGGTATCTTTCTGGGGTGATGAAAATGTGCTATATCTTGATTTGGGTAAGATATAATTGTCAAAATCCAACTAACTATTCACTTAAAATTGTGCATTTCATGGTATGTAGATTATGTCTCAATAAAGCACCATTAAAATAACTTTAAAACAAACTGAGTGATGATATGCAGAAAAAGAAAAGGAAAAGGAAAAGAATGCAAGAAAGAATCACTGCAGCATGGAAGCTATTGTCTCCTCCAGCATGACACATATTCTTGGCATGGTGCTAACTGTCTCACGTGCATTATCCCATTTAGCACCTACTCTAATCCCCTGGAACAGAAAGTTTTTCTTGGGCCTGGAGACATTTGGTGACTTTCCTAAGGTCACCCAGGCTGTGTAAAGTGACAGAGCCAAAATATCAAGCAGGCATCCTGAACACAGAGTCTTCACCCCTACATTCTTCTCCATGCTCTGGCTGCTTTGCATTTATTTATGTAAATCTCCTAACAACCATGGAAGGCTACTATTATTATCCCATTCTAAAGGCAGGACAACACACTCAGAGAGTGAAGTAGTGAATCCAGGCCATGGGAGGGCTTTTACTAAAACCCACCCTGAGTGATTTCAACCTTGCATAGTGGGGCTACTTGCTACCCAGCTCCTGGCGGCCATCCCAAAGACTGTGCCGCCTGGGTAGATCCTTGGCTACTGGATGCAAACAGGAAAAACCTCCGCAGTTCTGACAGGGCAGCAAGGACCAGAGATGTCCAACATAGAAAAGGCTATTTTCTATGGAGCAATGTTGCAGATCCACAGCTTCCAAGTAGCACCAGAAGCTCACAGATGATGCACTTATCTCTGGAGCCTTGACCACCTAAATGGTAAGCATTGGAGCTCCTGCAGGACTCCTTTTCCAGACTGGGAGCTTCAGCACATCCATGCCTGTGGGAACACAGGTGGCCTCCTGCAAGTGTCCCCTGGAGGAATGAGCAACCATGAACATTAATGTTCCTTATGTTTGGAGAATCCAACCCACTCTCAGACAGACCAGCTTCCCACCTACTCATGCAGCCAAACCAGAGGCAGGAGAGGAGCTGCAGGGAGACTGGGAGGCCTCTGGGAGGGCAGGTTTCACAAGGGAACCAGCAGCTGGCCCAGATGCATAGGTGAATCAAGGCAGAGGTATAGCAGGAATGTCATGAAGGATAAATGAACAAAACATCTTGTTCTCATTGGGATGCTTCCTGTAGCTAAGCCGACTGCATGCCTCACCCAGGGCCTCAGCCAGATGCCATCTGAGATTTGGTCAGGCAGTGACAACATCTCCTTCCTCCTCTGGGATGGGCCACAGGGCAAGGCCAAAACCAGGGCTCCTCAGACACCCCCACCTACAGCTCCCTCTACTCACAAGTTCGTTGAGAGGAAATGGCCTGGCCTGTGGAGGCCCAAGGGACACTTCTCTTATTCCTTGTTCAAGCCAGCTCTGACATGCAGGCCTCTGGGGACACTCAAGGACAGGATACAGTGTGGACACTGGTTCTTGAGGGGCCTCTGAATCTTAGCTCAGCTATGAGAGGACAGTAACTCTGGCCAGGTCTTGGCTAGGGACTGTATTTCAGGACAGGAGGTAAGGTTAGGGGTAGCAGTGTTGTTGAACAGAACTTCTAGCTGATGAGCATGTTCTATGATATGGCTGTTGAGCATTTTCTATGTGATTAGTATGCAGGAGACTTAACTGTTCATTTAATTTCACTAACACAATTTTTTATTTGCATAATGCCATTTGACTACTGGCCACCGTATTGGATGGCGTAGCCCTGGATCCCGGAGTATTCACAATGCTGCTGAGTGACTCCTCTGCTCAAGGGCTTGACTCGGCCCATGGCCCCAGTTCTTCAGCCCAGGAGAAAAACAGGCTGGTTTTGAAGATGTGCAAGAACAAGAACCAGCTCTGGTCCCCTTTGGTGATCTCAGGGGCCTAGCTTCAAACCTCTCTGAGGAGAAGCTGAGCCCAGTGTCCTGTTGGGGAGGGGGCTGTGGTGCCTTAGACAAGCCACTCCTCACACTGAGCCTCCATCCAGAGTGCCCTGTGTAGGCCTAGAAATCCTGGCCCCAGAGAGACAGTGACATCCCTGGTTCCTGGAATAAAAAGCAAGGAGTAAAATGCTGGACACAGTTCTCCTCAGCCCTCCCAACTGAAGCCAAGATGGGGCAGTGAGGGCTGGACCATGCTTGACACCTTTGCAAATAGGCCTTTAAAACAAGTCCCATGGGGACAAGAAAGCCTGAGAACCTGGGATGACCCCTCCCCTGAACCTGCCCATCCAGGATGTGGAGATGAGGCCTTGGCTAAGTGGCAAAGACCAAGGGCAGTGTGGTGTTGTGAGGGTGCCCACCCTCTGATGTGAATATCCCTGGAAAGTAAGCAGGTGCCCCTCTTTTCTGTCCTCATCTCTTGAGGACTCTGCAGGAAGCACCTGCCCTTTCTGTCACCAAGTCCCACATGACCTGAAGCTATGACAGCAGGACAGGCCTGGTCTTTAGGTATTCTTTCTCAACCAAAATTTCCAATGGTCTCTACCTGGCTTCCCTGTTCTCCCTATCATCCTTCCTCTGGGCAGACATTGACTCAGGAGAAGAAAACTTATTGCAATATATCTCCTATTCTGCTGCCTTAGCTCCAAGCCCTAGTCTCCTTGCCAATGGGACTGTTTTTCAAATTCAGGGAAGTCCCCAAACTCCTGGCATTCTTCCTACAGAGCACTGGATGGGGGACAATCCCTCCAAATTTACCAACATGCTGTTCCAGGCCCAGCATCCTGCCTGTTAAAAAGGAGAGGGGACTGGAGGAAGAGCAGCTTTGATCCATTATTAATATCCCAGAGATGGGACTCCTGTTCAAAGTGGGAGAGACACAGCCTTTGAAACCACCACGCGCCAGCTCAGCTCTCCCGGGAGGAAGTTCAGGCTGGCCGGACTGAATCACACTGAGGAAAAGAAATGTCAAGGCGGCTGCCAGCCCAGGAAGGGGACACAACAGCTTTGGTGACGGTGGAGAGGGCCCAGGTCCAGCTGACTGTCCCTCCCTCTGCTTTGAAATGTCCAAATTATGGCCGTCCCTGCAGAAGAAACTCCAGCACCTCTCTGCGTATCCCCCACCCACAGCCAGGACACATTGATTTTGATAAGTGAATTTTACTCTAGGTCCTTTTTCTGTCCTGGACCCTTTTCTCTTCCAGAGCCACATCCTGAATCTAGTTCCAAGTCCACTTTTAGCCTCCATTAAGGGCAATCTGCATGTGTGTTTCCTCTTACCCAAATAAACACTTCAGACTCATATCACCTCCTTAGTCCTCAGGCCATGAATTGGCATATGTCTCTCATCTCTGCAGTAGGAACAGGAAAGCAGCCTCGATGATGGAGAGCCCTGGGATTGCACTGGGCTCCCCAGCTCTGGCAGAGACTGCAGAGAAAGGGCTTTCTCCTTGTGGATTATCCTGTGGTCCCAGTGACACCCAAGGCCCTGTGTTAGCAGCTACTCAGAGCAGCAGAGCCCACAGGAACAAAAAAGAAAAAGCACAGCCACAACCCAAAGGAGAGCATGACTCCGGGAAGAGGGTTCAGAACACAGAAGGGAGGACACAGAGGACAGCTTAGCAACCTCCTGTCAGCATGGAGAAGACTTGGAAGCCTCAGGGAGTTTGTGCCACAAGGAAAATGAAAGCTCACCACCCCTGCAGGGAGGCTCCTCCTCTGGGCCCCGGGAATGGGGTGGGGGTGTGTGGGGGGGTGGGCAGGGAAGGATGGGCCTGAGCTTTGGTCTGCTTCCAGGGAAATCTCTCCCTGTGCTCAGAGGCCCCCACTCAGGAGCTCCCTCAGCACAGCCCCCACCTGGGGGACCTCACATGGATGAGCAGAATATTTTGAGCTCTGGAGAAGAGAGAAGGGTATAAGCTAGCTCAGTGAACTTAGTAAAGCAGAGCCTCCCACACCCCACATACCACACTGGTGCACCGAGCCTCCATTACCTGGGCACTGAGCCCAGTACAGATGCAGAGGGGAACCCACTGTTTCCCACTGGCACTTATGCTGATGAGTTAAGCACAAAGGTAGGGGGAGGATGTTTAAGTACTGAGCTGATAATGTGTGCAATCACTTCATCTAGATAGAAAGGTAGGAGAAAGACACTGCACTTGAGGATGGAAACTGTGTTCACTGGTCTTGAATTGTGATGCTAAGCTAGTATTCTAAAGGGAAGGAGAGAAAGGGAGAAAGGTCAGCTAAGAATTAATGGAACACAAGAGGCTCAGGAAAGCCTATGCATGAAAAACAAGTTAAGGCTACAGACCTTGGGTTAAATGGAAACCCCGCAGAAACAGATCAGGGGGGAGCAGCACAAGTGTGCACGGGGAGGAAAGAAAAATCCACACCAGCTAATGCACAGCCCCCACCCCCCAGCCACTCCACAGCCTCAGAGGTTGGTGCACCATGACCATCACTCTGCTTTCTGCAAAGAGCAGAGGGGGGCACCTCCCACCCCAGGCCAGGGACTGACTGCAGCAGCTGAACCTTGCTGCTGGTGTTGCAGTCCCTGTAACTTATGTAGGGCAGCAGAACAGGAAACCCCCAAATACACCACTTTAGCATTAGGATTATTTTGAGCTGAAGACAATTGAGAAGAAGCAGATACAAGAAAA
The DNA here is from genome assembly GCF_003254725.2 of Canis lupus dingo. Taxonomy (NCBI): domain Eukaryota; kingdom Metazoa; phylum Chordata; class Mammalia; order Carnivora; family Canidae; genus Canis; species Canis lupus. Next base: position 58,763,440 of record NC_064247.1, on the reverse strand, counting down.
GCTCCCTGCTCTCTCTATGCCTAGAAGCAAGACATGAATTTATGAAAGTGTCCCCCTCCCCTCTGTGCCAGGAAGGACAGAAGTTAATCACCAGAGACAACACCAAACCCTGATCAGCACCAAAGACAGAACCAGAGGCATCTACACAACAGACCTTGCCAAGCACCCCTTATCTTCCACTCCCCCATGTCTTTGTCTGCCCAGAATTTGCCACCCTAGAGACTCAAAGCCCTCTTCATTTGCTTTGTCACTTCTCCTCAAATGTGTTGTTCCATTGCTAAGATTTTATATAAGCCTGAGTTCTAACCATGCCTTTGAGTTACTCCCTCTGAGAGCTCCTCCGTGTGTATGTGTGTGTGTGCACTCGTGCGCCCATGCGCACGTGTGTGATGCATGTGTTATTAAACTTCTGTTTGTTTCTCTGGTTATTCTGTCTTTGTCAGTTTAATTTGTGGGGCCCCAATAATGAAGCTGAGGTGGCTGGGGGCAGGGGGTTTCCTCCCAGACACTTGCTTCCAGCTGTTTTCACCATCTAGCTTCAAATTCAGTTTTATTCAGTGATGACTCCATGATTCTGGGCCAGGAACTACACCGAGCCCCAGGGTATTAGAAATAATTTGACATGGACCATGTCCCTGCTCAAACCTCACAGTCTGTTGGGGGAGAAAGGCAACTAGAGTGCATGAGCAATGATGGAGCTGCAGAATGGGAGGCACCCAGACCCTGTGAAGGACAGGACATCAGGACACACTTGTGGACCTGACGTTGGTCAGTCATTGAGCCTCCAGGAGCCTCTGTTTACCCACCTATAATGGGACTGGATGCACCTCATAGCACGTGGAAGCTCCTAACATCTGGCACAGAGTAAGCAGTTGTATTGGTCAGGGTGGAGTAGGCTGAGCTGTGTAAGAAACAACCCAAAACTGATGACTTCAACTACAAAAATTTATTCCTTACTCACACTTGTGACTGCAAGTCTACTGGATAGGGGCCTTGCTCTACCCACAGAATAGCCACTATCTGGGATGCTGCTGGTCACTGTGGCTGAGGGAAGCAGAGGACAGGAAAATCACAAACTGGCTCTTCAAGCTTCCCCCTGGAGCTAAGTCATGTCCCCTCCACTCAAATACCACTAGCCAAAGTCTCACAGCCACTCCTAACTCCACTGAGACAGGCAAGTGCAATCAGCATGTGCACAGGAAGTGCAAGAGGCTATGTAAGTGGGAACTAACAGCGATGCACTTGGAAGTGGGGCTGGCAGCATTGCTGATGTGGCCTTGAACAGGCACATGTAGGGTCACAGCAGCCCCACTGTGACCCTTCAAGTACATCACCTTGAAGGCAGACAGGGTTCTGGCAACACAGTCATCCTTTCAGTGAATGCCCACAAGGGTCTCCTTGGGTGCCAGGCCCTGTTAAAAGCTGGGAACATAGCCACAGACAAATGAGACAGCATTTCTGTCCTCATGGGCAGCTCAGGTTCTAGTTGAGGGTATACAAGAGATGCATTCTATATGGATTCTATATACATTGACCATGTAGGGCAATGCTGTCCAGCAGAACTTCCTGGGACAATGGAAATGTTCTCTATTTATGCTGCACATCTGGCCTCTGAGCACCTGAAATGTGGCCACTGCAATGAGTAACTGGAATTGTTTCTTTTATTTAAGTTTAACTAACTTAACTTTAAATAGCCACAAGTGACCAGTGACCAACATGCAGGATGGCACAGATAGATACTCTTAAATGATAACAAACACATAGTACACATGCATCAGGGGACAGCACTGGAGGGCAGCCTAGGAGGTACTGTAGTTGAGTATAGGGCCAAAGGAAGAGGCAATCAAATAGGGACCCAAAGGGGCAGCCCAGATGGCTCAGCGGTTTAGCGCTGCCTTCAGTCGGGGGCATGATCCTGGAGACCCGGGATCGGGTCCCATGTCGGGCTCCCTGTGTGGGGCCTGCTTCTCCCTCTGCCTGTGTCTCTGCCTCTCTCTCTCTCTCTCACTCTCTCTCTCTCTCTCTGCCTCTGTGTGTGTGTCTCTATGAGTGAATAAATAAAGTCTTAAAAAAAACAGGGACCCAAAGGCAGTAAGGAGCAGACTGTATGGATAGCTGTGGAAAAAGCACTCCAGGCAGAGGGAATGGTGAGGCAAGGGCATAGCTGACATAGTCAAGTAAGAGTATGGAAGCCAATGTGGAGCAGAGGGAAGGAATAAGGATGGCCAGGAAGAGAGGGCACAGGGAAGGCAGCTATGATCAGCTGATCAGCTGAATGATGTCCCCCAGAGATGTCCCCATCCTAATCCCTGGAACCTGAAATATGTTCCTTACATGGTGAGAGGAGTTTGGCAGATATAATTAGGTTAATGTTTTTTGGGGTGGAGTCTCCCAAATCATGCAGGTGGTCTCAATGTAGTAGAGTCTCTTGCTAGGCAGAGGGACCAGAATCAGAAGAAGTTGGGGAGAGAGATTAGAAGAAGCTTCCCACCGGCTTGGAAGATGGGGGAAGGGGTGCAGGTGCCTGCACAAACTAGGCTCTCTCCTAGAGCTTCCAGAAGGAAACCAATCTTGTCAGTACCTTGACTCTGGGACTTCTGCCCCCCAGTACTGTGAGATAATAAATCCATGTGCTTTTGAGACACTAACTTTGCAGCACTTTGTTACAAAGCCACAGGAAGCACCACTGCCTGTCAGTCAGGTTGAGGATGAGCTGTTATTCTGAGAGAAATGTCCATTTCAGACATCTTGTGCAGATGCCACCTGTCACAGCATAGCCAGAACTGCAGCCTGTCCCTCAGTCGGTCATCTGTACCCTTGGCTATCTCAAGCAGTAGGATGCAGACAGCTGGGAAATGGGGGGCACAAGTCACCACATTCTGACTGAGGAGCTGTGGCCTCTTACCCTCAAATCTCAGACCCAGTGGAGGCAGGTGGTGTCCAGGAACCCTCCTCAGATGACCTGAGTGGCCACCATGCCCTGTCTGCTCACACACTTCCCTATGTGAGACTCTGCCACCAGGAGACGAGTTCCCCCAGCCCTCAGCAGGAAAACCCTGGTCCGACCCAGTCTCCGTGCATGTCACTCCACAACTTAGGTGGTAACAAGGGTGAGGCCAGGATGCAGCAGGGACCAAAGCTGGCCCCAAGGGGGTAGCCCCTTTGGCGTCTTACCTGCCTGGGATGAGAGGCCTGGGTGCCCCTGCCCTGCTCTGCCCCCACCAGGTGCTGCCGATGAGGCTAATGACCAAGCAGGTCCTGGGGGAGCCAGTTGTGTGGAGCATGTGACCAAAGTATTTCCCCAGATTCTGTGTGGCCCAGATGCATTACCCCCTTGATCCTGCTGGGCTCCAGCCTGTCCCCCCATTTGCCCTTCACCAGCACCCTTTTAGGACTCACTGACCCTCATCTGCTCTGCTATACCAGCTGATTCTCCATATGCAGAACCTGCTAATCAAGTTCACACTTCCCTTGGGATGTCTGTGCTCAGCCAGCTGTCAGCCCACTGAAGTCCACATATGCCTGAGCATGACATTTGGGGTCCTGCAGAGCCAGGAACTAGCACCCCCCCACTCACTCATCCATTCACCGCTACCCTCACTCAGTCTCCAAGTACTTTTTTTTAAAAAGATTTTATTTATATATGCATGAGAGACACACAGAGAGGGGCAGAGACTTAGGCAGAGGGAGAAACAGATTCCCTGCGTGGAGCCCGATGCAGGCCTCGATCCTAGGACCCTAGGATCACAACCTGAGCCAAAGCAGGTGCTCTACCACTGAGCCACCCAGGTACCCCTCAGTCTCCAAGTATTGATGGAGCTCACAGCAGGCACCCAGCCCAGGGCCAGAGACTGGAAGCCATGGTAGCCCAGAGAGAGTCCAGAACCCCTGAGACATCACAAGCTGGTGACAAAAATGGTAGCTGGTCAGCACTTATGGGTCTGGTGGAAAGTGCCACAGTAGAATTCCACACAAGGAAAATGACGGGCCCTGCGGGGTGAAGGCAAGCTTGCTCCCCACAGGAATTCTTGGTCAGGAGTCAGGGAGGCCCTGAGAGAAGTGGAAGGAGGGCGTCTAAAGCAGAAGCCTCCTGGGCAAGGCTGGCATCCCCGAGAGCCCGGTCCACAGGGAGTCCTCCGTCTATCCCTCTGTGCATCCATCATGGCTGGAGGCCCACACTAGGAAGGAGAGGTCTCTGCAGGGTTTCTCAGCATGCAGCCACCATGCAGAAGCAGGAGGAAGAAGACGGCTGGTCCCACCTGCTCAGAGCTGGGTCCCCTGAGGGTCCCTTTCTGCCTGGAGTCAGTACTCAGCCTGCCTTTGGGGCCGAGATGCTGTCTCAGGGCCCGGCATAGCCCAGAGCTCCTGCCCCTTCCTGGCATCACCTTTCCCACAGGAGGAAGGACGGGGGCCAGCTGGTGGTGCCTGCATGTGGTGAAGAGGGACAGGCCATCGCTCTGGCTCTGGGAAGCCCAGGGACAGCTGGCTATGTTCCTTCTCTACATCCTTATTCAGCTGATCGTGTTTGCAAGGCTCCAATAGACAGCTGGAAGTTTCCCTGGCAGAGGACCCCAGTTAGGATGTGGATTTTCCTCTGGGCCCCAGGACTAGATACCCAAGGGGCAAACCAGGGGCTGCACTGAGAAACACAGTGCATTTCTTTGGTTTCTTCCAAAAGTAATTATTTGGTCAAAGAAGAGAGGCCCAACTTTGACCCTGTCATTGTGGACATCTGGGAGGAGGTGAAGTGGACCCTGTGGTCCACTTGGATCACCTCTGCCCCCACATCACGCCCTCCTCCCAGAGAGGACTCAGGCCAGGACAAGGCTCGGCCTCAAGCCCAGTGAGCAACGCTGGGCTGGCAACTCACAGTGAAAACTTGTTTGGTGTCCTGACACATCTCAGGCCAGTGGCCGCAGGGCCAATCATGCTCCAGCTACATTCCGAGTCCCACCAAAGGCCCAAATAAATACGCAAGACAGCACAGCCAGTCAGCAGCTGATGAATAGGAGGAGGCTGGAAATTCATCTAGCAGGCCGTGTGCTCTGTGCAGGTGTGCCTCAGAGGTCCTCCTGTGCCTTTTGTCCTGACTTGGTCTATCAATCTGTGTACCACCAAAGTGCAGAAAGGCAAGTGAGCTGGAGAGACTTTGCACGCCTGGCTTCCCATGAACGAAGAGTCCCCATTGCCTTCCACTTAAAAGTACACATCTATCTAACAATGAATGACTTATTTGTTTCAGGGGAGGCCTCCCTCATATTTCTCCAAGCCCAGGGTCCCTGCTGGCACCAGCAGTGTAAGATCCTATTTCTTCTGCATACGCTCGGCTCCACTTCCCTAGGTCTGTGCCTGGCACTCGGGAGCCGTTCAGTGGCTATGTGTGAAACGAATGAGTCAACCATTCAATTGAGTGCAATTCAGTCCCTGGTGGGACCAGGAGGCAGGATTTGCCATCCAGGATCCAGGGTGTACCAAAGGGTAAGACAGGCATTCACAGCAGGAGGGGGAGTCAGTTTGGGTGCAGGGAATGGTCAGGGACGTGGTACAGGTCTGGAGGAGCCACTGTTCAGCTACGTGAATACAGATAATTCCTTGAACGTTTCTGAGGCCTGGTTTCTTCATTTGTGAAAGGAGTATAAATGCCCACCACTTAGGACCGTAGCACAAAATATGTGAGTTAATGTACCAAAAACTCCTGGCTTATAATAAATTCCCTATAAAAGGAAGACTGATACTCTACTCTCTCAACCCAAGGCATTCACCTCCTATCCTGTATTAACCATGCTTTTCATTTGCTGTATTCCTGATGCTCTGACATCTAGGGCCTTGTGAGCCTGGACAGATGGCTCCTCCAGGGTCAGCCAGTTCCTGGAGCTGGCAAATGATGGCAAATATGCAGACCAACCAACCCAGAGCCTGCACTCCACCTCCTCTTGATGCAGACAACGGAGGGCAGCCCTTTCCCCGCAGAACCTACTGAGGTCTCACACTGGACAGCCCTAAGCCTGATCACCCTGCTTTACCTGTTCCTTCCCACAGAAACCATAGTAAAGGCCCATGCCCATACTTTCCCTCCTCCCTCTGCATCCTGGTTGACTGTGGTGCTTCCCTGTATAGCTCTACGTGGTATGGCATGCCTCTTGATTCTGGGGATCTATGATCATGTCCTGCCATTCCTGGTTGAAATAAAGCCCAGGTACCATCACAACATGCCTCCAGCTTTCTCGTCCACATGCCCAGAAGCAGACACCTTGTAGGAAGGTCTGGATGGGGCACGATGGACTGTGAGGTTCTATCTGGGATGGAGAAGGAGGCTGGGGTCCCAGGCGGAGCCCCACTTGGAAGGCCTAAGTCTCCCCTCCCTAGCCTCCACCGCCCCATGTATGGGTCTCTCCTTCCCCACCTGACACTGAGACATTAACTTCAGTAGCAGCCAGAGGAACATCAGAGTAGTAATGACTTGTTTATGACTCCTTGCTCATGTTGGGCTCCTGCTTCTTTTTCCCCCAGAAGACACTAATTCAAAAATGAAGCCCCAGGCAAAAGGAATTATCACAAAAGATGGAGAATAAAATGTTCTTGGTTGGCATGTGTGTTGCCTTTTTCTCTTTCACATCCAGCCAGGGCCATTAGAAAGGAAACATAAGCCATAAGAAATGACTCCAATATTGGGTCTGGGGGCCCAGGCCATGGGTCAGGTACCTGGGTCGGGTGCTGGTAATCAGCCTCCTACCCCTGCCCAGCCCCAACCAAGTGGAGCAGATGATCATCATCAGCTGTCTGAGAAAGTAATTGGAAGTGCAAGTGGTCCAGCATCATGCTGTGTCTATCTCACCTCCAGGGCCACAATGAGAGAGGGGGACTGCTTTCTTAAAGACTGCTTCACACAAGAGGAGGAATTTAGCAGAGCGGCATTGTTATCCAAGCATGTTTTATCACTGCTCTTCTGTGAGGACAATCACCTGGAAAATCAATCAATGTATTTATTGCTTCTAGGAGCATTTGTGGTGGAAATGAACCCTCTGGAGATAAGAAAGGGTGTGCATGTAACACCGGATGGGCTGTCTGCACTGGCCCCACCAATCAGAGTGGACGCTGGGAATCTTGAGGAATAATGAGTCTGATTTGGCATTTTGGAACAGCCTTAGATACCTAATTACAGGTTTTATTTTGTTCCCTTGACACCCACTTAGAATGTTACCTTTAGCTCATGTCCCCTTATAAAATTCTCTATAGGGCAAATTCGTTACTGTAATTTGGGGAAATTTTTGCTCAATAGCATCATTATTTTCATGTAGAGGCAGATCCTGGGTGAAAATAGCTGTATACTTTAGATGGTAAGTTGCAGGTGGTTCCCTCTCCACCTCCACTCCTTTGTGGGGGATAACTAAGCAGTCCAGCTCCAGGAAAATGCACAACCAGAATCCCGCCCCCATTCTCCCCTCCCCCTGTCATGCAAAAGTCATAACCAACACCAAACCTTTCCTCTCCTTCACTGCTCAAGGCTCAGTGGCAAATGCAGCTAGTCTAGTCAGTTGTTTAGAAACCAGAACATAGTCCCATGGAGGGTGAGTATGGCTGGATAGGTCCTGAGTCTGGCCCCTGAGGCTAGAATATCCACAAGCAGGATCAGCCAAGGGCTGTTAGCTTTGCTTCAGAGGGAGCTCACTGCCCTCATCTCCAGAGGAAGGGAAGGCCTTCCTCTCAGGAACATCTGCCCTTCACAGTGGAGCCAGTTTGACCTTCCTGACCCACATCTGTGAGGCTACCACATCTGCATGCTCAGAGACACTCTCTCTCTCTCTCTCTCTCTCATTCTGAATCAAACAGTCAAGGGCAGTCGTCATGATAGGGGGACTCTGAGTGAATTCAGAAGGCAGTCATGCAAAGGTCAGAGGCTGACTGACCATGGTGGGGTAGATGGATAGATAGGTGAGTCGTTAGGTGGGATGAATGGTGGGTGGGTGGATAAATGGATGGACAGGTGGTTGGGTGGAAGGAAGGAAGGAAGGAAGGAAGGAAGGAAGGAAGGAAGGCCATGTAGTGGATGGATGGACAGGTGAGTGGATAGATGGAATGAATGAATGGCGAGTAGGTGGATAAAAATGGATGGACAGGTGTGGTTGGAAAGAAGGAGGGAAGGAAGGGAGGGAGGAAGGAAGGAAAGATGGGTCAGTGGATGGATGGATGGATGGATGGATGGACAGATAGATATATGGATGGATGGTGGATGGTGGATGGATGGACAGGTGGGTGAATGAACGGACGAATATCCGGGTAATGGATGGATGATGGTTAGATGGATGCATAGATGGATAAATGGATGGATGGATGGATGGATGGATGGATGGATGGATGGGCAAGAAGGTGGAGGGAGGGATGGATGGATGAAGCAATAGGAAGAGCTAATTCTCATAGTGCTTACTCTGCACCAATGGTTGGACTCAGAGCTTCACACATCTATCCTTACAAAAAAAACCTCTGAAGTGAGAGGTAAGGCAATGCTTACTGGGGTCTTCAGGGTCTCAGGTCAGGATTATTGATGAGGCATTGAGGCCATGGAGGAGTTCAGCACATTTACTCTCTTCCCTTTCCTGTCTTGGGGATACCACCCAGGTGATTTCTCTGAGAGGCATCACCTTTCATGAGAATCATGAAAGTGGAAAATGGTGAAGTGGAGAAGGGGGCTGGACATGCCATGTGGGGAGGTGTGAAGCTGCCATGAAGGGAGACGCCAGTCTCTATCCTGGTCTCCACTGGGAAATATGTCTTGAAATCAGTAAACAGCAGCACCAAGGCAGTGGGAAGGGCTAGGTATAGGGGGCACTCGTGGTGATAGATGGACTTTAGGAACAAAGAACATGTCAAGGGGGCTACCCCTTTTGGTCAGAGCATGGAGGGTTCTGGGACCAGGGGCTGCATAAACAGGATGGGAGCAGCTGTTAGGATGCCAGGCCCTTAGACATGTAGGGTCTGCACCTGTGCCAAGCTTGCAGCAGGGGTGAAGAACAGACACAAAAGCAAAATGGATCTCCTAGCCCACCAAACCCAGGGCCACCAGCTCATCCCATTCACTCAGAACTTTTCTGGTTATATTACTAAAGTCCTCCATCTGAGGTTGCCTGGGACTGTCCCAGTTTTAAAACCAAAAGTTCTGTGTCCCAGAAACCCCCTTAATTCTGAGCAAACCAGGACAGTTGGTCATCCCACCAGGTCCCCACTCAGAGAAGGGCATTCAGGTCTTAAAGGTAACAAGCAAGGAAGTGGGACTCTTGGATGAGGAGCTAGCCCCAACACTCCGCCTTGGGAAAAAGTGCTTGATGTTCTCTGCTCCTCTGAGTGACATCTGTCCCGGCAGGTGAGCTGTGACCTCTGGTTGTCACCTGAGTCCCTGGGGGCTGGCAATGTTGATCTGCAGTTTTCCTGGGTGCTGTTGCTATTCTGTCTATCATGTGTGGGAGTGTTTCTTCATATTATGTGAACCAACTGCTGCCCATCTCTTGTGAAAACCTGAAATGTTTCCCCTGGGCTCTCAAGTCCAGCATGCTGGCTCTGAACAGGGTTGATATCTCAGTCTGGCATCTGGGGTGTAACCTGGGACACAGCTCTCTGCTGTTGCTGGAAACATGCAGACAGAGGTAGGGGGTAGGGGTGGGATGGTAGGGAGTGGGGGTGGAGGATGGGTATTGGAGCTCCTGCTTCCAGGCCCTCCCTCACACTCCCTCATGTCTGCAATTATGCAGCTTCTACCAGTGGAGAAATATTCACTAATTTTTCCTGTTATCTCACTGATCCAGACGTTGGGAAAGAATGAGCAAAACGTCTGATTTAGAGAATTGTTTTCATTAGCACTTTGAGATAACAGGCGGGATGATGAGCTAGTAGGGAAGTCAATGAAACATTTCATCCATACAGTCTGTGTGGGGCCCCTTTAAGAACCTGGAGGTGAACTCCACTGAGGGAAGACAGATGATGCTGTTTAGCCTCTCTGATTATGGCCTTTGAAAATTTTCCAGGCATGTCAGGTGCTGGAGCAAGAAGAGTAGAGAGAGTTTGGGCATCTTCTAAAAAATAAAATTTCTTTTACTTTTGATTTCTATGTCTTTGTCCTTTGCCCACAAAGGTCTCAGCCATTCACCCAATAATAGCTTCTCATAGATTCCCAGGCACTGTCCCACCCAGACATTCCCCAGGTCTGGCAGCAACGTCCCAAGGCATCATCTTCTGCTGGAACCTGGTTCCCAGAGTCTTTTGTCATCAGTGCCATGGAACAGACTGTCAACCTTCCTGTCTGTGGAAGCCAAGTGGCCACTATCACAGGTGCCACTGAAATCCCAGGGCAGTTCTAGATTGCAGAGGAGCAGTTGCAGCCCAGACAGGCCCAGCACAGTCTGTAAAGCCAGCAAACATGCTTGAACCTGAAGCCCATGTACTTGACCACTGCTCTATCCTGCCTCTCTAAATGACCTGGAGCAAGTCCGCACCCAGTAAGATTGCATTCAATACAATAGAATGGAATAGAATAGATGTTTGGAGTTAGATCAGAGATGTCCTGTTTTATGTTCTGTGAGTCAATTAATTTATCAGTCATTTATTGGGTAGGCAACAGGAGTCACAGATGTGAACTTTAGAAATCTCTGGCTCTGAGAAGCCCCTAGAACACCAAGAGAAGCAGTGGGCCACAGAGCAATGGCATGTGCATGAGGGAGGGGGACAGATTTCTCCAGCAGCTCAGGCACCAGCAGGAGAGAGGATGACATTGAGGGGCTGACCTCTGGGCTGGGCTAAAAACAAAGTCACTGGCAAAAGAGGAGATAGTTATTTCAGGAGGAGACCCTGAGATGTAGAAAAGTCAGCATGTTCCGACAATGGAGTGAGGAGGAAACCTTGTAGGAAATGAAGCTACCAAGACAATCATTTATTCATGGCCCCAGTAACCATGTGAAAGGGAAGAAAAATCTTTAACCTCATAAGCATTTTTCATGATTGCATATTTAGCTAATCCTAGTTACATGCTTGGCTAGAATGATAATTTTAGCTGACTGATGTGTTCTGTCACAGACAATAATTACTCTACCCTTGATAGGCACTCGTGGAAACCCCGTGTTCTCCAAAACAACACAGTGTCAGACAATCTGCACCGTTCCTAAGAGGGCATCTCCAAGATACAGCTCATAGACCCCCAACACTTGCTTCAAATCACATCCTTCCTCTTGTAAAAACATCAAAATTAAATAACCTAATTACACCAAATTTATGATTTTTTCAGAAGAAGGTAGCATGTTGCACTAAATGTTTTAGATAAATACAATAAGAATAATCAGAGCTATCATTTTTGAACACACACTAGAAGCCAGGACTGTACTTAGTATGTTCTTTTTCTACATATGTAAACACATGCACTCTGCAAGCATAAAGTAGACAAGTTATAATTCTTTTTACAGTTATCAACGGTCAAGTTATTGAAACTCTCAGAACTGCACTATCACATAGCTCAGAAGCAGCAAGAACAAGATTTGAGCCAGCATATGACAGACTGCAGATCCAGGACATGCACAAATTGCTGGTGGAGCGCACACCTCCACAAACACTCCAGAAAAGTGTCTCTCAGAACCCATTACAACTAAACATACTCTCACCCTGGAACTTCGGGATTCCATTTCTTGGTAAACACTTAAAAAAATGAGTTCAAAAGAATGTACTAGAATGTTTGTAGCACCATTAACATAGTAATAAAAGGCTGGAAATGAGTTAAATGTCCAATAACAGTAGAATGGATAAATAAATTGTGCCATAGTCTTGCAATGAAATTCTTCACAGCAATGGAAAGAAATGAGGTGCTACTATATGCAGAAACATGAATGAATATCGTGTACATAATACTGAGCAAAAAAAAAAAAAGACAAAATAGTAATACTGCATGATTCACTTAAATGACATTCAGAAATAAGCAAAGCTACCCTATGGTGGTAGAAGTCAAGAGGGCTTATTTTGAGGGATAATTTTGTGAAACAGGCATGAGAGAGGCTTCTGGAGTGCAGGTAATGCCCCACACCTTGATCTTGGTGGTGGTTACATGGGTGTGTTCACTTTGTAAAACTTCAACAGGATGTTATATTTAAGATTTATACAGTTCACTCTGTGTGGTTGTACTCTAACCTAAGACAAATATTTGCAAACAAAATGATGCCAAAAAACTATACTGAAATTTAACACTTCTTAATAAAAAAGGTCTGCTAGACTTCCACAGGGTCATCACTGAACACACTGTCTACACACAGCCTTCACTCAACAAAGATTTTTTGGAGGCTACGATGTATCAGCCCCTTTCTAGGTGCTTCAATGCAGTATTAACTTCTACTTTCATTGGGATTAATATCCTACAAGACATTCTGTGGAAGGCATAAAATATTGGGCTGAATTTCTCTTGATTCCAGAACATACTTGGTATGAATTCATCTATTTATTGTTCATATTGTATATGTCTTAAAGTTGAATCTCCTACTTTGGGGTTTTCAATATCCAAGAATGTATTCTACAAAGACAGAAATTCCATTGAAATACAAACTATACTTCAAACTTAAGAAAGGACTGATCACCATCATCATCATTATCATTATCATCATATCATTATCATCAATACTGCATCACCACTGTCACCATCATCACCAACATCTCCATCATCATCCTCACCACCACCACTATCACCACCACCATCCCCTTTATCACCATCATTACAGAATCATCATCATCATCACCACCATCATCATTACATCATTACCATCACTATCACTATCATCGTCACCACCATTATTATCACCATCATCATCACTACATCACCACTATCACCATCATCACCATCACCGTCATTACATCTTCATTATCATCACCATCATAGTAAATTAGAGACATATTTTACATCATTTCCTGTGGGATTAAGCTCTAGACACCCATTGATAACAGACCTTTGGTAATGCCTCCTTTTTCCTGTATCAGTTTCTCATACTCCTCCCAGATAAACAACTTGCACTTGAATTGTTGTCTCCAGATCTGCTTCTGGGGACAGCCTATACAAAGAGAGTCCTCCTAGGCACACTAAGATTTAAATGAGGTAAACTGAATGAAGCCTGGCACATAGGAGGCAGTCAGTAAATCTTAAGTCTCATTGGTCTCAAGAATTTGTTGAGTTCTTGACTTTAGGGAAACAAGTTGTTGCAAGCACAACTGGAATGAATAGAGTTATAAGCAGAGAGTTTGGAAATATTTTCTTATATAATATCTGATCTGTTTTCTCAGTGAATTCGTTACTTCCTCACCCCAACCTAGGTTTCCTCAGAAAGAAGCATCTGGTCTTCCTGATTTTGCATCCGAGCACCTAACAGGGATGCTCATTAAGTGATAAATAGACACTTTTGACTTTAGGCAGCAGCTTCAGACTCCCCTTTTCCCAGCCCGAAGACAAAGGAAGAGAGTCTGGGCCAGATATCTGTGACCCATGTTACTGTAGGGCCTTGAGCTTGCCATTGGGCCTCTCTGGCCATCCCATGATTCACCTCTACAATGGTAATTACAATAATAACAACCATCCCATGTGGTTGTCTTGGGGTAAGTGAGGCAATGTAGCACAAGTGCTTAGCACGAGCCAAGAACAGGTGTGTACTTACTGAACGTTTGCTTTTGTTAGTTTTTATTCAAGTCCCTTAATTTGGCAGCAGCCATGCCATTTGACTACGCAGTTCCTGTCTCTAACCTGCAGACTCCTTTCAAAACCAACTAGAAAATATGCAAATGGAGATGGGGACCTCTTCACAGGTGCACCCATCTTTGCTTTTCCAAGCCAGACATGAAAGCAGTAATCACACCCAGCCCACTGGATTTATATTGCTTTCATCCTGGCAGCTACATCAGCATTGAGATGCTGGTCCCAAGTGTTCTATTTAATTGAAAACCCAAGTTAACTTTGCTTCGTAGACAATTGGTGGCCATGATTCAGTAAGTAGCAAATGGATAAAACCTTCTCTGGTCCCTATTTCCCTTGACAGCTCACTTCCCTGGGATGCTATTGGTCCAACAGGAACACTGAAAGCCTGGGCAGAAGGGTGAAGATGCTGGTGTGAAATTGCCTTCCCCCTTAGTAAAAAGCAAGGCACAAAATTCCCATAGGAGACAAGAGCTTGGGAGCAGGAGGCCTTATTCATGAGAATGTCACCAGAGACAGATTTCAATATTTATTGAATGAATAATCTAATGAATAAATGTGATTCTCTTGTACAAATCTAGTCCTTTTCCCTTCTTCATACCTAGAGATAAAATATAGGATTGGAATAAGACATTCATGTCCAGGTTCACCACTCTCTGGTTCTGTGATCTTAAGCATGTGATAAACCTCTTGGTGAGCTGTGACTTTCTTGTTTGCAGAACGTAATTAATAATACCCAACCAATGGGGCTAACAAGAAGAGTAGCAACAGCGCAGAGGGACCCAGTGAGCTTCAGATAACAGGAAATCTTTCAACAGTGGCTGAAACCATGAAGGTATTTAACATAACTCATGCAACAGTAATGGGAGGTCCTGAGCTGGGGGAATGATCGGCAGTGACGTCTAAGACATCGCCTGGTTCTTCTCTCTTCTGCTCCACCACCTTTACTCTGGCTTTTATGCTCATTGCCCTAAACTGGCTGCTGTGCCTCCAGGCATTACTTCCAGTTTCCAGGCAGAAATTAAAGAGAAGGTTAAAGAGGTGAAGGGCAAAAAGCTTCTTCCCTCAGCATGTCCTTGCATTTTTGTTTGGGAGGGTCTCTCTCCAGTAACTCTCCCCAGTAACTTTCATTTGGGTCTCATTGACTGAAAGTAGGTTGTGTGACTTGAGTTCCAATTGTGCACATGTCACATGAATAAACCAAGATTCTTTGATTTAAAAACTGGATTCCAGAAGAAACAAGAGTGCGGCGTGAACATGGGAAAGCAAAAGAAAGCAAGTATGCAACCATGAAGCAAATGCTTAGTCTCCGAGATCAGAGGCTTAAAGAGAAGGATAGATTAAAACCTAAAAAGAAAGAAAAGAAAGATCCCAGTGCACTCAAGGAAAGAGAAGTCCCCCAACATCCTTCCTGCTTATTCTTCCAATATAACACACAGCTGGGCCCACCTTATCACATCCTGGTTGATACCAACTTTATCAACTTTTCCATGAAAGCCAAACTTGACTTAGTACACTCAATGATGGACTGTCTGTATGCCAAGTGTATCCCTTGTATAACTGACTGTGTAATGGCTGAAATTGAGAAACTGGGGCAAAGTATCGAGGGCCTCTAAGGATTGCCAAGGATCCAAGATTTGAACAATTGCCATGCACACACCTGTGCAGATGACTGCTTAGTACAGAGAGTAACACAGCACAAATTTTACATTGTGGCCACAGTTGACTGGGACCTTAAACGAAGGATCTAGAAGATCCCTGGAGTTCTCATCATGTACATTTCTTTTTTTTTTTTTTTAAGATTTTATTTATTGATTCATGAGAGACACAGAGAGACAGAGAGAGGCAGAGACACAGGCAGAGGGAGAAGCAGGCTCCATGCAGGGAGCCTGACATGGGACTTGATCCAGGGTCTCCAGGATCAGGCCGTGGGCTGAAGGTCATGCTAAACTGCTGAGCCACTCGGGCTGCCCCCCATCATGTACATTTCTAACCATAGGTACAACATTAAGTGGATGCCAGATGATTACGGAGCCCCTCGGTTCTAATTCTTAAAAGATAGAGTTTTTCTGCCTTCTTATATCAACTTTTTCTGTTGCCAGTTCATATTAGCAATATGCTATAGTATGAATTATTCTTCTTACCCATTTGCTCTGTTACGAGCTGAGTATGGTTAAATATACTAATTTTTTGATGTTTTGAAATCAGTATTTTGTATCATTTTAAGTATTGTTGCATCTTTCTATAAATCAGATGATTGCTTGTATAATTTGATGGTTGTTGTTTTATATTGATTTACTCAACAAACATTTATTAAAGTTATATTAGGTACTTAAAAAAAAACTGGAGGGAATGGACATTGGGCGAGCCAAGGAGCAGCACATGCCCCTTCATAGTACATGGGAGGTACTAAATGTTAACCCAATGCTAGTACTGTAATATTCTTCCAGCAATGCCCTATGCACACCATGTGCGTATGTCTACAGTAGTAGAAATTCCTTCACAGGATGTTTGGGAATCTTGCAGATTGATATACCATGTTAAGGAGTTGAGATTAAACTATTTCACCAATACCAACAGCTCCTGTTTCTGACATCCTATTTCATCTGAGTCTGTTTTAAATTGACCAACAAATATTTATGCAGCCCTTTGTGAATCAGATATTACACCTGGAGCTGTAGCAGCTCCTAAGAAGGATAAGACAGAAATCTCTGGCATGAAAAGATCTGCGTCTACTTGGGAAGCTGCTGATTGAGGTTAATAGAATCTGTGCGCAGAGCGGTCATTAGAGAAACATCTACACGCAAGAATCCAGAAAGCAGGATTGCTTTGGGCGATTTGTAAAGCTGGATACACAAGTCACCTCCCCAAATGTAGTTAATTCTCTGTGATGTCTACATCTTTCTCAGGCACAAAAAAATTAGACACAGGAGGAGAGGGAGAGAGGGAATGAAAGCAAGAGCGACAGAGGAAACTGTGCTCCCTATAAAATATGTGAAACTGGGGGATTTAGCTCCTGAAAGTATAATTACAATAGCTCATGTGTCTGGCAGCTCTGTGGAGAGATGCATTTAAACCAGATCGATCTTAAGCCACTGCCCAGGTTTGTGATTCACAAACCTTTCTTGTAGACCTCAAGCATGTTCCCACAGATTCTAAAAGGTGCCCTTTCTTGAACATTTCTTCATGTGAAAAATGCATCTTCAATGAATGCCCTGATTTTCTTCTGCAGTCAATTTGCTGCTCTTCCCACACCCTACCTGCCAAAGCTCTCACGGTCCCTCTCAGGACTCAGGAAGGAATCTGGAGTGAAGTGGTAATTGCCTGATTTAGAAAGTTATTGATGGCTCTAATTTCTTGTAGGTGAAGGAAAGAAAAAGTTGGATCCTTGTGTGGGAGAGAGGTTTAAAAGCCAGGGATGATGGAGCTGTGACTTTCTGGTCCTGAGACCCATCTCAGCAACCACTGCCATGGTCCAAAACACACAGAGAAGAGCGCAGATAGAGGCAGGTCTATGACATGACTATGAAGCTTAAGGGGCAAAAAAGTGTGCTGGTCTGATCCCCACCAAAAGGTGAGATGAAACCATGACTCATATCCCTACTCCATGAAACACCTGCCCAGAAGAAGGGAAACAAACACAAACTCCAATGACATGGCTAAGGCTGAGAAGACGACCACCCCCGATCCCTATGGGGGGGCATAAACCTGAGCTGACTGGTGACCTGACATCAGTGTGCACAGCCATTGTTCAGCACCCCTTTGAGATAGCACTTCTCCACCATTGCCCAGCTTGGAGGAGCAGAACCTTTGGACCCAAGTTGGGATGGACATGGAGCTGTGTATGCAGCAGGCTGGTTTCTAATTGACTCTTAGGTCCCCGTACCTACTCAATAGTACCTCCATGACAAGCTGGGAACTCAGGTTTTAGTAAATGGGTCAGCCAGCTATGCCAGATCCTGCAAGGCACAGGGTACAAAGATGGGTCCAGACCTCAAGAAACTCAGGTTCTTCAAACACAAGTCATAGTTGTACTATAGAATACAGCTCATCATGACTGCCATGCACCAAAACTGAGCAGTGTGCTAACTCTGGACTCAGGTTCAAACTTTACCTCTGCAACTTACTAGCTGTGTGACCTGGCACAAGTCACTCAACCCTCAATGACCTTCCTATTTCTCCACCTTTACTGTGGAAATGATGGTAATGCTCAGATGAATGCTTGGAAGACAATCTGAGATAATGTGTGGGAAAAGCCTAGGGCTGCTAAATGAATATGTCATCCTGATTCTTTCAAGATCAACAATGAAATATAGTTTGAGCAGTCCTTTATGTAAGCTTTTGTTAACCTTGACTCCTGTGTGCTTTCTCACTCCAGCTACTGTGTATTTCTACCAGGCAAAGAAATTCTGTTAAACATTATTTCTGTGGTTAAAAAAAAATAAAACATGAGAATAACCAGGTGGTTAATGTTTATTCAGTACTTGCTTACGCCAATGAGCAAATTCACCCTTATATTTTTATGATACCCATTACACATGACAGAGTCCTTATGGCCTCTGTCATGGAGCTTTTCTGCCTCATTATTCTCTAACCAGGGAAACACAGGATATTACCATGAAGGACTCTGGAATCAAACATTTTGGGTTTGAATCCCAGCTCAACCAATGTCTAGCTGGGTGACCTTATACAAGCAACTTTATCTTTGCAAGCCTTGGTTTCCTCACTGGTGGAATGATAACAGTAACAGCATCCAGCTCATTAGATTGTATTGGAATTATCCTGAACACACCCTGGAGTGACCTCACTGACTACTGCTCCCCAATATCCTTGCCTGTGTGTGGTCCCCTCCCTTTAAATGTGGGTGAGACTTGTGACCTACTTCTAATAAGTAGAATGTGGCAAACATAGAGGGACTTTTCAAATGTAAGTAAGATCCTTAATCAGCTTTGAGTTCATCAGAAGGGATATTACCTTGGATGGGCTTAGCCCAATCAAGGGCACCCTTTTAAAAAGGGGCAGGAGCCCTCCCTGAAATCAGAAGTTCCAAGCAGCAGGCTTGCTTTTGATGGCCATGAAGAAGAAAGTCTCCATGAATCCTGTAATTGCAAGGCTATAAATTCTGCCAACCGCCTAAGGAAAAGTGAGCACTGATCCCTCTTCAGTCAAGCCTCTGATGAGAACACAGCTCAACTGACCCCATGACTGCAGCCTGGTGGGACCCTGTGCAGAGAACCCAGCTAAGCCCTACTTGGACTCCATGTAGGATGTTGAACATGGTGTCTGGCATGTTGTAAGTCTGAATAACTAAGCTGCTATTATTAACTGCCACACAACTGGTGGATGAAACCACTAAGAAGCAATAGTCACATGCCACATCTAGTTGGTCAGCCACAGAACCAGCCAACATCCAGGATTAGACCAGCTGTTACTCCTTTCTCAGAACCAGAGTTGGTACAATGACTGCATCAAGAGACAAAATTCTGGCCAAAAATGTTTCCAAAGACAGAGCCCTAAAAGGCAACTGATTTTCCACACCAGGTAACCTACAGTTTTCTCCTCAACCAGGCCTGTGTTTCTGTGAGACTACATTCTCAGACTTCTTTGCCTTCTTCTCAAGCCCACATTGTTTTGAGCAGGAATAATGAGTGTTTTGAGGCATGTGGTATTGGCTACTGGATACCAGCATGCTGGGGTTTGACATCAGTCTACCTCTAAAACAGACATTCTCATTCTTCCCTCAACATCAGACCCTATACATAGTCACACCCAAATCCTCATGCACCCAGTCTGAACTTCAGCTGCTAAAATATTCAGAACAACACAGTACCTAATAAAGTAACCTGGTGTTAATGATCCTCCAAACCCCCATCGCTCCACCCTAAAAAAAAAAAAAATCTCTGCTGCATACCAACAAAAGACACATGTTTATCAACTTTTAAATTGTTTTCTCATTAAAATGTCTTTAATGCCTATTAAAATGCATGTTACAGATGCATGTTCCTCATCATAATTGAGAGAATCAATGTGACTTTCTCATTCTAACAGATTTTCAGGATCTCTTCGGAAATTATTTTCATTCCTTTAGGATTTTACAGCTGCACTTCTCATTATCTGCCACATAAAACTTTGTTTCCATGAAGTTGCCTGGAGAAAAATTAGTTCAGGTGGAGTCGCTCCTCAGGCTCCATAGTGAAGGCCAACTTAAGAAACAAATGTGGAGAGGGGAGCCTAAGTGGCTCAGTTACTTAAGCATCTGCCTTCAGCTTAGGCCATGATCTCAGGGTCCTGAGATTGAGCTCTGCATTGGGCTCCCTGCTCTGTGGGCAGTCTGCTTCTCCCTCTCCCTCTGCCCCTTCCCCCACCCTCTATCTCTAGTAAATAAATTAAAATCTTAAAAAGCAAACAAACAAACATGAAGAAACTTGTGCTTGTCTTCATCCACCCCTGAGCAGTAGGAATTTGGGTCAGATGGAAGGAAAAGCTCTGGGTTGCCTAATGCACAATGCTATGTGCTATGAATGGCTTTAAGACTGCCAAACCTGTCCTGAAATATATCCTTGCCTATGGCCATGGTAAAAATATCACCTCAATACTCTCCCTGAAAATTTTTTAGATCTTCCCAACTATTCCTACTGTGGAAGAGTAATACCTGTACTTCCACAACACCATGGATTCCTTGTTATGAATCAGTGTATTTGTTCAGTTCCCATTACCCTGTAGGGTCTGAGACAATGAGTCAGAGTTTAGGTTAGCATTCACAACAGGACTGGCAAAAAAGGGGCTGGAAACTTCCTGAGGGCAAATCAACTCAGGTGTGTTCCCTCCACCAGTTCTACGGTTCAAAAGCAGATGGAGAAGGCTTGGGCCTTTCTGCTTCCATCTGAGGAGCCAAAGCTGCAGCCTGAGGCATGTGCATAGCCTCCAGCATGGCAAAGCCTCCAAATTCCAGAATTTCTGCAGGGCCTAAGGCAGCCCTTAATTAATTCAAGATTTACCAATAACTTTCTATGTGCCTTGCCCTGAGCCAGGACATGAGGTAGATGAAAGGTAAATGTGTCAGAATCCCACCTCATTCATTCATTACTCATGTATTCTTCATCAACCACTTAGTGCTTGTTATGTACTAGCTGCAGAGGGCCAGTTCTGCAGCCTTTCTTGAGAACCCATTTGTCTGAGAGATATCCCAGGCAGGATACTCTAACTTCTCACCCACCAGTTACATTTTTCTCCTTCCCTTAGGTCCCTAGCTTGCCCCAAGACCCGGACCTTCTCAAACCATGTAGAGCAGACCAAGATCTTGCCTCTGTCTGGACCCAGGACCTCCCTTCCCCAGACTGTCCACAAAGGGACAAACACCAAACCCTGTTGCCATGGTTATAAATTAAACAATAGCAATAAGGGGCAGTAAGAGCCCCCACAATCACCTCTCATGCAAGCATGGTCACAGGAGGGCAGTGGAAGACTTTAGCTTTACGAAGAGTACCTCACATGGCTTGGTCTTGCCAGAAAGAGGGGCTGATTTTAATTAAAACAAACAAAAATGGGGATCCCTGGGTGGCTCAGTGGTTTGGCACCTGCCTTTGGCCAAGGGTGTGATCCTGGAGTCCCAGGATCGAGTCCCACATCAGGCTCCCAGCATGGAGACTGCTTCTCCCTCTGCCTGTGTCTCTGCCCCTCTCTCTCTCTCTCTCTGTGTCTATCATTAATTAATTAATTAATTAAATCTTTAAAAACAAACAAAAAAATACTTATCAGAGACTTTTGTTGATGCAGAAGAGCATTAGTCAGATTTTGCATCCTCTCTAAGAGATTGCAGATTCTGGAGCCCTTTGGGCAAAGGGGTGGTTAACTCAGACCTGAAATTCAGCAAATTCCCCCTTTTGAGTCCAGGAAAAAATATTTATTTATATTAGGAAATGTTGGGTGTTGAACAAAATGAAAATCATCAGGGTAAGTTAGAGTATGGACCACCAGGTGTTAGCTTCAATTGATGAGAGGGTCTCTTGGGGCTAAGCCTAGAGGCTGACTTTCCTTCTCCCCACACATCCCACCTCTACCCACACAAAGTTTAAATCCTGCTTTGCAAATGAGGACAAACCTCTGAGCTACAAAAGATTTAAAGGTTTGAGCCACAGCAAAACATTTTCCCTGCTCCCCGTCCAGTTAGCTTTCCTTTGCTTAGAGGATAGAAAGGAAAGAGCCTGACATAGGACAAGACTTTCATATAGATTTCCAATAATCTCTCGGTCTCATTTGTGCCGGCAGCAATGAGGTGGCACTTGGAAAATCACATTTGATGATGACCTTGCAATGCACTGGACCTGGACAAGCAGCCAACCCAACAAGGACATCTCCTTTCTCCTGGCCTCCCAACAGCACCTCCTGCTGAATTTCACCAGAGCCTTCTCAAGAATGCAGATGCAGCACAGCACCCTTTTCACCTCCATATATACCCCATCTCAACAACAGGACAGCTGACTTGGGTTAGATGCATTCCCTAAAATGCTCAAATCCTTAACACCAGTTTATTTCTAGGGCATTAAAAGAAAGCTAGCTCTTTGGATTGGGACATATGAGAAGTCTTTTTGTACATGAAATTGCCCCCTCACAACCTGGTTTTCTAAATCCAGATTTTCTATATGCTGCATCCTGGGAGGTGACCTATTGTAGAGGCAAATTCCCTGATAAGACCATCCTGGGAAACTAGGAGCTATCACTAATGGGACGCATGATTGTCAATTCTGAAGTGACCAAGTATCAGCTTCCACATCTCTGATAATGAATGAAGAGCTTCTGTCCCCTGAGCTCCTGGCAAAAGCTTCATCAGTATTATAAGGACACAACCTTCTCTATAGAACTGCTGAGGAGTCCTTCTTTTGTTCTCTCTTGAAATTCACCAAACCCTCCAATGCCTTTACACAGAAGCATCCACATACACTTTGATGATTAATACTGATCAGTAGCACACACACTATCTTAGTCCGCTCAGGTTGCCATAACAAAAGAGCATAGTTTAAACAACAGACATTTATATCTCATAGTTCCAGAGCCTGGAAGTATAAGATCAGGGAACCAGGATGATCAAATGCTGGTGGGGATGACTTCCTGGTTTATGGACAGCTGCCTTCTCACTGTGTGCTCAGATGCCAGAGAGAGTGCTCTGGTGTCTCTTCTTATAAGGCATTAATCCCATCATGAGGGCCCCATCTCCAAATACCATCACATTGAGGGTTAGGGTTTCAATATATGAATTTGGGAGACACAAACATTCAGCTCATGACACACACTTACCGTAAGTCATGCCATGGCCAAAGCCTAAATATTCACCATCTCCCCAGACTTTTATACCATCTTATAAGGGGGTATGATTATCCCCATCTTAAAGATGAAGAAATGGAGGAGTATCATGCAGAAACCCCATGCTATGCAGCCAGTATATGGCAATATGGGATCCAAATGCAGGTCATTCTGGCTCAGGAACCAGGGTTCTAACACAGCAAGGCTAAAGCCCCTTGAAGCCAGTCAAGTTTCTCAGGGCATCAGAACTCAGAGAATATTCAGACAAATGACTTTAGAATATATTTTAGTCAATAACAGTTTTACAATAAAATCTTACTTCAGATGACTATATGTAAAATAGCAAAAAATTCTAAGTTTCTGCGTTTGAAGCAGGGGCTCAAGTGCCACCTAACCAGCACTTTCTACTCTCTCATATTCCCATATTATCCTTCGCAACCCTTTCTTCCCAGCCCAATTCCAAAACTGGCAGAATTGGATCCATGTTTCACCATCCCCCTGGGGGCCAAAGACAAAACTAATACAAAAACTATGTAAAGAAAAAATAAAACAAGAGAAATAAATATTTATTAAGATTGTATAGTAAAATAAATTCCCAGTAGACCAACCTTTCCACAGAAAATAATTAAAAGTCTCAAAAAAAAAAACCTACATGAAAGCTAAAGAAAGTGAACAAAAGCAAGAAAATTTTAGAAGGGAGTCTGAACATGGAAGAAGAAACTGTACACGATAAGTCCCTCATCTTTGTGTTAATTCCAGCAATGTGCAGTGAGCTAAAGCTCTGATAGAAAACCCATCATCTCTCTGCCCAGGAAAAGAAAAAGCCAGTGTGACCACAGGTGCTGGAGAGTGAGTAGGGAAACTCATAAGGAATATAGCAAAAGAAGGAGAGCCCCAGACTCTACATGTAAATGCCAGCTGGGTCTTTGACCAAACTTTAAACTGCTGTGTGTGCTGCAAACTGCAAACAACCCAAAGGGGAAAAAACAGGAAAAACAAAGGACTGAACTGAAATCAACTACTATTACCTATAGGTGAAAGTTGTGGTTTGAGTCCATCCATGCTAATTGCTTGTTAAGCCTAGACAATAATACTTCTTAAAGAACTATAACAGAAACCAGTCTCAGCACAGTATTCATGATGTCCAGGATACCATCCAAAATTACTCAGCATAAAAGGAAACCAGGAAAGTGGGACTCATTCTCAAGTAAAAAGATAATCAACAGAGACCAGCTCCATGATGACTTAGATGTTAAAATTGTCAGACAAGGACTGAAAAGCAGGTTTTGTAACTGTGCTCGAGGAGGTAAAATAAACGCTCTGATAACAACTGGAAAGATAGGGACTCTCAGCAGAGAAGCCAATATATAAAAACAAATCAAATGGAAACTTTGGAATTGAAAATTAGAATATGTGAAGTAAAAATTTAATGGATGGATTTAATAACAGAATGGAAATGATCAATAAAAAAGTCAGTGAAGCTGAAAATAGATCAATAGAAATTATCCATTCTACAGAATAAAGAGAAAAATATTAGAAAATAAATGAACAATGCCTTGGAGACTGACTTTAAAATATAATTGGAGACAAGAGAAAGAATGAGTAGAAAAATATTTGAAGAAATAATGTCTAACAACTTCCCAAATTTGATGAAAGACATAAATATACATTTTCAGGAAGTTTAGCAAACCACAAATAAATACAAAGAACACCATTCCTAGGCACGTAATAATCAAACTGCTGAAAAACAAATATGAAGTAGGAATCTTAGAAACAATCAGAGACAAAAAATAAGCTACATACATGGGAAATATAATTAAAATAACTGAAGATGTCTTGTCAGAATCAATGTAGTTTTTCCATTTGACAGTGGAACCAACATCTTTAAAATCCTGGGAGGGAGAAAAAAACTTGTCAACAGAGAATATATATGTATAGACACAGAAAATAGCCTTCAGAAATTAAAAGGAAATAAAAAAAAATCTTAAATAAAAGAAAAGAAACAATTCACTGCCAGCATACCTGTACTATTAAAATATCAAGGGAAGTTGTCAAGGTGGAGGACAGGAAAATAATGCCAGGGATAAATTTGGTTTTTCAGGAAGGAATAAAGAGGATGACACGTAGTAAAGAGCCGGGTAAATATGAAAGACTATTTCTTCCTCTATATTTTTAAAAATATAAATGTTTAGGCAAAAATCAACACTGTCTTCTGGAGTTTATAATGTACATCCATGTATATTTATAAGGACTAGAGTATTAAGGGTGGTAGGGAATGCTAAATGCATCTATAAAGTGGTAACATTTCCATATCACTCATGAAATTGTACTATGTCAACTTTAAGCAGACTTCAAAAGTTAAATGTGGATAATCTAACTCCTAGAGCAACACCTTAAAAAAAAAGAAATAACATCTAAAAAGTCAGTAGGTATATTAAAATGGAATTCTAAAAATATTCAAATAAGAAAGACAGGAAAGCTGGAACAGAAGAACAAAAAAAGAGAACAAACAAAAAATAAATAACATTGGTAAGCCTAAATTCAACCCTATCAATGATTACATTAAATGTGAATGGGCTAAACCTAATATTTACAAGGCAGTGGATTTCAGAATGCTTAAAAAAAAAAGCAAGGCTCAACTATATGCTGTTTAAAAGACACACACATCATGGAGAGGGACAAAGTTGAAAATCAATAGAAAAAAGATAAATTGAATGAAAAATAAATATATATAAAAAGGTTGAGTTAGTTATATTAATATCATAAAAAGGATTTCAGACAATGCTCTTCAAAAAGAACATTTCATAATGATAAAAGAATCATTCCATAAAGAAGACAGAGCAATCACAAATGTGTATGTGCCTAATATCAGAGTTTCAAAATCCACAAGGAACAAAATAATAAAAATAATGGAAGAAATCAAGTAAGCAATAATAATAGATTATAATGCCACTTCCTCATTGATTGGTAGTATAACTACAGCAAAAATTTATTAATGACAAAGATAATTAGAGCAACTCTATCGATCATTGACAATATTTACAGAACACTGTTCCCAACAACACAGAATATATATTCTTTTTAAAAAATGTTTAACAAGATAGACCTTATGCTGAGCCATAAAATAAATATTAATAAATTTACAAGCTCTAAAATCATAGAGAGATGATTCTCTGACCACAAAAGAATTGAGTTAGAAATAAATTCAATAAGAAATTCTGTCTAAGCTAAATATTTAGAAATTAAACAAGACATTTCTAAGTCATCTGTGGGTCAGAGAAAACTGAAGGAAAATCTTTAAATATTTAAAATTTAATGATAGTGAAAATATATCAGAATTTGAGCTATCCAGCTAACCAATGCTTAGGGCAGAAATTTATCATTTTAAATTCTTATCTTGTAACGAAGAAAGAGCTAAAATAAACAACCTATGGTTCACTTTAAGTAGAAAAGACGCTAATAGAGGACTAAATGAGGACAAAGGCAGAAACCAATGAAATGGAAAATAGAGAAATGACAGAGGAAGCCTGTCTGTGAGGGACTAGGCAAGGCTTGCTAAAGAATCCTGCTTTGATGTGCCAGCAAGGGCATCGTCAAAGCTGTTCGGGGTGTGGGGAGTGACCTGCTCGTGTCCCCCAGCCTCTCCAGCCTTGGAGACTCATGTCCAAAAATGCTCAAATAATAATGTCTGTCCTCTCGTCCCTTTGCAGACAGGAAATCCCACCTCCCACCACATACTTCTCCCCCAGAGCTTCAAGGACTCACAAAGTCTAAAGGGATCATTACAGCCAGTGGTTGGCATGTATTACCCACCCTACTCCAGAGCTTGGCCAGGTGATCCTTGACCTTCACCTGTTCACTGCACACACCCTTAGCTCAGCCTGGCATAATAATAAGCAAGAATAATGCTTTTCAGGCTGCCCTAGTCCACATTTAAAGAATAAAGGCCTTTCTTCATCTCTGTATGGATATAGCCAATTTCTAAACAGCACACCTGTCACCTGGGAAGGAAAGGTACACATTTGTATTTGATTGTACTGGCCCAGCTTCTCCCCCAAGAAGGAGGGCAAGTGTTGGCCTCACATCACAAAGACTAGGGGCTTTCCAAAGCAGCTTCCCAAAACAACAGGTTGCATTTACTCCCAACATGCAGACACTGGGAAGCCCCATCCTTTTGGAGGCTGCAAAGGTCTCCGAGACATAGACCTCAGATGCAAGCAGATCCTGCGGCTTGATAGCCTCAGGAAGTAATCCGGAATAAATATGGAATAGCCTTACTACTCCTGAGTAAGTAGGAGAGTCCAGAGGCAGAAGGCCATTCCCGGGACTATGGCTGACCCAGGTGGGAGGGGAGGAAGGCCTGAGGCAGAGGCAGGGGGCTGGGAGGAGGGGCTATACCAGACTCACTCATTCAACAAGCATTTGCTGGAAGGCGAGGAGGTAGACACTCCTCTGGACCAGGAGCTGGCAGCAAGACAGAAACCCTTGCTGTCCAGGAGGGAGCTCTTCTCATTGTCCCCGGAGGGGGTTAGGGGAGGGCAGCACAGGAGCCAACACAGGGAGCAGTGCTAATAACAGGAAAACATGGACTTCTTCAAGGAGTCGTAATGTTGACCTTCCTGTCAAGCAGCTGTGGAAAACTCACTACTGACTTTAACATTAAAAAATAAATCTGTGATGACAATGTGGGCAGGGCATGACATGAGCTGGGGGGTAAGGGGGGCACCCACCTTGCATCACGAGTGCAGGGCTGGCTGCAAACACTTTGGGAGAACGCAGCCCCCATCTGGGACCCGAACTTGAGGCCACTCTGCCCTGAGGACCCTGTGCACTGAGCAAGGGGGCAGTTTGCCCCTGGGGGTGTGCCCCAGAGGGGGTGTCTGCCCTTCCTCAGGGACACCTTGTTCACAAAGACCCTCCCCAGAATCCTCCCAGGTTAGGGAGAGAGCAGAAGCATAGGGAGGGGGCCTGATTTGCCGCGGGCCTACCTAGGAGGCTCTGCTGCTCTTAGCTGTCACGCAGGACTGCTGACTCGCTAGACTCGGAGTCCACAATTAGGATAGTAGATGGCCCACGAAGGCTTGGCACTCACCACCCAGCCCCAGACAAGCAGCGCCCTGGGAGGAGCAGAGCTCTAAATAATACAGGAAGGAAGGAAGGGAGGAGCGTGGGGGAGGGGCAAGGGGGGCTTTCAAACTGGGAAATGGCCTCTGGAAGAGGACCTCCAGCTGCCAATATGGCCCATGAGGGGCCACAGTCACTGACCCCCCCCCAGAAGAAACCTGCCCTTCCCCCTCTGCATGCCCTGCGCCGCCTCTCCAGACCTGCAGCTGTGCGCTCTGTGCCCCCCACATGGGTGTCCATTCTCCCGGGCCAGCTACTGCACATCGCTGACACATCTGGTCCTTTGGGGCCCAAAGAGGCTGGAACCAGCTTCCAGGCCTGAAATGAGTGCTGTTGAGGCAAAAGGCAAAGTCACACCACACGGAACAGGCACTAAAAGCACGAACCTTGGGGTGCCTGGGGGGCTCAGTTGACGAAGCATCTGCCTTTAGCTCAGGCCACAATCCCAGGGCCTAGGATCTAGTCCTGCATCAGGCTCTCTGCTCTGTGGGGAGTCTGCTTCTCCTTCTCCCTCTGCCCCTTCCCCCTGGAATAAATTAAAAAAATCTTAAAAAAAAAAAAAGGCACAAAACTTGATGTCCCTAGGAAGTAACACAGAATACAAGTGTCATATAGAGATGCTTGGAAAGGGATGCCTGGGAGGCTCAGTGGCTGACCATCTGCCTTCAGCTCAGGTTGTGATCCCAGAGTCCTGGGATCCAGTCCCACATCAGGCTCCCCACAGAGAGCCTGCTTCTCCCTCCGCCTATGTCTCTGCCTATCTATGTCTCTCATGAATAAATAAATAAATAAATAAATATCTAAAAAAAAAAAAAAAGACAGAGAGATGCTTGGAAAGGTCTGGAAGGATCCATAGAGTGGCCTCTGAGGAAGAGGTAAGAATTGAGGGGGAGGTCAGATTTATAGCATTAGAATTTTTTACAAAAAATGGATTTATGTGTTTTTATTTAATATTTACATTAACTTGTAAAAGAGAAACAAATACCTGCTTGTGAAGAGAAGCAAAATTAAGAATAGCCCCCGCAGTCTGGGGGTGGCCATCCTGCCGCAGCCCGCACATCCCAACAATGCAGGAGGGCTGCCTGGAAGGGGACTGCCCAGGTCTGCCCCTGATTCCCTGACCACCTCCACCCAGGGCCTTGGCTGAGGAGTTCAGGGTGGACCAGAGCCCTGTCACCAACCGGGGAGGGAGACATGGTGGACAGAGGGGAGCAATAAGGGACTCGTGACTCTGGGAAGTTTTGTCTTCCACCTATAAACGAGCCTCAGGCCCCCTCAGGACCAGTGGTATTGCCCTG
Organism: Canis lupus dingo; assembly: GCF_003254725.2. Lineage (NCBI taxonomy): Eukaryota > Metazoa > Chordata > Mammalia > Carnivora > Canidae > Canis > Canis lupus. The sequence goes on along the minus strand of NC_064247.1, from coordinate 58,734,019 downwards.
CACACCTGCAGAGCGTGGAGAATAGCGGGATGGATTCGATGCTTCCCTGTGCCCTGACTGCCCAGGAGGGACCCCTCCTCTACTCTGGTAGCATCCACATCACGCCTGGCTCCGGAGTCCCACCAGGATCGGCGTGGCCAATCACAGGTCCCATCCCCATGCTATCTGAGGACCACAGGCAGGCAGAGCCTTCTCTGGCTTCTGCGGGTGCTTCTGGAAGCATTGGTTTAGCGTCATTCTTATCCATACGAAATGGGACAGGTACGGCCCCAAGAGCCGCCTACAGCCTCCAGCAGGCACATGTTCAAGGCAGCCTAGAATGATTCCAACACCAGGAAATGGGGATGGGAGCCCACAGCGCTGAGCCTTGATGAAGCCACACCAGAGGCAAGTGCCATCCTGGCTGTCCTGTTAGGAGCCTGGACTCACAAGAAGGCTTTAAACCATATGAGGTGAGGGGCTGGGTTTTTCTGAAACATGCCCTAAGAAAACCCTAAGTGACGTCTCAGGATGAAAATGCAGGTGCAGATGGTCCTGGGAAAACCCAGAGGACCACAAGGGTCCTGGAGGCACCACTGCCCTGTGGAATCACACGGTAGCTGTTGAAATCCCCAATTCTTGAGACTAGAGGGGAAGCTAGGTGGGGGTTCCCTAATACACCCCAGCCCCTACTTCCATGGGCTTCTCTCAGAGGACTACGAGCTTCCTCATTTACCACAATATGTTTCCATGGAAAATAAAACTCCTGTTGGATTTTCAAGTGCTCGCTCCCCAGCTGCCCACTAACGGAAAACATTTATGGTTCAGTTAATTTGGGTTGTGTCTCAGTAATGGACCTAACTGGATCATGCCTACACCCCAGAGACTGTACCCTAACAGCCCGACAAGCTGCTTGATTGAAAATAATGAATCAACCACCAAATGCCTGTACCCACAGCCAATTTCCACGCAATCAATGTGGAGGCACAGAGTTGTGCTCCTATCATCTGGAATGAATGCTTTTAACAGAGCCCCGGCCCAGCCAGAGCCCAGATCACCCCGAATCCCAGGGGCACGGAGTTAAGGGGAGTGCTGAAAGCCGTTTACGATGACGAAGCGGGGACCCAGGGACGTCGTCCTGCCTCTCTGCTTTTATTTACTGATACCCTTTGCCATTCCTGCCTTCCTTTTAGTCCTTTCTCCTCTGCTTTGAAAAATCTGAGGGAAAATAATAGGAAAAAGCAAATCTGAGCTCCACAGGACAGCATTGGTAAACGGAGCTCCAAAGACAGGAGCAAAAGCTGCTAATAGCCGAGCACTCCGGGCAGAAAAAGTCACTTGGCAAGAGATCAGCCTGGTAATGAAGCCAAGAGGGGGTCTGTGCTGGCTTCTCCCACCCTTCTCAGTGTGAGGACTATTGCTTGCAAGCTTCCGTGATAGAATTTTGATGGCATTAATTTGGCTTTTGAATCTTGTTATTGAGGAAATAAACACAGATCTGAGGAAAGAGGTTTTCCAGCCACAGGGATGAGGTCATGAGAGCATCATGCATTAGGAGCATGAGACGCAGCATGAATGGCATGTGTTAGGGAGGAGTGGAGGCCATGCCCAGGTGAGTTTCTAGAAGGTTCCCTCTGCTTTGGAGACCATTCCAGTATCTCTGCTGCTTAACTTCTCCATCAGTGGCCTCCTGTCCCGGGGATGCCAGGTGGTAACCCTTTCATGTATCCTCAGGCTGGGGCTCTTTTGATTGGGTGCTGGCCTGGTCGGCACGCCTGGTCACCCACAGGATGGGGAGCCCTTGGTGCAGGCAGCTGAGATTTAGAGTTCATCTCACACCCCAGCAGCATGGGACGGTGCTAAAAGTTACCTGACGACGTGAGATATTAGTGCCCAGCTAGCGGCTCGTGTGCTCTGCTGCGCTCCAGCATTGGCGAGCGTGGCAGGGCTCCCTTGGAAGCCAAATCTGACCTCCCTGCATGTTCTGTTCAATGTGTGGTAGATGAGCTGGAGCTCCCAGTTCTTGAAGCTGGCTTTAATCCCTTGTCACCGAAGGTGCCCCCGCCCCATGCAACAGACCCACCCCCGCCCTGGACTTATACCTGAGCGGGGGTGGTGATCGATTTATCCACGCGGAGCAGGAAGACTAAGGAACCCAGGATCCCTAACCCAAGGCCTTGGGAAGTCCGTTGTGGGGGCAAATCCTCCAGAGCCACAGCACCCGGGGCAACCGCAGAGCCGGCTGTGGCCTAGGCGGGCTCTGGGACCCTCGCTTGTCAAGGATGCTCATCCTAGTTGCCCGCTGGACACGGAAGACAGTGTGTGCCTGGGAGGGGAGGAGCCTGTGGCGTGAAATGTGGAACACAAATAAAGCTTTCTTGTATAAATACAAAATGTTCTGCTTCTCCAGATTCTTTCCACACATCACCATCTAACCTGCCACTGCTTGCCGAGTGAAAAGCCATGCAAGGAGGCGTTTCATTCCTTTCCCAGTAGAGGGGTGGGGGCAGCACAGGGCCTCCCTGGCTCTGGTGACGAGTGTGGCCGTCTACATAGTCCCAGCAGGGTCTTTAGTGCCGGGCGCCCCACCCCATCTGGTCACTGTGCTCCCGCTGCCCAGCAGTGGGCTTGATATTCACCAACTGCCCACAGGTTTGTCCACTGCCACCTGGGTCCTGGGGAGCTGACCCTGAAGGTCACAGCACCCAGTCTCCTGCACTTCTGGCTCCGACTGGCTCATCCAACAAGAGGCGGCAGGAGGTCTGGGAGAGTGGCAGAGAGAGGCGGGTGGGGGGACTGTGATTCATCCGCATTACAGGTGAGGACACAGGCTCACAGCTGGAGGGGAGCCCAGCCCCACCCCACAGACCCCTCACACGGGCAGCCCGCCTCCCTAAGGGGTGGCCAGATCCAGCACCCTCCTGTGTGAGTAGTAAATACTCAGCTAACAGTTTGCAGGACCAGCTCTCTGCTCCATGTTTTTCCTGAAAGCCACGAGGGACCTGAGAGAAGTGTCTTCCTGCGAGAAAAATCACAGCAACTGACCCCCGGGGAACGGCTGTCCCTCTGCCCCTGGCCCAGGGCCCCACCTGCCCACACAGACCGCTGGTCTAGCAGGGCTACCCGCGGCCCCGGCCCCCTCCTCGGAGTCCACAGCATCCTCTGGAGAAGTGTTCTGGGGAAGGTGCCCTGTGTATCTGCTCGGATCCTATCAAGATTCAAGCCCTCGGCGCCAGCAGCTGGCCTTGAGGCTAATGATGAAGCAAAGGATCCTTTAATCACCCCAGGCTGGGGCCAGTGGGCTGGACAGTTTCCCCACTAATTGCCTCGCAGCCCAGTCTGCCCCCAGCTGCCCGGCTTAAGTGTTTGCAACGTCTTACTTCGTTCAGAGCGTGTCCCCTTGGCTGGTTAATTATGCAAAGAGATTCCGTTTTTAAGCCTTCCCGGTTTGACGGTTCGTGTTGGATGAAATCCTCAAGCTGTGTACAAATAATTCATATTAAAATATGACTGCCATCAATTCGGGAGTCAGCTGCTAAATACGGGCTGGGCGTGGGCCAGAAGTCGTCTCTTTTGCCTGGATGGCAAGGTAATCGTTTGTTGAGAGTAAACTACTTTAATTTTTATTAAGCTGTGATTACCGTGTTTGATTTGCGTAATTGGGGATGCATGCCGTGTGATTTATCACGAAAGAAGACGCCAGGATGCAGCAGAGGTCCCTGGTTTCAGGACGACCACACCGGTTGCTCCACCTGGTGAAAAAGCTGTCCGGAGACATCCCACCCAAATACGTCTGCAGCGTTCTTGTCTTTGGGAACCTGATTGGTCCAAACCATATAGTTGCTTTCCCTGGGGTGTGTCTAGAGGCGGTTCTGACTGTCATGATCAGAAGTGGGTATTGGCATCTCACGGGCACAAGCCAGGGATGCTGCTGAACCTCCTCTGATTCCCAGGATGGCCCCTGGACAACGGGTTACCTCGTTCACAATACCAATAGCTGGGAATGAGAAGCAAGACAAGGAAGAAGATTCCCGGGCCTCCAAGCAGCAGCCCATTTGTCCAAGGAGGTGGGCACAGCGGCCAGCAGTCCATGCCCTACAGGGCCCCTGGCCCCCCCGCTGCCTGTCCATTGCTCCAAACACTCTCCTTTCTGTCTTCCTACACCAACTTCTTTTGAAACTGGGAATTGAAGTTGGGATAATAAATGAAGATGCCAGATGTGATCACTTTGGGGAGTGTTCTGGCCAGTGTCCGCTGAGGCTGAAGACGGAGCTAAGCAGCCTGAAGTCCTTCTGCCTCGGCCCCAAGGAGCGCCTGATGAAATGCATGACTGCAACACTGAACTCATGGCTCAACCATCAAGAACAGAGGATCCCCGAGGCCTGAGAAGAAAGGGGTCCTTCAGTTCTACACGTAGGCACCTCCATGTCCAGCACCCCTGAGATAGGACCATCTGCCCCAATGCTCTAAATGCCCCAGGCCATTTGCTAAATCTCTCCGTGGATTTAACTGCTGACTTCATGCAATCAGCTGCCAAATTTACCCCATCTTACCCACCCCTAGAACTCCAGACTCTTAAATCCAGCTGCCCAATTGAACATTCAGTCTGGTGGTCTGGTGAACATCTCAAACTGAACATTATCAAAAGTAAACTTGATTTCTGCCTGCTATGGCCTGAATTGTGCCCCCTCCAAAATTCACACGTGGAAGCTCTAACCCCCCAGTGTGGCCATGTTTAGAGGTAATTAAGGCTGAATGAGGTCATGTGGGTGGAGCCCTGACCCAACAGGATTGGTGTCCTTATAAGAGGAAGGGACACCAGAATCTCTTTCTCTCTGCTTGCATGCACAGAGGAAAGGACAGGTGAACACACCCCAAGAAGGTGGCATCTGCAAGCCAGGAGTAGGGTCTCCCCACCCCAAATCTGCTGGCACCTGGATCCAGAACCTCCAACCTCAAGACCTTCAAGAAATCAATGTCTATGTTTAAGCCCAAGGTCTCTGACATTTGTGACAGTGGCCAAGCTGACTGATGCTCCCCCAGAACTGCTCCACATCTTCTTTCTCATCTCATCCAACTGCATTTTCTTCCTCATCTCATCCAACGGCACGCCCACCCATTAAGTTGTGCCACGAATTTGCAGGTCCCCTGCCTTCCTCTCTCTGTCTCTTATTCACTTTTCCATCTGTCTATCTATCAGCAATCTGTCTTGTCTATCATCTGTGTATTGATCCATCCATCCATTCATGTATCTATCCATCCATGCATCTATCCATCCGTGTATCTATCCATCTGTCTAGGCATCTAACACATGTGCATGTGTGCACGTGCGCGCACGCACACACACACGCACACACCTATAATCTCTCAGCAAATCCTCTTGGCTCTACCTTCAAATAGATGCCAATTCAATCACTTCTCATGACCTCTTCTGCTTCCCTCCTGGTCTACCATCTGCCTCTTGTTCCATCAGAACCTTCTAACTAGTTTCCCCACTACCCATTCCCCTAGCAGATTTTCCTCAACACAATAGCCACAATGGCCCTTCTAAGACGAAAGAGAGTATATTGCCCCATCTTGGCTCCCAAGCCACTGACAGCTGCCTACGTCACTCAGAATCACACCCGGTATCTACGCAGAGACCTCAAGCCCCAGCCTATCCGCTCCCACCACTCCTCAAACTCAACCTTCCCTTTCTCTCTCTGCTCTAGCCACCCTCCAGCCCCAGGACTTCTATGTTTGCTGTTTCCTTTCTGAAATGCCTTTCCCCGGTATCTTCCTTGCTCCCTGCAGACAATCCTCAGAATGGTTTCCAAACTAGGACCACTGCCTCTCTCTGCTCCCTTACCCTGCTTTCTTTCTCTGCATGGTCATCATCACCATAGAGCAAACAAGACTGACAGCAAGACATCTGTTTGCAGTTGGAGGGAAGCAAATTCACTCATACATCATCAGTGAGAGTGTGAACTGACGTTGTCTGGAGAACTTTGGCCATGCTTTCAAATTAAACACAGACATACCATTTAACCCACCTCTGTTTCTACCACAGAGAAACTCCCAGATTATACATGTGGACATGTACAAAGTCTTACTGCATCATTGTTTATAGTATTGAAAACTTGGAAAAATACTGAAGAACATCAACAGGTAAACTAAGTGGACTAAAGTGTGGGAATAGTACTCAGCCCCAGAAATGGTGAGGCGGGCTTGTGGCACCTGCTGAAGTATCCGTGAGGTGCAGCGTGAAGGGCAAAAGCGAAGTGCAGAGCAGTAGGCAGAGTGTGAGCAACACTACCTACACTTCCACCTTGGGAATGTGACAGAGTAACCTCAAATCCTCCTGCTGGAATTCCTACAGATGAGGGGGAAACATGCAAATAGACTTCCGATGTGTAGCCAAGCTCTCCAGAGGTGACGGCAAGCCCTGGGGAGAAAAAAAATGAGACACCGACAACCAGAATGGGGAGCACCTGGGATGAGGCCACAGCTCCTGGGGCGTGGGGCTGTGTGTGCATGCATCTGCACACGTGTGCATATTGGTCTCCATAACCAACACAGGACAGGGATGAGGCCATGGACCCACAGGCAGGGAGCTGGAAGTGCAAGACCACCTGGGGCGGGCCTCTATGGAAAGGCAGGCTGAACAAAGCAGCCTTCCAAGGCAGGGCATTGAAGCCCTTGTGTGTCAGCCCAGGCTCAGCAGGGGTGGTGTCTCTGCAAGACTCTAGCACAGCTGCCCTTGAGGACACCATGGATAGAGTCTTGCACACATGTGTAGCCCAGGAACTGAGGCAGAAACACTAAAGACAGTCACCTGTGAGCAGAGGCTCAAAGGCCCGAGAAGAACACCCTGTCACTGGCCACGTGACATTCCTGCAGACGACCAGCTGTGCAGGTGATGGTTGCAGCCCACTCTGTTCCGAGAGTGCTACCTAGACAAATGGTGAGTCTCCAGAACCACCGCACAAAGCAGCCACCATCATCCTAGGTCTACAGATGAGCAAACCAGGCCACAGAAAGGATAAATCATTTCTCCAAGGTCACACAGCTATGAGCGGCAGAGCAGGGACTTAAACACAGCTGTCTCGTCCCAGAGCTGTGCTCTGACCCCCTCCACCATCTGCTTCACTGGGGAGGGGCTTTGCTAAAGAGGAGCATGAGCCACAATCACAATACACAAGGAAGTGATCTGCCACAGTGATAGCCCAAAAGCAAGGCAAGAGAAGACCCAGGCAAGCTCTGCTGGGAGATCTAGGATAGGATAAGTATGTTCAGCGCTCAGACATCCGGCTGTCTCACTAGAGATCTACAGCACTCCAGAGCCATCAGGGAATGAAGCAGAATGCCTGCTCTCCTAGGGCTTTCCTCCAGTGAAGGGCTTTGACTGCAGGTAATGGGCATCTAGGTCCGCAGGGTGCAGGCAGTATGAAACAAAGAAGAAACAGCAAGGCAGGCCGGGAGCCTGGACAGTCCCACAGGAGTGCTGCTGCTGGGAAAGGTGAGGAAAGTCCTTCTGTGGGACATTTGTCCAGCAAGCAAGGAAGCAAGGACTGAGCAGGGCACTGTCTGGAGGGAGAGTGCTAGGAAGGAGGGCATGACAGCAGTAGTGAAGACATAGAAGAAAGGATGCAACTGTGGGGGAAGGTGGGGCACCATACAAAAATAACAGATGCATTTCAACATGAGCCAAGTAAGTCACTGAAATTTGAATGAATGGATTTTAAAAACGTTTTTAAAGTAGCTAAGAGGGGCACCTGGGTGGCTCAGTGACTGAGCGTCTGCCTTCAGCTCAGGCCATGATCCTGGGGTCCTGGGATCGAGTCCCGCATCGGGCTCCCAGCAGGGTGCCTGCTTCTCCCTCTGCTTCTCCCTCTGCCTATGTCTCTGCCTCTCTCTGTGTGTCTCTCATGAATAAATAAATAAAATCTTTTTTAAAAATGTAGTTAAGGACACTAGGGATAGTGTGAAAAAGGCCCAGCAAATGTCTATGCTTTCCAGAAAAGGAGCAGAAGGAGCACGAGGGAGAGAAAAATACTAGAGAAAGTCACGGCAGTGAATTTTCCAGAATAAGTAAAAGCGTTAACCCCTCAGATTCCATGAGCATGGATCCCAAGAAGTACAAACAAATATAAAGCCCTTCTGGATGTACGATAATAATATTGCAGAACACCAAAGACACCATTGAAATCAATGAGTGAGAAAAGACAGGTCGCCTGGAAAGGTAATGACACTCAGACCTACTACCACCTTCTCAACATGATAGCAGAATCCAGAAGCTAGCCTTGTCTTTGAATTATTAAACAGCTTTGTCCAAAAGTAAGAACTTAAATCCAAAAGGAGGTACCAGGTACACAAAGGAAGGCAAGCAGAGACAGAGGCAAGCATGAGGGTGGATTTAAACAACCATCAATTATGTAAAGTAATAATAATGGTTGCAAACGAGGACTGCCTCTAGCCACACTTGATGTTTCTTTCCTGTGAAAGAAATTTAAGTAGTGTGGTTTCGGGCCTCTCTCCAGACTTCCTCCTCCTCACCTGTCTGATCCCTCAATCTGGGAAGAATGACAGCCCAGCTCTGCCTTCCTCCTCCTTCTACACAGTGAGTACCTGAGTACTCCTTCTACACAGTGAGAACCTGAGTACTCACTCTATAGTGTGCTAAGTCTTACCTGAGCAGGTGTCTACATGGAGAATCTTCTCCTGCTGCGGCCTATGACCAGGTAAGTCTTCCTGTTTCCAGGATTGGAGTTATGCGCTACCATGGACTAAATGTTTGTGTCCCCCAAAATTCATATGCTGAAGCCCTAACCTTATTGTGATGGCATTTACAGGTAGGACCTTTGGGAGGTGAGAGATGTTAGTTGAGGTCATGAGGGTGGGGCCCCCAAAATAGGATTAGTGCCCTCTTAAGAAGGTGATGAGACCAGAGCACACTGTCTCCTTGTGCGGACCCCAAAGAAGAGCTATATGAGAACACACTAAGAAGACAGTCATCTCCAAACCTCACCAACAACCAAGACAGCACCCTGATCTTGGACTTGCCCCTCTGGAGCTGTGAGATGGATGTCTGCTACGTAAGCCATCAGTCTGTGCATATTACTACAGAAGCCTGAGCTGACCGAGACACTACGCCCATTTGGCTTGCCCACTAAGCTGATCTTCCCAGTTGGACTCTAGCAGAAATCTAGCAGGAATAAAGGTGATATTTTGACCTCAATTCTTTTGGTGGTTTTATTCCAGAAATTGTTGGGAGTCTGAGTGGGAGAGAGAAAGGCCATACATCAGGAGCACTTTCCTGTAATGAGTATCTTGGGGGCATATCAGGATCAGAAAAAAACAGAAATATTATACAACAAATGCATGAGATGCAAGAAGGGGCAGCCAAAGATAGGGTGCTGGCTCACCCTGGTGCTGTGTAGGGGGACAGTAGAGATTTTGAGTCACTTTGGGCTTTACGAGGCAAGCATCAATGCCTAAATGTGATAGTTAAGTACAGTCAGCTACAGTCTTTGCCCAAATGTCACCTTCTCAATGACACCTGTCCTTTATTTGATTCTGTGACCTCTCCATCCCCATACCACTTATTCTCCAAATCTTCCTCCATTATATATAGATATATATAATATATATATAATCTCATTTATCACATTGATGTTTATATCCCCCCTAGAACATAAGACTATGGGGCTGGGATCTCTGGCTCGTTCAATTACGGATCTCATAGCCCCAGAACAGAGACCCATCAAATATTGCAACCATCTGTTGAGCAAATGGATGAAGGGAAATAAAATATATAAATGCAACCCAATGAGGGGGTGAGGATCCCATCAAAACTGTAAAACGTCAAAGACAAGGATCTGAAAAGCAGTCAGAGAGAAAAGACAACTTACTTACAGGAACAACTATGCTGACAACAGACATCTCAACTGTGCACCAGCTGGCGCCGGAAGACAGCATGGCAGTGACAACACAGAGCTGTAGAGAGAAAGCCACTGTCAATCTAGAAGAACCTAGTAAAATAAAGATACTTCTAAACAAACAAAAATTGAGAAGGCTTACCGTGAAAAGACCCTTTTCCTCAGTAAAGGAATTTATAAAGAATATACTTCAGAGATTAGGACAATGATCTTAGAAGGAATGTCTGAGACACAAGTAGCTCTTTTTTTTCTTTTTTTCTTTTTTTTTTTTTGGCATTGACAAAACATTTTTTCTTTTTCCTTTTTTTTCCTTTTATTTGTTTTTCTAGTCCAAGTATTGGAGGGCACCTGGCTGGCTCCATGTGACTCTTGATCGGTGGGTGTCCTGAGTTTCAGCCAGCACCATTTCTTTTGTTTCTTGTTTGTTTGTTTGTTTGTTTGTTTGTTTCACAGAGAATTAACCAGCTCCCAATTCTTTTCATATCTAGTTTTTTATCCTCTGGCAATCTTGACTTTTTAAAAGAAATGTAATCCCCACCCTCTGTGTTTCTTCTATACCATAACATTTAGTATTCATTTTATTTACTCAACTAACACTCATTGCAAGAGCTCAGTTGACATTAGCAATGATGATGCTGATGATGGTAAAGATGATGATGGTTGTAGTTATTATGATGGTGATGATGATGATGTGATGATGGTGATGGTGATGATAATGGTGATGATGATGGTGGTGATGGTAACAACTGTAATAATAGTGCTGTGTACTTTATAATCACTGCATCAGTTAATCCTACACCCATTCTAGGAGTAAACAGAGTTTTAACAAATTAAACCACTTGCCCAGCTGACACAGCTTACAGCTAGTCCTGTGTGACAGCAACATTAGGATTTAACCAGTAAAGTCTATTACCAACCAATCCACTTAAAGTTGTAAGAAATGCCCAGACAGGCTTTCCTTGCAATACCTTCATGCTAGGTTAATCTATAATGGGAATCATAAGCATCATTCCAGTGATGATCAGCCAGTCATTTTCTCTCCAGACAATTTAACCAGGGGAGAGTTGCTGTGAGTCTTATCAAATGCAATCTTGAAAACCCTGGTTTAAGCTCTTCCCTGACAAGAACCTCCTTCCATGGGGCTGCTGAAAGACTTTGTTGGAGTTTCCAACAAGAAATCAGTTTGTTTACCCAATTTTCTCTCAAAACCTACTGAGCCCCCTCTCACACAGCTGGCTGCCGGTAGTAATGGATGTGAAGTCCCAAGGTCTCTGTGTGCCAGTCTGCCTGGATCCCTGAGCTTCCCTGCACCTGCTTTGTAGTTCCAATATTTTGAAATCTATGTCTGGAACCCTTAGCTTCCCTACAATATCTGAGCTAAGACCCTTCTGAATGTGAAGTCAAATATTTGTGCTTTCATTGACTCCTAGCTATGATTGTTTCTGCTTAAGGCCACCCCAGAGAAACACTTCTAATATCCCCTCCAGTCTTAGGGATGCTCCTCACCATCCACCTTCCTGGTCAGAACCCCATGGGGCTTTAAGCCAACTCATCCTAACTATGTAATCCCCTCTCCCTGATACCCCAAGAACTCATAAGAAGGCTCAAAGCATTCCTACAGAGGGTGGAAGTATAGCCATTGGAGCTGACTCTCAGGTAGTTCATTTTGATCAGTCTTGCAATGGGAGCAATACCTGGTCCCTTCCCTCAACAGGGACATCAAAGCATGATTATGTACATTCAAATATGGTAGATAGCAATACACAGGTAAAATAGTAAGATGGAAATATGGGCAGGCTTGTGGGCTCACTTCCCTTTTTAGTGTCAAGGTCAACTCACGGTGATAGGTAAGAATGCAAGGTCATTAGCTAGGCTAGGGAAGATGTCTGGGGGTAAGTAGGACCCAAGATGGCCCTTGAAATGGAGTCAGTTTTGGAAGAGCATAAAGTCGACAGCATAGAGGGAAGAGGACAGGTTGACTCTCTCTACCAGGGTCTCTCTTGTGAACCAAAACTACCTTCATGCAGTTTCTCCAAATGTAGTCTGTAGTATATTGCCCTGAGATGCCAAATTGTTTCTCCAGTGAAACAGACTTTGGAAATTCTTCACACTGCCTGTCCCTCATGGGAGTCTATAGCACATTATACCATATGTGTATGTTATAGGATACGTGCATGCTAAAGATTCTGAACAATCTTGCAGGAAAGAGAATGGCTTAGCTGTTGCATCCAGCACTTCTTAAACTGTCACTAGCAAGTATTTGCTGGGTACTGATGGTGTACCAAGCACAGGATCTGGGGCAACCGCAGTGAATAAAACAAACTCTTGCCACCCAGAACTTGTTTGCTGGAGGGAGATGTGCAATCAGAGGTAAGGCTTGCTTTTGAAAAACAAAGGAGAGCAAGGAGTAATGGATCTTCTCTTTCAGCCAGGGTGTGTAGACCACCTCTCTGAGGAGCAGAGCCTGAATAAAGCGAGAAAGAAACTATGTGACATCTAGGAGACCATGTCCCAGGCAAAGGGATTCTGAAGTGGGAGGCAGCATTGAGCTTTGCCTACTGAGAAACAAGTAGGAGACCCATAGGGCTGGAGTCAGGTGCTGGGGAGCATGATATGAAATGAGATCAAATAAGAAACAAGATAAGGCGAGAGTTTGGAACATGGGTACCTTCAGCATTGGCAGAGACTTTCAGTCACTTGACTCACAAGCTCACTGAGCAAACATTCATTGAGAGTTTCCTCTATGCCTGACACTGTTGGAGCCCCTGGGGATGTGGGATACTGTAGTGAATAAAACAAGCATTAACAGAACTTTCACACTTCAGATGGCATGTCTTGCTCTGGAATCTGAGGGACTTTTCCATTGAGACTGCTGTAAACTCCCCACATGTATTTTCCACCACAGAAACCTCAACTCTCATAGAGTCTTCCGTGTCATGTGGCCCATGTAGTAAGCTACTGGCACTACAGTCTGGACCTACTACACAGCCCTTTCTTACCTTAGGCCCCACTCAAAGTTGGCAGCTTTTCATGTCTCTCGCCAAAAAGGAATACACAGAGCATTCCCAAGTGAGGAATATGCCCCCTCCACAACCCAGGAGGCCTACCAAGCATTGCACCCTCTCCTTACTTGTGGGAGATGTGAGCTGCAATTTTCTGTTCTTTATCTCGCAAGGACTATCTTGGCAAGACTCAGGCCCTAAGATACCACTAATGCAGTGGGGCCCCTGAAACTTTGGGGGGTTTTCTCTCACCTCTGGAGTGCACATACCTCATCAAGGCCACCAAAATAGTTACCACTAATTACTCATTTTGTTTGAGTGACATGAAGCCATTGATACACTGGACCAATGTGATGTTTTGCAGAAATAAAACAGTTTTGTAGACTGTCCACATACTTTGGGAGCTATTATTATGTCAGGGCAGAAAATACGAAGTGCTGAGAAAAGACTGAAGAGTATACTGTAGCCTACCCACGTGGATATAAACTGCTTCTCATATCTCCTGATAAGGAATGAAAAGACCACATTCAGCAGATCAATGACTGCACCCAGCTGCATGGGACTGTGTCCACCTTCTCCAGCCAAGATGCCAAACCCAGCACAGTGGCACAATCAGGTCCATTGCTCAGCTAAGTCTGCAGCTGTCCACAGGTGTCCCCCAGGGCCCATCTGACTTTCGTGTACTGGGTTGTTGAATTAGACGTGGACTTGATGGGGGCTGCCCCTGTATCCATTAGGTTTTTGTGGATGGCTGTCATTCCCCAAGATATAGCACTGGTTTTGATTCATTATCTTGACCAGCATTCCAGAGACTTCTACACTGTCTTCCTTGCTATAATAGCTTTTACTCTGAAGCTATGGAGCAAATTGGGGATTTAACGAATCCAAGTATGTCCACTCCAGTTGTGAACTGGGAAATCAGGGAAATGATCACCAGGTGAGTCCATGAACCGAGTGGAGGGGTATCATTAAAATGTGTTTCTGTAAGGGAGTAAGGAAATGGAATTGAACTATGCAGTTGCAACATTATCCACCTTATTTCTGATTGAAACATCCTATTTTTAGCTTCTTTAACAATAAGATTGGGTGTCAGTGGAGCCTCACTGGCCTGGGGACAATTCCATCACTGTGGTGACTTTGCATATCCCTGCCATGAACCAGGACTCAATAGATGTCTTCTCAGATAACAGCTTCATATCCACTCCTTCCCAGTTTCAGAGGTCACCTTTCCCGGAACTTCTCTGTCCTTCTCATTTGCTGACTGCAGCAGAGAGAAGGAAGGACATTCCAGAGGAGCCAGTCCTATCAATAAATGCTGGGTGGCTGGTGCTGAACAGCATGTTTGGGGCACAGAGACCAGCCTGCCTACCCAGGCCTCCTTCAGAATGCTCCTTGACGTCCATCTGCTTGTTCTCTGGGGCTCCCCAGCTGCAGTGACTGTCTCGGCCAAATCCAGATCAAAGCAATTAACTGGATAATTGCTCTAATGAGAGCACAGAATGAATCACCAGGACCAATCTCACCCCGGAAAAATTAAATGGCTAAACTGCCTGTCTATAGCTCTTTGGGGCTCCAGCAACTTCCTCTGTGATCTCCATGGGCCTTCCCAGGAAGATTTGATACTCGGACACTAGAAGAATTAACAGATAAATGTGATGATAGGATTTTATTATACGGTTATGAGTTTGGGGAATAGTGATAATCAAGACAGTGCTGGAGGAGAAACCATGGTGTACAGTACATAAGCACAGATTTTAGTGTCAGACTGCCTGAAATAGAATACTGGATCTGCCATGACAGAGTAAGGACCTCCAAAAATCTACTCCTACATAAAAGCAATGAGAACAGGGGGAAAAATTGTCCAAGTCAGTTTTTTAAAACTGTGGAGACTACCAAAATTTTGTGACAATTCCAGGAAAATTTATTCAAGAAAAATGACTAAATCTTGGTAAGAACTGTGAGCTTTGTGGCATTTTAACTTGCCCTCTCCTCAACCACATAGGCTTCAAAATTAACAGCCTTCCAATCATGGTAGCTGTAAAAACCAGCAGCCTGGCAGTCACTGGAGAGGGAAAACAGATTTGGAGCTCCCTAAAAAGCCCCAACCCAACGGATGGTCCCTAACTGGCCTGTGAGCTCCCTGGAAAAGCTCCATTCCCACTGTCTGTATCCAACCTGATACAGACATCACTCAGTGATAACGGCCTTATATCCAGGGGCTGTTCAACATTGCAGCTGCTGGAGATGGAGATGGTGTTACCAAGTGACCTGATGAGAGGTCAATGAGAAAACGAACTACGGGTGGTGGAAGGGGAGATGGGCAGGGGTGGGGGTGACTGGGTGGCGGGCACTGAGGTGGGCACTTGACAGGATGAGCACTGGGTGTTATTCTGTATGTTGACAAATTGAACACCAATAAAAATAAATTTATTTAAAAAAAATTTTTAAAGGAAAAAATGGGAAATGAGGACAGAGGTGTTTTTTTGTTTTGTTTTGTTGTGGTGGTGGTGGGGGTTTTTGTGTTTTTTGGGTTTTTTTTGTTTTTTGGGGGGTTTTTTTGAACAGAGGTGATTTAAAGCTCTGGCATATTCCTAGGAATCTAAAAGGCCACACACATGTGCAGGGCTGTGTCATGCCTGGGGAGTGTTGGAAAGGTCCTTTTCTCTCACTGGCAGCTGGTGCTCAGACTCTGCACAGGCAGGAAGTGAAAGGCTAAAGCAGAGTTGCAAATTTCCTGCCCAGGCATTGAAGACATGCCCCAGCACATGCATAAAAGCCCCACAGCAAAGGCCAGGCGATTTATTGATTCAAGTCATTTAAGAGAATCTCTGTCAAGTCATTAGCTGCCCATGAAGCTAATCAAGCAGAGACTTCACCAGCCACAGACAACAAAAAAATACAGATTTGGTCCCAAAAAGTCAGTTCACAAATAGCACCAAGAATAAACCTGGGGGGGGGGAGTGTTCTGATTTACAGAGTTGTCACATTAATTATTCCAAATGTCAAGTACTCAACAAAAGGTTACAAGACATGCATCTCAGCCAGAAAGCACGGCCAATACACAGGAATAAAGGCAGTCAATAGAGACTTTACTTATGAGAGGCCACAAGGAAATTCCTAAACAGAGTTGTTTATTATTATTATTATTATTATTATTATTATTATTACTACTACTACTATAAGTTATTAGAAATATTTTTACAGGTCTAAAGGCAACCACAACTAAAGAATTAAAGGAAAATAAGATAACAATGTCTCACTAAAGACACAATATCAAGGCTCATGGGTGGCTCAGTCAATTAAGCAATCAACTCTTGGTTTCAGTTAGGTCATGGTCTCAGGGTTGTGGCATCAAGCCCTGCATCAGGCTCTGCACTCAATAGGGAGTCTGCTTGAGGATTATCTCCTTCCCCTTTAGACCATTCTCCAGCTCTCTCTCTCTCAAAAATAAATAAATAAATCTTTTTAAAATAAAAATAGACACAATATCAGTGCAGGTATAAACTGTAAAAAAAATAACCAAATAGAAATTTTGGAGTTACAAAGGTACAGTGATTGACATGAAATTTCACTAAAGGGCTTCAACATCAGATTTGAACTAGCAGAAGAAAGAATCAACAAACTTGAAGGCAAGTGGTTAGGATTATCCTGTCCAAGGAACAAAGAAAAACTCGTGGCATACTACCAAGCACACCAACATGTGTATAATGGAAATCCCAGAAAGACAGCAGAGGCACAAAGGAGGGAAAAAATTCTGAAAGTAATGAACAACAACAACAAAAAATCCCCAAATGTGGTGAAGATGTCAATCTAAACACCAGGAAGCTCAGCAAACTCCCAAGTAGACAAAATCAAAGAGAACCACAGGTGGATACATTATGGACCAACTGATGAACATCAAGTACAGGAATCTTGAAAGGAGCAAGATCAGGGCCACATGTTGCACACAAGGAGTCTTCACAGCTGGCTTCCCATCAAAACGAGGGAAGCTGGAAGGCAAGGGGGTGACATAGTCAAAGTCCTGAAAGAAAGAAACTGCCGTCCAAGAATTCTATATCAGGCTAAACTAACCTTCAGAAAAGGAGAAATTAAAACATTCCAAGATAAACAAAACAAAAAAATGGAATGAATTTGTTGCTACCAGACCTTCCCTATAAGATATATTAAGGACTCCTAGAGGGAGTCCTCTAGGCTGAAATGAGACAGTAACATAAATCTATCCAAAGAAACAAGGAACACCAATAAAGGTAAATGCTAAAAGGTAAATATAAAGGCCTTTACAAAATATAAAGACAATATTTGTCATGACTCTTATTCTCCTATGTCATCTAAAAGGACCCCATAGCACAATGATTGCAAAACCTTGTTGATTGGCTTGTAATGTCAAGATGTAATTTGTATGACAATGTTAACACAAAGGAAGGGGCAGGAAATAGAGCTATATTGAGAGAAGCTTTTGTGTGCTATTGAAATTAAGGCAGTATTAATTGGATTAAGGTTGTTTTAAGTTAAGATGTTGATTGTATCCCCCAGGGCAGTGACTTAAAGGATTATGCACCCCACATATCCATCTCAATAAACATAGAAAAGTATTTGGCAAAATAAAACACCCTTTCCTAATTGAAAAACACCTGAGACGCCAGAAGGAAATTACCTCAACCAAAGAAAGGGAACCCCAAAAAAGAAAAAACCCAGGTAACATACTTAATGGTGAAAAATGGAGTGCTTTTCTCTTAAGTTCAGAAGCAAGCAAGGATGTTCATTCTCATCCCTCCCATTGAACGTACTAACTGGAGATGGTTGCCATGGCCTTTATGCAAGAAAAAGAATTAAAAGACTTCTGGATGGTAAAGGAGAAGTAAAACTGTCTCTATTTGCAAATCATATGCCCTTGTAGATAGAAGAATCCTAAGGAATATACAAAAAAAATATTTATAACTGAGTTGAGCAAGATTGCAGGATATGGGATGAATATACAAAGTCTCTAGCCAGGCTAAACAAGAGAGAAAACCCAAATGACTCAGGTCAGAAATGAAAGTGGATTCTCACTGCTGATCTCACAGACATTAAAAGTATAATAAAGGAGCACTACAAACAACTCAGTGCCCACATGTTGGGTAATTGAGATGAAGGGGACTGATTCCTTGAAAGACAATCTACCAAAACTCACATAAGGTGTATGGTGAGTTTTTAGATACATCAAAAACACAATCCAAGAAAGAAAATTTTGATAAGTTGGACTTACTCCAAACAAAATCTTCTACTCTGCAACAGATACTGTTGACAACAAAGAGAGCCACAAGTGAAAAAAAAAATTATTTGCAAAAGATTTATCTGATAAGGAATGTTATCCAAGATATACAAACTCTTTAAACTCAACAGTAAGGAAATGAGCAACCTAATTTAAAAATAAACAAAAGATTTGAATGCATATCTTGCCAAAGAAGATAAACAGGTGGGAAGTAAGCATATGTAAAGCTGCTCAACATTATATGTCATCAGGGAATCACAGATAAGACAACAATGGAGTATCACTACACACCTATTTTAGAATGACAAAAATCTAAAATTCTGATGATACCAGATGCTGAAGAGGATGTGGATTAATTTGATATAGATCCAAAATTCAATGTAAAGCTACAATTGTGAAACATTTAGGACAAAACATAAAAGAAAACCTTCATCACATTGTGGCTGGCAAAGATTCTTTAGATAATATGTAAAAAAAAAAAAAAAAGCAAACCATACCAGATAAAAATGATAAATTGGCCTTTTTCCAATTCAAACTTCTGCTCTTTAAAAAATACTATTTTTTTTAAACTTTTTTTAAATTTTTTTTTTTATGATAGTCACAGAGAGAGAGAGAGAGGCAGAGACATAGGCAGAGGGAGAAGCAGGCTCCATGCACCGGGAGCCCGAAGTGGGATTTGATCCCGGGTCTCCAGGATCACACCCTGGGCCAAAGGCAGGCGCCAAACCACTGCGCCACCAGGGATCCCCTAAAAAATACTATTAAGAAAATAAAAGGACAATCAGTATTTAGGGATGGTGGGGGAGATCACAATATACATATATCAAATAAAAACTTGAATCCAGAATATATCTATTTTTAAACCCTCACAATTCAATACAAGAAGAGAACGCAATTTTTTAAGAGGCAAAAAATGTGAACAGAGATATGTAGGTGTCATATGAGCACATAAAAAGCTCAACTTTGTTTGTCATCAGAGAAATACAAATGAAAACCACAGTGGAAATACCACCATGGGTTTATATTGGGTAAACTTAAAGCCTTTCAATACCAAGTGTTGGCAGAAATATGGAACAGCTCAGACACTCATTCTCATTGACAGGAGTATGAAATGATAGAACCAGGCTGGGACAGTGCTCACCAGGTTCCTAAAAACCTGACCATACTTACAATATATCCCCAAGTTCCGATGACAGGTATTCACACAAGAGAAATGAAAGTCTCTGCCGACACAAGGACTTTACTTGAGTGCTTGTCACATCCTTATTCATCCCAGCCAAACGCCACAGGCAACCCAAATGTCCACCCACAAGTGAATGAGCAAGGACACTACAATAGTCACCAGGGAATGCACTCAGCAGAAAAATGGAACCAGCACAACAACATGGAGGAACTCAAAATGCTGCCCTGGGGGAAAAAAGCAAGCCAGATACTGAAAATCACATTATGTGTGAGTCTTGCTACAGATCTTTGCATCATTGTATCTTACAGCTGTGCTATCTGAGCACAGGGGAGGATGGGGCAGTGTCAGTTTTCCAGGGCCTGGCCCAAGTGCCAGGGAGAGTAGCCATCTGGAGAAAAACAAAAAAATTAGATCTCTACTGCACATATTCCACTGAAGTAAATTCAGATGAATCAAAAATGTAAATAAGAATGTTTAAAACAGGAAAAACTGTTTGTACAATATTTGGTTATGTAAAAATAAAAATTTTCTGTGAGGCAAAACAAAAGCATCAGAAGAAAAGTCAAAAGACAAATGTGGACTGCAAATATTATAAAAGAAACAAAGGATGGGAGGGAGGATCAGAGGGGGAAAGACTTCATTTCTATTACAGATAAGGGCTAATTTCTTTAATGCATGAGGAGCACCTAAAAATCTATAACAAAACAACCAACCGCCCACAGAAACAGGAGATGAAAGCTCATTGAAAAAGCAGCACAAGTGGTTCTTAAACATAGTGAAGATTTTTTTAACCTCACTCCTAGTTAGAGAAATGCATTTTCAGTATGATGTAGACAATAGTCAAAAACAAGGAAACATGGGGTAGAGACCCCACCCTCCCCACCCCATCAGATGTGCCGGGCAAAAGTGTGTCACCATCTGGTGACAACCTCTCTGCCAGTCGATGGAGAGTGCACCTACCATCTTACCCAGAAACCTACTTCTGAGTGCTTACCCTTCGAATTTTAGTCACTCAAGAACAGAAATATTGTGTGCACAAGACTCTTCCTTGTGACAGCAAAAGATTACAGAAATAACATGAATCTCCATCAATGGAGGATCAGTTGAAGGGTTATGATACATCCATAGGAAGGACTGCTTGGCTACTGTTGAAATAACCATGTGACTGTGTTTAGCTGTGAAGGGATCTCAAAGACCCTGGGAAGAGCAGGGTGAGGCAGAGGCTGTGGCGCCCTGCCAGCTTGCAGAAGAAGGAAGGACAGACAGTCAAAATCGGCATGCCTGCCCACCCTGACACCCTAGACTGCCTTGGACATTTTCAGCCAAGAACCCAGAAAGAAACCCATAAGACATCTGGGAGCCTGAGGGACACAGATGAAGATAGACTCTGAGCTGTGTGCCCTTTGTATGATTTGCATTTGGATTGTGTGCATAAAACAAAGCAAAACCACTTATGTGGA
The DNA here is from genome assembly GCF_003254725.2 of Canis lupus dingo. NCBI lineage: Eukaryota > Metazoa > Chordata > Mammalia > Carnivora > Canidae > Canis > Canis lupus. The sequence continues at coordinate 58,713,227 of NC_064247.1, read as the reverse complement.
AGCTACGAACTCTGGCAGGGCCTCTTGGCTGCTGGTTCCACATGAGGGGTCCAGGGCCAGTACACTGTTCTTTACAGATCTCTAATGAGAAAGGCTCAAGGGGCTGCTGCGACAGGAGCTATGCCAGTCTGAGCTTTGCCCTGCTAGTCTCAGACCGCCCTCTCTGGCATTTGGCTTATTTTTTCTCTCCTCCTGCCAATAGACACAGCTGAGCAGGAAAACATCACCTCCTTCCCTGCGGCTCTTCTCAAACCAATGAAGCCTCTGCACCACATGAAGTCCCTCCTGTTTGTGAACCGTGCCCTCTAGTAAATACAGGCGGGTACCACGATGCCATGATTCGCTACCATGACCGGACCCAAAGATGTGATTCATCCTACAATAGATGGAGGATGCTGGCATGAAGAAGTCTGACTGTCTCAGAAATAAGCATTGTTCACAAAGTTGCTCAACCCAACAAGGATTACATTTTGATGAGAAAGATCATCTGTTTTTATTCCAAGAGACTTATAAGAATCACATTACAATTCCATAAGCTCTTGGTAATATCTTAGGAGAGCTGGTAATACATTTTCCTGCTCTGCTAAGTTTCTACAATAATACACTCAAGTGTTAATACTTTGGAAGCTTCAAGGAAAACTTGTGCAATTATGGTGAAAACAGTTGTCGTGATTTCTACAGAGAGCACAGCTGTCAGGTACAAGAGAACATTTCAAAACATCTCCTCCAACACCTGTGTTTATTTTTAAATGTATGTATGTTTTCACTGGGGAATAAAGAAACAGAGGAAAACACATCAGACAGAGCTGACATACAGGGGCTTTGAATCAAATTGTTTGACAGTTGCCCACCTCACCAAACACTGGAAGCACACCCCAGTTAGGAAGTAATTATTTATTAGATCAAAATCTGGTCATTAACAGAAGTAAGACCACAGAGCCATAGACAATGCAGGTCTGGAGCAGCAAAGGGGAATTGGTGTTTTTCAGCTGACCCACCTGGGTCCAAAGACAAGAGGACTGTGGGCAAACATGACAGCTGTGATCCCATCTGGCCATTTGATGGATGTCCCAGTAGGGGAGCCACAATTATTCCCACTTTTAAGGTGAGCACGAGCTCCTTCCGGCTCTTTCCAGGGTCATTGGAAGAAGGGCTTCCAACTGTCCAGGCACAGAGATCCTAATCTGCCAGTAGGGTGGGCCTCATCTTGTCACTGCTCATCCGTCTGGGCAGGTATTGCTTTTTAATTTAAGTTAATTTAGGGGGAAGTCCATCCTGAAGCCCTTTGGTCAACTTGGAAAAGGGGCCAGTGAACAAAGGACTGGGTGTCACTGTCCTTCGAAGCCCATCAATGGGCCTGACCACAGACCGGGGTCCTGCAAGGGGAGATAGGAGGACAGAGTAAGAGTCCCTTCCTCAAGCCTGGCTCCTGCTGGCTTTCCTTCACCTCCTCTTCTCTGTCTTGACTTGGGCTCTTTCCTACAGCATGAGACGCAGTGTGGGCTTGATTGCCACCAGAATCAGGTTCAAATCCATCCTTGCCAAAGTTCTAAACTTCAGTGAGCTTAGGTCTCCTTATCTGCTAGAACGAATTGGGAGTAGGGGTTAGTAGCATTACATTTAGTCCTGTTAATTAAAAATGTGCTATGAAATATCATATGTTGAGAAGACATCTCTCTGCAGCTTAATGAACAGCAATAAAGCAAACAGTGAAGAAACCTCACCAGGGCTGCTCTGCAGCCTCCTCATCCCTGAAGCCCATGTCACTCTGCATTCTGTGTCCCTCTGCTTCCCTTCTTCTCCAATCCATGCACAAGTCCTAAACAACACGCAGTTCCCTTGTGCAAGTGTCTGAATCTCATGCAAGTAGAGTCCTGTACCATTCTTCTGTAATTTGCTTTTTTTTTATTTTTATTTTTTTGCTGAACATTATGAGTTTCTAAAACTTTTCCTGAAACACTTGCAAACTTACAGAACCATTGCAGGAACCGCGCAGGTTAAGTACAAGATGCCTTTTACCCAGATCTGCCGGTCACCTTCTATGTATACACGTGTATGTGAATGTGCATGTATGTGGTTTTCCAAATTATTTCAGAGTAAGGTACACACATCATGCCCCTTGTGCATTTCCTAAAGAAAGGAATATTCACTTACGCAACCACAGCCCAGTTACTAAATCTGGAGAATTTAATTATGGGGGCAATGTTTTTATCAACTCTGCAGTCCCTGTTCCAGTCCTGCTGGTTCTCCCAGGTATGTGCTTTATAGTATCATCCTGTCCATTTGGGATACAATGCAGACTGCAGGCTGAGTTTACTGCCCATATCTCTTCAGACTCCATCACTGGAACAGCTGCTCAGTCTTGCTCTGGTTCTCACAACATTGACATTCTTGAAGATGGGCAAGTGATTCCATGGGATGGTCCCACCTGGGATCCTCTGGCACCTCTGGGTGCTCAGATTCAGATTGTATGTGCCCGACCAGGACACCACCCACATGTTGCTGTGACTGTCCGGTTTCACCGCTGAAAGTGCACAAAGTCTACCTGCTTTCTCATTGGTGACACCAACTTGGATCACCCTTCTGGCTTCTCCACTGCATTGGTACCATTTTCCTCCACTATGTGGAGCACTTGGAGCCCACACAAATACCCCATCCCCACCAACCCTCCACCCAAACAGCATCCATTGATTAGTCTCCCCAAAACCCATGTTCACCATGGTTGTTGGGCAATGATGATGATGCTCTTCCTCCACACTTCCCTGCTAGAGTCTCTCTGTGGGCAAAAGCCCTCCTTCTTCCCTCACTGACTCACATATCTGTTCAACTATTAGATACCTACTTATTACCATCATGGACTTATACTCCATGGCTACTCTTACTCATCATGACGCTCCATGGCAGCCCAGGTGTCCTTTCTACAACATACCTGCCCCACTGATCTTTCATGGATGTCCCACCAGTTGACACTGAAAAATCCAGTTCCAGTCCAACCTGCTGGGATTTCCTTATCAGTATTCTCCATCATAGCTACTGTTAATTTTTATATCCTGTTTAAGAAATTCTTTCCTACCCTGAGGTCATAAAGATATTTTCTCTTATTATCCTTCTAAAGGTTTCCTTGGTTTTTCAATAAATCTGGGTCATTTTCCATAAAAAATTTAAGAAAATTGTCTAAAGACTATTAGAAAATCTGAATCAGTCAATATCCATTAAAGAAATGAGTAAATTTTCAGAAATCTGTCTTCCTGCCTCAAAGGACACCAAGGAGAGATGGGTTAGAGGCTACTTCTAACAAAGCAATGAATGAGTTATGCTAAGATTTAAAAACAATAATAGAGTTGCTTCAGACACCATAAGAAGAGAGAAAACTGCCTAACTCATTAGATAAGACTGGTATAAACTTGATGACAAAGCTTACAAAAACAGTAAAACCATAGATCAGTTTCAAGCACAAACATATACATAAAATATTTTTTAAATACATTAGTCAATCAAAGACAGCAGTGTATTTAAAAGAGATTTACACTTCATGACAAAGAAGGATACCCCTAGGAGATCAGAACATTTCAACATCCAAAAATCCTGTAATAGAATTAATATTTGCAATTAAAGAAGAGCCACCTATGGACATCTCCGTTGATATAGATGTTTGACCCCATCAGTAATCAAAACATACATGGGAAACAAAAATGAAATTTCTCCTACTTAATAGATCAACAAAAATTATAAATAGATTGTAAAATTTTTATAAAATGATGTGCTTTGTTGTAGCTGAAATAAACAGAAAAACAGAGCAACAAGAAAAAAAAAACTGAAAAACTAGTGTCTGTGTTGGATACCATTTTGTTAACTATTGAAACATTCTCGGAGAAGGACAAACATTATATGGTCTCATTCATTTGGGGAATATAAATAATAGTGAAAGGGAATAGAAGGGAAGGGAGAAGAAATGGGTAGGAAATATCAGAAAGGGAGACAGAACATGAAGACTCCTAACTCTGGGAAACGAACTAGGGGTGGTGGAAGGGGAGGAGGGCGGGGGTGGGGGTGAATGGGTGACGGGCACTGAGGGGGGCACTTGATGGGATGAGCACTGGGTGTTATTCTGTATGTTGGCAAATTGAACACCAATAAAAAATAAATTTATTATTAAAAAAATAAAAAAGAAACATTCTCCAAACATATTTAATGGCTGCAGAACGAGAAGGCATGGTGATTGTTGACAAGCTGGGTATGGGCTGCTAAAACCTCCTCTCTGCACTCATTCACATGTTTAAATATTTTACAGCAGGGGACAGTTTCAGTTTTCCACGATGCAAGTTCTGAAGATGGTGGGTGGCTGCTGACTGCACAACAGGGTGATGTGCTTAATAGCCCCTGACCTGCACACTTGAGATGTTACATTATGTGTATTTTAGCACAATTGTAAATAAGTCCTTGGTAATAATAAAAAAATGTTAAAAAGTAGTCAGAGCCTGAGAACCCCACAGGCCAGTCATGGGTTTCTCTCTCGACATTAGAGTAACTCAAAAGCAGCACATGTAAAGCACCTGACAAGAATAGGCAGGCAGTCCGTGGCAGGAGTCCTGCCAGCAGACATCTGACCCTCCAGGGCAGCCATGTGCACCCTGTTGCCTGGCTCATGAAGCTCAGCAAGGGCCCTTTCTGGTGACTGACACATCAGGCCATACTCCAGCCATGGTCTGAGGCCACACATGCTTTGTTCACCCCCTGTTCTATGCTGCAACATCAGCGATTGCACTTCAGTCTTAGGGTGCAGTTTTTATGGATTTATATGGAACTACCTAAATGCTGTACCTAATTGCATATCACATCCTTTAGAATTACCCAGACTTCAGCCTCCCATTCCCCAGGGGACACTAGCAGGGCCACCAGTCACTGAGGTCATTGGCAAAGCACATCTGTCTTTCAACTTAAATTCTCAGGCAGGCCTCACCCTGCAGTGAGAAGGCTGAGCTGGACCCCCAGACCCCCAGACCCTCCTGTTTTGGAGCAAACACAAGATTTTGCCAGCTGGGCTCTCTTGCTTTCCTCATGGTGATCTCACATGGCCTTCTGGTGGCCTGGTGTCTGTCACCACACTCCTTGGATTATCCACCAGCAGTATCTCATAGTCAGACATGCTTCTCAGGGAGGGAAGGGCTCTTTCCTTTAATTAAAAGATGCCAACCTCCCAAGTTCAGTTTAATAAACTCCACATAATCCCCAAGCGGGCGTCTGGGAAAATTGTGTGCATTTCAAACTCTGTGTGTCCTTATTACACACGCTCGCAAGTTGAAATGAGATGAGCAAGGGAGAGGATGCCAAAATTCAGGGCAGACGTTGCCTGTCAGGCTTGATAATCCTGCAGGACGTGTAGACACCACATGCTTGGCAGGAGCCCTGACAGGGTGACCTGTGGTTGCGCCACACTGGCCTTGTGTCCTCCAGGGTCCCTGCTCGGCTTCATTCATTAATTTCCAACCTCAAAGTCGACTCCGCCTGGATCTCAGTGTTGGCCCTTTACGTCTCATTTGTGGAGACCAGAAACACAGAAGCATCACCTCAAAGACAGGCAGGGAGGAGGTGGCCCCAAGGATGAATGGCAGGAATGAAATTAAAAACACCCTCTGGTGTGTTTGCTGACACTGCAATCTTGGCAGTCATGAGAACAGAGGTCTCCACTCCTGGGGGCTTTTCACGAGTGTTCATTAAGGGACCGAAGAGTTCACATTTTCTCTAATTTTAAAGCACCCCTGGACACCAGGTACCCTGGTAATAATGTGCCATTGGACTGATTCCCAAATAAGCCACTGAGTATCATTCCCTCCAACCAAAGAATGTGTTGTGCTTTATAATAAAATTAGCATGATTTTGTGGCTGGTCAACTTCATTCATGAGCAAATGACTGTATTAATATGTACACGTGTATCGTCAGCTAAACCTTTATTTTAAAGACGCTTCAGCCTCGATTGTTCTATCCCGTGCTTCTCTTGAGATGTATCTGCACAATCAGAATGAATTAGATCAGACCCCATTGGATTCACACACACTTTCCCGGCCCTGAGAAAAGTGAACAAGGAAGGATTTGTTTCCTATCTCTGCTGCAAACAAATCACCACTAAGGGAATGGCTTAAAACAACACACATGGGTTATCTGACAATTCTGGAAATCAGAAGTCAGAAATGGATCTTACAGGGATAAAACTGAAGTGTCTGCAGGGGTGCATTCCTTCTGGAATCTGCAGGAGAAACCCTGTTTCCTTGTCTACTCCAGATTCCAGAGGCGCCTGCCTTCCTTGGCATGTAGCCCTTTCTCCCATCTTCAGAACGCACCCTTACAACCTCTGCTTCTGTTGTGACATCTGCTTTCCTGATGCCAATCCTCCTGCCTCCCTCTTACACCCTTGTGGTGACATTGGGCCACGAAGATAATCCAGGATAATCTCCTCATGGCAAGATTCTTGACTTAATCCTATCGACAAAGTCCTCTGTGCCAGGTAAGGTCACATATTCAGGGTCCAGGGACTAGGATGAGAACATCTTGGGGGGCTTGTTATCCAACCCACCACAGAAAGTAGCCAGCTGTTGTCACCTTGTGAGATCAGTACTGGGCTTTAGGTTTCCTGAATATTACCAAGTGTCTTTGTTTACCTGACTTTTCAGGAAAAAAAAATACATAAAATCAGTGTCTCTGCCCAGGTAGGTTAGCATGTCTGCAAAAACCACCAACCCAAAACTGTCCGTGACATGACTCAAGGTAATTTTTCACCCCACAAAGTCAGCTACACCACTCCAGGGTTGCCCTCCCCCTGGGCTGGCTCAATACCTCTTGGTACCATCCATACCCATCGATACCCCCAGCATCATGAAGGGAGGGCCAGGGCTTTGAGAACCTGCAATTCATGCTCTGGCTGAAGCCTCACCTCTGCCCACATGACCTTGGCCACAGCAAGTCACACAGCCACTCCTAAACTGAGGAGACCAGGAATGAAATCTTCCCACGTGGGCAGAAAGAGAAGAGAAACCAATTTTGGTGAAGGATACAAATGCCAAACAGGCTGGGTCCCGATGGCCTGACGTGGACAATAAGCTAGAGGCACAAGACAGGCACCGCACATGGTTTCTTCTGCAGCAAGAGCAGCACAACAAAGAATTTGGAAAATAAAACCAAAGCTCTTTTCTAGTTATATTGGAGATAAAAGGGAACTTTAATATCTTTTGCTAGCACATTTGGATGCCCTAAAAGAAACAGAAATCTCTTTGTCCTTTGTTATCTGTAGAATAAACAAATCCACAGGCGCTTCTTGGGCGTTCTTCACAAGGACACCTTGATGTGTCCTGTTCTCGGTGGAATCTGAGAGCCGACTAGACCCAATTCATCTCTGAGACTGTCAAACCCTGAGTGCAGCAAGGACGGCAGCCAGCCCCCACTCTCCTTGGAGGATGTGTGCCCACGCCCCGGCCAGGTAGTTTTCAGAATCTCTAGATTTGTAGCCAGCAAGGGGCTTTGGGGGAGGGATTGTCAGCCCTTTCATCACTCAGGAGCTTGCAGACTTCATTCTCCTCCACGGACTCCAGGTACTGGAACATAATCCACCAAGAAAAAGAAAAGAAAAAAGAAAAGAAAACAAAAGAAAAGAAAACAAAAGAAAAGAAAAGAAAAGAAAAGAAAAGAAAAGAAAAGAAAAGAAAAGAAAAGAAAAAAAAGAAAAATCACATGTATTTAAAGGATTAGCAGGTTTCCTTGTGTTTTGCTCATCAAAGGTATGTGATGGATAAGCCGAGCCTCTGCTCAGCGCGACAGCTGAGTTCCCACCTTGCATCCACGTGGCTGTGTCTCCTTCACGGCAGGTGGAAGTTTCCATTAAGCAGCTTGAAACACAACTTGCGCAGCAGCCCCATGTTCCTCGTGCTACTGCCCTTGATCCCGGGTGTCACCAGACTGCAGGTTTGGAGTGGCTGACGACAGGCGACCCCTGTACAGCACTCACTACATAAGATGCACATCCATCTACTCTCATTCCTAAAACAATCCTTGGAGTGAGTACTGCCAGGAACCCCATTTATACAGGAGGAAATGGGAGCCCAAAGAAGGGGGGTAATTTGCCCACAGTGACTGCACAGGTAGGACTGTCTGTCCCACCCCACAAAAAAAAAAAAAATAATAAGTTAGAATCCTAACCCCCAGGGCCTCAGAATGGGACCTCAGGTGGAAATGGGGCCATAGCAGATGTAATGAGGTAAGATGGAGTCATACTGGAGTAGGAGGCCTGAGTCCAGCAGGACTGCTGTCCTTACAGGAAGGCCAGATGCAAGTGGAGAGGCATAGGGAGAGGGCCATGTGACCGCGGAGGACTGTGGGATGCATCTGGAAGCCCAAGAACTCTGAAGTCTCCAGCAGGCAAAGCACCGGAAGCTGGAAGAGGATAGGAGGGACCCTCCTCAGTAGGTTTCTGAGGGAGTGCAGCCCTGCAGACACCTTGGTCCCCAACATCTGGCCCCCAGACTGTGACAGAAGAGATTCCTGCTGTGATAAGAGCCCCCCCTCAGTCTGCGGGGCTCTGTTACAGACACCTGAGAAGTGAATGCAGTGCCCCAGCTGGCAAGGAGCAGAGCCGGGGCTTGAGGCTGGCCCCTGGTCTTGGGGTCTGCGGTCCCCTCCTGCCTGGTCTCCTGTCTCTTACTGACACACTGTCCATCCTGATGAGGCCAGTGAGAACATGAGCTGGCCAAGACCAGGCCATGCCAGGACTCAAACCAGGCTCCCAAGGCAACTCACCCACTTGGCCCTTTCTGGTACCGCCTCCACACGGCCCATCGGAGCTGCTCCCACAAACAATAAGGAGATAACAGGGATGAGGTCTGAATGCACACACACAAAATAGAAAATTACTAATTTTCTACGGGCCTATATCAATGATACTTAAGGACATGTCAACATTCCCTGATTATCTCACACGAGATAAAAATAAGGATTTCTCCTCAGCCTGTGGTTCTTAACCACTCTGAGGGGCACAGGCCACCTTGAGGATTTATGAAAGCGTGCTGTCTCCGCAGGAAGACATGCTCACATTCACAGGGGCACCTGATCCACTGCCCCTGCCAGAGCCCTTTCTCTGCAGACCGCCTTCCTTCCCCAAATGAATCAAGGCCGGAGCAGCCTCCCCAAGCTCCCAGGTGAGGGAGGAGGGCGGCCAGAGGAGGCTGCAGTTCCAAGAAACAATATTCATCCTGCACTTCTGACTCAAAGGTCGCTCAGCGCCCTGGGCTGGCATTAAGGAAAACAAGGACTCTAGGCCTCACATAGCCTCTGCACACAGATTTAACCCACGGTGCTCTGCATTCCAAAGTGTGACCAGAGTCTCAGAGTCCAGATGCCCCAGGAAGCAAAGCTGCATTCACACTCCAATCCCACCAATCTCCCCAAATGCACAGGGCACATCCCCAACCTTCTGTAGAGGCAGGACTCAGAACACCTGCCACTCGGGGTTGCAGAGAGGAGCAACCAGAAGACCAGGTCTATGAACATATCACAAGCCAATGAGTCTCCAGGCATAAGCTGGAGCTCAATGGTCAGGCCAGAAACAAGCTGAGAACTCTTGAAGTGCTGGGTACAGAGAGAAGGAAGGGAAATGACAGGAAAAGGAGAGAAGAGCCTGGAAGGGTCCTGGTACTCTGAGGGCAGCAGCAAGGAGGGGGCACCAGGGAGGGGGCACCCAGCTTTCCTCTGCTCTGCTCTTGCCTCAGCTGAGCCCACATGGCTCCCCCAGGCTGGGGCTTCAGGGAGGGAGCTGTGTCCAGTGAGCCAGGCCTGGAGGCAGCAGGATGGCTAGAGCCCATGGGTCGCTACATGCTGTGTGCTCTGCCTACATTATATCCTAAACCTTCTGAACAGCCCCATGAGGGGTTCTGCTGGGGGTAAAACTCTGTCCTCCAGAAAAATATATTAATATCCCACTCCTCAATACCTGTGAATATGGCCTGATTTGGAAATGGGGTCTTTGCGGATATCCTCAAGTTAGGATGAGGTCCTCAGGGTGGGCCTACCCCAATATGACTGGCATTTTTAGAAGAAAAACCAGAGACACACAGGGTAAAGACAGCCATGTGAAGATGAGGGCAGAGATTGGGGTGACAGGGCTGCAAGCCAAGGAACGTCAAGGACTGCCAGCAACCACCAGAAGCTAGGAGGGGCCTAGAGGAGACTTCCTCTTGAGAGCCTGGAGGAGCCAGCCCTGCCCGCACCTGTATTTTGGACCTCTGGCCTCCAGAGCTGTGGGGGAATAGATTTCTGTGATCCTAAGTCCCCCAGCTTGTGATGAGTTGTTGTGGCAGCACCAGGACACTGATACAGGCTCCCATCAGCAACCCCACTTTAAGAAAGGAAGTGAAGCTCAGAAAGAATAAGAAGTGAGAAAGGTACTCTGGAATCCATGGCTCTGTAGGTGGCAGAGCTGCTGAGCTCCAGCTCCTCATCTACTAGCCCCCATGAGTCTCTGTTTAGAGAAAGGTCCTATGCTAATGTCCTGGGGGACCCAACAAACTGCAGGGTTGAGAACAACAGAAATGGATTCTTTCACAGTCTGGAGGTCAGCAGGGTGGTTCTGGCCCTGGAGGTTCTAGGAGAGGCTCCTTCCTGTCTCCTCCCATCTCTGCTGGCAATCCTCAGCATCCCTGTGCTTGTAGACACTTCACGCCAGTCATCCAGCTATTTTCTTCATCTTCTCCCTGTGTTTTCCCATCATCTTCCCTTTGTGCACCAGCCTGCCGCCATGTCCATAAGTCCTCTTTGTATAAGGACACCAGCCATATTGGATTAGGACCTACTCTAATCATCCCACTTTAACTTAATAACCTCTGTAGAGACAGTTTTTCTACACTGGCTCTCAGTGTGAGGTCCTGAGGGTTAGGACTTAAGCATATCATTTGGAAGGGAACTGATTCAACCCTTACCACAGTGAATTTAGTGCCCACCCAGATGATCCAAGAGGATCTCAAGATCCTTACCCTAATTACACCTCAGAGACTTTTTTCCAAATAAGATCACTCATGGGTTTTTGGAGTTAGGAGGCAGACACGTCTTTTTAGGGGGCCACTGTTCAGCCCCATATGGGTCTCTGGGGCCAGGTTTTTACTCTTCTGTGTATCTTCTCTCCCCCAGTTCCACCAACTCCCAGGCCTTTTGTAGATAGAGCCCCTTGCCACTTATAGGGTATTAAATAACAGCCTCCATGTGGCTGTCTGAGGCTTTGAGGTTTACAGCACTCTCAGCCTTGGAATTTATTGGAACTGCCTGGGATTCTTTCCAATAGCGTTGCTGGCAGTCTTGGATCTGATCAGCCAGAGAGTGACCAAAGCATCCATCCTAACCTCCATCCAGGCTGAGTAATCCCTGTGTGTGTAGGGTCATAGGGATCTACTTCCAAACCCTTTGTTTTCATAGAAACCCTGAGCAGGGATCCCTGGGTGGCGCAGCGGTTTGGCGCCTGCCTTTGGCCCAGGGCGCGATCCTGGAGACCCGGGATCGAATCCCACGTTGGGCTCCCGGTGCATGGAGCCTGCTTCTCCCTCTGCCTCTCTCTCTCTCTCTCTCTCTCTCTCTCTCTCTCTGTGACTATCATAAATAAATAAAAATTTAAAAAAAAAAAAAGAAAAAGAAACCCTGAGCAGTTGGACCAAGGTGTCTAGGACTTCTTCCCCAAATAAGGAAATCAAGGACCAGTTGAAGATTCCCCAGTTACTAGGAAGTGGCAGATGCAGAATCAAGACCCCAATCTCCCAAATCTTTCCCCTGGAGAACTTTCTCCAACTGCCCTTCCCCAAGCCTATCCCCAGCCCCATCTGGAGAAGCCCAGTCTCCACACTCACCCCAACCTGCAAGCTTCACAGCTTCATGGGATTGGATGAGGTGTAGCTTCCAGCTATCTGAGTCTGGAGTTGCTGCTCAATGTGGGAGCTTTCAGGGGGCAGTGTGCACGTGAATAGGATTGGGGCAGAGGGATCCCTGGGTGGCGCGGCGGTTTAGCGCCTGCCTTTGGCCCAGGGCGCGATCCTGGAGACCCAGGATCGAATCCCACGTCGGGCTCCCAGTGTATGGAGCCTGCTTCTCCCTCTGCCTGTGTCTCTGTCTCTCTCTCTCTCTCTCTCTCTCTCTCTCTCTCACTGTGTGCCTGTCATAAATAAAATAAAATAAAACTTAAAAAAAAAGGATTGGGGCAGAGACTGAGGCAGGTGGAAGTGGAGCAGGTGGCAGGACAAATGCCGAAGACAACAGCCAGGTCCTAGAATCATTTAAAGGCAGTCTTCAGGAGCATAATCTTGGAGGTGGGTCCTTCCTCTCAGTGCACTGAAGGCAGCATGACCTCAAAGCAAATCTGTTGCCCACAATCTATATCTTCATGGAGGACACCTTCTCTTGGGTCCTTGCAACTGGTCCACAAGTAGATACAATAAATCCTTCAAAATACAGCCAAGGCACCTGAGTGTCTCAGTCAGTTAAGCATCTGCCTTTTGCTCAGGTCATGATCCCAAGGTCCTGGAACTGAGCCCCACATCAGGCTCCCAGCTCAGTGGGCAGCCTGCTTCTCTCTCTCCTCCCTACTCATGCTGTCTCTCATTATCTCTGTCACTATCTTTGTCTCTCTGTCTCAAATAAATAAATAAGATCTTTAAAAAGAACACACATTCACATGTTGATATTGTTGTGCCCAAGATTGCGAATCTGAGAAACCACCAAGGAGCCGACACCGATGCAAACACACGAGAGTTTATTTACAAGCTTGAGCTTGGGTCCAAGTATACCCAACACAGCGGAGCAGGGACTTGGACCCCGAGGCTAAGAGGTGTAGCAGCTTTATAGGGGCCAGTGGCCAATGGGATTGTAACACACATAGAAAGTTGCACAGTCATGTCGGTCCGCACGCAGGTGGCCAATTGAATCACAATTTACCCTATAGTGACCATTTGAACTGGCCTATCACTCTGGTCGGAATTGGTGCGCAGTTTTGGCGGGCACAAGGCGGGGTTACATTGTTATGAGCCGATTTCCGGTAAGGGTGTGCTCAGCGGCTTGACTAGGGTGGGGGAGCGACTTAAGCAATAAGCAGGTCATGTGGGGGTCATACAGGAGATGGCGGGTGCAGCACAAAATGGAGTTAGTCCTGCTCTGCTTGTCCAGGGGTAGGGAATTTTTGTTAAATTTCCTGGGTCCCACAGATATAATGTGTTCTTCAAAACACACAGTCACGTGTTGGTACAATGTGTCCTTCAAAACAGTCACGTGTTGGTACAACGTGTCCTTCAAAACATACAGTCACGTGTTGGTACAACGTGTCCTTCAAAACACACAGTCACGTGTTGGTACAATGTGTCCTTCAAAATACACAGTCACAAGTTGATATACTGTGTCCTTCAAAACACACAGTCACAAGTTGATATACTGTGTCCTTCAAAACATAATGTCACAAGTTGATATAATGTATCCTTCAAAACACAAGGCAACAGCCCATATCTGCATTACTCATCCCTGACGCTCACAGGTGCATGTGAGTGCCTTAGTGGACAGTCCTGTTCATAGTAATGGAAGCAGAGATGTTTTTGGATGGGTGGTAGAAGAAATCAAAAGCCTACCATTGCACGGGGCATCTACTTTTATTTCACTGTAGCCAATGCTTTCCAGAATAAAATTCCCTTTTAAGGGAAAGTGTGATAGAAGCATTAAACAGCATTGTGGATTGAATTGCCTCTTAAAATATGTAATATAATCCCAATTCCTGATACCTGTGAATGGAACCTCATTTAAAAGAGTCTTTGAGGACATAATCTGGTTAAAATGAAGTCATCCTGGATTAGGATGGGTCCCAAATCCAGTCACTGGACTGGGAGAAATTTGGACACAGAGACAAACAGGGGGGAAGATGGCCATGTGACAACAGAAGCAGTGATGGGAGAGATGCAACTGCAAGCCAAGGGACCCCAAGGTTTGCCAGCAAATCACACCAGAAGCTGGAATTGGCAAGGAAGGATTTTCCCTAGATCCTTCAGAGGGACCAAGGTCCTGAGACACTTGAATCTCAGACTTCTGGACTCCTGGACTGTGAAAGAATCAATTTGTGTGGTTTAAAGACTCTGGTTTATGATAATTTGTTACAGCAGACCCAGGAAGCAAATACAAACTGTATTAAGGTTTAGACACAGACAGACCCAGAGGCAAATCCCTGCTATGTCACATTCCAGCAGTTTGACCTTGGACAAGTTACTGTGGTGCCGATGCCAAGTGCCCAGTTCCTCGTCTTTGGATGAGGACAGTCCCAGAACCTACAATATATGCTGACATGAGGATGTGACAGCATGATGCCACAGATAAGGAACTTAGCTCAGTGTGAGCCACACACCTTTGCTCAGGAAACACAGTGACTGCTATTATTTCTGCCTCTTGATTATTCAAAGGCAGATTTTCCAGAGTGTTGATTTTCTGTGTCTTGAGATTCTCTCTTTTCTCATTAGAAATAAAGGAGGGGGAGTATTTTTCAATGGTGTATCAATGGGTTCAGCAAACAAGACATCTAAGCATCAATGGAGCTATCCCAGAGGCTGGCACCCTGAGCTCTGGTTATTTTTGATGTGTCTGGGTCATCTCTACTATTGCTAGGTCATGCTGGTCCATCTGCTCATCCGTCTGACTGTCCACAAGACCAACCCTGAGAGAAAACTGGGAAGACTGGAAAGTATCCAGAGGTCATTTCCACTGAGTGGCATGAGGGTGATAGTCTCGACACAGAATGGGCCCTGGCATCCCCAGATGGCAACATCAGGAGTGGTTCAGTCAGATCCAGAGAAACAGCACATGCGGGTACAGACCAGTCCTCATGTATGACAGGGCGGGGACCAGAGCTACTGAGTCCTCATGATGGCGTAATGGTCTGGCATAAGAGTATAGAAAATAGTCTGGTTGGCATTTCCTGGCTCCTCTAAATGCAGTTGTCCAGAACACCAAGTAATTTCTGTGGATTCTGAGTTCCATCTTTGATCGCATCCCCAATGTCTACTCACCATGTTCAATTTAAAGTACCACAGAGCAACAAAAGCAGGCGTGAACTTTAAATGGCATTCATCAGCAACTAGATTTCCTGAATTACATTATCGCATCCCGAGAAATATGCAAATGGACGGTATTTTCACTGCTGAATGTTCTCATTATGCTTTCTGAGCACTGTAAACCCAACGATGGGTTTAGAGAATTCTTCCTAACACAGCTTTCTGTAAACACGCAGGCTCGTAATTAGCACAAGGATACGGCTCCCTCTGTGCAGTACCTTGCCTTTGATTTGGCATTTCCTAACAATCAGAGGGAGAAAAATATCCAGCAATTGGTAGAGAAAATCAAATTCCTTTACCTCTAAAGGATAACTGGCCAGGCGTGACGTGTGGACCTGGACTGATGGCTTCTGAGGGGCCATGTTGTGAGGTGCGCCCATGAGACCACCTGCCCTACTCCATCCCACTGGCACACCCACACTGCTGGCATTACTTCTCCTAGAAGGATAGGCTTAAGCCTCCAAAGATGCTAAACAAGGGACAATCAAAAGAGAGTAAATAGGGCAGCCCAGGTGGCTCAGCGGTTTAGCGCCGCCTTCGGCCCAGGGGTGTGATTCTGGAGACCCGGGATCGAGTCCCACCTGCATGGAGCTCCCTGCATGAAGCCTGCTTCTCCCTCTGCGTGTGTCTCTGCCTCTCTCTCTCTCTCTCTCTCATGATTAAATAAATAAAATATTTTAAAAAAAGAGAGTATAAATACAAGTGCATATGAGTAGCTATTAAAAAGACTAACTGTAAAGTACCATAAACAGAATGGTTTAAACACCAAAAATCTATTATTTCATGGTTCTGGAGTCTGGAAATATGAGATCAAGGTATCAGTAGGGCTGTGCTCCTTCTGAAGGCTCCAAGGAAGGATGATCCAACCTGTCTCTGGGCTTCTGGT
The DNA here is from genome assembly GCF_003254725.2 of Canis lupus dingo. Lineage (NCBI taxonomy): Eukaryota > Metazoa > Chordata > Mammalia > Carnivora > Canidae > Canis > Canis lupus. The sequence continues at coordinate 58,697,239 of NC_064247.1, read as the reverse complement.
GGTTTCTTGGCTTGTGACAAAAGGACTCCAATCTTCTCATAGCATTCTTTGTGTGTGTATGTGTGTGTCTGTGTGTGTCTGTGTATCTAAATTTCCTCTTTTTTAATAGGGACACCAGACATTTGGATCCGGGGCACCCTACTCTAGTGTGACCTTCTCTTGACTAATTATACCTGCAGCAACCCTATTTCCACATTTGAGGTTTTGGGGGGTTAAGACCTCAACATACAGATTTTTGTGGGACATAATTCAGCCCACAACACAAGTAGAGGGATTACTTTAAATCTTACCCCATACTCCACCATCTGCTAGGAGAAAGTCGCTTCTCTCCACCCATTGCAAGTAATCTGCACAACCCAAAGGTCTGGCTATGCAAAATCAATTCAGCTGTTTGCTTGAATTAATGAATCCATAAAGCTCCCTAGGATTCCATTCCTGGATGTGTAAATGTTTGGCAGACTGCACCAGTCGTCAATCAGTCAGGCTGGCATCGGGGCCAGAACAAGGCAGGACAAGGTGGTGTCTCACTGTGTGGGAGGCAGACCCAGCACCAGCCCAGACCCAAGGGTGAGCACCCCCTTTAAATGTGTCTCCAAGGTCCCTCGATTGCCTTCCTTCATCTGTATCCTGATGCGAGCAGTTCTAGGAATGGGAGCTGCTTCGCCTTTTCTAAAATCTGTGTCATGCCCAAACTCAAATCTCCATCTGAAGTAAACAAACAAGACCTATGATTCAGCTCTGGAGGACCGTTCAAACATCCCTGCAATATGAGAAATATAAAAACCACATTGTTAATGCAGAAGACCCAATAAAGGAGCTAGAATATTGTGGGATTATTTCATTTCTTTCTAATTTGTTGCAAGCCACCCTCAGCAAAGAGATCACAAAGCTTTTCGTCTCTCTTGTACAGGCTTTGATTTAAATCCAGCCCTAAAAAGACCCGAGGCAAAGAAAAAACCTATGGAGTGAGCAAAAGTTACTTTCCATGTATAATTGGAGAAAATTGAATGGGTCTTGTTCTGCAGGCCCTTTATTAAAAAGTTTTCCCCAGAAACTCCTTGCAAACAAGTTTTAGAGAGAGCCAGCTTCTAAGTGCCAGGATGCATGTGTCCCTGGGGGGTGGCTTAACTTGGCAAATAAGAATGTTCCCAGGACCATTTTCCCCCTTGGTTTATATAAAGCTACAACACTGATTTAAGGGAAGAACAATAAGCCTCCCTGCAACTCTTCTTTTTAATCACAGGGAGGAAAACAAGAAGGAAAGCCTTGTATCACCATAAAGGAGAATAATCAATAGGAGATTTATGGCTTAGATGTGTTATCTGCGGTCAGCCTAAATGGTGACTTAACTGTGTTTACAAGAGTGCACAGCTGGGCTGCTCTGAGACAATTATGATGTCGTGGGATGCTTATGGAAAACTATCCCCTCCACAAAGCTCAGGCAAAAATACTGTGTATGGAGTAGGAACACATGGCAAGCCCAGATGCAAATACCTCCATCCCAGCCCCAGTGGGATCTTATCTTAAAAATGATCAATGTGACACAAAAAAAAAGTCCATAGGAAGGGCTTTGCAATAACTGGACAACATCCCAAAAGAACTTCTTGGAGCAAAGATCCACACAGAATCCCCAGATCCCAGAGCCCCATCCATTCCTCTAAGGACAAACAGAGAAGGGACACTGAAGCCCAGAGAAGAACAGCAGGTGGCCAAAGGCCACAGGTCAGCAGGCAAGTCAAGGCAGAATGGAGGACGCCTACATCCACCTCAACTGTCCTGGCCAGCTGTGGTCTGCACACTGGTGGGGTACAAAGATGTACAGGTTCATGTCCCTTCTCATAGGAGTTTTCTGCTTGGCAGGGAAAAGCCACACAATAAAAGATGTTCAGAAATGCCATGGAAAACATGGTAGGGGAGGAGGCTTTTGTGGTGGCCTTCAAACTTCAGAGAAGGTGAGAACTTTGAACAACTCTCTAAGCAGAAAGGACTAAGAGGTCTGAGAAAACACAGACAAGGTTTGCAGAAGATGGACCATTTACTCATTCAACTAGTATTTATTGAGCAACTACTAGTAGTTGCTGACAATATAGGGATTTAAAAGGTACCAGCCCTTGAATTCTGGTATTGTGTGGCCTGTCCACTGGAGGACACAGTCATAAAGCAGTCAGCCATAATGCTCCATGATTCTATTCTCCAATACAAGGCTTGACACCCAGTTGGGCTCAATAAACATTTGTAGAATGAATACTAATCCCATGAAGGTGGATCACTGAAAATGCATGGGAGATTAAGAAGAATTATACTAGGACTGAATATTCTATGGTTAGATGGACACCATGAACTCAAAGCAGGGTTGTCATAGAGCTGATGGAGTCTGCCAAGCCCCCATTATGGTCACCAGGACCGTGGTGAAGAGGTAGGGATGGATGGAAAGGGCCACCATGAGCAAGAGTCTGAAGACAGAAAAGCTCTAATGTGTTTAAGTCCATGAACAGATTGACTGGTTAAGGCCAAGACTCATGTAAGGGCCATGGGGGATGAAGTTTAAGGTCATATCTGGAAGCCAACATAGGCAGGTGTTACTTCATCCTGCAGAAAGCAGGATGCCTCTGAAGGCACCTTATAGCTAAGCTCAAATATCTGTAAGTTCTGACTTCAGAAGGTGGTAAACACAGACCTATGGTTCTCAACTGGGGACAGTTTAGTCCCCACCTCCCCAAGGGACATTTTGGTTGTCACAATTGCAGGGTCCTCCTCTCCCAGGCTGTGAGTGCACATGACTAATAAATTGTTACTAACCTATTCATCTAGAGTTGGGCATTAGGAGTCAGCCATCTCATGCCACTTAGGGCAAAGGGTCCCTCCCTCACCAGAAGGATGAACAGGTGGTGATCAAACACCTCACTCCACCAACAGGGACATGCAGCACAAAATGTCAGTAGTCAGTAGTGCCAGGTAACAATGTGAGCTGTCAGAGAGTTCATTGGCTTAAAATCTCCCTCTCAACATTCTCAGGACCTGACATCTCCTCACTAGATTTATTTATCCGGTTGTTCTTCCATGGGCCTCTTTAAAAATATGTATTTAAATCTCTGAGATGCAGCAAGTGCTAAGCAGAAACTTTCCTCTGAGTGAAGGGGATTCTGGGCACATGCCTGAGTGCAGAAATGTATGAGAAATGTGAGGGTGTGAGCAGCACCAGAGCCTGGGGACACTCAGCCCACGTCCCCAGATCCCAGCCACTGGCTGCAGGAAGGACATTTCCAGTTGGTGAGAGACTTGCTTCATCCTGTTAACTGGCTCATCAGGTGTTGCCTCTGCCTCTGAGGCTGAGTGATAGGACCAGGGAGGTTAAAGGGATAAGAATGGGGTGTGCATGGATGCGGGTCCACCTCCTCCTGGCACAGTTCTGTCCCCACAAACACTGATGCCCACAGCTTGTGTGCCACCTACTCAAGAAAAGCCTTCACAATCACCCTAAGAAACAGTCTTTTCTGGGTGGCTTCCGAACAGTCTCTGTCATGCTGTTTATTCACCCCTGGCTCTATCCCAGCTGACATGACTTCTGCATATCAATCCACTTGTGTGTCATCTATCTCCCCCACGAGACGGTAGCTCCCTGAGGATTGGGGCCTCATCTTCCAATGCATCCGGCTGGGTGCCTGGAGGAGGAGTGGACAAACGGGATATGCTAGCTGAGTCCACCCTACAGTCTCCATGGCTACTCCTCCGCTTGGAGTCACAATGGTGAAGCTCCTCCTTCTTTCAACAAAACATGGAGGTGAGTGCAGGAAGCAGGGAAGCTTCCTGAAGAGAATGAGGTCCACACTGACTCCCAGAGGGTTTAGAAGCCACGGTCCCTAATGATTCCCACCTCCTGGCAGCACCTCCATGTGAGCCCTCCCCATGAGTGTGGGTAGGACTGTGAGTTGCTTCTAACCAGTATACGGGAGGAGCAGTGGGAATGTCCCTCTGTGACTGGGCTGTGTTACAAAACACTCCATCCTGGCAGACTGAGTTAGGATTCTCCTTTCTGGCTTGATGAAATGAGCCACTTGGTTGAGGACACCCACCTGGCAAGGAACTATGAGCAGCGTCCAGGCCCCAGTCAGCAAAAATCCAAGCACCCCGTCCCGCAGCTGCAAGGAAATGTGTTTTGCCAACAGCCTGCAGGAGCCTGGGTGCAGATCCTCCACAATCCAGCCTCCTGATAAGAACACAGCCTGGCTGACAACCAGTAGCAATTTGTGTGCAGCCCTGAGCAGAGGACCCAGTCAGACTGTGCCCAAACTCCTGACTCACAGAACCTGAGACATAAACAGGTATCATTTTAAGCCACTAAATTCATGGCAGTTTTTTACACAGCTATGAAAACTGATATAAAAACACTCAGCTCTGAAAAGCTACCTAGGCCCCTGTTTGTCAGGGGCCTGCGTGGGAGGTCCTGTCCCACAGCTACAAATGAAATGTAGTCTCCCAAGCAAGGGGTGGCCTGTGTAAGCACTAACAAGGAGAAAAAGTCCCAAGAAGTAGGCCCTATGGAAAGCTTTTCCAACATCCCCTCATGCAAATGCATGAGGTATTCCACAAATACCTACTGGGCACAGAGGTTGGCCCCAGCATCACAATTGTGGACAGGGCAGACCTGACCCTGCCTGTTGTAGAGGACAATCCAGGTCCCTTCTTTAAGTGACTCAAGGGAGCTGGCATCTCTGGCTGCTCATGTTGTGTAGACAAACTCAGATGGGGTGCCAAACTTCTCCTCTCAGCCGGGCACCCCAGGATCCTGCCTACAAGGCCTATCTCTCACCCCCAGTGCTTCCCCCAACCTGTGACATACCACAAGAAAACATGCTCACAGACACATTCGCTCACACCAACCCAAACAAAAGAAAGTGGAGCAGGAAAAGTCATGAAGAGCAAGTATCAAGTGCTCATGAAGTGAGAGGAGAATTGTATACAGAGCATGCATGGGGCGGGGGGCGGGGGCTGCTCACAGGGACTGCCATCATGGTTAGCCGTGCTGTGTTCTCATCTTTTTTTTTTTTTTTAATGATTTTATTTATTTACTCACTAGTGACACACAGAAAGAGAGAGAGAGAGAGAGAGAGAGGCAGAGACACACAGGCAGAGGGAGATGCAGGCTCCATGCAGGGAGCCTGATGTGGGACTCGATCCCAGGAGTCCAGGACCACGCCCTGGGCCAAAGGCAGGCGCTAAACCACCAAGCCACCCAGGGATGCCCCTGTGTTCTCATCTTGAAGCTCAGTGAGGAGGATTCCTCACCCAAGCTCCTGTAGGCTTTTGGCAGAATCTGTTCCCTGCAGCTGTAAAACTTGAGGCCTGGTTGTCTCTGGCCAAAGCCTGGAGGCCACCCCATGTGGTGTGGGAAGCCCTGCTCCAACAGTGACCAGCTGGAGGAACCTCAGTAAAGTCATGTAACCTCCTTATGCCTCGATGTCTTCATCTACAAAATGGGACATCAGAGAGAATACCTAATACGTAGGATGGTCGATAAATACAAACATGAACGCAATGACAGGCGCATGCATTCAGTACATGTTAGCATTATTACTGCTTTTCTCAATATCATGTCTTCACATCCCATCTATCTACTGCTGGCTCCCAAACTAATACTGCATCTTGTCCTAACTCTTGAACTCAGACCCACACCTCCCACTGCCTACAGAACACCTCCACTTGAGATTTCTAAGAAGCACCTCAAATCTCCGCTGCATCCCAAATGGCTCATCCTGTGGTCTGCCTCATGCCAGGAAGCAGGACCTCTGTTCCTCCTGGTGCTGGAGCCAAAGCCTTGGCGGTCAGCAAGTTCTTTCGGCTCTACTTTCAAAATATACCCAGCATCCACCCACTGTTCAACGCCTATACTGCTGCCCTGTGACCCAAGCCTCATTACCTGACCCCAGGGCTACTTAATAGCCTCCTGAAGCTCCGTTTCATGCTCTCTGTGGCTTATATTCAACACAGCAGCCAGGAAGAGTCTCATAGAATGCAGGTCCCACCCCTCCCATGTCACTCCATCCAAACACCCTCTGTGACCTGTGTGGATGCCTTATGCAATCTGCCCCATGACCTCCCTGTCCTCAGCTCCTGCAACTCCTGTGACCATCACCCCTCCCGGTCTTTCTGACCTCTTTTTATTCTGTGGGGCCACTGCCATTATGCTCCCAGTGCCCAGACACCCCTCCCAGGTATCCCCATGCCACCCTCCCTCCAATATTACGTCCTTAACCAAATACCACCTTCTCAGGCATTACTCTCTCTAAAACTGGACACCCTCCACCCACACTTGCCATCCCCCTTCCCTGCTGTTTTTATCTTTAGCACTTACTATTGAGTTATCATGCATTTTGTTATTTAACTGATTTTTTTTCTGTCTTCTCCACTAGTGACTGATCTTCTTATGGGCAAGGATTCCTGTCTGCTTCAATGCATCTCCAGCAACTGGAGCACAGTAGGTGTTCAGGACACACCTGCCAGCCGGAGGGACTCACAGACTCCCTGCACACAGACTGGCCTCACTGTGCTGCTTTTGCAGCAGCCTCTAGCTGAGGCCGCTCCTTCTCCACTATCCTCTCCTTTCTTTGGTTTTTCCTCTGCCACTGAAAGTTAGTGGAAGGGGAAAAGACAGGGAGAAAAGGCAGAAATTATCACGGTCTGGATAATGCTATAGTTCCTATGAGAAATTTCTCCAAGAAGTTGTTAGTTCTCCATTAGAACAAATACTTCTTGATTATCTATAATATCCCAGAGATCTCTTTGGAACATTAGGTCAAGGCTACTCTGCAGTTTCTTATAAATCCACTGATTAGGAGAATATACTCAAGATCTAGTATGCAATGATTATGATTTACTGATAGATGTGACTACAGACAACCTCAAGGACAGAGGAAAAGATGGATTTTTACAGCTAAAAAGGCAAGGAAGTTTCCACAGAAGAACAAAGACACAGAGTGAGATAAAAGGAGGTTTGAGAAACATGATAGGTGCTGTCTCTGTAGTGAGAAAAGCCCTGGCACTCAATTGCCTTGAGGAGGCTCCTTCTGCTGTGGCATGGAGATGCAGGCAGGCCCAGCTGATGCTGGTGAAAAGCAGGTGGCAGGGGGTCCAGAGGCCCCCTCAGTCTGCACCAACGCCCCCCAGTCCAGTGCACCCTTCCTGACCCGGCTGCCTGCCAACTCAGTGAAGGCCAGCAAATCTATCCAAATCCTTCAAGAGTCAACCCAGACCCCACATGGTCTCTCTATGGCAGTGTCCTCAACAGAAAACCTCCCAGGCACATATTCCTAGAAGGACATTTCTGGGGATGCCTGGGTGGCTCAGCAGTTGAGTGTCTGCCTTGGGCCCAGGGCATGATCCCTGAGTCCCGGGATTGAGTCCCACATCAGGTTTCCCTGCACGAGTCCCACATTGGGTTCCCTGCACGGAGCCTGCTTCTCTCTCTACCTATGTCTCTGCCTCTCTGTGTGTGTCTCTCATGAATAAATAAATAAAATCTTAAAAAAAAAAAAAAGGGACATGTCTGCTCATTAACTCTGGCCTATGAGGCCCTTTCGAGAGAAGTCCTGCAGGAGCATGCTTCCCATGCTCACTTGGACCCTGGACCTGGGGGTGCTATCCAATACCACCACTACCTCTCCCTGAGATCAATGCCTGGAGAGGGTGCAGAGAGCAGGAGTAAGGGCTGAACCCCTGATCGAAGGATGGAAGGGAGCAAGTGCCGCAGAAGCTCCTTCTCAACCCTTCCGAGCAGAAAGCTTTCTCCTCCGAGGCCCAGGCGCCCAGCCAAGTGCTCACCTGCTTCAAGAGCGTCGCCTGCAGCTCTGCCAACCAAGTGACATTTTGAAGTTGTTTAAAGGAGAAGTTACAAGTAGGAACAATTTGAGCCTCTTGACTCCCGTGAGAGATTGCTACGTTCTGCAATTATTTATGGGAAACTCAAGATCATTTGCCAACTATTTTTCGATGATGGCTGACAGCCAAGTGAGACGAGTTTTGAGCTTTCTCTCACTCCCTCTTCTCTCTTTTTCTTTTGCTTGTTAGTTTGCTTGTTCAGGATAGCCAAGACTAATTATGATGAGACATGAAACTTTCCAAATGGGAAGGACAAGTTTCTTCATGGTTTGGTATAAAACGATGGATAGGGAGCAGCTGTGCCGTCCTCAGAACATGTGAGTGAGCTGTCAGCAGTTAATGAGCCCACCTCACCGTGTCTCTTCATCCCTCTGCCTGTCGGGGGCGCCTCCAGCATCCATGGATCCTGGCTGCTTCACTCATGTGCATGGCTTTCCTCTTCAGGCTGGGCAGGAGCCACCATGGGCCCTTTCACCCCCAGAAAAACTGGCAAAATTGGACTTCTGTGCTTCAAAGGATGCCCTCAAGGAAGTTAAAAGACAACCCAAAGCAAGCAAGACAATATTTGCAAGTCCTATGTCTGATAAAGGATTTTTATCCAGATATATAAGGAACCTTCACAGCTCAACAATAAAGATAAATATTCCAATTAAAAATGGTCAAAGGAATAGATATTTCTTGGAAGAAGATGTACAAATGGCCAATAAGCATGTGAAAAGATCAGTGAAAATGTAAATCAAAAACCACATGATAACATTTCAGACACACACAGAAAGGCTTGTGCATTCAGGGGACTCTGTCCCCAAATCTTTGCTAGTTGGCTGGTCCAGTGAAAGGTAGTGGGGCAAGGGGAGGGTAGAGGGGGCATTGGTCTCCACTACTGGTACTAATGGGGACTGCCATCCTCTGTGTACCCTTAAGGAAGCAAGGAAAGACCTCATGTGGAAGCCCCTCTGTTCCTGAGGGCAGGCAACAGATATTTCAGAACACAGCCCTGGAAGGGTTCAAGAGTCTGTTTCTGTCATTTGTTCCTCGTACGACCTTGGCCAGTCCTTTCTCCTCCCTGGGCTGGGGCCAGTTATTTGTGAAAGATGGCTTGGATGAGGTGAAACATGGCCCCTTCCAGCTCTAACACATTCACCAGGTGCTACACTTTGCTTCTGCCTTCGGTCCCTCAAAGCCATCCCTTGTAGCCTACAAATTGGTAGTCCCAAAGTCCCCATTGCATCACAGCTAATTAAAGGCACCACCAAGACACTCTGCAAACTGGAGCCACTCATTGGTTATTTTTGAGAGATTCCATCTCTGATGACTCACAAAAGCTTCCTGCAAGAATGTCAGGGCAGCTAGCACAACCACACACCTCAAAGCCCCAGAGTGGAGCAAGACCTCCCTGCTGGGCCAAAGCTGACCTCCTGGCTATGCCCTGGGGCCATGCTCTGAAGCAAGCACACTTCCCTAGGAGACAGAGATGGATGGCACCAGTCCAGCCCTGGGAAACAAGCCATCATCTGACATTTCACGCCTGGAGACTCTTCTATACATCCTTTACCCTACAAGTCAAAAACCCTTCCCCGCACAGGAATATTTGACATTGATTTTATCCACCATGCTGAGAGCTGTCCAACGTGGGAATATGCAGGAGAAGGGGCAGGGTGTGCCCAACTGACCGGCCATCTGATGTAACATTCCTATAAAGGTTTCGATTGCTGTGAACGGAAAGATCAAAGCAATTTTTGTGTCATCTCAGTACATGGAAAGGGACTTTTTATCAGCCCCATCTGCCTATTTGGCTTAATTCATATTCTGCTCGTGTCACACAGGGAACCCAGTGGAAGAATTATACAGGCCAGTGGACTCCCTTCTGAGGGGGCATAATCGATCTTGCTTTCAGTTTGTTGGCAAGATAAATTCTTTGATTGGGATTGTTTGCCGCCTCCAGTGAGACCACACTCCATTTTATGGTGACATCTTTGCATTGATCTTGCTTTCTTCTGCTCCACCATTCTACCAGAGGACACCTAAAACTAATATCTCGTCCAGCATGAAACCACAACCTCAAGAAAGTCTCCAGACTCCCCAGGAGCTGAGGACCATGATCAATAGGAAAGGAAAGGGTTTCTTATGAACACAAGGCTTCTAGCCTCCCAGTGGATAACAGTTTAAGAGTATCACGTGACCATTCTCCTTCTGCTCGGCTGAATCCGAGCAGCTGTTGAGTGCTCAAGCCATGTCATGGGTGCAGAGGTATGCTAAACCCACTTGGCTCTGGGAAGGGCCTAAAGTGATGGAATCCTGTCTATGTTAGTGGTCCCAGGAAAGCAATGGTTCTGAAAGGATCCACTCCTCACTGGTGGCATCAGCTGTCTGAGTGCCACAGCTTAACAAATGCTTCTGACATTGGCCATGCCCCCAGGCAGGGGATCACTATGCCCTGAACCCCAGGGGGCAGGATATCCTGGAAACTTCCTGGAAGGAGTTGACCCAATAGGCTCAGCAGAGGAGGCTACCTGGAGGAGGAGGATGCAGGAGACTTTCAGCTCCAGTCCCCAACATCTCCAGGCTTAGTCATTAGAAGAGCCTGTTTGTGCCTCAGTTTGCTCATCTGTAAAATGGGAATAATAGTACCTCTTAGATTAGTGACCTGCACATAATTATGACCAAGGCAGCTAGAAATACAAATTCTATGTTACACTATATCCAGAAGTTACCCGCATCCAACCACTGCTCATCACCCACACTGATATGCCTCATCCAAGCCATCAGCAGGATACTTCTGGATGCTGAGAAGAGCCTCCCTGGAGGCCTCCCTGCTCACACTATTGCTTCTCTCCAGTTCTTCCCCACAACCCAGCAGGATAGCTCTTCTCCCGACAAATAAGGGACAAGTCCTACTGTGCTACAGTGCTTTCCCACCACATGTGATAAGCCCTAAACTTCTCCAGACCTCACGAGCTTAGATCCCACCCACCTTCTCTCCATCCACCTTCCACCTTTCCCAGGCCCCTCCCCTTGCTGTCCCCACTGCCCCAGTACTCCCTGCTTCCATTCTCAGGCAGGGCTTCCCTGACACCCTACAATGGCCTCCCATTCCCAGTAGCATTTCTTCCTTCCCTTTGCCCTCCCTTATCTCCCCAGAGAGGGGCTGCCACTCAACACTGTATTTTGTGTAGATTTGCCAGTGTACCTGTTCATCTCCTCCATGATCATAAACTCAGGAGAACACATCTCCGGCTTTTTCACCATTGCATACTCAGCTTTGAGCTGCATCTGGAATGCAAAGAGACTGAAAACACCAGGCAGGAGAAGAGGACACAGATCTGGGCATAAGTGGTGAAGGGTGAAGGACCAGGGAGCAGGTGGAGAGGGAGATGGAGTCAGGAGATGTGGAGGCAGTAGGGTGACCACATAAAGGGATTAAGGATGAGGAGAGCAGAATCAAGGGTTGGCCAGTTTCCGGGTGGAGCACCTATGTGGAGGGCACCTGTCATGGGTTTAATTGTGTCCCTGAAAAGATGTGGTGAATCCTCCACATGAATGTGGCCTTATTTGGAAATAGGGTCCTTGCAGATGTCATCAAATTAAGATGAGGTCACACTCGGGCAGGCCCTAATCCAATGTGACCTATACCTTTAAGGGAAGTGAAAATAGACACAGAGAAGGTTATGTGACCATGGAGCAGAGAGTGCAGTCATTCATCTATGAGCCAGGATTGACAATCACCACCAGGAGTTGGAAGAGCAAGGAAGGATGATCCCCTGTTAGAGCATTTGGAGCAAGCATGGCCCTGTCAACACCTTGATTTTAGACTTCAGCCTCCAGACTGGGATTGAATGAGTTTCTGTTTTCTAAAGCTCCTGGTTTGTGGTCCTTTGTTTTGGCAGCCCCAGGACATGAATACAGATCACCCTTTACTGGATCAGAAACGAACAGACAAAGATGGTTTTCAGGGTTGGAGAGGAGGGAAGAGAGAGGACGTAGCCTTGACTGAGTTTTGGCCAAGTACATTTGAGGAGCACAAAGCATCCCAGGAGGTGCTACAAAGGCTGCTGACCACAGGGTACTGGGCTCAGACTGCATGCTCAGGGGGAGACTGTGTCCAAGAAACCAGCCCAACACGAAGCTCCTCAGCAAGGAGTGGCATGAAACATGGAAGCCAAGCAGCCTGAACCTGAGGGAAACATCAATCTCACAAGTGAGTGGGAATGACACACTAGCCCCCGCAGGGTCATTGTGAAGATCGAACGTGTCAATCCATGTGAGTGATTAGCCTGGTGCCTCATACACAGTCACTAGCCCATAAATATTAGCTATCCTTGTCATTGTCATGATCAAATTCCCAACCTGAGATGCCCCTGAATAAAACAATCTGTGGCAATATTTTTACGGCACGCTTCTTTTGGAAATTCATAATGTAAATGTGCACTTTAAAAGCTCTGGGAAGTCCTGCAATGAGAAACATTCTGGAGCCCAGAGTGTCCCAAACAACAAGTTTCTTCAGTTCATGTTTCATCTAAACCTTTGCTGTGCTAATGCCTATTGTGGATCTCCAAGAAGGGGGCACAGAGAGGGGAAGTACCTTGACCCAGGTCACACAGCTAGCAAGTCCCACTGGGACAGAATACCAAGCTATCTTTACCTGACCATTTACTGCTGTTCTTTATGTCAGTGTCTTATATGGAGTAAGGACTCCATCTGGGATGGACCCTAGTGCTGCTACATATTGGGCAGAGATATACAGAAGGAGCACGGAGAGGCATCCTGCACAATCCCACTTCTCTTGGTTCTGTTTTCAAGGATGAAGAGATGACTCCACTGTCCAGGGAAATGTAGATGTTGTTTTTGATTTATCAGGATATTTGCCATTAATGCATCAGTCTTGAGCTGCATGTCACATATTATCAACACTTTAGTTCTTAACTTGAAATGTGAGCACATTGGCTTCATAATATTCATTCACTTATTCTCTGAATGTTCATTGAATGACTTGCATCTATCAGGAACCATGCCACCTGGCTGGAGGAAGGAGACAGAGACCAAGGAGGGCTTATATGAACACACTGTTTCAAAAAGCAGAGTCTTCAAGGTCATTGAGGCCTCCATTTGAAGACATTACTGAGCAACTTCCTAAGGGTCAAGTGTAAGAGAGAAGAGGCAAACTCAGTGCTCCATCTCAGATAATAAGAGAAGACTTACAGGAGGTGGTGCCATTTGAGTTGTACCTCACAGACAAGCAGAACTTTGATAAGTTAAGTGGGGAGACAGCTCCAAGTGGAGCCATCATCATTGGAGAATTCCAGCAACCTGAGGGAGGTAGCCCCAGCAGAGAGAAGCAGTCACCTAGGGGATTCTGGGGAGAGGCTGTCTTGCACCAAGGGTGAGGTGGAAGAAGTGAGGAAATGAGACTAACCAAGCAGATCTAAGCCAGGCTGAATGTCCTGCTGAGACCTGGACTTCCAGGTGGAGGTGGCATGATGCTGAGGAGCCACCAAAAGTCCCTTAGGTGGAGACTCCTTCAGATTTATCAGGTGGGGATGACCCAGTGTTTGCCAGCATGGGTTTTGGGGTCACGATAGACATGAGCTGTGTGCCCTAAGGCAAGTTACTTCACCTCTTTGTAAAGTGGGCAACATAGAACTCACCACCCAGAGCTATTGTTGGAATGATGTGTGCAGAATGTCTGACAAGGTGCCCAGTCCATCCAGAGCTTAGAGGGGTCATTGCTGCACTAGTAATAGTAGCAGAAAGAACCAAGGATCAACAGGGGAGGTACAGCCACAGAGATGGGTCACTTCATCATTCATTAATTCATGAGTATTGTTCATTTACTGAGAGTGGGCCATGTGCCAGGCACTATGACAGGTGTAGGAGAAATGGTGACAAACAAGCAGCCCTGACTCCTCCCACCATGGAGCTCACAATCCCAGTCGGGAAAAACAGGCTAAGCAAGCACTCATGCCAATGTAGGGGAAGAACAAAGTCCTCCTCTACTCACCTCAGGTTTATTGCTGGAGCCCTAAAAATTAGACTGATGGGGACATACTAATGAGAGAAATAAACAACAGTTTAATAACATGTGCATATACATACACACGCGTACACACACACACACACACACACACGAGCTCTCAGAGATTAACTCAAAGGTGTGGTTAAAACTCAGGCTTATCTAAAATCTTAGCAATAGAACAACACATTTGTGGAGAAGTGACAAGGCAAATGAAGAGGGCTTTGAGTCTCTAGGATGGCAAATTCTGGGCAGGCAAGGACATGGGGGAGTGGAAGACAAGGGGTGGTTGGTAAGGTCTGTTGTGTAGAGGCTACTGGCATTGTCTCTGGTGATTAACTTCTGTCCTTCTTGGTACAGCGGAGGGGACACTTTCACAAATTCATGTTCTGATTCTAGGCAGACAGAGAGAAGGCAGGGAGCTTTTATCTGCTTCTTCTTGGATATCTTCAGCTCAAAATAGTCCTTATGCCAAAGAGGCATATTTGGGGGTTGCCTGTTCTGCTGCCCTTCACCAACAACTGGTAAAGGATGGACTCCACAGTCCAGGGGAGAATCACAAAGGGCTTCCACCACAGCAACAAGAGTGGAGTGGAAAAACAGGAGGCAGGCTGAGACACATTGGAGGGAGGTGAAGATGGACCAGGTAGGGACAAGGATAAGAAGATGCAGGTGCACAATAACTGAAGGACGACTTGGCAGTGGGGGATGGGGTAGTGTGGGCAATGCATTTAGAGAAACAAGCCAAGCTCTGGGCAGGTTGAGTTTAAGGAACTGCAGAGCATCAGGTGGGTTATGTATAAAAAGACACATTGGCATTTGATAAGACAAACATTCCCCACCTGCCCAGCCCCACAGTAAACCCTTCCCACATGGGCAGTAAATATAGATGTTATGAGATACATACGTAGCACTTATGAGTGCTGACTTACTGTTCTGGGTTTTTCCTCTGTGGAGGCTTGAGACTCAGGAGCATATGGTGCCATGCCACATACATTCTAAAGGGTGAATTCCCTTTCCCATGCAGTGCCTGGCCATGCTTCCAAGGTCTTTCCTGGTGAGAGGGGACTCTCCTACTGGCTCAGGGAAATTTGTGGTCAGTACAAAAGCTTTACAGGACCTAAAAGCCTCCATTTCAGGATTCAGCTTGGGAAGTTACAGTAGATAAGCAGATAAGCAGGGACAGGAGACAGGAAGGTGGGACCAGAGGAGGAGAGCAAGGAGGGGTTGGGAGGTCCCATCTGCCTCCTATAGCTGCTCACCAATCTGAAAAGGTAAGAGAACATCTCCCAAAATGCAAACTCTTGCTCTAAAGAAGAGGAAGAGAAAAAGGATGAAGGCTCATTTACATGTGGGGTCACGCACTTAGGAAAAAAACCAGCAATTTGTCTCAAATTCTACTACTGACTCCAAATCCACATTGTCATCCCCTGCAAAGCCATAGTCTGGGGACTGAGAGGCACAGGTTCTTGGGGCTCATTGTCATCAACACCCCTGTCCCAAATCAAGCCTCTCTACCATCTGCAATCCTCACCTCCACTGTTAATGACCCTACCCATTGCAGTTCCCCATTGGCAAATGACTAAAAATTGGGCCAAATTATCACCGATATGATGTGCATCAAGAAAACAAATTAAGTCTAACATTTGTGCAGTGACAGCTGACCTTTGCATGATTAAAATGAATGGCTGCGAAATGAGCCAGATTAAAGATGTTTAACTTAATGGAGCAATCTCAGAAGCCTGGAGAAGTTTCTGGAGAAACCTATTCTGGCAAACCTGAAGGAGAGATAAATTGTACCCACACTCTATTTGCCACCTTCTGACATGAAAAGGGGCTGCCGGCTGGGAGAAGATTGAGAGATGGGCATCTGGACCAAGGGATATATAATGACCTCTCAGTGGCCACTGAAGAGACCCCAGCTCAGCCCATAAACACCAGCCTTCTCTCCCATCTGCTTATTTGGAATGGGGAGGGGGCAGGGCTCTTAGTTCAGTTCCCCTGAGGTGGTCCCTTAATTGAGTGGGACAGCTGAAATCCCTGTCCCTGGGGCTCTAGGGACAGAAGCAACCTGGCTTCAGAAATGGTGGCGAATAATAATGTTACCTCACATCTGTGCAACATCCCGGCTCTTTCTGGGAGCACAGAGCACTCTGTAGGCAAATGTGTCTGTCTTTGGTAAGCCACCCCCTCCCCCGGGTGCTTTCAACTGGAACTTGGGTTTGAAAAGAGGGGGAAAAACATTTTTGCTCCTTCCAAGAAGCCACTTCTGACCCTCAGGTGCTTGGAGCCATGAATGGCCCTGCTCTTTATAATGATATAAAGAGAGTGTACAGTCATGAGCTCCAGAACACCTTTGCTGGGGACTTGGGGTAAAGCAGTTTAAATCTAGGTGGTTCCTGATGGTAAGAGAGTTCTTGGAATGGCACCATGAGTTTGGCTAGTCGAGGGCTGATTTTTACTTATAAAATTAAGATTTCTGACCCTTTATCAAGTCCTTGGAGACTTCAAGTTCTGTGCTGAGTTGTGTTTTTATATACAAGTATGAAGGTTTTGCAGTGTGTGCCGTCCTATACTCCCTAAGCTTACTTGGTGGCCAGGACCATGAAGATTTTAGTCCCAAGATGTCATGAGTGGCTCCAGAACCAAGAGTTGGTAACTAGACAACACGGAGCTGTGGAACCAGCCTACCCTCTGGATTCCAAAGCACCTTGCTACCTGCTGTGCTATGGAGG
This sequence comes from Canis lupus dingo, assembly GCF_003254725.2. Taxonomy (NCBI): domain Eukaryota; kingdom Metazoa; phylum Chordata; class Mammalia; order Carnivora; family Canidae; genus Canis; species Canis lupus. The sequence goes on along the minus strand of NC_064247.1, from coordinate 58,680,622 downwards.
CAGCATGTGGAGCAGCGGCTCTCACCTGTGAGTAAAGCTCTGGCAAGGCGAGGTGCTCTCTACAGACAATGAGATGGCAACACACTTAATCCCATCATACAGACCAAAAACAACTTGGCTAATTACCCACAAGTGGGGTATACTGTATATTTATAATCATAATTATTTGAAGAAAAAAATATGACACAAAAGTAAACTCTAAAAATATTCTGGGACCTATACACCGAAAAGGACCAGGTATGTACCTACCACTCCTTGAATTGTCTGACATGCTTTCAGGTCCCCTGTGTGAGTGGAAACTTCTCTGAAATAAATGATGCACTTCCTTGCCTCCCTACCCAAGAAAATAATTGGGCTTTTTAAAATGAGTAAAGTTCTCTGTGCACATGCACTGGTTTGGTTACAGAGAGTGCAGTGTGGAGGCTGCCGTTAAATCGTTTTTGCTTCCCTCTGTGGTGTCAGGCTGTCATCCGTCATGTCTCACGGTGTCTGCCACTAACAGGTTCTTTGATGATTCACTCTCAGGTCTATGACAGACCAAAAACCAGCTCACAGGGATTTATGGTAATTATGTGTTTAAGAAAAGCATTACAATAAGAAAAGTGATAGCAGCTAAGATTTATATGACATTGACTACTGCACTTTCCATTTATTAACTCCTTTAATCCTCACCACAACTAGTGGACAGGTGCCATCATCACCACCAACATCATCACAGTCACCATCATCCCCATCAACATCACCATTATCACCACCATCATCATCATCACCATCACCACCATTATCATCACTATCACCACCATTACCTCCATCATCACCATTACCACCATCATTGCCATCACTGTCTTCATCACCATCATCACCATCACCACCACCATCACCACCATCATCATACTCACCACCATCACCATCATCAGCACAGTCATCGTCCTCATATTACTGATGAATAAACTGAAGTCCAGGAAGGTGGGGTGCCGTATTCAGGGGGGCTGTTAGAGGCTAAATTGTGCTCCCACAAAATTCCTATGTTGAATCCTAATTCCCAACACTCACAATGTATCTGTATGAGGAGGTAGGGTCTTTAAAAGGGTAGGGTCTTTAAAAGGGTTAAACGTATTTACATGGGTGGTCTCTAATTTGATCTGACTGTCCCTATGAGGAGAGGACATTTGGATACCTACAGAGAGACCAAGAAAGCATGTGCTCAGAAGAAAGACCACATGAGGAGACAGCAGGAAGGTGGCCATCAGCAAGCCAAGAAGAGAAATCTCAGGAGAAGCCAACACCGCCGACTCATTGATCTTGGACTTCCAGCTTCCAGGGCTATAAGACACATTTCTGTTGGTTAAACTGCCCACTCGGTAGTATGTTGTTATATGGGAAATGAATACAAGGATTCAGCCAGCCAACAACAAAACGCTGTGTAGGAAGGCTGATATAGAAGCCACTGACACTCCTGAACACCACCTTGTAGAAAGAAAGGGCTTTCTCACCAGAGGAGTGGGAGCCTGGAAGAGATGGATCAACCCAGCCCAAGGCCACAATAAATAATGCTCTGGGCATAAAGCTCTCTCTTCCCACCATGCTTCCAGAGGTGCTACACACACTGTTTCAGTTAACCCTCTGAAGCCTGAACAATAAGTAGCATTGCCCATGGTTTGACACCCCTGAGATACTGAGATTCTGGAAAGTGATTTGCCTACCTCCACCATAGCAGCAGGATTGGGACTCAAACCCAGAGGCCCTAATTCTTCTGACCAGAACAAAAGATGCTGAATGCCAACACCCCAGCAGACCTGCTTGGAGGGCTTGAATAATGGCCTCAGGAAGAATGTGAGGGCAAATGAGTGCTAGGGGAGCAAACAAAGGAGGTGGTGGGAGACTGAGGAAAATAATGGAGTACTTTTCCTAGACCAGGAGAGGAAAACAAACAACTGGCTCCTACCCCAGCCTCCTGGCAGCCCTCCAGCCCCAGAGCTCTACCATTGCTGAGCAGAAAGCCAGTGTCTTCTCCAGTCTTCACCCTGATGTCCCTTCCATACTGAATTATGACCACAACCCTACCAAGTCCATCCTTGACACTAACAGCGCCAAGTTTAACACCCTTGGGGTTGTGTCAATATTCTAGGGACTAGAGGTCTAGGGACAACTTGGCTTCATGTTAAGGCTACAGTTGCAAGTGGAAAGCAGAGGCTGGGCAGAAGCCAGCAGCCTTCACTGGGGCTCCCTCATGAAGTGAAAGGAAGAGCCAAGGAGGCTGGAACCTCTGGCAGAAAGGATTTTGACACCAGGGTGGAAGGCTGTGGAGAGACAGGGCTGTGCTGGCCAGGCATTGCTGCCCATGTGCACACACAGAAGGCAGGGCCCTGTGTCAGCTGAGGAAGATGAACATCACCCAGAAGCAGCTGGGAGGAAATGCCAGACTGGAACAGGGAGGCGAGAGCCTTAGGAAGAAAGAGGAACCCAAGTGGGAGTCAGAAAAACATATTCAAGGCTAGACCAGAAAGACACAGTGCAGGATGGTGACCAAGGCAGCAGCAAAGATGGACAGACCCCAGGGGAAAGAGTGCAGCTATGCTGCCAGGCAGGTGACATTGGGCCATTTACCACCAAACTGAGCACCTTGAACATCTTAGGGCATGAAAGGAAGGGGCATTTCTGGTTAATAGAGTGCTTTTGTGCCATTTGGAAAAAGATGCCCAGACACAGCCTCTATGTGAGCTCAGAGCTGAGCAAGGGAAGTGAGGGCTAGAATCATCCAACCTGGTGCAGTGCACAACCTGTCAACACCCTGGGCTAGGGACTTTCACCAGGCACAGGCAGAGGCAGAGTCCTCAAAGGGCTAGACCCAGAGAGCATAAGCACTGGCCCAGAGCTTGAGGAATGCCTCAGAAAGGTCAGAGAGCTGCCAGGGGTCTATAGCACAGAGAGATGGTCCAAAGGGGAATAAAGCAATTCAATGTCCCTGAAGAGGAGAGCCACAAAAACAGGGGGGGCAGAAGAGGGGGAAAGCATGCCAACAACTAAAAGCCGGAAGTCTTAGCTAATTCCTTCACAGCCCCTGTGCCTACAGGGCAGGCTCTGTGGGGCAGGCATTGCCCATCCCTACGGCTCCTGCACTGCCTGTGCCCAGTGACGGAGCTCAAGGTACAGGGACGAAGGAGGCTTATCCACATGTTTCAGGCCCATCTTTGTGGATCTGAAAGGCAGGAGTCTCTACAGTCCAGGGTGCAGGCTACCCTCTCCTTACCCTTGGCAGGCCCAAAGCCCCCCCTGGAGTGCCCCCTTCTCCTACCTTTTGGGTGTTTTGTTTACTTCCCAGTGTGAGAAGAACCAATAGTTAAGGGTTGCCTCGCCTTCCACCCCAGATATGCTCCACAAAGAGGGCACTGCCATGCTGGGGAGGACGCTGCCTCCATGGGGAGGTTCCCCATGGGAGTCCTCCCCAGACCCCTCACATTGATGCCGGCCATCTGCTTTCAGAAACAGTTTTTGGCCATGAATAGTTCAACTGGAAATTCCAGGTGAAGACAGGTTTTTCTTGAATCTCTCTTAACCCAGGGCTAACCTGTCTTGAAGCTTATTAAATATAAAACATTGACACCTGCAAAAGCTTGGAGGGTTCTCGGTGTTCTGGCCCCCAAGGAGCTGGCAGGTGTAAATGCTGCTCAGGGTGACGTATCTTCCAACCGTCCAGAGATCTCGTTCCTGGAAAGCCTGATGAGGAAGCAAAATCACATGAAATATGATCATATTTTAGCAAAATCACATGAAATAAAATCATATTTTAACTTTGCTAAGATGTCATTTGTCAGGAACGTGGGACGTAGCCAAAGATAACCACCCAGGAAGAGCTGATAATCACAGTGAGATGAGGGAAGCGTGCTGCATTGTTCCTGTGACAGCTGGAAGGTTGTTTTTGTGTTTTCTTGGAGTTTTTTTCTTGAGGAAATGTAGTGACAATGGGTTTCATCTCATGGACAAACTTTCAAAAAGTTTCTAAACTCAGGAAATTAATGGATAGCCCAGAGATGGAAACAGGGGCGGTGGTGGGAGATGCCCCAGTGGGTGTCTGAGCTGGGGGACCCTGGGAGGCACAGGTGCAGCTTGGACTTGTCACCTCTAAGGTTCCTGGGGATCCCTGAGTAGAGGTGACTGCAGGTAGCAAGGAGAGTCATTCATCACACAAGAGGAAGTGTGGGTGGGAGGAGCAGGGATGGTTTGGGTTGAGACGTGTGTGTGTGCGTGTGTGTGTGTGTGTGTGTGTGTGTGTGTGTGTGTGTGTGTCAGGAGCCTCCTCGCTGTGAGATATTTCTAAGAAACAGCAGGTGGGCAGAGATCTGATGCTCCAAAGCCCACCCTTCTTAGCAATGCCCGATGGGAAGGGCGGGAAGCCGGGAGAGTCAGGCAGCAGCAGGATGCCACCGGCCACCAGGACGCTGAAAACTGCTTATTCTCCTGCAGAAACTGGTGACAGTCTTTCATGTTTTAGTGTTCTCTGTAAAAACTTGAGAGTGTGTCTACACACACCCCACATACGCGCTCTGCCTGCCTGAGGATGCTGAGGGGAAAATAGTGAAGACGGAAAGACAAGTCACAGTTTTGTGTCTCTTGCTCCAAGAAAAGTGACAGAAGGAGCCTCCTTCTGTGCTCTGGCACTTCCTTTTCCACCCACATCACCCCCAGACACCACCCCTGGCTCCGTAGGAGTTCCCTTTGTTTTGCCTTGTTTTTGTGTGGATTGTCTTGGGGAGCCATGTGGGAGGCCCCCGAGGGGATGTGATCCCACAGCCTGCCAAGGAACCTGCAAGTTCCCAGTCTTGTCCCATGAGTTAAGGCACCGGACCTCTAAGACCCCCACTGGCCTTTGGAAGGAGTGAGATTTTCAGCCTTCAACATCATAACGTGTGCTCCAAAATGTGGCTGAAAATAAGAAGCCCAAATCTGAGTTAATTTGCCCTATTAGTGGTGACAGAGGAGGATCTGGGGGCTGGGTCAGGAGGTGGGAAACTCAGGTCAGGACAGCTGGGCCTGAGAGGGGCCAAGTGCCTGTGGGTGGCACCTGGAGAGCCACCCTCAAGGGTCAGCCTAGAGGTTGCTGGCCAACCTCACCTCCTCTGCCAGCCCCACCTGCTCCCAACACTCTGCCCCCAACGCTGGAGGGAGGGTGAAGCTCTGCGGCCCTGCTAGCACACTCCAGACGACTGGTCTACCAGCTTCTACCTGCGCACCAAGGCAACAGAGGCTTCACACCTGCAGAAACAGTTGTCCACTTTCAACAGTTCTTAGTGTTAGAAAATTCATCCTGTGATAAGCTAAAGAAATGAATAAGATTATCAGTCATCAGCGTCGGTCATGAGCATGGTGTATACTCGCTCTTCTCACACAGCCCATTTGCACACTTGTTATCCCCATTAAATAGCTGAGAACATAGGCTGACTAATAGCCATAGATCGCACGCTCACATCGTCTTCAGCACCTAGCTGAAGGCTTAAGGTACATCATCCCCTTTAAAATTCACAACTCTGTCATCATCCCCAATTTATAGATGAGGAAGGTGAGGCCTAAGGAGCAAGCCAAGGTGACAGCCCTTGCAGCATAGCTGCACACAGGCAGGATTTGAACCCAGACCCGTAAACTTCGGGGCTACTCTGCAGGCACTCCCAACATTCCCAGCCGTGATATCAGCCCTGTTTCTCTTCCAACCTGCTGACGTTCAGGGACAGTGATCATGTTTCTCTACCTCTGCTCTTTGCTAAGCTACTGTCCTGGGGTAACCCCACTCTCATTTTAAGAGCAGGTTCTCTGGCTCAAGGACACAAGGCAGGAGAGGGGAGAGAGGAAAGAAGGGGATGGAGGGAAGCTGATATCTGCATTATCTGATCCCCACCCAGATCATTCTAGAAGCTGGAGGCAGCTCATGCATCCAGAATTAAGAGGTAACACTGATTATGAGTGTAATCTCTTGTTTCTTGTCTGACCCAATATTTTTTTATTGACTATCAGACATTGTAATTTTTGTCTTGTTGGGGAACAAGTACTGTTGTAGTCCTATAAATACATAATATATAAGTGTATGCATACATAAAAATAAATAAATGAGTATTTTTGGATTCCTATACAAAAAAAGAGGTAACACTGATGTAGAAGCTCCTTCTTCTCCAACGTGCCATCTTCTCCTACCAGCCCCTTCTTAGACTCTTCTGGAGAGACTTTCTGAAGAGACTCAACACTGTTAGGTGGCAGCTCCACCCACAAAGACAGAACCAAGTTAACAAGCCAAACTCTCTGTCACCAAAACAAAGTTTACTGTCATTAGATGTTATCTCAAGTGTGCCTGAAACACATGTGTATGTGGGTGTGTAATAAGTATACATAGAATTTAAGGCCCACTGCAAAATAATGGGAAGAAAAAATAGATATGGATGTGATATAGATGTGGCTACAGCTAGATGGACGTACAGACACGGACACAGACACAGACCTTCTCTGCAGCCCACTCGTCCCAGAGTCTCCTGAAGGCTGGGGATGGGGAGCGTTCCTTCCTCCTCTATAGCTCACTGTCCCCAGCCATGCCCCCCGTCGGGTGGCAGACGGAGCCCCTCGGTGGTGATAGACAGGGACACCAGCAGCCTGGAGCCCAGGGGCTTTCTCTGAGCCACCCCCACCCCCTTTCCCCACCTCATTACCTCCGATTACCTCCGTGTGCATCTCTCCCACTGTGTCACTCTATTTTACAGATGGGGAAACAAAGTACAGCCTGTTACCAGGCTGCTCCAGGCAGAAATCCAGGTCCCGGCCTATTCCCCAAAAAGTTCCTTGTCAATCACAAGTGAGGAAAACCCAACCTAGATCTTGGCTTACATGACTTACCATCACTGACAGGCAACTGAAGCTCCAGGAGCTTAATTCTGGACTCAGTTGAGGTCCTCTGGGTCCACTCTGCTCCCTCTGGGGTACCCCTGCCCCACCCCGGACAGGGAAAGAGGGGTGTCTCCTGGGGTCTGGGCTGTCCAAGGGGAAAGTATCTATATAATCACACTCCTGGAGGGCTGGCAGCTAATTTACAATCAACTTGCCTATGGCTACGGTGCCCAGATTTTGGTCAAACACCAGTCCAGATGTTACTGTGAAGGTAGTTTTTAGATCAAATTACCATTTAAATCTATAGATTTTAAAGTAGATCACCGTCCATCTGTGGGTGGGCCTCACCCAATCAGTTGACTATCTTAAGAGGAAAAAGACTGAGGTCCCTCATGGAGGCAGAAATTCTGCCTCCAGACTGCAGATTTCAGACTCAAGGCTGCATCATCAACCCTTTCCTGAGTCTCCAGCCTGCCGACCCCCCCTTGCAAGCCCCCACAATTATGTGAATTAATTCCTTAACATGAACCTCCCCGTGTGTGTGTGTGTGTGTGTGTGTGTGTGTGTACACTATACCTACCATCGGTTCTGCTTCCCTGGAGAACCCTGACTGACACAGGAGCCACAGTGTCGATTTCATAGTCTCATCACTCCCGGTTCCAGCCCACCCAAACCTTTCCTTTTTCCCTGAATTATGGAGACTGAGAAAAACATCCTCTCTCTACATACATTATCATAAGTAGTGCAATCCCCACCTGAACCACCTCCTAATCTAGCCCACACCTGGTTCCAGGGAACCCCACCTGGCCCACCACAGCGCCCCCTGCAGCCGGCAGCAAGAAAAGCGCTCCAGTTCCTGGAAGAAGTGGAGTCCGGGAACCCCATTCTGTGGGTTCCCTGCACTGTCACATAGAATCAAATCCGTCTCCAAATAAATGGAAATAAATGAAAAGCAGAACATAGTTTCGGGAGGATCCTAACTGAAATAGGCTGGTACTCATGCTCTTGTAAGAAATGCTTAAGTGTCCAATTTCCTCTGATGCTTTAGTGTAATTATGTCAAATGTGAACTTGATTTCTCTCTGTTCCCTGTCAGACGCCAAGGAATGCCGCTGCTGTTCTGTCTTCTGGCATCATTACCTGCACCCACCGTAGTGCCCACAGGCTCCCTCAGGTGCTGGCCAGCCACTGGGCCATGATAGTGACACCCCTGAAGCTTCTTTAAAGGTGGGAGCAGAGCAAAGGCTCTGTCTCCCAAGCCCTCTCGCCAAAAACATTGCTAAGGGAGACTTGTAAAGAAAAGCAAGCCCCCTGGGCATCTCCCACCACCACATTGCCTTCTCTCACCTCCTGGGCTCCTTTGAACCTTCCCAGAAACCTTGGGATGACATTGGGGAGCCCAGATGCTCCAATGCTCTCTCCATCTTGAGGTTCTTAATTTAATCCCATCTGCACAGCACCTTTGTCGTATAAGGCCACATATTCACATGTTCCAGAAACTGGGATGCAGACACCTTTGGGGCCCATTGTTCTGCCAACCACAGGACCAAATGAGGTCATGTAGGGAAAGAGAGAGAAAGAGAGGCCAGAGAAGAGGGCTGAGGCTGAGTCCCTGGGTGGCACAGGTGAACCAAGGGGTAGAGCCCATACAGGAGACAGGGTGTCAGGGAGGGGCCACCTCTGGAAGGCTGTGTCCTGGAGGCCACCTGGAGTGCTGAAGGGGGTATCAGGGCGCCTGGGCAGCTCTGTGAGCTGAGTGTCCAAGTCTTGGTTTCAGCTCAGGTCATGGTCTCAGGATCCTGCATCAGGCTTCCCGCCCAGCAGGGAGTCTGCTTGAGATTCTCTCCTCCTGTCCCTCTGGCCCTCCCCCTGCTTGTACTCTCTCTCTCTCTCTCTCTTAAATAAATAAAAAGAATCTTTAAAAATTTTTTTAAAAAAGAATGGGAGTCTCTGCATGGCATCAGCTGAGATGCAGATGCAGCCATGTCCAGAGTACCTGGATGACAATCCAACAAAAAAGTCGTGGTGAGTGGGGAGATGGCAGCCGGGGTAGACACCCTGTGGGGGCATGAAATGGACAAAGGTGATAGAACCCTTGATTAAATCAGAGACTCCAATCAAGTGTCCTGATGCCAAAGGCCACTGTCAGGTCATAGGCTTCATGCAGGGACTCTAACAGACCTCAAACCACTCTCCCCACCTCCAGTTGGCATTCACAGAGATGAGCTGCCTCTCAGGACGATGAAGATGCCCAATGAGCAGAGCCATCTCATTGGTCCCCCACAGACCTGGGACCACAGTGACATCGGGGTCTGGTCGGAGTCAGGAAGCAGTTGTCCCACCTCTTACCCCACTCTGGAGGTCCCGATGTAGGTGGCTGCCTTGAGTGGACCTATTGCCATTAGATGTTTAAACCCTGGGGTCCTATTTGGGTGCTGCTTGGATGGTCGCAGCCCATTGGGAAGCTCTCATTGCTACCCTGGTTCCCAAGACCTCCTTTGCCACAGGAGCACCTCCAGAGGCACTTCCGAGGCACCCAGTCAAGCACCTGACCGATTCTTCTCTCCGCTCAGGGGGTGCACGCCTGCTGCTTTCGGTGCATGGTTCTGGAGGATTTGCATCCAATTTGTCTCAACAAATTCCAAAGAGACTGTTCAAGGTGTAAGAGATAAAAAAGGACATGGCTTCATAGAATATAAATGTTTTAAATGTAAATACTTTTACCACACAGAATGGGCGTTATACGACGATTCTATGCAATCAGAGTGATTTCTAATAATCTAAGTCCCTAGTTTGCCGACTTCAATATTGAGTTTGATTGAATGTAAAGTTTTATCCATGACTCAAAAGTCAGACAATCATATCAGATGAAATTGGGACATGAGACAGCAGAGTCCACTGCATTTGCCCTGTGGCTTTTCCCAAATGGTAATGACTCAGCTTAAGGTGCCCCCTCCCAGCATCAGTGGAGAAGGTCTGCAGTCTGGACAGCACAGCCCAGGGAAGTCTCCAGACTGGGTAGAAAATCCCAAAAGCTGGATGTGAGGCTTCTAAGGAGATGTGACATGAGAGTGGGGTGAGCGGAGTCAGGCCACGTGTAAAGGCATTTACCATGTAAACTACAGAAGCAGTTTAGGCAAGACATGACATGACATGCCAGCCCCCGCTTCAAAAGGAAAGAATTCAGGCCTTAGAAGCTTGAAAGGGTCACTGGGCTCAGCCTGTCTTCTCAGTGATGAGAAAGATTAGAAGCTGGAGAGAGCTGGTGTTTGCACAACGTCATGGGTGCACTGAATGCCATTGAGCTGTGCACCCAACAGCCATGATTTGTCTGCTCTGTGAATTCCACTTCCACAAGTGGAAATTTGGGGAAAGTTAGGGACCCTGCCTCAGCCCTTTGGGGATTGGTAACCACCCCCTAACCCTGTCCCCCAGAGAGGATCTCATGTTTGCAGAGCACAAGACACCCCACTCCATCCAAAGGATGTAGCTTTGGAATATTGGTGCAGTCCAGAGCCAACGGCCAAGAAAGAATTCTTGAGACATCTTTGGTACAGAAAGGTGATTTTAACAGAACCTGGGGACAGGACCTGTGGGCAGAAAGAGCTGCTGCCCTGGGGCTGTGAAGAATGGCTAATTATGTACCTGGGAGTTGGGGAGGTAAGGACACACAGGAGGTGTCCCAAAGGACTTTCATGTGCTAAGGAAGACCCTCAGGACACTGGAGGCCTGGCTATTGTCAAGCTAAGTTGTTTTTCCCTCTAGCAAAGCATGAACATTAAGATGGTTGGGAGTTCCCTGGAGGAATGTCACCAGTATCCCACTCAGGAGTGGGATACTCAGGAGTTGGGGGGGTGGGGATTGCAGGGGTGTCAGCTGGTGCTTTGTCCTCAACTTGCCTTCTGCTCCCTCATCACAAACCCCCAAGAGCGCCCGGTGAGGGCCAGTGAGCTGCATCACTGGGTTCTTCTCAAGCTGGTCTCAGCTCCTTTTCCTGGTGCCTGCAGAGAGGTCTCTGGGGATTTAGGAAGGAAAGAGATCCAAGAGCATTCACTCCCTGGTCCTGCCTGTCCCTGAAGGACCAAAGGGAGGACACTCACCAGCCATAACCCCCAGGCCCTAAGTGCAGAGACTCTGGGGGAAGGTCACAGAGCTTCTCAAGCATCCCCAACCCCATTCCTGCCCATCTGGACAGGCACAAGGTAAGGACAGCCAAAGCCAGAGTCAGGGGTTGGGGGGTGGGGTAGAGGGGACAATTAGCTGGGAGGGTTTTTCACCCAGCCTGGGGAATGTCCCTGCAGCTTTGAGGGCAAAAGAGGGGTTCCCCTGACCTGTGGGGCCTTGGAGAGGGAGCCCTCCCTTCCTACCGTCTATAGTCTCAGCTTCTCTTCCACTCTGCTCTCAGCCCACTGGTGCAGGGTAGAACCTTCCCCTCTCTCCCCAGAGGGTAATTATCATTTAAAATGTAAAAAGGTTTAAAATGAAGCTCCTATTATTATGCCAAACCAGCTCTTGTGGGCTGGGCTGCCATTGAAGAACCACCGCTCCATCACAGCCTCCATAACCCCGCAGGTCTCTGAGCTGAAGCCTGTTTGATGAGCCTTTTACAAAGTACTTCACACTTGGGTGTCAGTGAACAGACAGGGAGCCTGAGTTCAGCCCCCGTCCTGGGGCTTCCCTCTGGCTTGGACACACACACCCTACATGCAGACTCACACACACCCTACACAGAGACACATGATGGCACACATGGCTGGACTCCCATCCCTCTCTCTCACACACACACCCCTTCTGATCCCTCCAAAGGCCACCTCCTGTCGCTACCACACTATGATATTTCATGAAAAGCAAACAAATTGCATCTCTCTGATTACATTTCCTGATTTCTTAGAAAGCAGAATTGTAGTAATTGGTTTACATTAAGCACCATGCTATTTGAGAGAGGGGAATTAAATAGGATACCGTTAGATTTGATTCGTAGGCAAACATAGTTACATGAAAGCAGAAGCAGACATTTGGAAACGCTTCTAAACAACATCATTGCAGGCAAATTGCAGTTTAAATAACCGGGCACTTTGACCACCATTCTGCTGGACCCGGAGGATGGTGCTGGGAGGCTCCGGGCCCCAAGGTCTGAAGACCCTCCCTGAGAGTCCCGTGGGGCCTCAGTCAACTGATGAGGCCAGACATCCCCCCACCTTATGGGCACAGCAGAGGGGAGGGTTCTGGAAGTGCACAGCCTTCAAAGTCACCTTCCCATTTGCCACCAGGGCCAGACCCCAGGGTCAGGAGAGCCCTCAGCCAATGAGCGGCCTTGCCCTGGGGGAGAATTGAGAACACTCCACTCCCCATGGGCAAGGAGATCCCGTTTGGGGCTTCACCTGGCTGAGTCCCCCCCCACACCCCGTTCCTCCGTGCAGCTGTCCATCGTTTGCACTCCACAGTGCTCCATGAAGGCTGGGCCTCCAGCTTAGTCATCTGTGCACACCAGCCTCTCCTCATCCAGCACCAATGGGGACCCCAGTGGAGCTGAAGGAGATGAATGTCATGTCACACTGCCATTGGCAGAAGCCCACGTGGGATGCCAGACTCTGGAGTGAGTGTTGAATGTGGAGCCCGTGGGGCCGACCGCAGGCTCCCCAGGCACCTGCCCATTGCAGGTCACAGACCGTTAGCTCTGGCGGCACTGGGGGCCCCGGGGCCAGAGGAGAATCGTCTTCACTCAGTCCTCACCCCAGACACACAGACAAGCACGCTGAACGCAGGGAGCGTTGAGACTTTGCCAGTCCCCAAACTCCCCAACCCGGCCGCTACACAGGGCAGATGGCAGCTTCTTCCTGGAAAATGGTGAGGACAAGTCCTGGTTCTCCCCCTTTCTGGCCCAGCGACCTCAGCTAAGTCCCTAATTGTCTCTTAGAAGATACAGGTTGGATCTGATTCCAGATTTGCTGCTCCCTCTCCTGGAAGAGACTCTGCCTATTTAAGTTCAAGCCGCATCAACCAACATTGTCCCAGGGACTGGGCCGTGCTACCTGTGGGAGGGCAGAGGTCAGGGCAGTGGAGGGACGGTGAGGAAGGAAACAGGTGGTCAGAAATAAGTTAGAAGCAATATTTTTTTTTAATTTATTCATTCAGAGAGAGACAGAGGCAGAGACAAAGGCAGAGGGAGAAGCAGGCTCCAGGCAGGGAGCCCGACGTGGGACTCGATCCCAGGTCTCCAGGGTCACACCCTGGGCTGAAGGCGGCGCTAAACCACTGCGCCACCGGGGCTGCCATAGAAGCAATATTTAAGAAGCTTTTGTGTGTTACAGGGGGCCTGGTACCCTTTGAAACACTTCAGTAATCCTGTTTGGTGTTCAGGTGGGTATTTCTTTGAACTCTAAGTGAGCTTTATAGCGAAACGGGCCGGCCCAGCTCCTGTGGTTACACCAGATCAAATTCCCCACAGACCCCAGGGCCCTTCTTACTCTACTCCTGCCTTTCATCCACATAGGACATGCCAGCACCTGCCGCAGGTCTCATGTGAACACACGCTGCCAGGGTCCCTGCCCTCTGCACTCCACCACTGTGATGACCGACTCGTCCCAATTCACTCAGGATTTTCCCAGTTTAAAACCAGAAGTCCCACATCCCAGGACCCACCTCATTCCGGGTGAACTGAGTTTGTTACTGTTTTCACCCTGTAGCAGAGGCTCGGCACTGTGTCAGCTCAAGGCTGGCATCCCTGTTCAAGTGACAGGGCTGCCGCAGGGCAGAGGCAAAGCCATCCCTGCAAGCCCCACTCAGTCTGCATGAGTGTCCAGCTATCTCCTGACCCGCAGCTTGTCCCTATCCAGGAGCACAAGGTCCCGCTCCCGCTAGCATCAGGCCGGCCAGCCTTTGCCCATCTCTTCTATTCAGGTTGGCCCAGTCTCCATTCGGATTTGGTATCAGACAACAAACACACGTCTGGTTTGTGAAGAATGAGGAATGTCGCAGAGCATATGGCACTTGGTCCCTAAGGAGGGAAGGAGGTTACTCCACGCAAAAGGAACCAGTTTCTAGGGAGGGGACTATGACTGTTGGGGGGGACAGCTTCCCCCTGCCCTGGCCAATCCCTACCCATCCTCTCTTGCAAGGGCATCCAGGTGTGGCAGGGAGGCAGGTGAGGGCCCTCCCTTTCCTCCTCTGTTCCCGGCCTCCTGACACTGAGGGCCGACCCCAACCGTCTGCTCCTGGTTCATCCTCTCTCTTCCTCTTCATGTCATCATATTAGCTGCTCACCCAAAGTTCTAATTATCTCTTTGTATTTCATGTGAAACGAGAGCTTTAGAGACCCAGAGCCACCTCTCCCCCCTTCTATGGTGGGCCTGACAGTTGGAACAGAAGTCTTCGGAATGATAAATCTTCTTTATTAAGAGTCCTTTGTTTAAGAGCATCAGCCGCCTTCCATGTCAGGATGCTACAGACACACAGGGGAGAAAGGGCAGGTCATGTCACAGAGCAAAAAAGTCTTAGACAGCTATTCTTTTTAAGTTTTTTTTTTTTTTTTTAATATCAACTGAGCAAAAGGAATTCTCCACTGCATTTCTTTCTCCAAATTGATTTAACTCAATGCAAGTGGGCTACTGTTCAGACTTTGGGATAGAGTCCCAGAAATGAAAGTGAGGGGCACAGTGACCCATTCATTCATCCTCTTCACTCAGCATCACTCATCAAACACCTGGGGCAGGTGTTAGGTGTGAGGCACTGGGCACCAGGACCCAGGGTGGTCCTTGTCCTTGCAGGAAGCTGAGTTCACACCAGAGTGCAGACTCAAACAAAGCCCGTATGCTCCAAGCCAAGACATCTGTCCAGAGTGTGGGATGCCCCTCTAGCCACGACAGATACGAGTGCTCCAAAACCAAAACAAAAAGAAAACTCTAGAGGAAAACTTCCAGAATTCAGTGCTTATAAGTTTCCCATGGAATATTCGATCTCTGTTTTAAACGAATTTACATTTTAAGAAATATGAAATATCATGTTACCAAAATAAACTTGGACTCCAAATTTCTAGGAGGAACAAGCTTGAGCTTTCGATGTTCCACTTACTCTGCTCCATTCAGGTGGGTGTTGAGCTTGTGTCTCCCTAGCTGATGGGCTGAGGTTGACCTCTCCCTCTCGCTGACCCTTCAGGCTCTCTCAGTAGCCACGCTGTGTGCTGTGTGTGAGGGTCGGAGCCCCAGCTATGCACCCAGCTGTGCCCAAGGCCTCATGCTTGTTTGTCCTTGAATGCAAATTAGAGCCCGATACTCCAGTCTCCAGCCCTGTTTTCTAGGTTTGCAACACCTGAAGGCAGCTACAATCACACACTCCTGTCTGCATTCCTGTTTTCCTTACATAAGCCACTATGTATGTCTCCAAGTGTTATACTTCATCAGATGTTTCTTTATGCTTTTAGAAGGAGAAGCTCCATATTATCTCAAACTACCATTTTCCCGGATCTAGGCATTTGTTTGCAGAATTGTGACTACTTTCACACAGCTGATGCATTTCTTCCAATTATAAAATATAATGTGTTCTCATACTGTTCGGAGAATGTAAAACCCCAAAATGGAGAACAGAGGAGTCAATGGAGAGAAAGCTTTAGAAAGTGCAAGTGTGGCTATCATTGGTTAACAGGGTTTCATTCAGAATGATCACAATTAAAGAAATTGCTACAATGGGTCGGAGGACACTAAAGAAACATTGTGGCCCAAACCCTTGTGGGCCCAAACTCACCATGGCAAATAAGTTTCCCAGGTTTCAGGCTTGGTGGTAAACAGAACTGCGTCTGATTCCAACCGCCAAGGGCGTGGGGAAGACAAGCAGAGCATTCTAAACTGTACCCCACCTTGGCCATCAATTGCCTTAACGACTTTACATATGGGCCGAGCAAGAAAACACTTTTCACATGTCAAAAAATATCTCCACAAGCTTTTCAAATCACGCCTTCCTTTCTCTCTCGGAAGAGGATGTATAAATGTCAGGGTGAGATTTCTTACCTGGATGGTGTCTCCAGTCCTGGAAGACCACTCCTGCCAGGTGAGGGGACCAGGCACTTTGATAAACTGCGGTTCTGAGTTTCAAAATTATTAGCAAGATGGTTGGCTTCCACTGAAATAGGAGTTTTTATTTTAATTTATATTGTAATGAAAGCTTGTAACAGTACTGTACCATAAACACAAACAGCACAATCTTATAAAAATTTCATCTTTATCTATTTTGGGGAGAAATAGTCCTGTCTGCCTAATTGAAGCATCTGTCATTCTGACATTAAATAGTGCATCTTTGGTCCTTTTATTATATTGTGGTGCATTTCTCATACACTGTTAAATTGAAATAACGCTGCTCGCTTGGAGATAAAGGAAGATAATAGGTATTTTATAATGAGGGGGAAGGAGGATTCATCTTGAATCAGGACTGAGAATTGCTTTATCTTTTTCCTGGGGTTTGCTGCCCTAAAGGGAGTTTCAGCTCGTCACATCTCTCAACACTCCAATAAGAGAAGGATCAAATGAGAAACATTTAGACAAGCATTAGAAATGCGATTGCCGACCGTCACTCATCTGTGCGTCCTGGGAACTGCTTTTTATGAGCAGTTCACAGAGGCAGGGCCTGGGCCCATCCACCCACAGCATTTCCACATTGAAAATTGAATCCCATTTACTATTTTTAATAGTCGAATATGTCTCCCCAGAGCTCCCAGTTTTTGTTTACTAATCTATGAACATGTTTCAAGATATTTGACCCAACTCACTCTCTATTTTGGAATTGGTTACCGGAATAAACAGTTTTCATAAAATCACAGAATTTTAGTGGTTGAAATGACTTAGAGTCATTTATTTGAAACATCTCACTGGTGCTTGAGTCCCCTCTGTAGCTGCCCTACAAAACCACCCTCCTTCCAGGACTTAAGTATTTCCAGGCTTAAGAGTTTGACTGAGATTTCCCAACTCTGATTTCCAACTCTTCTGTGTGACACAAGGCAGGGTACAGTCTCTCTATGCTTTTGCTTCCTTGTCTGTGAAATAGGACTGATAAAAGCACCTAATAATCCTCCTAATACTGTTTTTACTTACCATGGCACCTATACCTTCTTTAGCTTCTGATAATTATAGCTGATTAAATAATCAGGTGATTTTTTTTTCACCAGGTGATAAATCATAAAAATCATGGCAATGATGCTGGTTGTGATGATGATGGTAATGAGGGTGATGATGGTGATGGTAATAATGAGTATAATGATGATGGTGGTGATGATGGTGATGGTGGTGATAGTGATGATGAATATGATGATGGTGATGATGATGGTAGCAGTGATGGTGTTGATCATGATTCTGATGAGGACAGTGGTGATGTGATGGAGATGACAGCAAACCAACATTCACTGGGCATTTGCTAAGTGATGCACTGTTTGAAGTGCTTTCATATATTCACTCATGTTATCCGCACAACAATCTCATGAGGTAGGGACATAATTACAAATCAGGAACCTGGGGCTTACATTTATTAATAACTAGCTCCAAAGTAAATAAATAAATAAATAACTAGCTCCAGGCCACCCACTTGGTGAGGTGACCCTACTGGGATTCAGACTTAGGCAGAACTTCCATTGATCAGCTCTGCACAGCTTCTTCTTTTTCTTTTCTTTTCTTTTCTTTCTTTTTTTTTTTTTTTTAAGATTTTACTTATTTGTTCATGAGAGAGAGAGAGAGAGAGGCAGAGACACAGGCAGAGGGAGAAGCAGGCTCCATGCAAGGAGCCCAATGCGGGACTCGATCCTGGGATTCCATGATCACACCCTGGGTAGTCACTAAACCGCTGAGCCACCCAGGGATTCCCTGCACAACTTCTTCTTGCAATGATTGCACCAATTGGCCCTCTCTTCCCTGAATGCCCAAGGGCAGTGGCCTGAATGCTGAGAGGGAGCCTCCTCTCAGTATCCCAAGGAGAGGAGACCAGATCTAAGGACAGCTTGAACAGTGCTCTCACTCAACACAGTGAGTTCCTCAAATAGGGCAACAAAGCCAATGGCCATGAATTTCCCACCCTATGCTCAGTAGAAAATGGTTTATTTTGAGAAGGAAATGTTCACATAAAAGATGAATTATACTGTTGAACCAGATCCTGAGAGTATGATGCCTCATCTTCATCTTTGTACCCACAGACATTCGAGGGGAGAAAGCAGCTCCCAGAGTCTTAGTTGTGGGTTAGGAATGGTAAGTCACCAAGAGGCCTCCTGCTGAAGCATTCTGTTATGCATTTCCCAGTGTTCCTTCAACCCTACTCACTGACCTGTGAGCCAGCGGGGGAATGTTGTAAGCCCAAAGTGTTCAGTTTAAGTTTCTAAATTATAGTTTTAAATGTTTAAATTATACCAACATTTCCCTCAGTTGGACTCAGTATTATGTAATAGCTACCTTACATTTCCTAAAAGGACTTGAATGTAAATCTCCCTGAACCATGAACCGTGGAAACAGCATGGGTGCATCTCGGGTCTCATGGAGAGCAAGAGATGGATCTGCCTCATTTCTCCAGTAACCTGTGGGTAGCAGGGGTTTTGACAAGATAAGTCACTTGACTTAGTATTTCAGAATAATCACATTAAGTGTGTGACCCTAAAGACTCTTTTGCTGGAGATGAAGACTCAAATAGAGTAACAATGACAGCTTCCACCCCATGCCACAGCCAGTAGAAGCCAGGCCCGGATGAGTTCTCAACCCCAGCAGGCCAAATTCTACTTGAGAACCGGTCTGTGCCATGACTTCAGATGGAACCTATGAGAGTAGTGTTCCCCTCCTCATTGCTAAAGACATCAAACACACACATGCTTGCACACATACATGCATCTATGTATATACACAGTCACACACAAATACGTGAGTGCATGCACATGAGCACACTCACAGGCTATGATGCCCCACCTTGTGGGGTCCTCCAGTAGGCAGCTCTGGGCATGCATGGGACATGGGAACGCCTCTCTGGAGCCTAATGTGCCCTTCAGACATATTGTCAATGCCTTGGTGAAGACAGACCATTGGAAAGGAGGGGACCTGGCTCACCTCATCCCCACATCAAGCTGGGAAGAATTAGTCCCTGGGGACAGAGCCAGGACAGTTGGAAGAGGGGACTTCAGCCTTGGAGAGGCTTTTGGTTTCTCCATCCTCACCTGGGCAGGTGCACCTGCACAGTAAGTGCATCCATGCCCTGCCTCCCGTTCTGCATTTCCAGGAATCCTGGGGCCTGGCAGGAGGTGTGGATAAAGCTAAATGACCTCCAGAGGCCCTCAGTACAGTCCAGCCATCCATGAACTGGGCTCTACTGGAGTGATAATTTCACATGAAACCTTGCATTCCCTTATGTGTATGTGAGAACGAAGACTGCCTTCCCAGCTCCCAAAAATGCCTTCAGTGGTCTGATTTCCATGGGGTTTTCTTTCCTTAGCCTGATCATGAACCCAGTGCCCAGTAAAGCCTGGCAAACAGGTGCAGGACATATCTGTTTGAGTTCATGGTGGACGATCACTCAGACTTTTCTGGAGAGAGGTTATGGGTTCAATCTGTGTGAGGTATAGGGACCAGCATTTAGGTCTGAGTATGCAAGGCATGAGCTGGGGTCTTGGTCAGGACCTGCTGGGAAGCATTCATGGTAGGCATGGGGGCTAAATGGTACACTGTCCTATTCTTTCCACTAGTAGGTAAAATGAAACCTGGGTCCCTATCCTCCCATAGAGAGACTGAATGCATGAGGACCATGGGCAGACCACACATAGAAATAGAACTCCAACCCATGACTTGCAGCCACCTGCCAACAAACCAGCCCCCTGTATACACTAACCAGCTGAGGAAGCCGGGCTGCTGTGAGTCAGACTCATAGGAAGTCAGACTACCATCTCCAGTAATAACACAGGAAGCAAAATAATAACTTTTGTAACAATAAGCCCCCAAAGGGGTCAAGATTTGATAAATAATCAACAGCTTAACCAACTTTCATCCCAGCTTCTAACTCAAGACCAACCAGAGAAAGCCAAATGTGCCCCCCAACTAATCACATGGAGTATCCCTATTATAGCTGGTACCACCAGCTCCCCAGGGTCCCAGCCCCCATCAGGGCTTACTCAAAACCTCTTTCTCACCATAAAGCTCCCCCACCCCACCCCGCCTGCTTTTGAGTCTTCCCCAAAATACAAATGATGTCGCTGAGCCCCCGCTGCAACACAATCTGAACAGGCGGATCTGCTGGTTCTCTTGTGGGTGGTCTTCCTTTCTGTTCACACATAGAACACATCATCCGAGGCCAAGCAGAGTGGCAGCAACCTGCGCCTTAGTGTCCCCTCTGCACCATGGGACAAGCCCATAGGAGGAGAAAGGCCACAGGAGGCATGTTCCTGCAGCAAGTGGAGGAGTTCCCAGGTGGTCTCGAAGCCTTGAGATCACTGTGTCCATTTGCTGAATGCTGAGAGGTGAATGCAGGTGAGCAGAGTGACCAGGTACAGGGGCAGGAAATCGGGAAGAAAGATACTTTCTTTCCAAGGTGTTTGTGGCAAGTGGACTGGAGTGGGTGCTGGGTTGGAAGCATCTTTCAGGACACGCACTGTCGTGAATGAGAAGAGGGCATTTCTCAGCTTCATTATATCATTCAAATTTCTGCCACAGTTAAAGTTTGCTCTCATTATTTTATTATTCAAACTGCAGCCTTGTTCATTATCTCTCCCACCTCACTGCCCAAGTCAGCCCCAGTGGGACCCTCTGAGTTCAGAAAATCTTGAGAACTCAGTGATGGGAGGTAAGGATCAGCCTGGAAATAAGGGCTTCTGGGCCTCTCAGCTCTTGAGGAGAAGCCTGACCCGGTAGGAGTGAGAAGGGAAGGAAAGCTGGCTGAGATCCTGGGAACGTACTGAGTTTGAGTCTGGCTGTCCAGTCTGGAGATGGGAGTGTGGCTCTGAGGTCAGACCAGATACATAGGCCCAGGGACTCGAGAGCAGGACAGGGGACAAGCTGGACCCAGGGACCATATGCCTCCATCAACACGGGCTGCACTGGCCAACCACCAACCAGGTGGCTGATATGGCACACAATTACTTCTCACTGTCCTGGAGGCTGGAAGTCCAAGGTCACAATGCTAGCAGACTCAATGTCTGGTGAGGGCCTGTTCTTTGGCTTGTACACAGGTACTTTCCCACTGTGTCCTCACATGGAGGAAGGAGTAAGGGAGACTCCCGGGGTCCTTTTATAAGGGCACCAACTCCTTCATGGGGCTCCACCCTCATGACCTAATCACCTCTCAGAGCCCCTCCCACCCAACCCCATCCATGACCTCGGGGGTCGGGATTTCAACATGAATTTGCAGAAGACACAAACCTTCTGTCCCTACCAGCATCTGCACATGGGCAATGATTGAGTTGGCCCCAGGCCAGCCTCAGGAAGACTGAGTAGGTGGCCATGCCAGACCAAGCCCAGGAGATGCTGGTCACCCTGGGACCAGGCTCCAGGAAATGTTGGCGGGAAGGGGACAGCCAGCTGTAGGACAGCACATGTGGGGTTGTGGAGGGTGGCAAGAACTGGAAGGTGGGAGAGGTAGGAAGGGGTAGGTCCCAGCAATGTCATAGCACCCAGTGAGGAGCCTGCTGTCAGCAGTGGCACCATGAGAGGTCAGAAGGGAGGCCAGACTAGATACAGCAAGTGCAAGGATGGGTTTTCTAGAGCAGGGTGTAAGCAGAACCACCAGACACAGCAGGGCTGGGATGGTGGTGGGGAGGACGTTGAGGCAGCTGCCCAGGATGTATGGACGAGGAGAAGGAAGAGAAGGGAAGACAGGGAGGAGGTCAAAGGGGAGAATGTGGGTGAGTGGGACACCTCAGGCAGGGGTGGGGGAGAGGGGGGTGTCTTTCGGGGCTGAAACATGTCAGGTCTCTCTCATGTCTCCTTCTGATCCTGTTCTCTCCTCGGCTGCCACTCAGAGCCTAACCCCAAAGGTCCCCTTTGAGGGTCTTCACATCAGTCCTGAAGGGCAGGCTGCGTTGCTCTACACATGCCTCTAGGTCTGACAGCACACTGGGGGCTTGCACATGGCTGGCACAACTTATGATGGGAACAAGATGATCAGAGATTTTCTGGAGTTTCAAATTAGTTACGTTGCTTCCTGGGATAAAACAAAACCAGACAACAAAGTTCAGGTCTAACAGGGTCAAGCAGAAGACCCAGAACTCAGCTACAATTAGCTGCAAGCTGGGTGAATGGAGCAGAAAGTAGCTACGTAACCAAAACCTATCAGGTTGCCGTGAATGAGCTCAGCATCCACCAGAACACCCAGCCCGCCCTAATTACTTGGCAAATTCTAATAACCACAATCTCTGAAAATGAGATAAGTCATAATCTCCCACCCACTTTGATGTGAGTGAGGAGAACTGGATGCAAATAAATGTCCATGGACCCAAATGCCCCCACAAGGGGACATTGAGCCACAAGTAGCTTTAGGAAGGAGATGCAGGAGGAAAGCAGGCAGCCTGGATACTTTGGAAAAGGAAAGAGCCCATTCATTCACTCTTCAATCCCCACTTCACATCTCTGTGGAATGATCACCTGTGGCAGGCATGATGCTTGTCGTCCAGGGAATGTGGAGACTTGGGGCATCCGTGTTTGCTAATGTTTTGGAGAATGAGCCTGCTTGTAATTCCCAGCAGCAGCTCAGCTGGTCAAGCTGATGATGTGACCTCATCCATGTCCTCACGTTGCTTCTGAAACAGAATTCAAGGAAGAAAGGACCAACACGACGCTGAGGGCCATGACTATCTGATTATCTCCTCTTCCTGGCAGAGGAGATGGAGTAGCCAGGGGATGAGCCCAAGTGGCCTAACTTCAACAGGCTTTGAGCCCCTACATGACATTTGTCCCTCTCCTCCATGCTGAGGACATAAAGTCAAGAAAGAGAATGTGCTGGTCTGGTCACTATTTGTGGTTGCTACAAAGGAGTATTTTATATTAAGAAGGTGCCATTTGTCGGCCAGTTTGGGAGCTGTAATTCGTATGGGGGATTGATCTCACACAACAGAAGTGTTACATGACCCCAGTGGTCATAGATCTTGGATATCCAGGGACAAATCCCCATCTCTTGTCTCTCTATTCTTTAAAATAAGGCTGATTGATCCCACGCATGACTTAAATCTGGACCCTTGCAAGACTGTGTATAAATAAATTTAAACATCAAGGAAAATTCTGTCAGAACACACACGGGGTTTGATGCTTGGTTTTAAAAAGGATAATCTCCACGTCACATTGACAGACATTACTTTTCAAAGGAGAAGTCGTTAAGTAAATGTTGTTCGGATAATTTCATAATTGCTGGACATAACTGGAGAGACCTACGGGCAGCAGAACATGAGGATCCGGAATCACCTTCATGGAGGTCGCTTCTTGGCAAACTCAAGGGGTCTCACTTGGGAGTGCTCAGATGCCAGCAAGGACAATGAGAACACTCCATCTTAAGGGCAACAAAGTGAAGACCCAATGTCCTGCAAACAGGAATGAAATAGGCTTCTCCATCTCGCAGTCACGGCAAAGCCTGATGGATGCTTCCCTTCAGAATCAACCGCAAACTTTAGAGATTTGGAAGGGAGTTTGTGGGGAGGGGTGGCAAACAAATATTCCCCCAGCTGGTTTCCCCTCACATTGAGATGTGTAAATAATATTCTGTAATAACGAAAGTTATGAACCAACAGTTCATATGGAGAGGAGAAAATATTGGCAAATAAAAACTCTCATTGCCCAGAACATAAACCATCATCTCTCCTGAGACTGACAAATGGAAACACTTACCTTGTCCACCAAGAGTTGCAGCGACTGGGGATGGGGCAGGGGGGTGGGGCACAGAACCAGGAAGACCAGCTCAGCCCCCAGGCTGGGTGTCAATCCATTTGTCAGCCCTCCATGCACACTCGAGGTGGGTGCTTAATTGCTCATAAAAATGATTTGCTAGGCATTTAGTTTTTTTAATAAGCAATGGGGTGGGCGGCAGAGGATGAGAAGATGAAGTTCCTCAGAACGTTGGCTTTTTACCTTTCAGATCAATGAAAAGAAGCCTGTGGTAAGGGAGGTGAGCCAGAGGAGGAGTCAGGGGAGGGTGATTTGGATGGAGAAAGAGGACAGACAGACACAGCTAGGCTTGCCTCTGGGGAGGTCCCAGTGCCAGCCAGGGATGGCTGCACCTGTCTCCAAGCCCTTCTACCAGGCTATGTGTTCGTGAACAAGTCCATGTGTGTGGTTGTCTGGCATCAGCCCACGAAAGAAAGAGAAGGCTGATCCCCACAGGCATTGCAGGAGGGTAGGAGGGAGAGCTGCAGAGTCTCCCGGGACCCTTCCTCCTCACGTCTGCCCTGGACACATTTAAGAACAATACAGCACGATCCCAGGGCTGGGGCAGGAATCTGCAGGCGGAAGCCTCATCCATCTTGCACATGGCTTCTCCCCATACATCAGATAACCCTGGCACATGGTAGGTACTCAATAAAAAAAAAAAAAAAAAATGTGTCTAGGGTAATGGACGCTCACGAAGGATCCAGTTTCCGTTTAGGGAAATCACATTTGGAATTTTAAATAAACTGAAGAATTCTGAGACCAGAAAGGACAATTGGCCAGCATCCCACCCGTCAACCCCCAGTCATTGAATAGAGCTGTACCTAATCCCCCCACCATGCACCAAGTACGCCAAGATGTGCCCCAGACCTCCTGGCCTCTCCTTGCTGTAGGCTGCCCCAAAAGACCACCAGCCCAAACATGTCACAGAAAACAAGCCGGACGCCTCGCCGTCCTCTGAGTACCGTTACCTTCTCCCCCGTCCCTTCTTGGGGCTGCACAACCCATGCTGAGCAGCCACCGGGCAGAAATGTCAGCTCCTAAATCAAAGACATACATCACCGGCTGCCCAAATTAACACATTTTATGGAGCTGTAAATGATTTTATGATAAATAGGAGCTGAGGGTTATGAATCAGGTTATGCAATCACTTTCTTCCCCTCGGCCCAGACCCCCGTTGCTTTCAATTGAGAGGCAATACAGGGGGCGTGGAATGACATTTAGTTACATTAAATTGCAAACTCGCCTTTTTCCTTGCTGTGTTCCCCACATAAAATAAGGATTAATGCCCCTTCAGCAACTTGCAGGCCTTGCCCCGCCGAGGTAAAGGACTCAGGTGCCCCTGGGTCGCCGTTAGTTAATTCATGAGGCTCCGGTCCATCTCAGGGAGCCCTAGAGGCCACATCTGGACAGCGCTGGGCAAAACTGGCTGCTCATTAGACAAGCCGCTGACAAAAAAAAAAAAAAAAAGAGGAAAACAGTGCCTCAAATGTGGGCGCGCTCCCGAGTGGGCTTAGAGGACCAGGGAGTCCCACCGCACACTCTGCTGGTTGGATACTCCATCATGAGTAGGTTTACGCAGATGCCAGTTTTGTCAGAGGATACCATTAGGCCAACCACAGAACATTCTCCCCAAAGTAGCACAGGGTGGGGTACCATCAGGACACCAGAGCTTATAAAGGACTATTGTCCTGGAGAGAGAGAGCTAGAGGGGAGGGAGGGGAGGTCAGGCAAGAAATAACTAAGGAGACATGTGGTTCCTGGCTCGCCAGGGTCAGCACCTGTCACATCAAGGGGAAGTCTCAATTTGGAGGCTCCCAAAAAACTGATGCACAACCTGGGTGCCCAGTTTTCCTGAGATATGCAGAAGTCATCCCTGCAAAAACATGGCAAGACTCAATCCGGCAGTCAGAGCACAGGTGTACCTCGGACACACTGTGGTTTCGGTTCCAGATGGACACACTGTGGTTTCGGTTCCAGATCAACACAACAAAGCAAGCCAAATGAATTTTTTGGTTTCCCTGTGCATATAAAATTTATGTTTATATTATGCTGTGATCTATGAAGTGTGCAACAGCATTTTGTCTTCAACGCTATAATGTATGTACCTTAATTAAAAATACTTTATTCCTAAGGACTGCTAACCATCGTCTGGGTTTTCAGAGAGTCAGAATCTTTTTGCTGGTGGAGGGTCTTGCCTCGATTTGAGGGCTGCTGACTGATCAGCGTGGTGGTTACTGGAGGCTGGGTTTGCTGTGGCAATTTCCTAAAATAAGGCAGCAATGAAGTTTGCTGCATCGATTGACTCTTCCTTTCACGAACAATTTCTCCATAGCAGGCAATGCTGTTTGATAGCATTGTACCCATAGGGAAACTTCTTCCAAAACTGGAGTCAATCTTCTCACACCCTGCTGCTGCTTTGTCAACTCAGTTTACGTGATGATCTAAATCCTTTGTTGTAATTTCATCATCTTCACAGCATCTTCACCAAGAGTAGTTTCCAGCTCAAGAAGCCACTCTCTTTGCTTGTGCATAAGAAGCAGCTCTTCATCTGTTCAAGTTTTATCCTGAGATTGAAACAATTTGGTCCCATCTTTAGGCTCTATTTCTGGTTCTAGTTCTCTCGCTGTTTCTACAGCATCTGCAGTGACTTCCTCCTCCCCTGAAGTTCTGACCCCTTCAAAGCCATCGATGAGGGTGGGGGTCCACTTCTTCCAAACTCCTGTTTGTGTGGATATTTTGACCTCTTCCCATGAATCATGAATGTTCTTAATGGCATCTAGATGGTTAGTCCTTTCCAGGTTTTCAGTTTACTTTGCCCAGATCCATCAGAGGAAGCACTGTCTATGGCAGCCATAACCTTAAAAAGTGTATTTCTTAAATAATAAGACTTGAAAGTCAATATTACTCCTTGATCCGTGGGCTGCAGGATGGATGTCGTGTTAGCATGCATAAAAACAACATTCTTCGCCTTGTACATCTCCATCAGAGCTCTTGAGTGACCTTGTCAATGAACAGTACTATTTTGGAAGGGATCTTTTTTCCTGAGCAGAAGGTCTCAACAGTGGGCTTAAGATATTCAGCAAACCATGTTGTAAATAGATGTGCTGTCATCCAGGCTTTGTTGTTCTATTTACAGAGCACAGCAGAGTAAATTCAGCATAGTTCTTTAGCATAATTCTAGAATTTGCACAATGGTAAATGAGCATTGGCGTCAACATACCAGCTGCATCAGCCCCTAACAAGAGAGTCAGCCTGTCCTTTGGAGCTTCAAAGCCAGGCACAGACTTCTCCTCTCTAGCTGTGGGAACCCTAGATAACATCTTCCAACAGAAGGTGTTTTGTCTACGTTGAAAATCTGTTGTTTCCTGTTGCTGCCTTCATGAATCCTCTTAGCTAGATCTGGAGAACTTGCTGCAGCTCCTCTATCAGCAGTTGTTGCTTCACCTTGTGCTCTCATGTTACGGACATGGCTTTCCTTAAACCTCCTGAACTTACCTCTCCCGGCTCCAGACCTTTTAAATGCAGCTTCATTCTCTCTCTCAGCCTTCAAGAATTGAAGAATTAGAGCCTTGCTCTGGATTACGCTTTGGTTTAAGGAAATGTTGTGGCTGTTTGATCTTCTACCTAGACCACTACAACTTTTCCCATATCTGCACTAAGGTTGTTTTGCTTTCTTATTCATATGTTCACTGGAGTAGTACTTTTCATTTCCTTCAAGAACTCTTCCTTTGCTTATACAACTTGGCTGTTTGGCGTGAGAGGCCTAAGCTTTCTGCCTGTCTTGGTTTTCAACATGCCTTCCTCAACTGAGCTTAATCATTTCTAGCTTTTGATTTAAAGTGAGAGACATGGACTCTGCCTTTCACTTGAACACTTAGCAGCCATCGTAGGGTTATTAACTGGCCTAATTTCAATATCGTTGTGTCTCAGTGACACAATGAGGCCCGAGGCCCAAAGAAGAGGAGAGTGATGAGGGAACGGCCAGTCAGTAGAGCAGTAGGACACACTTAACATTTATCAGTAAAGTTTGCCATCTTATGTGCATGTGGTTTATGGCATCCCAAAATAATGAGTGTGGCAACATCAAAGATCACTGATCACAGGTCACCATAAAAATATAATAATAATTATAAAGTTTAAAATACTGTCACAAAAATGTGCCCCAGAGACACAAAGTGGGCAAATGCTATTGGAAAAACAGCACCAATGGACATGCTCAATGCAGAGTTGCCACAAATCCTTAATTTGTAAAAACTTGATACGTGTGAAACATAGTAAAACAACATGGGCCTGTAAACTTTTTAACTTGGAGAAAGAGGAAGGGGAACGCTAAAAGAACTTAAGTGAGAGTTAAGTTTCTTAGATGAATGGATGCGTTGTTAAGTGTGAAGAAAGTGGGCAGAGAATCAAGCCTTTTCAATGAAAACCAGAAAAAGTTTCTCCAATCTGTGATTTTCCCCATTAAGTAAAACTACAGTTCCCACTTGGCCCAAAAACCTAGAACAGAATAAGGCATCTCTCTTGCAGATTCTAGAATTGTAAATAAGTCAAATATCTTCTCACTCTTCTTCACACCTACCTCATGCCCAAAGGCATCTGAAAAAAAAAAAAAATCTTCTTGGCCAACTAGTCCTGAAAGAACTCTCATTCTTTGGCTGAAACTCCCATCTTTGCTAATGACATTCCACATCTTGAGAGGGCCCCAGACAAGGAAGCAAGGTCAGCTGCAGCCTGTTTGGTAAGGAAAGCTGACAGGGAAACCCCCAGTGGAGACAGAGGGGCCACAGGCTCCGGGAAGGCGACCCCAGGCACATAAGCTTCAGGCATCTGGGGTAGCCTATGCTAGTTCACAGTATATTTCAGAAACAGAAACAGTAAGTGAGAATTCTGGAAGTAATAGATCAGCCTATAGGCTCAGAAACAAAAAAACGACAACAAAAATAAATCCACCTTTTTGGAAATGAATCCCTGTCTCAGGTCTCCAAGGAGAGGTCTGAGCCTCCCCTCTTCCTAGATAGCAGGAAAAGCATTATACTCGGCTTGACACACTCAGAAGTAAGTTAAAGAAAAAACAGTGATAGATGTGAGCAATATTGAGACAAAGGGAAAGTTCACAATGAGGGCACTCAGCACATATTCCACTGTTGATGGGAACAGAGAGCTCCCCCTCATCCAACCATCAATGCCAGATCCGGTTGACATTTGCCGCTTGAGTAGCAATGTGTATACTTGAAAGCTTGGGGTTCCTTCTTCATCACCAATAGACTTTTACTGCACAGTTACTATGTTCTTATCTATGTCACTAGTGAGGGAAAGGAGAGAGCAAGGATTTTCTAAAGATCTAAGTCTTAAGGAGTTCACTAGGAAATCTAGGGTATACACATGCCCATTTTCACTGGCAGGCTTTAGCTGAGTATTAGAAACTTGAGATGCAAATAGACATCCATATTCTAGACAGCATCTCCCCTGCCCTCCTGCTTCCACTCTGCAGGAAAAACAAAATGCAAAATATCTGAGGAGGCCAGTATGTGGACAGAAGCCACAGACTATTTCTGTAATCCCTACCACAAAGCTGCTGGGTGGTGCTAGAAGCTAGGAGAGCCCCTTTCAGACATGATCAAGCTTCCATCCATGATGCCTATAGCCAAGAACGAGATAAGAAGGACCACTGTTCCAGACCAGCTTTTCCTTGCATGACGTGCTACTCCCAGACCACCCAGAACACCTGTCAGAAATGAAAATTGCTGGACCCAACCCAGCCCTTCAGAATCAGGACTTTGGGCATTAGCCCTAGAAACTTGCATTTATGGTTCCCAAATGCATCTTTTGCACAAATGGATTTGAAACAGTGCTCCTCACTACTGTGGCTTCCTTTGAAAGTCCACACCTGTGCTAGACACAGGTCCTAACATCACAGACACACCATACCTCTGGGCATCTTCTCTGCCCCTCATCTGTCTGTACATCCCAAAAATAACATTCTAGGAAGAGAGGATGGAGGGGGACTTGGCCCTATGCCTCCCTCCAGCTCCTGGAGAGGATGGATCCTCTGACATCTATCACCATGTGATGACTCATTTTCATTTAGGGCTGTCACCCCACCTCATAGAGCTCTACTCAGATAGGGACCTAGCCTGGTTTGTGCACTGCCAGATCAGCAGTGCCTGGGGACATACCTGGCACCAAGGAGG
This sequence comes from Canis lupus dingo, assembly GCF_003254725.2. Taxonomy (NCBI): domain Eukaryota; kingdom Metazoa; phylum Chordata; class Mammalia; order Carnivora; family Canidae; genus Canis; species Canis lupus. The sequence continues at coordinate 58,650,715 of NC_064247.1, read as the reverse complement.
AGATAGATGAGAGAGGGGTCAGTAGGTGAATGTACAAAAACCCCACAACCTTCCTCTCACGTGATTCACTAGTCTCTGCTCCCAGTATTCCTTTATGGTAACAATAACATCATGTTCCCACATCCGCAATGGGCTTTAGATTATAAAGTGCTTTGCTGCACTCAATTCCATGACCTCAAAATGGCTCAGAGCTCAGTCAGTGGGGAGCTCAGGGGGTATGCTCCCCCGGAGCTGGCAGAGCTGGTAAGTCACTAACAGCGATGTGGAGTGGCTGGGCAGACTTCTGGGAGCTGGGAAAACACGCACAGTGAGCCTGGAATTAGGCCTGTACTCAACTCAGCAAAACAGTGTGTCACCTTGAACCTCCACAGGAACAGTCTTCATAAAACCTGCAGGAGGAGACCCTCTCCCCAGGCACAAAGTCCAATTCTCCACCTACACCATCAGCACCCCTCACCCCCAGGAGCTCTCTTCCGAGCTGGGCAACAGGAAACCTCATTCAGCATCAGGGCAGAGGGCAGTGGGGAAAGGCACAGAAGAATGGGTCCAATGGCCCGAGAATTAATACCCAAGCCCACTATGGTCCCCCAATGGCCAAGCTGACCACCTGCCATGCTTCTTTGGAAATATATGCCTCATGGAGGGGAGGTAGAGGAAGGGCACAAGTGCCTTGCTCTTGCCAATGGACCACCAGCAGAAACAACCTGTCACTGGAAGTGATATCCAATTTCCCACGTGAAACCTCCCTGCAAGAACAACCTAGATGAGGCACCTGGATGGCTCAGTGGTTGGGCATCTGCCTTTGGCTCAGGTCATGATCCCAGGGTCCTGGGGTAGAGTCCCACATTAGGTTCCCCACAGGGAACCTGCTTCTCCCTCTGCTTGTGTCTCTGCCTCTGCGTGTGTGTGTGTGTCTCATGAATAAATAAATAACATCTTAAAAAAAAAAAAAAGAACAACCTAGAAGGCCCCTTGTCCCAGACAATGAAGCCACAAACTGGAAGAGCTGCTCCAGCCTGGATCCCTGTGTGACTGTGTGGAGCAGAGCCTATGCTGACCTGCCAGGCCTGAATTGGCAGGGTGCTGTGGCTATGGCTTGGCTAAGCAGCATAACCTGGCCTTGGTGCAACAATAAACATGATCCAACTTATTAAATCTCAATCCTGGGTTCACAGCTCTTTCATTTGCTCTGTGATCAAATATGAATTATACATAAAGCAGCCCTGCTGAAACCAAGGTGAACCATTTGTCACAGGGAAAAGTGCTTGAATCCTGAGCTGAACTAGCCACCTTCTTTTATAAAACAACATTTTTACTTGAAAAAATAGTTAAGAGGCAAACTATGGTCATTCAGATTTGGGTATTTGGCAGAGGTTCTCTCAGTATATATAGAGTGAGCCTGTCACTCCACAGGAAACAACAGGCAGCATTTGTTACCAATGATAGAATTCAGGCTTTCAAGCAAGAATTTTGGGAGACTGGTCTCCACCACCATGAGCTTGACAGCTTCCCAGTGCTCAGGGGTTTTTCAGATTAAGTAGAGGGTGATATTGATGAATGTGACTTCTTGAATAATGAGATGGGTTGACATTTGGAAGACATGTAGAAGGCAGTGAAATGGTATTTTCCACATTACCTGTGTGCTATGTTACAAAATCACATGTACCCACTGAAAAAATGGATTTTGATGTCACAAGAAAGAAAGCATTGTTGATAATGGTTTCTGAGTCCACACTGCAACCAGCCTTTAAAGAACTACCACTTGCCGACTTTCATTTCAGCATCAAAGTAGAATATCTACAATTATTTGTAGAGCATCCACAGAATACCTGATAAAACCTTTTAAAACACCCCTGTTTTCCAACTACATACCTGTGTGAGGCTGTATTTTCTTCATATATTTCAAACAAAACAACATATTGCAACAGACTGAACACAGAAGTCCTCCTGAGAATCCAGCTGTCTTCTATTAAAGCCAAACATTAGAGAAGTTTATTGAGAAGTGAAACCATGCCATGTTTTTTACTATTGGGGGTGGGGAGGACATATCATTACTCTTCCCAAACGTGGTATTTGTGTCAACAGGTCATTGGGTTTGTTATTGCTATTTTTAAGAATTGACAAATATATAATTTTTAAATGTCTCCATTTGCAACTTAAATAAAATAAGAATCAACAGATATAACCCACAATCAGAACTTCTTTGAGAACCTCTAACTTTTATGAGTACAAAGTTATTCTTTTTTTTCTTTTTTTTTTTTTTCAAAGTTACTCTTGATTAACTTCCCACGTGGGTCCCCACGTCTAGCTCTGAGCAGCCTGAGGTCCTGTGAGGGAGGGGACCATGCTTCATTCTGGTGTCTGTGTGGGTCCTAGCCCCACAATCATGACCATGGTGTGTGCCACATGAGTGGACAAAGGAACAAGGTTTTCCCTGTGGGTGGGACAGTCGGAGACAGAGACAGACAGTCAAACCACAGCCTCCAGAGAGATCCGCAGGAGCTCTTTGGTATCCCTTCTGAATCCAGGTTGAAGAAGGAGGCACCACCCTCCAGACCACAGCATTCAGGGTCCCTCAGGGTACCCTGGATCTCCTGAGATGGATGATCCACAGGCCATCTGCCTCCCAAAGCCTCAGCAGCTAATTGAGATTTCACTGAAACCAAAAGGAAATAGGAGTGTGCCATTTAAAATTATGAAAAACAATTAAGAATGTTGTACTAAAAGCTACATTAAAGTGTAAGTGCATTTAATTGGCTCAATATAGTCACAGTTTGATATGATTGACAAAGCACTGAGCAGCAGATTAAAGGTTTCCCAGACTGAGCTGCTCCAGGGAAAATCCTCCTGGGTCCCTGTGGACTCTGCGGGACAGGGCCATCTCCCATCTGTGCTGGCACCCAACCCAGCAGCAGGGAAAAAGGATCATTGCCACGAAGACAAATGCTGTACCTTCACACAGCATTCCTCTTTATCTGTCTGATACCCGCTCTTTTCCCGAAAGAATTTGGGGGCTCTTTTCATTTTGCTCTTAGCATCTTTCTGTGTGTTAACTTCTTTCAGATGTAACTCAAGGGGAACAAGATAGATATGCCCTCAACTTTAACTGGGGCTACAGATACTCAGAGAACATGTGACCTGTTTAAGAAATGGAACAGCCAAAGTTAACCCAGATCCTCTTCAGGCCTACAAACACAAAGGAGCCAGGGATCTTTTCTGATCTTTCAGGGGTGGTAAAACTGGCTACTTCCTCCTCCTTGACTCTTGGCCATTTCTGAGGGGAAGGTACTGGAGATGTGTTAGTCAGAGCAATACTCACTAGCTGCTACAACAGTGCCAAAATGTCTGTAGCTTAGCAATAAAATGTATTTCTTGATCACCAAAGCATAATTTGCAACAGGCAGCAATCCCAGCAGCTCTCCATAACAACGTCCCATGTATCTAGACTCTGGCATCCTAAGATTGCCACAGGAACTGCCAGGGGATCCTCCCTTTCATCCGCATCTGCATCCCATCAGCAGACTCAGTCACAGGGTCCTGAGTTCACTGCAAGAAAGGTTGGGAAATGTACCCTCCTATGGAAATGTGCACAGGCTCTTCTACGACCCACCCTCTGGTCTCCAATATTCTCTTTGTCCTTTCTCCCACACAGAGGACATCCAAAACCCCACCTGGTCACTGCACACAGCACAAGTGCAAACTCTCCAGGGAGGCTCAGAGTCTCCTCCAGCAGGTCTGGGTGGCAACCTGTGAATGAAAAGGGCAGCTATCAAATGCCTAATGCACACACACATGTAAGTACCCGATATCTGACTATGGGGCAGCACCAAGTTCACCCCATCAGACCAGAGTAGCAGAGGAGATAAGCAACATAGCTCAGCAGCCAAGAATCTTTAAACAGAAATCAGATCACATTCTCCTCCCTGTTCAAAACTCTGCAATGGCTCCTGACACACCTGAAATTGTCCCTGTGGAACACAGTACTGAATGGGGCCATCTCTGTCCCCTAAAGTAAAACCCTGGTCCCTAACCAGGCATGGTAGGCCCTAAACACATGTCTGACCTCAACACCTACCTTGTTCCATCTTCTTAGTCCTAAATGGCCACTTTCACCTTCCCTTCTTCCTGCCTCGGCACTTTTATGTCATCATTCCCTCCCCACTTGTTTTCACAGCTAGCAACTTCTCATGATGTAGGTCCTCACCCAAATGTCTAATCTTTAGAGGGGATGTCTCTGGGAGCCCCTGTACACTGCAGATCCATCCCTGTGTTTGTTGTCTGTACAACTCCTACCACAACTTGATGTTGGGTTATGTATGCATGCACTGCTGGTTTTCTGTCCCCTCCATGAGGGAGGACAGGAACCACATCTATTTGCATCACATCTATGCCCCCAGGACATACCTGACATTCAGTAGTACTCAGTGAATGTTTGCTGAATGAACAACAAATGAAACAAACCAACATTTCTCAATCTGTTGGTCATATTAATATCTTCTAAAAGTAGATTCTTCAAAATGATAAACTTTTGTTCATCAAAGGACACTACCAAGAGAATGAAAAGACAGCCCACAAAATAGGAGAAAATATTTGCAAATCATTCATCTAATAAAGGATTAATACTCAGCATATACATAAAAACTCCTGCAACTCAACAACAAGAGTAAACAATCCAATTCAAAAATGAACAAAGGACACAAATAGACATGCCTCCAAAGAAGACATACAGATGACCAATAAGTGCATGAAAAAATGTTCAACATCATTAGTCATTAAGGAAATGCAAATCAAGCCACAATGAGAGATCACCTCACACCTATTAGGGTGGCTGCTAAAGAAGCAGAAAACAACAGATGTTGGTGAGGATGTGGGTAATTGGGACCCTTGTGCACTGTTGGTGGGAATGTAAACTGGTGAAACCACTGTGGAGGACAGTGTGGAGGCTCCCCAAAAAGTTAGACATGGAATTGCCATATGACCAGCAGATTCACTTCTGAGTATACACCCAAAACAATCGAAAACAACCCAAAACTTGAAAAGACATTTTTTGTACACTCATGTGTGTAGCAGCATTATTCAAACAGCTAAAAGGAGAGACCACTCTAATTTCCAACAACAAATGAATGGATAGACAAAATGTGGTCTATCTGTACAGTGGAATATTATTTAGCCTCAAAAAGCAATGATATTCAACCGTAACAATATGCTAAGTGAAATAAGCCAGACACGGAAGGACGAAGACTATGATTCTACGCCTATGAGGCCCCTGGAGTAAGCAAATTTATGGAGGCAGAAAATGGAGGGAGTATCTCCAGGGGCTGAGGAAGAAGCAGGGTGGGGGTGGAGGAGGTGTCAGTGTTTCATGGGAAGAGTTTTCATTTGGGAAAATGAGGAAGTTCTGGAGATGATGGGGGTGGTGGTTGCACAGCAAAGGGAGTGTATTTAATCCTACAGAACTGTGCACTTGCAAGTAATAAAGGTGGTCAATTTTATGTAAGTATATTTTACATCAGTAAAGAAAAAAAGAATGAAAAACAGTAAATTCTTCATCAGGTCAGGGAAGTGCTGGTATTCTTCATAGTAAAATTCTAGAGAACACCGAGGAAGAAAAGCATTCAGTTATGTATTGTCCAATGTTTCCCGACTCACCCGACCACAGCACTTGTGAACCTTTTTGCACTGTGCCTATTTCATACAAACAGTCACACTGGGACACTTTCATCTTAGACAGTCTCCTAAGGCCAGGCACTGGGTCGGGAACTGATGAATGGGGTAGACCTGGTCTTACCTCCATGGGCTTCGCAAGCTAGTGAGGGACACCGTGGCCCAGAAAACCCATTAAATTTCTGGCATGGTGGAAGGTCATTGTTTTCCATTTTCTGGAGGCTTCATGAGGGGCATACGGGTGGTTCCTGCCACCCAGCACCCCCTGCACCTGAGTAGGGCACCCTAGACTCTCAGAGCCTACATCTGCAGCCCACGGACCCCCAAACTACATGGAGGCAAACAGGGGCAGGCAGACAAGTGGTCTCCATTTCTTCCTCCAAAGCCATTCAGCAGCAGCCCAGCTAGGACCTTCAAGACCTGCTCAAGGGGGCAGGCACCTGACCTTCAGGACTTCACCAAGTTCACAGCAGTTCCCATGTCTTGAGAACAAGCCAGGCTGTGATATTTCAGAGCTTGTTTTGAGGGTGGGGGCAAGGGGCCTAAACAGAGGCTGCCCCCCTTTTCTTGCACCTCCCCAACTCACCTGGGGCCCACCTGGGGCTCCAGCAGCTGCTGGAAGTGCTGATCCAGCCCATACCAGGGTGTGGTGCCAGCACCCAGGGCTCAAGTGGTGTCTTGGCCACACCAGAAGCACCAGCAGACTGCTTCTGGCTTCCTCCCTCTGCATGCCCCTTCCCAGACAAAGAATCTGAGAGAAGAGCCACACCGTACCCTAGCCTGGAAACTTCTTGGCTCAGAGGGAGCAGGTGGAGGTCCTTGGCCAGGAGGTCCTTGACCAGGCCCAGGAGAGGCTACAGAAAACCAGCCTGGGCTGCTCCAGGCTGACCCCACACCACCCATCTCCCTCATCACAGGAGGACAGTCCTTCTCTCAAGCCCCTTCTGGAAATCTGATTCTTCAACATCCTTGCTTTGACCAGAGATATCTGGTGCTTTCCCCTAAAAATGAGAACAATTCCAGCAGTATCTGCTTTAAAGAGAGGCCTCTGAAGACTGAATAGGGCCATCCATACTTGGCACATACTAGGTGCTTTATCTGTGTGCATTGTCAAGACCCATGAAGTCAGACTGTGTGCCTGTTTATGGGCCTTTCATAAATATTTGCTAAGTGGAATTCATGGATCTATTTCTCCTGAGAATTTAAGGAAACCGAGACCCAAGCTGTGACCACTTAGCTTTTCCGTGATATTGCATCTCTGCTCCACTCTTGACTTCGTTATCTGCAGCTGAGACTTGACTGCTTCTTCCCTGTCACTGAAGATGAAATGACATTCCTCCCAATATATAGACCGTTTGCCATGCAGGAGACCCAGAAATCGCAGGGCACACTCATCCTGCACTTACCAGCTGATTTTGCCTTTTGCCTCACACGAGCACCATGACTTGGGGCCGGGAGAGCAGCTGGTGTCGCTGCCCACGTTTTGCAGATGATGAATCCAGGTCTCGGGAAGGTTAAGTGATTTGCCCATGGTCACCCAGCTAATTAGGGAGAGCAGAGCAGCGGGGTTGTGAAGCCGACTCCTTTCACTGGGGTCTCTTCTGTGCACTGCCCCTAAAACACGCTTCCACCTGGGAAAGCGATTCGAAGTTGGTCTGAGTCACCGTCAGTGTGAGAGGCTGGAGTTGCCTTCCAAAAAAATTCCAAGGGAAATCACCTACTCTGGGAAAATAATAATTCATGGCATCTAACTCAAAACGTGTGCTGGGCTGGCTACGCATCCCATGAGGGATGGCAAGGGCTGCTCTAAATGCTGGTGTTTCTCCAAATTGGGGCCTGAGGCCAGCTGCTCTGCCTGGCTCACACCCTGCTCATTTCCACTTTTTCCAGCTCATCCCACACTCCTGAGTCGTCACAAGAGCAAGTGCAAAGCGGCACTGAGATTCGTCTCCAATGAGCTAACAGCCCTGTTAATGTCCCTGCGTGGCTCTAATTTACCTCTGCCTTTGCCGATGCTCAGAGAAAGCTCGGTGACTGCCACAGAGTTCACTAAGGAGCATCATGATGGCTTAGTCTCAGGCCCCTCTGTTCTGTCCAAACAGATCAGCTTCCTGGGAACGTCGTCCCTCACCTGGTGGGGAAATGGGAAGGTGACCACTTGTGAAGCTCATGGGTCCTGTCACCTTCTCAATTAAAAGTCGAAGACAGCTCCTCTCCTGCTCAGCCTCCCATCAGCCCCAGGTCACGCCCTCCAGCCTCCAGGCCGTGGTTAGTGCCTTCCCTAAGGAGTGCTCCCTGAAAGGTGCCGCATTATAGGGTCCCCTCTAGTGCCGCGCCCTGAAATGTATTGATTCCTACTTCACAGCTGAAGGGCACTGATCTGGTCACGAAAGCTCCGAATGCGGTTCTCTGATGAGGGCCTCTGATTGGAGAATTAGTCATTGATCTTCCCAGAGACGTTTCAGAGAAGAGCCTTCAATAAGATGATCCAAACTCATTCTGGCGTGCTGAGGACTTAGCCAGCAGGGAACGAAGAGATTCATTCCTCACCCACCTGAGCCACCGGGAGGCCCACCTGCTAAGTCTTAGATTAAAGGATGGGAGTGATGAGAAGCCCTAAAAGGATGTTTCTGACTCCAGTCCCCACGCACAGGTCCCAGGGTCACGTCGAGTGTCAAAGGATTACCTGCCTGAACCCCTGTTTCTTGCCCCCTGTACTGAGTTGAACAGTGTCCCGCTCAAACTCACATCTACCCATGACCTCAGAATGTGACCTTATTTGGGAAACTCTGGCTTTGCAGGTATAATCAAGTCATCACTGAGGTCACATTGGATGAGGGTGGGGGTCCTCAGAGGACAAGGGAGGGCTGGACACAGAGGCAAGGATCCATGCAGAAAGGAGGTGAGGTGGTGGTGGCAGGGGCGGCTTCTACTAGCCAAGGATGGCCTGTGGCCACCAGTTAGGAGCTGAGGGGAGCCTGGGATAGAAGGAACCAGCCCTGCCCTCAGCTGGATCTCAGACTCCTGGCCTCCAGAGCAGAGGGAGAGTCATCTGTTTTTTCATGCCCTCCCAGTCTGTGCTGGTCCTTTCTGGCAGCTCCAGGGAACTAACCTCATGTGTCCCCTGTGCCCCCCAAGCACAGCTAAGCAGGACTCCTAAGCTAAACAGCTGCTGAAATAGGTTTCAGTTTCTGCTCTGCATTTCTTCAGGGAGGGAGAGGGACTTGCATTCCTTCATTCCTTGAGACAGAGGCTTGGGAGCCCCATCTGCCTTCTGGAGTCTATTCAGAAGGCAGCTCCAGGACCCCTTTGTGACTCACCCCACCAGGCAGGGTCCCCTAGCTCAGCACCTCATGCTGCCTGTCATGCTGGCTGGAGCGGTGGTGGACAGAGAGCTCCAGGGACAGGGAGCAGAGCTGGCCAGAGGGGGACACAGATGCCATTCCCACCAGCCCTCCGCTGCTTCCTGCAGGATGGGAGCACGGAAACACTCCTTAAGGTTCACCCTGAGAGCCACAATACAGAGATGGAGGGCAGACTGAGGATTCTCCCTGGTTTGCAAGGCCCAGAAACATCCCGACAAACAGGCACAGAGGGAGGCATTTCTCCTAAAACCCCTGGCTCAGCAGCAGCTCCATTCCGGTCAGGTAAAGCAAGTTTCAAAGGACTGGTCCTTCCACTTAATTAAGGGTCCCACACACACACAAGGCTGGGGCCTAATTTGACAGTTTTGATCAGCAATTTTAAGACCATCTGGAAACCGAGACACTGGAAACTCCCGCCAGCTCTTGAAATAACTCAGCCTGGCTCTGTTCACCAGTGAGCACAGCCGGCCCCAGAGCCTCCACGTCCAGGATGCCAGGTGGGGCTCACAGAATAAGTGAGATTTGGATACAGCCAGTGTCAGCCTCCTTCGTGCAGGACAGGGGCAGGGGTCCACACCCTGCCCAGGGCCAGCCGGGTCTCCTGACTGCTTTCCTTGGAGGCAGATTCTCCAGCACCCTGAGGACAGTCACTGGTTTCCAGCCGACCTCTGTACTTGCCCTCTCCTTCCCTGGCCACATAACAACACTTTAAACACAGAAGCTTTGCCCTCATATCCTAAGGGGTTCCCCCCACTGCCGAGCCCCACTCAGCCTCCGTCCTCCTCAGGGGCCAGGCTTCCTTCCTCTCTCAATCCCACAGTGAGACTTCATGGTCTCTGAAGCCTCATGAGCCCCAGAGCAGAGCTCTGTCCTTCTGGGAGGGAAGCCCTGCTACCTGCCCTCCTCTGCCCTCATCCAGATGAAACCCCTTGCAGCCATCCTAGCCTCTCAGGGTGATGACCATTTTGTCAGGTGTACGCACCCTCCCTCCTAAAAGGTAAATGGATAGCAAAGATGGAGCAGGGGTTCCCATTCAGGGCATTCATCCAAGAAGTGAGCTATGAGGGGAGTTGAGTCTGAATAGGACAGCCTTTCCATACCCTAAAAATCTAACCGTCTGTTCATTCACATACAACTGTCAGAAAGCTTCGGAGTCAGACTTGAATTCAGGTCATGGCTGCCCCACCGTGCGCGAGGACTCTGGTGCCTCACTCACAGGTGAGGTATTTTCAAAAGTATCAAGTGCTATCTTCCCAGCTTTGTAAACCTAAGAGTACTATACGTATGTAAGGGATATTTCTATTCAGTTACCAAACCTTTACGGAGTGTCCATGAGGTGTGCCAGGCATGACTTGGACCCCATCCATTACCGTAGTCCAAATAAAGGCCCTCTGCATGGTTCTCCCCGCTGGGAGTCGAAGGTGTGTCTTCCCAAGACAATCCTGGAGGCAAAGAGCTGGAAGTTGAACTCTCTTTGGATTTTTTTTTCCTCTTTGGATTTAAATCACCCCAGAGCTAACCTGCCCTGGTGGTTGGGAAGAGCAAGCAGAGATCCAGAAAGGTGACAGTCAGGAGAGAGCACACGGGTAGACAGAGTCACAGCTCAGGATCCTGAACAAACCAAGGGCTCCGGCCTGCCTCACACCCAGAATGCCTATGGAGATCCTGACGGAAATTCCTTGGGAATCACAGCCAAGCCCAGCCTGTGGCAGGCACTTTGCAAAATACGCTGTCCCTGTCCTCTTGCATCTTGCAGCAGAAACTTCTCTGAATAATTCAGAGGCATTAGTTAAATCAGGTCTCACATGCCTAAATCCATGTGGGTCTTGAATCAAATTATGGTGAGTCGATGCTGTTAAGCTCTTATTAGCAGTAATAGTATTTTAAAATAACAGAATTTTGTCATGGTATGTGATGGAGTTTTTAAGTACTTTTGTCATATGAGCTTCCAGCTAACATCTGTGGTTCCCCCAGCCATTAATTTTGCTGAAAATTAATGCAATAGTCAGCTTCTGAAGCAGTAACAAACAGTCCCAATATCTCAAGGGCTTACAGCAAATGTGATTTTCTTCCTCATTTTCCACAAGCTCGCTATATACTGACTATGGCTGTCTGGGCTCTGCCGGGCTCTGCTAGGTTCCTCTGGGTTCTGCTGGATTCTGCTTGGTTCTGTTTTGTTCTTCTGAGTTCTGCTGGACTCTTCTGGGCTCTACTGAGCTCTTCTGGGTTCTGCTGCATTCTGCTGAGTTCATCTGAGCTCTGCTAGGTTCTACTGGTCTCTGTTAGGTTCTTCTGGGATCCACTCAGTTCTTCTGAGCTTTGCTGGATTCTGCTGGGTTTGTTTGGACTCTGCTGGATTCCTCTGTGTTCTGCTGGGTTCTTCTGGACTATGCTGGATTCTGCTGGGCTTTGCTGAGTTCTTCTGGGTTCTGCTGGGCTCTGCTGGGTTTGTCTGGATTTTACTGGGCTCTACTGGGTTCTACTGCATTCTTCTGGATGCTACTGGGTTCTGCTGGGCTCTACTGATTTCTCCTGGGCTCTGCTGGATTCTAATGGAATCTTCTGGCTCTGCTGGGATCTACTGGGTTCTTCTGGGCTCTGCGGGGCCCTGCTGCATTCCACTGAATTCTGCTGGACTATGCTGGATTCCAATGGAGTCTGCTGGACTCTTCTGGGTTCTGCTGGGCTCTGGGCTCTGCTGGATTCTGTTGGGGCTCTCATGGGTTCTGCTAGGTTCTGCTGGATTCTATCAGGGTCTGCAGGGCTCTGCTGGGATACATGTGTTTCTTTCCTAGAATTCAGGCTCAAGTAGTATCCAAAATGTGGAAACTGATGTTCTCATGGTGAAGGCCAGGGGCAAGTCCAGCAGAGCCAAACAAACAAGTGCACATTTGAAGTTTCTGCCTGAGATTGGGTGAGGGAAGGCTATATGACACCCATTCACATTCCTTTGGCCAATGCAAATTTCATGGCCATCCCCAAAGTCAAAAGCAGCAAAAAAAGAGTCCTCTGCCTGCATGGCAAGGAACAGGTATCATAGGTTTAATTATGCCACAAAATTTATACATTTAAGTGCTAACCCTAAGAACCTCAAAATGTCACCTGATTAGGAAATAGGGTCATTGCAGATGTAATTAGCTGGTCAAGATGAGATCATACTGGAGATGGACTCCAATGTGACTGGTGTCCTAATGAAAACAGGGAATTTGGACATAGACATACATGTACAGAGAGAACACTATATAAAGATGAAGGCAGAGATGGTATGATGCATGTATAAGCCAAGGAATGCCAAAGATTACCAACGAATCACAGAACCTAACAAAAAGGCCTAGAACAGTCTCCTCCAGAGTCGTCAGAAGGAACCAACATTGCTGAAACTTCGATCTTGGGCTTCTGGCCACTAGAACCATGAGAGAATGAATTTCTGTTGTCCATGCCACTCAGTCTGTGGTGCTTTGTTATGGCTGCCCAAGGACACTAACTCATTCCCAAGAAGGACCAAGTAGTGGTGAGAAAATAATCCAATGGACCACAGTTGGGTAGCCAGGAGAAAGCTTGAGATGACAGAAGATCTGCCTTCTATGTCATTGGTGCTAGGCCTGCTGAAATGCCACATGAGCCCAGAGGAGTTGACTTTTCCCACACTCTTTTCTTCTAAGAGCTTAAGTCTGTGTGGCTCTACCTGGTTGTGATCAACTATCAGTGAGTTTTGGGGGCAAGAGGTATATTTCCAATCTAGTGTTATTACTGGCAGGTAGTGACTCCTGCTTTTTGATATTGTAGACGTCTTGATGGTTGTCCTTGGCAGTCCAAGACAATTCCACTGTGGATGTTACTGGACCTCTGCTATGAAGATGCTATATCCCAAGAATGTACTGGAAATATCCAAGAGGCAAAGGTCCCAGAGGAACAAATGGACTTTGAAGTCACACAAATCTACATCCAAGCCAAACTCTGAGTGTAAAGTGGGATAAGTACACTCTTCCTTGCCTCTCTCACTGCATGTAGCTATAAACCTTGCACGGAATATGTGGAGCAGCTCTGTGAGGGCTCTGTAGCACAAACATCAGGAAGATGGAAGAAGATCAGAAGTCAAAGTATCAGAGAACTTGTGATGAGTTTACCATCATCTGGTATCTTCTAGTCTAGACCCATTCCAGCCTAGAAGTGAGCATTGACAAGGACAGAGGCTCCAGAAGTTCTCTAGCTCTGTTTTGAGGAGTGGGTCTCTAACACTCAAGAGAATAGAGGAAATGTACCATTTTTTCTTTCTTCCAGTCTCATACCCCAAATTCCAAGTATTCCCACTGCGGCAACAGCAATAGCAGCATCAGTGAGAACCCAAAGGAGCCTAAAATCCTGCAGGATAATCTTCTCCAATTAGGGAAGCTGTGGTCTTAAAAGAGTGGAATAGATCCCACTGTTTTTTTTTTTTATTTCTTTGTCCTCTCACAATTTAGCCCAAAATTTGTTGTAGGAAGTCCATGCCTGGGAAGAATAAATAAAGCCTTAAATTTATGGCCACAGAACTGTAAAGGGGAGCCCCCAGAGAATCATAAAGAATCACGGATATTGAAGGAAGGGAGAAGCTTGGGAAATTTCTTGGATTTTTTTCCTAAGTTGTTCCTATGTGGATCCAATCCTGATCCATGTGAAAAAAAAGACTCTGAGAACTGAGCTAAGAGATTGACTACCTCCCTAGATCCCAGGCTGGCCACGGAGTGGCAGAAAGGCAGGACAGATCTGAACATCAATGCAAGGACTTTAAAAATGAAACTTCTTTTCAACCCCCAAAATCTCTAGTGGGTTGGTCATAACTTGTGGCCTAAATATAACTAAGTTAATGGCCTGCCAAATCAACAAAAATATCAGCATTCTAGAGATTTAATTAAGACACAAGACCAATCCCATAGCATAATATTCAAAATGTTCAGAATTTAATCCAAAAGTATTCTGCATACAAAGAAGCAAGAAAATCTCAACACTGATGGAAAAAGACAAAGTAGACACTACTGTCAAGATGACACAGATGTTGGAATTACCTGACAGGCTGTAAAGCATCTACTATAAAAAGTCTCCAACAAGCAAGGGGACACTCTTAAAACTGATGTAAAGATAAGTTGTTTCAGCAAAGAAATGGAAGATACAAACTGAAAAATACAATCACTATAATTCTTTAAAAGCCATTGAATGGGCTTAATATCAGAATGATGATGGCAGAGGAAAGAATCAATGAACATGAAGATACCTCAGTAGAAACAATCCAATCTGAAAGGAACAGAAATGGAAAAAAAAAAATTGGAAGAAGTGAACAAGAACTTGGGATCTGTGGAGCATTCCCAAACCAAGTTCTGACCCTTTACAAGCTGAGTGTCTTTGGAAAGGTTCTGAACTTCAGTTTCCTCACCCCTAAGTAAAGATGACCTTTGTCTTCCCACTAGGTGTCAACATACGTCATCTCAGTGAACCCTCAGGACAACCATCTAGCACAAGTATAGGGAACAACAGCTTCATTTTACATATAAGAAAACCAAGGATGGGCAGTCTAGAAACTTTATTCAACCTAGTGAATAAACCTCACAGACAAGCACCAGAGCCCCCATTCCTACTCTTGATTATCCTGTTTCCTTCAATGAACAACTGTGCTTGTGATTGTGGGGTGATGCATGGATGGATGCATGGATGGATGGGTGAGTGGGTGGATGGACAGAAACATGCGGTTTGGCAAAATGAGACAAGGACTAAATGAAAAATTTAGAAGCCTGAATTTGGTTCATCTCACCATACACTAATAGCATGACCCAGAGCAAGTTACATCCCTCATCTCAGCCAAGCTCCCTCATCTATAAAATTAAAAATTAGATTATATTATCTTTAGGGGCATTGTCAATTCTAACGGTTAAGGATTTCAATCATCTTCCTCCAGTGATATCCAACTATTGCCTGAATACATCTTAGTTTCCCACACCATCCGCCAAAGGGGATAACGCTGTCCTGGGTGCTGAAAGGCAGACTTGCAGGCCGTGGGAACTGGCGGTTTTTCTGAGCATTGTCTTTCTTTCCCTGGGGCTTCCTCCAACCTTTCTGCATGAATTCCACAGAATTCTGACTCTGTTTATGAGTGTATTTCATGCTGGAGGGAGCCATTTAGATTAATCCATTTTCTCTCCCAGGCTCTTGACTCTTGCAAATGTGTTTAAGACTTCTCAGCCCAGCCTTGAAAATATTCCCTCCCAAGCAGTTTGTGTTTGCAACCATCGCCTTCCTGCCTCTATTCAGTTGCAAATCTCACAGTTCTTTTCCTCCCAGTTCATCTGTCCTCTGAAGACTTACCTGTGGGCTATAACAGGCCCCAGCCTGCCAGTCTGAGGGGTCCCTGGATTTGTCTGAGACAGAAGGAACCTATCCAGAGTCACACACACACTCACACACACACACACACACACACACACAGAGGGATTCTGTAGATCCCGCTCTAAATTCAAGGGTGCAGCATCTAGTTTCCCTCACCTCAAGATTTCTGAGATTCCTAAGCCTGATAACTGGACCACATTTGAAGTGAAAGAGGAATTGGGCATGGATACAAGAAAGCATCACCTCAGGCTGGAGATCACAAAATTGTGAGTCAGCTGGGCAGCTGTGTGCCACAAAGATTTCCATCTCCCCACCTTTCCTTCCATCTGAATTGGTCAGTGGAAGAAACACAACTCCAACCCACCGAAGCTTTGTTTGCTGAAAGGATCTAGGGGAACACCACAGAACTCAAGAAAGAGTTGATGGGAAGAACAGAATTAGAGATGGGCTCCAGGAATTGCTTGATCCAAAGACCAGAGTGCTTCAGTTCATCCCTTAAAATAAAACATGCTTCTCTGTGCACATTTGTTTTGCTCTCCTTGCCTCCTGAAGATTGCCTTTTTTTTTTCTTCCCAGCCCTTACAGAAAAAACTGGACTCCAACAGCTCTGGGGTTTGGCATGTTACTGCTTCAGCCACCCAAAGGGAGACTGTCTCAATTTCTACCTTCCCCAAATCCAGAGCTCCCAAATCCAGAGCTCCAGAGCTAATGGCCTAGTGTGGATTGGGCACCCACTCTTGGATTAATCAACTATGACAAAGGGCTAAGATCATTCTTGGAGTCCCCATGTGGCACTGAAGGACGGCAAGGCAGGGTCATGATGGGAGAGAGAGGAACAGGGGCTCAGAAGTCCATTCCATTCACAATGACATATGTCCTCCATTGTTCCTGGCTGTCGGAATGGCCTCAGAAATTAGCATTGGTGATTAGCAGTCTGTCCTGGAAACTCTTGATGATGACCTGCTCTTGTTTCCATCCTCTGTGGCTTCCTTGTCACTCATTCATACCCAGAATTATCCACAACCTGAAGCAGGTCAGAGCCTGTTAACGCAGGAGATTAAAGAAGTAGCTCTTGACCCTCTTCTTACTCTCTTGATTCAGAAGATTCCTACATCCTCATCCATCCTGGGGTTGACCCACCCAGGAAGCTCCAGAAAGCTAGACCAGCGTCATTCTTCACCCTCCTTGTCAGCCACACAGACTCACCCCCATTAGATGCCACCCTAGACTCCTTGTCCTGCTTGCTGTAAATCCACTGCCCATGCTAGAGTGGTTTTCTGGGGAATCCCCTCCTCCCTGAGGGCTTTGTCAACAAGCCCCCTCCTCTGCCAAGGTCCTTCTCTGATGCATTTGGACTTCAATTACACAACAGCACACTGACTAATGTACACAGTCTCATCAACTTCTTTTCCACTTTTATTAAATTGTTTTCCCTTTGGCTTACTTTTAAGGCCTGCCTTCTCTTCTGCCTGACTTTCACTTGATCTATTTAATATTACTGCTATAAGGTTCTTAGTCTGCCTGTCCCATCTGTCACAGATGTGCCCACGCACCCAAGGAATTCACAGTCTACAGGATGGAGTCTTTGGACAAATGAAACATCTTTCATGATGCGACTGTCTGCCCACATTGTTTTCGTGGGCCCAAGAAGTTCCCAACGTCAATGGCAGTTGCTGTCCTCCCTCAACGCCATCATATTACCACCATGTGAACTGATGACCTGTCTAAAGCACAGTCAGAGTTTTGGAGGAAGACAGGCCACATCCAATAAGTCTCTGGGATAGAGGGTATGATTGCTTCCAATTTGGTCACACTGTTTTTCTCCCAATGGTCCCTCCACCTGAGGATATGCTGGAAAGCCTGATGCTAAAAGGCATCTGCTCCATATCTGAGGGTTTAACATGCTTTCAGTGCCTGGAGGGCAGGTTAGTCTCTGAGCAGCACAAACATAGCCAATGTTTAGACCCCATCAACTCACCAAGGGCCCTTGTGGTCACCTGCTGCTCTGACGCACATATCTTCATGCTGTTGGGACAGGTTTTTGAAGGTTGAGCCACCATGAATCTCTCTTGCCTTGCACTGACCTCAATACATGGCAGATCCTGTCCCCTACAAGCTCCTGTGCAGCAGATGCAGGTCAAACATATAATTTACATCATTCAACTTCTTGCCTGGCAGGAATTCAGAGGAGGAAAATCTGGTCTTATAAGAGATCAAGGAAGGCTTCCCTAGGGCATTATTGTTTATATTGCTTTCCTGGAAAAGATTTGAAAAGGTACAAAGAGAGAAAAGGTTGGTCCTTCTAAGATGGTCCAAAACACTACTCTCCTGCTGCCCAACCTTAATAAGTGTTCATTTGGAAAATGCTGGAGCCAAGAATTAAATGGGGTTGTCTGAGTATGCTGTGATATTGAAAGATTCGTCCATTCCTGCATTTGAAGTCTCTTTGGAGTTTCAAGCAAAAAATAGGGAATATGACCCCATCGAGGTATGAGGATCCATCTTTTTAGAAAGCCTTCCTTGGCTGCTCCAAACTCCCAGCTTCTCCTTTCCTGAAACTCCTGAGGTCTCCAGTTAGGTTTCAGAATTGCTTAGCAGGAGTGGTAATTATTTCTTTGCCATGGCTATAATTCCCTTACTAGATTATACATTCCATGGACAAGGCCTGGGTCTGATTTCTTTCTAACAAACATGTGTGTACATAAGCACACAGTAATAGACATGGGTCCTAGCATTAATCTGGCCTTGCATTAATTGGAACCTTTCTAAAAGCAAGTGATAAAAAACCAACTCAACCTTCATTGGGTAAAAAGAGAAATCATTTGCTTAGCAGAGAAATACAAGATGTCCCTGTTTCAGGTATGGTTTAATCTAGGTGCTCTTCAGGACTTGGTCTCTCTCCAGTCCCCATCTTTCCTTTCATCGTGTTGGTTTCACACCAGGCTCCACAAGGTGGGACCTGGCATCTCCAAGTTCAGGTCATGCCAGTGTTCTAAGCGCCAGGAGGGGAAAAAAATGTATGCCGCTTCCCCAGAGTCTGCACCTAGGCCTCATTGCATCAGACTGACTCTGATCAGAACACATGCAAATTCTGACATGGCCATGGAATGTGAGACTCTGGTTGGCCAGATCTGAGTGATACATCCACTCCTGAACTAGAATCAGCAGCAACCTCCCCCCCCCACCCCACCCCCCCGCCGCCAAAGCATAAGCCCTAAAAATAAGAACTGGGTGAAAGGTGAGGGTCCTCTCGCCAGAGCAGAGTGGATGATGGAGAGCACCAACTTTGCAACAGCAGCCTTGGAAGCTAGGACAGACAGAAATGGGCACTCACTGGAAGGAGAGAACTGACCCCTCAGCCCTTGAGTGCTGGGTTTGAGTGCTGGAGCAGGGGCACATGTTATAGAGCTGGTGCCTAGTGTTGCCTCTTCCTACTGACAACCACTCTCCTGGACACACGGAGGCAAATGGAAGAAGTAACCAAGGTCCCTGAAACCCAGCAGAGGGAGCAAATGGCCAGAACATGGACCTGCTGCAGGAGGGTTAGTGAGCCCAGTCATCCCCAAGGTCAGCCTGGGGACCTCCCCCTGCCCCCTGCAACACTGAGACCTTCTCTGTTTGTAACCACCTTGTTCCCTCCCAACTTGGCCTTCCCAGGATGTGCCCAAATAACTTAGGAGCTGAGTTCCTGCCCCCTTCCTCTTCAGATCACGTATTGGTTGTGACCCCACAGCAGCCACTGGAAGACGTGACCATTTCAGCCAATGGGGCAGCATCCGAGCCTCATGAGACATGTTGACTTCCTGGAAGGCACTTTCCAGACCATTGGCCAGTTCTGGTTTCCTGCCCATTACCCCTCCACGTGTTGGCAGAGCTGCCCTCATCCCACAGCTGCCATGGAAGACCAGATCCATGTATATACGGCTCAGAACCACAGATCTGCAGCCACCTCCCAATGAGGGGTAATGAGCACTTGAACCCACACAGAACAGGCAAGCCTGCCAGGTCAGCACACGTGTGCCCCCAGGAAGGCACTGGGAGAAGGTGAGCCTCCCTCCACTCCCAGTGCAACAAGAGTTGGCCACGCACTGCAAGCAAAATTCAAGTCACCAGTCACAGCCAACAGAGGGCTTTGGAGGAGCACTTAGAGCCTCTTCAAGTACGTCTTCTCTATAGACAATGTTCCCTTCCCCTGCAGCCCTCACTGCTGTCAAAGGCAGCCCTGCCCTTCTCTGCTCTGCTCTAGAATGGCCAGAGTTTGGCATTTCAGGGAGAAAGAACACTCTCCTAGATGTCCTTCGTCGATCATGACCTTGCCGTGCATCCAGCTGGCGCTGACAGCAGAGGGCCTGGGTCAGGCTCCAGTGTGGGTGGAGCCTGGGGCAAAGCCCTTTGCCTCTCTGATCCTTGGTTTCCTCCATCAAAAATCCCCCAGGCATGTGTTCATGTGCATAGTGTCTGAGAATTAGATGATGTATTCTCCATGTGGTTGACCCTCCCAGGGGACTCCTCGATATCTGTCCTCTTCTTCCTTAGGAATATAATCTTAGTCTTATGTGGAGCAGCAATGCACCCCCTAAGCAACAGCATTTCTCATCTGATTGATGAAACATGAGCAGGAGTAACGTGTGGCACTTCCACTGAAATGATGTGTGTGGCCTCCATCTGCCCCTGTTCCCTTTCTCTCATTTTACCTGCAGCTGTACTGGTTGAAGAGCTTTCCCCAGGAAAGCCCCACTGGGGAGCTGAATCAACTAGAAGGTGCATCTCTTTTATCCTCCCCCACCCACTTTGTCTTTCTCTTCGACTAGAATAAGAATATGATGGCTGGAGCTCCAGCATCCAGGCTGGTTCATGAGGTGACTTTAAGAATGGAAGTCTTACATGGCATAAAAGGAATACAGAGAACCCTGCATCCCTGACCACATGCAAACTCTGAGGCAGCTTTTTATTCTCTATCCCTTAGGCTCTTATGCACCTGAGCCAGGGCTATTTTGGGTTTTATGATACATGCAACCACACTTTATCTTAATGATTACAATATACAAAGCCATATACACAGCACCTAGGACATAGTAAGCCCTCAATAAATAAAAGTGGCTGTTATCAGGCTGTCTCCAGGACTCCGTTATGCCTCTAACTTAGAAATTTGGCATTATTTTTCCCTGGAATAAGTGCTATCCACATGCCCATCATCTTTTCAAAATTAGCTATAGTTCAATGAATAAGTGGATTTTTTGGTATTCTTTGTCTAACCACATGCAAGACACTTTAATAAACATCCTTTCACAGTTTACAAACTCTGTCATCTGATTCTTAACAAATCATCCAGTTCTTAGGTCCCTCATCCCTGCCCAAACTGAGGCCCAGAGAGGCTAATCAGCCGTCCAAGTCCACCAGCCAGATCATGGCTGGGGTCTGGCACTCCGACTCACTGTCCAGGGTGTCCTGAACAGGCACTGCTGTTAATGGTGCCCCTGCTCACGGCAGCTTACAAATAGCAAAGGCTCAATGTGTGCAAGCAGAGTAAAGTGCCAAGAGCAACGGATGGGGGTAAGGGCCGTTCGAGCACTGGGAGGGAGCCGGACACGACAAGAAAAGCTGAGAGAGACCCGGAGGACAAGACAGGCCTTTCCTGGCCTGGAGGCTGGGCATCTGGGAGGGGCAGCAGCAGGACCAGGGGCAGCAAGCACACCCGGGTAAAGCAGCAATCAACCCCCTTGGGTGTGCCACTATTCAAACCCTTGACCGCACATGGAGCATTCACAGCATCAGCGCCCAGGCTTATTTTTACTCCACCCGCACTGAGCCTGGTGGGTTTTCTCTAATTGCAGAGAAAATCAGAGTCTGGAGAGAACCCACTTCAGCCTGAACACATGGTTCTGCTGTGCCCACCTCTGCCCACAAGGGACTGCCCGTCCGGCCATGCACACACAGCCCTGCACGCGACTCAAGCCGCCCAACCACTGGCCCAGCAGATCTGACCATCCTGCCCTCTGCCTCCCTTGCCAGCTCCTTGGGGGTCTTGTAGGAAAAGTCTCTCAGCAGAAAGGGTGGACAGGACACGTGCATTTGAGGACATATTGCCAGGTCATCTTTCAGAGGGCATTTTTGGAGTGAATGATGGTCTGTTGGGCTGCCATGCTCCTCCTAAATTAGAAAGAAGAGCCCCCAGCCCAGGGCCCGCCACACAGGAAGGACCTGGTAGCTGCTGGCTCTGTGCCCGGTGTCCTCAGCATCATCCCTGAGTGACTCGTGCTCTCCCACAAAATCTGGGGAGGCGAGGCCGCAAAAGCCTTATTTTTGTGGGTGTGAGTATGTGTGTATCTGTTGCTGGGTTCACTGGCTCTGGGGCTTTTGAAACACTCATTCTGCAACTCCCCCAAGAGCAGAGAAGTCCGACACCCCCTGCATCTCTGACGTGGGGCAACAGTGGCCCCAGTAGGAGTGGGGCTCCTATTTCTCATTGCCCTCCCGCCTCATCGCCCATGAAATTGCAGTGAAGGAAAAGGTTAGCCCGGTAGCATTAGCACAGCAGACACGGGCCCCTCTGCCTCACTGAAGGGAAACAATGATTCATTCCCGACCCAGCTGACCCAGCGCTGGGCTCGTGAAGACAGTCATTCTAGCATGATTTTGTTTGCTTTCATCGGTTTGTTCCTGCCTCTGACCTTTGACACAGCCCAAACTTCAATCAGATCTTCAGAAACTGGCTTCTTCTCTGTACATCAAAGGCACAGACAGGCTGCTGGGAGCTGGGGGTGCTCGGCATCTAGGAAATGCCCTTGGTCACGCCTCCCGTCATTTGCAGAGCCGTGTGAGACTAGATCCCACAGCCGCCAGCAACATGCGGCTGTCAGATTACGGAGGCAGAAGTTGGCACCATGGAAAGACGTGCCAAGGACCATGCAAGGCTGCTGGGGCAAACAGGAGGGCAAACTCAGGCTCTCATAGAAGACGCGAGCTCCCACACTTCTGAGAAGCCATCGGCCTTTGGGGGAAAATCCATCAAAAGTTAGCTCAGTGGTAAAGAGTAGGAAAGAGCCCTGATGGGATTGAAGGGAACAAACCAGACCCCAAGGCCTGCCTCGAGAACCCCAGGATCCACGGGGCTCAGGGCAGCCCTTGCAGGGTGAGAGGGTCTATGGCTGGTGGGGGAGCAGGTGCTGACCTGGAAGCCTGACGATCACACTGCTTCCAGGGACCACAACCACACCCCGGAAAAAAAGCCCCATCTGCTACCCACCCAGGGGTG
The DNA here is from genome assembly GCF_003254725.2 of Canis lupus dingo. NCBI lineage: Eukaryota > Metazoa > Chordata > Mammalia > Carnivora > Canidae > Canis > Canis lupus. The sequence goes on along the minus strand of NC_064247.1, from coordinate 58,628,074 downwards.
AGGGGGCCTCCGTGCCCCGGGGTCCCTGCTGCCCAAGGAAGGGCTGAAGCGGGGTCCTCCTGGCCCTCACTTGTCTCCGCTGTGAGGAACAAAGGAGAAGCTCATCCGCGAGAGAGAAAGGGGTTTTCTTTTTGACAGGGCGGTGGGGAGACAGAGACAGAGACGGACAGACAGACCAGGAGAGAAAGAAGGAAAGGGAGGGAGATAGGGAGGGTCAGGAGATGGAGGTTTGTTTCCTTCTGCTGCGCTGATTCCACGATTCTGGACGGCAGCAGGCCTCAGGACGGATCTGCCTCCGCGATCGTTGGCGGTTCCCCAGGACCTCTCTCCAGGAGCCGAGGGCAGGACGGCCCCGGAGGCGGCCGAGTGTCAATTAGAGGCAAATTATAGCTTCCGAGCCCCCGTTCGTGCTGCCGAGATTGGCGATGTCTGGCGTAACCCGTCAAAGGCCGACTTCGCTCAACCAGAAGAGTCTATTGTGTTCTGTTTCTCAATATAGATTTATGGAGATGTTTTCAATGCTAAGAATAGAATTCTTCAAGGTTTTTTGGGTGGTTTTTTTTTTTTTTTTTTTTGGAATGCTGAAAAGGCTCTGGAAGGAGGAAAGACATGAGTTTGCCAGGCTGTCCCCACGCATCAGGAGGACGGCTGCACGGCGTCTCAGGCTCCGCGAGCAGGACAGCACCCACCGCGGACACAGGCAACCAAGGAGCCACAGGAGCCTGCCTTGCCGTGGCTTTCGATCCGCTTCTCAAGGCCCTCCAGTGCCCGGTGGACTGGCCCTCGGCCTGGCGGGGATTCAGAGGCCGGGCCAGCCGGAGCCCACTCATCCACTCGTGAATAGCTGCTGTTTCCTGAGTGCGTCCTGCATGACAGCCTCCCACGGACCCTCCAGAGCCACAGCGGCACCCTCGCCCCATTCCACAGATGGCGAACTGAGGCTCATAGAGGCCGTGGGAAGAACATGACCACAGACTCAAGCCTGGGAGTGGACGAGCCTCAGAATCAGCGGAATCAGGTAACCCTGAGAAGGAACAGACCTGGCTCCTACCGCCGTGGGTCTGCCCCTGCTCCCAGACCCGTCATCTGTGATGGGCCCATCTGTGAAATGGGGACAGTCATGCTCGCCGTGCTGCACTGGTATGGGAACAACAGGTAGCCTATGCTGAGACCTAAGGTATAGCACGTGATCAAGAAACGAGCCACCCCGAAGAGCACAGATGGTGGCCTCCACGTGTCAGGGGGTCGGAGGGAACGGGTTTTGGGAGAAAAGAGGAGGAAGCCCTGGGGGTCCTGGGTGAGCAGGGGGGCGCTGCTCAGGCCTGGCAGATCTCAGAGCACCACACTCCTCGAGGCAGCACGTGGACTCCGCTGTCCCAGGACAACCCCACGCTGTCCACAGCATCACGTGCCACCAAGAGGGGTACCTGCAGGCATCACTCCCCTGTCTGTGAAGTGGGGCTCTCAGGAGAGGTTGGGGGACTGCTCTGTAAACCCCTTTAATAGAGTGTGGGATGCGGAGAGCCTCAGGGGAAGACCAGCACAGCCCTGCCAGCTGCGGTCTCCTCATGTCCCCGGACCTGAGCAGTGCCCTACGTGGACAGGTGAGACCCGCTCTCCCTCCTGCAGAATTTCCCTGGCAAACGTCTGCAAGAAGGCAAAAGCTGGCATTTACAGGATGTTCTCATCCGCCCTTTGTACTTCTTCCTACAAGGCTGCGAAGAGGGCCCCCTCCTTCCCAGCATGCTGGCAGCAAGATGTTTGAACACTTTTAATGAGATTGAACAAACCAGGAAAGAGATGGATCTGTAGCAGGCCCATAAAAGCCTCTCCATGTTCTGGTTATTAACAACCGCTTTCATTTTAGGGGCAAAACCCAGGACCCAGGCCATAGCCTTTCCTGAGAGAGGAGAGCACAGGTGAGCTGTCTGGTCCAGGCAGAGATCCTTCACCAGCTCAGGAGCATTCAGGGGAGTGGGAGAGATTTGTCGGGGATGGGATTCCCATTAGAACCTGGAGATTGAGCCCTTGGCATGGAGCGGGGCTGGGAGGGGACAGGAGCTATTCGCGGGGGGGTGGGGGAAGTTTCTATCTGTTCCCCTATTGTCCTTCCCACACCTGGTCCCAAGCTCATGAATATTCACCGACTCAGTCTTGTCTCTGCTGATCCCCAGGCCCACAGACAGCGCCGGGTGGGCCTGTGGGTCAGGGTCAGCGTCAGAAATGCCGGCTGGACCATGCTGGGCACTGGACCATGCTAGACAGGACGTTGGACCCCACCGCAGGGCAGGGACAACAATCACCAGAAGCGCACCTGCTGCCTGCAGCCCTGGGGCCACATGTAATACAAGTTCCACCTGCTGCCTAGAGGCCAGGCCCTGATGGAGCTGAGCCCCAGAGGTGCTTCATCATCAGGGGCACAGCTGTATTCCCAAGCCGCCAGCAGGCAGAGCCGCCAGCAAGCCAGCACCAGCCTTGGCCCCATTCAGTGACAGGAACCCGGGGGTGAGGGCAGTGCTGGAAGCCACCTAAGGTCCCAGAGCTGCGAAGCAGTGGAGTCAGGGTCTAGGCCGGGCTGCAGGGTGTGGAGCTTGAGTTCACAGCAGGCTCTGGCCGGATCACCACTGGGGGGCCTTTCAGTCCCCCACACAGGCTCCCGCACCAGTCACCTGGGACCAGGGCATGGGATCCACATCGTGGGACCCCACTGGGTGAGAGGCACAGGCACAGGCAGAAGGAAAGGCCGCTGGGAGCTGCCAGAGGCACAGATGGGACAACCACCTGCCTCCTGCTCCCCCTCGGCCTCCTCTGCTCCTTCCCTCGGACACAACTGGCACTTTTATTTTGTCTTTTTCACTTTTTTATTTATATTTTTCCGTTTCTCCTTCACGTCTGGCTCCCCAGTGCACAGGATGGAAGGGGGGCTCAGCTGTGACTAATCTAAAATGCCATTAATATAAATTCAGGCTAATTACTCAGTCCCTCTTGGCAATCCGGCGCTGGGCTTCTTGAGATAGAAGCCTTCTAGAAAACTCTGGGAGGATACTTCCACAGGGAGGGGCTGAGACCCCCCCCCCACAACGTTCACCAATCCCCATCTCCTGCAGCTCGGTTTTCACTGGAACAGCTTATTTTGAGGATTTCCCCCCCGCCCCCTCTGGCTACACACCCTACACCAGCATACATATCAGGACCCCGTTAAAGATAAATGTCCTGGCTTCTCGACAGCAAAATGGCCAAACCCAGGCACGGAGCGCCCGCGCCCACCGTGGCCAGCTCTCTGATGGCCGCAGCTCCTCTGCTCTGCTCTCCAGAGCCTTCCTGTTGGCAGACTTTCCTGATCATATATTTATCAGGTCAGGTTTGAAGTGAGCTGTGAGTCCAGGGAGAACAGTTAGCGCAGAGACTGGATGGAGCCCCTCGTTCTCCGGATCTTTCAAGCTAAAGGAGCAGGCGTCTAAGCAGAGGCCAGGAGCCCCTCCCTGAGTGCAGGAGTCCAGGGCTGGTTCCCGGGGCTAGGAGGTGGCATCCCCGGGGCCGGGAGGCTCCCCATGTACTCTGCTGTGTGGAGGGCCACTCCCCACATGAGACTGGGCTGGAGCAGGGACAGACAGGAGGTGGGAGGCGGAACAGTCCTCCAAGAGAGAAGCTGGTTCACCCAGAGGCCCAGGCTCTATCCACCTGATGGCCACACCTGTGGCTGCCCAGTGGCCTCTATCACCTCCACGGAGCCACAGCTCCATGGCCGCAGGGGCTTCAGCTTGCTACCCTTACTGTACCCCTGCCCCAGCACTAGCCCTGGGGGGAGGCTTCTGAGCAAAGGCACCAAGATGTGTGTCCAGCTCAGAGGCACAGGATCAGTGCTGATCTCGACCAACTCTACAGTGAGAAGGGGCCAAGGAGAGTGGCAACTGCTTGCAGAGGTTTCAGTTCCTTAGGAGGGGGTGGTCCTACGACCCTAAAGTTGTCCAGGGTGGGGCAGGAGGGCTTGGGAATCGGTGGCTTTAGATTGGACCACATATCAACCTAACCTGTCTGTCCAGGTCACCTCGTGGATCTGGCTTCTCCACCTGAAAATAAAGATGCTACCCCTCAGCTCAGGACCACATCATGTGGTTGGACCCAGCGTGGAAGGGCCTGGCACACAGCTGGCTCCAAATAAATGCCTTTCTGTCCACTGTGACATCAAATCCCATAGACACCAGCCTCGATCCACCTGAGAAGGGATTTCTGGAGCCCATAGGTGACATAGTGGGCATTGGGCTTGCATACCAACCAACACCTTTGAGTAAACTTTTTAAATTGAAACAAAACACAGCATTTAAAGATTATATAAGGTAGTGACAGCTGAGACAGACAGTGTCTGCACCTGCAGGCGTACACCTAGAGCTGCTTTGGGGAAGACAACCTGAACCCGGGGGCAGACTCACCTGACTCTCTCCTCACTTTCCTCCCACCATAACAAGGAGTCTTGGCTTGCCATTCGGGATTGCTGGTGGTGGAGGCGGCTTCCGGGGCACCCACGGGCAACAGAGACCAGCGATGAGGAGCTCCTCGGTGCAGACCAGTTTTGGAGCTGTGTGTGGTGGCAGGTTGGTCCAAAGTTGGGAACGGAGACGTCTCACCCAACTGGGGAAAGAGAGGGGTAGCTATGTCTCTGCCTTGAACTGAGAGTGTTCCTTCTCAGTCTCGTGCAATGTGGGATGGAGTTTTGAATATTTCAGAAACAAGTCCTCTATCCTCCTGTCCTGGCCAGCGAAGAAAATCATCATGATGTCTTATTCTCAGCCTTCAGATCATGTCGTTGGCCATGGGGTGACAGCCCTTTCCTGGTGTGATGAGCATTGTGAAAGGTTTTTTTCAACCCATCTCTCATTTCAAATGCCTGTATGAGCGCTGGCCCCTCAGCTTCCAGGTGAGAAAGCAGAACATTGCATCCTCTGCCCATCTCCTCACAGGGCACCCTGGCTGGAGATACAGCCTTATCTCTGTGTCACCGTTTCCTGCAAATGATGCTCTCCATCACCATGCACAGTAGCCCTCGCCCCCCCCCCCCCCCAGGCTAACCTGTGTGCCAGGACCCTGTCCAGGGCATACACACCAATGGCACAGCCTCCGCGCCAACCTCCACCCAGCTTTCTGGGTTTTTGCCACAACTCACCAGAGCATCATTGGCTACGAAAACTCTCTTCACCTGTAAGATGGACCCAGGAGTCCTCAAGCTCTTCTCCCTCCATGTGAAATGCCACACACCACCAGCCGTTCACACTGAGCCCACCTGTGGTTCCATCCAACCATGCTGTAACAGGCATGCTGGCGTGCCCACACACTGGGAACAGCATTTACACACATAGTGCGTCCCTGTGTGTCATAAGGTAGACAGATGGTGGCAAATCGCCATCCTGTCCTCTCTGAGCTTAACAGGTGCCTCTAAGTTGTTCAAACTTCGCAGCGGTGGCACGGCATGCACTTCTTGCTGCTCTTGTCACTGTTTTGAGTGACACCTTCACTGCTTTGATCTCTCTGTCCACAGTGACAGGATTCATCATGTGTCAGTTTTGTGCCAGGAAATGTCATTTAGGGACGATGAGCTCCCTTGGTTGACCAGAGCAATCACTCGGCTCTTCTGAAAATGAACTGAAAGCTTCCAAGATGTCACGTCACCGTTTGAAAGTCTCCCAAGAGATCACACCTGGGGGCCCTGGGCAATCAGATCCCCATCCCAGCAAGTTCCAGCGTGCGGACCCCACAGGCTCAGCCTGCCTGCCTCAGCGCTCGGAGATCTGCAGGCTGTATTTGTGCTGGAGTCCAGCACACACTATGTACATTGTTTCAGCTATTCTAAGCTGTACTATTTATGTTCCCATCTGTATCACTATGCTTATGCTTTAATAACTACTTTTAAGTGTTGATCTATCTTTAGGAACTGGAAGTAGATTACACCACCACCCAAAAAAGTAAGGAGAAGCACAGATGTTTACAAACATAAACAATAGCATGCCAATTACCAAAAAAAAAAAAAAAAATGTGATGACCTGAGAGTAACAGCATCCTGGTAATTTCTGCTCAAGGGACTCAGCCGAGGCTCATGGTTCATACCCATCCATAAATGCATAGCAATTACTAAAGTGTAATGCGATTTCTGTAAAATGCAATTTTGTTTGTTCTGCAAACAAACAAAATTGTTCCACTGCTTTTTTTCCCCTTAAAACAACCAGTTCCCTGCGGACCCAGCATGGTTGCCAGGATCAGCCCAGGATCAGCAGCCCAAGATGGAGAAACATCCATCTTCCCCCAAAGCTGGTGGCTTCAGAGCCTGGGCCAGGCGGCAATTCATCGGGAGCACCAGCATGACCCCTAGTAAGAGAGCTGCTGAGCTGGGGAGCCAGAGACCCGGGTTCAAGTCCTCACACCCCGGGGGTGAGCCAACTGGGCTACCTCGCCGCCCCATTTCCTCAGGTGACAACAGCGGTGGTACCTGCTTTATTCTTGCAAGGATGTGATGAGATAGCATGTACAAATGTCCCCACACGAAGTAAGCATGTGTGGCTGGCTGCTATCATTTATTATGTAGCAATCAACTGACAATAATATTAATCACTCAGAAACTCATTTTGGGAGGAAAATAGCTGCTTGGGAAAATCTCTGATTCTGAAGAACACCCATTATTTTGCTCTCATGAGCCAGCGAGTTTCCTGCCCACTGAAAACGACCAGCTGGGAGGTCAGGCAGCGGAGCAGAGATGGCACCTGCCCCTGCGAGTGACAAGAGCCTCCATCCAACCAAGTGTTTCCGTTTGGAAATCTGGGCGAAAAGGCAATTTGCTGGATGCAGCAGATGAAACCACTCATTGACGGTTTACTTTTGGCTTGGAGCATGTTTCTTGCTTGTTAAATATTTATAATGTGTTTTTATTTATTATTTATGAGGCACTGGGGAAACACGCAGTCTGAGTTCAGCTTCGTGGATGGGATCCCTTTCATTCCAGGGGCGGGCTTCGGGCCAGTGACACATGAGCTTCAAGCCTCAGACCACAGACTGTCTCTCCCTCCAGCTCCTCCTCAGGGCATCTCTGTACTTCCTGCTGTGGCTGCCACCTTCCAAGGAGATGAGGGAGCTGGGCCTCCACGTCCTCAATGCTATTCTCTGCTCAAGATGCCTCCACTCTGGCTCCACTTGACCCCATCCTTCCCAAGCCAGAAAAGAAAAGCAAACCTCTCCCCCAAAAGTGCCAATGAGATAACTTTTGTCTCAGGAGTATTTGGATCCCCATCCTTCACCCATCCATTTAAATTGATTAATTGACCTTTAAAAATGTACCCAGAAAATAAATTGCCTAATAAAATAAATTATCTCATATTCAATGATGCCTGAAACCCACTGAAACTTAAGAGACTAATGAAGCAGCAAAGAAATGACTAATGAAGGAAATATACTTAATAAGGAATAATTGATTGGTGATCACAGGCGCCTCATGCTCCAGTGGGGCTTCCTGGGAGGGAGAGGTCTGGTGGGAGCCTGAACCAGAGACCTCAGTTAGGGGGGATGAGACACGTCTCATATGTCACCGTCCAAAACCATCACTCCCCAGAGACAGAGGACAGTATTTGTGACTGCTCAGTGAAGACAATCATCAAGCATGTCCTTCACCAGCGTTTGCACCCCTGCCCCTCAACACATCTGACACTGACCCTGGAAGGTAGCTGGGGTTTCATGCAAGTGGGGCACCCTGACCCCAGCAAGTGTTTCATCCCCATAAAGGGATCATTGGACAAAGGTTTCAGTGCAGATTCTAAAGGGGTCAAGGTGAATGTGGTGGGTATTTTTCCCTCCAGAACAAACAGATCCCTCAAGGGACAGCTACACGAGTGCCCACCCAGGATCCTGCATCAGGGCCAGGACCAGAGCCATCATTTCCCCGACACCAAGCAATGAAGGTCCAAGAAGAAAGAGCATCTGTGTCAATCTGAATAACTAGGACACCTTCTTGAGGATGGCCATGTCTGGTCCACGGCCACAAAGAATTGTTCTGATGTTTGTAGGTAGGGATAGAATTGAGTGAATGAGTGTCGTGAGTTCAACACAGATGCAGCATCTGTATGCAAAGGGTCAAAACACTGCAGACACAGTATTTGGGGAGGGGACTCACTCCCCCACCCTCTGCCCAAAATGAGACACATCTATTGGTCACAGGCCAAACCATGCAACATAGCAGAGCCCAGTGGAACTTGTAGGCACTGAGTGCCAACAAGGAAAAGAGGACACAGGAAGTTGATTTTTACTAAGAGCCTAGTCTGCACCAGATGCTGTGCTGGACATTACACCTGCATTTCTTTTTTCATTTGATCCTCATACAAATCTGGCCAGCTAGAGTTGGCTTCACAGCTTGGACTTCTTACTCAGTGTTTGCATCCCCCACATCATGTTACTCCCACACCACATCACTCATCCATCCACCCATCCATCCTTCTCTCCAACCTTCCTTCTCTTCATTCATCTTCCTATCCATATATCCAACCATCCATCCATCCCTTCTTCTTTCTATCCATCCATCCTTCCATCCAATGAACTATCCATCCAATCCTATTCATCCATTCATTGTCTACTCATTGAAGAATACTCACACAGTGAATATCTGCCAATAGGACCCTGTCTCTATCCTTGTCTCCCTAGCAAGTTGGCTTCACATCACAATAGCTCACAGAGTTGTGCTAAACCAGAGCCTCCATCAAGCTCCTGTTGGTAATCCATCGCTCCAAGAGTTGTGGTGCCAATGCTTTGGGCATCTTCAGTCTTTTGGTTATTTGAGTCTAGAGGTGAACTTGCCCATACCCACCACCCCAGCACTTTATTTATTCAAATTAGGCTTTTGTTGTCAGGAAGTCAACCCTTCACCAGTGGTCTATGACCAGGGTGAGAAAAGCCAACATGCCTTACAGAAGGGCAGGGAATTCCTCAAGGCTCAAAGGAGGATAGCTCTTCTGTACAGTGCTATCAGGTGTGAATTTTATCCTGACTCAGTGCTCACCCACCTCCTGTAAACATATGTCTCTATGAATATGTAAGGAGCACCTTTCAGTTTGTTTATAACTCAGCCTTCTTGGCCAAGAGAAAGATACAGTATGTAGTAAAGGATTTAACTCTTCCAAAGAGAGCTCTGGTGTTTGCCTTCAGTCCCTGGAAAGTGATCTCTAAGCTCTTGGAATTTCCTGTCTGATAAGAGTCTCCTTGTTTACCTGGGCACCATGGGCCATGGTGGATAGTATAACAATTTGACATAGGGTGGAGGCTTTGGTCAAGTGGTATCAGCTCACCCTTAGAGGGACTGGAGACTGAGGTCAACCATGTCTATGTGATGAAACCAAGGCTGGGGGACTTTCCTGGGGGATAGTGTGTGTGTGTGGTCACCACTACTATTGGAAAGAGCACGCTCTATGCATCTACAGCACGGAGGATGGTGGGAGCTCCACACATTTCCTGGACTCTATCCCACAAGTCTCTTCCTTTGGCCGATTTTAATCTGTGTCCTTTTGCTATAATAAACTGTAACTATAACAGATTTCAACTAGTTCTGAGAGTAAGTGAATTTTTAAACCTGAGCATAGCCAAGGGGAACCCCAAAAGCTGAAGTTAGTGTCAGAAGTAAGGGTGTTCTCTGAGAGCCATGATCTCTGCAGTTGGGTCAGAAGTAGGGGTAGTCTCAGAGGGAAGTTCTCATGACCTTAAAGACAGATTCTCATCTGTATCTTCCTGGGACGTGGTGCTGGGGGATCTGGGCTGAGCATCTATAGACAATTGTTGGGAGGCATGCCTGCATTGGTGTGTGTGGTTGTGATAAATCCCTGATGCATGTAGGAGGATGCCTTTCGCATGGCCCCGATCCCTGCATGGCCTGCTCCTCCCTTGGACATTATTACTGTCATGTTTTATAGGCAGAGCTCAGATGGAGTGAGCAGAAAGCACTTCAGCTTGAGTCCCATCAAAGGAAGTAATGAGAAATCCATAAGTCTTGTAAATAGGTGATAAGACAAGTCTTTAAAATAAATAGGGGAGTAACTTAATCACATGTAAGGCAGAAGCATGAGAACAGCTGGCTGAGATCAAGACTGCTTGCCAGGATCTGGAAACCCAGCCCCTCCACAGTGGAGCCCTTGGTGTAATTCCTCCCAAGAAAGGAGGCAGGGGGGCCCAGTTATCACACCCAGCCTGGGGGCTTAATACATCACTTCACTCAACCATAGCAATAACCCCAAAAGTACGGTGACCTTCCTCAGGAGAGGAGTAAATGCCCTGCCAAGGGGCACAACTGGTGAGCAGCAGCACTGGGTCTATTGCCTCCATGGCCAAAGGTCTCCTACACCTGCTGACTGCTCCAAAAACCAAGTCTAACATCCAGGGACATAGTGACACCATGAGATTCATGGACAGGCCAGTGGGATGTCCACAATGGCCACATCCCTTCAGCTCCCATGACTCTCTGACCCCACTCCCCTTACAATCCAGATTCCCCTTTCTTCTCTCCAATCCCTCAGGAGTGGGGTCCAGTTTCCTCAGATAGTCATTGTGCTGTGGGGGTTAAAACATATCCTCCCCCCCTTCTGTGGAATGAATGTTTCTGTGCCTCCCAAATCCATATGTTGAAGCCCTAATCCCCAGCGTGATGGTATTTAGAGATGGGGCCTTTGGGAGGTGATGGGTCATGAAGGAGTCCTGCATCAGTCAGGGTTCAGAGAAACAGACCAATAGAATGTATACTGATATACAGAGACTTACAGTAGGGTATTGGCTCACATGATTACAGAGACTGAGAAGTCCCATGACCTGCCATCTATAAGCTGGAGACCCAAGAGAGTAGGTGGTATAATTTTTTTCTACACCCAAAAGAGCCAATGGTTTAAGTCCCAGCCCAAATCTGAAGGCCTGGTAACCATGAGTGGTGATATCTCAGGACAGGAGAGGATGGATATTCCAGGTCAAGAGAAGAGAGAGAAAATTTGCCCTTCCTCCACCTTTTTGTTCTATTCAGGTCTTTGCTGGCTTGCGTGATGCCCACCCACACTTGGGAGGGCCATCAGCTCTACAGTCTCCTGATTCCAATGCTAATCTCTTCCAAAAACACCCTCGCAGACACACCCAGAAATAATAACTGTGAATCTCTCAGCTCAGTCAAGTTAACCCATAAAACTAACCTTCACAAGACCTCATGAATAGGATTAGTGCCCTTATAAGAAGAGATAGTGTCTCTCTGCCTTGTGAAGACACAGCAAGAAGGTGGCTGTTCATAGATAAGAACAGGGCCATCCCTAGGCCCTGACCATGCTGGCACTCTGACCTTGGAACCCCATCCTCCAGAACCCAAAAACATGTCTATGGTTGAACCCCACAGTCTGGGGTCCTTTTTTACAACCACCCTAGCCAACTAAGACATACCCCCAACTTCTAATTTGTTATTCCAGAGGAAGGCATTGCTGCTCCCATTTTAGAGATGATAACACAGAGGCAGAACAAAGAAACCTGAGATGGCCAAAACGTGGGGTGGAACTCAGTGCTGCCCGTATCCAAAGAAAACAAAAACACCTAGGCTCAGACTCTGCCTCAGATGCTCCATCAGGTGTGCATGGCAGCAGCTAGGAGGGGGAAGGTGCTCAGACCCAATCCCTAGCCCAGGTCAGGGAGGACCGCAAGAGGCAGCCCAGGGCACACACCCAGTCCTGTCCAGAAAGGTTCTTCCTAGAAAGGTGGGGAGTTTGTAGCAAGATGAGACCAGTGCAAGAGGAACCACCTCATCCCCTTTGCCTGTCAAGGCTGGGAGACCAGACCCAGCCTGGTTACCTCTTCCTTGAGTATTGCTATAGTTCCAGAGCACCTGAGCCTACAGTGGTGATAAAGCATCAGGGACACCTCACCAAGCATATCCACTTCCAGAGCAGAATTAATGAAATTAATGTTAGTCCTTTGTTTTCTGTATGTATTGGGATGGTGTATCAGTCTGCTTCAGCTGCCATAACAAAGAATCACAGATTGGATAGTTTAAAACACAAAGATTTCTCTCTCCCAGTCCTGGAGGCTGGAAGTCTGAGAGGCAGACATGGGCAGGGCTGGTTCTTCTGAGGCTTCACCCTGGTGTGTAGAACACTTTCCTCTCCCTAAGTCCTCATATGCTCATGTCTGTTTCTGTATCCCCATCTCCTCTTATTAGGGCACCACCAGTCACATCAGATTAGGGACCAGCCCAGTGACCTAACTTTACCCTATTTGCTTCCTTAAAACCCCTACCCCCATATATGGTCACCTTAGGGTCCTCCTAGAGGTTAGAACTCAACATATAAATTTGGGGAAACAATGCAGCCCATAACAGATGGTTGGAGTAAAAGCCAAAAATAGGATCCCAATTGTTTTTTTAAGGAACCAATTTCTTGCCTGATCCCCTCAAATGTCATCCTCAACCTTCTTCCCCAAGCTAGATGTCTTCACTAGGAAGTCTTGTGACCACCTGGGACTTGAGGAAGCTCTGAATTCTTCCCAAGCAGTGTCTGAATTATTCTGGAGAGAGCACAGAAGCAGGAACAGTCAGCATCTCTGGGACTTGGGAAACTGGATTTTGCCTGGGATCCGGGCAGCTCTGTGACTATAAACAAAACACAACTTCAGATGCCCACACTCCTCTGGCATTCCTAATATGGGCCCCTTTCATGGGGTGAGATGGCAGTCAGAGCCTAAAGAGCTGCCCTCTTTGCCATGACGTGGTGTGTAAAGATGCCCAGGACCAACTCCCAATTAAGCTGGGAGCCCACCTTTGGAAACATTCATAAAATCCATCAATGATGCCAAGGAGAAAAGAAGAGGGATGTATGAGCCAACATAGTGCAGAAGCAGAGCAGCAGAGAGTCCAAAAGTTCATAGTGGAAAGAACTATTGGCTCTCTAACGAAGGACTCAGAGTCACCCCTGCACCATGACCATTTACCTTACACTCGACTGTCTTTTCTAGGCACTCCCACTTGATTTATTCCAAGAGTATTGGATAAGCAATGAGATCTTCATTGTCAATCCATGTTTTTGTTTCAGTCTAAAAGCTCTCAGTGTCTCCATGTGGTGACCGTCCCTGAAGTCAGTGTCCTGTTGGAAGCAGGTGGAGCTGGTAACTCTCTGCAGTTGGGATCTCTAGAAAGATCCCCACCTGCTCCTGCTTGACATTCTCCAGGCAGAGTCCAAGGACCTTTGGGGTACCAATGGGAGGAAGCCTGAATGCAAGCAAGAAGGTTCATACCAGGAGGAATTGATAGCAGAGTCCTTGCAGCGTGTGCTTCTGATTGAGCTGTGGAAGGGGGTTTCCATGAGGAAAGAGGAAAGATTTATTGCATTAGTCAGGGTTCTCCCAAGAAAAATTACCAATAGGATTTGTATATACAAGGAATTGGCTCATGCAATTATGAAGGCTGAGAAGTACCACAATCTGCCATCTGCAAGTTGAAGACTCAGGAAGTTTACTGGTGTGGTTCTGTCCAAGTGGGAAGATCTGAGAATGAGTCAGTCATGTAAGTCCCAGTCTGAGGGCAGAAGAAAAGAAAATACATCCCAGCTCAGCAGGCAGGCAGGCAAAAAGGAGTTCCTCCTCCCTCCACCCTTTTGTTCTGTTCAGGCCCTCCATGGATTGAATGATGCCCACCCACCAGTGGGGAGGGCCACCTTCTCTACTGATCCCACCAATTCAAATACCAGCCTCACAGAAGCACCCTCACAAAGACACCAGAAACAATGTTTAATCTGGGGATCCCCTGGTTAGTCAAATTGTCACATAAAATTAACCTTCATAATCCCTAAAGGGGAGTCTCCAGGTCCCTAAGACAAATTCTATCACTTCACAGGGCTTTTCAAATGACTCTTGGAATATCATGTCACTAGAAAAGAGGGCCACTGTTTTTGAGGGTTTATTATGTAGAAAGCTCTGGACTTAGTACTTTAAAAACATACGTTCTGTCAAAAGAACCCTATACAATTGGCATTATCACCCCTCTCATATCACAGGTGAGGAAACCGGGCTGCCACCTGGCGTTCATGCCCTGGCCTGGTCCCCTCCTCTGGAGTCTGGCCTGGACCTAGGGACTTACTCCTAATAAACAGAATATGGCAAAGCCACGAGATAGCACTTCCAGGATTGGCTCACAAGGAACTCTTGCTTCTGTCTGTCTTGCTGGTTTTCTGTCTCCTGCCCTTCTGCTTGCTTTGTTCCCATGAAGCAAGATGCTGTGTTGTGAGCCATGTGGCAAGGCCCTGGGAAGCCTCTGGCCCATGGCCAGTGAGGAAAGCAGGCCCTCAGTGCAATGGTCTCAAGGAACTGACCACTGCCACTACCTACTGAGTGGGCTTGGAAGTAGATCCTTCCTCGGTCAAGCCTTCAGATCACACCCCATCCCTGACCAACATCTCCATCTCAGTCTGTTTATGAGATCCTTAAACAGAGGAGCCAGCTGACCCATGCCTGGACTTCTGGACCTAAAATCTGGCATCGTGTATATTCAGTTCAGGGTGATTTGTTACACAGCAGTGGAGAATGGATACATCACCATGTCCACACTCTAGTGGGCACTTCACCCCACTTGTACACTGGCTTGACTTCATCCTCACCCTCAGAAGCCACTAGATAGGTCCACAGAGATGAGTTGTTGAAGGAAAGGTCACATTTGGCCATAAGTTCAGACAGGGCTGGGGCCAGGCCTGACCTCTTCTCCAGCCAGGGGCCTGGCTGCAGTAATGCTCTGGTGACCGAAGGGAACAGAGGCATCAGGACCTCACCTTTAAGAAGTCCCGTAGGCAGTGATGCAGTGTGTTTATGGAGACTCTCCCACACCCTGAAGTCCAGTACCAGGGGGCAATGCATGAAGTCCCTTTATTCATTCATTTCCTCTTTCACTCATTTAAAAACATATTTATTGGGCTCCTACTGTTTGCTGTTTATGAGTGCTGACCACACACTCAGGCTTCTCAGGAAAAGGCACACAAATTTGAAAGAGTCCCAGAATTGGCCAGCATGTGTTCCTCACAGTTGTTTCCACGTCTAGGCCTGAGGACCAAACGCGGGAGCAGCCATCCCACTTGAATCACCACCTCCACCCCCGGAAGCTCACTTCCGAACAATCACCCCAACAATTGTTGGGAAGCAAGTGCTTGCTATTAGCTGCCACCTCTGCTCAGTACACAGCGGCCCCACCCCGAAGCAGCCCAGAGATTTGTGTGGGAAGATGTCAGCTCTGAGCCCATAACTCATGTTCAGTAACCAAATTATTTTTCTTTGGAGGCATTAAAGGTAAATAAAGGCTTAATGAATCAAGCCTTCTGAATCACTATTGCTCCTTTAATTTGTAGTTTACAAGGTTCTCGTAAATTAAAAATGGGAAAAGAAATCCCTTCCCGTCCCACATGCACCTCCTCCGGGCAGGAACAATTTGGTTGTTTTGATTTTCCGTGTCCCTACAGCCCTTATCTCTTTGAAAAATTATTCCTTAATTTTTATGAGGTTGCTGGTAAGACGGGTGAAGTTGAACGATTGTCCTATATCTTGTTCCCCTTCCCCTTTGAGTTCACCGCGAGTGGTTATTGTTCCCTGGGTGGGAAAGAAAGGTGGCAGCGCTCACTTTAATTTACTGTTTGCAATAAGCAAGGCTTTATCAACATCCCTCCAATAAATTATTTTTATTGCCAGCCTCATATTGCCAGGAGCAGTGGCCATGAAAACACTGGTAAAATGAAGATGCAATCACATCGGCCTCAGCCCCAAGCAAGCTGGGACCCACCAGGTGGGAGCAGGAGGAGGTGCTGGGTCTGGGGGCCGCAAGAGTGAGGGAGGGCAGGGCCTTCTTGCCTTGCCACAGCAAGAGAAAGTGGCTCAGCCAAGGGGGTCACCCACCTTTTCAGGGCTCACACAAGCCCTGGGGTGACTGGCCTTCTGTCCCATTGGTGTAAGAGGGGGTAGTTAAGTGTGGCCGGCACTGGACGTGAGGATGCTCTGAAGCCAGGAGGACTTCTCTGTGTCACTCAGGGTGGGAACACTCCTCCCTTCTCCCTCCCCCAAGCCTATGAATGCACGGTGGTGGCTGTCTCCTGCAAAGTGCTTAGTGCCTTTATCTCTCTCTCTCTCTCTCTCTCTCTCTCTCTCCCTTTCTTACCCCCCTCCCTTCCTTCTTCCCAGCCCATCTCTCTCTGTCACTCTTTCTCTCAGGAGGCATATCAAGCGCCTGAGCACCTGACATGAGAATCTAGTGTAAATGACACAGGACAGCCACCCCACATTCTGGGCCTCGGGAACTATCCATTCAAAGTCGAGGGAGGAAACCCACTCTCTCACCAGGAAGGGTGGACAGGAACTCTGCTCTGTCCTGCTGACCTTGGGGTGTTTTCAGGACAATTGGGGAAGTTTCTTTTGCTTCTTCCAGAGATGTATGGAGAGATAGGCGGCTGAGGACTTGCCACCTGTTGGTGTATCAAGATCCAACCTTTGCGAGAAATCACCACAGTGCACATCTCTGCCATCCCCAATGGTCTTAATTAGTTGAAAAATGCACCTCCGAAGTAATGGCTAGAGTGCACTATTTATACAAGTGTTCATTACTCTGACATTTCCCTGTGTTCGACAATAGTACGCAATTTGAGAACAAATCCATTAGGATTTTGCTTTCCTTCACTGGAGAGACGTAGTTTTCATTCACGTGTTGGAGTCACTGGGGCTGTTTAATATCACAGTGGGGCCGTGCAAGGTGACTGCTCACCTCGCTGACGTTCTCCGGAGCAGCTGTTATCACCAGAAGTGCCCTGCTTAGAAAGAGGACCTTGCAACTCGTCTTCAGGCAGCCTCACAGGCTGACACTGCATCCCCAGTCACCTGCTTGCATACTGTCACAAACATAGATGCCCATCTACAAGCACACGGCGACAGGACGCGTCGTCCTCGTGTGGTTCCCAGACTGCACATTTCTCAAAGGCAGGGACCAGTCCAGCACCACACAGGTGCTACGAGGAGCAAGCACCCAGCAGGTGCTTCGCTGCCTCTCCTTGAACACACTGGAAGCTCCTCCGGCACACTGACTGGCTGCAGAGCAGCTGCCCCTTCTCTGCAGAAAGCACACTGTCATTTACTCTGTGAGAAGATGGTGAGGAAAGGGGTGTGTGTTTGTGTGTATAAAATACAGGATGCAGGCTGAGCCCAGCCCTGCCCAGACCTTCGTCCACTGTGCATGTGAAGAGCTGAATTGCCCTTGTCTATCTCGATTCTGTCCCTTGAGATGGCAAGCATGACGGGGAGCTGGAATTGTACACCAGAGTGCAATTGTACACCAGAGTGCCCCAGCCCTGACAGGCAGGTGTCAGCTGGAAGACGCCCAGGGGAACAGAGCAGAAGGGGACAGTGCTGAGCCTTCCCATCTGTCTACACGCCTTTGCACCTGGTTTCTCCCTGCCCTCCTCTCCCCCACCGGGGCAGTCATCACACTGACACCATGATCACCACTTTGGGGAAGTCCTGCTGTTGCCCCATTTTACAGATGAGCAACATGAGGCTCAGAGTCACCCGCCCATGGCCACCAGTGGGAGAAAATCCCAGCCAGCCTCTCACGACCTTTCACCTCCCACACAGAGCCTCTCAGTGCCATTTCCCTACTGGTCACATCATTTTCTTGGCAGGTGCAGGCATGTGTCACTGCTGCTGGCTTCTGGCCCTGCTTCTCACTCCAGAGGTGCAACCATGGGGGAAACCTGTCCTTGTCCTTCACCATTCGGCCTCAGCAGCAGCCCCCAGTGTCTCATGAAATCTTCCTCTCCCCATCCTGCCAAGAGCTCCCATCCACGGGAGCAGCACAGCCACCATTCATGAGTACCTACCATGTCTGCATGACCACTGATCTCTGAGGCTGCCATTTGGGTCCTGGAGCCCCTCAGGGCTGGACTGCAGGACCTTCGCTCCATAATGGAGGGGCTCTGACCATCCCACAGGAGCTGGCCACTGCAATGCCACAGTGTCCTGGATGGGCCTGGGTTGGTGCACAGACGGGCTGCAGAAGGAGGACATTGTAACAGCCTTACACAGCAAGCAAACACACTGCAGTCCCTTGGAGCAGGTTAGAATGCCAACTCCACAGGTGACTAGCTGTAGACACTGGGTACAACACTCCCCGCCTGTGAGCCTCAGTCTCTCCCCTAGCAAAGGAGCTAAGAAGTAGCTGCAAACACCCAGGACTGTGGTGAGCCAGCTGTGGATGTGCCAAATGCCTGGCGAGGGCTCAGTAGCATTAGCTCCTAATATTTTCAATTAGATCAGAACCGAGAAATACCCATCTGTGTAGGAAAAAAGCTCCAAGAAGATCACTGTTCTGGAAATGCACTGACATCCCCATGTGGCCCCACTCTCTCCTGAGGGAGACAGCCAGTGTCCCTGCAGGGAACAGGGCCCTTTGTAGGAAGCACACACAGGATGCAGAGGGACCTCAGTGCAATGCAAGGGCCGGGGAGGAGGGCCATGCATCCAGCTCACCAGCAGGATCAGCCGGGCCTTCTTGCAATCACGGTATTTGCTGTCTCAGCCAGTTATCCTCCCAGTGGCCAGATGGTTGGAACATCAGTGTTCGGCATGTGGCTAATGGCAGTGGAATGAAACCACCTAATACTCTGCGATGTGCAAGAGCAGTGCTCCCCGAGGGGACTGGCCACTGCCCTATGACTCTGTCCTGACATGAGTAATGCTAAGAGTCCTAGGGAAAAAAAAAAAAAAAAACAATCAGAAGAAGCAGTAGAGAAGGAATAAAATGTCAACCAAAGAACACAAGGCACAAAGCCAAAGTCACCAAAGGGCCAGAGTGAGTCAAATTCATGTCATGGTGCCACCTCCAGGCTGCCCTGCCCAGTGGACACTGCCAGATGAAGCAATTTCCAAAGGGACAATTGGAAGCATAATATAGACCACCATATAAATAAAACTAACGCCATAGGGTAACTTTCCAGTGGGGAGGCCATCTGACCAACAGGACTTCACCCAGTGTCAAGGTCACAGTCACAGTGGTGAGTCATGTTGACAGCGTGCATCCTGACACAATGTGATGGGAAGGGCACTGCACCTCCTCCAGAAACCCATCACCCAGTCTGACCATGAGAAAAACACCAAACGAATCCAGATGAGGGACAGTCTATGAAATATCTGACCAGTCCTCCAGAGAATTATCAAGGTTGCCAAAAGTAAGGGAAGCCTGAGAAACTGTCACTGCCAAGAGAAGCCTAAAGAGACACAGTGACTAAATGTCATATGGCTTCTTGGATGGAGTCCTGGAAGAGGGAAGAAGAACATTAGGTTAAAACTAAGGAAATCAGGGGTGGTGGGAAGCATGCACTTTCATTTAAAATGAAATTATGTGTGTTGGTTCATTAACTGTGGTAAACATACCACATTGATGTTACTAATAGGGGAGGTAGGTACGTGGGAACTCTGAGTACCACGTTCACAACCTTTCTGTGCACCTAAATTCATTTTGAAGCTGAAAGTGTATTAATAAAAAGGTTAGTTGAGGATGTGGGCTACAGGGAAGGAAAAGGGGAAGGAGAACTCAGTGGCCAAGATGCAGGGGTGTTTCCAGCTGATACAGGCGATGCAGCCGCCACCCTAGGGTGTGCACAAGTACCACCCACAGATTCTGGAAGAAAGAACTTTGAAGGAGTTTCTTTTTTTTTTTTTTTAAGTGAGAGTCCAGAGATTTGTTAATATTACAGAGAGATGAAAGAAAGCAAGGTTATGCTAATGACAAATCATGCAAGAGAAAAAAGAAAGAAATCTCCAGGAAACATAAATCTCTACAGAAAAGAAATTGCAAGTATAGTACACTACATGGCTGTGCAGACATATGTTTACACAGTTGCAAAAATGCAGGCACAGTCTACTGGTTTTTAACTTTCAGAACACACACACACACACACACACACACACACGTGCCTTGAATACTTGCCTTGTTGTGGCTTCCATAGGGGACGTGAAGCCTGGGTCACACGAGGTTCTCTTCTTGGTTGGAAGTAACGCAAAGGGAAGAGGGAGCTTGGTCACTTTCATGCTGGATGCTGCCTCAGTTGCCCTGTAGGTGGTATAATGAACAGCTCAGAGCACAGACTATGAGGCTCTGACGTTCACTGGCATTGGGAGATTGCATGAATTATGTACTCCCCTCTGCCCAAAGTCACTATCTGAGCAACTCCCAGCAAGGAAAGCAAGACGTCCAGACACGGAGAATGCCTCACATCGATTAGCTGCTTTTATTAACTTGTAAATTTAAAAAATAAAGACAATTTACTTCTGTTTCTCCAGGAAGCTGAGGGAAAGGAAGAACCTTCCTAGAGTATAATTGCCTGACTCACGCCCTCAGATGGAAAAAAAAAAAAAAAGCCAACAATACCTCTGAGCCTTGGCCACATTCCAGAGACAGGGGATGGAGGAGCCTCCTCTCTTTGTAGGAAAGTGGCTCTGAGGACCCCACCTTCCATATCCTAAAATGCTGTCTGCTGGTTACAGAGGAGACCCACAGACACGGACCCACATGACACCTCCACAAAGCTCGGCAGAGGTCCTTGCTGCCAACGGGAAGGAGGGGGCTCCTGCCAGCACACGCTCACCCGTGGCTTTCGTGAAACCCAGAGTCGGCATGTCCAGCCCAAGCACCATGAACAAGCAGACGTCCGACAGGTCCAGAAATCTCTCCTGCACCTGCCATTGGCGGAGAGCCTCTGGGATGCACCCTGCTGCCTGATGGATGCAGAATCATGAAATTAAGTGATTATTTGTGCCTGGCAAAACAGGCAGGAACAAGGTTTCATTAATTATCCTAACCAGTGGGCTGGGGCCCCGTCGGAGGTGAAGCGTAGACGTCCCGGCAATCCCAGCCCGACACACTGGTGTAATTAGTTCATCCATAATTGAACACTTCTGCGCACACAAAGTTTGTGCCCATTAGTCAAAATCCCATCTTCATGGCTCCACAGGTTGTTGTAAACAAATAGGGTTTTGCTCAAAGCCTTGTTTTCATTTAAAAGCGTGCCCTTATAGAGCGTGTCAAGAACAGGGACACTTTCAGCAAGATAAATGGAGTCTGGCCACATTCTATACTTTCACAATTTTGTGGCATTTCGGAGGGGCACATGGCACTGGGATCACAAGACGCGTCGACACAGCTTTCCTCCTCAGTAGACAGAAGATCCAGGGTCCCCCTGCCCTCCAAGGGTGCTGTCCGGTCCCTCCCCTGCCAGGTGGCACTCCACGGGTTCCCTGTGCCCAGACCAGCCAAGCCCTCAGCCCCACACGCTGCAGACCCTCGAGGCTCCAGGGAGGGGTACGTGCCCACGCTGTGCTTCCAGCCCCTGTTCCAGACACATGGCTTCTTTAAAGGTTCAGAAAGGGTATTTTGCAGCCTTCGTTCAGGCTGCATAACAAAATACCATAGACTGGGTAGCTTGCACACAAACAGATCTGGACTTGAGGAAGCATGAGATTGATCTACAGCCCTCCCCCCCCCCCCCCCCCCAGATTCTGGTTTGCAGACAGACACCTTCCTGGTTTGTATCCAAGTGGCCTTTCCCGGGCACATGCACACAGGGAGAGCTCTCATGCTTCTTCCTCTTCTTAAGGGGGCACTAATCCTGCCTGTGACTCTACTCTCCTGACCGCATCACTGATCAAAGGTCCCACCGCTCCACATGGGCACCTGGTGGTTAGGGATTCAACATTGGAAGCTGGAGAGAGAGGAGCACAGTCCACAGCACAGCCCACCTTGATAATTATCTCACAACCAGACACTCTTACAATTGGGAAGCCTTCTTGGGGTCTATCTACATTTTTCCTGCTGTGTGCCAACTTCTAGTGTTGCCCACTTGGGCTAGCACAACCTGTCTCCTGGCCCAGCAGCCACTCGGCCGAGATGTGTTAGGCTCCGCTGGCGACGCTCCTCGACTCCTGCTGCTCCTGAGTGGTCGGCATGGTCTGAGGCGATGCTTCTCCCCTTCTCGAATCCCTAGGTCGTCACTTACCATCGCGATGACTACCAGGACCCCTGCCACCTGCCATTATGTAAACACATGAGCAGAATACCTCCCACTAGTCTCCAGGACACCCACTTCTCAGGTACAGGCATCTTCACCTTGAAGCAGAGGCGCCCCAGAGTGACCATCCCTCAGTGCACGGCAGCCCCTTGCTCCCCCGGGCTCCCACCCCTGAGAGCATACCCTCCATGCCCCTCTGCTGAACAAATGGATGATGAATGCATGAAGCAGTGAGTGAGGAGTTCCACGGTTATGTGGAGGCTCTGTGCCCATTTGGCAAAGCAGCCCCCGTGTCCCTCCTCAGGGAACAGTACCTTGGGGGAAACCACCCTTCCCCCATTTCGTGCAGCTGTCAGCCCTGTGGGCAAGGAGGGGGCCTGGGCCAAGTGTGGCCATATGACACCTGCCCAGGATTGGGACTTGAGCACAAGACGCCTTGAGCCCACATGCGGGAGTCCTGGGTCCATCCTGGGGAGGGGGGGGGGGCCTGGTCCGTCAGCTGCATCTCACTTTCCACAAGCTAGCTCATGTCCTTCCAAGAATCCCTCTTCTTCCCTTTCATTTTCTCTTCTAAAGCTGGTTGCTTTGCTGCCAAGAATGGCCCCATTGTCCCAAAGTGAGCTTGGTGGTGCTGGAGCCATATGTACTGCTTTCTGGGGCCACGGGCAGTCGGATCAGCAGTCACCTTCTCCGTCACTGACCTCTCCACCCCTCACATCATCCTTCCAGAAAAATGCTATGGTCTACTTGTGGGGAGACCCTCATCAGGCACTGTGTGGCTCTGGGCCACTGTGGACCTCTGTTTACTCATCCGACACATGGACACAATAATGATGCCTGCACAGCATCTCCCAGGGATGTGCCTTGATGAAAAGCTGTGACCATGGCTGTCAGTCTACTCCAAACACAGAGGACTCAGGGCAGCAGCTGGTGCAGTGGCTGAGCTGAGGCTGTAGGCAGAGCCAGCCGCTCCCTCTGGGCTTGGGAGCTGGAGGGATGTAGCAGGCCTGGGGCTGCAGGAGCGGGTCCCCCAGCACTGCCACAGCCAGAGCCCTCTCCGCTGCCATGGGCTGGACCAGCCTGTCCTAGTCATGCCTCAGCTGACCATCAACAGGTCGCAGGGAAATAGGACGCTGAGGCCAAGCCCAGGGCCACCTAAAAGAATGAGGGACAGCGGAATGGAAGATGAGCTGTGCAGAGGCCGGCAACCACAGCCAGTAGCCGTGGACACCATTGTTCACAGCCGGTGCTGGGGCAGCCTGGTGCTGGGCTCTGCGCACACACTCACTCCCACCGGGCTTCAGGGGGGCCCTCTGCTGGCCCTGCCTTCCGGACAAGGCTCTAAGGCTTTGCAAAGCCACCCAGAGCCCCGGAGCCAAGGCCCAGGCACATGGCCAGGGCCCCTCACAGGACAGAGCAACCAGACCCTCTTGCCCAGGTGGGAACATCCCCTGAGGTCCAGCATCTTCATGCTTTACACAGAGACAGAGAAACAAAGATAGGGAGGAGGATGGGGCCCCTCAGTTGGCGCCTCAAGTGGCTCAGTTGGTGAAGCATCTTCCTTCAGCTCAGATCATGATCTCAGGGTCCTGGGATCAAGCCCCACGTTGGGCTCCCTGCTCAGCGGGGAGTCTGCTTCTCCCTCTGCCCCTCCCCCTGCTCATGCTCTCTCTCTCTCTCTCTCTCTCTCAAATAAATAAATAAAATCTTAAAAAAAAAAGATAGATACAGAAGGAGAGACAGACAGATGGAGAACCCAGGCTGCCTCTCAGTACAAACTGCCCCAGGAACACACTCAGAGGCTGCCAGCGCCGAGTCCGGGTGGCGGGACCCTCTTTCCTGATGCAGGAAAGAGGGCTCGGACCCCTCACCCCCCTGAAGATCCTCTTCCCCCCACACACTCACCCCCTCCAAGGCGAGGGCCACAAGGACTCATTCTGTGCACGTCTCCTGTCCTATCGGCCCCAAGTTGGCTTCCTAATCAGCTTCCAATCCCAGGTCAGGGAGATGGGAAAGCCCCACAGGGTCTCAGAACCAGGCCCCATCTTCCACTCAAGTTCTCTGGGGAATGATTTTATTCTCATGAAAATGAGGAGGGGGCCTGAGCCTGGCCCTCAGACGAGAAGCAGAGGCCGCTCCAGAGGGGAAGGGACATCGGGAGAGGCCCGTGAGCCCCTGTCTTGTCCAGGGTCAGGATGAGGCTGCTGACCCTGCGAGGAGGCACGTCTGACGTTCCTGCATGCTCTAGGGCCCTGTGGCCGGGGCTACACCAGGTCCTGCCCAACAAGGGGCCTGTGGCAGCGGCAAATGAATCAATGAACAGTATGTTAGCTTCCCGCGGCTGCTGTAACAAATCACTGCGGGTGTAATGGCTTCAAATACACTTGTTTTCCCCCAGTTCTGGAGTCAGGTTGATTCTGGAAGAGTCTCTGGCCACCATTCCTGCGGCACAACACAGAGAGGATGCCTGGACTGTGGCTCATGACATGCAAGGCTTTTCTCACCAGCAGATCTGCCCAAAACCAGAGTGGCCTTCAGTCCCCAGAGGTGGTGACGCTGAGGCGGTCTGCAGTGGCCAGGCGACTATGCCCTCTGGAGGCCACACAGGGACCTGAGAGTCCCTCGGGGCCCCAGCCTCTCACCCTGGTCGGGGAGCTCCTTGATCGTCCAGTCCTCTGTGGTTCTGGGATTAGGGACGTGACTCTGGGTATCCCCAGAGCCCTATGAGCCACACACCATTAACCACACCTTCTTCCTGTTTGCTCAGTGCCTCCTACCTCAGGGCTCACGGGGCTCCTGCCAGCTCTGCACTGTCCCCATCCTGGAGCCGAACCCACACAGCCAAGCCCAGGAGCTGAGGGACCTCTCCACGGCCACCACAGCCAACCCGGCCCTACCTTCAGGCCCTGCTCCCCAGGCCCTGTCATCCTCACCCCATTTTCTGGGAAAAGACCTCAGGGGGTTCCAAGTGTGTGAAGCCGCTGACCAGGAGAAGGAAAACAGTCCTGCGATGGGCGTTTGGGACCTAATAGGAAACGATGATGTGAAATGAGGGGTTTCATTCCTGCCGTCCCCGGTGATTTATAGGGACAGGCCCCATAATCAGAAACAAAATGTCTATTTTCAGCCCTGGATTCTAACAAGTGAATATATTACAATAACTTTATTAAAAAAAATCAATGCACATCAATTCAATTTTCAAGCTAATTGCCTTGCTCACACTGCAGCGTGAGAGGCCTGGCAGCTACATTATGCCTCTGATTTATGCAGAGAAGGCAGCAAATAATTCACCCACTGTCCTATTTGTTTCCACCAGAAAGCGGCAGAAGTTGGGAGCCGGAGTGTCCCTGCCCAGCGCACTTGCCCTGGCAACAGGTGAGGCAGGTCAGGGCAGCCTCTGGCCGGGCTGCAGCCCTCGGAGTCCAGGGGGACCTGAACCTTCCCCACACCCTCATCAAGGTGAAGATGGACAAATGGATGCCCACTGGACCGTCTGAGCAGAAACGGGGCCTGGGTCCCTGGCCCCAGGGCAATGCCCACACTCTGCACCCTCGGCCTCCTCAGCGCTAAGGGGAGTGACAAGAACCCCAGGACGCAGGCATCTCTACAGACCCAGCGATGCCATCCGCCGTCACATCATAGCTGTCATGTCCTTACCGCTGTTATTAAATCGACATTATTATAATTCATAAATAGTTACAGTTGTCCCTCTGCCAAGGAGTCATGAAATTCAAACAAACTAATGTGTATGAGTTGACTCGGTGTGCGCTGTCGAATTTACATACACAAATTGCCATCATCCCCTAAAGAGCTGCCAGGTAGTAGGGAGGTGTTCCTGGCCAACAGAGCCCTGTGAATCAGGTTTGCCCAGCAGGACACCGGTGCCACGTCTGCTCTCCTGGGACCAAGGCGTCTCCCCCTCTCGCAGAGATGTCCATGCCCTCACTGGGGCTCGGGGAGTGGATCCATCCTGGCTGCCATGAGCCCAGCACTTCCTTGGCCCCCTCTACACATTCGTCCTGACCTTGAGCCCACCCAGCCGACCGTGCTGTTTATGCAAAGGGGGGGGTGGGGGGACCAGGGTGCAAGAGAGAAGATGGGGCTGGCTGCAAGCCCTGGATAGGTTTCCTCACAGTCCCCGAAGGAATCCACCTGTAGAAGCTGGTTGACCTGGTCTGGGGCAGCCATTTCTTGGAGCTCCATCAACATTTCCCCCGAAGAAAGCAGAGTGCAGGCCCAGGCCAGGTGCTCCCATATTGGTTGTGAGCCTGGCATGGCATAGACACTTCTCCTTGAACTGCCATCCACCTGCAGTGTCACCTCTGACAACACAAACTCACCGAAGCCAGGGAGCAGGCAAGCAGGAGACCCAGGCTTTGGTGCCAGGCCGGTCTGCCTCCAAGGCCACAGTCTGAACCGTGACCTCAGACAGCAGCCTCCTGCAGGTGTGCGTCACCTGTAAACCAAGATCCTGCCTCTGGATTGTCGAGTGGGTGATCCCAGGTAGAGCCCAGGGGTCCAGCATCCCTGGGGTCTAAGAGCACAGATGTCTCATCAGTACGGGAGGGGGACAAGCTCTGGGGAGATGCTGAACCCTCACCTCTGCCCTCTACCCTCTGCCCTTCAAGCCACAGACAATCAGGAGCTGGACCACAGAGAGGGCCCCTGCAGCCTCCGCACATGATGTGCTGATGGGAATCCAGAGGTCAGCTGCCCGAGACCCTGGGGACGCCCTCCCCTCTGCCCCTCAGACCCTCCGCCCAGAAACAGCAGCCCCACCTGCCAGCATAAATCCTGCCTCCATGCAGCCAAACCTATCTGAATTTAATTGGCCATTTGGAAGGAGCTCAGAACCCCAGTGGTAAACCTTTGTCCTGAGCACGTTCAGTCTGAGCAGAGGAACAGGCTTTTTCCTAAGTGTCTTACATCTGACAGGTTAATTATTTATTAAGGGTAATGGGCTTAATCTAAACAATTACTTCCAGCTGGATTCATCTCGAAGTCACTTGAGCTGGTGAAGAAACATCAGGCACTCCCGGGCTGAATGCCAAGCCTACTGGCGCACCCTGACCTTCCTGCAGGGTGGAATTGGCTGTGGCATCAAAGACCAGAGAGAGAACAGTGCAGGGAGGTCACCAGTGAAAATGCAAAACACAGTGCAGGGGACACAGGGTGGAGTGGGAGAGGATGAAGGTGCAGGGGGGCAGAAGACGAGGAAGGAGTGGCAAGCAGGACCCATGCTAAGACATTTGGACTATATCCTGAAAGCACTGGGGTTTCAAACCTGGAGTGATGTTATTACCATGGGGGGCATTTGGAAAAGGTTTCAAAGGATGGGTAGGAGTTCCCAAAAAGAAACATATGAAGGTTGGCATCCCAGGAAGTGGATCAGAATGCACAAAGATGAGGGTTCATAAAAGAGCCTGAGAGGGATCCCTGGGTGGCCCAGTGGTTTAGCGCTTCCTTCAGCCCAGGGCGTGATCCTGGAGACCTGAGATCGAGTCCCACGTTGGGCTCCCTGCATGGAGCCTGCTTCTCCTTCTGCCTGTGTCTCTGCCTCTCTCTCTCTCTCTCTCTCTCTCTCTCGTGAATAAATAAATAAAATCTTTAAAAAAAAAAAAAAAGAGAGAACCTGAGAGCTTCATGGGGCAGGTGGCAGGAGAAGATCCTGGAAAAGCTGCCAGAAAAATAGCTGAAAAGGAGGCAGGAGACTGAGAGACACTGAATACCTGTTTCTGGAGCTCGGGTTTCGACCTGGAGACAGGGGGAAGGAGCAGAGGGGTCAGTGGTGTGGAGCTTTTTCAGCCGAGTCACCCACTGATCTTTGTGTTTTAAAGAGATGAAGCCTAGCGGCCTATGAAGGAACTTGGCGTTGGAGATGGGGATTATGCAATAGTCTGGGAGAGACAGAAAAGTCCTGAAAACAAGCTTTTTTTTTTTTTCTAATGTGTATCTTTATATTTATTGACTATAAAGTAAAACAGAAAGAAACACAATAGAAAATCAGAGTACCCCAGAGGTCTGCCGCCAAGCAGCCACTGCTGGTGGAATCTTGCTGCGCATCTCTGACAGTTTTTCACAGTAAAAAAATTCCCGTAGTGGAGTTGCTGGGTCTTGGCCAAGGACGTGGGCAGCCTTTGAAATGACTGCTAAGCCACCGAGAGGGTTGTCCCAGTTATCCCTCCCACCCAGCACCAGGACGGCTGGCCCTGACTTTGTGAACCGTCCATGTCTCGGGTCTCAGGGCCCCTCATGCATGCTGTTCCCTGCCTGGAATGCTGTTCCCTGCCCTGTCACAGGGCTGGCTCCCCGCTCTCCATTCCCAATCATTCTAATTGTGTGGGTGCCCCCTCCCTGCAAACCCACCGCTGTCCTCTGCCCCTCCAGCCTCCTGCCCAGCCTGAGAGCTGCAGGAAGTCTTGCATTCGGGGCTTAAACACCAACGTGTAATAGGTATTCTGTCCAGGTTTGGGGGGGAAATGATGGCATCAGTAGATGAGCGAGGTGGTCACTTGTTTTTTTTCCTTCCTAATTTTGCAGATGTCTCTCTATAATCGGCTCCCTCTGTCTTTGAGACAGGGGCTCCCTTCTCCGGAGTAATGTGTCACTCAGGCCCTGTCGGCAGAGGCTGGGGGCCAACCTGTAGGACACCCCGGGCGCCTGGGCATCTCCACCATGTCCTCTCCCGCCTCCCTCCCTGTCCTCCTCCTAGAGAGCCTAACCTTGTGTCCAGACCCTGTCCGGAGCCTGCCCTGTGAGCAGAGATCTAGGCACCCGGGTCAGCGGAGGCTACACGGCCCAGCAGGGCACCTGCTCACCAGACACCACCGTCGGGGCCCTGCCCAAGCCAGGTCCCTGCAAGCGAACCCCACACATCTCTTCTAGAAGAGTCTGCCCGGCCAGGCACTGGGGAAACCAGGCGTCTCCAAGGAACCGATGTGACCGGCGATGTGGCCCAAACTCCGCAGGACAGCTGTGGGCACAGCTAGTGGGTTCATGAAATGAGCAGTCAACATTAGGAATTGACTTTAAAGGGAAGGAGACAGAAATTCCTCCTGGTGAGATAAGCTCTCCAAAAGGAGAAGACCCCAGGGCACAGCAGGGGCTTGGGCAGGATTCATGCCGGGCAGGGCTGGAGGCTCGGAGCTGCCCAAACGGGCGCCAGAGGCGCTGGGGAAGCCGTCTGCATGCAGGGGCCACCCTGTGTGTTCACAGCAAAGCTTATGGTCCTCTGGCCGGCACCTGGGACAACTGGGTCCAGACACATGGGACAATGATGGGAGCAGGGGGACTCCCACCCTTGGGTTCGGGAACACGACCCGGAACACCAGCCCTGGCCTGGAACCTGCAGCGTGCGTGTCCATTTATTACCACCCAGAACGATCACCTTTGACCACCTGCTCCACTTGCTCTTGGCCACTGCTGGAGACATTTCCCTGACCAGGGCCCCCACCACACCAACGGAGGACGACAAATGAGCCCAGGACAGCGTTCCCCTCTTTCCCCGGAAGCATGGAAAGTTGGCCTCTGATGAAAGGGTCCTGGCCCCCAACAGACTGGCTGCTGCAGCTCTGCCAGCAGCTGTTCTGGAACCTTCCCTGATAGCCCCTGGAAGGAGGTGGGACAGAAGGTGGTTCCTATGTCTCTCCTCCACAGCAGCCCAGGGACTGCCTCGGAAGCTCTGGAGTGTCTCCCTGACCGCCACCAGACGCCGGCTCCCGTCCCCAGTGCGCGCAGCCCATGAAGACAGAATGCCGCGGGCCTTCTCTCCCCATCTCCGGGGTGCCTGGTGTAAAGTGACATGGAGGGAGGAAGCTCAGATGTGACTTAGCAAGCGGAAGCTGCACGTGGGCATGCACACGCAGAGGTGCACACTGTACCTGCCTCCAAAGAGAGCTTGTAAAGTGCGCAACCATGCAGCCTGTACCCTGCTGGTCTCAGCAAGGGCCCCGTGGGATCGCGGTTCATTTGCAGCTGGGAGTACACAATTTCCTGGTTTGGAGGCTCGAGCCCCAGAACTGAACTTTAGTTCTAGGCGCCTCCGGAGGCTGTGAACGGCTGAGCTGAGCCGCTTGCCTGCCACAAGGAGCTGGAGCAGCGCTCCACAGTGAAGGGACATGGAGCGCAGGGCTGAGCCTCCTCGCTGGGGAGGAGGGGAGGGAACCTGCTTGGGAGGCAGGATGCTCAGAGAACCCCCCAGCCCCTCCACTGCATGCAGCCCCGCTGGGGAGCGCCTCCCAGGCCGGCTCCGGGGCCTCATCCCTCGGCTCTGTACCTCAGGGAAGGTAAACTAAACCTGGCATTAGCCTAATTAATCATAATTAGGAGGGCCAACCTGCTGCAAATGTAATCAGGCGATTCATTTCAAATCCAGATATAATTGACTTTTGGATTACCCACTGTTTGGGATTATCCAAGCTAATGGCTTCTTCCTTCCATGTAAACTGTTCCGACCCTAAAGTGAGGCCCCATCTCCTGCTGCCTTGATTCCCACAGAAGCCCGGCCCCCTCTCCTACCAGCTTCTCCCCCTGGTCCTGCCTTCCCCCACCTCCCCCTCCCACCCTCCCCCTCTTTCCCCTCTTCCTCTCCCTCTCCTCCTCCCCCTCATCCCTCTCCCAGCACCTGCCTGGGCCAGATCCTGGGTGGAGAAACACACCCATGTTGAGATCTCTCTGCTCTGATCCCACCTGAGCCAGGCTCTGAGCGGGGACCTCGCAGGAACCTGAGCCCCTGTCCTCCCAGCATCTCCCAGCTACCTGAAGGAAGATACTCGGGGCCAAACTAGCTGGGAGGAGCTGGGTAAATCCACCTTGAATCTGTTTGCCACAAAATACTGTTAAATCTTGGCCTTGTGAGGGGTTATAAGCCCGGCGAGGATGGTGTGTAGTGCAGAGGAAGTGGAAGACACCTGGGCTGGCAGTGGATATCACCCTATAATGGAGCAGTGAAGCTGCAGACCCCCCACCCAAAGGCCAGTGTGTGCAGGGAGCCCCCAGCCCCGGGGCAGGGAGCAACAGCTGCCCATGGGGCCCAAAAACTCTGGGCCCCAGAGTTGGTGGGGGGACCTCCAGCCCACCGCTAGAGGAACCACTGCCTTCTGCTGAGATCGGCCATGGTGACCTCTGGCTCTGAGTCAGAGTTCCCTGGGGTCTTCCTGCCTCTTTAGGGGCAGAAAAATGAACCTGAAACCCTCATCTTTCTCCTAAGGATAATGTTTCTCCAGGTTCCCACTGATCCCAACCTCTTGGACCTCAGAGCCACAGAACTGAGTCCTAGATCCCAGAGTCACTCTGGAGCAGCACTCCCTGCTGTGCAGAGCTTCCAACCTGTGCCATGGTGCTCTCTGCCCTGTGCCAACCTGCCCCAGGGGGTCACAGGATGCCTGTGTGTGCAGAACACCACGCTGGCCTTCAGGACACCTGTGTGTGCAGGACACAGTGCTGGCCTTGTGGGGAATGGGTGGCCAGAGGGAACGCGGTCAGCTCAGAGTCACTTACGAAGCCTCCAGCACCTCTTAGCCCACCGTTCCCCGTCTCTCATCTTCGCTCTCACCCCACCCCAGGTCCCCATCCTATCTCCTCTCTCACTGAGCCTCAGAAACCCACCCTCCACCTTCAGCCGCTCAGCAAGGCATCTTCCCAAAGGAAGACAGTTCCCTTCCAGAGAGGAATTCTGTTGCCAACGATGAACATGATACTTAACTTTTTGCTCCATTGCCGATTCCAGATAGAAACTATGCCCACATTCAGAGCCTAGAGCATTCTCTCAGAGAACTGTGGAGTTCTAGAGTCTTCCATGACCCTCACTCCAAGGCTCTGTGTGGGGTCAGGGGAGCACGAAGCCATGTCAGCCGTCACCCCACTGGCTAACTGTATATCTGCCACTTCAAGAAGCCTTCCTCCCCTTCTTCCCCGGTCAGCCTCTCTGCATCCTATAGGATATGGCTCGGGGGCACCTCCTCTGAAGCCCCCCAGTCATCTCCCAGTGGACCCACCTCTGCCAAATCACTTGTCATGCTCGATGGTGTCAAGAGGAGAAGTCTCTCTGCTCTTCTGGTCTACAAACCCCTCAAGAGAAAGTCTAGCAGGGGGAAAGGAGAGCGCCAGGAGGGAGATTTCTCATCCATCCACCCGCAGGACTTGCAACTGTTAGCTGCATGGACATCCTCAAACAAGAGAATGGAGTGGCAGGGCTAGTCAGCTTCTCAGAAAATAAGCAGATTAGTGCTCATGTGCCCGGTTGGGAAGGCTTGCAAGGATGAGGTGTGGTGCTGTATGAGGGCCGGAGGTCAGAGGCACAGCTCGTCATTAACCTGGGTCTGGCATCCCCTGCACTCAATCCCATATTTAGAACCATGCCTTTCACCCAAAGACCAACCTGAGGGCGGCTGTCACCCATGGTGACTGCAAACCCTGTGCCCCCTACGTTTCTCAGTGCCTTGCCATGAGAGGCCATACACCTGTTCTAGCCAGTGGGCTATGAGCAGGAGCGATGCCACTTCTAGGATAAAGCATTTAAGGGCTGATATATAACCCTCCAGCTCTCTGTTCCCCTGATGTAGGCAAGCGTGGCACCCTTGCCTTGAGATGCACCAGGAATGGAAGACGCCTGGACCCCAAGTCACTCCAAGCAGGAGAGCTGTCCTGGCAACTGTCTGGGTCTGTGGCAAACTAACTTGAATGAGAAATGAACTTCCACTGTGTTAAAGCCTTAGGATTTGAGGGCTATTTGTTACTGCAGCGTAGCTGGTTCATGCAGGCTAAAATATGCTGGTTAAGTCCCCAGGGCAGATCTGGTTTTCCAGTGCTTCTGGCATATGACAGAACCTGCCTCTCACTGAATCCCAGATGGAACAGCACTGAGCAAAGGGAAAGCCAGGGTGAGTGGGAGGGGCCAGAGACAAGGGGCACCTGTCCCATGCCCTGTGAGACAAAGGTGCCATCTGCCTTGCTCCTTGATGACAGTCATGGGCAGGCGTCTCAATTTGGAAAGAGCTTCAGGACTTTGAGCCTTGTTAATTTTTACATCAGTAAAATTTGCTCAGCCTGCCCCATTAAGGTCACCCACCCCAGGGTCCCGGCTTTGCCATCAAATGCAGATTCCAGAACCTGCCATTGGTGCATGAGGCACCTCCACCTGAGATGTCCCTGCATGGGCTGGCATCCTAAGATCCTCCATCCACTTACCAGCTGCAGGACCTGAAGTAGGAACTTACCAGCTGGGGGCCTGGTTTCCTCTTCTGTCCAGGGGAGAACATGCTTTCCTTGAGACATGGTGAGGATGAAACCCGGTGACCATGGAAGCACACTACACATGCTCGATACACGATCACATTCAAGGGACAGCAGGTGTGTGGCACACACGCCCACACACACATGCACACACCCAGCAGAGGGTCTTCTTCCCTCTGCCCTTCCCAGCAGAGGTCACCCTGTGAGGGCCTGCCAGCCCTCCAGCAAATTGTCCTGGGAGCGGACGCAGAACCCAAGCTGGGCCAGTCAAGGCATCTCTCAGAAATTCAGATTTTGGACACCGTGTGGTGATCTCAACAAGCAGGGCCGTAGAGAGCAGGGCAGGAGGAAGCCAGAAGCAGAGACGGAGATGCTCCTGCAGGGAGTGATGGGATGCATTCCCGGCCCCGCCTCGCAAGACTTGAGCTGCTGTGTCCTGACAAAGAAGGTTCTGGCTCTGCTGGCCTGAGTGCCGTCCGCTAGTTGCCACAAACATACTCTGACCAAGACGAGCGGGGTCTGCTTCCCGCATCCTGCACCTCCCTCCCCAGGCCTCCCCACAGCCTCCCCCAGGCAGCTTGCCTGCAAGGTCAGGTTGTTCTGTGTCCTTTAGAAAGCAAATTTATACCATGTAAGATACACACATGAACACCCATGTCCCAGGCCACTCGACCAGTCATATCAATCTGTCCTCACCTGCCATTCCCGAATACACCTGGACACCAGGCCCTTCCATAATGCCCAAGGGAAGAGATGCCCCTCAGTCTTTGTGATGGGTGGCTGCATTTTCACTTCCTTGTCCCCATGACCTGGGTCCTCCAGATACATTCCTGAGAGCTCAGGCTCCCACATGAACATCCAGGATACAAGGCAGAAGCCTGAATTGGGAATGAATCCACCAGAGGAGGCCTCCAGAGGCCAGGAACCAGGGCTGTTATAAGGGTACCTCACTCCATTGACCCTAAAGCCCATGTGCCAGAGCCGGGTGGTCCCCACAGAGTCCCTGCCCACTGGCAGTGGCCTCAGGGCTCTGGGGTGGACTCAGCCAACCAGCCTAGGCCTGGGAGCCACAAATGAGGCCCGCAGGCTAGAACACAGGTCCTTGTGGGAGATGAAACACAGGAGACCCCTGGCCACAGGCTGGTCAGCAACCAGGAGCAGGGTGGCTTTGGAGGGGTGGTGGAGACGGGCCCTGAATGACTGTGGTTTACGGGGAGGCTGTCCGAGGTGCCTGTTCCTAATGTCTGTCCCTGTGGAAGCCACTCCCCCTCATTTCACCTCACACTGACTAGCTGCCCCCCACTGGTGGACACGGCTTTATAGTGGCCCAGAGAGGGGCCACATCCCAGCTGCCCTGGCTGTTCCATTAAACCAGGGGTCCCCAGCCATGTCCTCAGGCAGTCCTGGGAGAAGGACGGAGCCTCTGGCAGACAGAATTACATCCCACGTTCAGGAGGAAGATGCTCATGACCCCCGGCTCAGCTGGGTCTCTTAGGAAACGGAGTGATGGTCCAGCAAGTGTCTGTGATATGAACACAAAAATCCCAGGAGTCCCTCCAAGCCATCCCAGAAATGCTCCCAGAGAAGGGTCGCAGCCACAGGAAGGCCCACTGTCCCCAACTGAGCCACAGAAACTGCTGTGGTCTGACCCAGAAGAATGCAGGCTGTTCCCATGGTCACACCAACCCACTGTCAGAGCGGAAGCTGAAGGGACAGCGATCAGGGTCCCTCAGGCTGGCTGCTCTGTGCCAGGCCCAGGATGACTCAGACGTTCTGGGGCTGGCATGGGCTTCCTTGGCCTGCATCCACTCTCCTCCTCAGTCCAGGACCGAGGACACCAAGCCTGTATCTGTGCCCACTCTGTCCTTTCTTGTCTGGCTGCAAACACGGCCAGCCAGTCACAGAGCCCCTGGTGACCTACGCTCGTGTCCTGGGGCTGCGGGAACAAGGCATCACACACGGGGTACTTTTTTTTTTTTTTTTTTTTTTAATTCATGAGAGCCACAGAGAGAGAGGCAGAGACATAGGCAAAGGGAGAAGTAGGCTCCCTGTGGGGAGACTGATACAAGACTCTATCCCAAGATCCCGGGATCATGACCTGAGCCTAAAGCACACGCTCAGCCACTGAGCCACCCAGGTGTCCCAGATGGGGTACTTTCAACAGTAGGACCAGGTTCTGGAGGCCAGAAGTCCGAGATCCAGGGTGGGCAGGGCTGATTCCTGCTGGAGGATCTGAGGAAGCATGTGTCCCAGGCCCCTCTAAGGTGTCTGAAGGATCCTTGGCCTTCCTTGCCTTTCAGCCACATCACCCCAATCCCTGCCTCTGTCTTCACATGGCCTTCTCCCCCAGCCCTCAGTGTCTGCAGGAATCTGTCTTCTTACACCGACAGCAGCCACAGGTTTCAGCCTACCCTCCTGCAGGATGAGCTCACGTGAAGCTGAGGACACCTGTTACCCGACTGTGGCAGAACAGTCCCATGGGATCTTCCGAGGGGGACAGTACAGCCCAGCCCAGAGCCAGGTGAGACCAGGGAACAGACACTCAGGCTGGAACAGGCCATACGCCCTGGCAGCCTGTGCCCTGCGGGGTCCACTCAGCACACAGCCCCTGGTCAAGGCCGCACCCACATCGCACACGGAGGAAGAGACGTTCCCTCCACAAACACTGAGAGTCTACCCCGTGCTGGAGACTTGCTGTGAGCCCCGAGATGGAGCAGAGCACAGGAGTCGCTGCCCCCGCCCGGCTGATGTTCTGCTACAGAGGTGATCAGTGCAGCGGAGGAGACGGTGCTCTGGACCCACGGAGGGGGCATCTGTCCTGGAGGCTCTCCCCTGAGGGAACCCCACCCCAGCCACCTCCCACAGCACAGGGAGCTGCACAAATGTCCTCACTCCAGCTTTCTATCATCACCACGTCCCTTCAATAGTTAAATAAATAGGCCCAAATGCCTGTCCCTCGTGTGAGAAATCCAGCTCCCTTCTGCCTTTTCAAGAAGTGTGTCCCCTGGGCTGGGGGCTGGCACCTGCCTCCTGGCCCCAATTCCGGCCCAAGACATTATCCTGCCCTATTTGCCAGCCCAGTGGACCCCCATCCATGTACCCCCACCCCCAGGCTCTCAACCCCACACCCCTGACCCCTACACCTGCACCCTCACCCCAACACCCTTCACCCCTACCCCCACAACCCCCACCCTCCCCTCCCCAGCCCCCACTGCTCCTGAGATCACCCTACCCTAGGCTCTAGTCCATCTGAAGCTCTGCCTGCGGCTAAGGGGTGACTGCGGCTAAGGGTGCCCGGTGATGACACCCCAGCCCCAGGCTCACCCAACACTGGACACCCCAATTATGAAGGGCACCTGGGCCCCAACCACCCAGGCCTTCTCCCTGGCCCCTCCTCTTAAGCCTCTCCAGAGCCCAGAGCCCAGGCTCCTCCCCCACCTCCTCTGTCTCTCCCTTCGTTCATCAGTACCCCCTCTTCCCCTCCAAGGCCCAGCTTCCACCAGCATCTTTACCTGTCCTGCCCGCCAGCCTCAGCTCAGCTCTCCAGTCCCGGGGAGGCAGGGTCAGGTCAACGTGCAGGGGACCGTGTGTCCAGTTGCACAAACAGCCAGGACACTTTCTCACACCAAACTCACCGCAGTCCGGGCATGCGGGAGGTGTGGATGGGGTGGGTCACGGGGCAGAGCCCTCCTGGGGGGTCCCTGGGGACATAAACAAGGGGGAAGGGGGCCTCCTCCCCACCAGCGCCTGCCTGGGCCCCCAGAGCCGCAGGAGCATCCCCGGAAAACTACTTTACCTGCTGTTCCTCCACACGAGCTTCTCAGGTGCTCCCAAGGCCAAGCTCGAGTTTAATGAAACCCCTTTCTTTTCCTTTCTTCTCTGCCCAAGCCCATCTGGCTGAGGTGACACAATAAGGCACCGTCAGCAGCTCCAAGCGCGAGCGGGAAAGTGATTTTCCCCGACGCAGGCTGAGGGCAGGTTCCATTCACCAGGTCTCTGAACCCATTGCTGGACTTGGAAGGGGTTTTGAAGACTCGACTAGAATATTTCCATCTCTCCCCAGATCTGAGATCTCAACCACATGTGTTGCAATAATAAACAGCAAGCATGACAGTTTTGTGTCTCCACGGGGGAATAAAGAGTGTGTGCCGTTTCTCCTGGGAGCACTGCAGGCGTGAGTCAAGGTGTCTGCAGCTGCAGACCCAGCGCAGGGCAGGGGTGGGGGCTCCAAGGACATGCTGGGATTCTTTATTTGGTTCTGACAAAACACCCCTTGCGCTCCTGGCGGGGGGTGGCGGTGGGGGCTTAATAGAGAGGGAATATGTGGTCCAGGGGGTCAGCGGAAGGTTCTGGACCACTGCCCAGCCTCCTGCCTGGTGCCTGGCACATGGACTCCAGTCAAGTCCCTGCCTAGAAACTCAACAGCCCCCGAAGAGAAGACGGAAGCCCCCAGGAAGGCACCTGCGGCCCCTGCAGACCCCACCTCCGGCCCCACCAAGCAGCCCGCTCCCCGACACAGGGGCTGTCCCACCCCCGAGCTCCGCCTCGCGGTCCGCTCAGCCCGGGGTTCCTGCTCCCCCGCCTCCCCGAGCCTCTCTGCCCCGGAGGACCCTGTTCACGACCTGTTTGGTCACAGCCACGCAGCATCAGAAATATTTGCTTACATGTGTTTCTTCCCCCAACTCGGGCTGGATCAGCTCAGGCCACCATGAAACACCCCACAAGTACCAGGGCCTGAGCAACAGATGCACCCTTCTCTGGGCTCTGGGGCTGGGGAGCCCAGGCCCAGGGGCCAGGAGGTTCGGTTCCTGGCGAGGCCCACTTCCTGACTCTTGGCTGGCACCTTCTCTCTGAGACCTCCTGTGTCAGCCACAGGAGATGGCCAGGAGGTGGGGGGGGGCGGGGGAGAGGGAGAGACAGCTCACTGGCATCTGTCTCTTCCTATAAAGGCACTAATCCCATCAGAGGACCCCCCACATGTGACCTCATCTCATCCTACTCCTTTCCCACAGGCCACACCTCCAGATACCATCACGTGGGGGCCAGGACTCCCATATGTGGATTCAGGGATACACAGTTCAATGCGGAGCCACACACACACACACTCCCCCAAGCCAGGGTGGGGGTGCTCCTCCTCCAGCGTCGCCAACACGGGATCTCCAAGTCTGGCCACGCTTCCTTCTCGCTGAGCCAAAGCTGTTCTTTCCCTATAACCCTCCTCCTGGGGTGGTATGAGGATTGTAGTGGATTAAATGGTGGCACCCCAAAAAGATATGTCCTAGTTCTAGTCCCTGGAACCTGTGAATGGGACCTGATTTGGAAAATGGGGCCTGATTTTGCAGATGTGATTAAGAGTCTCAAGATAAGAGCATACTGGAGCAACCGGGCGGCAGTCGGGGGGCAGGGGGTGCCTAAATCCATGACAGGTGCCCTGCGAGAGACACGCAGAGGGAAAAGGTCCATGTGGAGATGGAGGCAGAGATTGGGCGGGACACGGCCACAGCCCAGCAACTCCCAGGGCCCCCAGGGGCCAGGAGAGGCAGGCAGGAGCCCCCCCAGAGCCCTCGGAGGGAGCGCGGGGGCCCTGCTGCAGCTAGAATTCAGTTCTCTGCCCCTAGACAGTGAGAGAACACATATCTGTGGTTCCAAGCCGCCTAATGCGTTCAGCAGCCCTAGGGAAGCAGAACAAGGATGCAGCCCTGGGCCAGGGAGGCCGGGGAGCCCGCATCCCAGAGGGCGACTCTCACTCTTCCTCACCCTCCTCTCGAGGATCCAGGCTTGGCCACGACCAGAGTTGAGTAAAGGGAAGCCGCGGTAAAGGCCTGGAGGTTAATTTCCTAAGGAAACTTTGTTTCAGAGAGTTTTACATTTGGGGAGGTTGGGGGTGTGGGGATCCTTTGGGAAAAGTAGGAAAATAGATTTTCCTGTCTCGGGCGGAAAATGTACATCACTGTGAATGGCAGAGGCCCTACACCGCTCCGTCATCCCAGACTATTAAAATTTTTAATCAAAGTTTTCAGCTATCAAGCCGCCTGACGTTGGCAAAGGTTTGCTGTTATCTTATGTTAAAATCCATCACGATCCACATAAAATGAGATTAATTTGAGATGCCAAAAGAAACACAGGTCAATAGAGCACTAATGTTGCCAGGTGCCCGAGCCGGGGTGCGGGCAATGCCCCCCGGGGGCTTCCCTGGGTCAAAGGGGCTGCAGATGGCCTGCCCCCCTCCCCGACCCACCCTGGGCTGCAGGTGGCACCGGGGACCAGGAGCTGGAAGGGAGCAAGATTCTCGGAAACCAGGGGCCACGGCTGGGCGCCTGTCGTCCTGTTGGAGGGTTTCCAGCCTGCGCTGACGTGCACATGCCCGAGTGTGTCCTCTCCAAAGTGACTTTCCTTCTCCTTTGCCTCTTCTGGCGGGTTCCCCGGGGCCCCGCCTCGGCACCCCAGGCTCCCATCACCCTAACGACCACCCGAGCCAGCCTTAAAGGGAGTTGCTCAGCCAGATGGAGTGCAGATCGGTCCTGAATTTCAAAATCACAGCGCTTAGCCTTGTCTTGGTGGATGGAGCACAATAGGCCTTCCCAGCCCCGAGTGGAGAGTCAGCCACATTGCACCCCCACACATGGGGGATTCAGAACCAAAAAGGGTCTAGTTTATAGTAATGGTCTGTTTGCATATCCGGCAGGTAGCATCTCGGCAGATGGGAGCCTGTGTGAGGTCCCCAGCCCCTCCCGGCACCCGCAGCGGCTCCTCTCTGCTGGAGCACTTGGGCTGCCCGCTGAGCTGCCCCTGGGCTGTGCCACTGCTCACCCAAGCATTTGCCCTTCCTGCCCCTGGGACAGGAATCCTGCCACCTCTCTGTCACTTCCCCCATGCTGGGTACCACAGCTGCCAGACTGCAAGGAAGAGGATAAAATCAGGTTGTGAGGGGGACCCTGCCATGCCTAGAACCCCACAAACACTCGGCGGTCAGTTGGGGTGCACTGGGCACAGACGGGATAATGACTAGTGAGTGGAAGTTTGCGGAGCAGAGAAGAGGGAGGGGACAGGGCAAGGCCGGCCTCCCAGGACCTCCAGGCCAGCCTGAGCAGCTGCCGTTTGACCCAGCACACAGTAGGACTCTGTACAGAGAAGTCACATTGGCCGTGACCGCTGCAGAACGAGGGCCAGGAAGGAGGCGGCTCTGGAGGTTTCCCTGGGAGGGGGAGAGCTGGATGTAGGTGTGTGTGCTGGAAAGAAGAGGTCAGACCCACCTATCCAGACAGACAGACGGACCAAGGCTCTACTAGGCCGAGGTGGTATGTGGAGTCAGGGTGGCAACACCCTCCTCCCTGATGGGACAGTGGTCTAGCCCATCACATAATGAACATTGCATCCAGAAGGTCTGACGGTGAGGAGGAGTCCCAGGGTCTCCTAGGGTTTCACCCTGAGCAGCTGAGTAGGTGGTGGTACCATGTTCCAAGACGAGAATCGGGGAGCAACAGCTATAAGGAACCAAAGTTCAGGGGGTCCTGCTCTGTGGGGTTCTCACAAGAACCCCCCCAGGAGGAGCCAGGCTGGCCCCCCCCATACAGGAGACGGGCTCTCCTGGAACTGGCTGCCTGGGACAAAGATGCCTACAGAGCCATGGGGATGGAAATATCAAGTTTGGAAAACTTAAGATTTTTATGATTTCAAAAAAAAAAAAAAGCAGTTAATGTAGGATGCTCAGGCTCCTGTCACACAGCTATGCACGAGATTTGGGACTGAGACTGTGGATGGAGGGCCAGGTAGGGTGGGAGAGGAAAGGGGTGGGGTTGGGGGTGCTGGAGGATTCACAAGGGCAGCTGGAGCAGTAAGGAGGGGGGGCCCTGGTGGGGGGCAGCATGGGTGGTGGGGAAGGCGCACCAGGGGGGCCTCGGGCACCTGTGATGGGGGGCAGGGGTGTGAGGGGCAGCTCTAGAAGGCCACTCTGAGAGGGAAGTCGACTGTTTCGTGGGGCATGGGTGTCGGGTCGCACTCCTCCCTCACCCTGACATCCCTCATAGGGCGTCTGAGGCTCTTCCTGCCACTGGCTCTCTTCTCAGCTCAGAGAGGCGCCACCTACCACCTGGGACCCAGGGGTGGCAGGCTCCGGGGCCTGCTTCCCCTCAGCCAGAGCTGCTGCATTTCAGGACAAGAGCGTGGGGTGGCATCTTTCCACACACTAGCGTTCGGCCCCCTGTTCCCCAGCCAGCACCCTCCCAGTGGCCCCACACGCTCTCATCCAGCAGAAGCACAGAGACCTGTTCCAGAAATGCCTCCTGCACAGACGGCCTAGGGGTGTCTGTGCATCAGCGAGGCCGTGGTGTCCTGAGAAGCTAAACCTTGGCAGGATGGTTATCGCCTCTAGAGAAGAGAGTGACGAGCACCACCTGCTCACCTCATCTGCGGCAGAGCCCGAGCTGGACGCACTTGCTGCAACAGCAGCCCTCGGTGATGGAAGGCCAACCCTCATTTTCGTAATTCATCTTCTTGGTTTTGTTGTGCTTGGTCAAAGATACTGAATTTAATAAAAGAATTTGTCGAGGTTATCTCATCTCAGCACAAAAAAAAAAAAAAAAAAAAAAGAGCGAGATCCCCTGAAGCCTGCCCACCCTCTCCCTGAGCTGAAGACAAGTGTCCACGTGTGGGTGTGCATATGGGTGTGTGCATAGATGTGCACACAGGCATGCATGGTTTTAGCCAGGGGCTGTTTGAATGCACACGTTCCAGGAATTCACAGGACGCTCACGCATTTCTGTTCCGCTCTGGAGCTGAAGCTCGGCCCCACTCCCCGCTGCGAGACATCGTAGCACCGTGGCTGGGAATGTGGCTGCTGCTGCCACTTCACTGGGTTCCTAGGGTACCTCTAGGGCCCAGACAAACAAATAAAGGGACCCCGCTGCAGAGGGGTGGAGTTAATATGGTTATCACCTGCCATATTTCCACCCGATCTGGGCAAGGTTCCCACTCCTCTTTATCACTGGGTGCATATTCCCCCTTCAACTCCCACTTGCTCCCATAGCCTCCCCTTCCCAGAGGCAACAATTTTGTTTGATCACCATAGATTTCTGGCTACTCTTAGCAAATCGGCATTGTGGCCTTGCCGGCCTGGGTGTTTTATTTGTGTAAATGACATTGTGACATATCTCTCATTCTGCTCTGGCTCCAACCACTGGGTTTTGGGGAGCCATGTGTGCTGCCGTGTGCACGCCGGCCCGTGGTTTCCATTACCCACACAGCACTCCACAGTGCGAGTCCGCTGAACACCACGGGGGGGGGGGGGGGGTCACCGTCCCACGGAGCGGTGGGCCCCCAGGCAAGCCCCAGGACACAGCCACACCTGCCACCTCCTGCAGGGGCCCTGGGAAGGCTGGATCCGATCCGTGGGCTGGATCTGAGAGCGCAGAGCTGCTGCGGCCCCAGGTGTGCACGTGCAGAGCAAGCAGCTGCCGCCCCACCGCCTCCCCGATGGCTGCAGCACCCGCACCCCCACCCCCGCCATTATGGGTGTTCCCGCAGCCCACGTCCACACCAACACTTGGCTTAATCGCTTTGTAAATTTTTCCCAGTCCAATAGATGCAAAGTGGTATCTTGTCCTAATTTTCCTTTGTGTGATTCCGAATGACTTTGAGCTTCTCTTCTCATGCTTATTAGCTTTGGGTTTCCTCCCCATCGATTATCTGCCTGTATCATTTGCCCATTTTTCCACTGGGGTCCCTGTGCTCGTCTTTTTGATTTGCAGGAGTTCCTTGTAAATTGTAGATCTTAATCCCTTGTCAGTTCTTAACATTGCAAATATCCTTCCTCATTTGCCCAGCTGTGTATTAACTTGGTCCGTATTGTCTTTCACCGAACAAAAATCTCTGGCCCTGATAGAAACGTACGGATTTTTTGCTTGATGACTTGAGGTTTTGAATTTTTATTTAAGGCATCCCTGCTCCAAAACGACAGACTTTCTCCTACATTTTCTTTAAATTCTGCTTTTCCTAGTAGGACTTTAATCCACCCAGATTCTTTTTATGTGGGGATTCAGTGTTGAGTTGGGTTTTTTTTTTTTTCATATCTTATCACAAATGGGTGCTGAGCCTTATCAAATGTCTTTACTGCTCTGATCGAGATACAAGCATGACACTCCCTTGGGTCTAGCCCCACAGTGAATGACAGTGAGAGTTTTAGACATTCTCCGTAAAACCCTGCTTTATCAAGTGTCCTTCCTCTGACACACTACTTGATTCAGTTAACATTTTACTTAGGATTTCTGCAAATTTGCTCATACATAAAACAGGCCTGTAATATTTTTATTTTACTCTCATTGTCCTTGATTATGAAATCTGGATTATACCTAATTCACAAAATGAGCCACACAAATGCCACTCACTTTTGACTTTCCCAAATATATTGTATGAAACAGAAATTACCTGCTCCTAGGAAATATTGTAGAAATCTCCCAAAAAATCATCCAGACTTGGGGGCGGTTGCTGATTGGTAGAAGAAAGTCTTGGCCACTT
This sequence comes from Canis lupus dingo, assembly GCF_003254725.2. Lineage (NCBI taxonomy): Eukaryota > Metazoa > Chordata > Mammalia > Carnivora > Canidae > Canis > Canis lupus. Next base: position 58,584,272 of record NC_064247.1, on the reverse strand, counting down.
CTTTCCCTCCCTGTGTTTGTTATTCAAGCCGGCTGTGTTTGATCTGACACGAGTTCAGGCATTTTATGCTTTTTATAAGAATCTATCCACTCCATCTAAGTAGCAGTTTAAAGGGTAAAATCAGCCTGTTCATGACACTAATTTCTTATTTATTCCAGCTGCTCGATCTTTCTTTTGATTGGTCTTTCCAGAAGCCTAACATATTCATTTCTTTTAAACAGATTTTGGGTTTGGTTACCCTCTCTACAGGTTTTATCTTTTTCATTTGCTTCTGCCTTGACCTTAGTTTCCTTTTTTTCTTGGTGGGGAGAGGGGAGGGCCAGTTAAGTTAAATGCCTCATTCACTTCCAACACCTGTTGCCTCCAGATAAATGCATCAGCTACTGTCAGTTTCTTCTTAAGAACTGCTTTGGCGGGATCCCTGGGTGGCGCAGCGGTTTGGCGCCTGCCTTTGGCCCAGGGCGCGATCCTGGAGACCCGGGATCGAATCCCACGTCGGGCTCCCGGTGCATGGAGCCTGCTTCTCCCTCCTCCTGTGTCTCTGCCTCTCTCTCTCTGTGACTATCATAAATAAATTAAAAAAAAAAAAAAGAACTGCTTTGGCTCTTTCCCGTGGATTTTGACAAGTCAAATTCTGTTATGACTTATTCTGTGTCTTGATTTCCTTGATCACTCCCATGAGTTATTCAGAGATCTGTTAATGAGTTCCCCCCAAAATTGGGGTTTCAGAAAAAACAACCGTTTTGTTAATTTGCATGTCATTTATGTATGGTTAGAGCATATGATTTATTTCACACTAATTCTTAGAAACTGACTGAGACTTCGCCTATGACCCAATATCAAACCCCCATGGGTGGACCAGTGAAGGGCACACCCACTGCACTAGACAAGACTCCAGTATCTTTCCTTTACTTTGATCTGTCATTAAAAACTCCATTAACATTTCTCCCTGGATTTCTGACAGCATCGCTTGATTTTTTTTTTTTTGAAGCTATGCAGTTAGGTGCATATATTTGTATAATGAATAGCTCTTCTTTATTTGATTACATAATGTTCTTTTTTTAAATCCTTTTTGATTCTTTTTCATTCATAAGTTCTGTATTGTGTCCTTCTTTTTTTAACTTTAAAAGAGTGATGCAGGGATCCCTGGGTGGCTCAGCGGTTTGGCACCTGCCTTTGGCCCAGGGCGTGATCCTGGAGTCCGGGATCGAATCCCGCGTCAGGCTCCCGGCATGGAGCCTGCTTCTCCCTCCTCCTGTGTCTGCCTCTCTCTCTATCTATCTCTCTATGTCTATCATAAATAAATAAATAAATCTTTAAAAAATAAAATAGTGATGCTAAAACTCCCTATATCATAGAATTAATATGAGAGGATTAAATAGGTTGATCCGTGTAATGCATTTAAAACCAGGTCTAGAATATCGATGCCCCGTTCAGTGTTAACTTTCTTTATTTTTTCCCAGCTTTTAAAATACCACAAGTCCTCAACAATTCTAGGTGCCCAGAGCATTTCTGCCAATCTCTGGGACTTCTTGCCTGAATCTCCTCTGTTTCTGCTCAGCAGTGAGGTACCCACCCAGCTGAGTGGAAAGTGCATGCAGGGCTCAGGGAGGGGGAGGAAGTGCCTGGCACTGTGACAGAGCTCCCCACCTGACAGAAGTTAGAGGACAGATGCCCCTCCAAAGCCGGATGGATGAGCACAGGCCAGATAGAGAGGAGATTTTGTCTAGATACGCTGAGTGATAGGATGTACCAGAGAAGCCGGGCAATGTGACAAATGGTTGCAGCCAAGAACCCTGGAATAGGAATGATGGAGGAGCATCCATTCCCCATGGATGGAAGCTTCCAGAAGGATTGCTCTGCCTTGTTGGTTAGACCACAGAGTGGGGGACAGAAGGCAGAGCCCCACCCACCCAGGGCCTCACCTCTGCTCCCAGGTCCCGAGGCATACATGTGAAAAGCCAGTAGCCCGGAGCAGTAGTCAGATATCTGGCATCAGGGACGTGGAGGTGGGCCTGGGAATTCAGCATAAATCACCCCCTCGCCCCCAGGATGGCGTTGGTGGGACCCTGCAGCAGGGAGCATAACTCAATTACTGCTGGGAAGGCCGGCCTCTGAAACACTGTCATCAATCTGAATTAAACTGAGGGTTTTAATAACACACTCCTGCCAGGACCCTCCCTTCCTGGCTTTATCATCTCCGGTGCCAAGTTACTTCCAAAGGAAAACACCCAAAGCCAAAGGGGATAATAAGTAATGATTTTTTAATGTGGTTTGTTCCTGGTAGTTTACATGGGGGAAGAGCGACAGCCTCTGACAAACAGTTCCGGGCGCGTTGGTGGCTTGACCCACCCCCAGGCTGGGAAGGAACCAGGGTTACCAGGCCCAGAGCTTCCCCAATCCCAGCAGCAGAATGTGGGAATGACCCAAGAGCCTGTAGGACATGCAGCTCCTGGGGACTCCAGCCAGCCCCACTGCACCAGAAAGTCCAGGGAGAGGAGGCCCAGGCATCTGCATTCTAAAGCCTGACCAGTCCATCATGTCCTGCCTGCCCCATCATACCTCGGGTGATCCTTAAGGGCAACAGCAAATAAGTCCATTCCTCATCCCTTAGAGCATTCCCTTCAGTGGGTTCCTGGGATGCTCTTCATGAGAAAACTGTGATATTGTGACTCATAATAAGAAGTATATACTTTGTCTTGAAACCTTTCCTGGCACAGAGTCCTAAAATATTTGGAATTTCCTAAGTACTGAGAGCAATAAAGGTGTCTTTGTTATGCTAATGAGGAGACTTTGGGACCACACCTAACTTGGGAGCTGGAAGCCAATGTAGCCTCCCATGTGATTAGAGGGTTGGAAATTTCAGACCTACTCCCTCTGTACTCCCATCCAGCTGAGAGGGGCTGGAGGCTGAATCAATCACCATTGGTCAATGATTTGATCAATCATGTCTATGTAATGAAACAAAGGACAGAGTTTGGAGAGCTTCTGGGTCAGTGCACATGGGGAGCATGGGGAAAGCGGCTTTCTCCAAGGGCGTGGAAGCTCTATGCCTTTCCCACATACCTTGCACTATGCCTCTCCTCCATCTGGCTGTTCCTGAGCTATATCCTCTTGTAATAAACTAATGATCTAGTAAGCAAACTGTTTTTCTGAGTCCTGTGAGTCATGCTAACAAATTAACCCCAGGGAGGGGGTGGGGTCATTGGAACATCTGATCTACAGCTGATTGGTCAAGAGTACAGGTGACAAACTGGGCTTGTGAGTGGCATCTGAAGGTGAAGGTATGTTTGTGGGCCTGAGCCATTTAATTAGTGTAGGACCTGACACTAACTCCAGGTAGACAGTGTCAGAATGCAGCTGAATTGTAGGATACCCAGCTGGTGTCTGAGATTTTTTGGTAGATGAGGGTGGGGGAGCACCCCACACATACTGGAATTGGAGCCAAAATTCTAGAGGCTTCCATGGCCCAGTAAGTCTGAGAATTAATGCTGGTTGCCTCCCCAGTTCTTAAGCAGCAAAGACCCCCCATAGCTTCAGGAGGCTCATCTCCAAAAATACACGGAGGAAAGTTTTCCAACCCTGCAGTATTGAAATCCCATCTGTCTTTCTCTGAAGATTGAAAATAGTAAGATAGTCAATAAATCTACCTTTTGTGTGCCCTATGGAAATATTAATTAAAATGTGCTTGTTTACTTAAAAGTTTTATGAGAAACTGAATGGTTTTTTGGATCCTAGCTAGGCTCTGGCTCCTACTATATAGGGCTCCCTTGACATAAAATATGGAAATTTGCAATAGTTAGGCTCAGAGAAGCTCATCACCTATCTAAAGGTCACACAGCTGGGATTTGAACACAGCCTACACTTGAATCTAAAACACTTGAATCTGCCCTCGTATCCCCATACTTCCCAATGATGACAACTATCCCCTGAAATGGAGGATTAGTGATTATTACTCGGGAAACAAGTACCACAGGATGGTAAGAACCAGGAACAAGAGGGAACGAGAAGACTGGCTTCTATAGTGGAATTTGGATGTGGCCCCAAGCTCCCTGCAGAACAGATAGCAGGTTATGAACAAGACAGAGTCACTTATCAGAAAGGAGGGAGCATGCACATTCCTGAAAGGAGGACTCTGTGTAATTGATGTGGGAACCCCAAGGGATAAAGCAAAAACGTCCTTGACAACATTTTTGTGGAAAAGGACTGTGGCTGCACTTCATGCAGCTGCTGCTCAGAAAGATCTCAGCAAAAGTCAGGGGCATAACAGAAAACGTGACTCAGTAAAGACCAGGCTTTGCCAAGATAGGGTCATGTGTTCTCCATATGCAAGCTTCTTTCTCCAGAGATAGAATGTAGAGCACCCAGCGGCATGGATGGATTATGTACTCTGCAAATGATCATCTATTTTTAAAAAGTAATCATTGAGCTTTTGTTAGAAGGCGCAGAGCATACACACTATTGTAGCTGATGATGGATGGGTGTTGTTGGTTAGGTTGACCAGATGGCCCAACCAGTAGCTTAACCAAAATTCCCACCCTGATCAAAGGTTCCCACCCCTCAGAGAGAGTCTGCAGGGAACCAACTGTTTATTCGTAGGGGTGGCTTTACCTTCATTTCAAAATATAAAACATCATATGATCACATCTCCCACATTCTACACTGTAGAGCATGGCCAAGAGGACGTGGCTGTGCAAATGTCATTAGCCCACTGCAGCTGCAGAAAACCACATGCATCCCACCTGGACCATCTGATTTTAGCAACAGGGAGTCCCAAAGCACCCTCCAGTTGAAATAGGTATGAAATGGGCCTCTAACAATTGAATAAATCAGTCTTCTTTATGGAGCTATTGTTCATTTCAATGTAATTAGATTCTCAAACACTTTGCTTAAATTTTTAAGAATCCAACAGGATTCATGGGGGGAATTTTCTACTGTTTATTTTTTTTCCTCCATTTTGTGGGAGAAGTAAAATGTGCTCGTGATTTTCTTCTGGTTTAATAAAGAAAAAATAACAACATTTATGCCTTCAAGAAAACAAAGACATTGATTTAAATACTATTGCCAGGGCAACACATTATCCATCCAGACACCTTATCGGAAACACCGCCTGCTTTGAAGACAAAGGTTACTTTCTCAAGGCACAAGGACACTTGTACCCAGGGTCCTCCAAGGGGCCTTTGTTAGCAGTGATGTCCGCAAGCACAGCATGCTTTGTGGCAGCTGCAGGGAAGTGGGTGTATTTGCTCCATATTATCTTTCTGGGATGTCCTTCACCAGACATTAGACGGGACCACAATCCCCAAGCTACATCTGAGAAGCTCAATGCCAATGGGCAGAAAGAGAAGCTTGTCAAGTATCAGTGGGGATATGGAGTGTTTCACACACTCACTCCTCAGTCATTCTCTCTGACAACAATTGAACAAGAGCGGAAACCACATAGTTGATGTAGGATCTTGATGCATCCAGAAAGTGCCCCCCTTCCAAGGCCACAGTAGGAATCAGGAGTCAGAGATGCATAAGGGTCAGGGCAGCTGCTGGTCCACTCATCACGTGATGGGGGGGTGGGTAGTCATGGCCCCATTGCAGGTACAGGGGTCACTGGGGCTGGGGTCATTGATGGGTCAGGGTGGGCATTGGGTGGCCAGGCTCTGAGATGATCCCCAGGGCCCCACCTCCTGTGCAATCCCTTCCCTCTCTATCAGAACTTGTCTGTGTGACCAATGGAAGATGACAATGCAGCTGTCACTTCCAAGATTGGGTTATAAAATGCTGTGGCTTTGCTCTGTCCCTCGACCTCTCTTGCATTCTGGGGAAGGCCAATGGCCTGACATGAAGTTCACCAGATGAGGAACGGATACCTCCAGCCAACAGCCAGCAAGCACTGAGGCTGCCAACAGCCATGTGAGTGGGCTTGGAGATAGCTTGTCAGCCCCAGTTGAGGCTTCAGATAAGACGGCAATCCTAGCTGGCCACATGGGAGACCCTGAGCCAGAACCATCCAGCTAAGGGCTCCCTAGATTCTACAGACTCCCAGAAACCATAAGATGACAAGTGTTGGTGGCTCTGATGTGGGACAACCTGTGAGCAGCCTGCTTGAGGATTATAGGGGACACAGGGACATGCACACAGCTGGACCACATGAGTGTGAGGGCATCAGGACATGTGGAGAGAGGCCAGGCAGAGGCCCCCAGAGCCAGGAGGAGGACAATCAGGGAGGGAGGCATGACACAATGGTCAGGTCCCCAAGTCCAGCCCCTGCTGGAGGGCTACCTCCAGGAACTCCCAGTCTCCATTCCACACACCACTTTGAAGCAGGTTTATTTCAACTCTGCAAAGCCCAGGTAAACCACAGGATCTGTGAAGCTTGGCTCAGCCTGCATCCCACCAGGACCTGCCCTGAGGGGGGTCAGCGATGGCAGCCCTGCAGTCTTCCCTCATACCCACATCATTCCAGTTGGTGAGTCTTTCTTGACCCAGGGGCTCTGGCCAGGGGGTGCCTCTAGCGCCCCAATCACCATGCTGAGCAAGGGCTCTTGCTACAGGCACCGCCTCACCCCTACATCATCGAGGACTCCTGGGTGGGTGCAAACGCCCCAGGGCTTGGCCTCCCTGCTTCCTGCCTCCCTCCCTCTGAAAGGAGTAAATCACAGGGCTGTGACTCAAACCTATTTTAATGTCTGCAGAAAGCCTGCCACTTAGCAGTTACCCCACCAAGGACCTTCACATGAAGCAGTTCTCTCTGTAATGGGAACAACTCATGCTGTGTTCATGTATTTAATGTACAAGCACGATCCCATCCCCCTCTCACCGTGCTTTATGGAGGGTCCTGTGGACTTGGGATCCTTACTGGCCTGCTGTGTCTGTGTGCCCCAGGGCAGGCCCATGGGCTACACCTGTGCTGCTTGTGATAGACACAGCACCTGGCTCAGTGCACCTTCTGCCCGAAGTAGAGAATGAGCCCTCGCCCTACCCCAGACCTGAGGGTGCAGGCGTTGGCACAGCCTGTGTTCAAGTCCTCATCAGGCATCTGTTGGCTGCGTGACTTTGGGTAATTTATTTAGCTTCTCTGTGCCTTGGTTCTGTACCTTCTAAAAGGTGGCGGTGGGGGGATGGTGTTGATGATACCAACACCTGGAGGTTGTGTCAATTAAACATTCTAGCCACAGCCAATGCTCATGTAACAAAGAGCAAACAAGCAAATGGCAATGCCTGCTGCAAGCCCTTCATTCTCCCTCCAGGGAGCAGAGGGCCAGCACCACCCCTATTTCCCTGAGGGTTGCCAGTACTCGGGCTCCTGGGATACAAGGTTCATGGCCCGAGCTGTGGCCCTGGAGGATTCAGGCCACACACTAGCCCCTCAACCTTGGCTCCAGTTATTCTCAGGGCCCCATACCAGCTCCTGCCACCTGTACCCCATCTTTGGCCTTGGTATGCACCCTTGTTCTTCAGTCTCTACTGGAAAAGCCTCTTACTCTACCAAGGAGACTCCCAACTTCCCTTTTGTTTTTGAAGGTGAGGAGTGGAAGGTTCTGGAGCTGTAGTGATTGAGAGCAGAACCGGGGGCAGACAGAGAGTGCAGAGTTCAGGAAGGGGAGGCTGGTGGGCTGGACATGGAGGATGGTGGGCAGCAAGGGTAGGGATCGAAAGGAAGCAGGGAGGGTGGAAGCTTCCAGGCTCACAGAGCATGCAGTCCTGGCCAGAGCGCAGAGTCCAACAGGAAGTCAGTTTGGGGCCCCCACCCAGCAGCTCCAGCATCCCAAGTCAGCCAAGGAAGGTAGTCATAGCACAGTGGCCAGCGGCCCAGTCAGGCACTGATGCACGTCAGCAAAGTGTCCCTGGAAGCCACCAGGTGCTGGGCCCCATGTCCGCATGCCCAGCCTCCTACAGAGGAGCAGACTGAACCCCCGCGAGGGGCTGGCTTCCCTCAGGACCTACATCCAGGCTCAGCACAGCCACAGAGCCCCCCACAGCCCAGCTTTACTTTAATTATAATTTCCTAAGGTTTGAGGTTCTTTCATGAACAGAATAGGCTTTAGTATCTTTCCATGATTTGATCTGTCGACTTAGAGACACACACAGGAGCCCCTAGTAATGCTATGAGCCTCCTATCACTGCAGTCACAAATGTGGCTTAAAGCAACATAAATTGACTCTTTCGCTGATATCAGAAGTCCAAAATGGGTCTCAGGGGGCTAAAAGCAAGACGTGGGCAGGACCAGTTCCTTCTGGGGGCTCCTGGAGGATCCATTTCCCAGCTTCTAGAGGCTACCTCCCCCTGGCCCTGGCCCTGACCTCCTGTCCTGCCACCCTCTTCTAGTTCAAGGACCTTGGTGATTACACTGGGCCCACCAGTGGGTAAACCAAGATAATGTATCATCTCAAGATCAGCTGATTTGCAGCCTTAACACCCCTTTATTGTGGAAGTTTGCCCGGTTACAGTTTCCAGGGGTTAGCACTTGGACATCTCTGCGGACCATCACTCTACCCACTGCAGTGACCAAATGTCTCTGGCTGGCAAGAATTTGGGGTTTGGGTGGACAGGTTCCCCGGTGCATCTACAATGGTGAATTACATGGAACTGCATTGCTGGTTCGTGCGAGCAATCACAGAGTGGACCGACCCTATGTTCCAGGACTAATCCCACTGCTCCCTGCGGTGGGAAAGTCCCCACGCCCTGGCCTGGACAATCTCGCCAGAGCAGGACAGGGGGCATTCACCAGAGGCACCAGTCACTGTGAGCACACAGCCACAGAGTAGATACCCCTGCGGCCTCACCCTCCCTCGCCCTGCCCTCTCCAGTTCAGAAATATTAGACCTTTCTCTTGAACCATAAACCATGAGAGAAGACCCCAACATCCGCTAAGTACAATGCCAAGGGCTAACTTACATGATAGAGCTGAGGACCAGCAGCTCTATCTGTGACATTTACAGTATCATCTTTGCTAATGGCACCCCTATGGTTGTGCAGTGCTCCTCCTAAGCAACTATGTACGGCAGCCCTGAAGATAAGAGTGGGGAGCAGAAGGGAATAGGACACTCTTCATGCAGGATTTGAGAGGAAATAATGAAGCCCACCGTCTGCATTTTCTTGACATGGACACATCCATCATCTGACCTGTCTCATCCTCCATAAATCCCAACTATTTCTCAGTCGGCACCTGAGCTCCCTGGGTGCCAAAACCTGACAGGTGACCTTTGCTTAGGCCCACAATAGATTAGAAAAGCCAACCACATTCAGGCAGAGGCTGAGGTGGATAATATCCATCCCCATCTCACCGCCGAGTGGAGGTAGGGAGACAATGGTTTGCCCAGAGCCTCACAACTGGCAGGGACACCCAGGGTGATGGAGCAAGCAGGCTCTTCTGCCACTGATATGCTGTAAGACCCTGGCAGAGACTCTGTCCCCATCTGGAAAATGATGTCAAAGCTCCCCCCAGCTCTGAAGCGTCCTGCGCCCCACAAGCCTGCAGACAAAGAGTGGGGGGCTCAGGGCCAGCCACAGGCAAAGGTGGAGAAGCCAGGGGTGGTTCCCATGACAACCACACAAGGAACGGCCGGCTGAAAGGAGCTGGCACCCACAGGGCCTAGGCTCTGAGTGAGCAGTGAGAGGAGCTGCATCTGTCACCCCGAACTCCGCTGCTGGCATTGTTAGCTGAGAAGGAGCTGGAAGTGTAGCACCTGACTCTGCCCTGAAACATGGGCCTGTGGCAGGAAGCTTGCCTGCTGGCCTAGGGTCCCTGGGAGGGCAACTCTGCCCTGGCAGTGTGGGACCTGCCTCCCGGCGGGGTGGGGAACACAACAGGCCCCTGGTGCCAGCCCAGCCCTACAGGAAGACAGAGATCCAAGCCCGTGGCAGGCTCACAGCTGACAGCAGCACCACCAATAACCCTTGCCCTTACCCCGCGCTGTCCCCCGTACAGAGGCAGTTCCCCACCCAGCTTCCTACCTCGACCACGTGACACCCTTTGGGGGTACTCAGGCAGGTGTAACTGGTCCCAATTACACAGAAAGGTGCCCAGACTCCCTAACTTTCGGCCCCCCTGTCCATCAGCTCCCTGTCACCAATAGCCTCACTTCACCCCCCTCTGGGCTGGCGGCACAGACTCACGACCCACCCAGGGGGCCTCCCCGCCTGTGACCCTAGCCAGCACCACCAGGCAGCGGACAGACGGAGGGCCTCCTTACCTCGCGAGGTCTGCACGCGTGCCGGCCGCTCCAGGGCAGCTACATCGCAGCAATGTCTAAGCATAAAGGCCCACGTTATCCGAAGCCTTATATTACGACCTACGCAGAAACCAGGAACCACGTATTTCACACGCCCCACGTTAGCCAGGCTCTGTGCAGGCCCTGACACATCCCAGCTTCAAGGCTGGACTTTATGATCCTGTGGGACAGTCTCTAGGGCCGCAGAGCATGTCCCACATGCCAGCCAGGCAGACGCAGTTGTCATCCTCCTGGTGGCCGAGACGTGAAAATAAAATGCACTGCAGTTCAGGGGCAGGGGCAGTGTGGGGCTGCTCACCCTGGCCTGTCTGGCCCCAATATTGGAAGCAGGGAAGCTGTGGTCAGAGGGCGTGAGTCATTGCCCCACAGCAGCCTCCTCTTTAGGGGAAGCGTACTGATGGAAAGATTAGGGTGAGTCCGAGTCGGGCCCAGCACCCACGTTCCTGGAGATGCCATCATCATATACCCCCGAAGCAGCTCCCGGAAGGTCTGGCCCCTCCACAGAGGAGACACCTCATGCTCTGACCACCGTAGGACCCTGCCTGCAGAGCTGGGAGCAGAACCCAGGAGGGCACCGTGGGCCTGTCTGGCTCCGGGGGAGGCATGTGGTGAAGGGGGTGTGTGCACTGCCAGAGGAGACCAGAAGGCTAAGGGTGGACTCAGGGAGCGAAGAGGAAATGTGGGTCACCCCCTTCCTTCCTTTTCATCTCAAAACCACACATGTCTTCAGGACAGAACAGCGGAGTCCAACCCATAGCACAACCTCCTGCCAACCCAGGGGGTGGTGCTAGCTCCTCTGTCAATGTCCTTCGGCTCAGACCTCAGAGCAATGAAGAACCAGGGGCACTTGGTTGTTTCATGCCCATCACAGCCTGGCCTTGGGGGCCTGGCATCTTCCCTAGGGACACGGGGACCCAGGCCCTGCACTCAGGTGACTCTGGAACTGCTGGGACCCTCCCACCACCACCAAGCACAGGTGCAGCCCCCTCACCTCCTCCGGGCTTTGCTTGTACCTCTCACTGCCCCCCCACCCCATCAGCCGGTTCTCAGCTGCAGCCTCCCTCCCAGACCTGGAACCTCCCTCCTGCACACCTGGCACACGGCAAGACTGTCATAGAATTAAATGAGTTAAATCACAGAGCACAGGTACAATTGTGCCTGACAGGTAGCAACTGTTGCTGTATTTTACTTAGAATGTTTCATTGAATTTAAGATGTGGTCCATGGCAAACTGTTCCGTTACTTTATGTACCACTAAGAAAGAAAAAACACCACCAATTAAACTGACACGATGTTTCCTATCTCTTACAATTTTTATTTTATACGTATTGAAGGAGCTCTTCTGGACTTAATTAGACAGGGCTTTTTATTGGCTATCACTTCGATGCACACATAAAAATAAAGATATAAGCAAAATGAAGTGGTTAAAATATTCCTAAAACTTGTGCTCACTCAAGTCCAAACCCCCTGATTTGGTTTTCCACCCCAAGCCAACAGGGGCCTGTGTTTTCCCCACGTTGGCTTCCTCGGAGCTGCAGCGGAGTGGGGGGGTGGGGAGCTCAGCTAGTCCCAAAGGAACCCACAAAAGGAGGAAAAGCAGCTGCCCCCATGGGACCCAGACAGGCCTGCAGGTGATGGAGTGAGCCCACTGCGTCCACTCAGGGAACTTTGGTTAACAGTTGCTGCTCCCGGTCCCTGGTCACCTCCCACATCCTGTCTCTTGGGGCAAGCGTGCTTTACTGTGGTCTCTAGAATTATCCCCGGCCCACTACCTTCTGCAAACTGGGGCACATTTGAGATATTCGAGTGGGCATCATTCCCTCCTCCTCATGGGCAAGTCTCTGTCGGGACAAAGAGGAACACACAAGGTTTCTGCCTGGGTCTCTGCCGGCGTCAGCTGGGTATGGCCCAGACCCAGTGCAGACACAGGCTCAGCCAGCCACCCCCTTGTCCGTGCTGCCCATTTACTGAGCGCTTACTCTATGCCGGGTGCAAGCTGGGATGGGGTGTGTGCTGGGGGTCATGGGAGACCGGAGAGGCCCTCCCCAAGGGGTGATGCATATATACAGTCGCTGGGGAAGATCAGGGTAAGGGTAGCCAGGCAGAAGGAGAGACACTGAGACCCAGGCAGAGGGAGCAGTGTGTGCTGACGGAGGTAGCAAGAGGAGGGAAACAAAGTCAGAGAGGCAGAGGCAGAGGTGGGCAAGGAGGGTGTGCAGACGAGCTTGCTGTGATGCAATTGGTCTGAGAACCTAGCAACAAGGGCACTGCTGAGCATGAAAGGGTCATAAACATACCAAATCCTTAGCACCCAGGGCTGGTGTCAGGGCACAGGGCGCTTGGCGCTGCCCAGCAGAGCACCACTAGGGCTGAGGCGATGCTCCTGACAGGTGACATGTGCTCCTTCATTCAGTCCTCCTGCACCTGCTTAGATACCAAGCCAGTCACAGAAGGACAAACACTGAACGAGCCCATCCCCTGGACAGCTCACAGGCACAGGGATGGCAGGTATAAGGCAGGGTGGCAGGAGACAGAGAGGGTAAGTGAGAAGAGGGAGAGGTCCTAGAGGTGGATGTGGGGACGACTGCACAGCCGACGAACGTGCTCAGTGCCCCCAGGCTGTGCCCGCCTCTGCTGAACTGAGATCCCATTTGGTCCTGCCTCTGGAGACTCACGGCAGTGACAGGGCTGGAACCCAGAGGGGCTTAGTAGGGCCTAGGGCCCTACTCAGAACACCCCTGGGGACCCGCTGGCTGCCGGGCAGTGCCGGGCACTGCCAGGCCCCTGACTCCCTCTGCATCTTCTCTCGACTTTGCAAGAATGAATGAAGCCAACTCTGTCCTCCTTTGTTTCCTGCTGTTGCCCTAAGAAATGCATAAACTGGGAGGCTTAGAGCAACACATATTTTTTTCTCCCAGTTCTGGAGGCTGGAAGTCTGAGATCAAGGTGTGGGCAGGTTGGTTCCTTCTGGGAGCTCTGAGAGAGAATATGTCCCATGTTCCTCTCCAGCTTCTGGTGACAATCAACAATCTCTGGTGTGCTTTGGCTTATAGGCACAGCCCTCCAGCCTGTGCCCTTTGTCATGGCTTCTCCACTCTGTCTCTTTGTCTTATAAGGACACTGGTCATTGGATCCAGGGCCCTCCCTCATCCAGCATGACTTCATCGTCTTACCTTAATGACACCTGCAAAGACCCCATTTCCAATAAAATCGTGTCCTGAATTTCCCAGTGGACATGAATTGTTGGGGAAGGGGGGTGGGGAGACACTGCTGAACACACTACAGGGGCATCAGCCAGTTGGAAGGTTGAAGCAGGCTCAGGGCTGGAGGTCACAAGTTGGTATCCACAGTCACGTGCTTCAAAGCCTCACCTCTGTCATCTGCAAAATTAAGGGCTGTGATACTTGTTTTATGGAGTTGGGAGGATCCCAAGGGGGGTTGCATGTGTAGATGCCTAACACAGAGTTGGTGTCACATAGAGGAATGAATGAGTCAGTGAATGAATGAATGAGCAAGCAGAGGACTGGCCCCACCTGTGCCAACATGAAGGCCAGCCGGCCAGGCTCCAGCCCCACAGAACCCGTCAGGATCTGACGCAGCAGGGGAGGCTCAGCGTATTATGCAGATGCACTTGCGTGTTTGTAAATCTCTTCCCAGGGAAGGATTTGATTCTTCGAGTGCCGATAAGATGTTTGAGCAAACTCCACTATTGTCCTGATCATCACTATTAAGTTGCAGTTGGCATCGCGTGGGCTGAAGAAGGGGATCTATTTTCCCGGTTAATAAGGTTTATTTTTACTCCAGCTGAATAATACATGATCAGTGTCAAAATAAATTACAATCCTTCCATTATAAACCACTTTGCTGTCCTACATCCGCACGGCGTCTGCCTCCCCGCGCCTCCGAGCCGCCTTCCCTCCTGCAGCTCCCGGGAAGCCGCCCTTCCCTGCCTGCCGGGGCCCTGACATTCGTTCTCTCCTCGGCAGAACGGAATATAGATTGGGTGCCTCGGGGACCTGCAAAACGGGAGAACACATTGCATTAGGAATTGGTTTTGTGGCTATAAATTATGTAACAGCTCCAATCCCAGACCAAGCTGGTATTTTCATGTATGGTGTAAATAAAAACATTAAAAGATTTTTCTAAGTGTTTTGATTTTTCTTCTGTGGCTTATTCCCCCACTAAATTTCTATAAAGGCCCATTTATTCAGCTTTGGAGAGAAATACATTAGGCAGTTGTCCACTCGGTATGGACGGAGTCCATGGGGGAGCTCCTGGGCTGGCCCTGTCCGCGGCTGACCTCTGGCCTCTCCCGAGCCTCTCTGCCTCCGTCTCTCCTACATGATTGGGGCATAAATACCATTTTCCAAAGGAGTCCTTTCCAAGATGAAAACCAGGAAATGGGAGCAACCTGAAACAGAGCAATGCCGCTCGCTGTCATGTTTGACTTTTATGGAAAGCCGATTCAGGCACGACACCGATCCCCCTGGGCCCCGGCGCCAGGAGTCACATAACTTCAGTCACAATGATATGGACAAATATAGCTAGAAAGTCCTTTGCTGTGCTGCCCCCAAGGCCTTCGTGTGTCCCATCTCTCCTGTGCTGCCAGCTGCTCGCTGGTCTAGCAGGTGTCACCCCGAAGGTCTCCTGTAGTCCACACAGGCCTACCTGCACCTCCGTCCCCCAAGGCCCCAGCCCAGCTCACAAAGACCAGGTCCATGTCCGGACTCTGAACCCCACCAGCTCTCCATCTCCCTGATGAAGGGCCTGGCCCTGGGGCAGCCACCGACAGAAACCTGGGGTAGGGCTCGACAGAGGGGGCTCCTCCAACAGCTCTGGGAGGTCCTGCCCAGCCCGGCCCTGCAGCCCTCCTCAGGTTGTTGGAGCTGTGACTGTGCACAACTGGCTGGCAGGCCCTTTGTGAACAGGGTCCACCTTCCCCTCCCGCCATCTCCTGCCAGGGCTCAGGGGCCCACAGCCGGCAGAGGGGGTAGGCGGGTGCGGATCTCGGTGGCCTGACAAGAGTGTCTCCATGATATCACCGTGGACACGAATGCCGACATTCTCAGAGTCATGTGTGTTCAGGCGGACTTTTCACATGCTGAGAACCGCACGGGACCGTCATCCCCCAGCAGCCTCGTGGAGCCTTCCGTAGAAACAGACCCCCCCAACCTCCCACCCACTACGCTGCCACCTTTGCTTCCAGCTCCAGAACCCAGCAAGATTCCGAGCTGGGCATACAAACACCAGGGTTGCTTTTTATTTTTTTTTAACCTAAAGGTCAGCTATGTTTTCTTCAAAATAGGCTGGCTTCGCAGGCTAGATTGAGAGCCTGAGGTTGGCGTCAGCCTGGTTCCATTTGTCAGGCAGGAATCGGGTCCCAGAGTCACAGGGAAGTCAGCTGCGGCTGCTTAGCCATGTGTGTCCTCGCTTCCTTAACCTGGACACAAACCAACAGCTCTGCCGGCCTCACCGTGCCTGTGGACGCCGTGGGCAGAAAGATGGTATCGTGTGTGACTGCCTTCATCCCATTAACCTCGCCAAACGTGATTGCTGTTATTGTTAAATTATTAATTATTATTAATGAGCAGCTCCTGCAGACCAGGAAGGACAGCAGGAACCCTGCAGACCCCCAGCGTGGAGGAAGACCTCCCTCCCTCCCTGCCTCTCCCCACCCCCTGCCCCACAAAGACAAGGAGCACAGCGTGACGACTTTGCCAGCCACTTATACTCAGCGCAAGGTTGATTTATGCAGCAAGTCACAACACTCTTCTGAGATTAGGATAACCTTATTTCTTTGGAACCAAGTTAATGTCTCAAAGACAGAGACTCCCCCTTGTGTGCTCAGCTGGGCCCTCTGTATGGAGATGGGAAGAAAGTCAGGTGGCCCCTGTGCTGGAGGCTGGGTGGCTGTGAAAACCCACCTTGCAGAGCTCACTGGCAGCAGAACAGCCCCCCTCAGTGCAGGGTTCCTCCAGCACCCCCGGCCCCAGGACCCCCGCCCAGCAGAGCCTGCGGGGGCCGCAGACCCTGCCCTTGCCGCTGGTATCTGGCTTTCTGAAGCTACTGTTCCCTTTGGCATTCTATCCTGTTCTCCTACTTCCAAGAACAGATAGAACCATGTCACGCGGATAATACTAGAGTGACCGAGCTCTCTGCACCCCATCCTATGAGGCAGAGAGAGTGAATTTTCCACCATAAAACATGATATTGCATCTTTTAAAAATGTAATTGGTGCTTTTAATACAGGATATGTACTTCCTCCTGATTTTAAAAAAGGATTTGAAGCAGAACAACTTTATAAAATGTATTTCTATGGGGGCCCCTAGGTGGCTCAGTGATTGAGCGTCTGCCTTCGGCTCAGGGCGTAATCCCAGGGTCCTGGGATCAAGTCCCGCATCAGGGTCCCCACAGAGAGCCTGCTTCTCCCTCTGCCTATGTCTGTGCCTCTCTCTCTGTGTCTCTCATGAATAAATAGATAAAACCTTTTTTTTAAAAAATGTGTTTGCATGTCTTCACCTCATACAAGAACAGACCTGGGGGTAGGTAGTGCACTTTACCTCCATAGAAATGCTTTGCTTCTATTCATTGCAATGGGGAGAATAATCCAGAATCCTCAGATTCCCATCTGCCCTGAGCATCTACATGGCGCCGTACATTTTGGGGGTGGGGGGAGGTTCTACCCAATATTCAACAGTCCAAAGACACATCAGGAAAGCTACATGGCCTCCTGCCCAACATGGGCATGTATGAAATTTATGGAATCACTTTTGGCACGAGCTGCTTTAAAACTCAGACTGAAATAATTGTAAGCCTTTGAGTTACACTGACATGGTGATGGATGCTCCCGAGGAGTCTCTTTATGACAGAGCTGCAGTGTCTGCTGTTTTTAGAGCCCTTGTCTCAAGGGAGCTTTGTTTGTTTGGGTCTTTAGCGTGTGTTTTATGAGCACAGGAAGAAACAGCGGAGGTAGAGGTAGTCCCTCCGGGAACCAGACGGGGACGGGAGGTGCGGGCAGGACCAAGGCCTCTCACTGCCCCTCCCCTAGCACAGAAGGCTTTAAACATGCGTGTGCATCCTACAAAAGAAATAATTTTAAAGGTTTGGTCTTGTTTGGGTCTCTTGCTTTTTTGATAAAAAACTCACAGAGCCGTCTCTTGCTGTTCATGCAACATCTCTGGCACCTCAGATGTTTTAGTGCTTGAGGGCAAATATATGAGAAGTGGGAAGCAGTCGAAGCCTTCCTTTTGCTAGCCTGTGTGCAGAAAGCTAAAAATCACTCAACAACAAAAATATAACAATAAGCATCCTTTTTAGAAGTGGGAATAAATAACAGTCATTTATTTGAATTAGAGCTCGGCACCGAGAACCTTGCCTCCATGAAGGATCTAGAACTGGCATGTCTGGATCGTGCCTGAGCCTGGGATTCCCCCCACTAGTGGGACATGCCCGCTCAGAGTGCTCCCCCTGCTTCAAACTCAGGACTTTGTCCTGTTGGGTAACCGCCCCCTCCCCAAACACACACAAATTCAGTTCTTCAGAAGTTCTGGGCGGGATGACCTACATTCCCTTTCTTGATTGTGCTGACCCAAGATCTGATCCGAGGCCCAACTCCAAGCTGTGGAAAAAAAGACCACCCAGAAGACGGGGGAAGGGACCTGTTTCCTTCAGGCAGGTCCCTGCCTCCACCAAAATCCACTTCCAACAGAGAAGGTAGGACCTGCTTTCCAATAAATGAAGATTATCATCATGAAGTGAATCAGTACGATTTTCACATGGGTTCCCTCCTCTCGAGCGATGCTCCTGGCTATAGTTACAGAAGTAGCTCACATTTATGGGGGCACATGATAAGCCTGGAACCACATGAATATGACTTCACAGCAATCCTTAATTGAATGCCCAAAGAAGGTGCTATTATGCTCTTCATTTGCAGACGAGGAAGTGGAACCTCAGATAGGTTATGTGATGTGTCTGAGTCCCTACAGGTTCAAGTGATAAGGAGTCCAAGTGGGAGACGCCAAAGGCCTGTCCCTCCATCACTTTCTCTACCCAAAAGAAACAAGTTGCTTTTTTTGAAATTTTATCCCTAGTACTAAAATAACATGTTTATTTTAGATATTTATTTTATTTTATTTATTCATGAGAGACACACAGAGAGAGAGGCAGAGACATAGGCAGAGGGAGAAGCAGGCTCCATGCAGGGAACCCGATGCAGGACTCGATCCCAGGACCCCTGGGATCATGACCTGAGCCAAGGCAGATGCTCAATCACTGAGCCAACCAGGTGCCCCTGGATACTTTTTAAAACAGAGAAGAGATGTAAAAAAAAAATCTGAACTCACCCACCTTTGCACTATCGAGTCCAACTGCCCCTGATAACTATCATGATATATGGGACAGTATTTGTTCAATATTTTCTACATTTCCTTCTTTACACAAGTGGAACTGAATACCATATTTGCACCTTTGTTCCTGGTCCCTTTTCCTCCCAAGATGGGATTGGTTCTGCTTGAGCAGAGGCCTAAATGGAGCCCTAACCCTCCCCCCTCCACCTCCTTCTCCTCCATTTGGGACATTGGAGCTCGTCTTCTCTGGATGATCCGTGCTGCCTGGCCATGGAAGAGGCCTCGCCACCTCCCTGCACCCCTGTGGCATCAGCTCCCTGTCTCACAGATCCCAGGAAGCAGGTGCCACAGACCACCATGTGGAGGTGGAGTCAAGCCCCATAAGCACATCACCTTCCCCCCCAACAGCATTTTGACCATCAGAGCCAAAGAACAGTCTTAAAACAGAAATTTTTAAAAGGAAAAAAGAAGACGGGGAGAAACCAAGTGAAGGGGCAGGAGCACCCATAATGTCACTTTCTTTCCAAAATCTGCTTTATATCTGCCCTGCCTTAATTTCTAGAACATGATCAGTGGTGCACCTAAGCCACGTGCCAGCACTGGGAGATGCATGGGACATGGGTGTCCTCACGTCTTCCTGCCATGTGTGTCTATGCCCCAACCTCTTTGTTGAGTGACGAGGACCCCTCCCTCAATGACCTCATTCTACCTTAACTACCTCTCCAAAGACCCATTTTCAAAATACAATCATGCTCCAAGGTCCTGGGGTCAGGGCTTCAACAAGTGAATTTATGGGGAGGGACACAATTTAGCCCATAAAAGCAATGAAAATACTTTTGGGTTATCATAGTGCAAAACACTTGGAGAATAAAGCAGGAGAAAGCAGCTATGATGCTGTCCATCCAGGGGCATCCACAGCAACCCCCGAGCCCCACACAGCCCCCATCCTATACACAGGGACAGAGACCCTCAAGGGAATGTTCCTGTCCCAGATAACCATCTCCCACGCATGGCAAAGGTTTGGGTGCTCCTTGCATGTCTACACTCCATCTCCTAGCCTCCTGCTGGGGTTCTATCAGAAAACAGAAGGACATCCATCACTTCTTAGTTTCCTTTGGGGACCCCACCCTGGGCTGGCCAGGATCCCAGGCAAGACTGCCAGCTGGACAAGCTGCTGTGGTCTGCCCTGCCACCTGAGGTTCTCTGCATCATCGGGAACACCAGCTTAGCAGGCAAGACCTTTTGGTTCCCTCAATGAGAAGCTCACTCGCCCCAGCTGGTTTTAGGGGAAAAGTGAAGCAGTTTACAGGCAAAGCTCAGAATTCATAGCTCGGACACTATAGGGGAGCTTCATGGGGCACAGCTCCCTCGTGATTCTCTCCGCTGACAGACCATCTTTCTGCAGCCTTTGTACCCAGAACTGGAGATGCCCTATCCTCAAGCAAGAAGTCTTGTTCAGAAGACTGGAGGACACTGAGCTGGGTGTTCATGTCCCAAGTCAAGATGCTCAGAGAGAGAAGACATCTGGGGATCTTTCTCCCCCTTCGGCTGAACAAAGGCTCTTGTGTGAGGAGGCTGCATGTCCTCAAGGCCACACTTCACCTCCTCCCCACACCAGCCTCACCATGTGCTGTCATTTTTATTTGAAAGATTTTATTTATATATTGGGCAGAAAGAGAGAAAGAGAGAGAGAAAGAGAGAGAGAACACCAGCAGGGAGAGCGGCAGGCAGAGCATCGGGCTTCCTGCTCAGTGGGGAGTCTGCTTCCCCCTCTGCCATGCCAGCCCTGGAGCAGCTGACAGTTGCAGGGGAAGGGGAGGTGTGTGTGTGTGTGTGTGTGTGTGTGTGTGTGTGTGTGTGTGGTTAATCTAATACCACATGGTAACTCCCACTGCAAACATGAACCCAATGCAGGGGGGCAGGGGAATGAGACAGGAGCACCCTCCTGTGGTGGGGGCTTCTCGGATTGCCTCCCTGCACTCCTCTATAATCAGGGTCAGCAGGTTAGAATGGTGACTTCCCAGCCTCCCTTGCATCCAGGAGGGAAAGGACTGTGTCATTTCATCCTAGCCAAATAGGTGTAGGCAGAAGTCCCTAAGGAATGGGTGCCTTCCAAATCAAAAGAAAAACCTTCAAGAAAAGGTGGCTCTCACCCCTCCTGCCTTCTTCCTGCTTGGGACATGTGCACCAACGTTCAGAAGCATGGCAGCTGTCTTGCAACCTTGAAGGTGAAGGGCACCTGCTGTGGATGATAGAACAGGAAATGGGATGGAGCCTCGTTTCTGTCCCAGCCCTCTACTGCCTTCCTCTGGACCTCTTCTCAGAGATACTTAGAGGCAAACAAGGAAGAGGGAGGGCAAACAGTCAGGAGTTAAAGGTGACACTGGAAGCAAGGAGGAAAAAGGATCATTTCAAAATGATCTTCAGGGATATGGCTCAAGAAGAAACCACAGGATTTGTTGAGTGGGTTCTCCAAATGGCTGGTGCCTTCTCATTCTTAGGTCTCAGAGCTAATCATTTGATTGAAGAAGCCCTACCCTGACCACCCTGGCTAAGGTACCCAATGTCAGCCTTCCCAGGGCCCTGTGTGCTCTGTGAGCCAGGGAGCCCTCCATCCCTTCACCACTCTACCCCCATCCACAAGGATAGATGGATACATGGATGGATGGATGAATGGATGGGTGGATGGATGGATGGATGGATGGATGGATGGATGGATGGATGGATGCCCAAGGATCCTCCTCGTGTACCACACTGCCCTTCAAACACAAACTTGTTTAAATAAAATATTGTGATTGTTTCACATAGAGAGCAAAGCAGAAAACTCCCTCTCACCCGTGAAGATATGGCTTGCACAAGAAGGAAGCACAAGAGAAGGAAGCACACAGGGCAAAGCCCTGGTCCTCTCTGAGCCTCAGATGCCCAGGGGATTCGTGAGATATTCCTGGGGGCTTGCTGGGCTGTAAAATCCAATCATTTAATGAACAAATTAAACAAGACTCCATTTTTCAAGCCATGGCTCAAAAAGTCAGTCTCTCCAGGTCCTTGAAACAATAGCATTTGGCGTCCAGGTGCCCCCTTCTCCCCATGGACTATGTAGTTCTGAAAGCTTGCCAGTGCCACTCTAGAGCAAGAGGCAACTGGGTAAGGTTGGTTCAGGGAGGGGTTCCCCTCTAGGAGGTCAGTTGGGGGCTTACCATCCAGACATCAGGAGACCCCGAAAGTGCAGGGTTGCACACCTGACCAATGCCTTCACCAGCCTGCCAGATGGACATGGCTCTTGTTGCAGGTTGGGGCCAAGTCCCTGCTGAGAGCAAGTCCTCTGCCTTCAGGGACAAATGCCTCCCTGATGGCACTCAGGGGAGAGGGGACTTCACTACACCAAATTAATAAAACATAAATATGGGCTCTGAAATCTGATAATAGCTGGTTTACATACTAAAGAGGCTACAAGGAGGAACTTGCAAGATCTCCCACCCCGACGAGTGCCACCAGGGCCTGGCGGCTCACTGCAGGTGAGTCCGTGTTATCTTGGCTGGATGCACATCTCACAATAGCCCTCACCCAGTGGAACAGATTCAGTTATAACAATGAAAACTTGTTAGGTGAATCTGATTTCCTTTTAACTTTCATATATACAAACAAGAACATGTTCCCACAGAGAGAGAGAAAAAAAAAAAAACGTAACCAACAGGGCTGCTGAAGCAACGTGTTCTTCACATAGTGAGGAGAAGGGGGCACAGGATATGCCCTGAAAGGAGGAAAACCACTTCGAAATTGGACAAAGTACAGTACAAAGTCTTGCGATAACCAGCCTGTGCCCTACACCTTGCACCCAGTGAGCCCTCAGGATGTGTTTATGCACTGGAATGAACACGGGTCCCAGCACACCCAGGTAACCAACCTCACCCTCTCATTCCCATGAAGGCGGCTTCCAGCAGTCTTCTTCTGACCCCACTGCCCACTCTCCCCCAGCTCTTAAAGCCCTCCCCCTGTGAGCTTTGGAGACCAGAGAGCCAGTCATTGCCAGAATGCCCCATATCCTCACGCTCTTGCTCTATGGGGTCCTGGCCCTCCCCTGAACTCACTGCTTCCTCCACAGCCTCTGACCACTGCGCCTGAAGGTAGGGGAGGTGGTCTCCTTGCTTTTCACTGTGGCCTTCTGACTACACCAGTTAGTTCTGCTGCATAACAAATTACCCCAAAGCCTAGTGGCATCAGCACTGACACAAGGGTCTTTTCTCGGGATTCTGGGGCTGGTGAACTTTCTCGTTTAAGCTATTCCTGGCTGACCTCTGCTGGGCTCTCTTGCACATCTGTGGTCCACAGATGGGTTGGCTAGCACCTGGATGGCCTCGATTAGCCTCCACACTTGTCTCATGGCTCCTTGGTTCTCCTCCTAGAGCCCCTCATCTTCCAGAGGGCTGGCTCGGGGTCGTACAGGGGGTAGCCCCAGGGCTCTGAGCACAATGAGAAGACAAGCATCTGGGCACAGGTGCTTCTAGCCTTTTCTTAAATCACAGGGCCAAGAGCAGAGTCTGTATGGAACTCCCCAAGAGCATGGATTCAGAGAGAGGAATTACCAGAGTCACCTTTCTCAGCAGCCTGTCCCACAGACCATGTTCCCTCCTTCTGGGTAAAAACCCTCCTCTTCAAGTACCATGTCTTTGTTAAAGCCAAACACTGCCCCCCACCCCCCAACCTTTCTGGCATCTGCATCACGTGGCTCAATGAGGATGGAGAAAAAAAACAGACTGTGCAGAGTGGTTTCTCTTGGAATTTACGACCTTAAATCTCAAGTAGGCCCCTTCCCCCCCGGAAGCATACATCAGTTCCCCAGCTCTCCCAAGTGGCCCTGTCACCTCCCCCACACGCTGCTATAAGAACTGCCGTCCTCATTCGCTACAAAAGTTGGAGTGATCTAGAGGGAACCTGCAGAAGCTTCTGCCACCTGCCTCCGTCGGTGTCCGTGCTCCCGCCTCCTTTCCTGTGGAGGATGAACTGATGAGCTGTCGTGGCTCCTTCCAATGCCAGCCCCTCCTCTGCCTGTCCCCACCCCCACCCCCACCCCAGCCAGACCTTCGGCAGACCTTCCCCTTCTTTTCCGCATCTTCAGCTATTCCCTCTGCCATGTTGTTCCCAACAACATGTGAAACCCACTGGGCATCTCCTTCCCACCTCCAAAACCTGACCAGTGCCCGGAGCTACAGCTCCCCTTATGCTCTGCACGTGTCTCGGCTCCCCTTCCCTCAGGAGTCCCACCAGCGCTGTCTGTGATCAGCCTCCGTGCCTCCCCTGCCGTCCCCTCCAGAGCCCAGAGTCTGTATGGAGCCCCCCAAGAGCTCCCAAGACCCCCAACCACGGCCTCCCGGCCTCCACCACAACCACTCTGGTCCAGGCCATCAGTCACCTGCACCCCGAGGGTCAGCTCCAGGTTCTGGCGCTCTGTGATTAGTCAGCAGCACATGACCCGGTCCGTGGCCCCCACCGGCTTGGCGTGCTCTCCTCACCTGGCCTCCAGGACACCACACCTTTCCAGCCTGCCGCCTGCTTCTCTGCCTGGGGCTGCTGCATGTGGCCACACAGGTTGTGCACTGCACTATCCAGGGGCACAATGCACATGCTGACGTGGATGCCCTGCTTTTGCTGGCTCCCCTGTCCCAGTGTTGGAGGCCCCAGGCTTTCATCCCTGAATCTCTCCTCATCTCTGCCCACCCTCACTCCTAGGGTGGCCTTGTGCAGTCTCATTCCTGCCCTCAGGACTCCCAAATATGTATCCTCTAGCCTTGATCTTGCTCCAAATGGTTTCCTGCCAATTGCCAAATAACTGCACTTGGATGTTAAGCAAAAGCCTCATATTTCACATATCTAAAATCAATTCCTCATCTTCATCCTCAGAGTGGTGCCTCTGACGGTCTCCCCATCTCAGCAATTGGCGACTCCACCCTCTCAGTGCCTCCAGCCCAACCAGTGAAACCAGATGATTTCACTCCTCTCTCTGCTCAAAACCCTCAAGTGGCTTCCCGGGTCACTTAGAGGAAGAACCCAGCTCACCAGAACTGCCCTTGACCTGGGTGGACATACTCTTGCCTCAGGAGTATGCACTTGCTGTGCCCTCTGCCTGGAATTCTCTTTCCCCACATGTTAGCATGGCCCCTCCTTTACCTCCTTCTGGTCTTCCTTTCAGCACACATTCTTCCCAGAGAAGCCCCGCTCAGACACCTCGTTTTAAGGGAGCTCGCATCCCTCCCTATCTGCTTTTAAGCTCTTACTCCTCTGTAGCACTCAGCCTCGAACATGAACATACATTCACCTTTTCAACAATTCTTCTTCCCTCCCTGGAATGTCAGCTCCACGAAGGCAGGGATTTGTCTATTTTGCTAATCACCGCATCCTAGACAGCAGTGTCTGGCACACATAATAAATCTTCCTTGGCACACAGTAACTTCTAAATGAACGGTGAAATGAATCTATAAATGAACAGTCAGGCTAGAAGCATGGCCGGAGGCCTTCCTCCCAGCCTTTGAGGATGCACCATCTCCAGCTGCCACAGTTCACTGGCTCCACCCTCGAGTCTGTCTCCTCTTGTAACCCTGGGAGCAGCCAGTCAGCCTCACCACCCAGGACATCAGTGTTTGTCAGCACCCAGGCAAGGGCACCAAGCCTTAAAGGAAAGCTCTAGAACGGCTCCTGCCCCTGAAGTCTGGGCCAAGGGGAAGTGTGTGTGTGTGTGTGTGTGTCTGTGTGTGTGTGCATGTGCGCATGTATGCATATGTGCATGTGGGTATGTACGGGTGCCTATGTGGCCATGCATGTGTGCTTGTGTGTTAAAGGCAGCCTGCTGGGGCACCTGGATGGCTCAGTGGTTGAGCATCTGCCTTCAGCTCAGGTCGTAATCCTAGAGTCCTGGGATCGAGTCCCACACCGGGCTCCCTGCTTCTCCCTCTGCCTGTGTCTCTGCCTCTCTCTGTGTGTCTCTTATGAATAAATAAATAGAATATTTAAAGAGAGAGAGAGCTTGCTCCTTACTTGTTCCCAGCTTCATGCTGTCCTCATGTCACTTCACAATCCTAAGGGGAAACAGGTATCCTGGAACTTCCCCATTCTGGGACGGATCTGTAAAGTACCTTGCCCTCTGGAGCAACGAGATAGGGGCAGTGTCCATTGCCCTCCCTGGCCACAC
Organism: Canis lupus dingo; assembly: GCF_003254725.2. NCBI lineage: Eukaryota > Metazoa > Chordata > Mammalia > Carnivora > Canidae > Canis > Canis lupus. The sequence continues at coordinate 58,558,519 of NC_064247.1, read as the reverse complement.
TCCCTGGCATAGGAACCTCTTCCCTCACTGGCCATGCTGGGCCCTGGTTGTGGTGCCCAATGCCTGCTCTGGCCACACTCCCTGCTGTAGGATCCCGGTCTACTCAACACACATTTCTTATCCAGTGAGCAGTTCTTCTCACTTATGACATTTGCTCTTTGAAGATGAATGTTTGCTGACCTCAAAATTGATGGTGGCCCTCCCCCATCTGAGACCCCACTTGCCACATCTACTCACTGCATGCCAGAGCCGGAGCCCTACTGCCCCCCTTGGACAGAAATAGCAACAGGGCTGATGGCTTCTGGGCAGCAAAGCTTGGCTCACTCTGCCTTTTTGTCCTTCTTTTATTTTTTTAATTTTTTTATTAGAGTTCAATTTGCCAACATATAGCATAACACCCAGTGCTCATCCTGCCAAGTGCCCCCCTCATTGTCCATCACCCAGTCACCCCAACCTCCCGCCCACCTCCCCTTCCACTACCCCTTGTTCATTTCCCAGAGTTAGGTGTCTCTCATGTTTTCTCACCCTCACTGATATTTTCACTCATTTTCTCTCCTTTCCCTTTATTCTCTTTCACTAATTTTTATATTCCCCAAATGAATGAGACCATATAATGTTTGTCCTTCGATTGACTTACTTCACTCAGCATAATACCCTCCAGGTCCCTCCACGTTGAAGCAAATAGTGGGTATTTGTTGTTTCTAGTGGCTGAGTAATATTCCGTTGGATACATAGACCACATCTTCTTCATCCATTCATCTTTCGATGGACACCGAGGCTCCTTCCACAATTTGGCTATTGTGGACATTGCTGCTATAAATATCAGGGTGCAGGTGTCCCGGCGTTTCACTGCATCTGTATCTTTGGGGTATTTGCCCTTCTTTTAAAGTCTGAATAAAAATGCTTCCCAGCTCTGTGTTTAACCTAGAGCCAACCCTGGCACTAAATGAGCAGGTGTTTCCCGGCATCTTTGGACAATCGCAATAGGTGGTCAGGCCCACACAGCTATGATTCCCCAGGACATCACAAGTTGTGAATTGCTGTGTGTTCACTCCCTAAGTCTCCCCTGGATGCTGCGGGGAAGGTTAATCCCAGAAATGTGCTAGGAATCCCAAATGTCTGGACAGCACAGGGGAAGGGGTATGGGGGGCATCTCTGAAGTGAGGTGGAACATAAATTCTCTGCAAAACGGCCTATTCTGAACTGCAGTCGAGTTGAGAACTGGCCGTTGGTTAAGTCCCCGATATTGCAGCAGTGTGCTTATGTACATGGAAGCATCCCAGCTTTGCCACTCACCCTCCGCATGGTCTGAGGCAAACACTTTACCTCCACGTGCTTCAGTTTCCTGATCTGTGTGAAATGAATGGATGATTGTGTGTGATTGCGTGACAATAATGGCCACCTACTTTATAGGTTATTGTGAGGAATTAATGTGTTAATGCATATAAAGCATTTCAAACTGTCCTTGGAGCACAGAAGCATTTATTATTTCAGAAACTCAAGAAGAGACAGATCAGGGGTTGGGTCAGTTACCAGGTGACTAGGTTTTCCAACTGGTTTGGAGCCCAGATATTGTATTCTCAGTTCTCATGAGCCAGTCACTAGGACTTTCAACCCAAACCTCTACAGAGTACTGACCAAGAAAAAAGGGAGATGCTGCCAAGAGCTGGCTCCGTTTTGATCTTTATTTAAAGGGGATTAGGAAATCCTGCAGTATTGAAAAAGCCTACAGTGAGACTACTGTAAGGATAGAACATTAAAAGCAGACAGATCAAAGAGGTAGCTCCTGGTGCTTCCAACATCTGAAGCCATCCTTATAATCACTCCTAGACTGCCTGAAGGTCAGCGGACAACCATGTGGTTCATCGTCCCCAAACCCGTGGGCTTTCCAGGCAATGGAACCACAGAGTTTGGTTTTCTCCCTACAATTAGGAAAAGGGAAAGGAATAAACTTTCATCAAGCACTCAGTTGTGTGCCCCGTATGAGGCCAGCACATCGCCTGTGTCACCTCATTAATCCCTATGACAACCCTATGAGGTAAAGAGTATTATGCCCTTGATTCAAATGAAGAAGCCAGTGCTCAGGGAAACTTAATAACTTGCTCAAGGTCACACTACTTGACAAATGGCCAGCCAACACTCCATTCCAAGTCTGCCCCCAGCACACAATTTCTTCCCACTGCCCACTGGGGAAATAGCCTTGGATCCTGGGCTCTCAGAAAAGTGAAAAACAGGTTGAGAATTATTTACATCCTCAAACTCTGTATCCCCTTTTTTTTCCCTCACTTGTGCCCTGGGGGCTCAAGAGCAGAAAAGCCATGACCAACTACCCCTGTACTTAATGATGTGCTCAGGAGTTCCCACCTCAGGGACCACCTGCTCACAAGCTTTCCCTCTGCCTGCATGGTCTTCACATCCACCCACAGCCTGGATGCTCAATCCCCTCATGATGGGTCTTCCGCAGCTAACAAGGTCAAAGCTACAGTACATTTTTCAGAGAGCTGCATGCAGCCTTTAGCAAGTGCTCCTGGGCCCCTCACTCATGAAAGGTGAACATTATGTCTCTTTTATGGCTGAGAGACCTATAACTCAAGGGTGCTGCAGGCAGAAGGAAAAATCTGGGCAGACTTCAGAAGTGGAAGAAAAAGTAATACACTTCTTCAGTAAGCTGTTTAAACTCTCCCACGGGGGAGCACTTTGTTTTTGATGAACCAGCTGACGTTTGTTTCCAGGAGCCCAAACTGAGAAAAATGGTGCAGCCACTATTTATCCCAGCCAAAGATTACAGTGTCCTGACCTGACACCCCCTGAGGTTCTAGCAGACTACTCGACCAAAATACAAAAACCAGAATCAACATGATGTTTTCTCCACGCACAGATGCAACAGCTGGTTGTCTGTTTTTTCCCCTCCACAAACAAGAGTTGACAAACAAGTTACAGACAGACTCCCAGCTGGTGTGCTGCCCTCTGCTCTCCTGGCACAGATGCTGTGTGCCCCCATTAATGTAAATCCATTGGGATTTTAGATGTTGAGCTGAAGTGCCAGGACCATAGGTAAAGGAAATTAGATTTTTGAGGCAAATGGATAGTGTATGGCAGGCAAGGCACAGTACATTATCAGGCTGATGATGTAGTCAAGTGTTTTGGAAGCATTTTGGATCCAAATCTACTTGTCAGGAGTAGCAGACGCTGATGGTATTCTGCAGTCCCCCACCCCAGACTTGTGCCCCTTGGGACACCTGACTTCAGCACTGTGGATATGGACAGTTCCCCCTCTCCACCCAGATGTGTACCCCTCAGGAATCTGACTTCAGCACTGTGGGTGTGCACAGCTCCCTTGTCTCCCCCAGATTTGTTTGCATCAGGGTTCTCTCTGCCCTGGCTTCGGCCCAGCCCACGGCATGGGGAAGATTACACCCTAGAGGCAACCCTGAAAAAATACGGATGGGAGTTGTCAGATAAATGGCCATCTCTCTCTTCTGAGGCACAATAACGAGGGGCATTCTGCACTACGCTTACAGGGTCCCCAGTGGGACTGAAGCTGAGCTGAACACAACGGTAATTATCTCCATAGCAAATTCTTTCACTGGATTTTCCTCCTGCACTATTCTACTCACACTATCCCTGCTCCTACTCCTTGAAATCACTTCTCCAGTAATGTACCTCTACCGAAGCCTTTGTCTCAGGCTCTGCTTCTGAGGAATCCAAACCAAACTTATAAAGTCAACCCTCAGGATGGAATCCTGGAACTCTATTGCTCCCTTGTGGAACACCAGCAAGGAACCCATTAGTGGGTGACAAATAGAGTAATGACAATCCCTGGTGTGCAATAGCACTACAGCTATGGAAATTCTCACCTGTAGAGTGTTGTGTGAGGTACAGGTGGAAGGGAAGTATTGGCTTATACAGTAACCAGCCCCTTTAGTGTGTGGAAGTAATGAGAGTTATAGGGCTGGGAGAGTTTGCTGGGTTCTGTTAACTGCTTTAAACTTGATGAAAGAGAATGACAAGCTCAGGTCAACCAATTGTCAGCTCAGGTTATTCCATCAAAGCCAGAATGTCTCCATGACAGCATTTAAAGTGACCCTCCTAACTCTGGGAAATGAACTAGGGGTGGTGGAAGGGGAGGAGGGCGGGGGGTGGGGGTGAATGGGTGACGGGCACTGAGGGGGGCACTTGACGGGATGAGCACTGGGTGTTATTCTGTATGTTGGCAAATTGAACACCAATAAAAAATAAATTTATTATTAAAAATAAAAATAAAAAGACAAAAAAGACACCAATAAAAAATAAATTTATTATTAAAAAATAAAATAAAATAAAAATAAAGTGACCCTCATCTCCTGTAGCCAGAGGGTAGATGGTGTTCAACATCAGGCCTGTAATTACACTGAAGGATAGAAAATTATAAGGGACTGAATGCATAGCCTTGACAGGTTTCCAAGGTGAAGGTCCTGGGCTGAAGGAGGAGTGGAACCCTGAGCTAAGGGGTAGATACATTTGAATGAATGCATCTAAGAATCCTTTTTTTCTTTTTACTGTCTTTATCCATTTCCCCCATCTCCCTACCCCCGCCTCTAGCAATCACCAATCTGTTCACTGTATCTATGAGCTTGTTTTGCCTTTTAGTTTCCACATATAAGAGAGATTGTATGATATTTGTCTTTCTCTGTATGACTTGTTTCACTTACATAATGTCCTTGAGATCCATCCATGCTGTTGCAAATGGTAATATTCCATTCTTTTTATGGCTGAGTAATATTCCATTGTATATATGTACTACATCTTCTTTATCCATTTATCCATCAAAGGACACATGGATTGCTTCCACATGTTGGCTGTTGTAACAAATGCTACAATGAACAGATAGATGTATATATCTTTCCAATTTATTATTTTTATTTCCTTCAGATAAATACCTAGCAGTGGAATTGCTGAATCATACAGTGATTTTTGTTTTCATTTCTTGAGGAACCCCCATACTGTTTTTCATGATGGCTGCACCATCTTACATTCCTACCAACAGTGAACAGCATTCCTTTTCCTCTGCATCCTCACCAGCACTTGCTACTCCTTGTCTTTTTTTTTTTTTATCGTAACCATTCTAAGAGATGTGAGGTGATATCTTGTTGTTTTGATTTGCATTTCCCTCATGATGAGTGATATTAAGCATCTTTTCATGTGTCTGTTGGCCATCTACATGTCTTTTTTGAAAAAAAATGTCTATTCAGACCTTCTGCCTATTTTTTAATCAGATTCTGCTATTGAATTGTATGAATTCTTTATATTTTTTAGAATTTGTCCCTTATCAGAAATATGATCTTCAAATATTTTCTCCCATTCAGTAGGTTGAACTTTCATTTGGTTATGGTTTCCTTTGCTGTGTGTAAGCTTTTTAGTTTGATGTATTCCCATTTCTTTATTTTTGCTTTTATTGTTTTTGCTCTTGGTGCCAGATTTTAAAAATCGTCACCAAGACCAACATCAAAGAGTTGATTGCCTATGTTTTCTTCTAGGAGTTTTATGGGTTTGGGTCTAATGTTCAAGTTTTTAATCCATTTTGAGTTAATTTTTGTGTGTGGTGGAAAATAGTAATGGAATTTCATTCTTTTGCATGTGACTTTCCAGTTTTCCCAATACCACTTACTGAAGAGACTCCTTTCCCCACTATATATTCTTGGCTCCTTTATCATAAATTAATTGAGTATATATGCATGGGTTTATTTGATGGAAATAGAATATTAAAGTCTTGTACTATTATTGTATTGCTTTCTATTTTTCCCTTTAAGTCTGTTAATATTGCTTTATATATTTAAGTGCTCCTTTGTTTGGTGCATATATATTTACAAGTATTATATCCTCTTATTGAATTGACCCCTTTATCACTATCTAACACTCTTCTCTTATTATAGTCTTTGTTTAAGTCTATTTTTTCTGACATATAGCTACCCAGCTTTCTTTTGGGCTCTATTTCTGTGGAATATCTTTTTCAACCCCTTCACTTTCAGTCTGTGTATGTCCTGACTTCTAAAGTGAGTCTTGAAGGCAGCATATAGATGGATCTTTATTAAAAATCCATTCAGGGAAGCCTGGGTGACTCAGCAGTTAAGCATCTGCCTTCGGCCCAGGGCATGATCCTGGAGTCCCGAGATCGAGTCCCACATCAGGCTTCCTGCATGTAGCCTGCTTCTCCCTCTGCCTATGTCTCTGCCTCTGTGTGTGTGTGTGTGTGTGTGTGTGTGTGTCTCATGAATAAATAAATAAAATCTTTTTTAAAAAATCCATTCAGCCACTCTGTGTCTTTTGATTGGAGTATTTAGTCCATTTACATTTAAAGTAATTGTTAAGTATGTACTTATTGCAATTTGGTAATTGTTACCAGCAGGGTTTTTTTAGTTCCTATCTGTCCCTTTCTTTTTATTAGCTCTCTTCCTTTGTGGTTTGATGACTTTCTTTCTTTCTTTCTTTTTTTTTTTTTTTTGAGAGAGGGCATGCACATGCATGAGTGGGAGTGGGCAGAGGGAGAGGGAAAGAGAGAATCTTAAGCAGGCTCTGTGCTCAGTGCAGAGTCCAACGCTGGGCTCAATCTCACAACCCTGAGGTCACAACCTGAGCTGAAATCAAGTCAGATGTTCAATCAACCACCTAGGCATCCCTGATGACTTTCTTTAATGGTATGCTTATATTCCTTTCCTTTATCATTTGTATACTTACTATAGATTTTTGTTTTGTGGGTTCCATGAGGCTTACATATAATAACTTACATCTATAACTGTGTACTTTATGTTGATAAGGACTTAAATTTGATCCCATTCTAAAGCTCAACATCTTTCACTCTCCTCCCACATTTTTGAAGCACATTTTACATCTTTTTATCTTACCTTAGCTAATTATCATAATTTTAGTTTTAAATAAGTTACTACTTTTGTCTTTTAATCTTCATACTACCTTTATAAGTAAGTTTTAAATAAAAGTTACTACTTTTGTCTATTAATCTTCATACTAGCTTTATAAGTGATTAATCCACTATGTTTACTGTGTATCTCCCTTTTCAGTGAGATTTATTCTTTCGTGTGTTTTCTTGTTACTAATCAGCACCCTTTCTTTTTACCTTAAGGAAATTGCTTTAATATTTCTTATAAAGCTAGGTTGGTAGTGATGAATTCCTTTAGCTTTTGCTTGTGTGGAAAAATCTTTCTCTCTCCTTCAATTCTTTGTGATAATTTCACCAGATACAGTATTCTTGGTTGGAAGTATTTTTCTTTCAGTACTTTGATTATATTATACCACTTTCTTCTGGCTTGCAAACTTTAGATAAAAAATCTTCTGATACTCCTATAAGGGATCCCTTGTATATAACAGGTTGTTTTTCTCTTGCTGCTTTTAATATTATGTCTTTGCCTTTAACTTTTGATATTTCAATTATAATGTATCTTAGTATGGGTCTCTTTGGGTTCTTCTTATTTAGAACTCTCTGGCTTTCTGGATCTGGATGTCTATTTCCTTTTCCAAGTTAGGGAAATTTATTTGTTTCTTCAAATAAAATTTCTGATGTTTTATGTTTCTTTTCCTCTTCTGGGAACCCTATGATACAAATGCTTGTCTGTTTGATATTGTCCTGAAAGTCTCTTAAGCTATCTTCACTTTTTTTCATTCTTTTTTCTTTTCTGTTGCTCTGGTTGGGTGAGTTCCACTGCCTTGTCTTCAAGCTCACTGATTCTTTATTCTGCTTCATCTAGTCTGCTATTAAAACCTCTAGTATATCCTTCATCTCAGTTATTGTCTTTAGCTCTGCACCTTCTCTTTGGTATTTTCTAAGATTTTCATCTGTTTGCTGAAGTTCTCACCATGTTCAACCATTCTTCTCCCCAGACAGGAAGCATTTTCATGACCATTACTTTTAACTTCTATCAGGTAAATTACTTATCTCCATTTCATTCAGGTCTCTTCTGTGGTTTTCTCTTATTCTTTCATTTGGAACATATTGCTCTGTTCCTTTATTTTGCTTGACTCTCTGTGTTAGTTTCTATGTAATAGATGAAACAACCACCTCTCCTAATCATGAAGGAATGGCTTTGTGTGGGAGAAGAAACTTGTCATTCATTCGTGCCCTAACTCTTTGTTGTCTGTCAAACTTCTGTGCTTGTCCAAGCAGCCTATTATATTTTTAATAGCTCCCGGTAGGTGAGGCTGTGCCAAGACATGTCAGGATCTCAGTACCTAGATCCAGGCTACTTGGAAGCCAGACCCTTTGGTAGTAGCAACTTTTTTTAAAATGTAAAGATATACAGTCCTGTGGGACCAAAAGTGTAAGCCTCACTGGACACCAGTGCCAGGTGATGCTCACTGCCCAGCAGCCACAAGAACTGGAAGAGCAGACATAAAAGCCAAGTCACCAAGTGCATGAAAACTCCCTTCCAGGAGATACTGGTGCTCTGGAGCACATCAGAGGGAGAGCTTAAAGATAACACCCACATTCAGAAGCATCTGGAAAGGATAACAGCATCCAGATGTGTGCTTAAGTAGAAGACTGCCCTTCAGGTAAAAGCCATGATGATTAGTTATTCCACACCTCCTTCACAGAAAGACAGATCAGGATCTGTTGCTTCTTGCTGTGTCCTGGGCATCAAAGCTATTTAAGAATTATTTCCCAATTTGTTGCAGTCCTGTGGGACCAACAAGCATAAATCCCACTGGCCACTAGAGCCTGGTATGTAGAAGTGTCCCCTGGCAGCATTTGCAAGAATCAGGGCACCAGACAAGGGTCTTGAACTCCTTTCCGGGTGAAACCAATTATTATAGTCCCATGAGATGAGGAACACAAGCTCCCATGGCCTCCAGCATCAGGCAGTAAAGAGTCCCCTGAGAAGTGTCTGCAATGATTGGGGCATCAGACACATGTAAAAGCCCAATTCCAGGAGATAATGATGCTCTGGAACACAGGGAAGGAAAAGTGTGAAGGTGATGCCCACCAGCCTCATCCCCAGAGAGCATTCCAGTAGAACACTGCTAGATGCATGTGTTACTTTAGATGCCTGCCTTCGGACCCACACCTTTAATATAAGCAGGTGAGCTTCGTCCACTTTAAGTCTGGGCGTAATCAGCTGCCCCTGAGGGAAGAGGCTTTGAGTAGATTACACTCTCCTTAGATTGGCCACACGGGGATATGTGTCTGGTTCAGGAGACGACCAGTTTTCATTAACTTGCTTTAATTGTCAGTGGATTTAAAATATGGAAATACATTAAATCATGACAATTATTGAATTCTCCCATTTTCTGGGGATAAAGTTCTTGGTTTACCTCAACTTAGCAGGTCCCCCATGAAGTGGCTCCTCCTGAATTCTGTGACCGTGTATCTCCTCTTCTCCACCCCATCCTGGCACTGCATGTTTAGTCCTGTGAAGTGACTCCATTCTTAATGACACTCATGCTCCCTCTCCTCTTCTGGCTAAAACTCCAGGACTTAGCCACCTGGAAGAAGTCTATCTCTACCACCTTGTGCCCACCCTGAGTCTATTCTCCCCTAATTATCCTTCAGCTGCCCTGACACCCCCTCTGCCAAGATGTACTGGGTATCTCTAGGTGCTCCCAGGGGCTTGTCCCTGGGGCTTAGCCCACAGGTCATAATTATGACAATATTTTGATCTGATCTATTGATTTGTACATATAAGCCACAGTCCTATGTTTTGTACTTTGTTCTGAGAACAAAGCCTCTGTCTCATCTCTTCTTATAACCCCAGAATCTAGCACTTCTCAGGGCACATGGCAGGTGCTCGGTAAATAACTGTTAGGAAGATGAGGTTGGTGCAAAACAGTCATATAACTATGAGGTGTCCTTATAGTCAAGCCATGAATGTGTTACTCTCTTACAGATGTTGTAACAAAGTACCATAAGTCAGTTAGTTTAAAACAAAAGAAATTAATTCTCTCACAATTCTGGCAGCCAGGAGTCCAAAATCAAGGTGTCAGCAGGTCTACGCTCCATCCAAGACTCTAGACAGATCCTGCCTTACCTCTTACTGGCACTTGGTAGTGGCCATCAATCTTTGGTGATCTTTGGCTTACAGCTTCATCACCCCAAGCTCTGCCTCTGTCATCAGATGACCTTCTCCCTGTGTCTCTGTCTTCATTCAGTGTTTTCGTCTTCTTATGAGTCCAGTTGCTATGGACTGAATTGTTTCCTCCAAATTCCTATTTATTATCACAACCACATAGCTAATGAATAACTGAGGCTCAAAAAGTTTCGGTACCTCCCTCTCTTCATCGTTTTGAGGCTACTATAAACAAAATATCACAGGCCAGGCTGTTGGAGTCTGAGCTGGATGTACCAGCAGATTCAGCGTCCAGTGAATTCCTGATTCCTGGTTTGTAAATGGATGTCTTTTTGCTGTGTCCTCACATGGTGAAGAGCAGAGAAGGAGAGCAAGCTCTCACCTGAAAAGGACATTAATCCCAGTCATGAGGGCTCTATCCTCACCTCCCAAAGACCCAACTTCCTAAGGCCATCACACGGGATGGGAGTGGGGTGTTAGGATTTTAACGTATGAATTGGGAGGCATACAAAATTCAGTCCATAGCACAGCCCCCAAACCACCCTGCTCCAAGGGTGGCATCAAGGGTATACAGTCTATGGCAGGTGCATAGGGACCTCCAGGCCAGTAGTTGCATATCAATGGAGGCCAGCCATGAAGATTTACAGTGTCAGATTTCTGAATATTTTAATGCATTCTAAAAGGATGTATTATTTTCCCATTTATTCTTAAGAAAGGCAGCAAGATACAGCAAGAGCACCCCCAACGAGGGCTCTGAAATGGGAGCACTTACTGTGTGGCTTTGAGTGACACATATGTGCCCTCCATGCCTGAGCGGTCAGACCTGTGAAGGGCCATGTGTGCATGCATCTCAGCAGCCTGGGGTGCTTGGGGCCTGGGAGACATGCATGCCTTGGTCACTTCACATGCCACCAGCTTCCTTGAGAGTATCTCCCTAGCTCAAACTGTTTGGGAGATGGGGAGGAGGGAGTTTGCTGGGGGCGGGGGGGGGCGGGGGTGAGGAGGGAACTAGAGCCTGCTCACTATGCCTGGTAGGAGCTCATAGTAACTTTTCAGGGGTTTTAGGAGCCAGTTTTAAAAACATAGCCATTATTACAAATTAAAGTATGCAAATTCACAATTAAATGAATTATAATAAAAACAAAGGCAATAAGGACTAAAAATCCCTCACTTCCTAATGAGTCTGCCACAGGTTACCGTGTGTGTGCCTGGGGGACTGCGTGGCTGTGCCTTATATTGCTCATCCTCCTCCCAGCCGTGCTTCTTACCATGTCCCCAGAGGGGAGCTAGAGCTGAGCCAGGGTAGAATTTACACCATGGAAAGTGGCATTTGCTGTACATAAAAGCTTGATTTATTACTGCCAAGGAGGCAGATCAAACTTAAAAGTGTGTTTTCTGTGCAGTCATTAGCTACACTGCAGAGAATACAAACAATTCAGGAAATATCCTTCCACTATCTGTAAACCATCATCCAGCTCAGCAAAGAAATCACTCACATCATCGACAAACTGTTGAAGTCCAGACATGCAGCTTTGTTGTTTTACTTTTGTCTTATTCACCAGCATAAACAAAAGCATGAGCTAACATTCATGTAAGAGCCATGCTCGTTCACCCAGCATCAGCTGACTATGAAAAATACAAGAGTTTGGCAAAAATCAACAAGAGCAATCTGTGAGAATCAATTGACCATATGGAATTTACAGTAAAAAGTATTGTATATTTTATTATTACTTGTAAATTGCATGCTGTGTATCCTCTTTCAGTAGAGTAAAACACATATTGACTTATGTGCACAGGTGTGCATACATTTAGTCAGAGAGCTGGTTGTTACAGGTCCCCAGCACACCACTGACTGCGAACACTGCCAACCTTGACCTTCTGAATCCCTCTGCCTTTCCCATGCCTTCATTCTCTTTGGTCACAGCTCAGCTCTGGTCCTGGAAATGCTGTAGTCACTGGCCTTGACCATGTGGGACCAAAGTGTGGTGGCAGCAGAACCCCGGGAACTGCCAGGTGTGAGGCTCTATGAGGCTGGCTGAAGATTCTGGGGCTCTAAAGAAAGAGGAATCTGTTATATGGGACCAATTACCAGGAGGAAACATCACTTCTGCATAAAGGTAGTGTCAGCCTCAGCCTACAGACCCACCTGCTTCTATGGGTCAGTTCCTTGGGCAAGCAGGCAGGTGGGTATAGGTGGACGTACCTGTAGCTCAGAAACAGTCCCTTTGAGTTTATGTGCCTTGACAAAGACTCTTTTTTTGCCTAAACTCTTGTCTGCCTCCCCCAAGTCTGCAGGGCTTTACCTCCTCCATCCCTGGGAGACTGCCCCTTGTAGCAAGAATCCTGCGACATCAGCTTGGAGGGAACCCCCACCCTGGATATCTGATGGGGTCCCCACCCCCCACCATGCCCAGGGGATGTCTGGCCACCTTGGCCTGCCATCAGCAGAACGCTGTCAGGTCTGTTTCTCCAGAATGCCCATCAGTAATCTTCATGCACTGCCCTGGCCTGCTCTTCACTTGTCCTCAGGGTTGAGAGCAGTTATTCCCTGAGCTCTCTTTCCCTTACTGCAAGAGTCCTGAGTAAAATCTGATGTCACCATCTGCATTGTGGCCCAGCTCTGCTTCTCTGGGGTAGCCTCCACCCAGGGCTTCACATGAGTGCCAGAGAAGGTGTGGTCAGTTGGACCCAGTGGTAAGCTTTCTTGACAAGAGAATTTGTTTTTTTTTTTTAATTGTGGTAAAATATATGTACAATTTACCACCATAATTTTATGTGCATAGCTCAGGGCATGAAGCATATTCACTGTGCTGTACAACCATCCCCACCATCATCTCCAGATTAAAACTCCATTCCCACTAAACACACCCCCTCCTGAGTCCTGGCACCCACCCTTCCACCTTCTGTCTTTAAGACCCAGCCAGTATAGGTTCCTCACAGAAGTGGACTCATGCTTCTGTGACTGGCTTATGTCACCGAGCATACTGTCCTCGAGGTCCATCCATGCTATAGCAGGTGTCAGCACTTCCTTGTTTCTAGGTTGAATAATATGCCACTGTGTGGCTCTATCATATTTTGTGTATCTACTCATCTGTCAGTGAACCTGTGAGTTGCTTCCACAGTTTGACTATTATGAAAAACACTGCTATGGACATGAGTGTACAAATACCTGTTCAAGTCTCTGCTTTTAATTATTTGTGGTAGATCCTCAAAAGTGGAAGTGCCAGATCATATAATAAGTTTATTTTTAATTTTTTGAGGAGCCACCATACTGTTTTCCTCAGCGGCTGCACCACTTTGTATTCCCACCGACAGTACAATGGTCCAGTTTCTCCACATCCTTGCCAACACTTGTTTTCTGTGGTTTGGGTAAGTTGGCTATCCTAAGGAGTGTGAGGCGGTCTCTCATGGTCATGCTCATTTGCACTTCCCTGACAATTAGTGACGTCGAGCATCTTCTCATGTGTCTGTTTGCCATCTGTATGTCTTCTTTGGAGGAAAGTCTATTCAAGTCTTTTGCCCTTCTTCTGAATAGGATTGTTTGGGGTTTTGGTGTTGAGTTGTAGGAGTTCTTTATATATTCTGCATATTAACCCCTTATCAGATATGTGATTTGCAAATATTTTCTCCCATTCTGTGAGTTGCCCTTTTTACTCTATCAATAGTATCCTTTGATGCACAGAAGGATTTTACTTTGATGTAGTCCAGGAAATTTGGCTTTGAATTTCAAAGAACAGCTAATTTCAACAAGCTCTCAGATTCATTCTGGGCCTGTCCCATGTTAGGTTCTGGGTCCACAAATAAGGAGCCAGCTCTGCCTACAGTCTGCGGACAATAATATACCATCATGCCTCAGCTATGTCATTCAATGCAAAGCTGTCTAGAAAGCACACACACACAAGTGCATCCAAACACAGTTTAGGACAGCCAGAAAACAAGGAAACCCAGAAAATATCTGGGTCCTTGCACAAGCAAAGTGACCCTAGGACAGTTGGCTGGCAAAGGGTGGCTCCCTCAGCCCCCCTGAGAGACAAAAGTCACCGTGAAGGGCCCAGTAGACTCAAGAAAGCCCTGGAAATGAGAGGAATGTGCTGGGGACCCCTGTCTCCACCTCCAGGACTGCAACCCCAGAACCTCACTGAGGCCTCGTGACCTGCTGGGGACGTGACCACAGTCGGGCTCATGACTCATCCCCATCCCCCAGCCCCATCTGTGGAAGGGAATAATGATCCATTTGTATTCATAAGACTATTGCCGGGAAGATTAATTAAAAGGCGAGGGTATTTTTAACCATCTGTACTAATTTAGGGGAAGAATTTAGAAATATAATTGTATTATCTGTAACTGAGGAATTCACAGATCCCTCTTGGAATCAGAATATTAATGTGTCTCTCAAAGAGACTCAGCAACATGAGCAAATCACGGCTGCCATTCCTCCTAAATTAGCCCAATTAAATAAGGATAATTTTAAATGTTTGGCTTGGGGGGTGGGGAGAGGGTGGGGTAAAGGAGTCACACACCAGCAAGGAGAAGACCAGGCTTTCTCCTCTAAGTCTGGGTAAGCCACAACTCTGACAGAAAGCTAAGGCCAGCCCCATGGCGGATGCCCTGGTCCCCAAGGGCTGGGATTCAAGCCCGAAGGGGTGGGAATGGATGTTCTCCTGTAAGTAATGCAGCAGAGAAATCAAATCAGCCTTGGAGATGGGAGGGAGGTGTTCAGAGACACAGCCCAGGGCTAGCGGAGCGGGTCCTCCAAGCTCCACTTGGTGACCCCACGGGGCCCACGGAAAGCACCACTCCTCGAAGTGGCCAGACTAGTCATTTATTGCGAGACACAAAGGAATAAACCATCCTGGCAGGGTTGAGTAAGGGGCCGGTTGGGAAGGCTTTGGCTGGGTGCTGGTGCCTGGGGAGAGGGAAGGGTCCCTCTACAGACCCCAGGCTGTGCCACCTTGCCTGAACTCCTGCTGGCAGGGGAGCCAAGCTGGAGGCCTCCGCTGGCCCCAGGGAAGGTACTGAACTTCCACACCAGGTCAGAGGCCCCACCAGAGCTCCAGGCCACTGAAGGGCTAAGGAGAAGGAGGGGGCTTCACATGCGCCAGGCCCTGGGGCGATGAGAGCAAGGCGCTGACGCTCAGAAGGCCACACGTTCTGGCAAGCTCCTTCTGCCGCTGGAAGACTTCCCTGAGCATCCTTGCAAGGCCCTCGGGGATTCAGGGGCTTTGCTGAATTTTCTAACACACGTTCACCTATGTGCTGCCGGGTCAGCCGCTCACCACAGGGTGCTGCACCACAGGAGGTAGTGTGATATCCGAGTGCATATGCATGTGCACACGTGAGTGTGCTCACACATGCAAACACATGCATCTGTGTCCATACAGGCTTTGAAACAGGGTTTCAAAGCTTGGAGCTGATCCGTGCTAGCAATGTGACTTTGGGCAAGCTTTGGGACCCTTGCTGGACCTCCCAGTTCCTCAGTTGCAATCACAGTGGTAAAATCCCGACCCACAGAGGTTGGTAGGAATGTGGTTCTGGCGGCCAATCTGTTTCAAGAAAGCACAGCTGACAGGCAGGCCCTTGACCCAGGAGACCCCCTCCTCTGTCTGCATCTCACCACCACCCCTGTCGGATGCCCCCCAGAAATGGGGGAGGCATCCATCGAGTGTGCGAGCAAGGGGTCCTGTTCCTAGAGGACCAGGGAAACGGGAGCTCAGCTGCAGTAAAGCAGGCAGAGTGAGCCACAGCCAACCAGGCGTGCAGGCAGCGCTCTCCCCAGACGGCGGCGGCCGCATCGGGCACCTTCCCGCGCCACGAAGGTGAACCCTTCCTTCTCCAGCAGATTTCCCCAGGCAAGTGTTACGCATGCCCGGAGAAGATGAACAGAGAAGCTGGCTCCCACAGGCTCTGTGAGACCTGGGGATGGGGGAGGGAGGTGGACCCACACTCATACTCCGGCTCACGTGTGAGGAGCCAAGTGCCCTCCCGCCCAGCAACACCCCACCCCCACACCCCAAACAGCTACATCATCCATCGCCACCCATCCTTCCCCAGGGTTAGCCCAGGACTTGCAGCTGTGGCTTCCAGAGTGGACATGCATTCTTGATCAAGCAGGACTACTACGTGTGCACTGAGCACCTACTGAATACAAGACCCCGTCCTGGGCACCTGGGAGGAAGCCTAGCCACGACGAGGTCAGGGAAAGTTGAATTAAGCAAGGTTGCAGAGCAGAGCACAGCCTCTTAGACCATCAGCAACAAAGATGGGGACGAGTCAAAGAGACTGGGGAGAGGGGAGGCCAGCCAGAGTCCCTGGCACCCTATGTTGTTATTTGGGAGAAACTAAGATGCAAAGTAGCACTAGGGCTGCCACAGATATGGGATGGAGAGGGCGTGTGGAGTCACAGTCACAGAACTCTTGCCCCACGGCCTGGTGGCAGTTAGGGACCACAGCACTATCAAGTCCCAGGTGGACAAAGTGAGGTCATGGTGAGAGTTGCTCAAGATCATGACCCAGGTCCTCCCATCCAGTCCTCTTTGAGCTGTGGGGAGACGTTCCCCCATATGCCACCCTTGGTCCCACCCTGCTGCCCAGGGAGATGCCCAGGGGACAGTGACACTCAGGGCAACCCTGAGAGGGCTCTGCCTCCCTCCACTGACACCCCACCCAGCCCAGCAGCCCTGCAGAAGTCAACAACATCCCCCATCCTCCACCCAGCAAGCACTCTGGTCCCCAGGGGCTAGGTCAGCCTCAGGCTGGGGCCTACAGCCAAGAGCTGGCCTGCTTGCTCCTGCCTGTGGCACAAACCCTTCCGCCTGATTCTTGAGATGCTTGCACCTTAGGGTCCAAGGATACTCCCCCATGAGGGCAGCCCCTCCTCCCTGCCAATAGTCCCTTAGCCCCTTAAAATAACCCTCCAGAATAAAGCCCCTCCTGCCTGAGTTGGAGGATTTCCGGGTGATCCCAGCAATCTGGGGAAGTCCTGTGGGAAGGACAGGGAGAAGCCAGCCACGCAGGGAGGTGAGAGGAGGACGGTCCAGGAAGAGTGGGGAGAAGGACCAGCGGGCATGTAGGACCCTGTGCGGGGCAGCGGGAGGGGCCAAGGCAGAGGTGGGCGGGGGGACGGTCAGTCCCCTGGGGGACAGTTGTGCAAAGGGGAGCAGAGGCCTAGGGCGCAGAGTGGCCAGGTCAGGAGGCTTTGCAAAGCTGGTGATTACAATGGCAAGAAAGGCACTGACACAGGGACCCGGGTCAGGGGTTCTGATGAGGCTGAGAGGGTGGATACCTGCAAAGTCCTTGAGGAAGCAGGGAACGAAGGCAAGGCCCAGGACCGCGGAAGCAGAGATTGTCCACCCCAGCCCCCAGAACTGTCTGCCCGTAGAGTCCCCCCACCCCGGGGAGGCTGATGTTATCTGGGGGACACCCCTCATTTCCAAACTCCTGAACACACTGTCTAATAAACCTGCCAGTGAGCCTGAGGCTCTGCTGGATCCAGACAAGGGAACCCTGAGCTGTGGGGTATCTGGTTCCCGCTGAGGTGGGCAGGAGTCCACAGCTTCTCCTAAAACACCTCCCTGGTTGATCCTCACCTTGGTGCTGCAGGAAGCCAGGGTCATTCGTGAGGCTTCTTGGTCATCTCTACCCTTCTGGGCTAGAGAAGCCACCTCCCTGATTTCATAGTTCCCCTCCAATGTCTTGTGAGCCTCGAACCCTCCCTCTCCTTTCTCCTCAAAACATCGGAGTGGCTTCCGTGTCCCTGCCCAAATCCTGATTGATAGCCCCTGGGTAGAGGGGCAGGCAAGGGAAGGGGAGGTACTGGCTGGGGAGAGGAATGCTGAGCATCCTGTGCTACGGGGAATGTACCCCCAAGGTGTGGGAGAAAGATGCAGGAAGAACAGAGAGACAGCAGCACTCTAGCTGGGGTGTAGAAATGATGGCAGGACCTGGGGCAACCACATTGTGATAGAAGCCATCTGTTGAGCACAGCACAGCAGCAAGGACAATGACTCCATGACATTGGTGGAGCCGCCCTATAAACCTGGTCAGCTTCTATGTGGATGGTTCCATGCAAGAGAAATTGACTTCCCCATTGTTTCGGCCACTGTGATACTCCCTCCTTGTTATACTCCTTCCTGCATTTAACTCATCTAGACTCCAAAAAGAAGCCTCATCCCCTGGGGAGGGCTCGGTGCTAGAAATCTATTTGTAGAGGCAGAAACTCCAGCTGTTGTAGGTCTGAAAATTTTTTTAATCTAGTGTCCTTTGGCAATGGCCATTGCAAATCCCTCCATCAGGAGGCAAACTGGTGTGTCCCTTCTACACCTGATGAAAGTTTCTACTAGTAGATTAGGTAAGGTGATGCCACGTGTTCTAAAGAAACCCAAACACATGTAATAGCCCAACACAACAGCAGTTTACTTTGTGCTCAGATAAAGTCCAAAAGGATGTTCCTGAGGACCAGGCAGCTCTCCAAGCTCCTTCCACCTTGCAGCTCTTCCATCACCGGGCAGCAGAGTCCTCCCCTAGATCCTCCCATCCAGTCCCTGGAAGGGAACGGAGAGAATAGAAGTGCATGCAGGTGAGTGCTAGGGTGGCTTCCATCCCTTCTGCCCATGTCCCTTTGTCCATGGCTCTGTCACTTGGCCCTGCCTAGTCATAAGGAGGCTGGGAAATGTGATCCCTGCCTGGAAG
Source organism: Canis lupus dingo (assembly GCF_003254725.2). NCBI lineage: Eukaryota > Metazoa > Chordata > Mammalia > Carnivora > Canidae > Canis > Canis lupus. The sequence continues at coordinate 58,539,779 of NC_064247.1, read as the reverse complement.
ACCAACTCCCAGGACCGGATCCACAGCTGGGAAGGACGTGATCTACCACCAAGCCTCCATTCTCTGCACTAAGGAGATAAAGGCAGGGATGGGAGTAATCCAGACACGGTTCCATCAGGTGGGGAGGTAGGAGCCTGTTCCTTTCCAAGCAGACTCACATTCCAAATCTCTTGTTGTTTCTGGGCTGAGAGGAGTTCACCAAGTGCCCCAATGCCTCATGTGAGGACAGGGGCACCAGATGGGTCACCAGAGGATGGCACATTCAAAGAAGAAGGGCTCTCCAGTTCATATCATTTCTTGTTGTACATCCTGTGTCTGTCTTGTCTGGAAGGGATTCGACCTCAGTCAGGAACGTCACCCAGGGATACCAGCTGGGGTCCCCTGTGGTCCTGTCTCCATGAGGACTTGTGTTCAAGGATCTGCACTGCAGCATCAGTGGTCTGACTGGTAGTCCTTGGCTAGCCCTCCCAGAAGCTTCTTCCTTAATCCTCTTGCTTCCATGTCTGTCCCAGAGCATCTCTCAGGGAAAGCCCCAGGACCTCTCTGTGACACCAAGCACATTCAACTTTTACCTACCCTCTCCTCTTCATTGCATCTCTGTCACCTTACAGAGATCCACTCAGCCTCCTCTCTGCTCCAACCCCCGGCCTCTAAGTAAGGACTTCTCCGAAGGGCAGACTTCCAGCTGGCTCACTGCGGTTCATCCACTCAAGCATCCCAGCATGGGGTCTGGCACACCAGGACCAACGCTCTCCTGAGCACGTGGAGTGGCTTCTCTGTCAATGTGGCTTTGCCTAACCCCATCCAGAGCCTCTGCCCCCACAGTGGGGCGGGGGGCATTTCTGCCTTGTGAGGGATGCCATCTGGGGAGGACAAGCAGCTGTGCCAGCGGCGGTGCTTGTCGACACCGTGATGATCATGGCTGAGAGGGTCACCAGGCTTTCTGGAGCTCAGTCATAACCTGTATATGGCCCAACGGTTTTTGCTTTTCCTTGGCCGTAGGTGTCAAGGGGGGACCTCCTCGCCATGATATTGGTGGCAGTTCTCATCCCAAGTGGAAGAGGAGCAGTCTGTTGGCTGAAATTAAAGCAGTAACCTGGAAAGCATAGGTGGGAGGAGGGGGGAGTGGGTGGAGGGTGTGGTTGGGCCTGAGGCCTCTGGGCACCAGAGCAGGGGAAGCTATATTGCAGTATCAGAACTGCAGGTGAGGGGAGCCTCAGGAGCCACCAGCGTGAGGTCTTAAAAGTGAGGGAAAGTTCCCTTTGCCTTGGGTCCTAAGTCATGGAGACCCTAATACCTTTAGGAGATCCCACAGTGAACAGGGTCCCCCTGAAGCTGAGCCCGTGGAATACGACTCCTGGCAGACAGCAAAGTTGTGCAGACTGTCTGGGCTTCCATTGGCCAACCTGTGGTCTTTGCCCACAAAATGCAGCCATGCCTCCAGGTCTAAATTATTGCTCTGCAAGGTTCAGATTCCCAGGTCCTACCCTGCGCCCAAGGGGCCTATTAACAACCCCACAGCTGGCCCAGGGCTCATCCCCAGGCCTGGGACCCACCCCACGACACACCTGTTCTTGCCCCCGCCCACCGCAGCCTCCAGAGAATGGCATCCACATCTTCTGAAAAAGACCCTGCCAGTGGGCCTGGCCCCCAGATCCAGCCCCCGCTCCACCTGTCCTGGGATCAAGCCCCTAAGGATTAACTGGACAGCTCTGGGGGCTGTGAGGAGCCAAGTGCAGGCCTGAATCCTCATGTGTGGCTTTGTGCCACCACCCGTGCGCACTACTGACTTCACCCTCCCCAGGACTGGCACCAGGGACTGGCATCTAAGCTGTCTGTCTTGTCTGTCTCCCTGTTGCCATTACTCTCGTTCCCATCATGCAATGTGATGTAACAGGAACAGCGGGTTCCATCTGTAATTTAGATTGAACCGCTTCTGGACATGACAGAGGCAGGACATAGAGAAATTATATGAACCATTCGGAAGGAAGTGGCACTGGAGCAGGAGGAGGCTGGGGGCAGGCCGAGATGTGGGGAGGGCCTGGGCAGAAGAGTGAGGGCCACACAGGCCTGCAGCTTTATCTCGAGGTGTGCTATGGATTGGGTGTCCCCCAAATTTCTGTGCTGAAGCCCTAATCCCCCAGTGGGATTGTATTTGGAGGCGGGGCCCTTGGGTTAATGTTAGATGAGGTCATGGGCTGGGGGTGCAGCTGATGGCATTAGTGCCCTTGCAAGAAGGGGAAGAGACACCAGAGCCGCTCTCTCCACCACGGGGAGACCCAGTGAGAAGGCCACTGTCTGCAAGCCAGGAAGAGGGTTCTCACCACAACACAAGCATGTGAACACCCCAACCTCAGACCAGCTCCAGAACTGTGAGAGGTAAGTAGCTGAGTTCAAGCCCCGGCCCGAGGAATTTGTTACGACAGCCGGAGCTGAGGCAAGAGCATCTCTCTCATTAAGTATCAGCATAACTCATACACTGAGCTGGGAAGCATTTTCTCCTCTTTCATTTTTTGGGAGAATTTGTAAAGCTTTGGTATGAACTCTTTAAATGTTTGGCAGGATTCAGCAGTGAAGCCACCTGGGCAAAGGCCGGCATAGTGTGCATCTGGCATGTTCAAGGCACAATCATCAGGAGGTCGGTGTCACTGAGGGGCAGAGGGCAGCAGGTGCGTACAGGGCCCCACAGGCCACAGTCAGGACGGTGAACGTTAGGCAGGGAGAGGTGACAAGATCTGCCTTGTGTGGCAAAGGAGCTCTCTGGCTGCCAACGTGACTGGAAGGGCTCTGGCAGGACAGAAATGGAGACCAGAAGGCCAGATGGGTATTGGTGGGATAGGCTCTCACCACATGGTGCACATGAGCTCATCAGGGTGGGCTCTGGGATTTGGGTCCCCTCTATGGACCCAGGGCCAGTGCCTAGAATCAGCCCAAGGTCACCTTGGGAGTAGGCCATGTCTTGGGCCCCTCCCCTCTTCCCAGCCTCCTGTGCATCTGGGTTCCCACGAGGGTGTCCCAGGCTCCAGGAGGACTCCAGACAGTATGTTTCATGCTGTATGGAATACAAGCCATGCTCACCAAAAACCATGAAGACCCCTTGAAGTCGTCAGAGTGGCTGCATGAGGAGTGAAGAGGAAGAAAAAAAAAAAAAAAAAACAATTTACAATTGCAAATTGGGACTCATCTCTCCAAGCCCGCACGGTAATCTAGCTCACGAGACAGATGGCAAAGAAGCGTTCCAGGAACATGTTATAACACATCACTGAACAGCCAAGAGCAGACGGGTTCCAGAAGGGCCGGCTGCCTGTCATTCCACCTTGCGGGGTTGGGACAGGTGGCAGGAGCTGGCCCCATCCGCCTCGCTCTTCTCTTCGGACCATCCCTCAGCCCTCAACTCTTCCACTGTGGGGGATTCAGAGTCACAACCTTAGGGCACCGCCAGAGTCACAGATGCATAAATCACACACCGTGTGCAGCTGTTTACCGGGCAGTGGGACCAAACGCTCCCTGTCTGCTGCGTTTTAAGTGCAGGACAAGGAGAACTGTGCATCCAGGGGGCATGCCAAAGCACACTCAAGTCTGTATCACAGCAAAGAGCACAGCTCAGATGGGGATGAGGGGTGTGCAAAAGGGCGGGGTGGACAGAGGGAGAGAGAAGGAGGAGAGAAGCTCCCTCAGATCCTTCTGCTTTATGCAAATGAGAACTGGTGTACCAAAACCTGACGCATCTGCCATCAAAGATACACATCCTTGATGCACCAATGCTGCAAGCATGGCCTTCCTGATGCCCAAACACTGCTCTTTTTAGAGGGTAAAAAAACAAAAACAAAAACAAAAACAAAAACAAAAAACAAACTTTGCTCCATGGATGGTTTTCTTAGTAACCACGTTGTCATTCCCTGAGCGCGTTCTTTGGCATGATGATTGAGGGACCATCACCGGCAGAGAGCAAGAGCAACGGGAAAGCGCATCAAGCCTGCATCCATGGAGGGAGGCCATGCTTGGGTGACCTGGCTGGAGGAGGCAGGTGGGGGATGGTTGAGTGTGGCCATGGCTGGACATGGGACTCTGGCCTGATTTGGGGGCCGGCAGGGGATGCTGGATAGTAAGAGGATGGCGACATGGTCAGAAGGGCTCCCAAAGTCAGGGCAGGGCCAGCGGTAAGGAGTGCGGATGGAGAGGAGGACCCACCCAGGTGGAAGTCCCTGTATGAGCACATAGCAGAAGGACAGAGGGGACAGAGCCAAGGGCAGCTGGAGGTTGTCAGACCAAAGGACTCGAATTTTCCACAGCTCAGTCTTCAAAGCAAACTAGAAATTTTGAACAACATGCTAACAGGGCAGCCCAAGTGGCTCAGAGTTTAGTGCCGCCTTTGGCCCAGGGTGTGATCCTGGAGACCCGGGATCGAGTCCCACATCAGGCTCCCTGCATGAAGCCTGCTTCTCCCTCTGCCTGTGTCTCTGCCTGTCTCTCTGTGTCTCTGCGTGTCTCTCATGAATAAATAACTAAATAAGTCTTTTTTACAAAAGGAAAAAAAAATTTGTTTTTTTTTTTTTTGGAAAAAAAATTTTGAACAACATGCTAACAAAGCATGTGTACAAGCAGTAAAAACAAAATGCATGCATGCACATGGATCGAACAGAGGGGTGGGTGAGCAGCGAAAGGAAGAAAGGAGAGAGGCAGCATCATCAGCACCTGCCTTTGCGGGTGTCTGCTTTGATCCGAGCCGCCACTGGGGTATTCGGAAGAACCAAGGATCTGGAAGTTCTCAGGACCCAGTGCTGCTCTGTGAGATGTTAACTGTTTTCAGCATAAATCCAATACATTTCACAAACAATTTCCTTAATGCACGGCCTGCTTCTCCCTGAGAGAACAGAAGTGATTAATAATGTTAACAATGAAAATGGAAAACCCCCAAAGATCATTTGAGGCCGTGCCAAGCCACATTTGGATCTGAATCAGGCCAGCAGACTTTGCTCCATGGAGAAGGTCTTGGAGAGACAGCAAGTCCCCCGACTGCCTGGCCCTCCTCTCCTGCAGAAACTGCACATCCGTCAGGACTCCCCGCAAGGCAGACCTGTCTACACCCAGGCTGAGGCCACACCCGGGCTCACCCCATAGCCCGGGAGAACAGGACCCCCCAAGGCACCTCCGCTGGCCCCAGGAGAGCCCCGGTGGTCCCCAGGCTCCAAGCTCTGGGGACATGGCCTGTGGTGGCCACCAAATACCCAAAGCTGGCATCTAGCAGTTTCCCTTGAGGACTCACTTGCTCAGTCCTTCATTTATTCATTTGTGAACTGTGACATTAACTCCTCAAATATTTACAGAGAGCTTTAGCAAGCTCTGGGAAGAGAGAAACAAAGGGCCTTGGCAGACTTCCTGTCTCAGCCTCTGCCTTTCTGACTCAGGTTTCACAGGAGGCCTTGGGGCCATTTGCAAAGTGTGCTCCTCCTTCTCCAACCTGGAGATGCCAGTAAGCTGGACACGGAGGCCACTGGTTCAAATCCCATTCTACTGTCTTTGAACTTGGCAGTCACTCTGTCTGTGGGTTAGTCTGCTGGGGCCGCCATAATAAAAACCACAGCTTTAAACAACAGAAATCTATTCTCTACAACTCTGGAGTCCAAGCTCCAGGGGTCGGCAGGTCAGTTCCTCTGGAGTCCTCTTCCCCCACTATGGATGGATGCCTTCCTGTCCACACAGTGTTCTCCCTAACTGCATGCCTTATGTCCCAACATCCCTCTTGAAGATACAGGTCTTATTGGGTCAGGATCCATCCTAATCCCTCTGTAAAGGCCTATCTCCAAACGGGATCACATTCACAAGTGTTAGGGTTAGCACCTCAACATGTGAATTTAGGGGCAACAACCATCTCTGAGGCTGGATCTCCTTACACCTGCTCCAACTTCCTCCTGGAGCCTTGCAGGATCGTGCTGGTGGGAGTACCCAGTCTTCCTGGCCAAAGACAGTAACCACAGCTCTCTGGTGGGTGGAAGAGGATGTTAGCAGGTGCTCAACCAGCAGAGAAAATCCTTTAAGAAAAGCCAAGGTTCCTTGAAGAGGTGTGAGCATAAGGTCAGAAACCTGGTCCCAGACCAATCCATTTCTCCCCACTAATTACACTGTCTGCCTGGCTGGTGGTGTTAGATGCTAACCAACCCCAGCTCCTGGGAGGTAACAAAAAAAAATTAAAATAAAAAAAGGCAGCCCCTTGGTGGGAGGGTTTTGGCATTTCATCTGAATTCCATAATGAATAATTTATATAAAGGCTTTATTGCAGCCCAGCGTTGCACAATAAATGCTCCATGAGAACATACGCAAACATTTCAACATCAATTTCTCTCTGGTGGATTCGGCTGACAGCCCAAACCAGATTTGAGTTGCTACATTGCTTATTTACGAAAAATATCATAATCTTACATTTATTTGCATTTTTCCAGGCATTCACAGGGTGATGAATTTGAGAGGCACAGGCCACAAATGCAGCTGCTCCTGTTGGATTCGGAAGGGAAGTCCTGAATTTTGGAGTAGACGTGAGGAGAGGGACTCTGCCTGCACACAGCAATGAGAAAAGAGTAGGAAAGAACCACCTAGTTTCTGGGGCATTAAAGCAACATGTGGCCACGTGTCGTGGGCTGTTCCTGGTGAGCTGGGGTGGGTGGGGTGCAGGGGCGAGGGGCTCCAGGGTACAGGCTTGGCCATGAGGCCTCCAAGAAGATTGGCTCAAATCCTCACCCTCACTGGGTTATGTGGCTCTCTGAGCTTATCCTACCCCCACTCTCCAGGACAGTCAGAAGGTTTCAATAAGGTGATTTGAGCAGCATGACCAGCACATCATCACCTGTGCCCAATAAACACCTATGGACTGTATAAGTACATGTATGTGCAGTGAGCAGGCCCCCACTAAGAACTGCCACTGTGGATATTACTGTCTCCGTGGGCAGAAATGGGTGGTCCTGACACAGCTACTGCATGCAGGGGTGCAGCACATCCCCACACTTGCTGCCCTGGGAGTCATAGCCTCAGCTTTATTGTGTTCTCAGTATTTTGTTTCTCTCATTCATAGATTCTTTATTGTTCTCCACAATGTCCTTCTAAGGGTCTTTCCCACTCCCTCCTTCCCCACAGGGCCCCATATTTGCTCTGGCATCCACCTCTCCTTTACACTGCCCATGGACTTGGGAAACGTTCCATCTGTCATTCTGGTTGAATCCTGATTAGCCAATCACAGTATGCCATCCTCCTTGCCAGTGATTATTTCAGCCAATCAGCACAGAGTATTCCCCTGGTGACTATTATAGGTCCAGGCAGAGACATATTATCTAGGCTAGCCAATCGCTAGGATGGGAAGAACTTGTACTCCATCTATCTTTCTCCCACTGGGTGTTGTCCGATCAGCAGCTGGCAGCACACATCTTAAAGCTATGAGGAAGGCTGCCTGGGGACAAGGAGAAGTAGAGTCAAGAGAATCACAGAACAGTGAAGCTAGAGCCCTGATGGCACTGTGCCTGCAGCTGACCTCACCTCAGAATCTGTGCTTACGTGAGATGATGCATCTCTTTATGGTTAAACCATCCTGAGATGGCGCTTCCATTACTTAGGATCCAGTGTCCTCACTGGTACAAGTCTGGGAGTCATTAATTAATTCATATCATCTTTGCTGAGAACCCAGTACACCTGGGTTCTCTCTCTTTAGTGCCAAGAATAAAAACCCAAGTAAGAAAAAGTCCTCTGCTCCAAGTGCTTACAGTATAGGAGGGGAGACAGACAGATATTACCACCTAGGTGAGCAAAGGACAGTGAGGGAGAGTCTGATCAAACTTGGCTGGAGGGGTAGATGCTCAGGGGAAAAGAGTCAGGGAAGCTCCCAGTAGAAGCAGACCTGTGAGCCATGGTTGTGTTGCTTCCTTACAGTCCCTTGGATGAGCCATCTGACTACTGAGAAATGACCCCTATGGCTAAAGTTAGAGGGCCTCAACTGTGACCAGACCTCCACAGTCCCTCAAATGTCCCAGCCTTGGCAAAGTGTGGGTCAGTAAAGGAGTGCACAGTGGGATAAAGGAGAAAAAAAAATAATGGCCAAATTAAGGTCATCACCAGAATTTTATTCTAAGCTTCATGAGTAAGGTCACTTCTGTTTTCAAAGACCCACACAAAATACTTTCAAATTTGATTGAAACTCATTCCTTGTCATCCTGGAAAAGTCCATGAGAAGAGCTTTATGGAGCTCCCTGTTGAAACCTAAGCCTATCCGCTAATAAGGCAGGATACTGGGGTGGCCGAGAGCTTCACTGCCTGGGATTAACCTCACCATCCCTAGGTGAGTGATGTCTCCAAGACTCAGTCACCTCCTGTGGGAAATGGGAAAACAGCAGTACCTACTTTAGTGAGCTAATGTGTAGAGTCTATGGATAAGAGAAATAAAGTTTTTAGCACTGTTCCTGGTATACAGAGGGTGCTTAATAAATGTATTATTTTCTAGACACTTTCACTCTAAATGGTCTACAGGTAAAGATTAATCCTTCTGGCCAATTGTTATAACAGGTATTTACCTTCCCAACTAAAATAACAACAACAAAAAAAGAGAAAATATATGAAACAATAATTTTCATTCCATGGACATCAGGTAACAACAAAAAGTAATTTCTAAGACATAGGAAATAAACAATATGAGCCTGAAGATCTCCCCTGTTTGCTGCATTGGGTGAGTTTCCAGACTGCAGCACAGGCACGGGGCACCCAGGTGGATCCCAAGGGACCCTGAGTAGAGAAGATGGAGCTAAGAATCCAGGGAGACTGAGGCATCCAGAGTTCCTAGGACACAACACTATAGAGAAGAAAGCTTTAGAAAAAGCAACAGAGATCTGCAGAAGATCCCCTTGAAGTATCAGGAGAGAGGTGATCAGTGCATATGGGTGAGGAAACTACCCACAACTGGGGAAATAAGCCCCCATAAAGGGTTAGCGGGAACAGTGCCTAGTGCTCACACAAGGCTGAGAATTACTGTTCCCACACCCAGACTGGGAAATCCCATAGTTCATTGGGTAGAATAGCAGAAGGATCTTGCCTCAGTCATGAGAATCTGTTACCCCTAGACCAGATGCTGGTCTGCTCTGGGGTAATTAATTGCTAAGGATAATTGTTACTGATTTGCCAGCCCCACCTAACAAATCTTAAAAATGAGATCTGAAAGGATCAGAATGTTCCCAAGTAACTCAACTGGCTCAGGAATATTTTAGATCTATTAAAAAAAATACCATCCAATAACTAGCAATATAAAATTTGAATGTCTGGCATCTAATCAAAAATTTCTGGGCATGCAAAGAAGTGTGAAAATATGATCATGATAAAAGGAAAAATCAATGAAATTAGAGCAGACATAGATGTTAGAATTAGCAGACAGGAACATTTATTACAAGGGGACATGGGGGAATGGTCAAAATTGGTGAAAGTGATTGAGAGGTATAAACTTCCAATTATAAAATAAATAAGTCAGGGAAATAAAAAGTACAGCTAGGAAATATAGTCAATAACATTGTAATAACATTGTATGGTGACAGATGGAAACTACACTTATTATGGTGAGCACTGAGTAATGTATAGAATTGTTGAATCATGATGTTATACATCTGAAACTAATATAACGTTGTATGTCAACTTCAATTTTAATTGAAAAAAAAAAAAAACGACTGTGTGCCTAAAAAGAAAGCTAGCAAATTTCAAAGATCCTTGATCCTAAATAAATAAAGTTATCACAGCAAACACAATATTGAAAAAGAAGAACAAAGTTGGAGGACCAATGCTATCTGGCTTCAAGACTTACTATAAATCCACAGCAATCCAGGCAATGTGGTATTGATGAAAGAACAGACAAATAGGTCAATGGAACAACATAAGAAGTCCAGAAATAGAGCCCTGTAAATACAGTCAACTGATCTTTGACAAGGAGCAGAAGCATTACAATGAAGCAAAGATCTCTTTAACAAATTATGCTGGGACAACTAGACATCCACATGCAAAAAAGTGAATTTAGATACAAGACTTACACCCTTCACAAAAATTAACTTAAAATAGATCATAGATATAAATGTAAATACAAAGCTATACAACTTTTAGCCGGTAACATAAGAGAAAAACTAGATTTTCTCTTAGATTTGATGATGCCTTTGTAGATACAACACCAAAGACACAATTCATGAAAGAATTAATTAATAAGCTAAACTTCATGAAAATTAAAAACTTCTGCTCTGTGAAAGACGATGTCAAGTGAATTAGAAGATAAGCTTAGACCAGGAGAAAATATTTGCAAAGACATAACTGATAAAGGATTGTTACCCAAAATACACAAAAACTCTTAAAACTCAACAATAAGAAAACAAACTATCTAATTTTAAAATAGGCAAAATATCTGAACAGATACCTCACCAAAGAAGATATACACATGGCAAAGAATCATCTGAAAAGATGCTCTGCATCATATGTCATTAGAAAAATGCAAAACAGAAAACAACCAGACATCACTGCATACCTATTAAAATGGTCAAAATCCAAGATACTGACAACACAAATGTGGAACACCAGGGATGCTGGTGGGATGAAACATGGTGCAGCCACTTTGGAAGACAGTTTGGTGGTTTTTTACAGAACTGAACACACTCTTACCATATGATCCAGCAAGCATGCTCCTTGGTATTTACTTAGATGGGTTGAAAACTTATGTCCACACAGAAACCTGAACACAGATGTTTATAGCAGCTTTAGTCATAATTGCCAAAACTTGGAAGCCACCAAGATGCCTTTTAGGAGGTAACGGTTAAATAAGCTATGGTATATCCAGACAATCAAATATGACTGAGCTAAAGAAAAATGAGCTATCAAGCCATGAAAAGGTGTGGATTGTTGTTTTAAATGTGATTACTAAGTGAAAGAAGCCAATTTGAAAACACTACATATGTAGGGTTTCAACTATATGGCATTTGGAAAAGACAAAGATGTAAAAGTATGAGCATTTGACAGGAGTGGAGGAAGAAGTAATGAGAAGAGTACAGGGGATTCTTAGGGCATGTTGTATGAGATTATATCAGTGGACACATGGCGTCATACATTTGCCTAAACCTATAGAGTGTACAACACCAAGAATTAACCCTCATGTGAACTATAGATTCTGGGTGATGTTGATATGCTGACATAGTTTCCTCCTTGGTAGAAAAAAAAAAAAAAAGTCCCACTCTGATAAGTGATGTTGATAATGGGAGAGACTATACATGTGTGAGGGTACAGAGTCTGTGGGAAATCTCTGTACCTTCCCCTCAACTTTGTTGTGAACCTAAAGCTGCTCTTAAAAACAAAGTGTTTTTTAAAAGGAGAAAAAAGAAAAATTTATCACAATCACATATATTCAAAAATTTATAAAGACATGGAAAGTATTTAAAAGACCCAAATAAACCTTCCAGATACAGAAAGCACAGTATCTGAGATGACAAATACACAGGATGAAATTTGTAGCAAATTAAACTTTGCGATAGTAAAGACCAATGAACTTTGTGTCTTCCTCAATTTCTTTCAGAAGTGTTCTATAGTTTTGAGGGTATAGATCCTTTACATCTTTGGTGAGGTTTATTCCTAGGTATCTTATGCTTTTGGGTGCAATTGTAAATGGGATTGACTCCTTAATTTCTCTTTCTTCAGTCTCATTGTTAGTGTATAGAAATGCCACTGACTTCTGGGCATTGATTTTGTATCCTGCCACGCTACCGAATTGCTGTATGAGTTCTAGCAATCTTGGGGTGGAGACTTTTGGGTTTTCTATGTAGAGTATCATGTCATCGGCGAAGAGGGAGAGTTTGACTTCTTCTTTGCCAATTTGAATGCCTTTAATGTCTTTTTGTTGTCTGATTGCTGAGGCTAGGACTTCCAGTACTATGTTGAATAGCAGTGGTGAGAGTGGACATCCCTGTCTTGTTCCTGATCTTAGGGGAAAGGCTCCCAGTGCTTCCCCATTGAGAATGATATTTGCTGTGGGCTTTTCATAGATGGCTTTTAAGATGTCGAGGAATGTTCCCTCTATCCCTACACTCTGAAGAGTTTTGATCAGGAATGGATGCTGTATTTTGTCAAATGCTTTCTCTGCATCCAATGAGAGGATCATCACAATGCCAGATTTCAGGTTGTACTACAAAGCTGTGGTCATCAAGACAGTGTGGTACTGGCACAAAAACAGACACATAGATCAGTGGAACAGAATAGAGAATCCAGAAGTGGACCCTGAACTTTATGGGAAACTAATATTCGATAAAGGAGGAAAGACTATCCATTGGAAGAAAGACAGTCTCTTCAATAAATGGTGCTGGGAAAATTGGACATCCACATGCAGAAGAATGAAACTAGACCACTCTCTTTCACCATACACAAAGATAAACTCAAAATGGATGAAAGATCTAAATGTGAGACAAGATTCCATCAAAATCCTAGAGAAGAACACAGGCAACACCCTTTTTGAACTCGGCCATAGTAACTTCTTGCAAGATACATCCACGAAGGCAAAAGAAACAAAAGCAAAAATGAACTATTGGGACTTCATCAAGATAAGAAGCTTTTGCACAGCAAAGGATACAGTCAACAAAACTCAAAGACAACCTACAGAATGGGAGAAGATATTTGCAAATGACATATCAGACAAAGGGCTAGTTTCCAAGATCTATAAAGAACTTATTAAACTCAACACCAAAGAAACAAACAATCCAATCATGAAATGGGCAAAAGACATGAACAGAAATCTCACAGAGGAAGACATAGACATGGCCAACATGCATATGAGAAAATGCTCTGCATCACTTGCCATCAGGGAAATACAAATCAAAACCACAATGAGATACCACCTCACACCAGTGAGAATGGGGAAAATTAACAAGGCAGGAAACAACAAATGTTGGAGAGGATGCGGAGAAAAGGGAACCCTCTTACACTGTTGGTGGGAATGTGAACTGGTGCAGCCACTCTGGAAAACTGTGTGGAGGTTCCTCAAACAGTTAAAAATATACCTGCCCTACGACCCAGCAATTGCACTGTTGGGGATTTACCCCAAAGATACAAATGCAATGAAACGCCGGGACACCTGCACCCCAATGTTTCTAGCAGCAATGGCCACGATAGCCAAACTGTGGAAGGAGCCTCGGTGTCCAACGAAAGATGAATGGATAAAGAAGATGTGGTTTATGTATACAATGGAATATTACTCAGCTATTAGAAATGACAAATACCCACCATTTGCTTCAACGTGGATGGAACTGGAGGGTATTATGCTGAGTGAAGTAAGTCAGTTGGAGAAGGACAAACATTATATGTTCTCATTCATTTGGGGAATATAAATAATAGTGAAAGGGAAAATAAGGGAAGGGAGAAGAAATGTGTGGGAAATATCAGAAAGGGAGACAGAACGTAAAGACTGCTAACTCTGGGAAACGAACTAGGGGTGGTAGAAGGGGAGGAGGGCGGGGGGTGGGAGTGAATGGGTGACGGGCACTGGGTGTTATTCTGTATGTTAGTAAATTGAACACCAATAAAAAAAAATAAAAAATAAAAAAAAATAAAAAAATAAAAAAAAATAAAAAAAAAATAAAAAAAAGACCAATGAACTTAAAGACATATCAATAGAAAGTATCCAAAACAAAACACAAAGGGAAAAAATAATTTTGAAAAATTACCAGAGAACTAGTGAGCTGAGGAATAACTTCACATAGCCTGATATTATATAATGAGAATCGCCAAAGAAGAGGAACACAGAACCTATTTAAAGAAATAATGGCTTAAGATATTCCAAATTTGAAAAAAACTACAAACCCACAGATTCAAGAAGTTCAGTGAACCTCCAGCACAAGAAACATAAATGCACATTATTTGTTTAACCTCAATGATGAAGAGAAATGTGCAAAATTAACCAGAAGAAAAAGACATGTTACATAAAGAGAAACAAAGGTCAGAATGACAGCAGATTTTTTATTGCAAACAATGTAAGCAAGAAGGCAATGTATCAACATCTCTACTGGGGTTTTTTAAAACTGTCAACTTGGAATTTTATGCAGTGAATTTGTTATCCTTTTTTTAAGAAACAGAATTCTTTTTTGTATTTGAGTATAGTTAACAAGATATGTTACATTAGTTTCAGGTGTACAACATAGTGATCAGACAAATCTATAAATTATGCTACACACTCCAAATGTAGCCATACAACGCGATTACAATGCCATTGACCATATTCCCTATGCTGTACCTTTCATCCCCGTGATTTATTCATTCCATAACTAGAAGTCGTATACAGTGAAATTGTCTTTAGAAAAATAAAGCAAAGATTCCAAGTTCAGATATGATGAAGTAAGCACTCTCCACCTGGTCTCTCCCACTAAACACAACTGTAACACCTGGACACATACATGGACCAGTTATTTGAGAGCTTTGAAAAGTAAATAGTAGCAGGCAGATTGAGAAAGAAAACCAGATTTTTTTTAAGTACCAAAAGTGAACACTGGCACAGAGAAACTTAAGGAAAGCCTTCTAATTCTGACTAAAAGAGAAGGATGGGAGCCTCCTAATGCTCAGAGAAAACATGGACATCCCACATCTTTTCTCTTCTATTTTCTCACACCCCAGCCCCCAAGTGATAATTCTGAACCAGAGGAATCTTCCTCTCCAGTTAGTGGATCTAGGATCCCAAGAGGATAGCAGAAGCCCCATTGCTCTTTTTCCTCTTTTTCCATCACTGGTGCCAGATAAGGGCATAGTCACAGAACTGCATGTCAGAGCAGAGTCACTAGAGTCCTAGGTTCCCAGCCAAAGGACTAAAAAGGACCAGAGATTATGGGGAAGATGCAGAGAGGGAAAGCAACCCCATAAAGTAGCTATGAACTCCTGGTATCACCAACCAAGCCACACATGGCATGAATCTGATCCTAAATGGTATACCAAAGACTTGGAGAACTGAACCACCTCTAGCTCAAAGACCAGCCCTCTGGCAAAGAACACGTGAGACAGATCTGAAGGGCGTTCCAACAGCTTTGAAAACCGAACTGACATTGGAACCACAAACCCACAGAAGATGTGTTGGAACATGTGGCTGGAACCCAACCAAGCTTATTGTTTGATAAAACAAAAGCACCACCATTCTTCAAAGTATATAAACAAAGCACAGAGTCTCATAATATTCACAATGCCCAGGATACAATCCAAAATTATATGGCATATGATGAACCAGGAAAATCTCAACTCACATGGAGATCAACAATCATCGCCAATGCCAAGATGACACAGATGTTGCGATTATCTGACAAAGACTTTAAAGCAGCTATTATAAAAATTCTCCAAAAGGCAAACATGAACACTCTTAAAACAAAAGGGAAAATAGAAAGTCTTAGTTAGCAAAGTAGAGGAAAAACCAAATGGAAACTTTCAAACTGGAAAAAATACAATAATTAAAATGTTAAACCCCACTGGACAGGGTCTATGTAGATAAGATACAAGAAATGAAAGAGTCAGTAAAGATCAAGATAGATCAATAGAAATGATCAAATCTTAACAATACAGGGAATAATAGCTGTAAAAATTAAGAAAGATTCAGGGATCTATGGGACGATTAAAAAAATGAAAATCTACCATTCATGTCATCGGAGCCCCCAAAGGAGGTGAAGAAGAGCACAGTGTGGATACTTAGATAATGAGGAGCTTCCCAAATTTTGTGAGAGACATAAACCCAGAGCTTGAAGAATCTCAGTGGACCACAAACAGGACCAGCCCAGAGAAATTCCCTTCTTGGCTGGGTACTTAGCGGTGGGGAATCATGGCACCTCCATTCCCTCGACACGCCCAGGTGGAGAAGCAGCTGCAGAACACTGACTCATATGAGAGGCCACCTCTAAAGTGACATTGGCCTTTCTCTCCTTTTCTACAGTTCTCTTTGAATCTGGCACTTGGAGAGATATATATCAACAGCTTCCAGGAGGTCAGATTACCTTCTGGCTGGTGTTGGGGAAGGACAGAGAGAAGGCTGGAGCCCCCAGAGGTGTTTCTCACTTTGGCTCCTAATCTCAGGGCTCCCCTCCTCTCCCCAGGCTCGTCCCAGCCTCCAGGGGCTACCCTGGACTCTTTCTGCCCCTCACATGCCACCAGGGCTTCATCTTACATTCCTCAGTACCTCCAGCCACACCTGTACCCTGCGCCCCCTTTCCCCATGAGACCATGCAGGATGGTGACCTGGGTGCTTGTATCCAACAGAGCTATGAACTGTTTGGGGCCCTCTCCTCCCTGAAGACTCCCGCATATTTGGACAAGGATAGGGCCTTTGGTTCCTCCTTGGGGGCAGAGAGATCTTGACCCCACCCCTAACCTTTGAAGCAGCAGAGGTCAGAAAGGATGAAGGGACCCAGAGATGCAGAGGATGTGTCTCCATGTCAGTGTGGGGAAGCACCATAGCTGATCCTGGCTCAACTGCCCTTGACTTTGCCCCCCACCCCCCTCCCGGGGCAGCCTTACCCCAACTCTGGGGCCTGCTGAACCCTTTCTGCTCCTGCCTGGAAGGGAAAGTAACACATAGACACACCTCTAATGTTTCAGCCCACCCACAGTCCTGTGTCAGCGGTGGGGGCTCCTCTTCCCCTCACATCTGTAGGAAAGCACAAACCCAGAAAGCAGAGCTCAGGCTTCTGGTGTTAACTCCCATGCCCCAGAGTGGTGTCCAGTCATGAGTTCCCAGGACCCTTTGTGCGAAGGGCTGCAACACCCAGAATTCCACAAGCATAAGACCTGGGGCTCATTTGGGGAGCTGGCATGACCACCCATGCCTCCTTCCCGAGAGACCTTATTCTTACTCTGGAATGAACACACCCCCACCACCAGCATGAGAGGGGAAGGCCCTTCAGTATACTGCCCTGGACTGAGCAGAGGCATGTTTCCTGCTCCATCAGCAGGCCAATGCCCTCTGTTCAGTGAGCCCAGGCTATGCAGACTGGGACATATTTGTGGAGAATGGACTCCCCAGTGACTGAGTTGGAGGGATTTGTTTTTTGTGATTGAAGTCAAAGGGGTAGAGTGGGGGCCATTGGGTCCCAGGTGGGCTCCTCCAGAGGCCACCCATACAGCAATACTGTGGGCAGAGGGCAATAGCTAGAGGGACCTCAAGCAGAATGGAACAACATGGTCTGGAAAAGACAGGGCTTTCAGACTGAGGCAGTAACTGGGCATCTAGTTCTTGCAGGGAAGGAACTGGGGTCTGTGGGTGGAGGCCCCCATGTGACCTCACCTTCAGGGCAGGAGTATGCCAATTGGGCACCATGTTGCCCACTGTACCACACCAGACCACTCTCCAGGTGAATCAGGGGCTGCAGAGCCTGGGGACCATTGCACCACTTGGCTGCCAAGTCGCCTCTATCTCCTGAGGTAACCAATGTCCTTGACATTCCCCACTCTTCCCTGCAGGAGCACAGCCCCTGGAGCTGGACATCCTACGTTCAAATCCCAGCTCTGCCACTTGCCTGCTATGTGACCTTGGACAAGTGTCCACCTTCCTGTGTCCATCCTGTGGGGGAAATGGCAGTGCCTGCTTGTCTGAGCGCTGGATGAGCTAACAAAGCACTTCCTCCAGTGGTGACTACATAGAAAACTCTCAGTGGCTTTTGGAAACAGCTCCCCTAGACTTGGCTTCTCAACCCAAAAGGTGCTTTTTAAATACAGATGAGCTCTTCCCCTGCTCCAGTCACTGCCACCAATGAGGGCCCCCTCCACCCACTTTGTCCCAGGGAGGAGCCAAGAAAGTTCCTTCTCCACCCACCTCCCCTCCCAGGAGGACCCAATGAGGGACTCCCTCTACCCACCTCGACTCCCAAGAGGAATAAATATGGGCTGTTTATGTTTCTGGGGCGGCAGTAACAAAGCACCAGATCCGGGGGATGTGGGGCTTAAACCACAGACATTCATTCACCCCCAGGACCGGAGGCTAAAGTCTAAGATCAAGGTGGTGGCAGGTCAGCTTCTCCTGAAGATGAGGCTCTCTCCTTGACCTGCAGCCGTCCTCATGTTTCCATGGCGCTCTTGATGAATGTCCAGATTCATGAGGACACCAGTCCTACTGGATCAGGGCCTCATTCAACCTTAATCAGCTCTTTAAAGACCCTCTCTCTACATAGGGTCACATTCTGAGAGACACAGTTAGGGCTCCAGCATACAAACCTGAAGGGACCCCATGTACCTGTAACCAGCTGTCTGGATTTATGCCCTTTCCTGCCCATGAGCTCCTGCAGATGGGTCTTCACATGGCCCAGTGGCAGGAGCAGTGGAGCATGTGACACATGGCAGCTTAGGCCAGGCCACAGCTGGGCTGGGGGTGTTGTGTGCCCCCCTTCAAACTGCCTCGGTGTGTCTATTTTCTGCTCCATTGTGGGGGAAGACAAGTCCTTTGTACAGTTTCTTAGGACAGAGATTGTTCTTTATACGTGCAGACTTGGGGGGTGGAGGGAGTCAAGCAGAGAAGGGGCGTGGAGAGCCAGTGTCCAGGCGACTCTGCAGCCAGCAGATGCAGACTCATTACAAACAGTGCTCAGGTGGGCTCCCCGGCCGCCAGCACACTGCCGCCAGCAGCCGCGGGGCGCCGCCAGCCTCTGCACATCTGCCAAGAGGAGGAAGGCAGAAGCTGAGCTCCCAAATTGTCCGGGTCCCAATTTCCCTTGCCAAGAAAAACAAAACCATGAGGCATCCGCTCCCTGGTTATTCTGCTTGCTATCTCTCTCTGGGTCTGATCATTACCCACTTTGCTGTAGCCGCTTCAGAGCCCCAGAACCCCAGTGATTCGCAGCTGGACCCAAGCATGACTCCAGAACCCAGAAGGTCACCTGCCTGAGGCATGTCAGCGCTCCCGGGAGTGGGTTCCCCCTATCTCCCTGCTGAGACCACTCGGAGGCATCCAGGGAGGTACTGTTGGTGGGAACTTAATAAACTGTGGCATGAAATATTTATCCACTTATACCAGCTTAAGTAATTTAAGTTTGCTGGAAATCAGCATGTTTTCATTTTTAATGAGCCTTCTGTCACACAGCCCCTTCTGTCACTGTCAGGTGTTGGGGGCAGGAGCTTCCAGCCTGAGGCAATGGTAATCTCCCTCCACAAACAATGCTGCATAATGCACTGTGTTTGCAGAGGCCTCGCCCAGTCCAGGGGGTAGGCTGGCCTTTAGTCTAAGCAAGTCCCTTGTCTGCTCAGGTGTTCCCTTCCTGCTCCCTATCCTCTCCCAACACCAGGGAGCTGGGTCGCTGCTTAAGCAGAGCCCACAGAGGCCACGGCTGGCTGAATGATGGCCCCCACGGGTGCCCCCATCCTAGCCGCCAGAACCTGTAAATGGGTCACTGTACGCAGCAAAGGGGACTTTGCCAATGTGAGTAAATTAAGAACACTGAGGTGGGGATTATCCTGGGTTATGTGAGCGGATCCACTGTCATCACAAGGTCCCAGGAAGGGGGTGGAGTGGGGGTGTCACAGAGAGGAGATGTTTCGCAAATAGGGGAAGGATCCACAAGCCAAGGAATATGGGGAAAAGCAAAGAAACAGATTCTGCCCTAGAACATCCAGAAGGGGCACAGCCCTGATGACATATTTTAGACTTCTGACCCCCAGGCCACAAAAAAAACAAATGGGAGTGGCTTTAAGCCACTAAATGTGCCTCATCAGTTACAACAGCAATAGGAAATGGAAACAATGAGTTTCTCTCTTCCAACTAACCAGTTGGTTCACACCAGCCACCCCAGTTCTGCGGATGCTCGGCCTCAAACCCACCTCCTGCTGCTTCCTAGCCCTGGGCCTCCAGCAGGTGCTTCAATTCTAAGACAATACTGAATCCCTGGGCCGTCAGAATGGGCACATCCCCAGGCCTGCACCCTCTCAGCACGGTGTGGGGTTGGTGTAGACCCTGTGTCTGAGCAAGAAGTAATTATGGCTGAAGGTAGGCAACTGGGCTCTCTGTGGAGTGAGGATTCAGGCCAGCCAAGTCACACAAGGGACTCTGTGACTCACTGTCTAGGATAATAACCTAGGAGGCCTCCACCTCCCTCCCAAGCCTAGCGCCCCCTCAGAGAACTGAGCTCCCTGAACATTTCATTTCATGCATCCCACATTCTGAGCCCTGGGGTAAGCATCCAGGGCCCCTGCTCTCTGGAAGCCCGAGGTGTGGGTGGAGGAATATTACTGTGCTGTAGTGAGCTCTTAGAGGCGGGGATACAGGGCAGGATCCCACCTGCAGGCAGGGAGGGCTTCCTGAAGGAGAAGGTGACTGGGTACATGCTGGTCCAGATGGTCCCAGCTAGGAAAGGTGTTTGCCATCTACTTGGAGACAGATGTGTTCATATCTCACTGTGATTCTGGGATCCATGAGTGGTGCTAAGGACCACCCAGGGTGGGGGGCTGTAGGAGAGGAAGCAGGTCCCAGGGCTAATGAGGAGGCAAACAGACATAATTGGGAGACTGATTCCCTGAGGGGCCAGGAAGCGTAGGGACTTGCAGGGACTGGCCAGTTCTGGCCATGGTGATGGCCATTGGCAAAAGTCAGAGCAAGACTGGGGAATGCAGGAGTGAAGGTGGCTTGGGACTGCAGGCTTTGAGGACCCAGCAGAACCTCTGCGGGCAGACATGGGCAGGTGCACACAGGGTTTGCTCAGGAGACAAGGAACAAGAACAAGACAGGTGAGGCTGCCTGCTGGCCAAGAGCCCTCTCTGATCAGCAGACCCTGTTCTTCCCATGCAGGGACTTTATCTCCCATCACCTGTTCTTCTCCTGGAGGCTGACAGCAGGGGAGAGATACCTGTCATTCTCCAAGCCTACAGTGATGGGCGGGCGGCCTAAGAAACCATAGGGGGAATGTGTGGGGGCAGCCCCTTACAGTTGCTAACATCAAACCACGTGCCTCTGGATGAAAGAACTCAGCACCTCGCTATAGGGACCACACTGGAGTCTGACTGAGCCTCCGGTTTTAGCTGCCACTCACCAGGAAGTCCTGAGGAGGAAGGAACATGACAAACCACACCACGAGGATGCAATCAGCAAACTAGAGTGTGGGCACCTCCACGGCCCAGTGACCCGGATCCTTCACAGACAAGGTGTAAGGTTAAGAAAGGGATGGGAACCTTCTCAGTCAGTTAAAAGAGACATGAAGATGTATCAGGTTTAAATAATGGGTAAGAGTAAAACAAGTTCCATTAGTTGACATGGGCAGGGGCATCAGGGCTGTTTGCCTTAATACCCCATTAAGCTAACTACAGTTTTCTGCATGTGTGCCTTATTTTACAATGAAAAGGGTTTTTGGCAGGAGCGGGGGGGGGGGGGGGTGGGCAAGGGGGGCAAAGGGAGGAGGAGAAAGAATCTCACACAGGCTCCATGCCCAGCGCAGAGCCCGACTCAGGGCTCAATCTCACGACCCTAAGTGAGAATCAAATTGGATGCTTAACGGACTGAGCCACACAGGCACCCATACAATGAAAAGGTTTTAAAAGTTAACTACTATAGTTATTATTAAAATTACCATCCTCTCCAACACCATCATCATTATCCTCAAATCATTCCACAGATATTTCTAAAGAGTCCCTTGTGTCTGGCACTATGCTGGGCACTGAGCATTCGGTGATAAGAAAAGCAGGCTTGATCCCTGCACTCATGGAACTTCCCCCCGGGGCAGGTAGGTGGTGGACAGGTAAAAAAATCTGTCCACATAATACCCTAGCCCGAGCTGGAGGCGGGGCGGGGGGGGGGTGGCTGAGTCTGGTAGAAGCATGTAAAGTCTTCAGGAAAGGTGGACATTAACCCACAGACATTCCTTGTTCTCACTGAAGAGAAAATGCATTTTGCTCCATGGGAAAGACAGTAAGATTGCAGCCAGCCTGCGTGGATGACCACCACATCCTAGGCACATCCCTTACTAAGAGACATGGGTGTCCCAGTTACCACAAACCCCATGTACATGTGAAAAAAGCAAAAAGAAGTCCTGACTGGTGCTGGGGACCACTGTCAGCTGATGTACGATGGACATGTGGAAACAAATGCACAGTGCCAGTGTTCATTTCAGAGTCAGGCAATTATATACACCCAGTGAACCAGTGCCCCAGAGGACAGTCTCTGTCAGCCCAGCAAGGCCCCGGGGCCACATCCCCACTCATCGCCTCTCTTCCAGAGGCCTCAATTTTACATTGTGGACACCTGATCCAGGCAGATCTGTCACAATCTGGCTATCACTCTCCCTAAAGTGGAGGCCAGGGTTGGTGGCCATCCCCAAGGCCCATGAAACATTACTGCCCACTGTCACCCCCAAACCTGCAAACAGGGGCAAGAAGAAGTGCCAGCTGGCCAGCACCCGGGAAGGGGGCAGATGGGCTAGGAACGCAGGTACCTGTCACCTGCAGACCAGAGTTCACCCACCCACCTGCTTTCAAGGGGTGAGGGCCCAGGAGCCACGACAGCCCCAGGCAGCAGGCTGGGTATATTCCAGAGCAATCCCAGGAAAGAGAGGGGATGGGGGAGTCATTCCTGAATGGCCAGAAGTACCACGGGGGGTGGACAAGCAGGAGTCCTTGTCTCTTTCTCTCGGGCTCCCTTGGGCCACGGAGCTGGCAGCAGTCCATTTTAGTGCGTGGAAGGCAGCTTGCATTTGGATCTTCCTCCAATAGTTCTGTCTGCCGATCGAAACATCCCTGGCATTGAAGCAGGTTCACAGTCCCCAGAGGTGACTTATCCCTGTTTCCTGGTGTCCCAGCCAGCCAAAAAAACATTTGCCTTGATCACAAGGTAAAGTGGTAGAGAACATGGGGGACTGACAGTAAGTCTAGCCCCCCACTCCCCATCCCTGCCCATTCACAGAGCATCATATCCTAGAGCAGGACAGAGCATAGCCATCCGCTGCCACCACTGAGAAAGGGAGGTGTCTCGACACAGATGACTTTCAAGCCCTATTTGGAAAAGGAAAGAGATTGTCCCTGCACACGCAGCTGATGTCTGTGGGCTGGGAGGAGCTGGCCTCCACGCTGGCCTTCCTGGCACACAAAGGCTTCCTCTGAACCAAGTAAAAGCCCTGCGTGAGCCGCGAAGCCACAAATAGCACTGGAGAGGGCAAGCCCTTTGTAGCTGGTGAGTCGCCTGATGGGGGTCCAGAGGCAGGAGGGAGACAACCAGGGGTGTCTTGCCAGAAGGACTAGGATCTCAGGGGCACCATGCTACTGTGTCCCTCTGCCTCCTCTTTGGCAAGTCCCTGGGGCAGGGATCCTGGAATAAGTCCCCGGTCCTATTAGCATCCCTTCAGGAGGACTCTAGGTCTCAACCGTGTGTCACAATCTGACATCACTCCAACATCCTGGCTGTTTGCAGTGGGTGTTTTTGGATGAGAACTCTACCTGGAATTAGTTCAAGAGTTTCGTAGGAAATCTGCTGTATGAATGTCAGTGAAGTGAATCTGGAGGCTGGTTTTCATCCCCCTACGAGCTACTTCCGCATGTGCTTATCCCTCAAAAGGAGGTTAAGTACCAACTCCCACTCCCGGGCCAGGAGTGCGACATAACCCTGATATTTTCCTGTGTGCCCGTCACAAGACAACTGCATAAAGAAAGCCTGGAGAGGGCCCCTTTCGGAATGCTGGGCCGAGGGCCAGGTGACTCACAGAGGTGAGCAGGACCAGGGTCTGCAGCCAGGCCTGGGGTCTGCAGTTGGGTGATCTGTTGTGGCGTCTCCATATCACCTGAAACCCAGAGTCGTAACCCACACTTCCCCCACTCTCAGAAAAGGCACTGAGCAGCAAGGTCAAGTTCACACAGCAATTTAGTTGCAGAGTAAAGCTCTTCCCTCAGATCTGCCCAAATCTGACAGATATAAATCACGTATGTCATCAGATCCACACGCACACAGCATGTATCACGGACGACTAAGAAGACCAGAGAGCACTGCCGACCACACTTTACTACAATGCTTTCTGCTCTCTTTTAATTGATCTTAGAATTCATAAAACCAAAACTCTTGTGGGTTGATTTAGAGATGTTTTATACCACCTTTCCCTCGTGTGCATGCATCAAAAGAAAATGTGTGTGCAAGGTGTCGGAGGAAGGGCTTTAGCCACAAGTGGGACCCCATCCGTCCTCAGGTGGTCGTGTGTGGTTTGTGGCCTGGGCTACAGCTGTGCACGTGGCACAAGGAAAAGCCTCCACGTCCACAAAAGAGCCTACGGGGACGACCCCCGCCAGGCTGCCCTGCCCCCATCACATGCACCCAGCATGGGGGAGAGTGCGCATCAGGGTTGATGAAGTGGGTTGATCTGTACACGGTGTTTTGCAGTTTGCAGAGCATGTGCTCATTCACTATCTCCCCTGTTCTGAGAACTTCAATGGAAAGTTGTTTTTTTTTTTTAATGGAAAGTATTTTTATCTGCACTTTACTTCAAGGACGCAGGGATTTGGAACTCTCCCCAGGCCACACAGCCAGTCAGTGGCAGAGCCCAGATTCCAACACGAGCTTTCTGTTTAGCACGAAGGAAATACCAACGTGGGAAAGAGCAATTTGGTGCCTTAAAAATGCTGTTTTTAAAGCTTGCCTGTCACCCAGGTCTTTGAGGGGGGACCCAAACCCAGGTTCCAAACTGAGGAAGAAATCAGACAAATGAGTCAGTGCGCGGAGAACCAAAATCTCACTGCTGCACGAAGGGCTGGGGCACAGCTCTGTGGCCGAGCCACGCAGCCTCCCTGCCCCAGGGCAGACCTGGCCAGCTGCTCCCCGCCCCCCATCTGGGCAGAAAGGAAGGAAGGAGGGATACCCAGGCCCTTCAGCTCGTGACATGTCCTCTTTCGTCTGCATCCTACTGGCAAAGGTGGACCAGGAGCCGCCCCTCACCCACAGGAGGTTCACTCCCCTGTGGAGTCAGGACACAAAGCAAGGACAGGAAGCCTGGAGCCTTCCACGAAGGGACATCTCTCCCCTGTAAGGAAACGTCAGGAACAGGCAGTGACCACCCACCCAGACACCCAGGCCTCATGGTGACACAGAGACAATGCCCAGAGCCCTCTGCAAGATTGGACAAGTTTAGAGAAAGACCAGCTGACCTGCCTAGTGAAACATCCTCTCCATGTGAGAAGGCCGTATCTCTGCTGAGGGCATACTCCATGAGCAGATTGGGGCCAGTCAAGAAAGCAGAAGCAATGCCCACATTTTAGGAAAAGGAGTTTCTTATGGGGATTATGGCTTCTGAGAATGTGGAGGGATGGCTGGGGGAGGAAGGTATGGAGGGAGTGGGAGGGGAAGAACAAACCCCTCCAGCCTGAAGCAGCAGCAGATGGGGAGCCGAGTAGCAGAAGCCAAAGGCACAGCATCTGGCCCCAGCTGGTGCCCCACATGGGTCCTGTGGAGGGCTGGCTGAGCCACAGCCTCTGCCACCCTGCCATGCCGACAAAGCCACTGTGTCTGAGCACCGCCACATCTGGCCACCAGGGCCCCAGAGAACCACGGCTTCTGCAGCACCGCACCCTGCAGGCCACACATTGACCGCCGGCCTGCCCAGAGGCAGAGCCCGGCCTTGGCAGGAAGGGCCGGGCAAGTGGACAAGAGACGTCCTGGAGACAGAGATGAGGGAGTCTGAATTCTTGGGAGCTGGGGGAGTCCTCCATGAGACTCGGGGGACTGCGCTGGGGAGGTCAGGAGCAGTGTAGTAGAGGGCCCAGCATGGACAGAGGACCAAGGGACTCTTCAGAATGATGATGGTTGGATTCCCTTTTCTTTTCCCTTTCTGGAGACTGGAGGTACTCATGAGTCATGGGTGGTGTCAGTCAAGCGAAGGGGAAGCAGCTGGGATGAACAGGGGCTAGGGCACCAGCCACAATCACCTTGGGGGCTGTATGGGGAGAGGGCATGGGTGCTGCGTGTTGTGCGTTAAAGGACAGGCTTTCTTGGGGACTGATGGTGAGCTACCACGGCCTTGCTACAGTAGATTCGACGTGACCCTGCAAAGCTCCCTAGTCCAGAAGGATGCTCTTCAGCCCTTGCTGGATGCTGCTTCTCGGGGACCATTTCTTCTGTCTTAGAGAACCCCAGCTGCATCCTGCCCTGGCGTGTATGAGTGAGGGCTCTCCAGAGAAACAAAAACAAAACGATGTGCATACACGTGGAGAGAAATTTGGTTCAAGGAACTGGCTCACACAATTATGGAAGCTGCAAGCCCCAAATCTGCAGAATGGATGAGGAAGCTGTAGACCCAACCTTTGCAGCCAATGCTATAGTTCAAGTCCCAAGTCTGTCCGCCACAGAATTTCTTCTTGCTCAGGAGATGCCGGTCTTCTGCTCTAGTCAGGCCTTCAACTGCTTGGATGAGACCCACCACATCGCAGAGAGCAATCTGCTTCACTAAAACTCCACTGACGTAAATCTCAATCTCATCCAGAAATAACCCTCATGGAAATACCCAGAATAATGTTTGGCCCCATATCTGGGCACCATGGTCCAGCCAAGTTGACACATAAAATAGACAGCCATATCTGGTCTTAAGATGGTGCCCCTCCAGGGATCCCTGAGTGGCGCAGTGGTTTAGCGCCTGCCTTTCGCCCAGGGCGTGATCCTGGAGACCCGGGATCAAATCCCACATCGGGCTCCTGGTGCATGGAGCCTGCTTCTCCCTCTGCCTCTCTCTCTCTCTCTCTCTGTGTGTGACTATCATAAATAAATAAAAATTAAAAAAAAAAAAGATGGTGCCCCTCCAGGTCTGTCTTTGCCACAGTCGGGAACCTGGCTGTACATCCCAGCAGTGGGATGGGCAGGGTAGTGGGGGTGATATCCCCATTTCTCCCTTATTCCCCAGAAGAATGGCTGTCACGGGGCACCAGCACCACTTTCAGAGGCCAGACAGCTCAGGAACACCATGGGAGACGCGGCCTCAGTGGTCCTCACGTGTCTGTGACGGGCTCGTCCACCACCTCACACTCCAACCCAGGCTGCTGGCTTCTGACGTGCCAGCTCCTCATATTGACATCATAACACTCAAGTGCCGCCCCACATTCCCGATGCCAGACCTGTCCCAGCTCATCCCACGTCACCCTCAGGGGGCCCAGATACCACACATACTATGTCAATTCCCATCTCCTCCACTAGAGCCTTGGATTCACAGGGCAGGCATCCGGGGCCACTTGTGTCCACTGCTGTGTCCCCAACATTGTCTACACCATGATCGGGCACAAAATCGATACTCTATAAATGGATGTTGAATAAATGCATCATCAATATTTCAAAACTGTATTCTAACCTAAACCTGTCCTGTTGCAGCCCCAGACAATGCCTCCCGGTTCCTGTCCACTGTCCTCAACACAACTGTCTTGTCCTCCTTCCTCAGGGTCATTTGTCAGGTCCTCCCAAGGCTTTCAGAAGCCTCCATAGCAGGAGCTGGACACTGAGTGCCTGGGCATCCCTAGGGAGAGCTGTCAACTCAGAGTTGCCTTCAAGGGAGCGAATTTCTGAGCCATGTCCCAAGTGCAGAGAAGTGCACATGCTTGACCTCTGTCCACACCAGCAGGGCTAGCTGCACCCGGGCACCACCTGGCCATATTCCTTTCAGGTGCCGCTTCCCTGGGCCTGGGGTCTAAACCTGGGAGTTTGTGTCAAACTTCTACTACTCAGCCCCTTGCTCCCGAGCCCCTCTCCCCAGGCCTCCAGGTCACTGGAGACCCAGACACAGAGCAATGGCAGAGTCATGAGAGTGTGCAGCCCTGACCCCACAGCCAGCAGCAGGCCCCAAGGGCAGGCCAGACACTGTCCTCCATGTCTCGGTTCCATTCTGGTTCCACTTGCCATCAGACAGACTATCCCAGACCCACTAGGCTTCACAGGCTCCCTTCTGGGTCCCCACACAGGACACGGCAGCCACTCAGAACTGCACCCCAGAAGGCTCTGTTCTGAGGACGCCTATGCCCACACAGAGATGCCAGTGATGCTGGGTGACCCCGTGCCTGCTGGTCTGACCCTGGTCTGGGTCCTTAGTTCCTGCCCCATCTCTTGGCCCTGGTTAACTTAAGATTTGGCATAAAGGTGCTGGAGTGCATATGCAGAGGGGGCCTGGGAACAACCAAAGCAGAGTGTCTGTGTGGAATGTCCATGTTAAATCAAGGCTGGCCTCTCCAGGGAGCCCTAGAAACCCTGGGACCATGGGCTGCTGATATCCCTCCTCCAACTGGGCTGGGGGCTTGGGTATCTGCCCCAGGAGGGAAGCAGAGGCAGGAACAAGGTTCAAGACACAGTACGGGAAGGAAAGCTTCAAGGAAAAGTGGGGAGTAGGCAGCAGCTGGAGTGTGATGCTGAGAGAACACAGCCCTGCCCCAGGGCACACCCCCCAGGAGCAGCCCAGCCAGTGGCCCCAGGGCTCCGTTACAGCCTCTGTCACTCTGGGCCTCCCATCTTCCTTTGTGGCTGAGAGATGTGGACCAGCACATCTCTCCCTCCATCGTGCTTCGTCAGAAGCCCCACAAAGGAAGGTCTTCTAGAAGCCCACGGAGTGGGGAGTGGGGAGAGAGGGAAAGTCTGCACCCTTGACCTGGGTCCCAAGTCCTGGCTATGCCTCCTAGGTCCTAGCAGCAGAGGCCCTGTGGACATAGGGGCCTAGCTTGGCCTGCCCTGTAGTGACCCGAAGACCTCGCAGAGGGGCTGAGCTCAGGGGCAGCAGAGGGTGGCAGAAGGCAGGGTGAGCATACTCCACCCACCACCAGGCAAGACCCCAAGCACAGAACGAGAGTACAGACATCACTGTGGCATCAGATCAACGTTGCCTCCGGACCAGCAAGCAGGCACTGTGCAGGGGCAGGGGTTCCTCTGTGATGAGCCTGCATGAGAGCACCTGCCACTTCTCCCCGATTCATATGGAATACGCTTTCACACCCCTCGTCCAACAGGGTGTTGGGAGCCAAAGAGGCACTTTCTCTACAGAAGGGGCTGCTGCTCATGAGACCCTGGCCCACCCATAGATTCTGAAGGTCGTCAGAGAAGGAGCCACCTTCCCTGCCCTGCCCCTGCCGCCCTCATCCTGAGTCTCCTTGGAGCCGGCCACAGGAGCTGGAGCCCCTACCGTGGCTGCAGTTCCCTGTCTCATCCTGCCCCCTGCTGTCAGGACTGAGACACCAGACTACAGGGTGAGCAGGCCCAGGATGGCTCTCCAGCTGGCCACCCTCCACTTAGCACTTACTGGCACCCAGCACTTCCCCTCCTGGGGTGGGGGGAGGGGAGAGGACCTCTCCCCTGCAAGCTCACCTGGTAGCGAAGTTCAGTCAGGGGCAGGATATCTAAGTCCAGAACCTGACGCTACTACCTCCTTGCTATGTGGTCTTGGGCATGTTTCCTCTCCTCCTCATGCCTCAGTCTCCCCAGGTGTAAATGGATGCAATGAGAGAACCCATCTCTAGGGTGCTTCAAGAATCAAATGAGGTCATGCACAGAAGAAGCTTAGAACAGTGTCAGGCACAATGAAAGTGCCCTCAGAGCACATAAGCATCACTATGCTCACCCCATCAGCATGGGGGCTCAGATGCCGAATGTCCCCAGTGTCACCTGACTTGGCTACTCCATCAACAGTTACCAGGGAGCTGCGAAGGGCCCGGCTTCCATCCCAGTACACCCCACTTCTGTGTTAGCCACCTTTGCAGGTGGGTACCCTACTCTCTACAAAGATGAGACCCTCATGCCAATCAGTAGTTAGGGTGGCCAAGTATGCACAGCTGGGGCACCATACCTCTACTGATGCCTGAGTGCCCTGTTTGCCCTGCCATCCCCCGAAGACTTCCCCAGAAAACTGCCTTGTACTTCCAGCACCAGTGCACAGCCCAGGCCAGGAGGCTTGAGAGGTAAGTGAACATTGGGGCCTGGACCACTGGACCTCAGGAGCAGCTCTACTATCTCAGAAAGTTGGACGTACCTGACACTGCAAAGTTTAAAAAGCCATTGCTAGCAAGAGCCCCATGGTGACACTGAAGCTAAACTTATCTGGACACAGCACCATGGCCTGTGGGTGACCTTAAGTAACCAGTAACTCAGGTGCCGCCAGGCACAGAACCGAGGGTTTACTGACCTTAAAACACATGACTTTTTAAACTCCAGGTAGTAAATGAACGGCAAGAACATCATCCCATTGGAGGTACAGATAATTAATTTGTGGATGACGGGGAAGGCTGGCCTCCGGGGCACGCTAGTGGCCAGGGGTACTGTGGGTCGGGGGTGCAGAGGAGCCTGGCTTGGGTCCTGGTGGTCCTGGGGAGGGGGAAGAATGTGTTTCTGCCAGCCCAGAGACCCGTGTTTCATCATCTCAGCAAGTTGGCGGGAGCTGTTTAACAAATCACTGCAGTTTGGCGGCCCCTGGGCTTTCGCCGGCCTCACTTCCAAGCAGCGCAAATATTAAAACATCGTTATCTGTGTGCCTCTCCACTGGAAGATTGCATCCTTGCAGCAATGGAATCAAAAAATTTTAGTAAATTAAAAAATTATTCAAAAGAACATTTCTCTCTCACCAAGAAAAAGGCAGGGTGCCTCTCATTTTCCTGAGAGGAGAAATGTTCTATAAAACCTTTCCCTTTGTAATCAGGTGCATACAATGGGCATTAGTTCCAGGGAATTCAGCAGAAATCACAAGAAAAGAGATAAGAAAGTTCCAACCAGCCTATGAAAGAGGGAGAGGGAGTTACAGACCCACCAGGACACTGTATTTCATCTTCTCCATGGGGAGGGGGCAAATAATTTAATCTGTCTCCCACCTCTGGGGGACCTCTAAGATGTCCCACCTGGCAGGAGGGCCTGCCTTCCTGGGGCCATGGGTCATCCCAAGTAATCCAACGACAAGATGCACATGATACTTCTAGGGTAGGGCCGGCCATGCCTCAAAGACCAGCCCTGTGATTTAGGTACCCATCACCTGGAGACTGAGACCAACGATGCACGCAACCCACTAGTCAATAATCAATTGATGGATCCTCAGTCATCCCTCCGTGAGGCAGAGCTATCTAATGAGCATGTGGGGCAGGGAGGCTTGGGGGAGCTCTCTGGTTGGCGATCCCCTGCGTGTGCATCAATGCTGACCCAGTGGGGAGGGCCAGCGAAACTCACTTTGGGCACTTTTCAGGATCTGTTCATGTGTCTCTTCCTTTGGCTGATCTCAACTTTGTGTCCATTCCCCGTAAGAGCCCTCGGAGAGTTCCATGACCCCTTCTAGAGAATTAGCTAACCAGAGGGTGGTCATGGGGACTCCAAGCTTGCAGCTGAAGGGAGGTCTCATGTGGACTGCGTCCTTTACCTGTGAAGTTGAGGGATGCCTGGGTGGCTCAGTGGTTGAGCGTCTGTCTTCAGCTCAGGGCATGATCCCGGGGTCCTGGGATCGAGTCCCGCATCAAGTTCACGTCAGGGAGCCTGCTTCTCTGCCTATGTCTCTGCCTCTCTCTCTGTGTCTCTCATGAATAAATAACTTTGAAACTGGGCTAAATTCATGCCATGTATCTGAGACAGAACAAGAGTCAGAGAGAGAGAGAAAGAAAGAATATCATTCTCCCAATTCCTCATCTGGTACGAATGTGTCTTCTGGATATTGACGTTCTATATCCTAGGACCAACAAATCCAAGAGAAAAGATTATCCCCACCTTTTCACCTCTAAATTCATGCCAATTGTGCTAGTTTGAAAATGTCCAAAAATTCCAGATGGTTCAGTCATAAAACCCTCAACGAGACACAAACCTTGTTAGCCGCCCCTCGTCTGTGAGCCAAAAACCCAGGAACCAAAAGAGACGAGTGTGGAGACCAGATAACAAAGCAGGCCCTGCCTTCCACTTTCTGCCCAGACTTCAAAAAGACGGCTGGAGTGGCACAAGCTGAAACCGTTCCATGAAGCAGCCGGGACAGAGCGGGGAGGAATCCAGCCTTGGCAGCGGCACCACCGGAGAAGCAAGGTTACATCCGTGACATTAGCTCACACCTGTTAGCTGCTGCGAGCAAGGCCGCGGGTAACCCTGGCTGTGCCACTGAAATTTACGTACAATGCCATTTATCCAGCGTTTAGCTGCCTCGAAATGCACTGACCTGAATCTGTTCTGGATTCTTAGCAAGCAGCAAGACAGGGATGCCAGCCGCGGGGATGCGAGGAGACAGATGCCCTTCAAGGATAGCGGGGATTCCTTCATGCAGAGGAGCCAGCCGGAGTGAGGGCAGGCTGATGTGCCATGCTGTCCCCCGTGTCCACGGAGCAAGGGGAACCCTCGCTGACCCACGTGGGGAGGCCCTTCCCGTGTCCCTTGGGACTCCAGTTTACTCAGAGCCACCTTCTCAGCTTGACTTACAGACTCACATCAGTTATGGTTTTGTGAATTAACCACTTCCTCGATCAGATACCTTTCTTTGTTCCCTGAGCCGGCTACCATCCACATGATAAGGAGAAATACGGGGCTCCCCCTGACTTTGCCATGTTTCCCAACAAATACTGCTGATGCAAAATCTCTCTGGTCCTACATCACTGCAAGCAAAACTGCATATTCGTGGCATGTCTTTCAAGTGGGTGAAAGACCACAGGAAAGAAGGGATTCATGTATTGTCTGGGCCTCCAGGGGCAGGCACTTCTGCCTTCCTGAGCTGGCTCTTGCCTGCTTGCCCTCTGGCTGCCCTGGCTGTCCCTCCGAGGGCCTTCATCACCCATACTGACACCCGGGGAAGATGCAGGCACCTGATAGCATCTCTACAGCCCAGAGGAAACTCATCTGATTTGGAATCTGATGAAATTCAGCTCTCCAAGGCCACAGCCATAAATAGACCTAGACTCGGGGTCGGTCATTCTTGGTCCTATTGCTCTATGTCCTGCCAGAATGTGACATCAGTGAGAACGGGCAGGACCACCGCAGTGCCTTCTCCTGCATGGCTTCCCCGACGTGGGTGGTGGCAGGGTCCTACCAATGCTTGGGTTCTGGTGCCTGAAACACAGACCGTTCCAACAGAACTTATTCTT
Organism: Canis lupus dingo; assembly: GCF_003254725.2. Classification (NCBI taxonomy): domain Eukaryota; kingdom Metazoa; phylum Chordata; class Mammalia; order Carnivora; family Canidae; genus Canis; species Canis lupus. The sequence goes on along the minus strand of NC_064247.1, from coordinate 58,506,782 downwards.
GCACAGCCGCATACCATTACGTTGCCTACGGAGGGAAAAACAACCACCAGTTAATGATCATCGTATTTGTGGACAAATTTCATTTCTTTGGCGGCTGTCCCTAACGTGTCACTGATGCTTAGGCAAATGAGCCAAAAGGGCGATGGGACACGGAAGCATTTGTGAGTGGGAGGCAGAAATAAACCTGCTGTGAGCGCCTAATTTACACATTCAGCTCCGCAGCCCGAACCTCGCTTGGCGGTTAATATGATCATAAGCTGATTTCCACCACCACCACCCTGCTTGCTTGAGGGCAAGGGAGCTCCCAAAATAGGGCTTTTCATCTTTGTGTTTTTCTTCCCGCCTGCCCAAAGGTTCTCATAAAATGGCATTTTCTTCATCTAGCTGGAAATTTAGCCTTTTCCAGGCTCTGCAAATTCCAGGCTTTTTATTCAAAGGACATTGTAACTGTGGTCCCCCCACACACACACTGTGCAGCTAGCAGCTAGGGAGCTTCCAGGCCAAGGCAATGTCAGGGTTCGTGGTCTGAATGCTCCGTGCTGACTGCAGCTCATTTGTACCCCAAAGGGAGTGAAAACTGCAAGCTCCTCCCTCCCTGGTGGGAACCACACCTGCCTGTGGTCAGGGTCCCAGCCGTGTGATATGGTCTGCGATGCTTCTAAAGATGCTGAGGCACACACAGAAAGCTCCGTAAATGTTTGGTGAATAAAATGAATATCCAATGGTAGCACTTAAAACGTGCTGAGGAGGTGTCAGAAGACAGTTCCCGGCTGATGGGGGCTGATCTGCACTGCTCCAACACTGGTGGAATGTGGAAGCATTATAAGGATTTTCCGTCATGCACATTTGCATCCTGACTACTTCCCAAAATGACTTTGAGTTGCTATCAATAAAAACAGAAGTGCTATTAGATTTTTAGGACACACACCTAATTGCAGAACAGACAGAAGGCAAGAATTGAAAGCCAAGTGGATGTGAAAAACAGTGTCAAGAAATCCCAAGTAAGGACCCCTCGTGGTGGTATCTCTAGGTGACCACAGCTGTGAGCATGGAGGGCACCAGGTCCCCTGTCTCTGAGGTGCCAGATGAGAAGCTGGCCCTGGACAATGACCTTCTGCTGACCAGGAACTTACTGAAGCATGCACATGTGTAATCACCCACGCTTGCACACTCTTCCCAGCAGGGTGTAGGAGATTTGAAGCAGAACACGGCCAATTGTTCTCAAACATTTTAATGCCACAAACTGTTTGATTAGCCTGCAAATGAGCTACAAAAATCCCATCCGTGTTTAGCCACCAGGGAAGCTTCGTGAAGACCGTCCCCACCCACCCATCCCTGCACAGGTACGTGCCTGTGGCCCCTCTCCGCATCTTCCTCCAGCTGTGTATGCACACACATTCTGCACACTAAAAGCCAATGCCAGCACTGCCTCCTCCAGAAAGCTTTTCTTGCCCAACCTACCTCTACATGACCACTTCCTGCTCCACACTGGCGGCCCTTTGGAACACCATGGCACTTCCCAGCAGCCACAGCAGGAGCTCTGCACGCCTCTCATGTGCCCTCTGAAGCTCAGAGCTTGCATGGCCTCCTTCAACTGCATCCCGAAGATGCCTTACAGGACCCCAGGAACCTATGTGGCATTAGGTGAGGAGTTGAGATCTTTTCCACAGTAGACATATGTCCAACCATGGAGCTATGCTTGTCCAACTCATAAAATGAAAACCAGGCTGGGAGCTTTTATTTTTTTAATCAATGCTTAAACATATCACATTCCTTTTATAACTAGACTTGTTTTTCAGAGCGGTTTAGGTTCATGGCCAAACTGAGAAGATACTGAGATTTCTCATATTTCCCCTGTCCCTCCCACCATCACTCAGCCTCCCCCACTAGCAACAACCCCCCCCCCCCCAGAGTGGGACACATGTTATCATTGGTGAACATATGTTGACACGTCATCATCCCCCAGAGCCCACAGTTTACAGTGGGGTTCACTCTTGGTGTTGGACATTCTTTGGGTTTGGATGAAAATAGTAATTACTCCTAGAGTCACTTCATTGCCTGAATGACCCTATCATCAGCTCATCCGCCTGCCTCACCCGTCTAGTTTTGCCTTTTCCAGAATGTCACATAGCTGGAATCATACAGCATGTACAGATTTCTGATTGGCTTCTTGTCGTTAGTGTGATGCAATTGGTTCCTCCATGTCTTTCCATGGCTTGACGGCTCATTTCTTCTTAGTGCTGAATAATACTCCATAGTCTGGATGGACCGTTTTGTTAACCCACTAACCTTTTCTAAAGGACTTCTTAGCTGTTTTTAAGTTTTAGCAATTACAAGTAAGGATGCTATCCAACATGCTTGTGCAGGCTTTTGTGTGGATATAAGTTTCACACTTTCATCCTTTGAGTGGATACCAAGGAGCATGCGTGCTGGATGACAGGGTATGAAGATGTTCAGTTCTGTAAGAAACCACCAACCTGTCTTCCAAAGTGGCCATGGCATGTTGCATTCCAACAGCCATGAGAGAGCTCCTGCTGCTTCATATTCTTCTGTGAGCTTTTTGGCTTGTGGTTTTCCCTCACTTAAAAAATTACTATATCTGCTTTTTTATATATAAAAGGTCAGCATAAGAGAGACAATCGTTCGTCATACAGGCCACCATCTGCTGGTACTAAGGAGGTGTGCTCCAGGCCAGGATGACCCAAGTGAACGAATCCACTGACTTAATCAATTGAAAATTCTCTCTAACTTTTTCGCCAGCCCCGCAGTGTTTGTGGAGGGCAAATATTGAACTGTGGACATAGCAGTGTTTGGATGGTGAGCTTGTGTTACAGGCGAGAATACAGAGTTTCCTCCCAATCTTCAATCCACAACTTCCTCATATGCATTCTTACCACCATTCATCCTTTCAACAAATATTTGCTGAGCACCTAGCAGCATGTCCCGGCCACTGAGCCCGGCTCTGGGGCCGTGGTCATGAGCAAGATGCAGGTCTTGCCTTCCAGGAGCTGAGGATCCCTGTGGGGGACTGACCACAAACAAGGAGCACACCTGCCATTAGGACGGCCCTCATTGTGTCCCCACCTGGAAGGCAGGGCACAATCAGTCTTGAAGAGGGAAATGAAGTACACGTCAGGAACCCACACAGAGGCACGGGCTTTGGTTCTAGCATGCAGGATTCATGGCATCCCAGTGCCAGGAGCCCGAGAAGCGAAGAACGGCTCCTCCACCAGCTTGGGGCTTCCTGCCTCACCAGAAGTGGCAGCCCTGGGGCAGGTGCAGCCCTGGCCCAGGTGTGGGCTCCTGCCTGCTTCCTCCTGCTGCGCTTGAATGGGACTTGGTCCTGGAGGGAAGAGGTGACCCTGAGTAATTTCCACTGCCACTTCCTACCAGGAGCCTTATCTCACACCCCCACCCCCATGAGCTGTCCCTTGATGTGGCTTCTCCCCTGTAACTTCCCTCACTGCTGAAGATTTACAATTCCTTGTTTGATTATTATACCAGCACCCACCCCCCTCACCCCCACCCTAACCACCACTCTACCACCTTAGACTAAAAGCATGACAAAGGCAGGCCTGATGACTCCCTTGAGTGCACCACTGTTGTAAGCCCAGGTCTAGCCCAGTCCCTGGCATACAAGAGGAGCTTAGCACACAACAGGGGTTTAGCAAACACCTAGAATGAACAAGCGAGCAAATGAAGGAGTGATGCTCCAAGAGAGAAAAGAGTCACAGTGCCCCACATCCTGAAGGAAAAGCAGAACACTAAATAAAGCTATAATGAGGAAAGTGAACTTGTGGGCAATTGATTGGTCAGGAGAAGTCTGGTGATGCCCCCTCCCGTCAAGGACAGGCAATTTAAGCTGATTTGAGGTCTGAAGCAGGTATTATTAGTCAGGAAAGATAAGTGGGGGGCTGGGGAGAGCAAGTTTTCCAAGGAGGAGCCATAGCTCAGGGAGCACACACAGCAGAGGGTGAGGGAGAGAGCAGTGGAGCTGTGGTAGGCACCTCACCTCCTACACATTCATTCAACAAACATCACTGAACACCTACCATGTGCAAGGGCTTAAACTGTAGAAGCATGAGGAAGCACCAAAGAGCTTCAGCAGGGGGTCAGCTGGCACTGGTAAGTGACCACTCCCCTGCTGTGGGCTCTGTGGGCAAAACAAGGAGGGGGACCAGCTGTGCAGTCTGGAATTAGCAAGAATGGCCACTGACTGGATCTGGGCGGTGAGGGAGGGTGAGCTGATGGGGCGGGGGGGGCGGGGGGGGCGGGAACTGGGTGTCAGGCCTGAGCAGCTGGGGGACTGGACACACCATTCCCACATTGGGGGAGGGGTGGGGGAGCAGGGCATACTTGAAAACAGAGATGAAACCCTCCCCCTGGGGGGCTGGACTCTGGAAGCCCCACCGAGTCAGGTGAGCTCATGCAGGGGTCCCAACACCTGCTGACACCATGTGCAATGGGAGAGCCAAGAACTAGCTGGTGGCAATCAAGTCCTAGTTTATGAAAGTGGAGTTCTGAAGGACTCCGGAATAAAATTTCAGGACCTGGCTTATTAGGAAACCAATCTCGGTGCAAATGGGACAAGTTAGGGCCACCCGGTTGGCTCAGTGGTTTAGCACCGCCTTCAGCCCAGGGTGTGATCCTGGAGACCCGTTATTGAGTCCCACGTCAGGCTCCCTGCATGGAGCCTGCTTCTCCCTCTGCCTGTGTCTCTGCCTCTCTCTCTCTCAATCTCTCTCTCTTTCTCTCAAATAAATAAAATTTTAAAGAATGAGATAGTTTGGGTGTTTAACATGGTCCAGCCTTGGGTTTCCCTCCAACAGCTGGCAATGACCTTATCAGTTTCCTTTTCAAATAGATTTTCCTGCCCAAGCACATCTGTCTTCCTTTCACACAGACCATGCAAAACATGCAGCTAGAAACACAACCCTAGGGCAGCCTGGGTGGCTCAGCAGTTTAGCGCCGCCTTCAGTCCAGGGCGTGATCCTGGAGACCCAGGATCGAGTCCTGTGTCAGGTTCCCTGCATGGAGCCTGCTTCTCCCTCTGCCTGTGTCTCTGCCTCTCTCTCTTTCTCTGTGTCTCTCATGAATAAATAAATCTTAAAAAAACAACAAAAACACAACCCTGGGAAGGAAGGAGGGTCCAGACAGTGGCCGGGGGACAAGCATGCATATATGTAAGTGCGTGTGAATACGTGTGAACACGTGAGCGTGAGCACGTGGGAGAGAATGAGTACCTGAGTGTGAACACACGTGGGAGCATGAGCGCATGTATGAGTGTGAGCGTGAGCGCAGAAGCGTGCACAATAGCCCCGCGTGTGTCCTCACCTGCTGCCAGAAGCAGCCCGCGGGGGATCTGCCTGAAGGGGCCCCACCTAGTCTGCAGGGCAGGTATGCAGCGGCGGGATGGGGGGGGGGGGGGCGCTCACATTTATGCACTAGATAGGCTCACTGGGTGTATTTCCAGGCTGAGGGAGGCGGTCCCCAGGAGCAGAGGAGTCAGCGCCTGGAGAGAAGAGTAAGAAGCACGTGTGCTGGGGAACAACGCGCAGAGGGACCCTCGAGCAGTACATGGGGCCGAGCACAACACAGGTCACTTTTCGACCTTTACAGTTAACTGGAAAATCTAATGCTTCTGACAAAACTGCCTATTTTAAATGTTCTCACCTGTAAAAATATAATAACCAGCACTCTCCTGGATGGCGAAGCACACCTACGGTGGCTGCTGCAATTGTGGGGCGCCACCAGGAGGCCAGTCCTGGAGGGGCAGCGGCCAGCCAGGCCAGAGAACAGACTGGTGTCCCTCAGCCCTGGCAGAGGGTCAATGGGCCAGACGACAAGCTGGCGTGCCTCAGTTCTGGCAGGGGGTGGGGGGAGTCGATGAGCCAAAGGACAGACTGGTGTCCCTCAGTCCTGGGGCGGGGTGGGGGAGAGTCGATGAGCCAGAGGACAGACTGGTGTCCCTCGGTCCTGGGGGGTGTCAATGGGCCAGAGGACAAGCTGGTATCCCTCAGTCCTGGGGGGGTAGGGCTGATGGGCCAAAGGACAGGCTGGTGTCCCTCAGTCCTGGGGGGAGGGCCAATGGGCCAGAGGACAGACTGGTGTCCCTCAGCCCTGGGGGAGGGTCGATGGGCCAGAGGACAAGCTGGCGTGCCTCAGTCCTGGGAGAGGGGAGTCAATGAGCCAGAGGACAGACTGGTGTCCCTCAGCCCTGGGGGAGGGTCGATGGGCCAGAGGACAAGCTAGTGTCCCTCAGTCCTGGGGGGGGTGCCAATGGGTCAGGGGACAGACTGGTGTCCCTCAAGACCTGGGGTGGGGTGGTGATGGACCAGAGGCCAGACTAGTGTCCCTCAGTGTTGGGGGGTTCGATGAGCCAGAGGACAGAGCTGGTGTCCCTCAGTCCTGGGGTGGGGTGGCGATGGGCCAGAGGAAGAGCTGGTGTCCCTAAGCCCTGGTGGGGGAGTGAGGGGGTCAATGGGCCAGAGGACAGACAGGTGTCCCTCAGTGTTGGAAGGGGTCGATGGGCCAGAGGACAGACAGGTATCCCTCAGTGTTTGCGGAGTCGATGGGCCTGAGGACAGGCTGGTGTCCCTCAGTGTTGTAGGGGGTCGATGGGCCAGAGGACAGGCAAGTGTCCCTCAGTGTTTGAGGGGTCGATGGGCCTGAGGCCAGACTGGTGTCCCTCAGTGTTGGGAGGGTCAATGGGCCAGAGGACAGACAGGTGTCCCTCAGTGTTGGGGGGGGGTCGATGGACCAGAGGACAGACAGGTGTCCCTCAGTATTGGGGGCAGATGGGCCAGAGGATGGACAGGTGTCCCTCAGTGTTGGGGGGGTTGATGGGCCAGAGGATAGACAGGTGTCCCTCAGTGTTGGGGGCGGTCGATGGGCCAGAAGATGGACAGGTGTCCCTCAGGGTTGGGGAGTGGATGGGACAGAGGACAGACAGGTATCCTTCAGTGTTGGCGGGATCAATGGGCCAGAGGACAAACAGGTGTCCCTCAGTGTTGGCGGGGTCGATGGGCCAGAGGACAGACAGGAGTCCCGGATGGGCCAGAGGACACACAGGTGTCCCTCAGTCCTGGGGGAGTTGATGGGCCAGAGGACGGACAGATATCCCTCAGTGTTGGGGGGGCCGATGGGCCAGAGAACAGACAGGTATCCCTCAGTGTTGGGCGGGGGGATGGGCCAGAAAACAGACAGGTGTCCCTCAGTTCTGGGGAATCAATGGCCTGAGAGGGACAGGTGTCCTTCAGTCCTGGGGTTCGATGGCCCGAGGACGGAAAGGGGTCCCTCAATCCTAGCAGGTCGATGGCCCGAGGACGGAGAGGCGTCCCTCAGACCTGGGGGTTGATAGCCCAAGGAAGGACAGGCGTCCCTCAGACCTGGGGGTTGATAGCCCAAGGACGGACAGGCGTCCCTCAGCTGGGGTCGGTCCCGAGGACGGACAGGCGCCCCTCAGCTGGGGTCGGTCCCGAGGACGGACAGGCGCCCCTCAGCTGGGGTCGGTCCCGAGGACGGACAGGCGCCCCTCAGCTGGGGTCGGTGCCTGAGGACTGACAGGCGTCCCTCAGCTGGGGTCGGTGCCGAGGACTGACAGGCGCCCCTCAGGTGGGGTCGGTCCCGAGGACGGAGAGGCGTCCCTCAGCTGGGGTCGGTCCCGAGGACGGAGAGGCGTCCCTCAGCTGGGGTCGGTGCCTGAGGACGGACAGGCGCCCCTCAGCTGGGGTCGGTCCCGAGGACGGACAGGCGCCCCTCAGCTGGGGTCGGTCCCGAGGACGGACAGGCGCCCCTCAGCTGGGGTCGGTGCATGAGGACGGACAGGCGCCCCTCAGCTGGGGTCGGTGCCGAGGACGGACAGGCGTCCCTCAGCTGGGGTCGGTCCCGAGGACGGACAGGCGCCCCTCAGGTGGGGTCGGTCCCGAGGACGGACAGGCGCCCCTCAGCTGGGGTCGGTCCCGAGGACCGCGCGGCCCTCAGTCCGCGGGGAGGCTGGCGGGCGGTGCAGCGGCGTCTCCAGGCTGCAGTCCTCGCCCTCAGCGCTGGGCCTGGGCGTCCTAGGGAGCCTGGGTTCGTCCTTCTAAACTCTGGGAGGCGTCCCTGGGCTCGTCGGGTCCCCGCGCCGCCGGGAGGCCGGGCGCTGGCCGGGGCCGCGGAGGAGCCGCCCGCCGGGTGACCCGGGAGGAAGCGCCGTCCGAGGCCGTCCGCGCCCGGGGGTAAGGGCCAGAGGCGGTCCCCGCAGCGGTCAAGCCCGGGCCGGTCGTGTAGTCCCTGCCGCCGACCTGGAGGAAGAAGCCCGCAGGGACTCGCCAGCCGGCAGCCCCCGGGCCGGGCACTCCCGCGCTGCCGCGACGCGCGGACTCCAGGGACCGGAGCCCAGAAGCCCGCCCCCCCAGAGAACGCAGAGAGACCGCCCTCCGGCGGACAACCACTTCCCGCCTTACTCCAGACACGTGGCCGGCGCCCAAGGCGGTGCCCCTCACAAACATGGCCGCCTTTCCCCCCCACCCCCATGCTGTGACCTCGGAGGCGCCCCTCACAACCATGGCCGCCGCACCCTTAAATGCTGTGAACACAGGAGCAGCCAGCAGGTGCCCTTCACAAACATGGCCGCCGCCCCTCTTAAGTCCTGTGGCCACAGCGGAAGCCCGCCGGGTGCCCCTCAAAAACCTGGCCGTCGCCCCGCCCGCTGCGCACAGCGCCGACTTTGTTGGGTCACGTGCCTGAGGACGCCGGGCTGTGATTGGCCGAGCTGCTGGTGTCGTCAGACGCCGGGGGCGCGGGCCGAGCACCGCGGGGCTGCGGCTCCTCTGAGAAGCGTTAGGTCGGGACGCGGGGTTCTGGGGCGGTGCTGGGGGCGGCAGTGCGCCGCTCACACTCATGAGGAGCCGGAAGGTGAGGGGCCTAGGCCGTGCAGGAGCTGCGCCAAGGCGGCTGGGGCTCCGGCCACCCGTTGTCTGGGAGCCGAGGAGTGGCCGCGGGACGCCCGGGGCCGAGGGGCGGCCTCTGGTCGGCACCCCCTGGGCCGTCCCCGGGGCAGGGCCTCCCAGACCTGCCGTTGGGTGGGGGAGCACCCCGGGTCACGCCCCCCCGGGTCGGGGTCTCCCGGGCCAGCCCGGGGAGGGGGGGCGGGGCGGTCCTCGGGGTCACGCGCCCCAGGTCGGGGTCGGGGTCTCCCAGGCCAGCCGGGGGAGGGGAGGGGGCGGGGCGGTCCTCGGGGTCACGTGCCCCGGGTCGGGGTCTCCCAGACCTGCCATCGGGGGGAGGGTCTTCAGGGTCACGTGCCCCGGGTCGGGGTGGGGGGGTCTCCCAGACCAGCCATCGGGGGGACGGTCCTCAGGGTCACGTACCCCGGGTCGGGGTCTCCCAGACCAGCCATCGGGGGGAGGGTCTTCAGGGTCCCGTACCCCAGGTCGGGGTCTCCCAGACCAGCCGGAGGAGTGGGGCGGGTCGGTCCTCACGGTCCCGTGCCCTGGGTCGGGGTCTCCCCTGGAACCAGCCGGGAGCCCCGAGCGCTGCCGCCGCCCCTGAAGCCACTTGGTTTTTCAGCAGGTGACCTCAGCTTGGCCCAGGAGGGTGGGAGGCGACTGACCGCGCGCCGGGCCCTGGCCCTGGGCACCTGGGCTGGGCCGGGTCCTGGGGAGGGGCGGAGTCTTTATGGGCGTCCTCATTCATTCGTTCTTAAAGATCTTATGTACTTATTTGAGAGAGAGCGCACCGAGGGAAGGGCAGAGGGAGAGAGGTTCCCCGCTGCGCAGGCCCCCCCCCCCAACACACACCCGGTTCGGGGCCTCCATCCCAGGACCCTGAGGTGCTGACCTGAGCTCTGAGCCACCAGGCGCGCCCCCACCAGTTCACGTTAAAGTCGGACCCCCGTTTTACCATTCTGTCATTTTACTTTTGTTTTCTTTAAATACGTTTGGTTTCTTCTGTTCCTTGTTTAAATGCATTAAAATGAATATTTTCTACTGTAGCATTTTAATTATTCACTTTTTTATAATATTTTTCTCCCAGCAGTTGCTCTAGGTTTTGCCATGTCCCGTAACTTAGTGGAATCAGCTTAAGTCCAGTGAGATATAAAAGTGGACCTTCCCTTTACCTCTCTTGGAGGGTTATTGTGCCTGTTCCCTCCTCCATCCTTTCCCGTTAGAAACGCGGCAGTCCTGCTCTCATGGTCTCTCCGTCTGCAGGCCATTCCTCTGCGCAGGTCGGCCGTGCCTCCACCCCATCCGCTGTGCTGTTGCTGCCAAACACAGCACCTTTATACGCCGTCAGCTGCTGCTCAAATCCGTGAAGAGAGGAAGGAGGTACTAGTGTAGGGACTTGGTGCTTGTTCTATGACCATGAACTCCCATCCCGGATCACAGAACCTCCCTGAGGATTCCTGTAAGACAGCTCTGCTGGCCGCCATTCTCTGGTACCTGGGAGTGTCTTGCTGTCATCCAGAAGGATAGCTTTCCAGATGGACGATGTTTCGTTGGCAGATTTTTTTCTTTGAGAACTTGGGATGTGTTTGACGAGACCCATTGTTTCTGCTAAGTTAACTGTTGTTTCTGCTAAGTTAACTGTTTGTCTATGCAGCTCCCTTGTAGTGAGGAGTTGTTTTCTCCCGCCGTTTTCACGATTTCTCTTGTCTTTGGCTCTCCGCAGTGTCTCTTTATGGAGCTCCTTGCATTTCTCCTACTGGGAGTTCGGTTCTTGGAGACTCCTGTTTGTTGGTGGTGGTTTTTCAATACATTTGGGAAGTCTGAGCCATTATTTCTCTGCATATGTTTTCTGCCCCTTTCCTTCCTCAGGCTCCCATTACACATATGTTGGTGCCCTTAATTGTGTCCAGTGTGTCCTCGATTCTTTTTTCTCTATCCAGTGCTTTAGCTGTGGTTTTTTTAGCTCTTGAACGTTTTTTAGCTCTTGAACGTGTTCGTAATGGGTACTTTTAAGGCTTTGTCTGATAACCTCAACCCTGGTCACTCTCACAGGCACTTCTGTTGGTGGCCTTTATTCCAGTGCAAGGGCCTGCTTTCCTGCTTTCTTGCGTGCTCCATAATTTGTAGTTGAAACTGGGCATTTCAGATAATGTAGGAATTCTGGGTTCCTGCTTCCACCCCCACTCCGTGGCTTCTTGTCAGGCTTTGTTTAGTGACCAGGCAGATTCTCCTCTTGGACTCGTCCCCCCACCCTACCCTCACCGGGCAAAGGTTGGACCTGCCCTCCAAGGCCACACTGGGCAGCCCACAGGCACACTGGGATGGAGAAAGCCAGCTTCCTCTCCTTCTCCTACCACACCTGGCTGTTAAACTCCCATTGAACGCCATTTGATTGCTCAGTTGTTTTCCACAGTAGCCTGGGGCATAAATTGCTCAGTTGACTATGTGGCCTGAAGTTGATCTTGATTCTCCGTCTAACTGTCTCTCCACAGTCTTCTGTTCTAGAGACCCGCCTTAGGCATGACCTTCTCCACACCTCTCACAAATGAAGTCAGTTCCTTGGGGAAGAGATTAAGAGTTTCTGTTTTAGTGTCTGCCTTTTCCTCAGGCATTCTCTGAATCGGCTCCGTCTGGGACAGTGACAGGCTTCACTGTATGACACTTCTGATTCTGAATGCTCTGGGAGAGGGGGTGCTGGCAGCAGCCCGAGATCCCCTCGGCTTGCTTCTCCTGGTCTGGAACCACCTCCACAAGCAAGGGCTAGGGTGATGGGGTCCCAGTCTTAGTGCTCTGCCCAGGGTGGAGCCTCTACCCACAGCTGGGGTCGGGGCAGAATGAGAAAGGCTGACATCCTGCCCCGTGTGGGAGGAAACCCTTCCGCCTGGGAGTGGGAGGGCACCTGTGTTCTCAGCACTGGCAGTCTAGAGTTCAAATACCACTGAGTTATAGGAGGTCTTGAGTGATTGTTCATCTGCTCTTTGCCCACAGGACCATCTCCAAAAGTCTTCAATGATTTTTCATCCTTCTTGCCAGTTTTATGGGGGGTCAACAGGGCTCTTCATGCTGTCCTGTTGGACATCAATCTTGTCCTGCCCTTTGGGAAGCCACATTTTTGCCTTTGACATCCCACTTTTTAAGCAGTCTGCTTGGAAGGCAGAAGACCTCAACAATGAGAAGTTTCTCATTTGGGGATTAAGTGGAAGCAACCAGCTCTCAGAGACAAGAAACTGCTCCATCCTTAACCAAGAGTGGGAGCTTGTACCTTGGGGGAGGAGGCAGCTGTGACTGCTTTCAAGCCAGCAAGCTGCCAGACTTGACTGCAGCTCTCACGTGGATGGCAGGTGGTACCCAGAACAACCACAGCCCCTGAGTGTCCACCCGGAGCCCCCAAGTTTGCCTCTTCAAGGGGGCCTGGAAAGTCAAAGGTGAACAAGCCCCCTCGGGGAGCCTAGTGCACCCCCGGGTTACAGTCCCTGCCTCGGGGACAAAGAGGGAAGGATAAGAGCCAGGACAGCCACTCCCCTGCCCAGCCCGTGCGGAGTAGCCAAGCAGCTGCATGCTGGCAGCTCTTAGAGCTCATAGATGGGAGAGCCCTGTGACATGATGCAGGGCAAGAAGGACTTTGAGGCCACATGTCACTTGGGTCACCTCAAACAGGCTCCTCACTGGAGCCATCTTCACTCTAAAGTGAGAAGGCTGCTTTGGAAGCTATTCAAGCACAGCGCCTGCTCTGTCAGTCCTCTGTCAGACCTCAGTGACACTGGGAGCTGTAGTCAGGGCCAGTCCCGCACCCCCAGCTAAGCAGTCACATGGGACAGTGTTGGGAGTAGGACTTAGAACAGGGAAGAGAAGACAGGTGGTGGCCTGGGGCTAACGTGGCCACTCCCTCCTTGGAGGGGAAAGGGCTGCAGGAGGTGTGCTGATACAGGGCAGGGAGGAGGACACCTCCGGCATCTCTGCAGGCTCTGCTCCCTGCACATGACTGACCCCACTGCTGCCGGGCTTCAGCAGACCCTGCTCTTGATACGACGTGGGCCCAGACCCAGGTGCACACACCCAGAGGCCCTTTACCTGGCCTGGAGCACCTTGTCCCCACTGTGCACAGCTGAAAGGGTGCCCTGTCCTTCCACAGGCCCCTGCCTTTCCTTTTCCTTACATTTTGAATGTTCTCCAGTATCTCACAGCCTGGGTGAGCTGTCACCTTCCAGGACCTCTGGATACCTCCAGGGCTGTAGGTGAGAGTGGGCAGGATGACACAGTAGAGATTTCTAAGCTAGCTCATCTCTTTTTTGATTGGTTTCCTCTTCTGTCGAGCATGCTGCCCTTCTCTGGGCCCCAGGGCCCCCAGTTCTGGGGACTGCTGTGATGAGAGCCCTCGGGCCTCCCACCTGCATGCCCACCCATGCTCACTGGCTACTCTGTGTGACTCACCTTTATTGCCAGGTTTCAAATTGATCTTTAAGGGCACTGTTTTTTAAGTGCATTTGGTATCCTTTCCAGAACAGAAAAGGGAATTAGTGGAAAAACTGGTAAAATTCAAATCCAGTCTAGTTTAGTGAATTTGGATTTGTTTTGCCAGATACACCATGGGTTATAAGGTTGATTCTTAGTTCATTCCTTGTTGTCATCAGAAGACTGTCTTGCATTCAGAATAAAGTGGATGCAGACCAATAAATTGATAAGATTAGCCAGAAGTTAATTGCTTTAAACTGACACCTATAATTTGAGGGAGGGTGGGATGGGGTGGCTTTTGTTTTTTATGTCACCTTTTATCAAGAACTTGGACACCAGGGATGCCTGGGTGGCTCAACAGTTGAGCATCTGCCTTGGGCTCAGGGCATGACCCTGGGGTTCTGGGATCGAGTCCCGCATTGGGCTCCCTGCATGGAGCCTGCTTCTCCTCTGCCTAGGTCTCTGCCTCTCCCTGTGTGTCTCTCATGAATAAATAAAATCTTTAAAAAAAAAAAAAAAGGAACTTGGACACCATGTAAAAAGTTGGAGAACCTTCTGAGGAAGGGTATGTGCTGCTGAGCACGTTTGAAGTTAATGTAACATCTACTAACTGCCAAATGGAGGTTCCTAGAAATGTATAAAGTGAAGGGGGCAAACTGAAATTTCCAAGACTACAGGAAAAAGTAGACCTGCATCTTAAACCCAAAGCAGTTTTGTTTGAATTCGCACAAAGCCACAGGTGTTTTCTGGAAAGATGATGGAGACGGGGGTGGGAGGGACTCTCCAGTGTTTCTTTCAGTCAGGAAATCCCTGTTTCCATGCTCACGTCTCCTAAAACCACTTTCTGACACTATGGGACCCTGTCTAGCTCACAGGTGCAGTGCGGTCTTCAGCGCGCCTGCGAGCCCGCCGTTGCTCGGCCAGGTTGGCCTCTGCTCGGGAAGCCAGCACCGCTGTGTCTGCCAGGACAGTATGTCAGGTGAGCCTTTTTACCACGAAGATGCCTGGACTTGATTGCCTGACAAGTGTCCTACTAAAACAGAATTGTGTTGCTTATACCCCAGAGAGGAGACAGCAGTGCCTTTACTGCCTTCAGAGAGCACTGCGTGCTCCGGTCCGGGGCGGTGCTTTTGGAGTGCTCACCCCTCCTGGGCCTACGTGCCTCGCACTCGGTCTTCACACGCACCTCTCCTAGTCAGTCTTGGAATGCAGCCTTCCTCGTGATGCCAGTAGGCATGCTGCAGGCCCCTTTTCCCCTAAAGTCTTTAGAGAAAGGTTTGCCCGCATCTGCTGTACAGTTGCCGAGAGCCTGAGTGCCCAGGGTTGCAGTAGGGTTGACCTCCCTCACACACGCCCAAAGGTCTGGTTGGGACTTGGTTTCTCTCCTGAGCATTGTTCTAAAAACTTTGAAGTCCATTTAACAAATATTTGCTGAGCACCTGCTCTGTTCCGTAAAACCCATCCTGCCTTCATGCAGCTTACGTTCTAGCAGAGATGCCTGGAAACTGGAGTGTTTGGTTATAATTTTATAATATGTCAGTACCTGCTTCTGAAGTTCCCTCAGGAACTCCACCAGTCCTGGGGGAGCAGCGGTGGGCGTGTGTCTAGATTCTCTAAACTCTGTCCCCTTGGAGGCAGACAGTGTTGTAACCCTGTTGTACAAGCTGTGGTAACAACATCTGTATTGTGTAAGGTGTGAGAAGGAATACTAGCCTCTGGGACTGAGACATTCTTAATTTTGCTCTCTGCCTCGTAATCCTAGATGTTTTCTCTTGACAGACGTCACACAAAGCTGCCGACAGACGAACGTCCAAGAAGTTCAAATGTGACAAAGGTCACCTGGTGAAATCAGAATTACAGAAACTAGCCCCTCAGAGTGACCGTGTTGCTGTGCCCAGAATACCACCCGAGAGCCCTGGTAACAGTGAGCCTCTGGGGTTTGCCAAAGAGCACGCGCTGCCCCCAGGAAAGGGGGCTGGAGCTCCTGCACAGCCGGAGGCCGCGGGGTGCCCCCTCAGGCACGCCACAGCTGTGGGCGACACTTGCCCAGCAGAGACGGAGGACAGCCTGGCCCTGCCAGCACACACACCTCTGGCTGGGGAGGAGCCTCACAGCAGCCGCTCAGCACAGGGTGGGTCCACACTGCACACCGAGCAGGCCGCAAGACCTCCGCTGCAGACGGATGACAGCGTCTTTCTGGATGAGGACAGCAACCAGCCAATGCCTGTGGGCCGGTTCTTCGGGAATGTGGAGCTCATGCAGGTAAGACTGGTGCCTCCTGCCCCATGGCCACCTCCAGGCTCGGTCAGCACTGGGCGGCACCCCCCTCTCACCGCATGTTGGCACTGCCTTGGCACAGACTCCAGTCCCCAGGAGGAGAAGCAAGATCGTCGCTAACTGGGAACGACCCCACCTGTCCTAAGCAGAGAATCGTTGCCAGGGCACCAGCTACTGCTGGGAGGCCTCTCCTTCCTTGCTGGGCCTTCAGGTGTGGGCTGGGTGGCCTGCTGGGTGACTCTTAGCCTCCCCACACGGTTGTGGGCAGGGAGCAGCCGGTGGGGAGCCAGCCCTCCCCTGGAGTGCTGACCAGTGCTGTGGGCTGGTCGTGGCTAAAATGAGTGTTTTCTTCCTCCAAGGACCTTCCACCAGCTTCTTCGTCTTGTCCTTCAATGAGCAGACGAGAATTCAGGAAAATGCATTTCAGAGCCAAAGATGATGAAGACGATGATGATGGTGCAGAAATGTAGAGAATAAAGTATACACAGTGATTTCCTTGCATATTTAATACAGTTAATAGTTCGACAGTTTAGCAAGTGATGAGATGTATATCAAGTTTATCTCCCAAGAAACCATATTCTTAACCAAATGTTGAAGCTGGCCCGTAAAAGTCCTCATACAGAACAAGTACCTGGAGTGTTTACACTTGCCATCCAGAACCATCTCTGAGACTGCACAGCCACTGCTCCCACACGCATGCATTTTCTTGTGTTTGTGTGTAAATGACACAGTTTGGGTCCCCCAGGGGGCTCGGGACTCAGTGGGAGAGATCTTTCTAAAGAAACTCCCCACTAAACTCTTTAGTTTTGATAATACATGAGTTTATTTTCCATTATCTAAATTTGATCATTCTTGTGATTGAGTCAATGCCAGTTCTTAAAGAACTCTCCTTTATCTCTGTATATGAAGCTAATGTTTACCCTGGAAATTTTGCAAAATGCATATGAGAAAGAAATAAAATATATTTTGAAAATATTTTTAAGGAAATCTCTATGTTCCTAAAACTCTTCCTTTCTAAAATGTTGAGAGCCAAGTGGAGAAAATGACTCCTCTCTTCTATTTGTAAGGCTGGATCAACCTTTGTACCCGTTCACCCAGAGATGGGGGTGGGGGGCACCCGGAGTACAGAGCTGAGGCCGTGCAGTCTTCACCCCACGTGGTGACAAGGCCAGCCGTCCCCATGGGCTTTGCGCACCCACGTGGTGGAGCAGCTTATGGAGCACTGGGGAGAAGGACCAGTGGGAGGGAGCCATCTATAACTCAAGAAGACAGGGTTATTCACGAGGAGCCACCATCTCTTCTTGAGCTGTGGTTACCCCCCCACCTGCACTGGGTCTGCAGTTTTAGTTACCCACCCCCCACCGCGAGTCGGAAGCAAGTGTCCTCCCTATGTCGGCTTCATTAAGGTCGGTGGAAGTAGCCCAACGCTGTCCCCCACCCATGTCGCTCACCTTTATCTCAGCACATAGCCATTCACCATGTCACAGCCTCCCAGGAAGAAGGGTGAATGCAGGCCAGGAGAGCACGAGATCCGGGTCACCTAGCATCACAGCGGTGCATTGCTGAGAGCCCTCTGTGTCACTCTTCCCTTCCTGTGTGTCATTTATGGTTATGCTTGATCACAGGTGTGTGTACAGAAGAAGGGTTGGCACATAGAGGGTCGGGACCAGCCATACCTCCAGGCACCCACTGGGGGTCTCAGAAAGGACCCTCCCCCTGCCCCCATAATGGACATTTCTGGCTTAGTTATAACAGCAGCTGGATTTAACCCTGTAAAAATGCCCTGTGAGGCCCAGAGGTACCTTACCTGAAGGATGGTTTGGGGGCAAGTAACTGAGGTGCCCTGGAAGCAGTTTCAGCTCCTCCAAACACCCACCCAAGAGACCTTTCCCTGCAGCCCCTCTGCTTCCAGTGTCATCATCTTCCCATTAGCAGCTGTGACCTCCACCTACGCCAGATAATTGTATGGTTTATTGATCAAGAAATGACTCTATTTAATACTTCGAAATTGTTACTCATAAAGGCATTTTGACGGTAGCCAGGGAAAACAGCTAACTACTTGAGATTACTGCAGAAATAACTAGTGATCACAGCACGTGGGCTTGTGGTGACCAGGCTGCCTCAAATTCCCGGAGTCTTTGTGTCCTACACACACTTCTAGGAGAAGCATTGGCACACGTGCGGAAGACATGTGTGGCCATGTTCCCACCAAAATGCAAAACAAAAACCATGCCCACTCCTGGGAGCTGACCCCTGCTCACATCAGTGCAATCTCCTGGGGTTGGGAAGGTGGCAGAGGTGGCACATGTGTGTCCCTGCTGGTTACTTCAAGGTGAGACACAGTGTTCCCACAAGAAAAGGCCAAGTGTCCCCTGGGAGCCAGCACAGACCGTGGGGAACTGGGGAGACACACTGCTCATGTGCCATGGGACAGCACAGCAGAAACGTCACCCCTCCGGGTTGGAGGGCCCGCACAGGATGACTTCAGCAACACCGAAGTAGTGGCCCAGAGCCTTGGGACAAGATCAAGTTTCAGGAAGCATATTAACACAGCTGCTAAAATGACTTTAGTTATGAGTTCTTGGTGATCCATCCTGCCTCGGTTGTCTGCCAGCATTTAAAATAATTGCCAGGTCCTGGCACTATTAAGAGTGTGAACTTCTGGAATCACTCCCTGAGGTTGGTCTTCACAAAATGACCTACACATGGCTGGGTGAGCCGTGTAGAGACTAGTAGAGCCGTCCTGCCACCCTGACTTCAGCGCCCCTTGTGCAGAGGACCTTTAGACCAGTATCAGGCCTGATGCTCCCCACCACTCCCAGAACTCAGGAAAGAAGCCACTATATTCACAGTCCTGCTTATCACAGGGAAAGGACACGTAGGGCAAAGTGCGAGGGGAACAGCCTCCAGCGACAGCTTCATTCTGCAGCCACCTGGAAGCTAACCGGGGCCCTACTAGGGTCAGTCACACAGGCTCCTCGGGTCCCAGCCCCACCCAGGTCCCTGCCGCTGAGGGGGCCTAGGGTCTTCTGTGCACAGACCCTCCCAGGGCAGGGTGGTTCCAAGCCACAGCCCTGGCTCTCCATCCCGGCACCCTCTCCCCCTCCTCAGCTGCCATCTGAGGCCGATGGCCACTGCCCCACTCCTGTAAGCTGCAGGACCAGGGTCTGGAGGTCATCTTGCGGCCTTGCTGACCAAAGAGCCTGGCCCACGGCAAGTGGATGGCCTGCCAGTACAAAGGACCTCCTGCCTGGGTGTCACGGCAGTCCTGCGCCCTCAGATCACCAGACTCTATGCTCCCAGCTCCTCAATTTTTCCTCCCACCTGCACCAACCTGGGAGTCTAAGGGTGACACAACTCCTGCCTGGGGACACCACTCCCATCTGTAACAGTCACCCAGCATCCAGGCTGAGGGCCCTAAAACAAGCAGACTCAACCACATCACAACCAGGATAGCCTTGCAGCTCTTGCTCCAAGTCTGCTCTGTGTTGCCAAAGACTGGATTCCTGGTGTCCAGCCTCCCAATCAGAAAAGTGAGCAGGACTGGCTCCCTGCAGTAGGAGTCTTGTTTCTCCCTCTTCCTCTGCCCCTCTACCCCCCCAACTCGTGCTCCCTCCCTCTCTCTCAAATAAATAAAAGTTTTTAGAAAGGTAAGCAGGAGCTTGTGTGGGAACAGAGGGCAGTGGGGGAGACAGTGAAGTCCTAGCCAATCAAATCTCAAAGCCCAGCCAGGTGGGTGGCACCTGCAGTGCTCTGGGCTGGAAGAAGGTGGGTGGCCCCACAGGTCAGCAAAGACAGCACCAGGGCACTTCCGGACAGCTCCACGAGTGGCACTATCCTGCGGGGCCAGGTGAATACCAGGTGCTGACAGGCACTGCTATGGCCCCACTCGCAGGACTGGCTCATTCCAAGATACTGCTATTTCAGTGAAGAAAATGGAATGATTTGGGGCACCTGATGAGCATCTGCCTTCGGCTCAGGTTGTGATCCCAGGGGTTCTGGGATCGAGTCCCATATCAAGCTCCTGCAGGAAGCCTGCTTCTCCCTCTGTCTATGTCTCTGCCTCTCTCTCTGTGTGTCTCTCATGCATAAATAAATAAGTAAACCTTTTTAAAAAGAGAGGAAAAAAAAGAAAGAAAATGGAATGATTTGTATTTTTTTAAAAATCACCCTTTATTTTTATCCTTATTATCATCCCCAGACAGTGTAAACTTTTTTTGATGTGTCTACTTATGAAAATCTTTTATTACTTTTTATGATTATACAAATATAAAATTCAAATATTACAATCTGCATGACTTTAAAAAGTATTTTAAAAGATTATGAAATAAAAAAAAAAAGATTATGAAATAAAGGCTTATTTCAAAAACTTCAAGTTTTATAAAATACATGATTTAGAAAATTAGCCCTTTGTAATCCAGCACACCCCCACCACGTCCCCAGGGTTACTGCTGTCCAGACAGTGTGTTTCCTTGCAGATTCCTGCGTGCACTAACACACTCGTGTGACACACATGCACAGCCGGTTACAAACCTGCAGGTCACACTGCACGGTAAAGTCACTGGCTGCTTCATGTGCCTGACACACAGCCCCTGTTTTGTACATAAAAACACAAAACGGCTACACGGCTTCGCATGATGTCAACGGGTAAGACTGAGTCATGACATCGGACCACTTCTGATTCACAACAACAGCAACTTCCAGTGGGTTCAACACAATACCACAGTCAGCCCGTCCCCTACGGACACACACAGGGAGGGTTTCCTGCTCTCTGAATCATAAACGACACGATAGCACGTGTCTTTGCACGAGCTTTATGGAATACAAACCTTTTACCCCAAATGAGCTAGAGCAATCAGAAATGTCCAGACACTAGAGCTCCACATCCGCCGTGGAGTGGAGACTGGCGCAGACATTTGGCCTGATGCCGTGTCAGTGTGGAGGCCACTCTGTGCGTGCATAGCAGCAGGACATCAGGGCAGGTGGGCCCCTGCACTGAGGAGTGTGGCTCGTCACTGCCAACCCACACATTCCCCTGCAGTGCACCAAACTTGTCCCTGGGCGCTTGGGCTCTCAGAGGTGCAGAAACTGATTCAGAAACATGAGGTCAAAGTCTGTGGCCCCTGAAGGTTTCCTAGGAGCCTCTGGGATCGTGCACAGGCCAGGGCAGGAGGCACCTGCAGCCCGTCACTGGCACTTCCGGGCTGGCCGCCGCCTCTTGGACTTCGTCGGCAGTTTGTAGATCCTGTGTGGGTCACAGCTGAGCTTGTGAGTGGTTTTCTTATGGCAGGCGATGTGGACCAACTTCAGGTTCTCAGAGGTGAAGAGCAGGCTGTAAAAGTACTCCCAGGCCACTTCTCTGCCATCTCGCTCTGTAACAGCCTCCGCCAGTGCAGGGACCACTGTGCGCTTCTTTTCTATTCTGCAAAGGAAGGGAGAGCCGGTCACTGTGTGCTGTCCCATGGCACCTGCCAGGACGCCTGCTGTTACAGCACAGAGACACTTCCATCAGCTTCTGCTCAGCCACTGATGCTGAAATGGGAACCACCATGAGGGGGCTTACAGGAAAAGACACAGCACAGCGGTTCAGAATTCAGAAGGCACCACACCCAGAAACACCCCGAAGGAACAGCACAGCAGGGACACCTCGTTTGGCTGTCTGCAGGAGAAGGTCTGGGGGACAGCCCTTCACAGGTTCCTCACCGCATGTGGCCATGCCTGCTGGCCCAGCCTAGGACCCACAGAACGGCTGGGGCCGTGCACACCTTCCAGTCCTGGCAAGTACACAGGAGGAGAGGAGTCAAGCCCAGTGTCCTCGCCGTGAGGCAGGAGCGCCTCCTCAACAGCTGCAGAAATGAAGCTGAGCCACTCCATCCTCCCTGGAGAAAGTCGCTGGAAGGGCTGAGGTCTCTTTCCAACCCAAGCCTCGTGCTTGTGTGTGTCCATGCTGCTTTGTGCAAATCTGTTTCACTTATAAACAAACTACTCAAAGGCCCATGTAATGGGTCACCTGGGTGGCTCAGTGGGTGAAGCATCTGCCTTTAGCTCAGGTCATGATCTCCGGTCCTGGGATTGAGTCCTGCATCCATCAGGCTCCCTGCTCAGGGAGAGTCTGGTCCTCACTTTCCCTCTGACCTGCCCCACTGCTCATTCTCTCTCTCTAATAAGTAGATGAAATCTTTAAAAAAAAAAAAAAAAAAAAAAAAAAAAACCGCCATGTACTAACAGGTACAGAGGCTTGTAGACCGACAAGAAAGAACCAGAAATAATACCACAGCTAGGAGGGCTGCCAGCAGCGTGGCAGACCAGACCACAGAGACTCATGTCCCTACAGCACAGAGAAATGCTGAACAAATGGGAAAAGAAGTACATGCATAAGATCACAAGAAAGAAGGGGACCCCCACTGCCAGAAGCAGAGATGCCCACACTTGATCTTTAGGGGCGAGCCACCCTTCTGCATCCTACCAAGACTGCGTCTAGAAGGGGCCCAAAGGGAGAGCCGGAGAGGTAAGAGGGAGACCCCACTCCAGCCATCAGTGCAGGAAGGGAAGTGGCAGGGAGCCCAGAGCTCTGGAGATGGAGAATAAGCCACCCCATCAGCCCCCTCCTGTGGCATACCCAGCCCTGGGGCAGTGGCTTCTGGCGGTCGGTGTGGCAGGGCTCCTGCTGACCCTGACCACTCCATGGCTGTGCTGGCTAGAGGGCTGGCTGGGGGCCAGGCTCCCCCTGGGTACCTCTCACCCTCAAGGAGCCAAGTCAGGCCCCTCCCTGGTGATGGCAGCGCCCAAAACAACAAGGCCCCTGAGCAAGCATCCTGTCTGCTGGCCTCAAGTGGCCGGGCCTTCTTCAGTAAGGGGAGGGGTGGGGAGGACACACAGCTTCAGGCACCAGGAGGCCAGATTCGGGGAGTAACAACAGCATGACCATTTCCATGGTCACACAGAAAACCAGGACCCTAGGCTCACCCTTGACACTGCCACATGGAGCAGCAGCCAAACAAGGAATCAATACTCCATTGTTTCAGAGCCACTGAAAGCCCAGTGTCCTGTAGAAACAGAGACAAAACCAGTCTTTGGGGACAGGACGAGCCAGTGTACCCAGGACGCCAACTGAAAACAATTCCCATGGAGGACGAACTCAGAATCCAGGCACACCGTCACCAGGACCTCACAGCAACAGGCAAGGGGGTTACAGCCATGGACGGCTCTGAGAAAGCCAGGGTACAGCACCCTGAGACACACCACTAAGAGGTTAGGGAGAGGTCCCCAGACCAACCCCCTCCTGACACCCACTGTAAAGGGCAGGGCCCCCCGAGACCTCCCACCTCTGCTCCAGGCTGGCCTGCTCCCCCCCTTTCAAGCTGGGACTGACCTCTAGATGGATGTCCCCATGCCCCAGCCCGTCATGGAAAGTAGCAGACAATGAGCTGGAGAGCCCAGATGTCATCTTGTGGTGCTCAGGGCCAGACAGAAGGGGTGAGACCCCAGGCCCTCCCCAGAGGGTATCTCTGCCCCCCAGCTCTGCCACCAGGAAAGCCCTTCTCACCTGGATGTGCACCCCCATCCCCGTGCCCCAGTAATGGTGGGCAGGGCCCAAGAATCTGCCTTCCTGATCATCCCCAGCTACTGCTGCCAGCCCATGGACCACATCTATGTGGTCCAGAACCGGACACCACGCAGCTTAGCCCTGAACCGGTGTTCACCCCAGGTGGTCTTATAACTGGAAATCAGACCAGAAATGCCTACCAGTTCAGAAATGCAGATGCAAATGACATTCTAGTCACAGAATGAAGCACTCTGCACCTGGGAAACAAGCACCCCAGCCCTACGAACGCATCACAGGATGAATAAGCACAGTGCAGTGTCACCACTGGTGACCCCATCATGTCCATTTTCATGGATGAAATGTCTGTACCAACAGGTATCAGAAGAAGACGTACGAACATCAGAAGAGAGGTTCCTGGGTGTCGAAGGGGATGGACACGGAGAGGTAGGAAGGCAGCCTCGACTGTCCCAGTGACCCCTGGATGCATCCAGTCCCATCTGATTCCCAAAAGTGGTTTAGCCACTTGAAGGGCATCAAAGATGTTTGTCTTCATAAAGCAGAGACAAGGACACCATTATATTCCAGGAAAGCACCTCAGCTAACATAACACAGTTTTATTTCTGCTCTTAGAATGAGCTCATATACACAGAACAATCCTGCTGGCCCTCACTCATCCAGGTGAAAGCCGGAGATGCCCTACACACGAGAACGACCCGGAGCACCTGCTCTGAGCTCATCCTGGCTGAGGCGGAGATGGCCCCAGAGTGCAACGCCATGACAGCACCCACTGGGCCCCACAGATGGGAGCCGGACGGGATAGGGGCACGTGCGCCACGTCTCGATCAGCTCCTGTCACAGCCACCATGCTGAAGGACACCTCATCACGCAGGTGAGGGGCCTGCACCTGGCACCTCATCCACCCCACACATCCAGTACATCTCTGAGTCCATAACCCACAGCTCAGCACATGAAACATGACACAGACGGCACCCACGGATGCCACGGCTGGGAGAGGCCCCCACAGGCACTCTCTCGGTCTGTGGATATAGTTCTGACCTCAACAGAACGCGTACTCACATGTGGTCCAAGTTCCACGTGCTGAAGAGGACCCGGCTCTCCCGATTACCATAGGGATTGATGGAGTGTTTGGATGCACAGCTGTCCACGTCAAAAGGACCCTAGGCCGAAAGACAACACAGTGAAGTCCACGAAGCGGGCTCAGCTCTCACTGCTGGTCTCATATCAAGCTGAGGAGCTGAGGAGAAGGTCCTACCCCATGGGAGATTCAGTCCTGGTAAACGGCGAGTTGTCTGGGGCAATTAGGAATTCTGTCCTTGGAATGGCAGCCCCCTTTCCCTCGTTACCCCCAGTACGATACTCCGCAGTGGCTAGGGGGCAGGCTGGCTCCTGCCATTGTTAGGAATGCCAGCTTTCCAACCGTGCGCCTCCTGGATCTCCACCCAGACAGACCCACTGTCTCCAGCCCACTCCACATGCCTGCAGGCACACGCCATCCCCCTCCTCCATGGCATGGCCCATGCACTGGCTGCTTCCTTTCTGTCTGCCCCACGAGCCCTTCCCAATATTTCCCTACAATCCCAACACAGAGGCTGGGCGTCAGAGACATCAGTCTGGACTTCCCGGCTTCGGTTTCCCCGTGGCTGGCGTTCCTGGCCATTCCGCAGCTTCAGTCACTCCTTCGCAGATATCTGCTGAGCACACGCCACGTGCCATGGCCCCCACCCGCCTTCTGATGCTCCAGTCACCCCCAAGGTGTGCAGCTCTCCAACAGAGCCCACTGCCCCCACTTCCCTACCCTCATCCCCTTGCAGGGTCACCTGTCCACTCCCACATCCTTCAACCCGGCTTTAAAGTGTCACTCCCTCCCTGAAATCCCCAGCTCACCCTACCGAGGACTGTCCTGTCTCCTGAGGGCCTGCAAAGCCTCCCAGCTCTAAGACCACTTCCCTCACTCACTTACAGACCTCAGAGCCTCAAGCCTCCCAAAGTCAGAGTGAAGCTTTTCATCTTTGCCCCTCCCCCGTGAAACACCTGGGCTCAGGTGACGCTCATGGAGAGTACTGCAGTCATTCGGAGGCTAATATACAGTTGGTTGGGAAGAAGGGGTGTCCTGCCAGTCAGGACCCATCACCCACAGAAGGAACCGCCCAGGCAGAAGCACAGGGAGCCCATCTGTGGGAGAGAGGCCATGCCCACCTCCAGGGCCTGCTCTGTACCCTCAGTGGCAATACAAACACCATCAGTGCAGGGAGGAGATTTTACTGGAAATGCAAAGGGGCCCAGATACTTGCTGAAGCCCAGGAGGCCAGGAAGGAGGAGAGGGCGGCAGGACAGCCCCTGCCAGTCCTTGCAAAGACCACCAGCTCCAAGCCCCTAAACTTGTGACCCAGGTTGGTACCACCTGTTGGGAAGTGGTGCCTCTGTAATTTCTCCAAGTGTCCAGGAGGAAGCCCAGAACACTGCTTCCAGCTGGTGTGACCCCACCAGGTCACATCTGGCCACAAATCCTGACATCTGCATTGCCATCCAGAAAGCTTCCCCAGGGACACACTGCTTTTTAGAGGCTGTGAAACTGTCCTTATTGCCCAGTACCCTCCTCCCAAGGGAAGACTCCACTCCTGGTGCAGCTGTGCACTCCTGACCACATCAGCAGCACCCCAGGGAAGCCATCAGAGGGCCTGCCAAACCAGCCACTGGGGACCAAGGGGCATCTTACGCCGACCATCCGGTGGGGAGGTAGGGATTCAAATGCCAGAGATTGGAGATCTAATGGCTGAGCTGACCCTCCCGTCAGGCCAAGGCCCAGAGGGCTGCCAGAGAAGAAGCCACAGGAGGCTGGCTCAGCATCCCCTGGGTGGCCCCAGATCCGTGGCCCACGGCGCACCTGGCAGCAGAACCAGCCTTCTGGGGTGCAGAGCCGGAGGCCCGCCCTGGCTCCTCTGTCAAAGTAGCTGCCATTGTATTGCACCGTCCTCAGCTTCTGGCACATGAGATCAACGATGCGGGTATACTCCCCCTGGGCCTCCTCGCCGACAGTGGGGGCATACGAGTTCACCTGCAGGAAATCAAAGGACAGGGCTTGACACAGGCGCACAAGGTCCCCAGGCCCACAAGGTCCCCAGGCCCACAGTCTGGCGGGCTCCCACATCCACCTACCTCTCTCAGGTAGCTCCGGATCCGGCTCTCGCAGCTGTACCTCAGGTACCCAGACTTACTCTGGAATCGAGACTCTAAGCCTGGAACCAGAGAAGACAAGACGGCTCTGGAGTCCATGGCCAAGCTCTCCCGGCAGCAGGCTGTGCATACTGCCGGCCTCAGCTGAGAAACGTGCTGTGTTCTGCTCACAGACTCCGGTTCTTTCTGCCTGGGGAGGGTCCCCTGAGCCCCCTGCATGGGCATCCAAGTCCAAGGGGCTGCAGACTCACAGGGCTTCTCCTGCAGGCTTCAAGGCCAGCCCCGAGGTGACGCACCACGGGTCCACGGCCAGGTGATGGACAAGCAAGTGTGGTCCAGCCACACAGGGGAGCTGGAGCCAGCCTGAAGAAGGGAGAAGCCCTTCAGGGGATCATTCAGAGGATGAGGTCCCATGCCACGTGGGACCCCTGAGAGCGGCCGGGCTCAGGAACCCCCGTGTGATCCCGTCTGAGGCCCTAGGGGAGTCAGAGCAGAGACAGGCGCCAAGGGCCACAGTGAGGACCTGGGGGGGCGGGGGGCAGTGCCAAATAGGCACACGGTCTCAGGGGAGGAACCTGAGAAAGTTCTGGAGACAGACAGTGGTGATGGCGGCACACCACGGCAAATGTGCTCAACTCCATTAAACTACACACTCACGGTAGTTAAAGTGGAAAATTTTATGTTACACACACTTTTCCACAGTGAAGAAATGAAAAGGCCGGTGCCAGGGCTGAGAGCAGAGGGAGCCGGGGAGCCCCTGGCCCGGGAACTGGGATGGGATCTGGTGGTCTCCACGCGGCGGCGGCTCCAAGCAAGCCCTCCCACTCCCAGCACCCCCCTACCTTCGAACCATGGTGGGTCCTCGGCCCTGGTCTCGGCCGCGATGTTCTCGCTGATGGTGTGCAGGAGGTCAGCCAGCAGCTTCTGCCGCAGTGGGGCCCGCTCGTCCGAGAGCAGCTGCCGAGCGGCCTGGATGAGCCCCGCGGACGGCCTGTGGAACGCGCTGAGGAAGCCACTGATGTCACTCACATCTGCCAGCAGGAGGAGGACCAGATAGAAGAGCCAGTTCCCGGGCGCTGCCGCAGGAAGACAGGGAGCTGCCAGCCACGAGAACCGGCTCTCCGCACATCCGGCACCGCCTCGCTTCTGGAACTGCTCAACCTCAGGGCTGCCCTGGGCCCCAATCCTCGCCCAGACACCAGCCAGCCACCTCACCCCCACCTCGGGGCCTGGGCCCCGCTGCCTGCCCCTCAGGGGTCGGACGAGGAGGGGATGGCACTCAAGCAAGTCTCTGCCCTTCTCTTCCCCAAATGAAACCTCCTGCATCCTGGGGCCTCCTTCCAGACCTTCCTCCAGATCTGCCCGCCATGGTGCTGCCTGCGGCTGAGCAAGCGCTGAGCAGCCAGCAAAGCCAGAGTCTTCCACAAGCCCCTACGACACCTCTTACAGCAGCAGGGGCAGTGTGCACAAGGACCCCATGGCCGAGGGGGGTCGTCCCAGGGACAAGAGGCTGGTCTGTGCTCGAAAATCAATCAGAAAAAAAAAAGAAAATCAATCAGTATGATTGGCCCTCAATGGCTAAAGACAAAAAGTGCCATGATCATATCCACTGATGCAGAAAGACTGGGGAGAAACTCTTCCAGGCCGAGGGCTTAGTGAGAAGTTTCCAGACAACGTGGGGAGCGTGAGCACAAGAGGAAGGCTCAGACAACATGGGCTGCATCCAAATGGAAAACATCCACTCCCTGAAACAGCCTGCTCCAGGGATGCAAAGACAAGCGACAAGGCAGGAGATGCCCGTGAGCCACACATCTCACAGAAGACTCGTATCCAGAACACATCGTGAGAGAAACCCCAAAACCCAATAGTTAAAAACTCCAATGAGAAGACAGACAAGACAAATGGATAAAGAACAGTCTCCTCCGCAGAGAGGACAGGTGGCCGGCCAACCAGCCCAGGGACAGACAGCTGGCCGTGCCCCTACAGGGGTGCAAAGCTGCCCGCACCGAGATGGCCCCACACACCCATCAGGGTGGCTGGGGCAGAAGACAGCCTTCCAGCCCACCCGGCCACAGAACGAGCACCACCACTCCAGGACACAGTCTGTTTCTCTGTTTTATTTTTTTTTTAAGATTTTATTTATTTCTTAGAGAGAGAGAGAGAGAGAGAGAGAGAGGCAGAGACACAGGCAGAGGGAGAAGCAGGCTCCATGCAGGGAGCCCGATGCGGGACTCAATCCCGGGTCTCCAGGATCACACCCTGGGCTGAAGTCGGTGCTAAACTGCTGAGCCACCGGGGCTGCCATTTCTCTGTTTTAAAACACACACACACACACACATACACACACACACACACTCCCCACTTTATTGAGAGGTGACCCCCACACTTCATAATTCACCCAATGGAAAGGCACACCCCGTGTTCCCTAGTATGTGCCCCCATCTGCACATCCCACTCAGCGCATCTGCATCACCTCAGAAACAAGTCCTGCACCTGTCAGCTGGATCCCCCTCCCTGCATTCCCTGCCCCCAGCCCGAAACAACCACTGGTCACTTCCAGCCTCTGTAGACATCTCTGTTCCAGACATTTCAATACGGACATTTCAATACGAACAGACCATACGATACATGATCTGTAGTTGCCTCCCTTCCCCTGGTGTGACACATGCAGGGGTCGTCCACGCAGGGGCAGCGTCAGCACCCGGTCCCTTTCCCTGTCAGTATACAGCCCATGGGGCTAATGCACCACACTGTTCATCCATGTGTCTCTCTGTGGACACTGCGGCACTTCCACCTTTTGGCCATTAGGAACAAAGCGTCTGTGAATAATCACGCGCAAGTCTTCATGTGGAAATGGCTTTTGTCTCTCTGGGGTGTACCCTAGCGGTGGGACTGCAGGGTCACAGCTGATTCTATTCAGTTGCAGGAGCCACCCACCTGGCCCCTGCGGCAGCTGCATCTTACACCCTCCAGCAGCACACTAGTGTCCCAGTTCCCCTCTTGCCCTCACCAGCATGTTACTGGCCCAGCAGTTGTGAGGTGGAGCCTCACTGTGGGTGTGGTTGGCATTCCCCAATGACTAATGATATTGAGCATCTTCCCATGGGCTTATTTGCCACCTGAATATCTTCCTTGGAGAAATGTCTATTCAGAACCTTTGCCCGGTTTTATATTAGGTTCCTCTACTGCTGGATTATTTATTCTAGACAAGTCCCTTACCAGATACATGATTTGCAAATTTCTTGTCCCATTCTGTGGGTTGACTTTTCACCTTCTTGATGGCAGCACAAAAGCCTTACACTCGAAAGTCAAATTTACTTATTTATTTTCTTTAGTGGTTCTTGTCATACCTAAGAATCCTTAGTCAAATTCAAGGTCATGAAGACTGACTACTGTGTTTTCTGCTAAGGGTTTTATATTTTTAGGTCTTGCATTTAGGTCATTTACCCATTTTGAGTTGATTGGGTGCCAGCTGAGGGTCCAGCCCATCCTTTGGCATGTGGATGTCCCGTTGTTCCAGCACCACTTATTAAAGAGATTATCCTTTCCCCTACTGGATGGTCTCAGCACCCTTGTCACCATCAGCTGATCACAGATGCATGAGTTCATTGCTGGACTATCTTCTAGTCCAATATCTTGATGGCTGCTACTTTGAAGTAAGTTCTTAAATTAGGAGGTGTGGGGATACCTGGGTGGCTCAGTGGTTTGGTGCCTGCCTTCAGCCCAGGGCATGATCCTGGAGTCCCGGGATTAATTCCCACATCTGAGTTCCCTGCATGAAGCCTGCTTCTCCCTCTGCCTATGTCTCTCTCTCTCTCTCTCTCTCTTTCTCTCTCTCTCTCTCTGTGTTTCTCGTGAATAAAAAAATAAAATCTTTAGATAGATAGATAGATAGATAGATAGATAGATAGATAGATAAGGAAGGGTGAGTGCTCTCCCTATGTTCTTTCTCAAGATTACATATGTATCATGGATTAGAATCAGCTTTCTGGAAGGGAACCAGCTGGAATTCCAATAGGGACTGGTTTGATCTGCAGGTCAATTTGAGAAATGCTGACATCCTAACAGCATTAAACCTTCTGACCCACAAACATAGTATGTTTTCCCATATACTCAAATCCTTATTTTCGGGCACCCTCGTGGCTCAGCAGTTTGGCACCTGCCTTCGGCCTAGGGTGTGATCCTGGGGACCCCGAATCGAGTCCCACATCGGGCTTCCCTGCATGGAGCCTGCTTCTCCCTCTGCCTGTGTCTCCACCTCTCTCTCTGTGTCTCTCATAAATAAATAAATAAAATATCTTTTAAAAAATCCTTATTTTCTTGGAACAATATTTTATAGTTTTCAGAATAGAAGTTTTGGACTTCTTTTGTTACATTTATTCCTAAGTATTTTATTCTTTTTTCATCTTTATGTTATTCATTGCAAGCGTATAAGAACAAAGTTGGGTTTTTCATATTGATCCTGTATCCTGCAACGTTACTGAACTCACTGATCAGTCATAATAGTTTTTTAGTGGACTCCTTAAAATGTTCTATACACGAGATCACAGTGTCTGGATGCCTTTATTTTTCTTGACTAACTGCCCTGTGTAAAACCTCTAGTACAATGTTAAATAGAAGTGACAAGCACAGACATCCTTGTCTTTAAAACCCAAACATATACTTACAGCACCCAGCATTTGTACTCCTAGACATTTATTCCGAAGAAATGCAAACTTCCGCCCACACGAAAACCTGTAGGCAACTGGCCCCATGGGCTTTAAACATAATACCCCAAAACTGGAAGCTAAAACGTCTCTCAGTAGGTGAATGGGTAAACAAATGGAGGCATGGCTATGTCTTAAAATGATGAAGTGATGAAGAGGAACACACACCACTTAGATGGATCTCAGCAGCTTACTGTGAGTGAGAAAAGCCCATCTCAAAAGATTATAGTGTGATTCCATTTCCCTAATGTTCTTGAAATGACAACATTACAGAGATGGAGAACACATCAGTGGTCACCAAGGTTGAGGAATGGCATGATTATAAAGGGGCAGCATGCAGGAGAACTTTGTGGTGGCAGATGGGACACCTCTGCAATGCTGACGGCAGCGGCGAACACATAAACCCACATGGTGATAAGTGACACAGAGCACATGTCCTGGAC
The DNA here is from genome assembly GCF_003254725.2 of Canis lupus dingo. Lineage (NCBI taxonomy): Eukaryota > Metazoa > Chordata > Mammalia > Carnivora > Canidae > Canis > Canis lupus. Next base: position 58,475,233 of record NC_064247.1, on the reverse strand, counting down.
CAGTGTCAGCCTCCTGATTTGGATGTTGTATTAAAACTACATCAACTGCACCTTTTAGGGGACACTGTCTTTGTAACTTCCTATGAATCCATCACTGTTTCAAAATAAGCAATTTAAACTTTTTTTTCCAAAGAAGTTTACCAAGTGAAAGGACTAGTGGTCTCAGTGGAGAGAGGGGGATAAAGTGCCAGAGACAGACAGACAGAGGAAGGGGGGGGCAGGGGGGAAGGACGGAGGGAGACAAGGAGGGGTAGGTGGGAGTAGGGATGGGAGCGGCCCAGCCTGGTCTGCTCTCAACTACACCATGAAATGGGAAAGAGTAGGAACAGACAAAGATTCTGAGGACCACAACTCTGTACTGCCCAGCCCCACCTCCTGCATGGGACCATCCCAGGTGGCATCAAGCTGACTCTGCTTTCTGGCTCTTCCTCTAGAAGGACAAGGCCCCACAGAGCAAGAGCACTTGCAACCTCGGAGCACACACCAGACATCTCACCCCTCACTGCTGGCAGCAGAGTCCCAACCGCAGGGCAGAGCCACAAACACACTTCTCTGGGGCTTCCTTCTGCCCCTTAGGCCAAAGAGGCAGATATCTCCATCCTCAGGGCTCCCGCTTCCTTCCTGGGGCACCAGAAACATCTCCTGAAATGTAAGCCATTTTGCAAAAGAGCCATAACAACCCTCCTAGGAGGAGAGCACACACACCTGCCACCGACCTGCAGATCCAGTGTGGAGCTCATCATCCTGCAGACACCCACAGAGAATCATCCCTGGAAACCATGGCTCTGCTAAGGCCCCAACATGACAGCATGTCAGCAAACAGCACGAGAGAACAGACAGTGAGCACAACCGAGGCACCGCCCCTTCCATCAGAGCCACAGGGCCCAATGGCACAGAACAGGGCCACTCTCTGGCTCTGCCTTACCACAACCCCTGCGGGTCCCAACCCCCAAACCCCTCCCTTTTGCCCTCAGGAGTTATGAGGACATCTCAGAAGAACATAAAATTTAAATAACTTAGAAAAGAAAAGAAAACACCTAAAATCCCCAACTGGGCTCCTGGGCAAGAGGAGAGGCAGCTCCACCATCTAAGCGTGCTCCTTGATGCTGGGGGCTTGCCCCTCCAGAGTTGTGAGCAGAAAGACCCTCTCCTTCCCAGGCGGCTGTCCACAGCACCTCCAGCACCTCCAAAGCCAGTGCAGCTTCACTGCTGCCCTCCCACGTCCCCACCACTTACAGCCTTGCCAGGTCTGGCCCGAGGTGAGAAGCACCAGCTCCGAGTTGTCAGGCACACTCCAGAAGTAATCTCCAGTTAGCTCTGTACCGTCTTCGTAGAGGCACAGACGGGAGCCGGCGACAGGGAGCTGCGGAGAGGGAGAGCAGGGCGGGATGCTTAGGCACTGGGTCTCTGGCAGGCCCACCCTGGGAGTGGTAACCTGAGGCCTTTCCACCTGCGGTCCTCACAAACAGCAAGAACAAAGTACATTTTGCTCAGGATGCCGTCTGCATTCTACAGGTGGAGAGTGCTGGGGTCTAAGGTACGCACGTGTCATAACAGACACCTACTACACAGGTTGCTCTAAACAGTGACAAGTCACGTGAACATACATACATAGTGGTGACTACTGTGCAAGACTCACCACACAGACCCTTTCAAAATTGGCTCCTTAAGGGCACTTAAAAGCCAAGCCTGTTTCAGAAAATAATGCCTGACTGCTTCCACTAAGCCCATAAACACATCCCCATCGTGAGGGCACAGCACCTGACTGGCGTCAGGACACACCCACTGAGGGCACTCTGTTTTCTTGGGCAATGATTAATTAAGGAGAACATCTTACTGAAAATGACTCATCGCCTCTCTCTGACAAAGCGTAACCAGCACACAGTGCCACTACTTTGCAGGCACTTGTTAGATATTGATCAGCTTTATGAACGTTTATGGCAACTCCTCATGCACCTGCACCTCACACATACACACACCCACAACCAGCAATGCTCCAAGTCCAAGTCCAGTCAAGAAAACAAATGCAGTTAAGAATCCAGTAAGAATGGTGACTGAAATCCCTGGAACAATAGTGCTAGCAGGGCCTTTAGTGCCCTCTGAGCACAAATCCTTCATTTTACAGAAACGGATACTGAGGCCCAGAGAGGCCACGTGGGCTGTGTCCTGGAACCCAGAGCAAATTAGCAGGTGTGTGCTAGAATCTCAGGCCAGACCTGCCATGATCCTCATAGTCAGAAGAGGGAGGTCCCAGATCCCTCCACAAATTCCTGCTGAAGGGGGCTTGAGTAACTAGAGGAAAAAGTCTGAGGAGGCACCAGGCCCCCGGAACCCAGCCCCACACCTCCAGGTGGAGGCATCCGGTCCCAGACCCCAGTCCTGCAGTTCCAGGTGGAAGCACCCAGTCCTGGACCCCAGCCTCTCGCACCTCCAGATGGAGGCATCTGGTCCCAGACCCCAGCCTCCCGCACCTGCAGGTGGAGGCACCCGGTCCCCGGACCCCAGGCTCTCGCACCTCCAGGTGGAAGCACCCGGTCCCCGGACCCCAGTCCAGGTGGAAGCACCCGGTCCTGGCCCCCACTCAGCCTCTCGCACCTCCAGATGGAGGCATCTGGTCCCAGACCCCAGCCTCCCGCACCTGCAGGTGGAGGCACCCGGTCCCCGGACCCCAGGCTCTCGCACCTCCAGGTGGAAGCACCCGGTCCCCGGACCCCAGTCCAGGTGGAAGCACCCAGTCCTGGCCCCCAGCCTCTCGAACCTCCAGGTGGAGGCATCTGGTCCCAGATCGCAGCCTCCCGCACCTGCAGGTGGAAGCACCCGGTCCCCGGACCCCAGCCCGGCACCTGCAGGTGGAGGCACCCCTTCTTCAGCACCTCCTGGCAGCTCCTCCCCGCCACCCCAAACTTCTTCTGGCTGTGCAGAGCCCGCAGCTTGAACGTCTTGGGCTTCCGGAACACCGCAAACATCCTCAGGGCCTCAGACCCCGCCGGAGGCACCTGCTTGTCGGGCCGCTCAGCCTAGTTCTCGCCCGGGCCGCAGACACCAGCTGAGCGACCGGGGATCCTGCGCCCGGGTGGACTCTGCGGCGGGCACCAAGGCCGCGCGGAGTTCCCGGGAAACTCCATTACCCAGAAGGCCCGGGGACGCGGAGGCGCGGCCCCGCCTTGTGCGCAGGCGCCGTCCCCCGGAGACTCCATTACCCAGAAGGCCCGGGGACGCGGAGGCGCGGCCCCGCCTTGTGCGCAGGCGCCGTCCCCCGGGGACTCCATTACCCAGAAGGCCCCTGGACGCGGAGGCGCGGCCCCGCCTTGTGCGCAGGCGCAGCCCGGCCCGGCCCGCCTGGTTGTCATGAGAGCGGCGGCCGCGGCCCTGGCGCTGGGCGCAGGCGGCCGCGGCTGCTCCTCGGCGGCCACCCGCGCTGCGGCTCGGAGGTGCGGGCCGGCCGGGGACGGCGGAGGAGGCGCCGCCTGAGCTCCGGGAGGCGCTGCCGAAGGGCGGCGGAGGGCCGTGGGGGTCGTGCACGCGCCGAGGTCCGGGCGGGCCTTCCGCTCTGACAGGTACCCCGAACCCCGACTACGCGCGGGCCGGGGCTGCGGGGCCTGCAGAGGTGGGCGCGGCCGGGGGTCCGGGGAGCGGCCTGCAGAGGTGGGCGCGGCCGGGGGTCGGGGCCTGGGGCTGGGCCCGGGGTTGGGGGGACGCCTGTCGCGGTGGCGCGGTCGGAGGACCGGGGACCGGGCCGCGGGCGGGGAGCTCGCCCCCGGGGGGGTGCCCCTGCCGGAGCGGGCACCGCCAGCCACAACCCGAGGTCCGGTCTGCGGTGGCCTGGAGCTGGCGCCGGGCTTAGCTGACGGTGACCCGGAACCCCGACCGACCCGAGTGGAGGGAGACCGCGGCCGCGCCCTGTGCGGGTTCAGCGCTGCTCTGCACGCCCACCCCCTCCGTTTGGTGCCGATTCAGTTTCGGATACGCTCTGCGGCACTTTCAGGCTTTAGGATTACTCGACCGAACGTTATTTGCACTTGTAACGTTTAAGTTTCCCTAAAAAGAGAAGTGGAAACAAGGTTTATCTCCTAGTCTTGTAGCAAAATGTTGGGAAGTTGCCGAATTATTTCAGTTTACTTTCTAGATGTCAACAATCCTGATACACAATCAGGATTACACGTAACACACGTGATACACGTAACACAAAGATACGTGTTGATAGCCGCAGTGAAGGACCGGCTGAGCTACCCTCGTCCATGCAGGCACCGGCATGGTAGCAAGGGAACCCAGGACAGCAGTTGCTGCTTGGGGCCCTGCGTGCTAATGGCTGAGTTTCAGCAGAGCTTTGATTTTTGTCAAAATGTTAGCGGTGATTTTTTTTTTAATTTTTATTTATTTATGATAGTCACACAGAGAGAGAGAGAGAGGCAGAGACATAGGCAGAGGGAGAAGCAGGCTCCATGCACCGGGAGCCCGACGTGGGATTCGATCCCGGGTCTCCAGGATCGCGCCCTGGGCCAAAGGCAGGCGCTAAACCGCTGCACCACCCAGGGATCCCAGCGGTGATTTTTATAGTCTGATAGCAGCATCCTTTAGTGACACCTCCAGCATCATGTAACACTCTCAAAGGTTTCCACAAAGAGGACCCTGGGGTACGAGGTGGAAGGGCTTTGGAAGAGAGTGGCCATAAAGGAATGCTTTCCAATACTTAAAGCGATGTGATGTCTCTACAGTGCCAGGGCGTTCCTCCTACCTGATTCCTACACACCAGTACTTTGTTTGGGATTTATTGAGGCAATATAGTATAGTGGACATAACCCCTATTTGGATTTCAAAGGTCCTATTTTAAGTCTAAGAACCTTAGCAGAGGGTATTGGCCAAGATCAGAGACTCTGGAACCCAACCAGCTAAAATCACTCTGCCTACAGGGCTCGCTAGTCTTATAGCCTTGAGCAAGGGCTCTCTGTACCTCAATTTCACATCTCTAAAGTTGGTATGACGACAAACCTGTCAGAGTTGTTATGAAGGCACGCGTATGTGTCTAGTGTTGAGGTCGGCCCTTAGCACACAATAAGTGCATTAAAGGTAGTGTCTATCTGCAAGCGAGAGCGCTCTGTAAAGGAATATACGTGGGGCAATATGCATGGTGTTTCAAATTTTAGAATTTCAGGAAATATAATCACGTTCAGTTGAAGATATTTAGTAGATACCTACTAATTTCAAGGTGGAATAGGGCGTAATGGTCCCTGCTCTTAAAGATGACAGGAAAAATTTGAGAAATTCAGAACAGAGAGAGGGATAACTGATTTTTAGTTAAGCTTGCCTGGACTTTAGAATGCGTGACAAGAACTGAGGGTTTGAACAGCAGATTGGGTCAGGACACAGTTGACCCTTCTGCCCTGGACAGGGAGCACATGAAGAGCTCTGAGTTAGGACACAGATACTGATGACCCCAGTTGGGCTTGAGAAGGAACACAGTATAGCTGGGAACAGGGGGAGTGCTCCAGGTGGGGAGACCTGGCCACAGTGCACTGTCACCCTGTAGAAGAGACAGTGGGGTGGAGAAGAGTGGATTCAGCCATAGTCTATCACCTGAAAGGCAGGACCAATAAGACTTGGCACTTGAGGAATGGGGAGTGGGACAGAGGGCAAGTCTGCTAAGAGCCCAAGGCTGTGGAAGACAAATTCCACTCCTGGTGGGAATGCAGGTGGGGCTCTATAGCACACCCTGTGTATAATCATTCAGTTTTTGTGCTTGGTTTCCTTTATTTTCTGAGTGAGTTTACTTCAGTATTCCTCTGCTGTACTGTGACATCCTTCATTGTCAAAAATTACAATCTTTAATAGTGGTTTATTCTATTTCTAATGCTTGTGTTCATATATTCTAAGAGGATTGGCAAGTAGCAGTTAATAATTTATTGATGTAGGCCTTTTGTTTTGTTTGTTTTGTTTTGTTTTGTTTTGTTTTTAAAGATCTTATTTATTTGTGGGAGACAGAGAAAGAGACACAGGCAGAGGGAGAAGCAGACTCACGCAGGGGGGCCCAAGGTGGGACTCAATCCCGGGACTCTAGGATCATGCCCCAGGCCAAAGGCAGGCGCCAAACCCCTGAGCCACCCAGGGATCCCCTGATGTAGGCCTTTTGAGGTTCTAAATGAAAGTAAAAGAAAGATCTAGATCATGCATCAAACATATTAAAATAAGCAAAATTTCATTTAGGATATATCTATATGTTACTTGCTATTCAGAATTTCAATTGACAGTATGTCCTATCCCAGAGAACATTCTGGAGAATTCTTTGTTTTCTCTTAGTGAGGATGGGGTTTCATGTTGCAGATACTTAAACCTAGTTCACATTGGCTTACTGTAGGGGAATTTGATTGGCTCCAGAACTGGAAAATAAGCAGAAGTTCATGAGTAGTTTGGGCCTTAAATGTGGCTGAACCTCAGGGTTCCCAAGACAGCTGTTTCCCCATGTCTGCCTGTTCTTTGGCAGAACCTCCTCACTGGTGGCTGTCAGTAACTCCTGGAAATATTCTTTAAAAAAAAAAAAAAGATTTTATTTATTTATTCATGATAGACATAGAGAGAGAGAGAGAGGCAGAGACACAGGCAGAGGGAGAAGCAGGCTCCATGCCGGGAGCACACTGCAGGACTCGATCCTGGGACTCCAGGATCGTGCCCTGGACCAAAGGCAGGCGCCAAACAGCTCAGCCACCCAGGGATCCCCTCCCGGAAATATTCTGTGCCTGCAGCCCCAGCAAAAAAGCTTCTCTTTCCCGGTAGCCCCAGCAGAGGCCCGGGATGGAGTCACATCAGTCCAGTTTGGGTCCTGCTCTCATGTTGCCATCCCTGAACCAGCTGCTGAGGTTCAGGAACCCACAGTCTGACCAAGCCTGGGAGCAGTGCAGGTAGAAACTGCAATTGAGGTGCTGTTTCCAAACCAGGATAGGATGGATGCTGAGCAGGCATGACCAGATATCACAACACCCACCCTCAAAATGATATTCAACTATGAGCAGTTCACTAAACAATGACATAAAAAGTTCATCCAACCAATATTTAAATATCTCCTCAAGCAGGCCCCAGGTGTACTTTCTGCACCTGGCATATCTCCCTGTAGTCCTGCCTTCCTTGCTTGAGCCATACATTTGCATTCAGCAGTTGTCATGATGTTGTTTAACCCACCCTTTCCTCCCATATTTTTGTGTAACTTATTAACACACTGGTTATATTAGTTTCTTAACTAATATAAAAAACTTGATGTTTTTATCTTAACAAAACTCTTTATTTTTGCTATAACAAACTGCCACAAACCAGATGACTTAGAAGCCCGCGGTCAGGGTGTTGGCAGGGCCATGCTCCTTGTAAAGGCTCCACAGGAGGATCATCCCATCTTCTGGTGCTGACAGCACTCCTGGGTCCTTCTTGGCTTCTGCTCCGATCTCTTGATCTTCGCCTTGGCTGTGTGCGTGTCTGTGCCTCTCAGATGGACACCAGTGCTTCCATATCAGGGCCCACCGTCCTCCAGCATGACCTCGTTTTCACCTTATTACATCTGTAGAGACCTTATTTCCAATAAAGGTCATATTCACAGGTCCTGGGAGTTAGGACTTCATCCTATTTTGGGGGGGAGACACAATTCAACCCACAACACTTGTCAAATTTTTAAGACCTACTTTTGGAAAAAGTGAAGATAAATGGTACCTTAGAGTTAGAGGCTCCCATGAGAAATACTTAAAACCTAGATTCCTTCAGAGATGAGAAAATTCTGACATGTGAATTATTTTGTCTATGAGCAAGGCATGAGCTAACACGTTCAATGTGATAAAATGTTCCCAAGTTCCTTTATCTTAAAGAAGTCTTTCCTGTCCTTATAAACAGCCCAGCGTCCAGGATGCCCCACAAGATTGGCTTCGTTGTGGTCAGCTCCTCTGGACATGAAGATGGCTTCAGTGCCCGGGAACTAATGATCCACGCACCAACTGTCAGCGGGTGGAGGTCACCGAGGTGGGCCAGACTGGGTCTGTGGACTAGGGTGGCAGGCTCCTTTCATTGGACACTTCTGCTTGTATTAATGACTCAAGCCTCAGAACCATGTGGTGGTTAGCATGCTGCAGTGCCGTCTGTGCATTGATGCCATGGGTTTTTTCCTTATGTTTTTAAAGAAAATTTGTTGGACCCTTTCCCCTAATAATATTTACTGACATTCACCTAAGAAATGTGCAAGTAGGGCGCCCTGGTGCGGGTGAGGAGGGGGTACATGAGAGAGCTGTGCTGGTGGCCACAGACAGCTCCTATGTGATGTTTGCCAAGGGCAGCCAAGTGGTGGCTTGGTTGCTGAGAAGAATGTGGGGTCACGGAGGGGTTTCTTAAAATGGGGGTGGAGGGGTGGGTTCCAGAGTGTGTTTGTGTGTTGATGGGAGTGATGGGGAGAGAAAAGCCAGGGTGGGGACAGGCTGGCCCTGGTGCAGTTTGGGGTGTGGGTGGGGGATGAGGCCCCAGCAGGGATGCTGTTCCATTTGGGGAGCAGTAGGAACAGCCCCATGTGAGGCTCCTGCTTTCTCAACAGTGGTGTGTAGGGCTGCTAGGAGAGGTGGCGGAGAAGGGAGGGAGCATGGCCAGGAGGCAGGAGTGGGCTCACCCAGGAGACCACTGGGTCCTGTCCAGCTGTTCCATCCTTTGCTGCTTCCCCCTGCCCAGGCCTTGGACGCCCCAGTGTCTTAGTAATCCAGTGCTTGCCAGCCCAGCATATGTAGTATCTACTGTCTGGGGCACTGTGCTCTGTTGCTAAATCATGATCAGCTCCTGCAGTGTGAGGTCTTTGTCGACACTGGTTCTCCAGCTCCTTCTCATGTAGAGTTTTAACGTGCTCTGTCACTTACTAAGCAAAAGTAGAAGTTCCACTGTGGGCAGTTGTAGGCTTCTCCTGCAGACTGCCAAGCACACATTATAGGCACACATCCCTCAGGATTCTCTAAGCAGGTGGCTTTCCTGAAGCATTTGGGTTCCTGTGGAAAAATCCTTTGGCTCTTTCTTGCCCACTAGTACAGCCTCTTACGACTGATGTTGTTTATCTCGTGTTGAACTTCATTTCAAATGGTTTTCCCACTACCAGAAGCATGATTCACATAAGGCAGCAGGCAGATGCAGTCTGCACTGGAGCTTCAGCTCCACCACAGGCAGGTCTCAGACACAGCACTCGCAGACCACCTCGCTGCGTGCAGAGCACCGCACATGCAGCCAGAACCCGCGCATGTGAAAAGCCAAATGTGTTTGCTTTCAGATTTTGCCAGTTTCCACAAGAAATTGTTCTTCAGATGGTGGAGAGGTGTCGAATCAGGAAACTGCAACTGCTTGCCCACCAGTACATGATCCCCAGTAAAGTGGAGTTCTACATCAGTGAGAGCCTGCCCGAGTACTTCGTGCCCTACCAGGCTGAGCGCTTTCGAAGACTTGGGTAAGGGTGAGAGTGAAGGCTCGTGTTGGGAACTTTTAACCTGACTCTCCCTGTGTCAGAGCTGTGGGAATGAAGGGACCACCCCTTGCTTTTGGTCCTGGGTCACAGACTCCCATGTGCTCAAGCACATTTCTGAGCAGCTGCCACACCGAGATGTGCTCTATTAGCAGTGCTGTCCATCTGTTGCTAGCATTTGTCTCTGCTTTTCAGACGCAGAACTCATTTTAAGAAAACTGGTTAGAATACAGTTTCTGGGCTTCTCCCTAGGTTTTCCCTTCAGACTTTGATTTAAACTTTGATTTAAACCCGTTGAGCTCAGTAGGAGCAGAGGCCAGTTTCATTGCACACACATTTCCTGTCATCATGGTTCCAGCGTGTACTCTCTCTTTCAGCTATGTTTCTCTCTGTGACAATGAGAAGACAGGCTGTAAAGCCCGGGAGCTGAAGTCAGTGTACGTGGATGCAGTAGGACAGTTTCTTAAGCTGATTTTTCATGAGAACCATGTCAACAAGTACAACATATACAATCAGGTGAGACACGTGCCCTCACCTAGACTGCTCCCTATCTCCTTGCAGCATTATAGGGGCCTGCACCCCTGCGCAAAGGTATTTCAAATCTTTTTTTAAGATAGTAACTTTTATGGAAGAATATTAAGCTCTTCTGGAACTGTGCTATGTGATCAGGAGCTGCTGCCCCACACCACAGGTACACACTGGGAGCCTGGCCAACCCAAGTACGATGGGCCACTCAGGCTAACTGGATACTCGAACTCAAAGACTTTGTGTGGGTAATAGAATTAGTTATGCAGTGAAATGATAAATTGTGGTGATCTTGGGTTTAAAATTAACATCATCTGCTTTTTACAAAATTTTACTGTGTCCACTAGAAAACTTAAAATTATCTGTGTGGCTTGCATGGTTTCTGTTAGGTGACACTCTTCTGGATAAACCTATAAACCTTTAAGAGATAAATCCCCTGGTAGAACTTAGGGGTATGATTTCATGGTACAGGCAGCCCAGCTCTAAGTCCTCATTCTTAATCTCTCCCTCCCTCCCCTTGTCTTTCTGTTCCTTTTTCTTGTCTTTTAGTTTTGTTTTAGATTTGGCATGATTGATGTAGTAGAAATCAGTTGTGTCCAAAGCAGACTCATAATTAGCATGGATATTGACAGCACTCCCTGCTCCCTCCAAGAGGAGTGGAAACATTCCTTCCACCAAATCAGAGTTTTAAACCCAGCAAGTAGGTTGAGGAGAGCTCTGAGATGCAGTTCCATTGCCTGGTCTGCCGCAACAGTGCTTGACTGTAAACCTGAAGATTGATCGCTAACGTGCTTCTACCTCGGCCCACCAGCAATACCCTGTCGCTCAGTTCCACTGCAGTGACGTTCGAGGAAGGGACGGTGTCAGGTGGAGCCACTGGCCCAGACAAACTGAGCTGTGCTAATGCAGGCCTTCAGTCCATTGTCTAGATTACCAAGATTGAGTAGATGGAACCCCATACTGGACTGTGAGTGGATGGTTTGGTGTGGCACTGTGTTAAAACTGTGGAGGTTTTTAGCCATTATTGTTTTAATGTACTTTAGATATTAAAATAGCCACTTGAGTGATGCCTGAGTGACTCAGCCAGTTACACATCTGCCTTTGGCTCAGGTCATGATCCCGAGGTCCTGAGATCAAGCCCCAGGTCAGGTTCCCTGGTCAGCGGGGAGCCCACTTCTCCCTCTCCTTCTGCCTCCTCTCCATGCTTGTGCTCTCTCACATGAGCACTTTCTCTCTTAAATAGATAAAATCTTTTTTAAAAATTAAAAATTAAACAGCCACTTGATTAGATGTTAGAATATTACCTTGTATAATTTACAGGAATTAGTAATAATAATTCTATAGCTTGACATTTTACAGTTAATATACTTTGGTGTACATCATCCCTTTTGATGACAGTACAGTATGAACAAGCAGATTGTAATAAAGGGGATAAGTCATTGCCAAAATTTTATTCTTAATTTCTATTGGTTAACTCTTTCTTAGGTTGCTCTGGTTGCAGTAAATATCATTGGAGACCCTGCAGATTTCGGTGATGAAAGCCATATTGTAAGTTTGGGAGGTTTCATTCTCAAAAAAGAAAATGTATCTCTAACAAGCAGGATTGATTATTTTTGTCACAAAAAGTGTCACCTTGAAAAATCTTTATTAAGTTGTCTCTTGAATAGCTAGCAGATAATTTTTGGCAGCTATAGTATATTAAAATCTCTTTTCCTCAAGAATTTTAACTGTCCTTCCAAAAACCTAGGATCCTCCAAGCCCACTGACATCTCTATATCATACCTCTTAGTTAAGGTTTCATGTTGTTCCTGTTTTCCTCTGAAACGCTAAGCAGAACTCTTTGCTCCCAAAGACCTCTAGAGAGAAACTGATTGATCATTACCTGGGCCAGCACAGCAGTGAGGACCCAGCTCTGGAAGGAACCTGTACTGGGTAAGAGTTCTCCCCCTAGACCCTCAGCTCCTAGGACTTTCTTCAGGATGGCCAAGGTGTGAGTCACTTCCAGAGGACTAGGACTTTGAGAGCCACTAAATTCAGTTCTGAGCTAGATAAGCCACTGATGAGATTGACTCAAATATACTTAAAGATTAAGGTCACTGTTCTCCTTAGCACATCTCCATTTATTGCCCTTCAGAGACAGCTCTATTTCTCGTGTATTCAGGTGTTACTAGAAAGTTCCTACAATGAGTGCAGATAGATCTATCGGCTGTACTTTGGTATTTTACTGGCACAGGCAACTTCATAGGTAAAAATTAAAGGAATTCATTGACCCAGATTATCCATTACTAGAACCTTCATCTTATGTTTGCTTTGAGCCCTCCCCACTCTCATCCATCCCGTGAACATACAGCTCTGCCTCCCGCAGGCGGGGGGCCCAGGGGCGGCTCCACTGGGCGCAAGGCTCACTGCCCACTGGTGCATACACTTAGCACAGCAAGTGGCTCCTGGAGAATCTCCATATTTTATGCAAGCACAAGAGCCTGGCTTAAGAAGGAATTACTTTGTGTCAGTGTTTGGACTGCCTTGCTTCCTGTGGAGTCTTCCTGGGCCTGCAGCCTGGCTATCAACTGGTGGATGTCAGTAGGGAGTGCTTAAAAAATAGACTCTGTCCCTAAATCAGGGCGAGACCTGCTCTTCTGAAGCTGCCCACTGCCCATGCCAGATGATGTCATGTTTTTTTTCTTTGTAGCATTTTCATAATTAAGTCTTTGTTTTCATCTCTAGGACTTGAAGGCAAAGAAACTTTGACTTAAGAGTATAGTATGTATTTAGGTAAAAATAGTTAATCTTGTGCCAATACCAAAGCGTGTTACTGTTTGGTCATCACTGAGATTAACTGATACTGTTCAAAGCTGCCAAAGCTGACCCCATCACCTCATTTCCAGGAGTTGAGAAGTGTTGGGGGGATGTTTGATCATGCTGAAAGGTGATGTCATACTGTGTCCTGTTTCAATTTATTTTTAGACAACCAATTTATTTTATTTTATTTATTTATTTTTTAATTTATTTTTTCATGAGACAGAAAGGCAGAGACATAAGCAGAGGGAGAAGCAGGGTCCCTGTGGGGAACCTGTTACAGGATTTGATCCCAGGACCCCGGGATCATGACCTGAGCCAAGGTTGACCTCAACCACTGAGCCACCCAGGTGCCCTGACGGCCACATTTTTTATGACAAGTAATACTGTCATTAAAATTTACCTGTATATAAAGATATCTAAGTCAAAGCTGCCAGTTGGCTTATTTTGTGTAGCTGTTACAATAGAGACATTGAAACATGTCCCCTGTTAACATTTTTGTTGAGTGGTTAGACTGGCATTATTGTTTTAAATGTTAGACCCTAGAGAAAGCTGCCAGCCTGCTGCAGAACACGAAAGAAAGAATGAGGTAATACTTAATCAGAAATCAGTTACTCAGATCACTAGAAAGATCTTTTATTCCTGGAAGGGTTTTTCTGATCTCCCCAGGACTTGGGATATCATGCAGTCTGACACTTTGAGCTGAGGCCCTAGCAGGGCACCTCTGCATCTTTAGTGCTTGTCACAGTTACTGTGGCACTGGTGTCAAGTATGGACACCTAGATTACACCTGGAACCCACCAAGTCAGATTCTTTATGGATGGGGCCTGGTAGTCTACTTTGGCTTGGGTTTTCCCCTAGACTACACATGATTCACCTGCACTATTATGTCCCCGGTGCCTAGAACAGAGCCGAGCACAGAGTCCACACTCAAAATATTTATTGAAGAACAAATAAACCAAAGACTCAGATGCCCCCAAGTGCAGTTAACTAATGGTCAGGAGCATAAGCTGTGGAGTCAGAGAGACCCACCTGCACTTAAGAGCTGGGTGACCTGAAGCCCATTCCTGATTTTTCTGAGCTTCCACTTTCTCTGGCAAGAATGCTCCAAGAGCAGATGTGGGGGTGCCATTTCTGTGACTATCTGTACCTTCAGACTGAGCCTGTAGGACTCCCTCCGCCATCACTCTATCACACGTGTCGAAGTTAGCTAAAATATTCATCTCTTTCCTTTAGGAAATCTGACTACATTTCTCCACTGGATGACTTAGCTTTTGATATGTACCAAGATCCAGAAGTTGCCCAGATTATACGCAAATTAGATGAAAGAAAACGTGAAGCTGTCCAAAAGGAACGTTACGACTATGCCAAGAAGTTAAAACAAGCTATTGCTGATTTGCAAAAGGTACTACTCCTGGAGACAACAGTCCTCCCTCGGTTGTGTGAGAGTGGTCCTGACACATGGTACAGCAAAGATGTAGGCCACTAAAAGCTATGGACACTAGTGTAGGTCCAAGGAGGTAAGCAACATAAAGTTATAGACAGATGAGCAGCTAAGTAAAATGTAAGTGAAGGCACAAACTCAGCCTCTTCAGATGCCATGTTGCTTTCCTAAGGCAGTAGAAAAACATAAGATGCTTATCATCCCATGGATTCATGCAGTTTCTTAGACACTGGCGTGGTGACAGGCAGTACGCCCCATGCAGGCCAGCGTGGCTGTTGTCTAACTGCCCAGGCTTGGCCCCTCCTCCCAGCAAGGTACATGGGGCAGGCAGCACCTCTATCACCTAGCCCTTGCTTTAAAAGTTGTCTTTGCACTGGATGTGGCTGGATGCACATTTGAAGCAGAGTGGCCTTGTGTGCTTCAGGTTGGCGAGCGCCTTGGGAGGTATGAGGTGGAAAAGCGCTGTGCGGTTGAGAAGGAGGACTATGACCTGGCCAAGGAGAAGAAGCAGCAGATGGAGCAGTTTCGCAACCAAGTGTATGAGCAGCTGCAGCTGCACAGCCTCGTGGATGCTGAGCCGGTAGGTGCCTGGGCAGCAGTCCCCAGGGCCAAAGAGATTCAGCCACGGGGCCCGTGTGTCCTCATTATGTATGTGACGTGCACATGGCTCCATAACACACAGGTGACAGTTCAGACAGGTGACGTCAGCTCTAGAGGTGCTGCTGGACACCCACTTGCACGAAGACTCATGGCAGAGGAGAAAGGGGATGAGCTGGAATCGGGGATCTCACCTCTTCTCCCTGGCTCAGCTTCCTCATTTGTAAAATGAACCGATGGCAGCCCTGCCATGAGTAGCCTCAGGAGTGTTGTGCACGCATAATCCTAACGGCCTCAGCTTGTTGAGGCCGTGTTTCCTGGGACACACTGCCACTGATCTTTAGAACCCACACAGGCAGCTGGTGTACGTACCACCACATTGCAGAGTCGTGCGTGACAGCACAGACTCTGGAGCTGCGCTGCTTGGGCTCAGACCTGGCCCCCTTAGGGCTGTGTGATCTCAGGGTCATTCCTTCGCCACTCTGCCTCAGTTTCCTTCTCCCATTTATGGGGTAAAAGTGGTATGCATTAAATGAGATCGTCTGTCTGACCCACCTACCGCCATGGCCTCCACATGCTAACTATGTTGTGATGACACAAAACAGCCCGCTTTTGCAGCCACTGGGTTTTAGGTCCCACCCAGGTGCTTCCTACCTACATACCACAGCTTTGCTGGCAAGTCTGTGTGTGTGTTTCCATACTGTGGCAACCCAGGCACTGTGCTTATTGTCACTCTAGTGTTCTGGCACACATGTCACTTCTGTAGGGCACATGGCAGCCATGGAGAGATAGCTAAAAGAATATGACAGGACTGGAGGGCACCAGTCCTGATGCCCTCGTGCAGCTTGATGCAGTCCTTGATGCAGCTTGTCACTCTGCCTTCCTAAACTGTCACATCCTCCCGCCCCCCCTCCCCCCAGTGGTGTGGCAACAGCACTGGGAGTGAAGCATCCTGTTTTTCCCCAGATGCGAAGGCCTTCTGACCTGCCCCTCCAGCCCCTCACTCACTCTGCCAGTCCTCGCCACAAACAGCAAGTGCCATCTCTACCACCGCAAGAAGAAAGTGCACCAGAAAGCCGGTTTGCAGAGCCTTTCCTTCAGGAAAAGCCTCCAGCACATCCCCCAGGCCCTTCTCAGCACTCCACAGCAGACCAGTCACCACCTGCCACAGACCCTCATCTCAAGACCCATGTAGGTAACTGGTAACAGATTGTGTGCAATTTATTCAACAGATACATAGAGAGGACCCACATGGTGCTAAGGCTTTCCTGGTGCAGGGGATGGATCAGCGCACACAACTACAGAACTCCTTCCTGCCCTATGTTCCCAAAGCCAGAACATGGTGGTACATGCACCCAGCGGGTAATCACACCTTAGTGGGAGACCCTGTTTGCAGTCAGACGCACCAGCCCTCGCACCTGTGTCTGCACCCATCAGCCGGTGCTCTGGGATGCACCATCCTCCTGAGCCTCTCCTTTGCTCTCTGTAAAAATGCACAAACAGCTGCTTAAGGGATTATTTCCAGGAATAAACAAGACCATGTTTGTAAAGCGCCCACTGAGGTCTGACTTCAGTAGAACCTCCACACAAGTCATGCATGGTTAATATACTATCAGGATTTTCTGTGTTGTAAGTAACAGACGACATTGCTCCCACTGGGTGTTTCCTGGCTTTTGTAACTCGAGACTTAAGAGGTCATGTGGGTTTCAGGGTTCAGTAGCTTCATAGCATCACCAATGCCTCTTTTCTCCTGTCAACTCTGTTTCCTGTGGTTCCAAGTCACCATAGGGCTGGAGCTGTCACGTGGCCCTTAGCTTCAGGTCTGCACGTTGTCCCATCTGAGCAAGAGTCTTCCCGAGTTTATCAGTCACATACCAGCCTCTGAGTGATGGTGAGGACCAGAAGAGGTCTCACTGGAGGTCCTGCTGGCATGCAAGGCAGCATGGCCAGCGACTCTGGGGAGGAAGACAGGATGTTGGGTGGGCACGGGCAAGTGTCCTCCAGGAAAGCCAGAGGGGACAGCACTCATGCTGGCCTCCCAGGGCACATCTTGATGTCATCTCCATCAGGAGCATCTTGTCTGTAACTTTATTGCTTTAAGTCATATCTAATACTTTGATTTAAAATACTCCAATTTCTCCTTTGTTAGAATGTCAACATGTTTTGTGTTACAGCAGAGTAGATTTTAGAATATGAGGAACTCACTCTCATGCGGTTTATACCCAGTTAATATCTCAGTGGGTATGAAGTGTGAATGTCATAGTGACACCTGCCTCAGAAAATTACTCTGGAATCTGTTATTTAATTTCCCAAAACTCTGCTACATATGTACTTGTTTAGGTGTGCATCTGTGTTTCCACATGTGGATGGAAGCTCTGGGAGGTGGAGAGCCCATGTCACCCCATCGCGTGGGCAGGGGGCCCGATGAGCATCTGCAGGGCTGAGGGGGTAGGCAGCAGACAGCTGCCTGCCCAGAGCTAGAGGAGGCAAAGCCCAGGAAAGCTGTGGAGGTATTGTTAGCTTGGTTGCCTGTTTTTTAGTGGAAATCTCGCAGATAATGAACACATTTAAAATGAGGCTTGGTACTTATTTCTAAGTCATAAACTAAGAAAAAATCAGAAGTCTTGTCAGGAAAACATATAACTTTTACTTTGGTAAGCTACGTGTCAGCTGAACTGTAACTATTAGTGGTAAGTAGTAACCGAGGCCGAATCTATATCACTTTTCAATTGGGTCCGCGCTGAGTTTAGAAAAGAATGGAAACTGATCTAATTTTTTCAGGTGAATCTTATTGTCACATAAATTATTCTTATCTGATAAAACTGCTGCCATGCAGACCAGAAGGGTGCAGAGCAGTAGGCCAGCGGTGTAGACATGGTGTCGGCAGGTGGGGGGCCTTGGGGAGCTCTGCAGCCGCCCTTCTCTCCTGTAGCTCCAGTCTGTGCCCTATGATGAGCGGCCCCTTCCTGCTACACGGAAGCAGCCGGCGGCAGCAGCCCTGGAACCAGAAAAGAGTGACTCTGATGTCAGCGAGGCTCCCAAAAGAGGTGCCGCTGGAGAGCCTGAGCCCTTAACGGAGAAGGCACTGAGAGAGGCCAGCCCTGCCGTGGACGTGCTTGGAGAAAGCCTGGTACATGGAGGGCTGGAGAGCGCCCTTGGCTTTGTTTTTGATACTGTTGGCTTCCCTTTGGAATCACTATTCATTTGAAGTCTTCCAATAATTATTAATTATATAAAGCAGCAAAAACAGAAACTAGAATTTAAGATCTTACGAATGTCTGTTCGTACCAGACTGAGTGTTTCTGTCTGGTACTGACAGAGTTGATATCGGAAATCTGCCCCTTCTGGAACACCTGCCCCTTCCAGGAGAAAATGAGGGCAGAGCAAAACAAAAGATGGAAGCATTCCATATGGAAATGAGCCCAGTGGGTTTTCCCCTTCTTCCCAGCTTCACAGTATTTCCCTTGGTCGAACTTCTGGTACTTTCTGTATTTTAACAGGGTCTTCAGTATTCCATGTTAGAAAAATTACTTCCTTAAACACAAGTACTTGTTCTGCTCTTACAAGAGATTTTTCTCTGTGTGAAACAAAGGTTCAGGTGGCATGGCTGAGGGGCGGCAGTGGTGTCACTGGTGCACCTGCCCCGAGTCAGCCAGCCTCCACTCTGTGTAGGTTGCGGGGGCCTATTCCAAGACCTGGTCATACCGGGAAGATGCGCTGCTCGCCCTGTATAAGCAGCTGATGGAGACACCTGCTGGAACTCCGAAGGAAGAGCTGAAGAGCATGCTGCGAGCATCTATCTTCCTTGTTAGAAGAGCCATTAGAGACATAGTGACCCCGGTGAGTCCCCTGTGCCCCAAAGTCCCCCAGGAGGTCCAGTGGGCCAGGAGGAAGCACAGTGTATCACTAGGAATTAAGGGTCTCTGGCAAGAAATGTGGTCAGTGAAAAGCTTGCAGAGTCTGTCTTCACTTGGCCGTGCTCCTTGCTCTTGCACGGCATCAGCTTTCCCATGCTCTTGAAAGGTTTGCGGAGGCCGGACTCACCATGACTGAGAAAATGCTCAGTTTATGTTTTTATTTTTAATGAAAACTGAGGAGCTTGAGGTTATTCCTGGATTCCCCTGACTCTGAGGGTGCCGTAAGAGTGAGCACGCCCCAGGTGCACCACTGCCTTCGTGTTTGCCATTAGGCAGGAATGTTCAGGGTGTGGCATCCAGGGCAACACGGGGCACTTGCTGGCATGTGACATGAGAGCACATGCCTTCCATATGGGAAGAACTGCATTTAGAAAGTGGTTTTCGGGTGACCTGTTCCAGCCCTTCAGGCAGCACAGAATCCCCAACATCGTGTTCATGTTGGTTCCCGTCAGTAACCGTCATGTTCTCTCTGCTGGAATGCAGTTATGGGAGCTCTTCCATTTTTACCACTGTTTTCTTAGGTTTTTCAGGCTTCTTTGAAATTGTTGAAAATGATAATTACACAATATATTCCCAAACACAAACTGAGTAAGCTTGAAACTGCTCACTGTGTGGAAAGAACCATACCTGTTCTGCTCACCAGGACTGGAGACTCTTCTGCTCGCCTCCGAGTCATAGCTTCAAATTTTATTCAGGTATGAACTTCACCAGAAAATAATAAGCACGTTACTATGTTATCTGACTTTCTGAATACCTTACCAGTTTCTGTCTCTCCTAAGAGCATTATTGGTTCTCCTCGTGGGTCCCTGTCATACTTACTGGTGCTCTGAAACCTGAAGGTTGCCTTCGATTAAAGTATAGTTTGGGGGTAGCCCTGGTGGCGCAGCGGTTTAGTGCCGCCTGCGGCCCCGGGGTGTGATCCTAGAGACCCGGGATTGAGTCCCGCATCAGGCTTCCTGCGTGGAGCCTGCTTCTCCCTCTACCTGTGTCTCTGCCTCTCTCTCGCTCGCTCTGAATGAATAAATAAATAAATCTTAAGAAAAAAAATTATAAAGTATAGTTTGGCTTGTCTGGTATTTCTTTTCTTCAACATATGCTAGAAACTTCTAGTAAAAATGTATGGAAAACTAAACCATAATAGAAAATTGGGAGTAAAGAGATAATAAATGTGTAATGACCTTAATCTAAATAGTTTTGGGCTTTCACTCCAGGCCAAGTATTAGAGAGAGAGAGAACTCTAGGAGTTCTTTTTTTTTTTTTTTTTCCTAAAGATTTTATTTATTCATGAGAGACACAGAGAGAGAGGCAGAGACATAGGCAGTAAGAGAAGCAGGCTCTCCACAAGGAGTCCGATGTGGGACTCGAATGCTGGGACTCCAGAATCACTCCCTGAACTGACGGCAGATGCTCAGCCACTGAGCCACCCAGGCACCCCATGCTCTAGGAGTTCTTACCCTGAGGCCTATGCCGGGGCTTCAGCAAGTCTATGAATTTCTCACATTTTATATGACATTCTGTTGGGAAGGACTCCATAGCTTTCATAGTTTCTCAGAGGGGTCATTTTTACAGTATGATGAACCACTCATCTCCTTTAACAAACTTGAGTTCTGGGGGAGAATGAAAAAGGAGAAGTAAGTTATACTAACAAGAAGGTAAAAGTGATGTTCAAGTCCTACAAGATACTCCATCTTCATGTGGCTCAGAATCTGGGGGAGATGTCATCTTTTAAAAGGAACATTGAAAATGTTAGTATGTCCTTCCTTTGTTTAGTAATTTATTTTTTAAGAGAGGGAGAGGAAAGGGTGGGGAGGGGCAGAGGGGGAGAGAGAGAATTCCCAAGCAGACTCCCTGCTGAGTGCAGAGCCCAGCACAGGGCTCGCTCTCATGACCCTGAGATCATGACCTAAGCTGAAATCAGAAATCGGATGCAAAAAAAAAAAAGAAATCGGATGCTGAGAAACCTGGGTGGTGTCCATGTCTCTGCCTCTGCATTTCTCATGAATAAATAAGTAAAATCTTAAAAAAAAAAAAAAAAAAAAAAAGATAAAAGAAGTTGAGGCTTAACCGACTAAGCCTCCCAGTTGCTCCCAAAACTGATTTCTTTCTCTATTGCAACCCATATGCTTCAGTATTTTATCATTCCTCTTTCTGTATTTGGCTGTTTAAATGATAAATACATTAATCATAGAAAGACTTGCTCATTGATAGTGGACTTCATGCTTGCCCATAAGCCCAGCAGGAGTCACATCAGCCAGAGTACTGTGCACTTTACACTCTCAGCTGACTTTTCATAAATACTAACACAATACTCATTTGTTTTAGAATGTTAGAAATTAGAAAACCTTTTTCTTAAAGTTGGAAAATCCTGAGAAATCTTAAGTTTTAGATCACATTTCTTATAAAGCTTTCATTTATCTGTGAGTGATCATGTTTTTATGTTTTTGTGCTTTAGGATTTTGTTTTTAATCATTATATCTTAAATAGAAATATGAGCTTATTAGAGATAAATTATCTTACTGCCATTTTTTATTCCCTATTTTTTCCCTTTGTTGTTTACTTTGAAGATTCTGAAGTATACTAAGTTGCCTCTAGCATTTTCCAGTACAAATTAACACGATCATGTTGGTTTTTATAGGAAATGGCCTTGTTCAAGGAAGTTAGGTCTCTCCAAATTATTCCATCCTACTTGGTACAGCCATTAAAAGCCAACTGTTCGACTCATCTGGCAATGAGTCAGATGAGTCTCCTGGCCCGGCTTCTGAAAGACCTGGGCACGGGGACCACAGGCTTCACCATTGATAACGTGATGAAGGTAAGTGCACCTCTGGTGCCATGGGCCGCAGTCTCCACACTGGAGATGGGCCTGGAGTGTGGTGAGTGTCTCATCAATGTTTCTTGAATGAATGAATGATTGCAAAAAAAAAAAAAAAAAAAAAATAGTCACTGTTTTATCTAACAAAGGAATGTACGAAAGGCTCCCCACCCCTCGTTCTGTCACAAGACAGTACATTATGTGTGGACGTTGGTCCGCGGTGGTGGACAGATTATAAGGAGCACGTACCTGTATGAGAGAACTGCCTATCATGGAGGACATGAAGCATATGGAAGTGTAGGTATTTGTTGTGCTTTGGACAACCTGATGAAACTGCAGACATTCTGGAAGAGGAACTGTCTGCCAGAGCAAGAATTCCCTCCTCCCTAATTTGAAATGTGTTGGAAGTGAGCTTCGATCATACAGCCACCATCTTGGCCAGAAGTGGAGAGGCAGAGCTTTCACAGTGGCCCAATCTGGTACAGCCTGCACACGCTTCCTATTCCTGTGAGAAGGGCAGGGTCTCCCTTCTCTGGATTCCAGTGGTGCATTGAGTCGGAGACCTGGGCCAGGTCTTGATGTCATTAAATGTATGATCAGGAAAGGCAGGATCCTATCAGGCCACTTTCATTCATGTGTTCTATCATGGATATATGATTTAGACACTGAAGTGAATAAGCCTTGGCTTCTGGAGCTCTAAGCCCCGTGTCCCCCCCACTCTTAGCCTCATCATCTGGATCCCTTTCCTGGTTCTTTATCCTCCTGATCCCATTGACTTTGGAGTGTCCAGACCTCCTCTTCTGATTTCTGTGCACACACCTTCCCTCAGTGACCTCGCCTATGCCTCTGCACCCACCCATGGAAGACACAGTCTCTGCACATGCCCTCCCTGGACGCCTGACTCTTCCCACAAGCTGTGGATGCCCCACATCTGAATGGAGCGCCTGCCATCCTCTCTGGCATGCTCCTTCTCAGCCTTCTCTGTTTCTGTAAACAGCAACACTGTTCTGTTTGCTCAGCAAGTGCTGTGAGCTCTTGCTCCAAGTACATCCAGATACTGACCCAGCCCCCAAACTCTCATGCCACCCGGCCCGGCCATCCCCAACTCCCCAGCAGACTTTCCTTCTGACTCGTCCTACAGTCTGTTGGCCACCAGCCCTTGGAGGGCTCCCATCACACAAGTCCGCTCAGGCCTGCAATGCCTCCCAGCGCTCTTCTCTGCATGCAGACTGCCTGCTCTTTCCAAGGCTCGTCTCTTTTGTAAAAACGCCAGAGGCAGCAAGCCGCAGCCCCTATACGCCGCCCGCTGCTTCCAGCACTGGCAGCCCTGTAACCACGTGAACCACCACCCTTCTTGGCTCCAAGTTCAGTTTCCTTGCTCCCTAGCACAGAACATGGAGCCTGCCCCACACACTTGGATCCCTGCGACATGGCGCCCTGCTTCCAGATGCCAGCGTCAGCATCAGTCCCACTAAGTTCAGCTGTAGCAACAAGCATAGACATTTCAGTGGAGTAACATGGTAAATGTTGATTGCTCCATCCCTCATGGTCCTGTGCGGTTTAAGATGAGTGGAGGCTCTGCCCCATGCTGGCCTTCAGGCCTTCATCGCCTTCCAGGAGGATGCCACCAGCTTTTTCACATGACTTGAGGGTCACGAAACAGGGAAAACGAGTAGAGGGTGCTGAGGGGGTCTTTATGGACAGAGCTGCTCCCACACTCCCTTCCTGGGACCTAAGTGCATGGGGCAGGGAAGTGTGGCACAGCTGTGCACATGGAAGAAGGCAGCTGGCTTGCTGAGTACTTAGCCATATTCGGGTCCACCTGCATGCTGGGAGGATTAATCCAGACAGAGGGAAGAGAAGAAAGACAGGAATAGAAGTTGGAAGGAGGGGTCAACTACAGGAGGAGAAAGTCCCTGAGTGGCCCAAGATTGGGCTCTGGTGCATATTCACAGGGCTGGCTGCACGTGGAGCAGGGAAAATGTATCCTCTTAATGGACGGAGTCCACTCAGAGCCAGACTGGATAATGGAAGTTTTATAGGCCAGAAGGAAGTATGAATTACCCACCTGATATCTCAGACAGTGAGCTGACCAGAAATGCCTCAGGTCAGGACTCTGTGCACTCCCCTGGGCCCCCATGAGACCAGTCAGCATGCTTCTCAAGTCTGCAGGCAGAGTCCACTTGCCCCGTGACTGCACAGGAAGAAGGGGTCCCAAAAATGACTTGGTGATGGACCATACTATCCAGGCTGGACCCTCAGGGCAGGAAAGACTTGAGGGAGGTGACAGATGGGTGAAGACAGTGGTGGGTGCCAGAGTGTACCAAAAGCCCTGATGAGATTGAGGAATTGTCAGGGGAGAGAGTAGGAAAAAGTGAATGAGAAAAGTAGGAGACGATCATCAGAAGGTGGGACCCCTAAAGCCAGGACTCCTAGAGGTGGTGTCACAATTGGGGGCACCAGGGTCTGGGGTAAAATGAAGAGCCTGTGGCAGGCTGAGGCCTTGCGAAGTGAGGGTCTCCACGCCCATACCCCCCATGAGGAGATGTCGGTTTACTGAGCATGGTCACGTCACTGAGGGTCGGGGTAAATGTATCACGGTGGGTCCTTGTGATGCAACACTGGAGAGCAGCTGAAGTGGATCCTGTGAATAATTGTCCTTGGCAGGAATGTTGAGTAGGAAGAAAGGCAATTTGAGAAAGATAAGCACAGTCTACCATTAAGAATGTCAAAAAAAAAAAAAAAAACCACGTGTGTACAAGGCGCAGACACACTAGTAAATATGCACGTCTGGGTGGGAGCACGCAGGCTGGCTACAGGAGAGCCATGCCTCCGAGGAGCATGGGAAGAGTTTGGGGCCAGGGAGGCTTCCTCGGGGACTTACACTGTCACTAGTGTCTTATGTCTTAGGAACAAAGATCCGAGACAAACATGGCAAAGTTAAATATCGGTTATTATGCATAGTGGATGCATGAAGTTTATTATATTTCCTCTTCTCTGTGATTGGAATATTTTGTGACATTTAATATGACGTCTATAGAAGGATTTAACCTTAAAAATGCTTGTTGGCACATTAAGTGGAAAAAAGCAAAACACAAAGTTCTATATCCAACACGAGCTCCACTATGTGTGAGCAGATACAGTAAGGAAAGCTCTGTGTTGTAATAGCCAGAATTCTGTGGGTGGTGGTCTTTTTTTTTTTTTCTTTTTCAAAATTTTATAATGTGCCTATGTTTCTTTAATGCTGGGAAAAATAAACTGTTATCGTGAGAATCAGTAACCACAAGAACTTTATGTTTAGTTTTCAGTGAGTGCCCTGGAGCACAGAGTGTATGAGGTTCGAGAGACAGCGGTTAGAGTTATTTTGGACATGTATAAACAGCACCGGGCTTTTATTCTAGAGTACCTCCCTCCAGACGACAGCACCACGCGCAAGAATGTTCTCTATAAAACAATTTTTGAGGGATTTGCTAAAATAGATGGCAGACCTACAGATGCTGAAATTAGGGTAAGTTAACTATTATGAAGTTATGATTTAACCTTCTATTGAAGTTATTTGGTCCCTGAATAAACTACAGATTACTTGAAGAGCTTCATGTGCAGGAAACCAGGGAAACGTCCCCCTGAGTTCAGATCCTGGCTCCTCCACCTTCTGCATGAGACTGTCAGTTTCCCCATCTGTAGATAGGAACAGTGATAGCCGAGAGGACTTTGTGGTTATTCTGTCAGTAAACATGGATCAGATTAACCCAGTGAAGGTAGCTTGACTGCAGTTATATTATTAGTCTCAGTGACCATTATAATGTATAAGAAATGTAGTTCATGTGCTGTAATTCATATGTTCTCCCAATTTCTAAGGCTACCCTAAAAAGCTATTCTAATGGAAAAATCATTTCCGTACCAGGCACAGAAGAAAGCAGCTACAGAAGAAGCAGAAAAACGAAAGAAAGACGAAATTAAAGCTTTGCAAGGGCAGTTGGCTGCACTCAAGGACATTCAGGCCGAAGCCCAGGTTGGGAATGCTACGGTTTCCTTCACCCCTGTTCATGGGCATCCTGATTCCTCATTCCCCTAGACAGATGCACAGCATGCTTGCTTTCCTTTCACTACATCATGCAGATGGGTATCTGTAGGCTTTGTTGCTTTCTTAAAACTAGTTTGAGGATACATAAAAGGAATCATCCATTGGCTAGTTTGAATTAGGTGCTGATTCCAGGGAGTGGCATGAGCTGCTGGCCATATTTAAAGAGGTAAGTCCAAGGCTAAAGGGAGGCAGTGGAGGACTATTTCCTCTTCAGAGCTCCTAGGCTCCCTCAGGGCAAAGGAGGAAAATAAACTTGTCTGTGAAGATCTGATTCCCATGCATTAAAGGAGGCAAGTTTCAAGGGAATGTTCTGCCACAGGAAGCTGCTCGGAGACGCAGTCAGCTAGTGCTTGGGTGAGTGTAAACATACTCCTCCTGCTTTGCCCTCCTTCTGGCATTTCACCAGTTTCAGGGCATTGATTTTGTAATGTATTTCCTTAAGTTGAAAGAAAATCTCTTCTAGAGAAAGGGAGAGAGAGTAGAGATTAGCTCTTCGAGGAGCATCAAGTCTCAGGGCTGCAGGAAGAGAAGGCTCCAGAGTGTGCTGCATGGCACCATCTCTGTTGTTGACAGGACTGCACTGTGCCTGCAGCGGTCTGCTAGGAGGAGGGTAGACCTTGGAGTGAGGGTTCTTTCCACTGCTCAAAAAGAGAAAATGCAACAGAATGTTTGTTGAAGTGCCTGTGGCCCAGAGTCACAGTGATGATTCAGGAGGTGCGGACACCTGGGAATAACAGCACAGGAGAAGAAGGTACATTGAGAAATGCGGATTCCTGGGGACACAGACGCCATGGAGTCAGGGGTGGTTCCCTTTTTTTTTTTTTTTTAAGATCTTATTTATTTATTTGAGAGTGAGAGACAGCACGAACGAGGAGCAGGGACAGACAGAGAGGGAAAAGCAGACGCCCCCTCCTTGAGCAGGCAGCCCAGCATGGGGCTCTGTCCCAGGACCCCAGGATCATGACCTGAGCTGAAGGCAGACACTCAACCAACTGAGCCACCCAGGTGCCCCTCAAGGGTGGTTCTTTAAGACATTCGTGTTTGGGGGATCCCTGAGTGGCTCAGCGGTTTAGCGCCTGCCTTTGGCCCAGGGCGCGATCCTGGAGACCCAGGATCGAATCCCACGTCAGGCTCCCAGTGCATGGAGCCTGCTTCTCCCTCTGCCTGTGTCTCTGCCTCTCTCTCTCTCTCTCTCTCTCTCTCTCTCTCTCTCTCTCATGAATAAATAAATAAAGTATAAAAAAAAAAAAAAAGACATTCGTGTTTGGTCCAATTCTCACCTGCTAAAGCAGGCCCAGCAGGTGCTCATAATTTTTCCTAATGTTATACAAATGGAAAAACAAAATTTTGTTTATTTATTTGTTTGTTTATGTTTTTAGAGAGGAGGAAAGAGCATGAGCTGGGTGAGGGGCAGGACAGAGAGAGAGAATCCCAAGCAGTCTCCACACCCAGCACAGAGCCCAACAAAGGGCTTGATCTCACCACCCTGACATCATGACCTGAGCCAAAATCAGGAGTCAGACATTTAACCCACTGAGCCACCCAGGCACCCCAAGGAGAAACAAATTTTTAGAACTGAAGTGATTTACTCCAAGCACAGACCTATCAGTGGTGAAGCCAAGACAACCAGGCTGGTGCTGCTAACCCCTTGTCTCCTCCAGAGCTGCCCTGAGCCTTGCCCCAGTGCCCAGCCTCAGAATCTGTGGGCACCACCAAGGCCATGCACCACCCCCCCATAGATATCTGGGAAAATATGCTGGGTACCTCGTCCTTCAGCTTTCCCAGAGCACCTTCACCAGCTCATCTCCATTCATTGCATGTTGCTGAGCACCTGCTCTGTGCCAGGCATGGTGCTGGGCTCTGGAAATAAG
Source organism: Canis lupus dingo (assembly GCF_003254725.2). Classification (NCBI taxonomy): domain Eukaryota; kingdom Metazoa; phylum Chordata; class Mammalia; order Carnivora; family Canidae; genus Canis; species Canis lupus. The sequence continues at coordinate 58,447,730 of NC_064247.1, read as the reverse complement.
CAGGAAACAAAACCAAGTCCTGCCCGTCCAGGCCACTGCTCCAAGAGGAAGAGACAGTGAAAGAAAAAGCAACACAGGGTAGACCTCGAGGCAGGGACTGGACATCAGCCTGCCGTCTTAGAGTGGTTGTTGAGGACAATGGAATCTTTTTCTGTGTCTTTATTGTGGTGAAATACTTACAGCATATTTACCATTTTAACCACAGTTAAGTGTACAGTTCTGTGCCATTATGTACCTTTGTATGGTTAGCAATATCACCACCATCCATCTCCAAGACTTCGTGAATGACAGGATATTTTTAGATTGCCTGATTGCTTCTGAATTTTAGAAAAAGATTTAAAATTACTGATTGGTTTCCTAAGCTATCCAGAGCATTGATAAGGTAAAACTTGAAGCTAAAATTCAGCTTTCGACATTTACATTGTCTCCCTGCAAAATACACAAACTCGTCTCTCTTAATAAGAAATGTTGACGCCTGGGGCACCTGGGTGGCTCAGTGGTTGAGCATCTGCCTTTGGCTCAGATCGTGATCCCGAGGTTCCAGGATCAAGTCCTGCAAGGAGCTCCCCACAGGGAGCCTGCTTCTCCCTCTACCTGTGTCTCTGCCTCTCTCCACATCTCCCATGAGTAAATACATAAAATCTTAAAAAAAAAAAAAAAAAGGAAAGAAAGAAAGAAACATTAAAGCCTAAAATCCAGTCACAAAGTTTGCTTTCTGTGTAGGCATATACATCGTGTGATCCGTGTGCCAGCTTCATGTTAGTCTATCCCTTTCCAGCTCTAAGATTGTATTCCTTTGTGTGTGCCTCCTGCTCCGTGGTTGGCTGTGACATAGGTCACATACTATGACATAAAGCTTAATTCTCTACAAATTCAGCAGACAGTACCTTTTTGTAACACGTCATTTAAGTGCTGGGTGTAGGGCCACCTGTTGTCTCTGGTCTCTAACACGCAAAGTCCAAGCGAGGCTCAACCCAAGCGAGGCTGGTTGGTCACCAGAGTGCTGTGAGGCATTCACCACAGGGTCAGGCTTTGTAGGAAGGAAAGCAGTGTTCAGAGAGCTGGGAGGAAATGTGCTAAAGGGGCTCCCAGAGTTTGGGGGGTGGGGGCACTGGGGGCAGCCCAGGAGCTGCAGCAGGAAGGCCTGTGGCCCCACTCAGCTGGCCACCAGCAGTGACACCAGGTGTTCATAAGGAACCCTCTCCCCTCCTTAGCTCCCAGACACAGGAGGGGAGCCTGGCTGGAAAAGCAAGGCCCAGTCCATTAGACTAGGGGGTACCCAGTATCTGCCTCAGCACAAGAATGCTGTCATGCCAGGTTATCTGTTTGAGTCCACAAGCATACTGGGGACAGTGTGTGCCAGGGACAGTGTGTACCGGAGAACAGAACAGACAAAATTCTCCATCCTCAGGGACCCGTGCCTCCCCTAGCAGCATCCGTCAATGATCAAGATATACAAGGGAATGCATGAGAGTGTGGCAGGTGGTGGGCTGAGGAGGGGCTCGAGGGGCACGGCTGCTGGCAGACACCGAGTTCGGTGGGGGCCTCTGGGGCAGCTTGTCTTGGGAAAAGTTGGGTGACAAGAGGGGAGAGTCAAAGCTCAAGCACCAGGGCCCTGGCAGGGTGGCGGGAGCCAGGAGACTGGAGCACAAGGCAATGCAGAGATGAGATAAGCGACAGGAGACTTGGGAAGCCGGCTGAGAGTTTCAAGCAGAAGTAAATGAACCTGCGAGACATTCACGGGTACACCAGCCAGTGCTTAGGAGGGCCCCCAGAAACAGGGCCCTGACCTGGCAAGAGAGGCGCAGAGGGTGCTCCAAGGGCAGCTGAGGACTGGCTGGTGGGCCGATGGAGGCTGAGTGGGCAGAAGGGTAGAAGGCTGCAATCTGTCCCCGTGTGCACCTGTCACTCTGGAGCCTCATCTCAGCAGGGTGGCCTGGGGCAGCAGCTCAGCCTGGTCAGGAGAAGCTGGGTCCTGGGACCCCCAAGGAGAGAAGGTATGCCCAGCATAAGGAGCCAGGAGTGGGGAGGTGGCTGAGGAGGTGGAGCTCAGGAGCACCCTAGGCCTCCGTGGAGAACTGTGCTGGTCATGTGCTGCCCAGAGCCTATGGGAGGGAGGCGCACCGTTGGGTGTTAACGGCTCACGAGTAACGGTGCTACGTTACTTTGATAGTCTGAATACAGAAAAGCTTACTTTCAGTGTCAAAATATATCCTGGACAGGCTCTCACCATGCAGCCACCTGTTCCTGATCTTTCTGTTTTTGTGTCTTAGGGAAAAGAAGGCCCCTCAATGGAGGTGGAGAGTCAAGGTAGGTGCTGGGTGTGGGGCTCCCTGCAGGGGCCACCTCATTGGCTGAACAAATACCCGGGGAATGTAAAACTAATACAACCCTTGTCAACTACTATGCTTTTTAATTATTGATTGATTAATTTGAGGGAGAGGGAGGGAGGGAGGGAGCAGGAGTGTGAGCAGAGGGAGGGGGTGCAGAGGGAGAAGCAGACCCCCTTGAGCAGAGAGCCTGACATGGGGCTTGATCCCACGACCTCGAGATCATGACCTGAGCTGAGATCAGAGTTGGAGGCTCAAGCGACTGAGCCCTCCAGGCACCCCTCAGTTTGTGTGCGTTTCAATATATTTCATAGCAAACTGGTTACTAAAAATTTGAAAATAATTTCTACGAAAAGCTATTTTTAAATGCTTTCTCTTCATTTCAGACACACAAGGAGGGAAAGCAGCCCCACCTCCGGCTCCAGAAATCCCAGATAATCACTATTTAGATAAGTAAGTAGAGGTGTCTTTACCCTGGTCTGTGAGGGTTGGAGGGACTAGCTGCATGAACATGCCATGAAGCAAGTATTTTCTGGAGCGCCGTGGGCTTCTGTAAACTGATAGCTCTCAATCATTTGTAAACATTAGGACATGCCCCGCCCCCCCCACACACACACTGGACTGATAGGTGCTCACTCTGGTGGAGTCAGGAGGCCTCCCCACTTGACCCTGAGAGAAGGCAACAGCCCATTTGTCAGAAGTGCTGCTAAAGGCACAAAATACTATGACAACACAATACTTTTTCCCATTCGGTCACGGCAGCAAACCTACAGGAATTTCAGTAAAATGTCTTTGTTCTCCTGACTTAACTCGAGTCTGCGCTAGATTATGCTGACTGCTTAGAATCTGAATGACCTGGAGATAATTTGTCACAAACACCTGCTCTTCCTACTGAGCTACTAGTGGGCTGTGCCCCCAGGACCGGAATTCCAGTGAGGCCCGCCTGAGGACAGGGAAGGCGGGCATGTCTCCAGGTGACACCCAGGCCTTCCTCTCACTTCTGTTTTGTTTCAGTTTGTGTATTTTCTGTGGGGAAAGGAGTGAGTCATTCACGGAGGAGGGCCTGGACCTGCATTACTGGAAGCATTGTCTTATGCTGACGAGGTGCACCCACTGCAAGCAGGTCAGTCCCCGGGGGTCTGAGTCACAGAGGTGGCTCCAGCTATGGAGTTTGGAAAGGAAAAGCTGTGGGAAAAATAGCTGCCTGCATAGCTACCCGTTTTGTTTGGGGTTGATTTGTTTTCTTTGACGTATGTAGCAGACACAGCTCGGAGACACTGTGGGCTCTGCTCCAGCCCCCACAGGAAAACCTGCAATAAAGTGAGTCAAATGATTTTTAGGGCTTCCGGGGACAGACACAAGTTATGTTTACACCATACTATGGTCTGTTAAGTGAGTGATAGCATTGTCTCTGAAAAACAATGTACATACTTTACAATACTTTATTGCTAAAAAATGCTAGCCATCGTCTGAGCTTTCAGCAAGCCATATTCACTGATAATAGATAGGTCACCATAACTGATGTGATAATAATGCAAAAGTTTTAAATACTGTGTGAATTACTGAAATGTGACACAGAGACACAAAGTGAGCAAATGCTGTTGGAAAAAATGGTGCCAACAGACTCACTCGATGCAGAGTTGCCACAAACCCTCAATTTATAAACAACGCAGCATCTATGAAGCTTGACAAAATGAGGTGCCCATTTTTAAGTCATGTGTGTTAGCACCCACTGAAGCACCACAGATGGCATGCCTGTGTTACCACTCCCAGGCCCTCTCCCCCCAGGGTCACTACTGCCCTGACCTTTGTGTCCTGTTAGTTTTTCTACTCCATAGCACTCATGGTTTGAATAGTCCACAGTTCATCCCTCCATCCTGCTGTTTTTGGAAATTGTGTGGTGTCCAGTTCAAGGCTACCATGAATACTGTTACTACAGACATTCTGGTATCTGTGTCCTGGCACACCTGTGGATGCACCCACCCCAAGGGGTGGAGTGACCGGGCGTGCGGCATTGGGCTGCAGGGCTGACACAGGCGGTACTCCAGAGGGGCCACATGTCCACACTGCAGCCCTGGCATGGGGGACTGCTCCACATCCTCACCAGCTCCCTGCTTCTGCCGATGGCGAGGTGCAGCACCTGTCTGGTGTCCATCGGCCCTTCAAGTGCCCTCTTTTCTAAGATACCTCTAGTCTCTCGTTCATGATTACACTGAACTGCCAGTTGCTCTGCTAATCTGTGCCCATCCTTAATGCATCTGGACCAGAACCCTTAGCCAGCTCTGGGTGCCACAGCTACCCTCTCCCACTCGGGGTCCTGCATATGCATCATCCTGATGCGTCTTTTAAGTTTACTGTTGTCCACCTTGTCTGTCCGTCTCTTGGTTGACACTTTGTGTATCTTGGTGAAGAAATCTCCTACCCCCCCAAGTTTGAATCTCTTCTGAGGTGCAGTAGGCCTTCCTCTTGATAAGGAGAGGGACTTCCTGCCTCTACCTTGGGGCTCTTGCAAGTGCTCAAGTGGGCAGACCCCCCCCCCATCCTCCGCCTGGCAGTGTGGACTCTGGACCCTAGTGGAGATGGTTGGCTTCTCCACAGGATACGTGAGTCCATGGCTTGACGATTTATCGGGCATTAAGTCACTCCTGCCCAACATACCAGGGAGGCAAGAGACTCTCCTGACACTCTTTGTGATCCTGTTTCTGTGCACACTCTTAAAAGTGTCGGGGAGCTGGGATTCGAACCCAGAGGCCACACGGCTAAGCTGTTCTGCAGCTCACTACCAGTGTTGCCCTGGAATTAACCATCGCTCCTCCAACCTCACCCTTAGTAATGGCCTTGATGTGCCACCACAGTCACATGAGGAGGCCACAGGGTCTTTAGCAAAATACTGTGAATGACTGCAGGAGCCATGTGGGCTAGCAGGGTAAGGACTGAGCTAAGGACCCAGCCCCAGCCCCGAAGCATGCTCGGGTCACGCAGGCCGGCGGGGGCAGCACACTCCCCAGTGTTCTTGGCAACGTGCCGTGTTCTGCATTTTGGCATGCAGGTGGTGGAGATCTCCAGCCTGACGGAGCACCTGCTGACAGAATGCGACAAGAAAGATGGGTTTGGGAAGTGCTACCGCTGCAGTGAGGCCATTCTGAAGGAAGAGCTGCCCAGACACATAAAAACAAAGGAGTGTAATCGTGAGTGCTTGCTCAGGCCCCTGCCTGGACCCCTCCGTGCCCTCTGTGTCTGTAGTGTCCTCCCAGCGGGGAGGGACACGCTGTGGAGGGGGTGTCCAGGTCTCATAGGAAGAACTAAATCTTGTTTTATTGACACCATTTCAGCTGCCAAACCAGAGAAGCTGGCAAACCGATGCCCTCTGTGCCATGAGAACTTCTCACCTGGAGAAGAGGTAAGGGTCTACCTCAGGCAGTGACCCCACATGGGGTTAGCCACCCCTGGCAAGTGATGATGACCGGGCTGTCAGGGCTGGACCACGGGCAGGGGGCAGTGAGTGTTCTGGGAGCAGCCTGATCCGTTTCAGCTCTGCCCAAATACTTACTCTGTTTACCTACCTGCTCATGTGATCTTTTCCTTCTGTAGCACTGTGGATCCTCTGGGAGGGCTCAGCTCTGAGGGGTGAGCTCTGGCCTCTGTCCAGTCACTGGGCTCCCCTGTGTCCTGGGGCCCCAAATGGCGTCTAGTTCAGACTGCAGCATGCCCATCCTTCTCATTACTGAAACCGAGCTCAGTGCAGTTTGGAAATTCCACCTCATGGGTGATGCAGGTTCTCCCCTCTGCTACCCCACCCACCCACTGTGCCTCCGGCTTAGGCCTTCCATTCCCCAACCTCCGTCCTGTACCCTGCTTCTCTGACCAAAGGGAGTCTGAGGCTCGTGAGGGTTGTTCAGCTCACATGACCATGGCGATGCCCTCTGTGTGCCAGGCAGTACAGCTTTGGAGACCTGCCTCTGGCTTAGTCACTTTTGTTCCAGCCTCCTTACCCACTGCTACCTGCCGTCCTCCACTGCATCCCAACCCGTGGGATGTGGTACCTGCATGACAGCTCAGATCCAGCTGCACCCTGGAGCTCTTGGCCACAGAAAACTCACACCAGACAGCCCTGCTCGGCCACTCTCAGAAAATGTCAAATATATAACAAAGTACGCAGCAGAGCAAAGGAACCTGCAGGCAGCCTTCACGTCCCGTCACCCGCAGAAATGACTGTGGGCTGGTGTTCCCTCTGTACCCAACCTGTGTGCCCCCTTCTCGTGCTCCCCAGAGGCCCAGCCGGACAGCGCATCCCTTGCCCTGTGAGTGCTCCGCCACATTGCTCCACAAACCACGACCGTTGGCTGCTCCCCTTGGGCTCGTGCTGCTGGTCGCAGCACAGTGGCAGAAGCACTAGTGTACAGGCTCTAGGTGGGGCTGCACACGAGACCACTCGATATGTTTTTAAGTAGCTTCTTTCTCAAGCTCTTTCCTTACAGTTTGATGAGAAGCCTTTTGCCTAGTAGGGTTTCCTGTGGGCTGGATCTACTCCCGCCTCCCCTCAGCTGGCATGAGTTCTCCTGCCCTGTTCCCGGGGAGTGGAGGCAAGGCCAGGTCAGATCCATCTTTGATTTTTAAAACTATGTGTTTCCTGTGGTTACTTCTTAGATAGTGGTGCGTTCTTCCAGGACGAATAGGGAATTTTTACAATGAAGTCCTATGATGACATAAAATACTTGGCTGGTCCCAAAGTCTATGGAATGGGACGTATTCAGGAAAGACCAGAGAGAGAATGGCTGCTGTCCCTGCCCCTGCTCACCACCCCTCTGTCCTCACAGGGCTCGTTTCCTCTTCAACAGCTTATCCGTTTTAAGAGATACGTAGTTCTCACACTGTTCTCTCTCCCCGTTTATCTTTAGAAAATAGGAGCCTCTGTGTCCCTATTGCTACCATGACACTCATGCTGTCCTGTGATACCCAGTCCCCTCCTCTGGCTGCTGTGTGTCACTGCCTGCTCTGAGCTAAGCAACCCTCGGCCCCTCTTCCTGCATGCCCTCATGCTCCCAGCTGGGGAGCCGCAGCCCAGCTCACAGCTCACGGCTACAAGGCAGTCTGCAGGCCTCTCGTCCTCATCTGTTTTCTCAGAGTACAGTCATCTGTGCCGTGTCGCAAATCACCACACGCTTGGCAGCTTAAACACCCTTTTATTATCTCGCAGTTTCTGTGGGTCAGGAGTTGTGGGCACAGGTGAAGGCCCCTCTGCACAGGGTATCCCCAGGCCACCTTCCCATTTGTGGGCTATGCGGGGGAGGGATCTTTCAAGCTCACCCAGCTGCTGGCAGAATTTTTTTCTTTGTCACTATAGGACTGACCCCTGCTTTCTTACTGGCCGTCCACCCAGAGCCACTGTCTACTCCTGGGGGTCAAACACACTTACATAACAAGGCCCAGGAGCCATGGCTGCCCCTGGTTTCAGCTCCAGTGTGAGCTCTGTCGGTTGCCTGGTTGCCATACTGTGTGCCTCCTCCTCTGTTTCAGGCGTGGAAAGTTCATCTTATGGGCCCAGCTGGCTGCACGATGAACCTGCGTAAGACCCACGTGCTGCACAAGGTGCCTGCTCCACTGCCAGGTAAGGCCGTGCCTTCCTGCACATCTGTGCCATCGCAGAGGGGTCCCCGCCCCTCTGCGGTGGCTTGGAGACATGTCCCTCCAGTCTGTGTCCTGTCTCTGGGTCTTAACGAGCAGGCTAATTGCGTGACCAGAACTCTTTTTGTCAGCACCACACTCTTGCCAGAGGTTCTTTCATTATGGTCCTGCCCTTTCCCGAGGCTCCACAAGGCGTCATCGAGACAGCAAACCCAGCTCCCTGGGTGTTCTTAGGGTGCAACCCTGGTCCTCGGTGTCTTTCTGTGTCACCAACACAGAGCACTTAGAAACACAAAGTTAAATAGGAGACTCACAGGTAATGCTGCTGCCTGTTTGTTTGTTTTTATTATAAAGATACTTCTTTATTTCTTTTTAAGCTTTTTTTTTAACTTTTATTTATTTATGATAGTCACAGAGAGAGAAAGAGAGAGAGAGAGAGAGGCAGAGACACAGGCAGAGGGAGAAGCAGGCTCCATGCACCGGGAGCCCGATGTGGGATTCAATCCCGGGTCTCCAGGATCGCGCCCTGGGCCAAAGGCAGGCGCCAAACCACTGCGCCACCCAGGGATCCCTGCCTGTTTTATAAATTATAATTTTAGTTATTTTATGTTAGATTTAGAATATCTTACAAGAATGTTTATTTTTCATTAGAAAATCATTCCTGACCAAAAACCTGTTGAGTGCACAGCTTGACTTTAGGGACGTATAATAAGTAGGAAAATAACCAAGATGAGTGCCGGGATGTGGGTTCTGGGCGCCCCCCTCGCAGCAGCCTCCTCCACAGACGAGCAATCATGGGCACTCAGAGGCCCTGAGGTGAATCAGCCAGGATGTGAAGCTCTGGTCCCACGGCTGCTCCTTCACTTCATTTCTGGAACTGAATTTCTGATGCCAGCAATTGGCAAGCAGCTCCATTCTTTCCCCTCCACCCCTGATGTTGGGTCCCTCCCCTGAGCTCTTCTCCCTCCTGTCCTGTCAGCTCACATGGCACCTCCTGTGTAGCCAGCACTGCCTGTCCTCACTGCCCACTCAGCCTAGCCACCTGAGGACTGAGCGGCCACTGCGCCATCACTGTGGCCTTATGCTCTGTCCGTAACTTACTCTCCCTCCTAACTCAGTGCCTATGTTTTGTGTGTTTAGCAGGTAGAGGCACAGCCGTGACCAAAACAGGGACCTCAGGATCAAAGATCGGAAGCAAGATCCCGACCCCAAAGGGACTGAACAAAAGCTCTGGCAGGACGTACACAAAGCGGTGACATGACACACGTTCTGTCTCCCTTAATCCCACAAGGGACTGAGCACGTTTCCTGACTGTGAATCATTTCTCCTAAAATCCGTCCTTGGACAAGGTGACCCTGTCTACCTGCCCCCACTGTCCCTTGGCCCCCTTCGTCCTTACCTGCCACGCCCTGGAAGCTGACCAAAGAGCCTGCGTCCTGGGGTTAGGACCAGACCCACCACAGTTACACGCAGCCAGGCCTCTGCCCTCCTAGCCAGTGTGAACAGAAGAGCCAGCAGTCGCTGTGTTTGAAGGGGACTGACACTGTCGCCCGGGCAGGTCAGCAGGCTGAGGGCGTAGTGCGAGTACAGTGCCCTCTTCTCAAGCACTTGCAGTGATTCCCACGAAGGTTTGCTGTGACCTTTGCATGTCCGGCTCCCACGTGTTGCAGAGTCCCTGCCGGGCCTCAGCTCCCCGGGCAGCGGTGACCAGCAGAAGAGAGACTGCACACACGAGCCTCACCGGGGGCCTTCTCTGCCCAGCACACCTCCTCGCCCGTCTCTGCGGAGCCCGTGCCCCCCCACCGTCACAGGCCGCTGAGCATGGGTCCCGCTGCGGCACTTTCCCAGCTGGAGGCCCATGAGGAGTGCTGGGCCCAGCAGCCCCCTCTTGCAGCAGCCCCCCAGTGGAGCGGAGGTCGACGCTGCTGTCAGTCAAGTCAGAGCTGTCCTCAGGGTGCTCACGTCCCTCCCATGTGTGCCATCCCCAACAGAATTATGAAGTGACTGTCAGTCACCTGATTGTCCTGGGCTCAGGTCGGTCGGAACAACCCTTTCTTAAACCCTTGAGGCAAACATGGCATTATACTTGACTCTGGCGTGGGGTAGCTTCTACATTCTGTAACATCCCCAAGTGAGCATCCAGCACAGACCAGCAGGCTCCAAGCAGCTGCCCTGGGCCTACCGTGCTCCCCCCCACATGTCCACACCTGGATTGCGACTGTATGTTCACTCTCAGACACGTCCTGTGACACTTAAAACACTTAAAACAGCCAACATCGCTCAAAATGAAGAAGCCAGACCTGGAAATCCAGCCCCCTGACCAGCTCCTGACCAGCCATCGTGTCTGGGAAGTGGTTCCACATGCTTCATATGCAGGTGGTTGTGGGGAAGAGCCAGTGTGTGTGTGAGCTCTGCTAGGAAGGCCCCAGCGTCTCCTCTGGGACCCGCTGCAGCAGCCAGCCCTTCCTGTCCCCCCACACGGCCCAGGCATGCTTCTCCTGTCCTGAGTACCAGGCAGGCTTTCCGAACACCAGTGAGAAGTGGTAGAGTGGGTCAGATGTGTACTACATCGTGTGTAAGTATTTTTCATTCCCAACCATGTGAAATAACAAAATGGATATTAGAAAACTAACAGCTAAGTTTGAGCAGCGTGCTCCCCGGGTAGAATGTGCACCACTCACTCCATCCTGAATAAACTAATACTTCCTCCTATGCAGCAAGAATAGGACTAAGAGAATCACCTTTAGATAAAATGACTCAAAAAAATAATAAAATAATAAAATAACTCAATTAAAAAAGTATATCAGGAGAAATAAACTTTGAGCGGACAGAGCCGAGTGCAGATGCCACTGGGATTACAGCACGAGCCTTCCTGGCTCCGTCCTCACCGCACAGACCAGCCACTTCTGTAACTAGAGTAACAGTGACACGAGTTAGGGAAGGAATCCTCCCTTCCCCTCCAATCAAAACCTTTAAATATATATTTTCTATATATTATAAATTTAAAAAAGATATTTGTAAAAATATTTAATTTTAGAGATGACAGAATCGGGGTGTTTAAAACCAGTTAGCATTGCTGGTTACAGAAGAATTGTGCATTTATGTTGAGATGATCTCTGGTGGTGATTAGTGGCTACTTAAAGCTTTACAGCAGAGTTATATACTATTAAGGAACCACAAATAAAAGATAAAAAATTTGGAAGGAACTGTAAGACCCCTTGGCCATTTATAAATAAATATGTAAATTTGGAACAGGAATTAATAATTGACTTTTCATTCATGAATATGTTGTGGATATTTAACTATTTATTTCTATTATTTTCATATTTCAGAATATTTTATCAAGCTAATTTAAAAGAAATATGTCTATAAATTTGGCATCAGAATACACATGTAAATACTTTTAATGAAAATTTGCAACTTTTTAATATTTTAACATAGTTTTATATTTGTCTTTATTTCAGGTACCAGAATGATAATATCTAACTAATATATTTTTGTTGTTATTTCAGGGCCTAGGGGTCAGTTCACCCTGAGCATATTGACACAATAAAAAGATCACTGAATGTTTTGTCACTTTTATTTCAAGATTACAATTAAAAGTCAAATTGCATATGGCTGGGGGCGGGGGTGTGTGGAGAGGGCAGCTGGTGATCTGCTGCGAGGATGAGGACAGACTGACAGAGCCTGGCCTTCCTCCTGAGAGAGCCGAAGGACTGTAAGCTGCGTTAACTGGAGGAAATCATCACCAGCTCTACCCTCGGAACAGAGTCAGACTGTCCTCACCTGGTGTCACGGGCCCACTGGACTTGGCAGTGTCCTCCGTGGTCCCCTTGGCCGCAGAACCTTTTACCCTCCAACAAGGCCATTTGGCTTTCAAATAAGTAAAAAGGCAGTATTTTCTCTGTTGATTTATGGGGTGATTTTAAGCTTTGATTAGTCTGGGGAATTGCAAACTCACTTCCATGTTGAAGTTACAATGCACAGGTTTCCCCCCCCCCTCCACAAATATATATTAACCTTAATGGCTTTACAGTTTCAACAGGAAAATGACTTCTATTGTTTTTGTTTGGTGAACAGGGTGTGTGGTGCACCGCAGAGCATGGGACCAAAGGGTGCATGTTGCAAGGGCATGCGCTCCACTCACCCCTGCAGAGGTGCAAGAGGAGGAGAGAGCCCTTCTGTGTGCTGCTGGAATGAGATGTTCCTCTGTGCCATTGCCTGTTTGCTCTTAGAAACCGGGTCCATTCTGCAGAGAAGCTGAGCGCTGTCGTGGTGTGTGCCCAGAGCCTTCCTGGCTCTCACCACCCCTGGCCAGCCTCTGCCTACCCTCCCCATCAAGGAAGTCCTGGGCTGCCAGCTGAACACCCTGGCTCTGGAACACAGGCTGCAGGAGAGACTAATCTGTGATTAGGGTGGTGACCCTCCGAGCTGCTCCTTGTGGGACAGAGGCGGGGAAATCCCCTGGGGATCTTCTGGACTCCTCACAGAATCCTCACAAGGACCACGGGATGGGGATGGGGCAGAGGGGCAGTTGAAGTCCTCCTCAATGGCAGACAGGGATGCTGGCTCCCTAGAAGGCAGTGGGCCCAGGTGAGAACACTGGATCCTCACAGACCTGCCTTGGTTTCCCCTCTATGGAGTGAAGCCAAGGAGAAGGTGCTGATGAGGCCCAGCCTGGCCTGTGGGTCTGCAATTTGGGGGAGGGAGCCCGCCCCTAAGCTGAGGGCCACCCCCAGCCCTTCATCCCTCACTAAGTTGTGCCTGCAAGGGGTAGGGGAGCAAGGAGACAGGCATGAACCAGAAGGCCTCAAGACTCCACCAAGCTTCTCAGGCCCCAGGCCCCCTAACCTGAACCCACTAGTGCGGGTATCACGGGAGGGGCGGGGAGAGTCAGGGGGGTTAAGTCAGATGCTCCATTGGGTAGATTCCCCTGTGCACAAGAGGTCATCAAGCAAAACGCTCTTTTGTGGCCCTGGGCCTGCAGCTTGAGGACTCCCTGGGAGAGGCATCTCTGGCACCTCTGTGTCCTGGGACTGTCCAGGAGAGGGAGGGTGCAGTGTCCTGCCTAAAGGGGTGGGGGTGTTGCAGGGATCCCCATGGGGTATGGAATAACTTGGGAGTGCTGTCAACCAGATGCCAGGATCCCAGCCTGGGGTGGGAGAGGCAGGAGGCCAAGCCTGCAGGTGTCCAGGCTCTAAGCTTCACCTGGTGGCCAGGCCAGGAGCAGGGCCGGGAACAGAAAGCAATCACTACTTAGGTTCTTCCAATTCAAAGGTTTAACCTACCCAGACCTATTTTGTATTTTCTGCTTCTGAATGAGATGGAGATTTATGAAATGAGACACAAACACAACAGCTAAACAATCGATCATCTGGCTCTCTAACAACCTGAGTCTGTGTTAAAAGGCGTGTCAGGACACCTCACAGAAACAGAAAACCAGAAGGACACATTTACAACAGGCCACCCACAGAGAGTCGGCACCGGAAGACCCAGAGAGTTCCTGTACATCGCCAGAAAAGCACTGCGCTGGCCTCCAGCCTCGCTTTGAGTGTCAGGGACCTGCTGTTGCTGGGACAGGTTGTGCACCCTCCCTCATGATCCTGCAGATCACACATCTCCCGTGGTCCCTCGGGTCTACGATCGGGGCTCAGCTGGATGCGTCCCTCCATGGGGGCTCCAGGGAGGATCCACTCCTCACCACCCCGCTTCCAGAGGCACCTGCTTACTCCAGCACAGGGCCCCTCTTCTGCACCGGGGCTGCTCAGCCACCAGTCCCCTGGCTCCCCATCTCGGCCTTGCTCTTCTACTTGTACCCTGTGGCCACCTTGGGCCCCCTCCCCATCTTCAGGTCACCCATCATCACCCATCTTTCCCCTAGGCCATAAAACTTAACACTTGCACAGGTTCTGGGGATTAGAGCCTGGACTTCTCTGGGGGTCATAATTGTGCCCACTGTTTGGATAAGGACACCATACGCCTAATGTCTGCATCACTTTTCACCTGAAAGGTATGTGGAAAACATTTAACAAAGATTAGGAATGGCAATATCAGGAAAAAAAAAAAAAAAAGAGCAATACTGGGACACCTAGGTGGCTTAGTCGGTAAAGTGTCTGTCTTCGGCTCAGGTCATGACCTCAGGGTCCTGGGAGAGAGTCCAAAATGGGTGAGGGAGGTTTCTTGCTCAGTGGGGAGCCTACTTCTACCTTTACCTCTGCTGCTCCCCAGACTCGTGCTCTCTCTCTCTCTCTCTCTCTCTCACTGACAGATAAATAAACCTTTTAAAAAACAAAGCAATACTGGCATTTCAATATTTATTTCACATTAAAAACAGTAGTTTCACTAAAAATAGTTTACAATTCATATGATAAAAATACCAAAACAATATCCAATGCATTTAAAATAACATGTAAACAAATTATAAAACATTAAATGAACTGTAAACTCCTAAAAGATTGAGTATAATTTATCATTGAATAAACAAGACATTTATAAAAAATATTAAAAATACACTGAACAATATGCAAGTGGAAAATGCAATTAGTAATACACATTTTTTATTTTTTTAATATTTTGCTTATTTATAGAGACACACACAGAGAGAGAGGGAGAGGCAGAGACACAGGCAGAGGGAGAAGCAGGCTCCATGCAGGGAGCCCGATGTGAGACTCGATCCCGGGTCTCCAGGATCACATCCCAGGCTGCAGGCGGCGCCAAACCGCTGCACCACTGGGGCTGCCCCAGTAATACCCATTTTTAAAAGAAACTATTTTCTTTTTTGTATATATGCTGCTGAAGTTAGGACTACTTTCTCTTTTTTATTTTTTTTAAGAGAGAGAGCAGGGGAGGGGCAAAGGGAGAGGGAGGGGGGATCTCACGTAGACTCCACGCCGCATGCAGAGGACTTGGAGTTCAAACCTACCACCAAGATCATGACCAAGAGTCAGACACTCAGCTGACAGACTACATCACCCAGGCGCCCCTGGATGATTTTCTATTTTTTAAAGCACCATCTTAGACACAGTATCTCAGGGAGTCACCTCTGGGTCATGGTGCCTTTTGTGATAATTATATTAGGTCCAAAAATGCTCCTTCTCATTCCACGCTAGTGGGGAGCTGATAACTCAGAGGAGACATGAGTACCCTGGGCTTGTGTGTGGAACACCATTCTCTAATGACAGTGAGAAGTGGTCTTGCCCCACAGGAAGTACCTCCAGAGTGTCCCAGGAGCCCTCAGAGATGCCACTGCTGAGTTATTACCTCACTTTCAAAATCATCCTGTCCATCAAAAGTCTGGCTGAGAGTAAGGATTATTCTTGCAACGGAAGCTGTGCTTTGCTTAGCGCTTTCTTCTCTTGAGGATTAGGCATGTACACAAGCACACTTTCTGAACTAGTGCAGCTCACTTTGTTAGATTAGCAATGCTAATTCAGTGCATAGTTTGAATTTTCAGGATTTTAAAAATAACTAAACAGCAGTAAAACCACTGAAATGATCCAGGCTCCTTCTGTAGCTCTCACTGATTTGGCATTGTCTTTCCTCATGGTCTCAAGATGGCTGCTGCAGCACCAAGCATTACATCCTACACTCCAGTGTGCTACGCCAAAACAAAGGTAGATGGGAGATAAAGGGCTTTCTCCTCACATGCCTCTCTTAACTCGGGTAAAACTTCCCAGAAGCCCCCAGCAGACATCCACTTCTATCTTATGGACCAGGTTGAAGTCACAGCCTATCCTTAGAAACACTGTTGGCAAAAAGGGTTTCCAGGGCCAGCTGTGACCCTTCCCTTGGGGCAGGTCAGACACCCAAACAAAGCCTTCTGGGAGCAGCCCCTGCAGAGCTCAGCCAGGATGGGAAGTGCTGAGGATGCCAGAAAGTGGAGATGCTCCAGTTGATGAGGCAGCTTGAGAGGATTCAAGTCTGACGTCCTTCCAGCCCTAAGCCTGTGACTCTAAAGAATTTTCCCTCAAAGCCGATGGAAGCTTCTAGAACAGATTCACACTTAGTTGCCTCCTCCTTGTTCTGGCCATGTGAGTGGGAGGCAGGACACACCCCACTGAGTGCAAGCTGGGTGGCAGTCTTCCTTGACCCAGGTACATGAGGGGATGTGACCCACCTAGGCCACAAGATGGACATCAAGGTTGTCTGCAGTGTTGGCTACTATAAAACTACTAATACGCTCACAGCCCATCAAGAGGGAAGAGATGTTGGACTCGTCCCCAAAAATCTATTTGAGAAAAGCAGCAAGAGGACACAGATCCCACACATGTGTATAGGACCCTCCGAGAAATCTCTGCAGATGCTGAAGGCTGTTCGGCATTCAGTGGCTCCAGCAGGTCACCGAGGGCAGCTGCAGCCAGCTCAGAAAGGACAGCAGGAGGAAGGCCCCTGCAGTGCCCTGGGGGCATAGGCGTCACCAGCCCCTTGCAGAGGGAGTGATCACCATGGCAACCTAGAGGACAATCCACTGGGGTGGTGCTGGTGTGGGGGGGTGGGCTGTCCCCGAGGCCCAAGGACCCTGCTGGAAAGACGGGGCAGATTCACAATCTACTCCTAACAGCCGACAGCCACGATCCACGGCTGCCTCCCCGACCGGGGTGAACCCACAGGCACGAGTGGAAGGAAAGCAGCCAGCCACTGAGGAGCCTCCTCTACCGTGAGCAGAACCCACCAGAACCAATCTGTGAACTTACTTATGACGCGTGCACACTTTTCTGGGTGTATATCACACTTCAAAGTGCCAAAATTTCGGGCAGCCCCGGTGGCGCAGTGGTTTAGCGCCGACTGCTGCCCAGGGTGTGATCCTGGAGACCCGGGATCGAGTCCATCAGGCTCCCTGTGTGGAGGCTGCTTCTCCCTCTGCCTCTCTCTCTCTGTGTCTATCATGAATAAATAAATAAAGTCTTTAAAAAAAAATAAAAAGAAAACAGGGGCAGAGAGGGGTGGCGGCCCTGGCCCCGGAGAACGGGCCCATCCCAAGCGCCCTCGCCCCCTGGGACCTGGGGGCACCACAGAGATCTGCACAGCAGTCACCCTGGTGCCCGTGCAAACCAGGACATGCAATCCCAGACCTCAGGGGGTGAGGGGGTGAGGGGTGGGTGGCCTGGCTGGGGAGGGGTGCGAGCGGGGGGCAGGGGGAGAGGATGGGAGCCGCCAGTGCTTGGGGTGGACACTGGGGCAGGCGGTGGGCGTCGTCACCGGCCAGGGTGGAGGGGGTGGTGACCACCGCTGCTCCAGGTCAGTCGGATGCGGTGGGGTCGGGTGGTGGCCGCGCCTGCGCAGGGCGGGCCGCAGGGTGGCGGGGCTGTGGCTTTGGAGTCTAGGTGCGGTTTGCCGGGGGGAGGTCTGGGGCACGGGACCAAGGACCCCCGGCGGGAAGAGCAGCTGCCCGGGCTGTGAGGGGCGGGAAGGGGCGCCCGACCGTGAACCTGCCCGCAGGGAGGTTTCAGGACTTCCGCACACTTCAGAGGCCGGAGAGGCTGGAGGCCCTGCCGTGCTCGGGCTAAAGGCGGTTTCCCCTCCGGGAAGGCCTGGACGTAGACCGTGGGGGTCGTCTGCGGGGTGTCAGCGCTGCTGCGTCCGCAGTCCCGCTCCGCCGGAGGGGGCACCACCACTCGGCGTCCACGGGGGAGGAGGGGTGGAGGCGGGGGCCATCGCCCGTCGGACCGCGCCCCCGAGGCCCGCAGCCGCCCTTCCTCCTCCCTACGAAGCGCCTCCCCGCCCTCGGCCGGGTCCCCGCGAGGTCGCCGCTTCCGGCCCACGCCGGAAGTGACGCGCCGTGCCCCGGAAGCGGTCCCGCGGCGGCGGCGGCGGCGCGATGGCGGCGGCGGCGGCGGCGGCGGCGGCGGCCCCCGCGCCCGAGGCCTGGCCGGAGCTGGAGCTGGCGGAGCGCGAGCGGCGGCGGGAGCTGTTGCTGACGGGGCCGGGGCTGGAGCAGCGGGTGCGCGAGGCGGGCGGGCGGCTGCCGCCGCGGCTCTTCACGCTGCCGCTGCTGCACTACCTGGAGGTGAGCGGCTGCGGGAGCCTGCGGGAGCCGGGCCCGGGGCTGGCGCAGGGCCTCCCGCAGCTGCACAGCCTCGTGCTGCGGCGCAACGCGCTGGGGCCCGGCCTGAGCCCCGAGCTCGGCCCGCTGCCCGCGCTGCGCGTGCTCGACCTGTCGGGCAACGCGCTGGAGGCGCTGCCGCCGGGCCAGGGCCTGGGCCCCGCCGAGCCGCCGGGGCTCCCGCAGCTGCAGAGCCTCAACCTCAGCGGCAACCGGCTGCGCGAGCTGCCGGCCGACCTGCCGCGCTGCGCCCCGCGCCTGCAGACGCTCAACCTCACGGGCAACCGCCTCGACTCCTTCCCCGCCGCGCTCTTCCGGCCCGGGGCGCTGCCGCTGCTTAGCGAACTGGCGGCCGCCGACAACTGCCTGCGGGAGCTCAGCCCCGACGTCGCGCACCTGACCTCGCTCAAGGTCGGCGGCGGGGGCGGGGCGGGCCTCCGGGGGGGGGCGGGGGCGGGGCGGCCCCGGGGCGGAGAGGCCCGCGGCGGGCGGGGAAGCTGTCCGCCCCCGTCACCCCGACGACTGCCTCACCGAGGCTGGAAGGGGTTGCCCGGAGCCCACGACAAATACTTCGTGTCTTCCTCTAGACTGCACTGTGTGGGAGCCGCTTGCTTACTCTCCCCGGGTCCCCAGCGGGATGCTCTGCGGGGGCAGGTGCCCACTGAGTCCGAGTAGGAGTGGGGAGGATGGGAATCGCGCGGCCAGACCCACACCCCGTCGGGGGCGCCGCCTGTCCACCACCGTCTCCCCTGCGTCCTCCCATCTCATCCTTAAAAAGGCAGACTCGTATTTCTTCTTCCTCCTACTTTTCAACCTTTTTATGCAGACTCTTTAAGCAATAAAATGTGTGGACGGTTGCGGAACTGTTGTATTTCCAGCAGAAATTACGCTTAGGATATAATCAACTGATCTTACAAATACGTGTCTGTACAGACCTAAGTGTGCAAGCAGCTGCGTGCGTGGATGTGCATGCGTGTGTGTGTCCGTAGTTAGGAGGAGTGGACGAGGCCGCTCAGCAGACTGACGCCTGCTTGGTGGCAGGACGGGGCTGTCGGGGTGACTGCCAGGGCACTGGGGTCACCGGGGCCTGAGGCCTGCCTTTGTGGCTGAGGTGCGACACCTTGTACAGGCAGCACTGTTGACCCCATCTTCAGGTGTGTCGGACCTCTTGGCTTTCCGGAGGACCGATGTACCAGATACAGGGCTCAGTACAGGTCTTGAGAGCGCAGACTCGGTTCTTCTCTTCAGATCTAGAATGTCTTACCCGAGTTTAAGTTTGTTTTACATGTTCTGCACCACGTGCGCAGCACGCAGCACGTGTAAAGGCATGGGTGACGTGGCCTTCTTTGTGTCCCGACACCATCGTTCAGGAAACGTCTCCTCTGCGACCTCCCTCACCTTCTCCGTCCTGGCTGCCAGCTCCAGGCTTCCATCAGATCTCTTCCACGTGAAGAGGCCTGTCTGTGTTGCGCAGAGTGTGGTGCCAGACCTACTTGGAATCCCTTTTGGATTTAGGTGTCCTCAGGGGGCCTTTCTAAAATGATGCCCCTGTGAGGAGCAGTAGGTACTAGAACCGTGCAAGCAGCGTTGCTACACACGTGCTGGGGCCTTGTGTCCTGCCTGGTGCTGTGGGGAGGCAGCTGGTGTGGGGAAAATGAGCTCCAAGGTAGAAGCACGGGTTTCCTCTGTTCCGTGGCAGGACTGCCGGTGTCCTTGGCCATGGGAGACTTGTGGGGACGGCCACAGTGCCATGAACAGGGAGCTGGTGGCACTGAGAGGGCCAACTGTGACTAGAGGACCATGTCCGAAACCCTGTGGCTGAAAACAGCAACAGTTGTGTGTGGCTGATGGTTCTCCACCCCGGGCTGGCCCAGCTGAGCCCTCACTGTGCTTGCCCGGTCATGAGTGAGCATTCAGCTGGCGGTGAGCTTGGGTTGGGTTCAGCTGGAACGTTGTGATGGCTGCTCTATCCACGACGTGCTGGCACCTCTCTCTGCCCAGCAGGCTAATCCACTTCTTTACGTGGCAGCTCAGGGCTCCTGAGAGCTCGACTGCCGGAGGACTCCTCAAGGGGAAGGCTTGGAACTAGCACCCCACTAATTAAATGAGTGAAGCCGGTCCACATTCTTGGGGAGGCTTCATGCAGGATGTAAATACCCAGAGGTGTGGTTCCCCAGGAGCGGGAGCCACCTGAGTAGCAGCACACAGGCCTCTGCTTGTCCCCCCCTCACTTCCACAGCAAGGAGACAGGTGCCCCAGTGTGCCCTCCCCCAAGAATCTGCTCCAGGCCGTGGCCCCAGACCCTGCCACTGTGAAGGCCTGACCCTCTCCCCTCTCTGGCCACAGGTGACACAGGACTAGGAGACGGCTGTGTACTCTCCAAGCTGAACCTCACCAACTGGTTAACTGCCTGCCCTGAGCCCGGTTACGGAGTTTTCCTGGTGTCTGGCCCTTCAGCTTAGCTCCCCACAAGAGACCTCGGAGCATTTAGAAGGGTTTCTCCCGGGGGCCGTGTCCTTCCATTGGGTTTCTGTCACCTGTGGGGCTCAGCTGCCAAGGCCGTGGTACACCACGTCACTCCTGCCTGTCACAGGTGACTGACTGGGCTCTGTCCAGCCATCTGGGGCTGATAGATATCCCCAGGGTCTCCTCTCACCCCTGCTGGTCCCTGCACCCATTTGGGCTATCCGTGCCACTCATGGGTGAGAGTCCCCTGTGATCAGGCTTCACAGAGACTTTATACTTCAAATGCAACACCTCTGTCCAGCACCCAAAAACACTGAAGTTTAGAAGCCCTTCTTCCGTCTTTGTGTCTTCCTCAGTGGCTGCAGAGGCAGCAGGCCACTTGGTGCCTGGGTGGGGGTCTGGGTCCCCTCGGGCCCTGCACCCCCACTGGAATAAAGATAGTCCTAGCACAGCCTGGAGGTGGCGTGTTTGTCTCAGATTCACAAGGCCAGGGTTGTAAGACCCCTTCCGCGGCAGCGTGGCCCTGCAGCAGTGATGGTTGATGGTCCAGTCCAGGTCACAGATGTTCATGCGACCTGCAGGAAGGGAGTAAATGGGTGTCTACATGTGTCGGTTCTGGGTGACGGGTTCTGGGGCACCCTTCCATGTGCAGTTACCCTTCAGGGGTTAGCACACACAATCCAAACTCAGCCTCGTGGTCAGAGACCTGCCCTCCTGCATGAGTGCAGCTCCTCAGTGACGTTGCCTGTTATCTCAGGGCCTCTCCTGAGGCTCCTCTATTCCGTTAGCATTCCTCTTCTAGACAGAAACCCAACTGAGTCTGCTGTTCTGGGTGCACAGTGCCAACCAACCATAGGTTTGTACGGGAGCAGCGCGTACCCTGATCTGCAGGTGACCACATTTTTATAGGACCCCCAACTTCTAGAACTCCAATCTGCTACCGCCTCCTTACTGCTCTGAAATGTCCATAATTTGCTCATTGTTGCCCCTAAAAGAAGCCTCTGCTCCCAGGATGCTCGCGCTGTCGGCCACTGTGGTGGGGGTGGGCAGCC
Organism: Canis lupus dingo; assembly: GCF_003254725.2. Taxonomy (NCBI): domain Eukaryota; kingdom Metazoa; phylum Chordata; class Mammalia; order Carnivora; family Canidae; genus Canis; species Canis lupus. Next base: position 58,426,215 of record NC_064247.1, on the reverse strand, counting down.
GGTCAGGCACAGCCCCCAGCCGCCTCCTTCCAGCCTCCTCCTCCCTGGTTCTTCCTCTGCTCCCTGCACATTGCATCCACCTGGCCTGCCTGTTTCGTGCAGCAGTGAGGGCTACCCCAGTGTGGAGTTCTCAAGCCTCCAAGGTCCTTTGGTCAATGTGGCAGACCAAAGCTGGTGTGTGCAGGTGTGGCTCCATACAGGCTACCCCAAACCTGACCTCAAAACACCAGCTGCTGGCTGTCATTCACAAGCCTCCAGATGGTGGGGACCTGGAAGGGCCATGATAACACTCCACCTACCCCACCCTCCCAATCCCGCTTGAGTGGAAAGGCCCGGTGAGGCACGAGATGGCCATAGCCCCTTAGGCCGCTCAGTCCCCCGAGGTAACTGAGACAGAAGGCCAGGTCTGGCTTACTTGCTTCTCTTCTTTGTCCCGGGTCCCAAGTGCAAGATGGAAGCCTGTTCTAGTTGCTCCCTCCCTCCCGAGGCTCTGGCGTAGCCTTTGGAGGCTCCTCAGTGACACCTCTTCTGCGTTCTGGTTGCCCAGCTTCTCAGCAGCCTGGCTCCTTGAGCCACAGGATAGCTTCACTCATGACTGGGGTCTGACTTGTCCTCTCTAGCAGCCAAAGCACACAGCGTCTTCTGGATCATCAGAGCCCCTCCCCTCTTCCCAGAAGTTTGTGATAAAATCCATCACCCGTTTTGTTGGGGCCGTTACATCCCAGTCAGGACCAGGCCTGGTCACCAGCCTAGCCCACCAAATGTGAGCGCTTGACCTGTGTGTGTGTTGGGGGGGAGGGGGTGCCAACTGGCGTTGCTTTGACCAGGTATCATTCACACAGGCCCCCTCTGCTCCAGAGCTGTCCCCAAGCCACTGCCCCTTGCTCCCATTTTCCAAACACCACTCCCCTGTGCTCATTCCAGCTAACCAGATAACAGGCTTTCTTCTAGGCTGCCATACTGAAGCTCTAAGACCTGTCTGGTCTTAGCTGTGCCCAGCAAAGCCAGTCCAGAGTTTCCCATTGGCCCAGCAGGAGAACAAGAAAGAGGCCCAGTGCTGTCTGGGCCAAGACTGCTACTAGCACGGTTGTGCTGGGAAGACAGGAGGCAGAGCCTGACCTTTTGGGGGGGGGGGGGGGTGGCTGTCCTCTTCAGCACAGCTCCAGAAGGGGAAGCAGAAGACCTGCCCCAGACCCACCTCCTGTCCTGCCCAGCCCTGGAAGAGGTGACCCCACAAAGTGGCTGTTTGGATGATTTCCATCAATCATCTCAGCAATACTAATGCCAGCCATGCCCTTTTTTCAAAGCCCCCATCCTGACGGCAGGTTGTTTTGCATGAGCCATAGGGTTTCATCTGCCTCTTTATGGTGCAGACAGCAGAGGCACTACGCCCTCTCCTGGGTCAGGAGGAGGATCAAGCATCCAGGCCAGCGTCACAGCCAGTTTGCCAGTTTGCGTGCAGATGGAGTTGAGTGCTGTGCATTCTGCTGCTGCGGCTTCATATTTCAATATGACTTGTTACCCACCCTGTGTTCTTCGTTTTTAGTTCATTTAGTTAAAAAAAAAAAATCTCAACATCATCTTGTGGGGAACTTGTTTCTCATCTCAAGTACTTATCTGTTCATAACTACACATTCCCCTTGTCCTGTGCTCCTTCCTCTGTCACCTTTGTCTGTTGGGATAGTTGTCACCACAAGGAGACTTGCAGGGAGCAGAAAGAGGAAGACTAGTGTTCCGTGGGGGATTGTTGGCAGCCATTGCCCTTGGGTGCAGGGTCGTGGTAGTGGGGGTCAGTCTGCTCGCAGAGCTGGGGACAGCTCGGGTGGGGTGGAGTGGGGTGGGGCTGCGCAACCCACAGCTGTGTGACCACAGGCCCTCTGTCTCCCTCCCAGACGCTGGACCTCTCCAACAACCAGCTCAGTGAGGTCCCGGCAGAGCTGGCTGACTGCCCCAAGCTCAAGGAGGTCAACTTCCGGGGAAACAAGCTGACAGACCGGCGGCTGGAGAAGATGGTGCACGGCTGCCAGACCAAGTCCATCCTGGAGTACCTGCGCAGCGGAGGCCGGGGTGGTGGACGGGGCAAGGGCAGGACAGACGGTCCTGAGAAGGAAGAGGCCCGCAGGAGACGGCGCGAGAGGCGGAGGAGGGAGAGTGGTGAGGGCGAGGAGGAGGAGGTGGGCAGCACCAGCAGGCTGCTGCTCCGCGTCCTGCATGTGTCTGAGAACCCCACCCCCCTGACTGTGCACGTCAACGCCGCAGTCAAGGATGTCCGGCCATTCATTGTGGGGGCTGTCGTGAGAGGCATGGACCTGCAGGCTGGGAATGCGCTCAGACGGTTCCTCACCTCCCAGGTGGGTGTTTGCGGCCCAGGGCGGGGGGGTGGGGTGAGCAGAGTGAGGGACCGCTGGTTCACTGTCCCACTGCCCACTGCCCCTCCACACCTGGGATGTGGGAGGCCAAGCAGGACCTGGCTCCAGTGCAGGTGGGGGTGGTGCCAGCGCACGTGTACCCAGTGCGGGTGAGACCTGGGCCTCAGTCCCGGGGCTGCCCATGGGGGTGGGCACCCCTGCAGTCCTGCCTTGTTTCTGAGGTCAGCTTTGTTCCACGAGAGACCAGTGTTTCCCAAGTTGCTGACGTCTTGGGGCATTTTCTGGTTTCCGTAATGAATTAGTTTCTGACAAGGCAGTATTAACATTGCCAGCTCCTGCCAGCTGCTGTCCTATGACTTCAGTTTCTTGTGGATCTTAGTTCAACGAATCCTGATTCATTTTTCTGTGCAGTCTGCCCGCCTTTTTTTTTTTTTTTTTAAGATTTTATTTACTCATTCATGAGAGACACAGAGAGAGAGGCAGAGACACAGGCAGAGGGAGAAGCAGGCTCCATGCAGGGAGCCCGACATGGGACTCGATCCAGGGTCTCCAGGGTCACACCCTGGGCTGAAGGCGGCGCTAAATTGCTGAGCCACAGGGACTGCCCAGTCTGTCCGCTTTTAAAGTAGAAGCCACATCGTTGATGTTTAAAAACCCACCAGTGTGCCCCTGTGGGGACAACGCTGCTTCAGGAAGCAAAGCGCACTCCCAGCCAGGAGTGCTGAATACACTCAAACGTCAGTGTTTTTGAAGAAAAACATGCAGGGGAGATTTTTCTTTTTAAGTCCTGCTTTTGTTTATTCGGTCATAAATTTTAGTTCAGGAAGGGTTCTTTGAAGTCTCAGATCTTCTGTTAGAGAAAGAAATTCTGTCCCTGAACAGATAAGAGAGTTTTCCAGTGGCAGTTCCACAAGATGCATTTTGGGCAGGGGAGGTCGAGGGGGCAGGGTGCGGTGCTTGGGCATGAGCTCCCCAGGTCTCACGTTGCAGACAAAGCTCCACGAGGACATCTGTGAGAAGAGAACAGCGGCCACCATCGCAACCCACGACCTCCGGGCCGTGCGTGGGCCCCTGGTCTACACCGCCCGCCCGCCGCAGGACCTCAAGGTGATGCTGCATGCCCCTCCCTCCCTTCGTACCTGTTCTTTTTGCATTCTTCAGCAATATGCACATGCTGGGGGTGGTGCGCACTCTCTGAGGCAGCATCTGATGCTGTCCCTGACAAGTACATCAGGTCAAAAGCCGGTTGTGTTCACGGTTCATTTGAAAGTAAATTCATCAGAGAAGGTGCTGATTTGGAAGTGGTTTTCTTCATTTGCTCCCGTTTCACCAAACACTGGTTTATGTCCCAATTGCAAAACCCCTCACTGGAGTTGACGAGCCTGGTTTGTCGAAGTCCCGCCACGGTCTGTTACTCCCTGTGGCCATCGTGTGGAATGCCTGGCTTGACCAGCACTAGCTGCTGGGCCATCCAGGGGCCACAGGCCTGGGAGCCACCGTTGCCCATGGCAGGTTGAAGGTTAGTCAGTTCCCAGAGGACTGGTGTGTGTGGCAGTCAGGACCCTGAGGGGCCTCTGGGGGCCTCCTGTGCTCACACCACTGTCACAGGGATTGGGGGGGGACGCCATGTTGGTGGCCAGATGAGCAGTGGACCAGCATGTCCTGGCTGCAGCCCTAACGGAAACTTGTTTCCATTACCCCCTAGATCGTCCCCTTGGGGCGCAAAGAAGTCAAGGCCAAGGACCTGGTGCGGCAGTTGCAGCTAGAGGCTGAGGAGCATAGGAAGCAGAAGAAAAGACAGAACGTCTCAGGCCTCCACAGGTTGGGGGCCTCCTCTCTGGCTGCTGCACTCACCCCACGGCGGAAGGCCTGCCTACCAGCCTCCGTTTACCCACAGGCTGCCATAACTTGAAAACATTTCCCTATGAGTGTTTGAAACATCTCCCAGACTGTATTCCCTGTGCTGTCAGGGAGTCTCAGGTGGAATAAAAGGAACTGAGCCACACGGGCTTTCTCTTGGTGGAGCCGGGGCTCAGAAACTGCTTTGGGGAGAACAGGCTTTCTAGGCACATAGGCCCTTCATCGGGAGGGACAGTTGTCCCTCTGCCCACACCATGTGCACGGGGGTGGGGGGGCAGTGTGGTCACTCTGATGACAGGAAAGCCGTCAGGGCCACAGCGTTTTGTCCCCATCACCAGTGGCTCAGGTGGGGTTCAGGTGCCCTGCCACGCTGCCAGGCCCACATAAGCACAGGCTTTAGCACATCTTGCCGAGCTCATGGACATGCCCTGATCTCCCACCCATTTGTACTGTTAACCCATAGGCCTATCTTCCCATAGTTAGGCCTCTCCTGTTTCTTCCCGCACAGGTATCTGCACTTACTGGATGGGAAGGAGAATTACCCCTGCCTCGTGGATGCTGATGGTGACGTGATTTCTTTCCCACCGATAACCAACAGCGAGAAGACAAAGGTAGGGCAGAGCCTATGCATGTCCCTGTGTCTGGGGCTGTTCCACCTGCTGAGTGAACACAGCATCTACTCCATTATGACATACATCTTGTCCGCATGCCTGAGGTGCAGTCCCCGAGCCCTTGTGGCTCACAGGCTCCCAGTCTCCGGAGTTCCCGTTCCTGTCATATGCGGTGCTGTACCATGTGTCACTGCATGTGCATTCCAGCCTCTGCCTCATTTGGGGAAGGGGACAGTCTTGGTTTGCAGGGCACCGTTTTATAGGTTTCTCCTCAGAACACTTGTTGATGTTTTCAATAATTTTATTCTTCTCTGAAACCCTCTTTCTTTAAGATTAAGAAAACAACTTCTGATCTGTTTTTGGAAGTAACAAGTGCTACAAGTCTACAGACCTGTAAAGAGATAATGGATGCCCTCGTGCTGGTGAGTCAGCCTCCACCTCTTGCCCAGTCAGTGCTCCGGCCATGCGGGACGGACACGCCCCGCCCCCCTGCTGCCCCTTGCAGGCTGCCTTTGTCTTCCCCAGTTGCCCCTAAAACCATATTGTTCATTTGCAGAAAATGGCAGAAATCAACAAGTACACTCTAGAAAATAAAGAGGACGGATCCCTTTCAGATCCTGAAGCTGATGCAGTTTCTGGACCACCTCTGGGTCCCAGCACAAGCCCAAGTGCCGAAAAGGACGGCAGTGCCCCGCTGGTGGTGGAGCAGGTCCGGGTGCTGGATGAGGACGGGCACCTGAGAGTGGTGTACCCCTCCAAGACGGACTTGGGCTGTGCTGCTCCCCACGTGACCGTGATCCGCTGAGCCCCGGGCGGCATGTCCGCCACTGCCACGCGTGTCCTCAGCCGTGCCTCTTGTTGGTGACATCAAGTTACTTGTTACATTTTCACCCCGGTGGTTCTCAAGGTGCACGCGTTGGCTCTTTGATCGTCCAGACAGTTCTCTCCCGTTGCAGTGACACCACATTATCCTGGGCTTGAATCATTTTCCCTTTCCAGCACCAAATTGATTACTAACGCTTTACGAAATTATTCAAATATCGGAATTAACTGTTGAAAACGTTCTGAGATGATGTGGATATAGCAAATACCTCTATTCAGGGGAAAAAACACTAATTGGTTTGGATAGTCAGCTGTACCCTGGGAAGCTAAAGAACACACATTTCGCTGAGCTGTACCATTACTTTTCTACAATACGGCATCTTTTAAAACCACACCACACCATTGGTACAGCCTACTGATGTGGAGTGACGTCATGTTCCTTCCTTGCCGCAAATCGTCATCTTTTTATGAAAAGAATATTTTTTAGGTGACTTTAAAATTGGTGAAAGCATTTTTTTTTCCCTTAATATTACGGTTGGATATGTTAGGGGTAGAGCCACAGCATCCCCTCCTTGGGCCTCAGGGGAAGAGCGGGGCTGTGCTCGTGTACACTGGCACCGTGGGGAGGAGCAGACAGCAGAACACGCAGCTCAGGCCAAGCCCATGGTTCCCTGTTGCAGAACGGGCTTCCACACACAAGCCAGACTGTTCTGTCAGCATCTGGCTAAAGGACAGATGGGCAGGGGCTGTGGGAGGCCAAGTTTGGAGCTGGTGACCACAAAGCGGGTGCCAGGTGAACGGTTCTTGAGCATTTTGTGTTTTAGGTTACTTCCGGTTTTGAATGTCTCGGACAAGCTGTGTATCCGTCTGTGCGAGTCTGCACGTGCTTGCGTACAGGCACCGGCCAGCCAGCCACTCAGGTGGTTTTTACGGACTCACAGACTTTTTATTTAACGTCTCCGTCTGTGTCACTTTCTGTGACCTGCGAAAGTCAGGCTGTGTGTTCTGTGGATTTGGGGAGCATTTGCAAGCGGCCACTGAACCCACGCTTTTAGCCATTGAAACCAGACATATGGAGGCTCACTGACAAAGGCACATGGTTCTCCCAGAGCTCAGCCCACCCGCTCTGTAGGACACTGCACGGCTGCCTTGAGACCCCAATCTCGCTCTCTGGACATCCCCAGGCCTTCCCCTCCGTCCCTGAAGGCGGTGGCTGGGCTGAAGTACGTGAACCAGATGGTGGCTTTTCCTCGTTCTGTTAACCACAACCCTACTGAACATCTGGCTGGTGCCTCTGGCTTGTCCTCTCATGAGCCCCGGGCACTCGGTGCTGGCTGCTGTGGGTGCTGTGGCTGGAGCTACGTCCTGTTACCTGTCACCCTGTAGCCTGACGGCTCAACCCTGTGTTGAACCCTGTGTGAAGTGCACAGATGTGTTGAACTTACCTTGGGAAACCAGACATCCTTGGTCTCTGCTGCCAGCCATCCCTTTGACAAACCCTGACATTCTTGCCGGCCTGACCTTCTAATAAAAGTCATTTCATAACATTTCCACTCCTCCCTGGTGAATCCCCTCCTGCCATTATTTCAGGGTAGTCTATGGGAAAGCAAAGGACCCGAACGAACCCTCTTCCCAACCCAGATCTTGCCGGCAAAAAGCAAGAGGCACTGAACTATCACACAGGCTGGGCCCAGAGAGGCTGCTGGACCCTCCAGGCCTGGTGCGAGAGGTGGATCCCCTCCCAGAGACACCTGCCCCTAGCAGGTCTCATTCCTGAGTCTTCTGTGGGAAGGGAGGCTGCCCCACATCTCAGCAGGGGCCGTCCCACTTCCAGGCTGGCCAGGGCCTGGGGGCCACATCTGGTGGAGGCAGCTCACAAGGAGGTGGTGTGTACCCCCAGGGCCTCTGCCCACAGCCTCCCCACACAGGCTGAGCTGCTGGCAGAGCCCACGGATGGGGACAAGGCACATCCACGACGACTGGGCTGGTGCAGCCAACTCCATCCGGACGCTGGCTGGGCATCGGCGCGCCAGAGCCTGAAGGCCAGACCCAGATCCCCTTGTCTGCTGTTCCCATGGGACATGCTGTTCCCATGCTGTTCCTCCCTGCCCCAACCCAGGCAGGATGGGTGGGTGAGGGCCTGCAGGGATTATTGAGCAGTGCTGTACTGAGCCAAAGGGTCTCTGAGGACACCACATGCCCTCCTCAGGCTGGCTGCCCACCCCCCACCCCCCCCAGCTCCCCAGAGTGCTCCTGCATGGGCCACACGTGCTGGCTGCACCAGCCCCCCTCTCCCTCTGCCTCTTCACCTTGCCTCCGGCCATTCCCATCTGACCTTCCATCAGTGGACTTACTCCATCCTGCCCAGGGGCTGCTCAGGGACTGTGACTCTGAAGCCCGTGAGGCATTCTGGAAGTCAGGGAGGCCAGAATAGCCTGAGAGAGAAGTGGTGTGCAGGCAGCAGCCAGGGGCCCTCTTTTCTGCGCAGCGCCCTGGCCCGGCTCTTGGCAGAGGCCGCACCCAGTCTTGATGAGGCCCAGGCCCTGCACCTCAGTAGACGCCAACGTCCTAGAGTCCGTGGAGGCCCCCCACCCAGCACCCGCCCTGTGTTGGCTCCAGCAGGGCACCAAGCTAAGGCCGGCCAAAGGTGGGTCGGCCGGCACCCCTCCCTCCTGGAGGATGGCCACTCGGGGTTAGGAGGTCTTTTTGGAGACAGGCACTGAGACCCAGAGACTAGGGCTAGCCGGGCCAAACCCTCTGCCAATGCCCCTTAACTGGCTTCCCCCGTCCCCACCCCATAGCAGACCCTAACCCAGGACAGGCCCACCAGGTGCCACTCCTGCCCTGTGGACAGAGCGAGGAATCACCTGGGTGGTGCAGCCCTCTCTACCGAGCAGGCCAGCCTTTTGGGGTCTCTCCCCTCCCCTGCCAGCTTGGCCTCTGACACGCAGGTCTGCCACGTGACCTCCGATCCCAGGCCCCATGAGGACAGTGATTGTCCCTCAGCTCCTGCCCTCAGTCCTAGGGGAGAAAGCCCTCTGCTAAGTGTTTCTGGCAAGGGTCTACGGGGCCTGAGATGTGAGCTTGTGATGGGTAGGTGGGGGTGCGCATGCGGCCCAGGAGGGCCTGAAGCCCTGAGCCCGGAGGCCCTGTCCAGGTCAGGGGAGACACGAACAGGTCCCACCACCTGCCAGTCCTCAGGCCTGCCCCCAGGGGCTCCCTTCCCACAAGAGGGCCCAGCCAGGCAGAAACACATTCCAAGGCGCAGAGCCAAGTGGGAGGGAGGACAGGCCCTTCCCAGCAGCCTCCCATGCCCGCCAACTGCCCCACCTTGGGCCTTGCACGGGGCAGGCACCTGGGGGCCCCGTGGAAGAGGCCTCACCCATCTTTCAATCAACAGACTTTTAATGGCTGCCTTGGCACACAGACTCCCTCAGGGCATAGTGGGGGACCAGCTGCCTCGAGGGGGCACCTCAGGAACAACCGTGCCCCCCTTCACTGCAAGGAAGATGTAGTGGTGAGTCCCAGACAGGGCCAAGGTCCCACTCCCCACCCTGCCCAGGATGGGTGGACAGAGGGACACACGCAACCTCTCCCCAGAGTCATCCTTGCAGGAGCCAGAGAACCCAGAAAGGGTAGGGACCCAGCCAGGGCCACGCAGGGAGGACCCCCCACCTGGAGCTGCCAGGCCTAGCCTTCTCAGCAGGGTCTCTAGGGGCCCTGGGTCCAGCCTGGAGTGTCCTGCAGCCCTGGCTCAGGCTGGCCCAAGTCTCCCGGCCATGTGTCCCCCCAGCTGGCTGCCTGTGCCAGGCATGTGCCCATGTGTCCCTGCGGTGGCCAGAGAGTGCTGTCTGCCCCTGGGGTCTGTATGTGTGTCGGGGTTGAGTCTGTGTGTACAGAGAAGAGTCTTGTGTACACGAGGATCCATGTATATGAGGTTCTGTGTATACAGAGGAGGTTCTGGTGTACGGAGTATCCGTCCAAGCCCACATCCCCAAACACAGGCAGGCAGCCCCGGGCGTGCGTGCCGGCGGCCTTATTTGCACTTGTGCACGTAGTAGCCGGTGATATAGCCCAGGATGAAGACGACCCAGAAGAGGGCCAGTCCGCCCAGCACCTTCATGCTGATACCCAGCTTGCCTGAGCACAGCTTCCGGGAGATCCTAGAGAGAGAATCGCCGGCACATGAGCCCCCGGGTGGACCGGGGGCTAGGCTGGAGGGGAGTGGGGCCCAGGGCAGGTGGACCCCGAAGGAGGGAAGACGCACACAGAGGTGCCAGGCCCGGGTTTGCTGGGGGGGGGCTGGGGGGGGGGACCCCCCAGTACGGAAGCCGCGAGGAGGGACAAGGCGGTGGAGGGCTCCTCCCACGGATCTGGGGGCTCTCACCTCTCCCAGCTCGAGGCCTCCCCTGTGCTGCCCACAGCCGCCACATGGACTGCATCCCGGCTGCCGCCATCCCACCGGCTGTACTGGATGCCGCTGTCCTGGGGCTGCATGCTGCAGGAGCTACAGCGAGAGGCAGAAGGTGTGCTGCGGCACCCACGGGCAGGGACACTGAGGCAGGCGACCTGGCCCCGGTGGGGGCGGCTGGGGCTCCGTGTGGGGTTGCCTGGGGGTGGCAGCAGGGGCGGGACGGGTGCCACAGTGGGCTGGCTCCTCTCCTTGCATCTTCTACCTGGCTTACAAGGGACCAGGATGCCACATGGTCACGCCACTTGCCCCAGGTCACACTGGGAGAGGCAGAGCAGGAATTCCAACCCAGGGAGGCTGCGAGCCCGCCAGCCCTGCCCTCAGGAATGTGAGAGACTGCTTCCAGCTGGCCAGGACACAGACACCAGGGCACTGTGAGTCCCTGACCTGATAACTGACTTCCTTCCCTCCCATTCCTGACAGATAAGGCCCAGAGCTTCTCCAAAGGCTGGGACGGCAAGGGATGGGGCAGTGGCTGGTATGGCCTGTCTGGCTGGTCAGGGAGGCCTGGGGGAGGCAGCCCCTCCCCCCCAGGCCTGCGGGAGAAGCTGCAGCCTGCGGGCACCTGGGTCTGCTGGGAGTCCAGGGGTCTCTCACCTAGGGACCCCCTCCCACAGAATCGTGGAGAGGTTTAAAGGCGCGGTGGGCCACTAAACAGCAAGAGACCAACCCAGAAACTCATGAGACCTGGCAGTTCTTAAACTCCTGCCGTGCCTCCATGTCCGTCTCTTTCCCAGTGTCAGGCCAAGGGAGGCAGGAAGGGAGCTTGGCTCAGAGCCACAAGGCCTGCCTGGCAGGTGGGAGCACCTGCTTTACAGCAGCCACTCAGGTCAGTGGCTGTGCACAGGCCCAAGGGAGGCCGAGCGTCCGCTGGGTGTGGGCTGTGCTTTCCCAGGTATCTGGGAGAGGGGCTCTGGGCCAGCTCTGTTAGGTGTCTACCTAACATGCCCCCTCTGCTGCCTGTGGGCACAATCCCCATCCTGTTCCAGGCTGCAATGTCCCACCCCGAGTAAGACAAGCGTCACACCCTGGCCCCTGCCTTCCCATGTCAGCCCGGTGAGGGCAAAGTGCTGGGGTGTAGCAGGAGCTGGGGCTTTCTTCTTTTCACCAAAGAAATAGTAGCCACCTCTTTCTTCCTGCCCTGGTGCGATGGCGGGAACTGCAGCAGCCACCTTGCAACCCGGATATCCATGCAACACCTGCCCTCATGGTGTTGAGTCTCTAAATCCACACCAATTACCCAGCCCTGGGCTTCTTGGTGAGAAGAGTCAGCCCCCCACCTGTTCAAGCTTGGGTTCCTGTCCCGCACGGCAGAAAGCATTCCCAACTGATGGAGACTAGCTTGCGGCTCTCAGGCCATCCCGGTTGGACAGAGCCACTGGAAACTGGTGAGGGCCCAGCACTGAGCTCCTGAGGGCCTCACTCTCCAGGCCCCCACCGGAGGCTCACAGCCTGTAGCAGGAGCCGGGGCTGCGCTGCCCGCAGACACTCGCCAAGGTGGGGACCCTCGGGGGTGCCACTGGTACCTTAGACTCCCCCGCCCCCAGAGCACCGTCGGGGAGCCCACAACTTACAAAGGGAGAGTCCTGGCGTGGACGCCCAGACTCCAGCACCCAGGAAGGTGGTCGGGTGGTCAGAGCCTGGCCACTGTGGTTTGCCTCCTCCCAGGCCCCAGGTCAAGGTCCGAGGAGTGGCCGATGCCTCCAACCTGAAAAAAATGGCAAAGAAAAGGTGGGGACGGGCGCCCCGGGAGGAGCTGGGGTGTCTCCCCTCACCCCTCCGGCGGCCAGCAGGAGGCGAGCGGACAGCTCCCGCACGTGGCCGGGTCACCCCCCGCCCCCGCCGGCCCCGCGGCTCCGCTCTCCCGGGCGGCGGCTCGCAGGGCAGGGAGGCCGCGGCCAGGCCCACCTCCTCCGTCCGCCCGCCCGCCCGGGGAGGCTGCCCCCGGCGCAAGTCCACCGGCCTCTGCCTCCCGCCCTCCGCGCAGCGCAGACGTGTCCCCGGCCGGGGGCGGGGCCTCGGGGGGCGGGGCCTCGGGGGCGGGGCCTCGGAGGGGCGGGGCCTCGGGGCGGGGCGGCCTGGGGGCGGGGCCTCGGGGCGGGGCGGGGAGGCACCGGGCTCTCGGAGGCGCTGACCCCAGGCCCAGGTGTTCCGGAGGGCGCCGCCGGAGGGCGTGCGTGCTGCAGGGGACAGGGCTGTAGGGGCTGCAGGGGGAGAGGGGCCCCCAGGGGAGGGAGACCTCAGAGGAGTGGGTCTGCAGGGGAGGGGGACACCGGGGCGAGGGATCGTAGAGGAAAGAGGACCGCGGGGGCAGCAGGACCCTCGGGGGTCCCAGGGGTGAGAGGGCCAGGTCCACTCCTAGAGGGCGCAGGTGCCGGGCCCTGGAGCCTCGGGGCGCGCCTGGGTCTGTACAGAGAGGCGGAGGCGAGGTGGCCCAAGGGGGCGCCCCTCGGGAGCCTGAGCGGAGTTCCTGGCTCAGCTCCTCCAGCGCCCTCCGTGGGGGGTGGAGGTGCCGAGCGCGGCGCAGGAGAGTCCAGCTGCGCGCACAGGTGGAGGGAGGGTGGAGGGCGAAGTCAGGACGCCGTTGCCGGGTGCCTGCATTCAGCCTGCGAGCTGCGGGACCGGGGTAGGCTGCGCAGATGAGGGGTCCTGCCCCCTGGAGCTTTCACTCTGTAGCCATGGAGGGAACAGTAGAAAACCGCCTCCACCTTCTTCCAAAGGGGTCGCAGCAAGAAAGCAGCGCCCCAGCCAGGGGAGCCCCCACCTCCCAGGTTTGTGCTGCAGCAGGTGGAAGGAAGGACCAGGGCGGGCTGAACAGGAGTGTATGGGCACCCAGGCTCCAGCCTCCCAGCCTGGCAGCCATGCTCCGTATGGGAGTCTTCCCAGGAAGGAGCCAGGGGTGCAGGCGGAGGCTGTGGTTGTAGCCCAAGGCCCACGAGTCCCGGGGAAGGAAAAGCTGAGCCCATGGCCAACAGCAGAGTTTAATTCTAAAACACAGGGGGTGGCCCCCTGAGCTGGGTGCCGGCCTCCACTGGGCCGCGGTTCCGGGGGCACCGTCGGGGTCTACTTGGAGGGTAGCTTCTTGGACTTGCTTGAGGAAGATAAAGCCTCGGCCTGCTGCAGCGGAGGCACTCGGACACCTTTCTGTTTCAGCTGATTATAGTAGTCGGCTCTTTCTGTAATGATCCTCTGGAACAGAAGCCTGTGGCTGTGGGGACCTCTCCTCCCCCAGAGGGTGCTGGCAGCAGGGTGTGCGGTGAATGGGCTGAGGTGGGGTGGGGTAGCTCTGGGCTGGAAACACCCCCAGCACTGCTGACCCAGCCCGGGAGGTGAAGCCACAGGCCATAGGACGCAGAGTTGGGAAGAGATGCCCGCCACATCTCAGAGATACACCTGTCCCCTGAAGCAGCACTAACTACATCTCTTATGTCCTCTGAGAATTTCAAGCAACCCAGACCAAGAGACCTCAGAAGCCATCCAGTCTGTCCCTCAAGTCCCTTCTGTCCTGCACACAGGGAGGTGGCCTGCCACCTCCCTCACCTCTCCTGCTTTGGCACATCACTGTCTTGTGTGCCGCACTGGCCCAGGAGAGGGGTTCCTTCCTGGCTCCTGAGTGGTATTGATGACCTCTCCCATCCCCCTTCCCATTCCTCCCTCCTTCCTCTCCCCCACACCCAGCAACAGGAGCTAGGCTGCAGAGCCGTCTCCCCAGGCCCTCCTGCAGCCCACCCTCCAGGACTGTTGCCACCCTCCAGGGGCACTACTGACCCGGGACCCCCCCACAACATAGAGGAAAGAAATCAGGTCTTTGGGACATGTGGACACTGCAAGATCACAGGCAGCTGCTGGGGCGGAGGGCCATGCACAGGAGGCTTGGGGCATGGGGACAGAAGCAGCCCCTAGTGAGAAGTCCATATGGCCTTGCATAGAGCAGGGATAGTCAGGAGCTCTTCTCCCAGCCCTGTTGCCACCATGTCTGTGTGCAGAGAGAGGCTTGCCGCTCAGTGAACTCAAGTGACCAGCCTGTAGCTTCTCAGCCAAGGCCCACAGGGATAACGACATGACCCTGCCAGCCCAAAGCCTGCACTATTTCTCCCGCACCCCCGTCCCTGGGATGCCTCTGCTTGAGGTCAGCAAGACGACAAGTCACACCAAAGCACCAAGAAGCATCCCCACAGAGGCTGAGCTGGACAGAGTCTGGGGGAGTCTCCTGCTGCTGGACAATCTCCAAGACCCCAACAGCACCCTAGAGATGAATGCTGAGAGCAGCCTAGCTTTGCCAGGTGTCCAGCATCACCACCTTTTCGGGACATCTGGCCCCCTCTGCCTGAGTAGAGAGCAAGGATGATTCCAGGGTCCCAGTGGAAGAGTGACACGGCCAGGACAAGAATGGGGATCCCCAGCATCCATGCAGCTCCCCACCCCCCAGCCCCTGGGCTGCACATCAGCACACTCTTGCCTAGAGACACAGCCTCAGGGACGAGGAGGCATCCCAGCACTGGAGATACCTGCAAGGCTTCTAGAATGTCGTTGTCCGAGATCTCAGTGGCAAAGGACTTGCCCCCGGAGGTGCTGAAGGTAGCCTGGATGATCTTGTTTCTCAGTCTTTCAAGCTGTGAGCAAAGGGAAGGAGGGGGCACATCACACCCACCCGAGTGGAGCTTTCCGGAAGGTAGGTCTGTCCTCACATTTCACAGCTTTAGGAACTGGACATGGTTGAAGAGGCCAGCTGGTCTGCCTGTGAGCTAGAAGGTGCCAGATCAAAACCCAGGCCCAGGGCGGCCTGACACCAGGCTTTAAGTCGCTCCACTCTTTTTTTTTTTTTTAATTGAAAAAGTAAAACCTGCACATGGTTTAAGAAAGGAAAAATAGTACAAGGGCTCCGAACAATCCCACAGGCTATTCCCCCTTCCCCAAGGTCCCCTCCTGACTCCAGGGGAGACTCCCAATGCCCGAGGAGCACCCTGCATGCTTCTCAGCCCCTCCGGTTAGCACTGGGGGGAACACCTGCAGGCCCCGCCCGGTCGCACCCCCAGCCCTTCTTCCTTTTCTTGTAATGGCTGTTTGCATGAACCAGGTGTTAACTAGGATGGAGTTCAGGCTGTCTAGTCTTGCTGTCATCGGCATCATAGTGTGTGTGTGTGTGTGTGTGTGTGTGTGTGTGTGTGTGCGCGCGCGCAGGACCCCAAGAGCACTCAGACGGGTCCCCCCAGTCATGGTGGCTGCTCAGCACAGCTCCTCACCCTGTGTCCAGGAGCCCTGATGATGCAGGAGTACCGGGTGAGAGCCAGCCGAAAGAGAGTTTGCATTGCCTAAAAAGGGCTGCAGGCTTGTCCACTTTGCCTCTGAGACAGTGTTTAAGTGACAGAGGGGATGTTAGGAGCTCTTGACCTTGGGTGGGGAGGGGGCTTCCTTTCTTTCCCATGTGGATTTTTTTTTTTTTTTAGGTATTTATTTATTTATTTATGATAGTCACACACACAGAGAGAGAGGCAGAGACACAGGCAGAGGGAGAAGCAGGCTCCATGCACCGGGAGCCCGACGTGGGATTCGATCCCGGGTCTCCAGGATCGCGCCCTGGGCCAAAGGCAGGCGCCAAACCGCTGCGCCATCCAGGGATCCCCCCATGTGGATTGATGCCCGCTCTTTGCCAGATACTGTACTGGGTGTAGGGGTCACTGAGGGAACAGATGGTGAGGCGGGGCTCGCCCCCCCTGGAGGTGGTCCTGGAGGTGACCCCGGCTGGATAAGGGATGGCGATCACCTGGGGAGTCTGGCCACAGGGCCCCACACCCCGGCTGACTCAGACGTCACTCACGGTGCTCGGCACCTCTTCCTGCGGACCCCAGACCCTCCCAGACTTTCCCAGTACAGCATTCCAGACAAGAGTCACCCAGCTACCGATATACCATCACCGGCTAACGCTCCAGCTGCGTGTATTGCGGGATCCGAAACACAGCTTTATGCAAGAGAACAGGTGAAGGGCCCCCGGCGACACTGCCGAGCCATCCAGCAGGAGGCTGGCACCCGGGGGAGGAGAACACTCCTGGAC
The DNA here is from genome assembly GCF_003254725.2 of Canis lupus dingo. Taxonomy (NCBI): domain Eukaryota; kingdom Metazoa; phylum Chordata; class Mammalia; order Carnivora; family Canidae; genus Canis; species Canis lupus. The sequence continues at coordinate 58,410,030 of NC_064247.1, read as the reverse complement.
ACAGCAGGGCTCTGGGTGGGTGGGGAAGGTGCTCTGTCAAAAGCCTACATGCACAGGACCTTTCTTTTTGCTGGTTTTGGGATTTGGAATCAGGATGGCTCTTTGCTGATTTCCTTTCTGGCCTGCGTACCTCAGCAGAGGGCACCTCGGCCTCCCCCTGGGCCATAGCTCACGTGCAGCATCGGGGGGTCAGATGTGGGATCCGGCTCTTCACATCCCAGCACCAGCCCTACCAAGCTCTGCAGCCTCAGGCAGGTTATTTCGCTCCCTTGGGCTGCAAGCGCTTTATGTGTCCAGTGAGGATGCTAAGAACACCTGCTTCGTAGCTTTGTTCAGGATGTTAGGGGACTTCACTGAGCAGTTTAGAACAGTGCTGGACCCGCACAAGCACCCGGAAATTGTAAATGGATGGCACTCTTACTGTCATACCCCCGGCCTGGAGCTCTCCTTCCTGGCCGGCTGTCCAAAGCCTTGTGCCCCTTCACAGCACAAGCCATACATGGAGCCAACGAGGCCACTCCGCCCTGGGGGCTCCCTCCTGCCACCCTGGCCAAAGTGTGCAAGCCCCATCACACCTTTGCCCTCTCTGCCACTGTTTCTGGAGCGTCAACTCTGTGCCAGGGGCAGGGATACCAGGGAAATGAGCCTCAGACCCTGTCCGCCTCCGTCGGCCGTGGGCGAGGGCGCTGGCGCTCTGCACCTGGGGCCTACCCGGGACTGGGCGCTCTCCAGGGCCACGCGCGCCTGCTGCTCCGCCTGCTGGATCATCTCATTCTTGCTCAACATCTCCTCCTGCAGCCACTTGCGTCTCTGCAGGTGGTTCTGGTTCTGGCTCACCTGGGCCTGCAGCTCGCTGACTTTGGCGTCGAACTCCGAGATGGTGTGTTCCTGCTTCGCGAGTTTGCTCTGCAGCTCGGACACTTGCTGCAGGGGAACCGGGGATGGTAGGCGAGTAGGCCCACCTGGCCCAAACGGGTTGCCCCGCTCCCCGCCCCTTCTCCCCTCCTGAAGTCAGCCAACTCTCATGGGGTCGAGTCTGATCGCCAACAATGGCACGAGGCCTCTGTGTGCAGGTGCTCCTGCAATTGGTGGACAGGGTGCTGCCTGAGGTAGGGGGGCCTGACTCACTGTGGAGGGGTTCTCCAGCTCATCTTCCCCACACTGTCAGGACTTAGAGCAAGAACAGCCATCTGGCTGACAGTTTAACCATGCCTGGCGGTCACCTGGCGGAGAAGAAGATTGTCCTTCTCGATGACGCCCATCATCTCTTCATGCTTCTTGTCTTCCCTGAGGTTCGAGAACTGGAAGGCAGACAGGCAGTTGGCTCAGGAGGTCGGGGGCAAGAGGACAGACCGAGCAGCTCTTCCACCTGAACCTCAGTAAGATGAAAGCAGTGGGACTTCTGCAGAGGACAAGAAGGGGGAAGACGGCACCCCCATGGGGCACTGGAAAGCAGGGCCAGCAACAGGGGCATGGAGAACAAGCCCAGCTCACTCTTCAGAGTCCCTAAATCTCAGAAATTGATGCTGTGGGTTCTTCTGGATCTGGAGCCTGATGTGGGAAGGATCGGCGGAGGATTTCTCAGAAACTGAGAGCCGCAGACCAGTCCTCACCCTCAAGCAGCCAGGACCCTGCTCCTTGTCCACCTGCCAGACTGGATGTCAGGGACACCGCAGAGAGTCTCTGGCTGGAGATGTGCCAGGCGCAGTGGAGTGGGGAGACCCCAGGCTCCAGATGCAGGATGCGGGTCCCCAGTGGGGATGCCCCAACCGTCTTCCCAGCTTGGCTCCCAGAACACAGGCAGCAAGGCCTTTATATTCCAGGGAAGAAACTTCTAGGTTCCCAGATTCCAGGGCAACCTGACCTAACACGAGGACCTCCAAACACTCAGCTAAAGTACCCACACATACCCCATATGCTCAGAGCCGTGCTCGGCTCTCATGCTGGAGCGAAACTCTCTTGTGACAGAGACTAAAACAAAGGGACCCAGGGCCCTTGCAGGAGATCACAAAGGTGTAGGAAGTTAAGCCCAGAGATGGTAAGTGTTCCATGGGGTAGGCAAGACACCGAACCATGAAATAAAAGACAAAAGGACGTTCAGAGAATAAGAGTGATCGCGGAAGCCATAGCGTGACAAAGGCAGAGGCAGGAGGTGGCTGTGGCTAACGTGACCAGCATGTGGACAGTAGAGCAAAACTACAGGGAGATGGCGAGCAGGGGAGTGCACAGCAAGAGGAGGAGGAACAGGGGCCTGGTGATGCCAGGGGGAGAATTCAGGAAACAAGATGAAGGACAAATGTCCCCATTTGGGCCCTCAGAGCCCAGAACAGGCAATAGTCCTGAACTAGCACCACTCTGCAAACACCGGGGACACCGGGGACAAAGACGGCACTCGGCGGTTTTCCAAAGAGGCAGCAGTGCACCCAGACCCGGATCCCAGGCAGGCGAGAGCCAGGAATGTGCAGGGCTTCCCTCCAGCAGCCTTGGCCACTTGGGTCCATGGCAGCGCCCTCACTGCTCTCCTGGCTGCAGTTTGGCTCCAACGAAGTTTTTTTTTTTCTTCTTTTTTTAAGATTTTATTTATTTGACAGAGAGAGAGAGAGAGAGAGAGAGTGAGCACAAGCAGGGGGAGGGGCAGAGGGAGAGGAAGAAGCGGACTCCCCGCTGAGCAGAGAGCCCGACCTGTGACTCTATCCCAGGACCCTAAGATCATGGCCTGAGCCAAATACAGACACTTCACTGGCTGAGCTGCCCAGGCACCCTGTTCCACACAAATTCTATCGAGATGTAGAATTAGGACATTAGCAGAATACAATGTCCCCCCAAATTTACACCCACTCATTTTTTTATCAGAAGACTACTGCAGGATGCACTCCAGTGAAAACACGGGAGTGGATCAGAAAAGAGAAGGAATCTTAATCCTTTTGGCCAAAACCCATGTTTGAGTCCCCGGTGGGCATAAGCTGCTGATAACTATAGCCCGACCACCTCATTGTGATGGGATGGTGCTGGCAGGAGGTGGATATCCTGTGCTGGGGGCCCCAAGCCGAGGGTGGGAGGGTGTGAAAGAGGGAAGCGCTAGCTAATGAGACGATGGAGAAAAATCCAGAACAGGCGTTAGGAGCCTGCCATCTGGAGACCTGCAGAGTGATTCCCAAAGAAGAGTCGAAAGCGGTTGCCCTGGGAGCCAGGCACACATGTAGGAGGAGAGTGGGACATGCCCCTGTTTGCAACAAGCCTGTGGGACTATTTGGTTCTTTAGGCTACGTGCGTGAAAATCTTAGCAAGAGGTGGGCTCGGCGGACTGGTGGCCTCCCTAAGTGTGTGTGCTCAGCCCTGGGACCTGAGGACCCAGGGACGCTGGAGAAGTGGCCAGGAGCCACGCAGCTCCAGGAGGATGGTGAGGGCCAGCAGGCAGTGCAGGGCCATGGGGCATGCTGTGACCCGGGACCAGCCCCCCCGGGCTCCCAGTCTCCCACTCCACGTGCCCAGCAGTGGGACGGGAGGGGCTGCTGGCACCCGCCGCGTGACAGGGGCATGGCCACCTTGTTGGACATGGCCTGTAACTGGTCCTTCCGCTCCCGGAGCTCCTTCTGCAAGGTGTTGTTCTCCGTGTTCACCTGCTGCAGTTGGGACTCCTGGAAATCCACTTGGCGTTGTAAAGACGTGATGGTCCCTGTGTGAGCACGGGATGGGGGGAGCGGGCAGTGCACTGGGAGGCCAGGACAAGGGACTCTGTGGCCCCAGCTGTAGGCTGCAGCCTCCTGCCCCAAGTCCCTTGGTCCCCTGGGCCACCTGCTCTCCTGTGGCTCCTGGGTCCCCAGCGCCCCACCTGTTGCAAGTGAGTATCTGGTCCTGGTGATCTCCAGTTCTGTCTGGAACTCTTGGAACACTTGCTCGTACTCCTCCAGCTGTGCTATCAGCTCCTGCTCGAAGGCCTCTTCCAGGGAGCGGGAACTCCTCCTGCACTGGTCCTCGTCCTCCTGTACCTCCTTCTCCTCCTCCTGCTCTACCTCCCCCTCCTCTTCTTCCTCCTCCTCCTCCAGCAGCTCCTGCTCCTCACCCCCCATCCTGTCTGCTGGGCCCTTCCCTTCCTTGTCCACAGCCTCCTCAGCCTCCCTGTGCGCAGCCTCTTCTTCATTGCCAACGCCTTCCAGGTCTTTGCCTCTGCTGATCATGGTATACTCCTCCTGGAGCTGGGAGAGGGTTGGGGTCCTGGGCGGGAGTGCAGGAGGAGGAAACACACTAGCAGTGGGGACACTGCCTCTAGCAGCTGTGACAGCCCCCAGCCTCACAGGTCTCAGGAGACCACAACTGCCTGGCACCCCTGGGGCAGTGGAGTGGGAGTCGCTTCTCCAGGAGCTGCCCTGCCACCCTGTACCTGCTCCCCTCACATGGGGTTGAGGGCCTACAACTTGGGAAAGGCCACCAGGGCAGGGCTGCAGGTAGGACATTATGGCCTGGGCAGTACCCGGCAGCCCTGGAGAGGGGGAGCCCAGGGCCAAGCCTGCCCGCTCAGTATCCTGGTCAGCCCGCACCTGCCTCCAGCGCTGCAGCTCCTCCTCATCTCTGAAGAAGGTTTTCAGGATGCTCATCCTCCCCAGGGGCTTTGGCACAGGCTCCTGTAAGTGGGCCACTCCTGTAAGTCTCAGGGATTCAGACTGCACCCTCAGCTGCCCCCAGAGATGTGCTGAGACCTGCCCTTCTGGAAGGGGACAGCCACCTCTCCATGTTGCAGTGGAGAGGGGGACCCAGTGTCTTCCTGCCAAGGGTTCCGTGTCGGTGAGAAGGGGGCAGTGACCTGCAGATGGGCGGCCCTGGGGGGATGGTGACCTGCAGATGGGTGGCCCTGGGGGGACGGTGACCTGCACAGGGCAGCCCTGGGAATAGCTTGGTTTCGGACTCTCCTGGCCCAGCCCCAGCAAGTGGCCTTGCAGCAATGGGCACACCTGCTTTGTTCCAAGAATGGAGGACCAGCCTGCCATGCCTACAGTGATGTCACTGCAGGCCCACTGTGGGCCCACAAATCTCTAACAGCCCCTGGGAGGCCAGGGAATAGGGAAGGCAAGCTGATGCCCCCAGGCTTCTTCAGATTCCCTCTGCCCCTGCCTGCTGGCACCGCAATATCCATTTCTAGGCAGTGTTCTCTGGTGGCATCTTGGGGCCACCCCTGTGCCCTACCAGGACCTGCCTCATTCAATCCTCTGCCCAGACCTGGGGAGGGGTGGCATTCCCCTCCTGGCTTTATAGGCAAGGACACTGAACATCCTGTGGCCAGAAAGATCAGGCTAATCCAAGCCACCATGCCCACTGGGCCCACAGTGAGGCCAGGTCTGGAGACTCCCTTCCATCCTACAGGATTTCAGAGGAGCTGGCCCTCATCTTCCAGGTAAGGACACTGAGTCCAGAGTATGACATGACCTGTCCCAGGTGGGAAAGCAAGCCAGCAGCAAAGCACAGGGGTCTAGATGTCCAGCTCACAGCTCTTTTTCTGGGCTGAGGTCCCACGAGGATGTGGATGATGGGGCATTTGTCAGGGGCCCAAGGGCCACCAGGAACTTTGGACGCATTGGATGCAGAGCCTGTGACAAGGGCCCCACTCACTTTCATGCCCTGGCTCACCCACATCTCTGGGCCTTTGCTCTTGAGGAGGTACTTTAGCTGCTTCTTCAAGGCCTCCTTCTCCTCCTGGAGGGCCAGGACCTCCTCATCTCTCTTCTGAAGTAGCACCTCCAGCTCCGACAGGCGCTGCACTTCCTCCCCCAGCATGAGCAGGCAGTGATCCTGGGCACAAAAGCACGGGCGGCCCCTGGGTGCCACGCAGGCTCCTTCCTGACCCACCCTCTCCACCTGGTGCCTGTGGAGCGGGGGCTTCAAGCCCAGGAGGAGCAGACTAGCTGTCCTGGGACCCTGAAATCCCAGCCACTCCCACCAGAGGGCAGGCCCCAAATCCTTACTGGGGAGGTTCCTGGAAGCCTCCCTGTCAGGCCCAGTCTTGGCCGGCGCCCCCACACCCGCCAGCTGCAGCAAGGGACACCATCATTCCATGCTGCCCCACAACGAACCAGAAGCACGCCCCAAGAGCCACCCCAGAGCTTGTCAGGGAGTGAAGCCCTCTGCCCCTCCACCATCCATGCTCAAACTATCTGTGCCCTCGCTTACTCAGGGTTGGAGATGAATACCCATGTTCTTGGATAAATGGAAACCGAAGACGTTGCCCTGAACAGCTCTGAATTGGGAGCAGCAGTAAAGGAAGCCCTGGGGACCCGGGGGCCTGGGGGGAAGGGTCCCAGCGCAATCCCAGGGAGAAAGGAACATAAGTAGGATGTTTTCCAAATGTTTAGAATTTAAGTGCCAGGCCTCTGCGTAGCCCATAAAACAAAGAAGCAGAAGGCACAAAGGAAGTTAAAAAACATTTTAAGCGGAATGATAATGAACATCATCAAGACATATCAGGACTTGTAGGGGCGAAGCCGAAGCTGTGGTGGGGACAGATGCACAGCCTCCCGTGCACGGACTGGAGCTGGAGCGAGCAAGGAAGCCAACATCTAGGCAACCATAGAAGGGCTCCAGGAAAGAGCTGCAGGCTACGGTGGGAGGAGGGAATGACAAGGATGAAAGGATGAGAATGTGGAGGACCAGCCGGAAACAGGGGAGAGGAAGGGGAAGGTGCAGCGTGGGGAGGCAGGGCAGTTCTCAAGGGTCCCTGTCACTGCAGATGGTCCTCCTGCTTCCAGGGGAGAAGCGCTCCCTATGCCAGCTCAGACCAGGTGGAGATGAGACAAGGAGAACCCTAAGGACACCTTCCAAGCCCCTGGAGCCAGCCAAGCCTGCAGCCCTTCCTCTGGCCACTTCACACATGAGTGCTTTCTCCTTCCCACGGTTGGTATAAATGAAAACACTGCAGAGAATATCCTTTTACACAGATCTGTGTGGCTCTACCTGACTACATCCTCAGGCTTTCCCTGACGTGGAACTGCTTTCCCTAAAGTGGTCACAGGATATTGACACATTTAAAATCGTGAAAATGTGGAGGCAGAGTGTCAGGAGGTAAAAGTAAAACGAAGATTCGTGCAGCCACGCTATCAGGGTTTTGTGTTCCCACCAGCTGCCCAACACTTTATGGTGCTCATTTCCATGACTGTCATTAAAGACTCACCACCAACAACGGAAGGTGATTCTAAGAAAAGAGAGAGAGAGAGAGAGAAAGAGAAAAAGTACAAGGAAGCACTGTCCAGAATGGAAGGGAGGCTCTCGCTCCTGCGGAATCTCCTACAGAAATTAGAGGGGGATTCGGAGACCATTAAGCACAGGATCAGGCTAACAAATCTGAAAATGTACATGAAGCAGAGGCATTCCTCGCAAAACATAGCCTATCCAAACTGACACAAGAGGGAGGAGAAAATCGGAATATCTTTCAAGGAAGCAAATTTCCTATTTGGAAAACCTCCCCCGTGAGGACTCTCTGGACACACGACTTCCTTCTGTGATGAATTCTTCACCAGTCTCATGCAGACTCTTCCAGAGAACAGAAGAGCAGAGAGAAAAATGCCTCTCAACTTTTTGATTGTTTGTTTTGAGGCCAGAATTACTCTGACCCCAAAAGCAAACAAGGGAATTACAGACAGGTAAACTCTCACAAACAAAGATGCACAGAGTGACATCATAAGGAATCAGCTCGTAGGTAGGCCCTTACACACCAAGCTGATTATTGCTATTGTTTTTTAGAGATTTTATGTATTTATTTGTCAGAAAGAGTGTGGGAGCAGAGCAGAGGGAGCAGAGGGAGAGGGAGATGCAGACTCCCCACTGAGCAGGGAACCCGATGCAGGACTCGATCCCAGGACCCCAAGATCCTGAGCCAAAGGCAGATGCTTAAACAACTGAGCCACTCAGATGCCCCTGATTATTACTATTTTTTTTAAAGATTTTATTTATGTATTCATGAGAGACAGACAGAGAGAGAGAGAGGAAGGGAAAGAGGCAGAGACACAGGCAGAGGGAGAAGCAGGCTCCATGCAGGGAGCCCGATGTGGGACTCGATCCAGGGTCTCCAGGATCAGGCCCTGGGCTGAAGGCAGCGCTAAACTGCTGAGCCACCTGGGCTGCCCTGATTATTACTATTTTTAAGAATATATTCTCTCAAGTGGGAATAGTGGTATGTGGATGGTTAAGGTTATGATACGTGTGATGCGCTGCAAGCCAGGGAAGCAATGCCAGCTTAAACCACCAGCCACTGGGATGCAGGTGCACAGGGGTCAGAAATTCTTGAAAGCTCTGATTTATGGAGGAAGCCCAAGGAGGGTTCTGGGGGTCAGTTTTGGTCGCATCTGGGGATCTGCTTGGATGGCTAACCAGATGCCCGACAAGAGCCCTCGGGGCTGGCCTGGCCCTCCTCTGGGGCTGGGTGTCAGGTCCAGGCTCTCTGCCCGGGGCTCCATGCACACACACGGTCGTACCTTCTCATGAATGACCGAGATGTACCAGGGTAGCCGTTTGTTCGGGTGGCTCTGCGCCAGGACTGGGCTGCTGGAGACCGGGCTTATGGTCTGGGATTCACTCCTCTTCCACAAGTAGTTGAACTCACAGGCACTCTTACTAAATGGAAGGGGGCACCCTGTGGAGATGCAGCGGGGAGTCAGACTCATCTCAAGTGCTGGGCCGCCCTGGGGCCTTCCATGAGAGTGTCACCTTGTAGGGACCCCCTTTGCTGCCCAGCCATGCTCCTCCAAGCCGCCTAGCTCTGACCGCCATTGGCCATCCCTCCCCACCTGCCAGCGTGTGTGTTGAAGAAATGGAGAAAAATCATCATAGTAGCCCTTGGAGATTCCCAGACACCAGGTGGCACGGATGCCACCATGCACCAGGTGGCCCGGACATCTGCGAGGGGTTTCCTCGCGTCCAGACAAAGGAGATCTCTGTATGCAGAGATCAACTTTAGATAAACCTAAGTTAGTATATTCATGCGTGGGAACAGGGTGTTCTGCCCAAGGAGGGATCTGTCCCGTGTAAGGGGCAGAGGGCCGAGCAGGTGGTCCTGGGAAGGAGGGTCTCATGAAGCATGATCAAGGAGCCCTGGGCGGGGCGGGGGGAGGAAGGGGCACCAGCAGGTGAAGGCAGAGGCCTCAGAGCTGGGGTGCCAGGGAGAGGACCCCAGGGGTATCTTACGCCTGTGCCAGCCGGCCTTGCCCTCACTGTCCACCTTCATGTCCGAGCCCTGCTGGACAACGCACAAGTCCTCGGGCAACTCGGCTGAGGTGGCTGAGCCTGCAGGATGTTAAAAATGTCAGCTGATGACAGCTAAGGCCACATCTTCCCAAGACCTCCCTGCATTGATGGGACTATCATTTCACTTCTTTTTTTTTTTTTTTAAGATTTAATTGATTTATTCATGAGAGACACAGAGAGAGAGACAGGCAGAAATACAGGCAGAGGGAGAAGCAGGCTCCATGTAGGGATCCCGACGTGGGACTCAATCCCGGGTCTCCAGGATCACACTCTGAGCCAAAGGCAAATGCTCAACTGCTGAGCCATCCAGGTGTCCCTTATTTCTTTTTAAACTTCAGGTCGGGGCAGCCCGGATGGCTCAGGGGTTTAGCACCGCCTTCGGCCCAGGATTGTGTCCCACGTCGGGCTCCCTGCATGGAGCCTGCTTCTCCCTCTGCCTGTGTCTCTGCCTCTCTCTCTCTCTCTGGGTCTCTTATGAATAAATAAAATCTTTATAAAAAAAATAAACTTCAGGGATCCCTGGGTGGCGCAGCGGTTTGGTGCCTGCCTTTGGCCCAGGGCGTGATCCTGGAGACCCGGGATCGAATCCCACGTCGGGCTCCCGGTGCATGGAGCCTGCTTCTCCCTCTGCCTATGTCTCTGCCTCTCTCTCTCTCTCTCTGTGTGACTATCATAAATAAATTAAAAAATTTAAAAAAAATAAATAAACTTCAGGTCGGATTAAAGGTGACTTTTGTCGTATGGATGTATGGGATCAAACCTGGGACCGAATTGAAATGCATGTCTCTTCCCCTGCTGGCCCATTGGTGTGCCCACCCGGAACAGACCAGGTGCAAGTCCATCTCTGCATAGTGGTGCATTCCCTTCCCTGGAAGGACACATCCCCATCTGTAAAAATGGCTCAGCCTTAAGTCTCCAAGAGACCCCTCTGCCCTGAGGGGCAGATCCTGTTTCCCCTAAGTCGTCAGGAATAAGGCCGGTGGCGGGAGCTCTATGAGCAGGATGCAGGGCCTATCTCAGTCCCTGCCCAGAATTCACGGACCTGGAGCACTGGCTGCTCTCTGAGGGGACCTTAGGACCTACATGGGTGGGGGCTCCCGCTTCTGATGTGAACAAGGCCCCCATTGCTAGCCACAAGCACGAAGCTTCCATCTCCCTGTCCCTAAGGACAGCATCACATGTGGGTTCATGGAGGTGGCGCAAGCCCAGCAATTGCAAGATCTAGGGCACAGCCTGGTCTGGCTAGGGGCCCCCGGGGACTGCTGAGTGACTGACTGGCTGCCCTCTCCAAGCCTCCTGCTCTCCCGGGTCAGAACAAAAATGGTTCCTACCTTTGGCCTTATGACCTCTTTCCTGCAGCTTTCAGAATTTTGAACCTTTTCTCCGGCCCCTGCCCCTAACCCTACAGAGTCAGGTGGATGAGACAAGAGAAAAGCAAGAAGGCTTTTCCTTGCCTCCCTCCCAGTTGGCCCTGCTACGAGTACGAGCAGGTGCTCCTGCCCACACACCGTGCACGGCCCACGCTGGCATCACTCCAGCTGACAGGTGCTGGGAAGGTGGCCCCACTCCTCCAGGCCAGGAGGTGGTTTTCACGTGGGGCCCCCCTCGTGGTTGGCTCTCACCATAATGAGACATGGACGTGGCCTTGGTGCTGAACTGAGGGCAGCCGGGGCGCGAGAGAAACATCTTTCTGAGCTCCTCCAGTTCGGCCATGAAGCTGGTGTCCCCAGGGCTAATGTCTTGCTTGGACTCACCCTGGTGCAGTGGACACAACAGGACACTGAGGGAAGAGCCCCTGGAAGCCACGTGCCCCAGCCCCAAGAACCTCAAGCTTCAGGACAGTTGTGGGCACCGATGGGAGCAGGCACTGGCGTCCACTTGGGCAGCCTCTGGGGAGCTGCACTCAGCTCTTCTGGCTCCCTGAGCCCCTGGTAGATTCAGGAACCTTCCAGCTGCGCTCTGCCTTCCTCCTCCCCTCCTCCCCCCACTCTGCTCCTTTCCTAGACACCCTCCCCACCACAGGGAGGCCTAGAGCTGATGGCCATCTCCCTCCCAGACTCCAGGGCTGCCAGTTCTCGGTGCTCCCAGCATCAGCCCGTCTTTGGCCATCACCAGAGCGTATTTGGAAGGCTGCGTCGACCGAGCAGGCCTTGAGGCCTTCTGCCAACGGGGAGACGTGGGCTGCCCCAAGTCATCCCTGTCTGGCTCCCGGGCCCTGGCACCTTCTGTCTATAGAAGTGGCTGATGGCCTGTGCTGACTTGCTGAGGCAGCGCTGCCTCCGGCGCAGTTTCCACTCCGGGACCTGGTTGTCCCGGCCAGCCATGCTCTGCAGGAGCATCAGCCCCTTCTCCATCAATTTGGGTGCCACGCTGCACTTCCTGGGCGAGCTGTCATCAACCGGCATCATCTGCAGGTTCGGCAGAGGGGCCTGGGCCGCCAGGTGAAGGATGCCTTGGACGGATGGCCGCCGTGGGCCTCTCTGTCTGGAGCAAGCTGCCGAGGGCGACAGGCACTCATGTGGGGACCTGCTGCCTGGCCAAGCCCTGGACACAGCCAGCCCAGAAGCTCCACATCCTGTGGGATCCTGGGAGTGTGTATGGCATCACAGATGTCTCCATAGAAACCAGGCATGTATTTCCAGATGCCAATTGTACATTCCAGCATGACACATTCCTTTATGTCGTAGGAATTTAAAAAATAATCAAATGGAAAGGCTTGTCCCCCAAAAGTTAATCCGACACACAGCCTAGTGCTAGTTTGCTGGGAAGAACTGAGTCTCCAGGTCCACTCAGCCTTCCGACCCCGTGAGGTAGCTCTTCCCTCTGCAGCAGTGCACAGCCCATCCACGCACCTGTGGCACTGGTTTCCCTTGGGGTCAGCCATCTGCTGACCCCGGCAGTCTTGGGACTTCTGTCTTCTAAGTATTTGTCCACCTTGTTTCTTCATATCCATCCCTGATGCAATTGTCACCACTCGAATTTGTCACCCTTCCCTTGTAAGAAGCTCTCCCTGAGAAGAAATGTGTGGGAAATATCAGAAAGGGAGAGAGAACATAAAGACTCCTAACTCTGGGAAACGAACTAGGGGTGGTGGAAGGGAGGAGGGCGGGGGGTGGGGGTGAATGGGTGACGGGCACTGAGGGGGGCACTTGAGGGGATGAGCACTGGGTGTTATGCTGTATGTTGGCAAACTGAACACCAATAAAAAACAAATTTATTATAAAAAAAAAGAAGCTCCCCCTGAATTTCTGTGACACACTCTTAATTGATATTCACACCCTCTAAATGCGTTTCAGCCCCGTACCCAGCAGCCCACCCACTCCCTCATCTGCACCTCCTCTTGTCCCAAAGCTGGGCTCTGTTATCACTGCCTGAAATATCTGGGCAAGCTGAGCACTGATATATTACCTGGTTGATCAAGGTGCCCCAACAGGTTCCCATAGGACCCCTGTCGTGGGTGTTGTTGTACTCACCCACTCACACGGCCACGCTCTGCACCTCCACATCATACGGTCCTTGATAACAGGATTTCTGCAATCCACCATGTCCCGGCAAATGTGTGAATTTGCCACCATGTAGTAAAAATTTGCTGTGGGTGCTGCCCTGGTCCTCCCCACAGATGGCCTCTGCCTGCAGTCCTACTCACATGCACGGGTGTGCACACACATATATGTGCACATGCAAAGTCCAGCCAGTTTTGGATGTGAAGCCACATTGGATTAGGACTGGACAGGAACAAGGAGGTGGGAGGGCAGCTGGAGCCCAACCACCTGAGCCCAGAGCCCAGCTCCAGCATATTGGTATCTGTGTGTCCTCGGCTCAGCCCTTACCCTCTCTGCGCTCATTTGCTCATCTCTACAATGGGGATAGAGACCATACCCGTCTCCTGGAGTTGTCGTAAGGATTCAATTAGGAAATAGGATGAGCTTCGAGCCACAGGCAGCATCAAGTCAGGAAAGCCCCCAGTTGTTACCGGTGGTCACTGCACTGTCCTCGCCCCACCTTCAGCATCACTTCTGTGCCTGTCTTGGGGGACAGGGAGCATCCGTGTAGTTAAGAATGAGAACAGAGGGGACAAGTGATAAAAATAAATTGTGCTGACCTCTGCTTTTACCCATATTCATCGTTGGCAATCTGGATGGCGCCGAGGCCGCAAAGCAGATTCCTTCTACCTTTGCCTTTCTTTCTGTCATTTTGCAGTACATACTAGGGCAGCCAGATGCTGCCCTAGGCCGGCATCACAGAGTCCACCAGGTGACCCTCATGGCCCAGTGACTCTGAGGCTTATCTTTGCAGGGGTGCCACTGGCTCTATGTAAGAAAAATTGCTCTGACCCTTGTTAGAATGGAAAGGAAGACTTGATTCGAAGATTGCAAAAGCAGAGAAATTGAAACTCAACTCTGAATATGGCAGGCGAGCGGGGCTTCAGCCCAGGACCAGTGAGGGGGGTACGGAGGGAAATTGCTAAGAGGGGACAGATGGCGGATTCTCCCTCAGGGCAGGCTGAGCACTTAGAGCAGGGCCTGGCCATCAGGGGTGTGGAAGAGGAAACTGGTCCCATGTCAAGTGTCCGGGGATCCTTGCTAGATTGGGGCTTGGCATGGAAGGACAGGGAGGGCTCACAGATGCCTGATTAAGGTTTGGCCAAGGACTACCTCTGTCAGTGGCAGTGGGTCAGGGACCCAGGCTGACAAGGCTCCACCCCAATGACAAGCGTCTAGGTTTGGTTCATGGAGTCGAGGGAGGGAGCTTTGAGGGCTCCTGGTTAGCAGTGCCTAGAAGTGAGGCCCTCCCTTCCATTTGCATTTTACCCCCAAAGCAGACCACCTGGCTGCTGAATTACCAAGTGGTGGGGAAACGCAGGCCTATTCTGATGGTGCATCGTAAATCCCCCGCCCCCTCAGGAAAGGTGTGTTGAAGTCCTAACCCCAGGACTTCAGAATGTGGCCCTATTTAGAAATAAAGGTCTTGGAGGTCATTAGAGTGGGGTCTGATCCATACAACAGGTGTCCTTATAAAAAGAGGAAACTGACACAGGCATTCACGGAGGGAAGAGGTCTCGCCAGGGCAGATGACTGGAGCAATGCATCTAGAGGTCAAGGAACTGCCACAGAGGCCAGGACAGCAGAGGAAGGACCCTGGCCTGCAGGTTTCCAGGGGGGCAAGACTCTGCTGACACCGAGACTGAACTTCTGGCCTCCTGACCGTGAGAGCATGGATTCCTGTTGTTTAAGCCCCCAGGCTGTGGTGCTTTCTTCCACTGTCCTAGGAAGCTAGTACACTCACCATGTGCCTGCCCTGAAAATCAGCAGTCGTGGGAGCTACACAGATGATCACTGTGAGCTGGAGACAGGCCCCAGGGCTGGTCTCATGGGCCTCACAGGACGTGCAAAGTGCCCAGGTCGGGATGGGCCTTGAGGTCATGCACATGCCTGGGAGGGACAACAGTCTTTGCAGGAAGCAGGAGGACCCTGAAAAGCTTCCTTTGGGAAGCAAGTCAAAGCCAAGTCCTGAAAGTTGGGTGGGCTTAGGCCAGCAGTGCATGAACTTTTTGGCAGAAGTGTTGAAACTCTGCAGAGCTGAACCACCTTCCAACCTCCACGGGCTCCAGGCAGCTTAGGGCACCTGGGGTTTAGATAGACCGAGATGGCAGCTTCTCAAACTGTGTCATGCATGGGAGATGCCTGGGGAGCTTGTTAAAATGCCGATTCCCATTCACCAGGCCTCAGCAGCTTCTCACTGCCTGCCTCCATGGGCTTTCTCTCCACCCTGGCACTGAACGCCCCTGGGGTGGCACCAGGGCTCTGGTGTTGCTGGAAGCCTACCTTTGGCCCCTGGCAGCTGTCCATGACTCTTGTGCCTGTTCAGCCTCCCATGAGAAGGGCTGCCTGTCTTTCCAAAGGGCCTCTGGAAGTGTTATTCATATACGCTGCATGGGCTACATTTCAAGTCAACTTATCCTACATGTGACTCTCAAATTTACTGAGGAAGCATGATGTTTTCACAAGATGCAGTGATAAACAATTTCATTTTCACAGATTCAAACCAAAAATCCACCAATAAAGCATGCAACACCAGTGAAGTGCTTAACACTACAATTTTCCTAGTCTATGCAAGTCCTCAACAGGCTTTGTTTCATCCTTCCTTTCCCCTGACAAACAAATGTCTCCCATGAGCTTCTCATGTGCCCGGCTCAGTGCTCCCGGCTGTGAGATAGTGAAAAATCTGATCTGCTGGGTCCCTTCTCTCATGAGGCCTGCAACCCTGAAATCCTATGAGAAGATGAACAAAACAATTGGCTCCTTGATAGCGTAGAGTTCCAATAGAATCATAATTGCTCTGGTTGTGGATTAAAAAGGTAGAGGAGCTGTTTTCATACCCATGTTCACAGAAGCATGCTGATAATTGCCAAAAGGCAGAAGCAACCCAACTGTCCATTGGCTGGTGAATGGAGAAACAAAATAGAGTAGGTCCCCAGAGTGGAATATTACTAAGCCCTGAAAAAGAAGGACATTCTGAAGCATGCCACAACGTGGAGGAATCTTGAGGACACCATGCTAAGTGAAATAAGCCAGCCACAAAAGGACAGATACTGCATGATTCCACATATATGAAGTACCTAGAGCAGTCTAAACACACAGAGAGAAGGTGGGAGTGTGGGTGCCGGGGTCTGGAAGGGGCATGGGAGTTCATGTTTCCTAGGTGAAGTTTCAGTCTTGATGAAAAGAGTTCTGGAGGTGGATGCTGGTGATAGACACACAAAAATGTGAATATCCTTAATGTCACTGAGCCGTATGTATAAAATGGTCATTTTTGTGTTACTTATATTTTGCCACAATTTTATTTAATGAATAACTTTTTTTTAAAGGTGTAGAAGAGTCCTTTTTTTTTCTCCTCTGACCTCTCCTCCTTCTCCAGCAGATGGAGAGGTGACAGGGTCAGGAGAGGTTGGGAAGGACCCGGATGAACTCTTGGGGTTGTCCCAGACTGCATGCAGGCAGCTCATGTTCTAAGGTCCTCATTGGCACCCGCTGGAGGCAGCCAGAAGACAGTTGCACCACATGGCTCCCTGTGTGGTTTGAGCATCTCCTGTGAGCTGGATGTTCTTTCTGGCATTGGGATGGAAAGATGGTAACCTAGTCCTTGCTCTCGTGTTTCTTCTGTTCCAGTGGAGGAGACACAAAAACTGAGGTCAGACACACAGAAGCTTTTTTGGTTCGTGGTAAGGGCTCCAGAGGAGAGACATACAGGGGGCCGAGGCGGAGAGTACTGGCAGATGCCGTGGGCAGGCTGGAGAAGGTGAGCTTTCACGGCGATGTCAGGGCTCAGATCAGATGCCAAGGAGTCCAGCACAGGAAAATCAGGAAGAAGAGCATCGCTAGCACAGGGCAACTCATCAGCTGGAGGTGGGAGTGAACTAGGCTTGTTCCAAGAGCAGCAGAGGCCCTGCAGGGTCTTGGGACCTGGAATCCTCATGATGGGGAACAGCTACGTGGAGGGGGAAAGGGTCATGGGGATACAGTCAGAATCCCCAAGGGTGACTTCCCTACTGGTTTCTGGGGTTGTCAGACATAATACCGTAGACTGGACTCACACAACACAGGTTGTTCTCTTGCACTTCTAGAAGCCCCAGATGAAGTTGTCAGCAGAGCCATTTCCTTCTAAGGATGTGATGGAGAACGTGTTCACAGCCTCTTCCCTAGCATCTAGGGGGCTGCTGGCGATCTTTGGCGATCCTTGGCTGTAGAAGCATCATCCCCATCTCTGCTTCATCTTTGCGTGCCATCCTCCCTGTGTGCATGCCTAGGTCCAAATTCCCCTTTTTATAAGGACACCAGTCACATTGGATGAGGGGTCCCCCTTCTCTAGTAAAAATCATCTTAACCAATTCGTTCTGCAATGACTCTGCTTCCCAATAAGGGAACATTAATAGGTATTGGGGGTGAGGACTTCAACATGTCAATTTTGGGGAGACCCAATTTAACCCATAATAGCTGCCCCTGGGGTGGGGAATGGGGGTAACCAGGGAGTGGGCATGAAGGAGGGCATGTGATGGAATGAGCCCTGGGTGTTACATACAACAGATGAATCACTGCAATCTTACCTCTGAAACTAATTGATTAACACCACATGTTAATCAATTTAAAATTTTTTTAAAAAAGGACCTTTCTTGTGCAGGGGGTTCTCCAGACCCAATCCCCCAGCCTCAGAGTTCCTAAAACATGTCCGGCACATAGCAGGTGCTTGAAAACTATGTGGCTGAATGAAGCCATTTCTGGCTTAAAGGACCTTGAAGAAAAATTCAGTGAAAGCTGAGGCCACTCCAGTTTCTTTTCAAACTTCAATTCAGTAAATATTTAAGGTCAGTTGAAGTGCCAGGCTCGTTTTAGGAGCTAGGGACAGTGCAGTGAAGTCTCTGACCCCAAGAGCTTACACTTTATCTTGAGACATTTGGCTTTACCTTTATTGTTACTCCACTGTGACCCGGGCAGGCACCCTGAGTTCAAAATCTAGAAATGAGGCCAGAGCACAAGTGGATAGCTGCTTATCGGGTACCTCATTCTCTTTTTAAACAGAACTCGGGTTTTACACTCAGCAGGAGTTAACCCAGCTAGGAAAAGATTCCTCAGCAGAGAGATCTTTAAGTGGAGAGGGGCTTGCTTTGGTTGGAGCTGTCATCTTACCTTCTGTTTTCCCATCTTTAAAGCAATGTCCAATGTTCTAGACCAGGACTTTGAGAATGAAACCATGTGGCTAAGAAGGATCAAGAAAAGAGTGAGAAGCCTGGATCCCCACTGATGACCTTCCCACCCTTAAATGCTTATCTGAAGACATCTTTAATGACACAGAAAAAAAAAATTCTACAAGCTTTCAGTGGGGCGGGAGTGAAGGTGGGAAGGGCTTCTTTCTTCCTGGATGAAGAAAACTCATGATATGACCCCTTGCAAGAAAATTGCATAAAAAGATAAATTCATCACCCCAAAATGCTTTCAGATTACTTTTGCAGCTAAATAGGAAATTATAAAACAAGCCTATTATGGGGGCCCCTGTGTGACCAGTTGGTTAAGCATCTGCCTTCTAATCAGATCATGATCCCAGGGTCCTGGGATGGAGCCGGGGTCAGGCTCCCTGCTCAGGGAGGAGTCTGCTTCTCCCTCACTCTCGGCCCCTCCCCCAACTCATTCTCTCTCAAATAAATAAATATAATAAATAAATAAAATCTTTTATTTTTTAAAGATTTTATTTATTTATTCATGAGAGACGAGAGAGAGAGGGAGAGAGAGAGAGAGAGGCAGAGACAGGCAGAGGGAGGAGCAGGCTCCATGCAGGGAGCCCAAGGTGGGACTCATTCTCCAGGATCACACCCTGGGCTGAAGGCGGCCCTAAACCGCTGAGCCACCCAGGGATCCCCCTAAATAAAATCTTTTAAAAAAATAAAAAATAAATCAATCAAGCTTATTACATTTGGCTACGAGAAATCCAAAGTGAAGTTCAATCAATAGAGAAGTCAGTATTAAATACAAACCTCATCTTGGGGCAGTCACTCCAAGTCACTCCATCACGCAAGCCGATCAACTCTCTGGTCTTGTTACCTCCATAGAAAAGGACTGGACTTTCTCCGCGTTTGGAGGGTATGCTTGGGGTTGGCTTAAAGGCGGGGGACGTGGCCCCAGAATACACCCTGGAGCGAGTGGAGGCTGGTGGGACCTCCTGGCGCCGCCACACGTCCCCGGGGCGCCCTGCCCCGCTCTTGTGCCCCGGCGCGCCCCACCTGCCGGCACCCTGGACCGCCCCAGCGGCTTTAGGGCCCTCATTTAGGGCCCCCACCTGAGCGAAATTAAGATGCCCCAAAGCCTGTGACTTCTGGTTACGTTATAAAATTTTTAATTGCAATGCCAATTTTTGCAACGATAGACATTAATCCGTGAAAAAACCCTCTTGTCCATGAGAGAAACCCTGTAGGGAGAGAGGATCCGCAAGGGAACAGGTGTAGAGCACCGCCCGCAGGTGACCCTGGGGCACCGGGAGGCTGCGGCCCCCGCCCCGCCCCGCCCGCACAATCTCAGCCTTCGGAGAAGGGCTCGGGACCAGCCCCGCGCCCAGAGCCCCGCCCAGGCCCCGCCCAGGCCCCGCCCCTCGGCCCGAGCCTCGCCCTTCTCTGGAGGGCTCCGGCCCTACCCCGCTCGGTCCGCACCCGAGGCCCCACCTGGACCCCGCCCCTCACAGAAGCCCCGCCCACAAGGGCCGCTCCGGCCCCGCCCCGCGCCCAGAACCACGCCCCCCGCCGGGCCCCGGCTCCCGGCCGCCCCCGCGCTTCCGGTTCCGGGGCGGGCCGGGGCGGGGTCGCAGGGGCTTTAGCGTTGCGGGGCGGCGGGGCGGGCGGGCGGGGCGGGGGGCGCTCCCGACCTGGGGCCCCGAGCACCTCCCGTAGCCCCGCGCTGGCTCGGCTGTCCCGGGAGCCCGGGCCTGGGGACCCTCTGCGCCCGCCTCGCAGCGCCACCTCGCGGGGTTCCGGGCTCCCGATGAAGACGCCCTCGGTCCCTCCGGGGCACGCGGCGCTCGCGGCGCTCACGAGCCCGACGGGGTGGTGTCCGGACTGCAGGGGCGGGGCCCGGCCCCGTGGGCGTCCCTGGGCCGGGGTACGGCAGCAGGGCGCTGCTCCGGGGGGCGTGGACCCGGCCGCTGCCGCCCGCTGTGTGGACGTCAGCCTCGGGCGGGAGGGAGGGCGGGCGGTCGGGGCCCGGGCTGGGGAGGGCAGCGGTGCGACTCCAGCCTCCGGGAGTTCCTGTGCCGCCGCCGCTGCGTGTGTGTGGGGGGGGAGGGGCTGCGGGGGGGGACGGCCCGCGGGGGGAGGGGCTGCGGGGGAGGGCGCGGGAGGGGAGAGTGCTGTAGAGGATGGGCCGCTGCAGGAGCGGCGGCCTCAGCCCCCTCGTACCGTGCTGTGGAATGTGGTGAAGACCCCAAGTAAGGCCAAGGCACCGGGCTGCGCCAGAAGTGAGACGGGAGGGAGCGGGAGGGAGCGGGCAGGCGGAGAGGCTCCCAAGAGGGAGCACCTTGTCAGGGACCTGTTGTGTGAGCGCCCCTGCAGGTATGAGGACCCGGAGGAAACCAGGCCCGGTGCGGCTCGTTTGGGGCGAGCTGGCGGGAGCGCCAGGTGGGGCGGGGTACTCCCGGGGTCAGAGTGCTGGGCACAGTCCCCTTGCGATCACGGTGCCCCGGGAAGCCCCTGGGAAGCCCCTGGGAAGCCCCTTGGAAGCCCGGAGGCTGTGCGGGAGGCTGGCTGACCTCCCTGGAGTTCTGCGAGCATTGCCTCGGTAGGTCCTTGCACTGCTTTGGAAGACCCCGTTCTAGGGGTGGGGGCAGGAGTGGGCAGACCCAGGGTGGGGCTGGGTCGTCCGGCTCTTCCAGGCCTGGACCAGAGTGGCAGTGTGGATGGATTTGGGTGTTCTGAACGTGGAGCCTTAGAGACCTGCCCAGCTCCCCAGCCCCCTGAGTGGCACAGCTGGGTGGACCACAGACCCTTTTCAGGCACCAGTGTCCAGAGGCTGAGCCTAACACTGGAGCCCCCAGCATCCTGGCCTTGCCACAGGTGCCACCATCAGGCATGATGGCCAAACCCCCCTGGTGGCATCAGGTGCAGCCCAGCCAGCCACACGGGAACAGAGCTCCCCCGTGTTCACTGCCATGGAGCTGGCTGCTGCACCCCAACAGTGGGTCTGGACTGCCAGCTTTGCCGCCACACATACGGCTTTTCTGTTAGAGTTCTTCCTAATTAACATGTTATGAAGAAGGTTTAATCCCGACTTAATGCACATAGAGCGTTCTGAGAACGTTCAGCTGAATGCTGCACATAGTCTCCTTTTTTATCACCTAAGCATGTTTGTGAATCTTTAAAATTTGCATGTTTTTGGAAAGCTGCCAAGTTATAGTTCTAAATTATAGAGGATCCTATCCTGGTGCTTCCCTTCTTGACTTAGGAGAGTTTGCACCCTTTTAATTAAAGCATAACATCGGGCAGCCCCGGTGGCACAGCAGTTTGGCACCGCCTGCAGCCCAGGGTGTGATCCTGGAGACCCAGGATCGAGTCCCACGTCCGGCTCCCTGCGTGGAGCCTGCTTCTCCCTCTGCCTGTGTCTCTCCCTCTCTCTCGCTCTCTGAATGAATAAATAAATCTTTAAAAAAAAAAAAAGCATAACATCCAGTAAATAAACACATTCGCATGTGACCCGACACAGACAAGTGTCTGAGCTCAACATGTTTTTGCAGATGAACAAGGTGTGTGGCCAGCCCCTGAATGTTCCCTGTGCACAGGACCCCCTTGGGCCCTCCGACAGTCCTGCTAGTGTTGGGCACGAGGCATTTCCAGATACTCTGACTGATGGGGCACAATGCTTCCTCAGAGGCTGGCAGTACGTTAAACTAGTGGCCAGTCATGCTCAGCGGGAGTGTTGTAGTTCACTTATCAAGCTCTTTCCCTTCAGTTATTCTCTTGTACCCGAGATGTAGGGAGGTGTCGGCAGCAGCATGGATGCTGGAGCTTTCTAGCTCTCAGACTAAACCACCTTCCTAATATCCGGTTAAATTCCGCCAGCCTCTCCAGAGTTGCCATCTGAAGTAGTAGCCAACACCCCTGAGCAGGTGGGGCCACAGTTCATTCCATCGGCACATGTGCAGTTCCCAGTGGGCACCATACTGGGGAAGGGGAGGGTTCCAGTCTTCCGTACATCTGGGCATAAAAACAAGATAATTGAGGAAATGAGATGACTACGTGGCCTTCCCCTTCTATATAAGGTGGTAGTACACTATAGCATCCCTCCCCCATCACAGAACACACTCTTCTAATTGTGGTCCTGATACACATAAAATGTATCATCCTAAGCATTTTAAGCTCACAGTTCAAGGACATTTAAGCACATTTGCATTGTTGTGCAACCATCATCTGCAGAACCTTTCCATTCTTCCTGACACCCTGACCCCCCTTCTCTGTGTTAAGTCCCCAGCCCCTGGCACCCACCCTTGTTGCTGTCTCTGTGGATCTGACTTCTGCAGGTCCCTCCTGTCAGAGGATTAGTTCTTTTGTGATAGCATATTTCTCGATGCATGATGTCTTCAAGGTGGATGTACGTTGTATCATGTTTTGGAATTTCCTTCCTTCTTAAAGCTGAGTAATACTCCATTGTATGGACAGTCCACATTTTGTTTATCCCTTTATGTGCTCATGGACACTAGGGCTGCTTCCACTTTTTGACTCTGGTGGGTAATGCTGCTATGAATGTGAGTGTACAGGGATCTCTTCCAGACTCCCAATGGTGTTTGGTCTTTGTGTCATTCAGGGTTTGTGTGGGAAGCAGAAGCCGTTTAGGTGTTTTAAGTAGCAAGAGACTTTATGTAGAGGTCAATCATGGGAAGGTCTGGAGCTGGTCTCCAGGTGAGGTGACCTCAGCACTCACCTCTGCCTCCCCCGAAAAGACCAGGAGGCAGGAGGCTGCCCCTGGGGCTGTTGGGTGTGAGGGCTGTGGTCCGAGATTAGGACATCTGGTTGCCTTGGGGGCAAACATTGGGATGCTGTTAAGGTGACCCAGTCAGAAATCCATTTCCCTTTGCTCTGATCCATTTCCCTACTCTTTCAGCAATACTGTGTCTTGATAACCGGGGGGTCCAATAAGGTGAAGTGAAATGAGGTAGCGCGAGTCCATAGCCTGCGTGTCCCAGATGGCAATTCTCTGCTGTTCCCCCAAAACCATCCTTTGCTGGTAAAATAACTGGCAGTTTTAGCTTTAAGGTTAACATTCTTTTTTTTTTATGATTTTATTTGTTGGAGAGAGAGAGAGCACAACAGGGGAAAAGACCGGGGGAGAGGGAGAAGCAGGCTCCCAACTAAACAGGGAGCCCCCATGCGGGACTGAATCCCAGGACTCTGAGATCATTACCTGAGCCAAAGGTAGTTGCTTAACTGACTGAGCCACCCAGGTACCCCAAGGTTGACACTTTTTTAAATTTCTATTTTCATTGTTTCATTGCTACTATATAAAAATGATTGATTTTTTGTATAAAAACTTGTATTCTATGACCTCATTAAACTCCCGTGTTCCATTAGTTTTGTTGTTGATTCTCTGTAGAGATGATTTTCTTCTTTCTTTCTAGCTGATATGCTTTTCTTTTTCTTTTTTAATATTGATTGGTTGATTATTTATTTATTTATGATAGAGAGAGGCAGAGACACAGGCAGAGGGAGAAGCAGGCTCCATGCAGGGAGCCCAACATGGGAGTCGATCCCAGGTCTCCAGGATCAGGCCCTGAGCCACAGGCAGCACTAAACCGCTGGGCCACCCGGGCTGCCCTGCTTTTCTTTTTCTCGTCTAATTGCACTGGTGGGGACCTGTCCTATGATGTGGAATAAGAGTACGAAGAGCCTGTGTTGTACCTGGTCTTGGGGTGGTAGCCTTCTCTGTTATCACAAGTATGATGCCAACTGTAAATTCTGTCGGGTTGGGGAACTTGCCTTCTGCTTCTACTTTACTGAGAGTTTTATGATAAGTGGATGTTGAATCGTATCACACACATTTTCTGCATCAGTTGAGACAACGAACGATTGATCTTCTAATGTCCAACCAGCCTTGCATCCTGGGAAAAACCCGCTTGATTGTGCTGTATTATCCTCTTTCATATATTGTTGGGTTCCATTTGCCAAATTCCTGTTACGAATATCTCCGTGTTTATGAGAGATGTTTGTCTGTAGCTTTTTTATAGTGTCTTTTTGTGGTTTTGGTTTCAGGGTAATGATTGCCTCATTGAGTAAGCTTGGGCATGTTCCTCACCACCCACCCCTTCAGTTTCCTGGAAATTATTGAACGGGCACTAATTTCTAAACATATAAAAAGCCATTTTGAGCTCCATAGGGGGAGCTGCCACAGACCTGTGGCATGAATTTGCCAGTGTGCGCCTCTGACGGCGGAAGCTCGGTCACTGTAACTTTTATCGGAAGCAGCCTTTTTCAGTATTCCATAAAAGGGACTTAGGCCTTCAGTCATAACTTTTTTACTCAGAAACTGTGGGCTGGCCGTTCCTTTTGGGAAAGAAGCTTTGGAAATGCTTTCAGGACTGTTTCTGAAGCCACACAGATAGTGCTTCTCCCAGAGGAGAAGCCACCTCACCTAGGGACTGATCTCTTGGCCATTCTGGGACAGCAAGGCTTAACTATACAGAGGGGGCCACTGTGTTTCTCAAGCTGGGGTGTCCTTTGAGATCTGAGATTTTTCTGCAAACATTTCATAACTCGGCACTTATGTTTTAATGATCTAAGAATATTAGACCACGTTTGATCACTTCTAAGGGCCACTCTTCTGGGTCCTGTGCTGGCTCAGCCCCTTGGAGCTGTGTGACCCTGCCAGTTACAGAAATGGGAGCTCCTCCTGTGTTTACAGCACCCCATTCAAAGTAAGTGCTCAGTCACAAATGGTGGTCTTGTCCCTGCTCCTGACCTCTGGGTGAGCACCCTGCAGCCAGTAGCCCAGTGTTATTTCAGTGACCAAACTGGTCCACCAGCATCGAACCATAGGCTCTGGTTGTCCTGACACTGGGCTGTAAGGGGAGCATCTGGACCAGTGGGCATGGAGCGTAGTGGGGGGGGAGTCAGAGTCCTTAGCTGGGAACATGTCCTGTGGGAAGCCCCCCCCCTGCTTGGAGGCTGGCACGGCTGTATTCACTTGGCAGAGGCTACTTATTGTAGGTTATATTCAGAATAATTTAAGTCAATGCTGGAAATGCATGAAATTTTTTTCCTTCAAAAAGTATTTGCATCTTATTCAAGTTTGAGAAATACTGGTAG
Organism: Canis lupus dingo; assembly: GCF_003254725.2. Taxonomy (NCBI): domain Eukaryota; kingdom Metazoa; phylum Chordata; class Mammalia; order Carnivora; family Canidae; genus Canis; species Canis lupus. The sequence continues at coordinate 58,384,973 of NC_064247.1, read as the reverse complement.
AAATCCCATATGCATTTATAGATTTTGAGGTGGATATATTTTTTCCCTGCCTTGTGCAGCCCTGTTAAAGTATGTGCCTGACTCCTTTTGTCACCAGGAATAGGGCTCTAGGTGACAGCGGCCAGGCCTAGGGCTGGTTTGTGATCATAGAGAAAAACAAGATTGAGACTTTCATTCCGATCTGCTCTCTGTGCCATGACCTTCAGGTGTGCTTGCGGTTTTCAGGGAAGGGGGTGTCCTGCAACAGACTTCCTAATTTGGATGAGTGAACTGCTGGGTCCTGCTCTGATGATGCTAGCAGGTATGGCGAGCCTGTGGACTTTACAAGAGCAGACTTCTAGTGACTTTTTTTTTGTTTAAGGTTTTAAATACCATTTTGTATAATACTCAGGGTACTTTTTTTTTTTAAAGCTAACCTGTAATGTCTAAATGATATTCTCATTTCCAGAAGTGAGAAATAAGTGGCTTTTTCTGTTTGAATATTACTTGTTCTAGAGACCCGCCAGCAGGAGGATCCCAAGGGGAGAGTGCAGTGCAGACTTGAGCCTAAGTCTGGCCAGGTTCTACATTATGGCTCTGCCACTTTTGTTTTCTCTGAGATGCAGGGAGTGTGGGTCCCATCATTGTGTATTGACCAGTTTCTGGAATGGCTCCTGGTTGCCAGGAAGCATGCTGGGCATGGGGTGTTTCCTAGGGGAGAAAGCAGAATGGCCTTTGCGCTCCTGAGCTTAGGATCTGGAAAGAGAGATGGCTACTGAGCAGGTAAACAGTCAGATATTTAATTACAAAACTCACACAGCACCTGAGGTGTTACCATCCAGGTTTCAGGGCAGGTACGCTGCTGTCCCGCTCATGCCCAGCAAGCAGCAGTGGCCACTTGCATCAGAATTTACATGCTTCGGGAGGGTGAGGAGGGATGTGGTCCCCAAGAGACTCTGGTGTGGAATTTGGCGCCAGGGCTCAACTGACCAGATGTGCTTCTCGGGTGCAGGGGGTGGGGGCAGGACATCCCCAGTGTCGTTTCCCTCCCAGGCGCTTGGAGCCCACCCTCCGCTTCTCCTGGAGCAGCCTGCAAGGGCATACCCCCAGAGGGTCCATTGGGTCTGCCGTCAGCAGTCTGTACCTGACAGCTTCCCGGGGTCTGCTGAGGAAGTCAGGTGAGGACCCCCATCATGGACATGTACTTCGCTTCCCTTCTGACCAGGGGACCCTGCCATGATGCTCCAGTAACAGCCCTCCAGGCTGGCTGCCCGCATTGGCTCACCAGGGGGGATTTTGTCTTACTCGGCTATGCATGACGTGGATGTCATCAACTCGTTGCTGGGAGACCACATCCAGACACAGCGTGTGCCCTGGAGAGTGCCCTCTCCCAGGTATGACCATGGTGACCATTTCAGGGCTTTCCTACCACCATCCAGGCCAAAACATAGGATGGGCTGGAATCCTGTTCAGGATTCTCCTCCCACCCCAGTTTGAGGAGCAAGTAAGTAACATGAGACATTTATCAAAAGTGTGTGAACAACAACAACAACAAAAAGTATGTAAACATTTATGTTCAAGACAAATATTGTTACTGAATCTCTCAGCTGAGACGGGGGGTAAGAGGCATCATACAGGAAGCCGTCCAAGTTTAGGGGACTTTGAGATTCATTATTCAGTACAGATACTCAAATACCTACTTGGTGACAGGCCCTTTTGCATTCTCTGAGTTACAGTGAATGTCCAGGAGGGAATCCCAGCCAGGCTGGGCACCAGAGCAGCAGGTCATCTGTCAGCAGCCCGGGAAGCGGAGGACAGGGGTGCGCTCCGGCCCAACAGAAGGGGCTCGGTGAGTCTGAGAGCCAAAGAAACGGATGGGTTATCTGTTGCTGACGATACACCGCTGGACAGTAGCCACCTGGGATCTTCCGCTCCCCAGGCTGGGCTGCACAGGGTCCTGCTGGTCTTGCCGTGGTCATTCAAGTGACTGTAGTCAGAGGACTGGTGGCCAGCCTGGAATGGCTCAGCTAGGGTCACTGGGCTGGGTCTGCCATCACCTGGGTCCTCTTCTCCATGGTCTCAGGGCCCGCCCCTGCCACACGGCCTCTCCTTGCATCTCCTCAGCAGTGCGGCCACACTTCTGGTGCCCTGTCCACGTGCTCAGAAATGGAAACAGCTGAGTCTCTCCTGTCTCGGGCCCTGACCTGGCACAGTGTTCCCACCGCATTCTTTGGGTGGGGGCAGGTCCCAGGCCCGCCCTGGGTTCAATGTGGACACTGCACAAAGGTGTGAGTACCAGGAGGCAGGGGCCATTGGGGCCACCAGGGCAACTGCTGACAGCTGGTATGACCTCAGGGAGAAGGCAGGGCAGGAAGGGGCAGGCAGACAGAAGGTAGCGGATGGCAAGGTGTCGGGGTGTGGGGAGGCCTGGACAGGTATGTCACCCCAGTGCCGTGGGATGGGGCACCACAGGATGATGCCCGAGTGGGAGTGCTGAGGGCTTGTCTCTCAAGCCCTCTGTGGAAGTACCTGGCAGCTGACACTCACCGACGTTGGGTGGTGGGTGGGTGTTTGGGACGAGGAGTGAGAGGCCAGGCCAGGGGTGGGAAGACTGTCTTGTGGGGTCTGCTGGTCTCCACATCAGGCAGTCCATCTCTTGTCTGGGCTTGCATCCCCTTGCACTTTGACTGCCTGTTTCTTGTCCTCTGGGGGCAGGACCTCCAGAACCCTCTTTTCTTATCATCCCCATCCCTCCTTCCATTCTCTCTGGGATCTCTTCTGCCTGCACCTCCTCAACTCCCCACTGACCCCGAGTGGCCAAATCCAGGCCTGGCTTCTCTCTGGCCCTTTGCTCTTCCCTGGAAGAACCTGTAAGAGCTACTCCATCTCCTATCCTGGTGCTCCGATCTCCGCGGTAGGTGGATTAGCCGGGCCGAGTCCTGCATGACCCCCCAGAGCAGCCTTTCCCTGCCACCGGCACTGCTGACTGCCCGTTTCCACGTCCTGCCCCAAGTCCTGGGGGCACGTCCCCACTACTTGTCCGCACACTCACAAACACATGCAGGCACGCACACACGCATGTACACACACATACATGGCTAAAACGGAAGGTGCCCAGAGCTGGCACCTGCCCCTGCAGGCCACACTCTCCCTCCTGTGCCCATCCTCACCTTTGGCTCCTCTGTGTCACCACTTCTTATCCTCTCTGTCGGCAGCTTCCACCTGGGGTTCATCCCAGGGCAACCCCTCTAAGATGAAAGTCGATGAGGCTCCCCCCACTCTGGGTAGATGCCACCTTTCCAACTGCAGCCCTTCTCACTGGTCCCCGGGGCTTTACACTTGCCCCCTCCTTTACCTGGACACTTCTGTTCAAGGCTCCACTGTCGTTGGGGTTTTCCTCAGATGTCACCTTGCAGGACTCTTGCCGACCCCAGGTTAGCCATCTGCTCCACCTGTCCCCTCCCTGCATGCTTAGCACCTGACCCTGCCTGGGTCTTCCTCACGGCGCTCTCCAGTGTCACCTGTCTCCTCTGTCATTGTCCTCACTATGGCTAGTACCTGCAGGCCAGCAGATGGGGAGGGACTCATTTGTTCTGCTCATGCTCTCCCTCCAGTGTCCAGAGAGGTACTGGAGTGTCTCACTAAATGCTCAGTGACTCTGCTGGTTGATTGACCATGCCCATTGCCAACTGTTTGAATGATTTGGGATCGATTTTTCTATATTAATGACTTGGCTGTGCCCTGTGTTGACTGTTTCAGTTAAGACTGAGTTCATGGGGCATCTGGGTGGCTCAGTAAGTTAAGTGTCTGATTCTGGATCTTAGCTCAGGTCTTGATTTCAGGGTCGTGAGTTCAAGACCTGTGTTGGGCTCCATGCTGCGTGTGGAGGCTACTTAAAAAAAAAAAAAAAGATCTGAATTCACTTTTCAGGTCTGCTTGGAAGGACTAATATGGAACTATTGGTGAGGGTGCAGCGGGAGGAGCCCCTGCACTGGTGGGAGGAGGCGGGGGGGCAGTCTGGCTCCACTGTCCCAGAAAGCATGTGACAATTGACATCAAGAGCCTAGGGGATCCCTGGGTGGCGCAGTGGTTTGGCGCCTGCCTTTGGCCCAGGGCATGATCCTGGAGACCCGGGATCGAATCCCACATCGGGCTCCCGGTGCATGGAGCCTGCTTCTCCCTCTGCCTGTATCTCTGCCCCTCTCTCTCTCTCTGTGACTATCATAAATAAATAAAATAAAATAAAAAAATTAAAAAAAAAAAAAAAGAGCCTAAAGCGGTCCATGCATTCTGACGCAGACAGTTCCAGCTCTAGGCACCCATATTGGGAAGATCATCGGAGGTGGAGACGGGCACATCCGCCAGAGTGTTCCTCTTGACACCAGCCTAGGGAGCAGGCTAGGCTGGAGGCCGGCCCCAGCATTGACGTGGGGTGAGTCCCCGCAGGGGACTATAGGGTCATTACTTAGGGAGGATTTCTGAGGACACAGTGAAGTGCTTAGAGGGCAGCATCAAGCTGGGGGAAAGTAGAGAACAAAACTGAATGCATACTCCAGGCCCCGCAGAGCAGAACATACATCGTGTGTGTGTACGTGTGTGTGTGCACCCATGGGAGAAGAGGCTAAAAATGCACATTCCAAAGGATCAGCTGTGGTTTTTCCTGCCCTAGTGAGATTACAAACGATACTTAGTTTCTCCTTTATGCCTGTCTACATATTCTCAGTGGTTCCCACCACAGAAAGCCCCTGTGCTTTATTTATATACGGAACCCAAGTAATGTGAACCCACTGTGTCTGCAGGAAAGAGGGTTTAGGTTCCATTGGAAAACATTTTAGCAAACTCAAGGACTCGTTTTTCCTTCTAAAGGGTACTATCTGCCGGGTGGTGCTGGCTGCTCCGCACTGCTATCAGGCCTCACCTGGTGGGAGCAGTTTGGAGTCCCCAGGGGGCTCTGGTCCTGCTCCCTGCAGCCAGAGTAGTGGCACTTCTGTCCGTTTCTCTTAACTGGCCTTCTGCATCTGCTGCTTTAGCAGACTTAGGAATCCCTTATGTAAAGAAGACACTTAATCCAGGTGGCAGTTTATCACAAGGAGGGTGGTGAGGCCCGAATTTGACCCACGACTGCCTCGGTGGCCCTGTCATGTTGCAGATGTGTCTATCTGACAGTCCATATTTATTGATCATCAGGCAATTTTTTTAAAGATTTTATTTATTTGTTCATGAGACACAGAGAGAGAGAGAGAGGCAGAGACACAGGCAGAGGGAGAAGCAGGCTCCATGCAGGGAGCCCGACGCGGGACTCGATCCCGGGTCTCCAGGATCAGGCCCTGGGCCAAAGGCAGTACTAAACTGCTGAGCCACCCAGGCTGCCCCTCAACAGGCAATTTTTAAATTGCTTCTGCAATCTGGTTGCAGAAAGCATTTATTTGCACGTTTATTGGAGGTTTGTGCCAGGTGGCGGGAGAGTTTTGTGAGGGCTGTCCTCGTAGCTCCTGCTGGTCAAGCGCCTCCCCGTGGTGGGTGCCGCTCCAAGGGTGCTGAGCCCAGGGGGCCACTCCACTCTGTGCTCCTTTTCTGGTCGCCAGCTTCACTAGCCAATAGCTCCTATCTTCTTTCACTTTTCTGTTTGCTATAAAGTTGGGGCCACATTTTTAAAGAAAATTTACTTGCCTTTCTGAGTATCAGAAGTTTTGCAATTTGCCACAATTAACTTCTGTAGCATCTGAACCATCCTTTCACCCACATATGGCGTCCTTAGAAGATGCAGGTACTGCTGTGATCAGCATGAAGTTTCCTCATGGGGTGATGGTCAGCTGGGATGCCTGCCAGTGCTGCACAGCCAGAGGCTGTGGGTCACCCACCAGGGACAAGTGGGAAAAACCAGAATTTCATTCTGATGGGCTAGAGAGACACTCTCACATGGTCTGGCTTCACGTTTGTCAGTGTGCACACGAAGGAACAGCCACAAAGGAACAGCACCAGGATGGCACTTCCTTTTCCTTTTTTTTTTTTTTTTTTTAAGATTTTATTTATTCATGAGAGACACAGAGAGAGAGGCTGAGACAGGCAGAGGAAGAAGCAGGCTCCATGCAGGGAGCCCGACGTGGGACTCGATCCCTGGTCTCCAGGATCACGCCCTGGGCTGAAGGTGGCGCTAAACCGCTGAGCCACCCAGGGATCCCCTAGGATGGCATTTCCTGTGCAGTGAGAGCTCAAGACATATTCATCTTCATTCTCTTAAGCTTTGTGACCAGGAGCCAGGTGTTCCAAACTTTGATGACTAGGGTCCATTCCTTGGTTCTAATACTGCTCTAAGGAACTGTCATTCTTGAGGGTGATCTTCCTGTACATTGATTATTATTTCAGAGACACCCGTGGTCCTTTGCTGGTTGCCAACAAAACCGGCATCCCGGCACAGGGTGCCAGAGTTCGGGCAGAAGCGTCCTAGTAGGTAGGGTGTCCCAGGTCCTGCTCTGGGTACAGATCACTGAGTTCCAGTCTGGCCTGACCATGCTGCCCTCAGGTGTGCGTTCTCTGGGTGGCAAACAGTGTCTCTGCAGACACCATCTGAGAACCGTTCAAGGTCGGGGAAGTTACACAGGAAGAACTTGGATTTGCTGACTTTCTACAAGATTTCCTTCCAAGTTCTAGTCAGTGCAGTAGATCTGCCATTTGTAATGTGAAAGTGCAATCCGGGTGTGGGCCTCAGCCTCGGCACCATCTCAGCGATCGTCCACCTTGTACATGTTTCAGACGCCATCCAGTAGGCGCCCCGTCAGGGTTACGTGACTATGCCCTGGTGCCTGTAATGTCTTAGTTCCAAAGCGTGTAAAATGACAGTGACTTCCCCATTCCAGGGATCCGGTGAAGTCACACGTCCCTGCACAAAGTGGACAGGGGCAGTAATGCTGGCCCAGGGCTGGGGGTGTCGAGTAGAGGCCCCCTCGGTACCTGCCCTGGAGGTCTGTGGCCTCCACACCCCTAACCAGGAGAAGATTATCAAGCTCCATTTGGGGTCTTAGTCTTTGCCCAGAATCTGTGCACACACACTGTATCCAGGGAATCTCTTCCAATCCCCACAGAGCAGCTGTTAGGGCCCTTTGGGTGGGCTGGCCCATCGGCTGTGGACCTGTTACACAGAATAGTTGAGGCCTCTGTGGTCCAGACGGAAGCGCCACGAATCACACCAAAACTCAAAGCTGGGACCCAGCTAGGGATCTGATAGCCTCACCACAGGGGCTGTTACCAAGAGGCACGTCCACGGTGACACGCTCCCCCTTCCCTGGACGCTGGGGAGGGGAAGCTTTCGGCAGCCGAGGGGTTTTCCTTCCTGGTGTAACAGCTCCTTAAGGGTGTGGGAGCAGAGCCAGGAGACGGAGGTTGGGGCCGGGACCTGGTGCACAGAGAGGCGCTGCTGGCACGAGCCCCCTTGGCATGGGGCCCTGGAGGTCATGGCCGTGTAGGGTCACCTGGGTGCACCCTGCAAGCTGTCTCAGGAGAAGCAGCACTGAGGGTCTGGAGCATATTCAAAACTCAGTGTCAGGTGCAGGAGGCAGGCGCAGGGTTCCCTGGGCCTCTGGGGGGCAGCTGCAGCGTAGTTAGAAACCAAGTGGCTGTCTGAGAGAGCCAGGGCAGGAGCGGCTCAGTCAGGCACAGCACCTCCTACGTGGTACGATGACCTATCCTGACGTGCAGGTAGGCCCATCTGTTATCTGTGCCAGCATATAGGCTATCTTCGGAGGTCAGCGGGCAGAGGAGTGGGCGCCCTTCTCCTGGGTGGCCAGGAATGTGCAGCCAGGCCTCCCCGTTTCCTTCTAGAAGCTGTGCGGTGGTCATGGGGATGCTCCCAGGACAAGAGTGCCTTGCAAAGTGGCAGGTCTGCTTTAAACCCAAATTATCTATTTGTGTTACACAGCAGACATGTTGGAGATATTTTTATATATTTGAAAGTAATTGTTGTTGTTCAGACCCTTCTTTAAAAAAGATGTTTCTGAAGGAAGATAGGAAAAGTGCCCTTGTGCTGAGAAGCATTACTGTGGTCATTCCTCAGAGGCTGCTGTTATTTACGACCCGAGTCCTGGTTTCCCATCCAGTCCAGAGGTGTCAGTGTGCTTGGATTGAGGCAGGCCTCAGTGATGGGGTGAGGGCACATCTGCTCAGCCCTCCACAGTGGGGCCTGCAACACAAGATGACTCTAGGGGAAGGGCTGAGCAGGTTTTGCTCGGAAGAGTGTGTGAATGGGGCCAACCAGAAAAGTGTGGCTGGGGCTCCGGCTGGTACACCTGGCCCCACCTGACCTCGTCTGACTTCTGGCTCTACCTAGTCCCTCTTGGCCCCACCTGGCCTCACTTGGCCTCTCCTGGCCCCATCTGTCCTCACCTGACCCCACCTGGCCTCTCTTGGCCCCACTTGGCCCCACCTGGCCTCACTTGGCCCAACCTGGCCCCTCCTGGCCCCACTTGGCCCCACCTGGACTCTCCTGGCCCCACCCTGGTCTCTCTCGGCCTCTCCTGGTGCCTCCTGGTCCCTCTTGGCCCCTCCTTGCCTCTCCCAGCCCCTCTTGGCCTTTCCCGGCCCCTCTTGGCCCCACCTGGCCTCACTTGGCCCTACCTGGTCCCTCCTGGCCCCACCTGGCCTCATCTGGCCCCATCTGGCTCCTCCTGGCCTCTCCTGGTCCCTCCCGGTCCCCCCTGGCCTCTCCTGGCCTGCCTGCATGTGCTGTCCCTATGGAGCTATCCCAGCGTCCGTGAAAGCCTCCAGAAGGCCAAGAACTGGAAGAACAGAAGTGAAGCCCACATGGCCTCAGGCCTGAGTTGAGACGTGAGCTCTCTGCTGTGTCTTTTGTGTTCTAAGTTTTGCAGAGAAACGTGAACGAGCTTGACTCCAGGCAGCTGGGAGGGTGTTCATGGTCTCCCCGGGCCCCGTGTGACCTTTCTGAAGTTGAGGTCACTGGTCCCCACAGGGCTTGGATGAGGGGTCATGGGCCTGCACTTGGGGGGCTGAGGCCGAGATCAGGCCTGTGAGGGTACCCGGCTTTGTGCGGACAGCCGTGCCCGTGCCCCCGTGCTGCAGTGACTCAGGCAGCGCTGAGCTCCGGGGCGCTGCGGTGTGAGGACATGGGTGCCCGCAGCCTCAGCCCAGGGAACACCAGGGAGCCGCCCGCGCGTGCTGTCGCCTTCCTCATCGGAGTTACTCGGAGACAGCCTTCAGAACGTGCGCTTTATTATGTTACAAAAACAAAATTTCCCACCAAAACACAGCTAAAAAAATAACACATTTTCCCAAGATTACATTACTAAAAAAAGTTCATATCATTGGAATAGATCCATTAATACTGCTTGAAGAAGCATCAGTTACATTAAAAACACGGGTGGTGCTTGGTTTTCACCTTAGAGCGTTAAAGTGCATTAGGCTACGGACGCCGACGCGGCTGCCTGCATCTGCAACGCTGCCCGGTCCGGCCCCAGCAGCCCAGCCCTGGCCTCGGCCCGCGCACAGCCACGGTGGTGGGCATCTCGGGCCGGCCGGGCAGAGGCTGGCAGCAGCGTCGGGGCGGACACGCAGGACCTCGCCTTCCAGGCTGCTCCCGCTTCCTCACGGCTGCCGAACCCCCACCCCCAGAGGTTTCTGTGCTCCTGACCTTTGAGTTCTGCAGAACCGGAGTTCCGAACCTACGGTTGCTGCTCCTGTCAATGTGCACGTTCCCCTAAGCAGGGCACTTTATTCCCATGGCTTGCGCTCTCCGGAGCCGCCTGTCCTCCAGCACCGTGGGGGAAAGGTTCCACAATGGCATGTGCCACCTGGGGTCCCCACGGGAGGATGACCTCCTCCCGTCGCCCTCCATGTCTGGGGGCTCCTCCTGCCCCACACCAACCCTGTCCGGGGCACATGGTGGGGCCCCGTGGCATTCCCTGCTGGATTCGGACCCACGGGAGCACACCTCGGGGACGAAGCCACGGAGACCTGGGCCTGGGCCAGCCACATCAGCAGGGTTCATGGACCCCAGGGAGTTGGGGGATGGGGCCCCAGCACCCGGGGTGGAACAGGGGGCACCACCGGGGGAGCCCCAGCGTGTGGCCACTGGATCGAGTACTGGACTCTAGCCCAGCATTGATGCCTGAGCCCCGGGACGTGGCCTGTTTGCTCCTCTGTGGAATGGCACAAGCGGTGTACCTTCCCCGGCCTCGGTGTGGGGTGACCTGAGAGAATGGGGGCGTGGGCAGTCGCACACAACCGGCAGTAGCTGTGGGTCCACGGGCCCTGTGACGGCAGCCTTCTAGCGCGGTGGGTACCCTGCGGAGACCAGCCCCCCGTGTGCGCGGGCAGCTCTGGCTAGTGAGCAAGGTAACCCGGTTAGCCCTGGCTGCGGGGCGGGGGCAGGCGGTCCCCAGGGAGGGCACTGGTGGGGGGGGGGTGCGTTATCCCAGACACAGCCATTCACGTCAGCACCAACTGCTCTCATGGAAGCGTAGCCTGGTGACTTGTCCGGGCACGACTTTCCGAGGTGCACTCTGGTCTGGAGACGCCCCGAGAGCCAGCTTGGGGTAGCGCTGGCTGTGGCTTCGTTCACTGAGTCGGGACGGGCGCAGAGCCTGGGGGGCTCCCGTGCCCCGCAGGCCAGGCTCTGAACGCTGTGAAACAAGAAACACCGTAGGGAAGGAGCTGGTGTTGTACCACCCACTCCGTCCAGCGTGGAGAGGGCCGGAGCTGGAGTCCAGAATGGGCACCTCCGAACGTGCGGCCTGGAGTCCCTCCCGCCTCCCGCGGAGGAAGGCATGTTCTGGGGGGCTCACAGCAGCAAGAACAAACCCGGAGGGTGACGGGGGCCGTGTCTACACCTTCCCCTGGCCTGGAGGCTTACCTGCTTCTTTGGGGACATCAGGACGTCCCTCAGGACAGCCCGGGAGCTGGCTGGGCTCAGGAAGCGCCATGCGGCCCGCACCCAAGGCGTATGTCTGTACCCTGCCTGCCTGGAGCAACGGGGTTTGCCTCACTGCCCATCGCCCACAGTTCTCTGTGGCCTGTGTCCTGCCCTGGACAGCAGGTCTGTGGCCACAGTGTCTGGCCACAAAGGCTCATGAGTTTCCTTGCAAATGAAAACAGCCCCATGCCTGCCCCCAGCACGCTGACTCCTTGGGGTGCCTCGTGATGGTGCATCCTTCCCCCTGCCCAGGTGCCATCCTTGGGAGGATGGAAAGACAGGAGCCCTCCCAGCACGAGGCCTTCCTCCGAGCCCCCGGCGGGTGCACTTTGCTGCCAACAGCCCCCTCCGCCTGGGAGGGACTCTCCCTGGGGCCCAAGAAAGGCCACCCTCTGCCTTATGCTCAACTTGCCGATGTGGCCAAGAGAATGGAGCCGTCCACTTGGGACGGTGGACAGAGTGTTCCCCTCTATGGCCCCACACAGCATCTGGGGGGCAAGCAGTGACCCCTACCTGGCTTGCCCTCTGCTTTCCCAGTCCAGCTTGTTTATACAGACCTGAGAAGCCAGGAATGCCAGCAGGTTGGACCCTGAAGGGAATGTTATGAATGAAAGCAAAATAAAAGTTGACCCATCAAGTACAAAGGGTATCATTTTTATCAAATAGACAATTTCCAGTAATCTAAGGAGCATGCTGTCCATGCCTGTGCTGAGAAGGTCACCGAAGAGAGGTGGCTGTGGCCAGTGGTGTTGGCCTGAGTGTTGGCTGGTGGCAACTGACCAGAAGTTTCCTTGCCTCCGGGGAGGGACCGTGCACGCGGCATCCACATTCCCCCCTAGTCCCTGATTACAGGGAAGTTCTGGGTTTCCTTTCGGGGCAGGAAGTGGAAGGTAGCTGCAGTGTTTTGAAGTGTGAGAGACAGACGGACCCTCAAGTCCAGCAGAGGGACCCACCTCGGGCAGAGACAGGGTCTGGAGCATTGACCCAAAAATAAACGTGTTTTAGATACAATCACGAGCTGCTCATTGCCAGGAACCAGAAGCCATCAAAAAATACTTTTTGGCAGTCCATCAGCAGAGGCCGTCCTTGTATCTCGAAGGACCTCGCTTGAGAGCAGCAGAGCCCTAAGGAGGCTGAGGCCCGTGGTGGATGGCACACCCAGGCACGGCTCCGGTCCCCGGCACGCCAGTCCCACCGTCCAGGGGCCGGCAGGGTGGACCTGGCCTCTTCCCCAGACACAGCCTGCGGCCTGCCTCCCGAGGCAGTCTCCGACAAACAGGAAGAGGAGACACAACAAGGCTTCTCGGGGTCGATACCACACCACGGTCCCGTGAACCCCGGGCTGTGCCCTCCCGGCCCCTCAGTTAATCTCGCTCTCCGTGAACTCCTCTTTGATGGACTGTTTTCGGGACTTGCAGTCCGGGAGGTCAAAGCCAAAGTCGGCCCACTCATCAGGTCCCGAGCCCCCGCCTGGGCCCCCGCGGTTGGGGATGGTGATGGTGTGGCGCACGCGGAAGTGCACAGCCTCCATGACCCGCTGCCGCTGGAGCTCCCCGGAGCTGCCGATGGAGATGGTGGAGGCGTTGCTGCTGGAGCGGATCAGCTGCTGGGCGCCGTAGTCGTGGCTCTGCTTCAGGTCCTGCAGGCCCCTCCAGATGGTCATCCGGTACTGGTCCGGGATCTTCAGGGCTCCGAGGTCCTGCAAGAGCCACGGGCGGGCCACCATTGAAGGCCCTGCCCAGGGGTCCCCGTTCGCCCCCCAGCTGTGACCTGGCAGTGAAGCCAGCAGCCAAGGCTGCACTCCTGGGCACTGGGGAGCTAAGAAGGGGCATGTGTGTGTAGGGGTGAAGTCATTCCTGGGCTCTGTGTCCTGCTACCCTGACCACGCTCAGAGTGACCAACGGAGGCCCTCTCTGGCATGGCCCGTGGGGCCCAGAGCAGATCATTGAGCCCCTGCAGCCCTCCCCCACCATGCTGGGCACAGGGGTGACACTGGTGAGGGGCGGTTAATATGCACTGGACCAGCCCAGCAGGGGCCAGTGAGGAACGGGGTCGGGGAGGGCATTAGTGGATACGTGGTGCGGCTGCCGTCCAAGCGACTGGCCCCAGTGCCTCCGACGAGCCCTCACCTCTGGCCTGTGGGCCTGGGCAGGGGCCGAGCAACAGGCTGGGGAGCAGGGGCTGAGGAGGCTCTGGCTACTGAGCTGGGACGCCTGTGACGTCTCTTGGGCTCTCCCCTGTGACATCTCTTGGGCTCTCCAGGCTTGCGCTTCCCTTGGCTGACAGTGGTACAGCCCAGGGGCCCCAGGCTACGAGCAAGTGAGGTCTCTCACACTTTAGGAGGGACTCAGTGCTGGCATTGTTGTCTGGCCAGAGACTAGCCTTGCTGTTTGGTTGTGGTGCCCAGGCTGCTTTCCTGGCACCATCTGAACCCAGGACACATAGGGGGTGGACCCATAAGGGGTGTGGGCATACGGCAAGGAAGTGCCTTGGCTTCTGTGGGCCTCAGTTTCTCCCCGTCTAAGTGACCCTGAGCTGCACCAGCTCCAAGGCCCTTCCAGCCTTGGCAATTCTCCGGGCTTTGGGAATAGCCAGGCTGCTGGGTCTGTGAGTGGTCTAGCTGCCGGGGCCCCGGGCGGGATCACGTCCAGCCACAGCCGGCCTCGCAGCTGACTCCGTGAGAAGCCAGACGTGAGGGACTAGGTCGGGCTTGGTCTCAGGAAGCAGGGTTTTCCCAGATTGCCCCACCTTCCCTCCCTCCGTGAGAACCGGAAACAGAGTGACGGGCCCAGAAAGTGGAGGCCGGCTTTGCCCTGGGACCGGGCGCTGGGCTCTGGTCTGTGAGCGGGGTCCTACCTCTATGGTCAGGTTCTGCAGGTGGTAAATGTTCTGCAGGCCCTGGGAGGTGAAGTACTCGATGCAGTTTGGACATCCCAGTCCGGTCAGGAAACTGTGGAGAGAGTGCGGGGTGGAGTGGCGCTCTGCTGCCGGCCCGGCACCCCTGCCCGCCCAAGGTCCCTCCGGGAACCCCTGTGTGCTGTGCTTTCTCCTGAGTACCTGTTGCATGCTCATACCTGACCTCTCCTCTACCTCTGTGCATTCTCAAGGTGGTACAGTGGACGGGCGTGAGGACAGGCAGACAGCTGCACGCTGCCCAGCAGCCCACATACCTGACCAGGCTGGGGTCGGCGTGGTAGGGGGGTGGTGGGGTGCAGTGGGACCCCGAGACCATGGACTGGGCGCTGTGGCTGCCATTCATCTCGCTGCTGGCTGGAAGGGCGTGGCCGTGGTTGTTGAGAATTCCGGGGCCTAGCAGGTGGCAAGCCGGACTGTCAGAGCCAGCCGGGTCAGGCGTCTCCCGCCCCACACAACTGGGAAGCTAGCACGGTGCTGACCTCCCCACGATAGGGAATGGACAGGGGGACTGTCTGTGGCTGTGCCACCCATCCGTGGACAGCAGCTGCTGGTGGGAGGAAGCCGTCGGGAGCCCTGAGCTGGGCAATTGGGTCTGGAGCCGGACCTACCCTCAGGGCCTCCCCTACCCACTTTATGCCCCCACTGCCCGAGCCACTCACCCATGGGCCCCAGGTTGGGCCCGGCTGCTGAGCCGTGTGGGGGGGGCTGGCCCACCAGCTGGTTGACAGAGGGCAGCTTGTTGACGCCCCCGTGCGCTTTGTTCATGGGCGAGAGGACGGGCCCATAGGAAGCGGGCTGCAGGTGGCTCCTGCTCAGACAGCAACAGCTCCTGGTCATTTCCACATGATGCCCCGTGCTGTGGGGGGGCCTCCCTCACCCAGCGGTCCCACCCAGACCCGGGCCCGACAGCCCCTGGTCTGCCCTCCAGCAGGACCCGGCCACGGGCGGGAGGGAGGTTAGAGCCGGTTCTGCCACTGCAATCAGCCCGCAGTCAGCCATGTGGGTGGCCAAGCTCTGACCTCCACCCCTCCCCTTCCGGTCAGCAGACACTTAGGAGGAGGCCCCCCACCTTGGGAGCGGTGAGGGGTGGCCCACACGGCCATGGTACACAGAAGGCTCCCAGGGGGAGGGGGATGCCAAGTGGGGGCCCTGGGTGCCTGTCCTGGGGGCGCCCACGTCCTTGGGGAAGGGACTTGTGGTGCTGCTGTGGACGTGTTCCGCCCTTCCCACCAGGTGTCAGCAGGGGGGGGCCGGGGACTGGAGGGCTGCACTCACGGCCTCTGCAGGAGCTGCTGCTGCTGCTGCTGCCGGTACGTGTCCACCAGCTGCTGTGGCACCAGCTCCATCAGCTCCAGGCTCTCTTTGACCTTCATCAGGACCTCAAAGTTCTCTCGGCCCCGCACCTGAGCACAGACAGGAGGACCCTCTGCACAGGGCCCTGGGGGGCCTCGGGGGAACCCCAGGTTGCAGCGAAGCATCTCTCCTTTCACGGAGCTCCCTAGTATCCTCTTCCCCAGGGGCAGGTCTGGGGCCCAGTGAGCACCCCCACTCCCCTATCCCTGGGGCTCTACACACTCCGGGTGCTGGGGTGGGGGCACCCAACACATACAGGGGTTGGAGAATCAGGGACTCATTCTTGAGAGAGTGAAAAAACAAGTTCACATGATAGAAGACCCGTCCTGGCAAAGCTTGTGGGTAGTTTGACCCACGTGACAGCTGTATAAACTGGGGTCGCAGTGCTGTGCCTGCCAGACTTCAGGATTCTGTGACCCCTAACGCACTGTCCCCCTGGAGGGGTCTGCATCCTCCCTGTTTCAGAGACACTTCTTGCATTTGGGGGAGCAGCAGCACACACAGTCGCTGACTGGGTGGACCCCCATTCCCTGCAGTCTGGCTTTCCGGGAGCTAGTTCTCCCAGGGCCACCTGGCCTGCTGCCTGCAGAGCCCAGGGTCTCAGCTCTCAGAGTTAGGCCAGGGCCCCTCCCCACTGCCCCAGCGTGTGCTCTGCAGACGGAGGACACTCACGTGCATGTAGTACACGTCCTCGTCCCCGTGCCTTCTTTTCTTCACGTTGGCACCCAGGGCAGGGACGGCAGGGGGGCTCTGTTTGAAGGCTGCAGGGGGACGCAGGGAGAGGCTTCAGGGGTGGGCAGGTCAAGCCATAGGGATACCTGCCCCCGGGGTGGGACCATGCTGGGTGGAGCTGGAGCCAGGGCGGCCACATGGCTTGCAGGCTCGCACCCGGAGGGAGGTCCAGCTCCATCTGACACCCTGGGCGGCCCCATGCCCCAGCCCAGCCCACTCACCGCGCTTGCTGGCGGCCCCGTTCTTGGCTGCGCTCTCGCTCAGGGCCTGCTGCTCACGGTAGTGGTCTTCGTCGGCTTTGCGGTCTCGGCCAGGACAGGCACAGATGCGGCCCTCAAAGGACCGGCGGCCCAGCACCTGTCCGCTGGCGGGTTTGGAGGGGCACAGCCAGAACCATGAGCTTCGGGGGCCTGTCCTCAGCCCTGCCAGCCCTGCTCACCCTCCCCACCCACCTCGCACAGGGGGGTCTTGATGAGTTGAGGGTGAAGGCTGAGCACCCAGCCACCCTGGGACACCAGATCCCCCTCAAGTCTCCTTTGCAGCCAGGGAGGGCGTCCATCCCTCCTTAAACTCCCCTTCCCAGAGCTTGTACCATCCCTTACCGTGTCCAGACCCCGGGAGCACTGCCTCAAGCCCCCAGCCAGCCCTACCCCACCCCACATTCCCAGCAGACTCACTCCCGGGTCTCCAGTGTGATGATGATGAGGATGGGCCGCCGGTTCATGCCCCCCACACAACTGCTGTTGCACATGAAGTTGTACAGGATGGTGGTGAATTCTGTCCCCACCTACACACAGGAGAAGTGGGGGGACGGCTGTGTTGTCAGCACACAGGCCCCAAACCACTGAGGTGGGAGATCCTGACTCTGGGTAGGCATGGGGTGGAGGCAGCCCTTGCATTGTGGTCCTCTGCCAGCCAGCCAGCCAGCCAGCCAGCCATTTGCATGCACTCATCCACCTCCACGCAAATTATCCACCTCCATTCATCCATCCACCTCTATCCATCTTCACCCACACACACACCTACTCATCCATCCATCCAAACCATCCACCCATCCGCCTACTTGTCCATCTATCTATCCACTTTCTGTCCACTCATCCATCTATCCATCCATCAAAATTATCCACCTCCATCCACCTACTCATCTATTCATCCAACCATCCAAACCATCCACCCATCGACCTGCCCAGCCGGCCATCCATCCATCCATCCATCCATCCATCCATCCATCCATCCACTGACTGCCATGTACTGTGTTGGCTCTTGGAGGCAGAGTCCTGTGGTCTGCTTGCTCCAGCCATCACCCCTAACACAGATTAGAAGTCAAGCCTTGGAGGCTGGGTATGGGCGAGCAGGTGCACAGGGTTCTGCTTGCTGTGGGCTCTCCTGGGCAGAAGGGTGCATGGCACTGTTCTGGCAGAGGGACGGACCAGAGCCATCGGAGTGGACCTACATCTTCAGCACATTTGCCCATTTCCCAGGGAGTCCGTGGACAGCTGAGGCATGAACCCAGGACTACGGACTGGGTTCTTCTATATTCCAGGACTACAAAATGGGCAGTTGTCATGATTTCCCTGGGTCAGGAGATCAAACTCAAGTCTCTGGCTTAGGCAAACCTGGCCTTTCACAGAACTGTTGGCACATGGCAGCCACCAGGGGGCAGGAGAGTCCTGCTTGCCTGGCCAGCTCTGGTAGGTGAGTAGGGCTGGGGAAGGAGGGCAGGCAGGGTGGTCACACCCCTTCCTGGGGGTCTGGGAGGTGGGGAGGGGCAGGTAGAGGTTGGGGTCCCGGGGTCTGATTGCAGTCTAGGGGCCAGAGCCAGGTAAAGGAAAGATGGGGGCTCACTGTGCCCACTCCACTGGGGAAGCATGGCCCACAGGATGCACAGCTGGGGCCCACCTCTCTCCCCCATCCCACCGCCCACCCACCATCACCCCTCAGCCTCCCACCCCACTTGGTTCCACCTCCAGCTCTACACTACAACTGGGCCCTCTCAGGAGACCTAGAACCTTCTGCTGCCTTCAGGTCATAGCAGAGCCTGGATGGGGGCTCTCCACCCCACTCACCTCCCACCAGCCTCATCTCTCACCTCCAGGCCCTGCCTGTGGCCCGCCTACCTCTCTCCTCCAGAGGCCATAAATGAATGCAGGGAGCACAGGGCACGGGGGTGAGGGCAAGGGCCTTGCTCCATGGGAGAATTTAACTCCGAGACGCTGGGGACAGGTGGGTTGGCTGACTGAGGTGACATGAGTGCTTTTGGACAGGCCGCTCCCCACCCTGTGGCTACCTGCAGGGCCCCAGGCCTACCTGCGGAGGTTCGTAGGGAACCATGACACTCTGCCTGCCCGTGACAGGGTCGTCCACATACTGCGAGAGATTGTTGCCCTCCACCCGGATGAGGTGGCTGGCCGGAGCAGACTGTCCTGCCGGGAGGGGACGCCGCTTCAGAGGGGTGCCCAGCTGGGGTCCAGCCACCCTGTGGCAGGCACATCGCAGCAGACTGGGGACCACAGGGCTGGTCCCAATGGCCTCCTGGGGAGGGGGGTCTGAGGCCGACTGGCCACCCTGGTGCCCTCAGGGTGCCTGGCCCGGCAGCCCTGCTGCCTGCCGTCCTGTGGGAGCCTGCACCCGTGCCCTGGGCCCCCAGGTACACCTGGGAGGAGACGGGGCTGGGCAGGGAAACACTGAGCCCATCCTGCCAGCATTGCTGTCTCCCAGCCAGGAGGTCCGAGGCCAGCTCTCCCCTCCGCAGGCTGCCCGGCACCCCGGCCGCTGGGCACAAGGGCTGGAGGTCTCACCTTCGTTGAAGTCCCGCCCAAGCTCATGGTTGGGGCAGCGCTTCACAACCTCAGTCACGTGCTCCGCCTTCTTGTAGACGGGCATGGCCCGGATGACGGTGCCCGGGGGCGGCGGGGTGGACACCTTGATCTGGATGGGGCATGTCTTGGCGATTTGGCAGTAGAGCTTCTTCAACAGTGGGGAGTACTGATGGGGGCAGAGGGGGCAGGGTTGCAGTCCAGCCCCAAGGCAGCACCCTCGGGCGCCGCGCCCCCACCCGGGTCAGGAGTCCCGCCCCCAGCTCGCCCATGACCTGCTCGCCCTCTACTGTCCTTCAAAGTGCCTCCTCCGGGCACCCCTCACCTGCTCGCAGCACCTGGCCAGTTTGGGCACAGGGAGAGCAGCTGGACTTTCTGTCTGGACTCGGCGGCTGCAGAGGTTAGCACCGTCATGTCCATCTTACAGGTGAGAACAGTAAAGTCCAGGAAGCGAGGAGCTGCTGAGAGTGGGGACTGGCACCAGGTCTGCCCTGCTGAGCCTGGCTTTCCCCACTCTGGACCTTAACCCCCCAGTCTGCATAGGGATCTGCCGCAGTAGGGGATTTGCAGCATCAAAGTTCTTAAAAGCCCAAAGTTAGGCTTTTTGGACATTTTGGTGAGAAACATGTAATTTTGAGACAGGCTGGGTGCCCGTATGCACTCAAGTTTTACGAAGGAACTCCCTAGGGGTTCAGCAAGTCTGAGGGGTTGAGCTCTGCAGCCGGACATGGCCACTGCGCTGGAGGGCCCTCTGACCTCAGAGCTCCAGTCCCTGTAGCCTGGCACCCTGTCCCAGGGAGGATCACATGACGCCCTTCCTCTGGGACTAGCGCCCAGCAGACCATGTCACCCACCTAAGGGCCCTGGCCAGCTCTGATTTCAAAGCTGTTGGCCACAGGGGTGCCCACTGGTTTCCAAGCTGACCGGCTTCTGGGGACCTATCCAAGGCTCCTTATGCTTCCTTCCCCCAGGCACAATGGAGAATGTTCCGGTTCTCAGATTCACAGGACACTTCCTGTCCTCACCCCATAACCCCTATGCCCCCCCACAAAGCCCCAATGACCTGGAGTTACCCCAGTCACAAAGGCCAGAAGGGTGCCCCATCTTCCCCCCACACCACCATGGTTCAGCCAGGGAAACTACTGTGCTGGGAGACACTGCTTCTGAGAGGTGGCCTGCTGGGGTCTGGCCACCACCGTGTGGTGCATCAAAGCAGACTGGGCCACAGACTGGGGAGGAAGGTTCACAGCAGGAACTGTACCCACCGTGGTACAGTCAGGGCAACTGAGGCTGGATGCATGGAGCTGCTGGCAGAGCCAGAGAAGGAGTAGGTCTCAACCCCCATTTGCCAAGGAAGCTGGGGGGCCCTACCACCCTCATCTGCAAAGGTAAGGCCCCCACTGGCCACCAGAGCCCCCTCTCTGGCCATCAAGGGACCCGGTAGGCGCTCAGGGACTGACATCCTCAGCAACTCCAAGTATGCAAAAGCAAGGGTAGGGCTGCCCTAGGCCCTCGAACCCCTTAGCCCCTCGGTGTGAGCCACCCCTCTGCTGATGAGCTGCCCAGGGCTTCCTCCTGGAAACACACCCAGAGTGGAGTCCAAGGGGGTCAGGAGGACAAGTGGGCTGGGGTATCCCTGGTGGCAACCTCGGGTGCTGGACCCTGTTCAACTTTCCCTCACGCCCCCATCACGGATGGGAGCTGGATGCCCAGTGGGCTCACCCCCTCACAAGTACCCCATGCACCGGGGTCCCCAGAGCCCAGTGCAGCTCACCACCCCGTACCTGGGACCCCCACCTCTGGGGAGGAGAGAATGATCCCGCACAACCCTAGGGGTAGGGGTGAAGCACTGCCGGGGAAAAGCAGAAACCAGGGCTGCTGAAAGGTGGGCTCGGGAGTCCCATGGAGAGTGGGGGGCAGCCTCTTCCCAGGGGTGACCGCTGAGCTCCAGTGTCCCCATCAGTACAAATGCTGCCCCTTCACTCCCCAAAGCACCAGTTTGGGGGATAGGCTGAGCACCCCCCCCCCCAAGGACTGTGCCCAGAGCAGCAGCAGCCCAGCCCAAAGCAAGCATTCGGTGTGAGTTGAGCACCCAGCTCCCTTGTCCACCCACAAGTGAGGCTTCAGGACTGGTCTCTGACTCTCAGACAAGGTGCAGGTAGTTTCAGGCAGGGAACTGTCTGGCAAGCATCCTGGAGGCACTTGAGCGACTCCACATGAGAGCAGTCACCCAGGGGGTGTCCCTGGTGGAGGAGGGCCCCACAGGGAACCATGAGTCCTCACTGGACTGCAGGGACCTGAACACAACTAATGAGAGGGTGAAGCCGGGATCCAGACAGCCATGCACTCAGCAAGCATTTGTTGAGTGCCTATTGTTTGCCAGGCCCTAGACTCACTAAGCCCCTTCAAGCCCCAGAAGAATCTAGACTTACTGGAGCCTTGCATGTGAAAGCACACAGCTCTGGTGCTGGCTCCTGCTGGCCGGCCTCAGCGGGTGAGCAGTGGGACCGGCCCTCCTGCATCAGCTGCTGGATTCTAGAGGGCATCCTCGCCCCCTGCAGGGTCAACCGGGACCCCAGGAGGGCCTACAAGAGGTGTCCAGTGAGTGAGGTGCCCTGGGGTGAGAGGGTACACGCAGAGGACGCTCAGAGAGGGGCCTGTCTCGTCCCTGGGTGGGTGCAGACATGCTGAGAAACAGGCCTGGCCTGGGAGGGGCAGGTCATGGTCACGGGCCTTTGAAGTCTGGCCGGGGTCCCGGGTCTGGCTCTGATGCTTGGCTGCTGGGATGCTGTAAACCACTGGACAAGCCTCTCCCAGGCCTGGAGGAGGAGGGCCCGGTGACTTACTACAACTACCACCCTTAGACCCTGTTGTTAGTGCGCCGTGGTCATTCCTGGGTGGGACAGTTCCTTGTCCCTCTGTGAGCAGGACTGAGAGTGTCCCCAGGGGCGGGCAGGCCCTGCAGTCCCCTCCCCGGAGCGACCAGCCAGTGGGCTCCCATCACTCAGTCCCCCGACCTGGTGCTCCCTCCACAGCCTGTGGCTCAGCACCAGCCGGGATGGAGCAGGGCTCGGGGCACAGCCCAGACTGCGGGGACAGCTTGGCCGGGTCCCAACAGCGGGGTTGGGGCTCCGAGTGCGGGCGGAGACGGTGCACGAGCCCCTCTCGAGGTCCTGCAGCCCAGCGGGTGGGGGCGCCCACGGGTGCTCCTCAGGTCAGGACTCGCCCACCCGAGGCCCCAGGAGAGCGCCGGGGACGCCCCGCCTCGGGGAGGAGCCGCCAGGAGCTGTCCGCGGTACCGGAGCCGGAGCCGCCTGCACCGCGAGTGCGGCCGCCTGGGCACACGAGGAGGGTGCTCGCTGCTTCCTCCCTCCGGGTCCCTCTCAAGGCCACCTCCAGCCTTGGGCCTGGCCCCAACCCAGTGCCACCCGCAGCTGGCTGCTAATGTGGCCTTGGGCATGAACACTCGCCAGTCCCACCCCTGCAGGGGTTGAACCCACAGATGCCAGGCCAGGTTGGGGTTGAGCCACGTTGGAGGGATGCCTGAGGTTTCCCTCCACCTGGAAGCATCTGGCTGGGCTACAGGGGCAGGAGGGGCGCTTGGGAGGGGGGCCTGGGATGGTCAGACTTGGGGTGGGGTCAGGGTGGGGGCCTGTAGGAGGTGACAGACTTGGACACTGAAGGGCCTGTGTCTCAGAGGGTGTGAGCCCCACCCTTCAGCTAGCTCCTTTCCCCCCTCCCCGTAGCTCCTGGAGGAAGACTCCCGGGTCCTGTCTACTCTATAGAAAAGGTCACGTGAAGACACTTCCTCTCTCTCCCTCCCTCTCACCTCTCCTTCCCTAGAACCGCTAGATGGATGTGTTTCAACAGATTCTGAGCTGATAAAATCTTATTTATCTTCGGCTGTTGACACAGAGCCGCCTGGACTTGTCTGCTCTGGGATGCGTGTATTCCTCCGAGCTTGCAGGAAACGGTTTGCCCAAATGCTGGTGTGTGCCCATCCCTGCCCTCCCCCACCCAGACCCTCCCCCTCTCCTGCCCTCCTCCCACCACAGTCCAGGATGGGCCCCGTCTGGCTGGGAGCCCAGGGCCTGGCAGGGCTGGCGCGGGGGTGGCGGGTGGCAGGCGCGGCAGCTCTGTGGCTGTTAATTTCCTCGCACCCGCTCCCCAGCAGCTGGGTGCCCGGCACGGGCAGGTTTGGACAGGACAGTGGAGAGGTGATAATAAGTTGTCTGTCATTTTCCAGGGACGTGTAGCATCTTGCAAACCGCAAATACCGTTAACCAGCTTGGGCGAATCTGTTACAACAGATTCTGGAAGACGGGGCCTGCAAGGGGGGGGCTTTTATTTTTTAAATGATTTTTTTTATAGCCCACTTTTATCTGCTTCCCGTGCTTGCATGCGTGCGTGCAGAGCCACATTTCTGTCCTCTCTGGTTATGGACCCCTGAGGACTTACCCAAGGCCACAGACCCATCTCTCCTAGAGAACCTCTGTGGGTTCATACAGCAATCCTCCAGCCCAGGCCAACAGCCCCACCCCCACCCCGACAGTCCTCCTGGGTCCCTTTCTACTTCCAGGTAATGAGGGGCCTCCCAGGTGACATAAGCCACACTGCTTCACCCCTTCTTGCTGGCCTCTCCCACTTCTGGAGAGCTGTTGGGAGCATGGGGTGGGCTCTGACACATGTCAGGGAGGCCTGGATGGGACAGCAGGGACGAGGCCAACCTGAAACAATCACCCCAGCCCACTTCAGAGCACCCGGGGTCCATGCACAAGGAAACCCACAGCCAACACCCCATTGTGGCCACAGGACTGATGGTTGGTGGCTCCGGGGAGCTCCAGGACACCTGTAGGGCAGCAGCCAGTGCCGGCTCTGCAGATGTGCCCGAGGAAGAAGGCTGTTCTGATCCCACAAGAGCTCCTGGCTGGGGGAGGACACGGATACATCTGCTCACAGACTGAACAGCGGGGGATCCCCTCACTGGAGCCCAGAGATGGAGGCAAAAACAGGCTTTGCAGGTGCAGAGTGACTCTGACCGCTGTCCAGGAGCGTCCCCAGAAGCTGTGGACCAGAAGCTGCCTACCTGGAGAGGCTGGCCTGAGCAGCCTGCCTGGGCACATCCTAGAGCCCGGTCCCCAACAAGAGATCAGGAGCCCTGGACTCTGTGCCCTGGGAGATGGAGAGCACCCACTTCTTGGCTTCGCCTCCAGGCCACAGGGCCTTGGGCCTACTCAGTCCCTTGCCCACACATGGCTGGAGGCTGGCAGGGACACCTTCCAGTGGCTTCCATCCCATGCTAAGTGGGTGACCCTACTGACCCAGGAGAGAGGCAGGTGGATACCAGGCACCGGGTGAGGTGGGGAGGGAGCCCCACAGCAGCAACCCAGGCAGGAGAGACACAGTGGTGCCCAGAGGGGACGGAGGGCCCCGGTGGGTCTGGGGATGCTTCCTGGGCTGCAGTAATGACGTGGAGACAGTGAGCCCCGTGACAGGGTATAGTTACCCCGCCTTCTCTCCAGGGCTCCCGGGGCCACCCTGGACGCCACCACTTACACTCACTCCTCCTTCATGCCAGGTCCATGCACACCTGGTCTCCACCCTCAAGGTCATGCACTGTCACCAGAGCCTTGCTTCCAAAAGCTGCGAGCTAAGTAGGGGCGGAGCAGCACTGACACCCCTAAGCTCCCTTTGTCACTACTAGGCTTGACCTGGGTCCATGAAGACACTAAGAGGCATGTGACGGGACAAAGCAAGGGCAGGGGTGCCAGATGCGATGTGCTTCTTCCTCTGGGGTCAGGGGCAAGGGGACCAGTGGCAAGGACCTGTCCTTGGCCTCAGTGACCGGGGCACTGGGTCCCAGATGTGGCTCAGGAGCAGTGTGTGAAACTCTGGCCCTCCCTCCATTCTTCCTTTGTAACCAAGGCATCCAGCCTCAAACCCTATTTACTTAGCAATATTAATTTCTCACTAACTGATTTTTTTTTCTAGAATACTAAGAACTTCCCCAGAACCTGATAAAATTATATACAGCATCTGTTTCATTGGTGCTTATACAATTTCTCCATCTATAAAATAGGAATAATGGCAAACTCAAAGGATTGTTGTGGATTAAGCAAATTAATGTGTAAAGAAGTGCGAAATGTTAACATTACCATGGGTATGTGGATACTGATAATCATCCACTTTAGAAAATAAAGTCTTGATACTGTCTTAAAGGTATAGCCATACTACAATGTATTTGAACCCTATCAATTTGTAGCTATCTAGTTAGATTAGGAAAATTAGTAAGTAGATGCCTTTGTTTAGTGAAGTCTAAATTGAATTGTAAAATTATATTCTAAAATGAAGCCAACTCCTGATGAACCGTATGTGAATTATCTAATTGTAGATTATGGGCCAGCATTTGCTTTTTACATAAATTGAAAAATTTATGGGGATGGAGTGGGTAAGCAGGACATGGGGACACAGCTGCGCTTTGGGGACACAGCTGTGTCTTTGGGGACACAGCTGCGCTTGCGGAGAGCCCTAGCACTCCCACCAGGAGCCACCGTCCTGCTCCAAGGGCACAAATGGTGGCTGCATCTGAAGCACCAAGATCTGCCTCGGCCGGGTCCAAACACCGGTTCCTCTGCCTATGAACTTGGTTTCTAACTTTGGCAGCTGGAGAGCCCGTGCCTGTCTGTCCTGGTCTCCTGGAGAAGGCAGACACTCCGCTGGCTGGCCCCGTAGGGAAAACGCTCTGGCAAGGAACCAGCAAGCAGGGCTGTGAGCCAGGCCACAGAGCTACACGGCATGGGGATGGAGGGGGGCGGCTGGCCACTAGCCCGGCTCTGCTCACCACAGAGGGTCCTCTCAATTGCCAGGAGAAAGAGCCCCCTATAACTCTCACCTCCACCTGACTTGTGGCCTTTTGAGCTGGCTTGGCCTTGTCCATGTGGTGATCCTCGGGGTCAGTCCTCCTGGGCAGGGTGCTAGGGCCAACTTCTTGGTGCTAGGCATCTTCTACTGCAATGCTAGCCCTGGGATCCTCCAACTGTAGGCACACTGTTCTGGACACTGCTACTGGTCTGCTGAGTACAGGCACGGAGGGGCCAGCTCCTTCCCCCAGTGCCCTGAAGCTTCCAAATGGCCTTGGGCTGGAGCTGGCCTAGCTGCCAGTAGCTCTAGCTCGGGGAGTGTGTGTGTGTGTGTGTGTGTGTGTGTGTGTGTGGCGGGGGTTTAGCCAGGCTGGGGCCACAGTAGGGGGTGGGGGGTGGGCAGGTGCTCAGGATGGGCTTGAGAGCCAGGTGTCAGCTTGGGCACACAGGCTGTCCTGCCTCTGGCCTTCCTGCCACAGAAGCTCCAGGGAAGTCTCCCGTTCAGCACCACAGTTACGGATATGCCCTCTGGCCAGGGAGTGGTGAGTGTTATTTCTTCACTCTAAATAAACTCCACTCGGAGCCAGCAGGAGAAGAGCCCACTGCTTCTCTAGAGAGCTCTGGGGCGCCCTGGACATGCTTGGGGAGGGGGTGGTCATTTTCCAGCTTTTAAGGCAATGGTTGGCTGGAATCGAAATTTTCATTGAAACTTGAAATGCCCAGCAAGGCACGAGGGTAAAACACACGATCCCCCTGCAGAGGGCAGTGGCTCCTGGTACTAAGTGGTGATGGGCCGAGGGGACCTCCCTTCATCCTCCCCACAGCCCCTCACAGAGGAGTACTAGAGGAGGGGAGAGGGTTCCGCGCCCCATGGTACATGGCCACGGTGGAGGACACAGGTCTGCAATCCCAGGGGGACCTTGGGCTTAGGCCACTGCGGGTCCCCTGACAACCGCTGAACTTCCAGTTCACTAAAGCCAGGAGTGCTGGTCACTTTTTCCAGGGGGCTTTCCTGCCCTCATAGGAGCCTATGGCCCATCCAGAATCCCAGATGAGCCCAGGGGCTTCCCCATCTGGAGATGATGAAGCCCTGGCTGGGGGAAGAAGTCTGGGGCCTCAGGTCCAGGAACTTGAGCTCGGCTTCCTAGTTTGGGATCTAAGGAAATCCAACCCAGATTTCCCCCACAACTGACCACAGAAAGGCTCCACGGGCTGCTCAGCCGAGCCCCTCACTCAGAGTCCCACAGGCTGAAGCTGCAGGACACCTGGGATGCAGCCTCCAACCGGTTCCAGGACAGGCTTCCCCCTATAATGGGGTCCAGACACAGGTGTGGAGCCGGGCCTGGGAGATGTGCAGGGAGGGGAGGGGAGGGTCGAGTCCCAGGTCTGGCTCCCCAGCTCCCGGGCCCCAGCCCTTCCTGGTCAGCCTGGAGTGTTCGAATCATAAAGTGCTCTCAAAGGATTGTCATTTGTCAATAAATAACAGGCAGTGAAGGCGGGCGGGTCTACTCTCTCAGGTGTAGTGGCAGATGTCAGTCACTCACCACCTGCAAACAGGCACCTCCCACTCTGGGCCCCAGGTGCCCTGGTCCTCTGAGGGTCAGCCTCTCCTGCCAGTGGCTCACGGGGGTCCTGGGGCATCCCTGGAGCTGGGAGAAGGCTGTCTACTCTCCCGGGGCCCCACTAGCTGCCTGACAAAAGCCTGGGGTCAGGCCCCTGATCCCCACTGCTCCAGCCTTTCCTGAGCCCTGGGGTCCTCACCAGGGCTGCTGCATGGCTTCTGGAAGGTGCGGGGAGGGTACTGGCTACAGTCAGGACTGCTAGGAAGACAATCTAGAATCTATGGAGCTATACCCATTTTCGGGACGTCTCAGAAAACAAATGATTCTTCATAAAGCAGTGATTACATCGTGCCCGACCCATAGCTCCAAGCCTGTGGACGGGTCTCGTACCCCCCAGGGGCTCTCCCTTGCATCCCCTATAAGAGCCCAGGTGGGGCGAGGTGGAGGCCGCCCCTGGCGCACCCCTCGGCCCCCAGGACTCAGGGCTGGCGCCCTTCCCAGCCCCACTGGGGTTTCCAAGGCCAAGTTCCATGACCAGCAGGCCCAAGGGCTCCACCTGCAGAGGACGGAGAGAGACGAGGCCGTGCACGGCGCAGGCTAGGAGCAGGGCCAGCCTGCAGGAGCGAGTCTGCCCCTGGAGCTCCCCATCACGCAAGCAATCCCTGCAATCTCCCCTGCTTGCTCCTCATCCTGTCTCCACAACAGACACTGTGAGAGCTCTTCCCTGGCCCTTAAATACACGTAATTGCTTCTGGTGCCAGTAAAAGGTATTAATTCCACTTATGCATTCCATAAACTTTTAGGATAACGCAATTGATACCGTGATCATGTTGGGACACCTCCACTATTATTTTCC
Source organism: Canis lupus dingo (assembly GCF_003254725.2). Taxonomy (NCBI): domain Eukaryota; kingdom Metazoa; phylum Chordata; class Mammalia; order Carnivora; family Canidae; genus Canis; species Canis lupus. The sequence continues at coordinate 58,356,978 of NC_064247.1, read as the reverse complement.
TGCTTGCAAACCTCCAAGGCGCTGGAAAGTTTTCTCCCAAATCCATTAGTGTTGACTCAGCCACATTCTACCAGGAACTCTGTGCAGAGCCTCTGTGCGTCCCCACCTGCCTCCCACAGGACCCTCCCCAGCCAGGAGGGTTGCGCTCACCCTGTGTGCCTGGCTCAGCCCCAGGACGGACGGACGGACTGGCACTCGTACATTCACGGAGCTGTGTCCAGGCTGGCAGGCTGCATGGAGGCCGCCCAGGGACTCGCTGAGCCATCATGCCTGTGTGCACCCCACCTGCATGCCTCACACTGCCTGGCTGGGCCAGGTCTCCAGCCATGGCTAGCTGACCTCGGAGCCCCCTCCCAAACCTACCAGTCCCCAAGGATAGTCCCCTTCCCTGGCAAGGCTCAGCCTAGGGGATGGAGCAGGGCTGGATAGCATCCAGATGCCCTGCTCACGGGCAGCTTCTTGGGACTCCTGGGACCAGCTGTCCGTGTCATTGCCAATCCCTGGGGGGCCCAGGAAGGGAGTGGCCGTCAGGGCCCAGAAACCAGGCCCCAGTGTGCCAGGGAGGGCTTGGCACTGGGACAAGGGTGCAAACACCAATCCCTGGCCGGGTTCCACCACCTACCAGTCCAAAGAGCATCAGTGCCCATGGATGCGAGCCCCCACGCACAGCCCTGACCACTTGGTGTCTGTCCCTCCCCGAAGCCCCCAGAGCCCTGGAGAGCCCGTCACAGGACAACCCCGACACAGGACATGCCCTGGCTAGGATGGCTCAAGAGCAGCAATTTGCGAAGGGGGGGGGGTGTCCCCAGGCTCCAGGTGCTGTTCTAAGTGGTCCCAGGAGCCAGCTCGTTTGTCCCACAGTGACCCATCAGGCTACCTCCCACTTTTGGACCCAGGCCCACGGCTCCGCAGCAGGTCTGGGACCTGGGCGCTGCCAGTCAAACTGCCACCACGTCCTGCCCCTGGTCCCCGGGTTATGATCTTGGAGGCTGAACACACATTCCTCCTCCAGCTGCTCAGTTACACACAATGCATCCCTCCTGGATTCCACGGGAAGGAGTTTTCCAGCCCTGGGTAGCGGCCAGAAGAGGTGAGCACGCATGTTTGTGTGCACGTGTGCATGTATGGAGTCGTGTGTATGTATGTAGCATGTGCACGTCTTTGCATGTGTGTGAGGTGTTTCGTGCCTGTGCATTTGCACACACACCTTCCCTCTGTCAGCGCCCTAGGAGCACGGAGGTGAGACCTTGGGACACTTGTGGGGGGCCTCAGCCAGGCAGAAGCCAAAGACCCTATTAACAGCTGTGATCCCTTGGGGCCTGTCGAGGGTGTTTTTCCCAAGCAAGGGCAGGACCAAAGGCAACAGTCAATTTGGAATCATACTTGAGAAAAATATGAATTATCTATCAGTTACCAGCCGGCTGGCATGGCGGGGGCCACGCATGGCGCCTTGCGGAGCCCAGACAGCACGCCCGGGAAGCAAGTCTGGGCAGCAGCCGCGCAGCCAGACCCCCAGAGCTGTGAGCAGGCGGGCTGCCCGGCAGTCCCCATCCTGCATGGTGAGCCTGCCCGCCCCCTCCCCGGGCAGGGAAAGGAGCTCGCGGGCGGTCTCTCCCAGAGACCCAAGGTGCCAAAAATCTCATTATCAATGTGTGTCCCCACCTCCACCCCTGCACTGATGGGGGCTGGGGAGGGAGAGCTCTGTGTGCCAGCCGAGGACCCGGGCAGGGGGGCGGGTATCAGGGCGAGGGGTGGTTAGAACTTGGGCACAGGTAAGCCACCTCTGCCCCCAGTATGGCTGGCCAGGGCAGACCACTCTAGAAACCGTGACCACGCCAGGGGTCCTCCAGACCTGACACCACATCTCTGGCAGGGGAGGTGGAAGCAACTGAGGGGGCCTGACAGAGGCCCCAGGTGGGGGCAGGGGGATAGCCAGCAGAGGGGCAGCTTCTATCCCTCCCTGAGGACCAGCTCAGACCATCCAAGGCACTCCAAGTCCCCGAGACGCTGCAAAGACCCCACCAGCATCCCTAAATAGCAGAGATGGAGAGAGAGAGCGCGAGAGCGAGCCAGGACCCCCCTCCAGGGCTTGCCTAGATTCCCAGGGGTCCAGCAGCTCAGGCCTTGGTGACAGTATTGATGCAGGAGGGGCTGGGACCCTTCCCTGAGAGGTAAGAGAAAGGGCTTAGGGAACAGTATGAACATCAAAGAGGAGAGGGAGTGAGCCTCCTGTCACCAGAGGTGTGCAATGTGGGGATGCCTTGGGTGCCTCCTGACCTGGCTTACAGCCACATAGCCAAACTTCCAATCTAGGGACTGGGGACCAGGACCCTATAGCAGTAAGAGAAGCCTCCAGCAGGTGCACCTGCAGCCGAACAACCATACCCAGGAGGACCAGCTCTATGGTACCCCACTCCCAGCCCTGCTGCTAAGGAAATAATAACGTGACACACAGCTCCTACTGTGCTCACCTGTGCTGTACAGACAGCATCCCCTCTAAGGAGCAACAAGGGGCATTACTGGAAAAATTCACAAATGAGGATGACAGGGTGGGGGCCCTGGACCAGGTGCCTACTCCGCCACTGGAAGCCCTGAGGTGGAGCTAAGCCTCACCTCAGCGATGGGTGAGGGTCTGGGGGCCCATGGCCACGGCCAGAACCAGAGACAGCGGCCCGTAGGGGCGAGGTGGGGGGAGGGCTTGGATCCCAGACCCAGACTGGCCCCTGCGGAGCCTCACTGGGTCTCCTGCTGGTTCCACCCCCTCTCCAGCCTCCCAGGAGCGTGGGAAAACCACAACCTGGCCAGCGGGGCAGCAGGATCCCGGAGGGGATGGGGATCAGGAGACCCAGTTCTTAAAGCGGGAGAGCTGGTGCTCGGCCCCCTGCATGGACATATGTCTGTTCCAGGGTCCCATTTCCAGGGGCTGGGGGAGACTATGGAGCTGCTGGTCCTTGGAGGTGACGCTGCCCACAGCCAGGGCCTGCTAGGGTCCACGGGGCAGGTGCCAGGCAAGACTCTGTCCTCTTCAGGTGTGGGGGCAGGACACCGGGACCGTCCTTGGGGCTGCCTTTCCTGCCAGTGCCCTGTGAGCCCCACCCTCAGAGGAGCCTATGGTCTGTCCTGGGGGGTCTCAGCATCCCTGCTGCGCCCGGGCCGCCTTGGGCATGTCTGGCAGCCTCTTCCTCTCCCAGCTGTAGTCGGGACAGTGGGGGGAAGCGGTTAGGAACCTGGAGCCCCTTGGGACACCTGGGTGGCTCAGTGGTTGAGCGCTGCCTTTGGCTCAGGGTGTGATCCCAGGACTCCAGGATCAAGTCCCACATCAGGCTCCCTGCATGGAGCCTGCTTCTCCCTCTGCCTGTGTCTCTGCCTCTCTCTCTGTGTCTCTCATGAATAAATAAATAAAATCTTTTTTAAAAAAAAAAAAGGAACCTCAAGTCCCCAAACCAGGAAGCTTAGCCACCGGGTCCTGGCGGAGGGGGGCACTAACCACCTGCTTCTCTCCGAGCCAGTGACTACCCCCGCCCCTTGCCTGTTTCCACAGCTGTAAAATGGGACAATAACAGGTTCCACCTGGTGGGTTGCTGGGCGGTTTCAAGAGTCAACGTAAACTCAGAGCACCCCAAGGGAGGCCACAGGGATGCGGGCCACCATCCAAGCTGGGAAAATCCCCACCAGGGGCCAGAATCCTCCAGAGTGCAGGCGGCAAGACCTGAAGACTTGAGTCCCAGGTGCCGGGGATCCACCCCCAACTCCCAGTCTCATCCCCTGCTCGGAGGTGACAACCCAGAGGCTGTCAGCCAGCAGACATCAGACCTCCCTGCCCATGCACTCTACCTGGAGGAGGCAGCCTCTGTGGACCTCATGCTCACCCAAGACGGGATTCAAGCCCCACCTCGACACCCGAGGGTCTTGGTGATGATGGTCGGACTCTGCCCCATGGACCTCACCCAGGAGCCACGTCTGCCCCTCTGGGGCTCTGCGGAGGCTGGCCGCTGGGGCCACACGTCCGAGAGGTGGGCACGCCCAGACTGCCCGGCCCCAGACCCGCCTCCTGCCCTATGCTCCTCCCGGCTCACTGCTTACTGCGGGGGGCCAGGAGGAACCCGTGTGGACACCTGGCCGGCCCTCCCTCGCTGCCCAGAGCGGGACGATCACCCCTCCCACCCTCACAGCCCACAGATGCCCCTCGGGAGCAGGGGTGCGACTCACCGTCCAGGTGGCTGACTTGGCCGTGCTGGACTGCTGGAAGGTGACGTCGAAGTGGTGGGGACCAGGGTAGTCGGTGTTGGAGGGGATGGCCGGCGCAGGCGACATGGTGTCAAAGGTGGAGCTGGGCTGCGCGTAGGGTGAGTGGGTGGGCACGCTGGCGGCGTGCTCCGGGGTGTAGGGGCTGGCCGAGGCCGCGCGGCTGCTCATCTGGTCCATGGTGCTGCTCAGCAGATTGAACTGGGACTAGCGTGGGAAGGGGGAGGGAGGGGGACACACAGTCAGGCTGGAGCGTGGAGCGTGGAAGCGCGCGCCGGCCAGAGGTGTCCTGTTACAGGAGCCTTAAAGGGCCAGCAGCTCAGTCATCCCAAATATTTCCCGTCCCACCCCCCCAACTCCCGACAGGTCACTGCTTGTGTTGGGATAAACTGACATATTCACCTCGCCCTCCCCTCTCCATCAGCCTCCTTCTGTGCCAGGGTTTCCGTGGAGCACACCTGGAGGGGAGCTGCTGGCAGGGGAGGCTCCTGCCCCTGGACCTCCTGGCAGTCTGGGGGGAGGCACTCTCCAGGGGCAGCGTCCCCATCCCCCTAAGACAGCCCCAAGGAGGGAGACCCCAGGCCCAGGGAGCCAGACAGAGGGAGGGATGGGCCAGGGCAGGGGGTGGGTCCCACAGGCCCCTCCTTCCCCCCCAGGGGCCCATGTCCCATCAACCTCCTGGGGTCCTGGGACCTTGTGATGGGTCAGCCCCTCCCTGGAGCTTCAGGAGGCCTGAGCAAAGGAGGGAGGGGACAGCCCAATCCACCACAGATCAGGTCCCCTCTGGAGGGCAGGCAGGGAAGACCCCTTTCCCTGTCTGGAGGCTTCAAGCAGGGGGTGGGCTGGATGGGTAAAGAGCAGCTGATCTCCAAACACGGAAGCATCTCTTGCTTTGTGGCCAGAGGGTGATGAGGTTTGCTTTAATCCTCATGTGGGCCTCAGGTGGATGTGGCTATTATCCCATTTTACAGATGAGGACACTGAGGCACACAGGGGGTGATTGCGTGGGGTGAGGCACCAGCCACCCTCAAGGCAGTTACCCTGAGAGCCCTGGGGCCCGGGGTGCCCATGGGGGGCAGAGGCTGATGGGTACCAAGAGCGACGGGGGCTTACCCTGCAGCCTCCCTTCACCAGTCTGCCTCCTTTAGATCCCAAAGCACAGGAGTGTATCCCTGGGGGCGCAGGGGGCGGGGACCAGCTGCTGGGCCCCTTTCTGCCCTGGGTGTTTTTCTCAAACAGGAGGGCGGTGCTCATTACCCAGAGGCCCCTCCAGCTTAGCATCCCCTTGGAAGGCACATGTTCTTTCCCTTCCACTCTGCTGGTGACAAGGGTCCTGGAGTCCACACTGGAGGCTGCCCAGCCTGAAGGAAGCTTAGCACAAGTGATGACCCAGGAGGAGTGAGGTGACAGGTGACAGATTGTCACTAAAGCTGTGGCTCCGTGCCTTCTGGAGCTCCAGCTGCAGCTGCCATCGGACCTCCAGAGCTGGGGTCCCACCAGCCACAAGACAGGAGCCCCCTGCAGGCCCCGGCTGAAGCCTCCTTCCCCATCCGGCTCCCACTGCCTCCAGACTAGCCCTGCCTTCGCTTGTGCACAGTGGGGGACGTGGCGGGGGGGCGGGGGGGGGGGAACCAGCACCCACCATCATGAGGGGTAAGCGGATAAACAAACTGTGCTGTTGTAGACTGCAGCCACAGGGCAGAGCCGTGGCCCAGGGGCTGGGTGGGGCTGGGGGCCACCGCTTGGGGGGTGCTGTTTTCCTCTGGACGTGATGCGGGTGCCCTAGAATCCATGGTGCACAGCAGTGGTGAGCTGCACATCACAGACACCGTGCTCCATAAAGTTCTTCAGAACAAAACGACAGAGAGGAAGGAGGAAGAAGCCTCCTCCCCAGGAGTGTGAGGGCCAGGCTGGGGAACCCCCCCACCGCATTCTCATCCTGAGGGGCATCACTCCTGCATCCCTCCTGCCTCTGGCCTCTGTCTCCCCATCCTGACTGTGAGGGGGCCCCACAAGAGGGCTAACATGTGTCGGGACCATTGGCCACAGCAAGCTAAGCAGTGCTGGGGGTGCCCAGCACCCCGACTCCATACACGGTGCCACAAGAAAAATACAGAAATGAAGGATCTCACTCTCAGGTTCATGCTGAGCATGTGACACACTGTGCATCATTCCTGGTGAATTAACTATTAAATTACTGCCATGGGTTTCTTTTTACATTTCTTCTGTGTGGCTCCTGGAAAATGCAAAATCATATGTGTGGCCCACATGGCATTTCTACTGGATGGTGCTGGACCCGAGTGTCCGGCTCCCACTCCCATCATCAGCTCTGCTATGGAGCTGCCCCTGTGGGTGCATTCCCCAGGGGCTGCTGAGTGAGTGGCCCAGCGACAAAAGGAAAGAAGGAAGGGAGGGAGGGAGGGAGGGAGGGAAGGAGAGAAGAAGAGGGGAAGGGAGGGAGGGAGGGAGGAAGGTGGGTGTGCAAGGCAGCAGGATGGACTCCCCTACACAGATGCCCAGGAACCTGGATGGACTGGGTATGAACCCAGCCTTCCCACTAAACCAGGCTGAGAGCCCCATGGGTCCTGGAGGGGGCAGGGTTCCCAGCCTGCCCCCAGCCCAGAGTCCCCATGGCCTCTCTCCTCCAGGTGACAAGCCATGGCCCCGTGGAGCATCTTCCCTGTGATCATAGGGGCCCCCTCCCCAGGCCCCCAAGGGCTACAGGAGCCTTTCCACCTCCCGGGCCTCAGTGAGGACAGCAGACCAACCAATGGGGGCTCAGGTCTGTCCTCCCCACTACAACCCCACAGCAGCACAGCTTGGGTCTGTCCTCCCTACTCTGTCCCCACAGCAGGACAGCTTGGGTCTGTCCTCCCCACTCCGACCCCACAGCAGGACAGCTCGGGTCTGTCCTCCCCACTCCGACTCCACAGGAGCACAGCCTGGGTCTGTCCTCCCCACTCCGACCCCACAGCAGGACAGCTCGGGTCTGTCCTCCCCACTCCGACTCCACAGGAGCACAGCCTGGGTCTGTCCTCCCCACTCCGACCCCACAGCAGGACAGCTCGGGTCTGTCCTCCCCACTCCGACTCCACAGGAGCACAGCCTGGGTCTGTCCTCCCCACTCCGACCCCACAGCAGGACAGCTCGGGTCTGTCCTCCCCACTCCGACTCCACAGGAGCACAGCCTGGGTCTGTCCTCCCCACTCCGACCCCACAGCAGGACAGCTCGGGTCTGTCCTCCCCACTCCGACTCCACAGGAGCACAGCTCAGGTCTGTCCTCCCCACTCCGACCCCACAGCAGCACAGCCTGGGTCTGTCCTCCCCACTGCGACCCCACAGCAGCACAGCCCGGGCCAGCAGGGCAAAGGGCCCCTGCCCCCCTGATCAGCAGAAACGAGAGGCAGCCCCACGACAACAACGTTGTTCAGATTTTAACTTGTCCACATTCTTTACTGATCTGAGGCGGGTGCCAGGGAATTAGTCACTGAACCAAAAGAGCAGAGGTGATAGCATCTGTGGGCCCAGGAGCCGAGCAGGAGGGAGCGGGAGGCTTCCAGTGGGCAGGGGCAGGCCGGGAGCCCTTTGAGAAGTGCAGGGAGGAAGCACTCTGCAGTGCAAACACTGCTCCGGCAGCCAGGGCGCCCTCCTTTGGCCCCTGGCATTTTGTGGTCTGGGCGCCCCGAGAGTTACCCCTCCCCACGGGAGCGGAGGCCACTGTGCAGCATGTGTTGGGCCACTGTGCGGTGGCCGTGTGGGGCTCCCTCTTGGGGTTCTGCTGCCCCAGGGGCACACCTCTGCCTGCACCCCCAGGAACTGGCAGGGTTTGTGTCCAAGAGTGGCAGGGAAACCCGCTGGTCAGGAAGTGCTCCGGTGGCTCCCAAAGGCCCTTCCTTCCCTCCCTTTGCATTCCTCCCAAGTGGGGAGCGGAGAGCCCCCAGCCCGACCTTGCTGCCCAGATGCGGCCCAGCACAGCCACACGGAAGCCTGGGGGTCTCAGGAAGCTGGGGGGAGGCCCACTTGGCAGCAGGAAGAACCTGGGCAAAACCAGGACTTTTTTGGTTTGTTTTGCTTTCAATCAGAACTCCCAAGAGAGTGGGCTAATTAGGACATGCCCAGCCCCAGGCGGCCCACATGTGCCTACATGTGCACACAGGGCTCCTGGGCCCGACCCAAGGAGGGCTGCAGGGCGGGAGTGAAGCAGCCAGCGGGTGGCCTCCCCTCTGGGTCTGAGGCCCTGCCTGGAGGGCGGGGGGCTGGGCTCTGGGAGGGGCTGGGGCAAGAGAGGGTCTCTCCTCCCAGATCCCCATGTGCCTTGCTGGATGGTGGCTGGTGGCCTGGGAGCTCTTTCCACCAACACTGGACAGGCTCCTCAAGACACACTGTGCATTTGCTGCACACACGTGTTCTGGTGCTCTGTGTACTGGGTCAGGGCTGAGAGGGTCCTGGGGCATAGGCAGCTCTGGCCGTGCACTGGGGTGTCCATCCCAGCCTTTGCGGGGAGCCAGGCTCGCTTCCTGGTCAAGCCCCTCTTGGGCCAGGATCCCAGGTGGCCCATTCCTGCTCAGAGGAGGGCACCCATAGGTCTGGGGGCCGCATGCACATGTGTGCTCACACACCTGCAGGGATGGGGCTGCTGCAGAGGGAGGAGGGGTAGGGTGAGCCCTGGGTGGACTGTGTCCCAGCACCTGCCCTCTTCTGGGAAAGGAGCTGGACTCTGGGGGCACAGGGAAGGAGGGTACTGCCTGAGGACCAGCAGGGAGAGGATGAAGGGAACCACATGGGGTGGAAAGGTCCCAGCTTCCAGCCCACCCCACCCTGTCATTGCATCACCAGCCAAGGGTCCTCCCCTCCTCTGCATATCCGCAGGGGGCCTGTGTGCTGGGAGAGCTGTGGCTCATTCACTCACTTTGGCCAGAGTCTCTAGTTTCCATCCCCTCCCCAGACCTCACTGCTTTGATCCATACCACCCAAGGGGTGGCAAGCAATAGGGGCTCTGTGGGGGTTCAGAGGCATCAGCTCCCCAGCCACCTGGCACCCCGACCCCCACAGGTGCAGAGGGCCCAGCCTGCCCACTGGTCCTCCCGCCCAGGAGCCTGAGCTCAGTGCAGCCCTGCGGTCCCTGCCCCACAGGCCAGACATCCCAGCCCAAGCTCCCAGTGCCCTTTGCTGGCCAAGCCAGCATTGGCGGTCCCCACAGGAGACAGGTGACTCTCCCAGCCACCCCACTGCCCACCTACAGGCCTCTCTGTGTGTCCAGGTCCAGAGTGACTGCCACCCTCAAGGATCATGTCCTGGAGTGAAAGGAGGGGGACAGAAGAGACCTTCCAGGTCTGGCAGGGCAGAGCAGGGCTCTGAGGTCAGGAGGCCCAGGGGCTGAGGTCCCAGCCTCACCTGTGTGACCCAGCCCAGCACTCTACCACCCTCGGCCTCAGTTTCCCCATCTACAAAGCAGGGATGAAGCCACAGGGCAGCTGTGCAGATCAGGAGGGTCCAGGGAGGCTGTAGTGCATGACACACTGATCCCCCCTTCTCCACACAGAAGTCCAACAAAGGGCTGCAGACGGGGACCCAGGCCCGGCCAGCCCTGGACCCTCACCCACTCACTCAGAGGATGGGGCTGAGCCCCAGGCACAGAGATGGGGCAAGCGGAGCCCCCCGTGCCCGGAGAGGCCACATCTAGCCATGCTGTCACGCTCAGCCCCAGACTGGGCGCTGGGAACCTCTGGGCCGAACGACGCAGACCTCCAAGCACTCGTGAGCCCCTGGCACCGGCTCTTGCCTTGGGTGCTCTCTGGGGTTGAAAGCAGGTCCTGTACCCCCTGCCAGGAGCACCTGGTGGGAGCGGCCACGGTGCGTGGTGGGGACGGCCAGCCCTGCCCAGGGGCCAGGCCACCTCTCTGCACCTACGCCCTCTTCTACTCTGTCGCCCGTCCCAACCAGCCCGAGTTCTCCAGAAATGGGGCTTATCCGGCTTCACTGGGTCCATCCTTTGATTGGGAGCTGGGTTTTGCAGTTTTGTAAGATTCCTATTGTACGTGTTTATTTAATGCCAATGAACCATCTCAAATGAGTTTTGGGGATGTAGATGGAAAACAAATTGTAGAAGTTTGTGCTCCACTCGCTCCCCGCATCCGTGGGCACCTCTAGTGGATTCCAGGCTATTAAGGCAGGAAGAGCAAGAGCACAGGTGGGCTGGGACCGTGCGGCATAACGACGTGCAGGTGCATATGCAGGTGCCACCCACGCTCTCCCCAGAGGGAACAGAAATACTTGTCACTAGAATTTAAAACGACTCGTGTGAGTGGTCAGAGGCTCTGTTCCAGACTGACTCACCTAGTGGAGGGGACTGGAGGGACAGAGAGGATGTTTCCAGCCCCGTCCCTGCACGGGGCCAAGCAGGGGCAGCTGCGGACACTGGGCTCCAGCACTGGTTTAGGAAGACCTGTTTGTCCGTGCCACAAGGACACCGATTCCAAAGACAGAGCTCCTGCCCCTTTGGGCGGGGTGATATGGGGTCCCCCGGGGGCCCTGCTCCCAGCCTCCTTTGTACACTGCCGGTCCGAACCACAGGGCTTTTGCTCCTGCTATTCCCCACCTGGAACACTGTCTCCTCGCCACTGAGAGAGCCTTTCAAGACTCACTTCCTCCTAGAAATTGCAAGGCTCTCCACCTGCCGGTGTCCTGGGGCCGAGTTCTCTCCCACTTTTCTGGGCAGGGTAACAGACATCATGATACACACCCTTGTGGGTTTGTATCCCATGGGCTGTCAATTTTCCTCTGGCTATAAGCCTCTAAAATACAGGTGAAGCTTGACCAACACCAGGTTAGACACCCCATGCAGCCCAAAATCCAAGGATGACTTATGACTCCCCCAAAGCTTAACCACTGATAACCTATCATTGACCAGAAGCCCTATCGATAACATCAAGCCAATTGACACAGATGCTGCCTGCTATGTGTGTCATGTACTACAATCTCACGAGGAAGCAAGCCACAGAAAAGAAGATCTCGCTAAGAAAATCATCAGGGGACGCCTGGGTGGCTCCGTCAGTGAAGGGTCTACCTTTGGCTCAGGTGGTGATGTCAGGGTCCTGGGATCAAGTCCCACATCGGGCTCCCTGCTCAGCAGAGAGTCTGCTTTGCCCCCTCCCTCTGCTGCTCCCCACCACTCATTTTCTCTTTCTCTCTCTCTCTGTCTCAAATAAATCAATGAAATCTTTTTTATAAAAGAAAAAGATTGGGATCCCTGGGTGGCTCAGCGGTTTAGCGCCTGCCTTTGGCCCAGGGCGCGATCCTGGAGTCCTGGTATCGAGTCCCACGTCGGGCTCTCGGCATGGAGCCTGCTTCTCCCTCCTCCTGTGTCTCTGCCTCTCTCTCTCTCTCTCTCTCTCTCTATCATAAATAAATAAATAAATCTTAAAAAAAAAAAAAGAAAAAGATCATAAGAAGGGGAAACCTATTTCACTACTGTATTTACAAGAAAAAATCTGCATACAAGTGGACTCAAGCCGCTCAACCCCAGGGTCCGCTGTGATGGTTCTTGCGGCAAAGGGTGCTGCTCCCCAGCCGTTCCAGCACCATACACCCTGGGTCCTCAGGAGATTCTTCCTGGACTAAAGCCCATCCTCTCCTCTGTGCAGAAAGCACGCAGGGGTCAGCGGGCCTGCAGGCCTGCCTGGACTCCTCTGCTTTGTGACCTTGGCCGGGCTCACGCGGATAGTACAGGGGTGCCCAGGCATGGCTGTTGTGTTGGTACCATCAGGGTCCTCCATCCATTCCCTTAGGCTCAGGACGGTGCGGAGTGAGGACACTTCCAAAGTGCTTCCAAAGAAAGCCGAGAGGCCCAAATGCAATGCCAAGCACAGCCCAACCAGGACCTTCCCAGAGGTGGATGGTGGTGACACACCCAGCTTGAGGCATCACAGTTCCTCCCCCCTTGCCCTCCTGCCCTCCTGTCCTCCCCACCAGGCCCCAGGTGGCTCCACCTGCTGCATCCACTGCTCCCCAAGCCTGCAGCACCACAGGCATCCTGTGCAGCCCTAGGGCCTTGCAAACACGTTTCCCTTCCAGCCCCAAGTGGAGGAATGGTCTGGAGGGACAATCTTCATGGCTCCCCCCACGGTCAGCCCTGGTGCACCCCATGTTCCAGCCGCCTGGTGAGGTGGTGAGGGCCCCACTCAAGGCCACACCCTGCACCTCTGGCAGATAGCCGCCCTGGCTTCAGCCTGCGGTAGGGCTGCCTGGCCTCCCTGGCCCTCCCTCGGCTTCCAGCCCCTGCACAGAGCCCACCTCCCCAGGAAGCATCCTGGCCCTGCTGCCCCCTCCTGGCTGGGCACTGGGGCTGGAGCTGAGCCCAATGGGCAAGGCACACAGATCCATCCTTTCCTGGGTCCGGGCGCTCCAGAGGTGGGAACTACATCATAGGGCCTTGGGCTTGGCCAGGGAATCGGGAGACTGGGGCCCTGACTTCACCAAAGCCCGGCCATGTGGTCCTCAACTTTGTGGAAAATAGGTGAACAGTGTGGCCGTGCTTCTTCCTCGGGACCAGTGTGCATCTGACTGGAAGAGTGTGTGACGGGCTCAGGGAGGGGCGGCCGGAGCCTCTGACACTGCTGAGCCTTCTGTCCAGATGCTCCTCCCCAGACCTCCACTGTGGGCGGGGGGGGGGGGGGGGGTCCCCTGTTCCCCATGCAGATGCCACCTCCTGCGGGGAGTGCTCCCCACTCCTGGACACAGCCCTGCCTGACTGGGGAGTGCACACCCTCTCCCTGGGGGCCCGGGGGTGCAGGCGGGAGCCCCCCTCATCTTGGAGGGCTCTCTCCCACCCCGAGTGGGTGTCTGCTCTGACCCCAGCAACCCCCAGCTCCCCAGAGAACACTACCACCAGATTTCTTTTTTTAATCGAATATGAACTCCAAACCCCCTGATCTTCTCTGGCAGGCATGTCTGGGCTTGGGTACAACCTCGCCCAGAGGTGAGTGCCTGGCAAGCCGTCTGGGCTTCAGGGGGAGATAACCCATCCCGCTCGGAGCAAGACCTCCATCCTGCGGTGTTTCCCACAGCATCTCCCGGAGTCTGTGATTAAACGGGTGGAAATGCCAACAAGACCGGACTCGTGCGGGGGGAGGCACCCTCTCCTCCTGAAAATATGCGCTTACACTCTCTCCTCACCCGGGGCTGAGGCAAGGCTCTGCCCAATCTGCGCCAGGACCAGGTGGAAGTTTCCACACCTCGCGCTGGAGAAACGCGCCCCCAGAAGCCCGCTGCTGCAGCTGCCGAGGCGTGTGTCTGCAGGACGCCCCTGCCCGCCGCCGCCTGCACACTGCACTACGCACACCCGGGGGGCAGCCTGGGGCCAGGCTGGGTCCCCGTGCGTCCCTGGGCTGCGCCCTGCCAGCCTCAGCGGGGCTGCCCGTGACCTGGACAGGGGGACCACGGATGCACAGACTATTTCAATCCCCAGGACAGAGCCCCATCCAGACCCCAGCTCCCGGAGCGCCCGGGACCTGGAGCAAAGTGGGGTGCAGCTCACAGAGTACCCCTCGGCCCTGGGCATCACTGGGGACAGGCGGCCTTCCCGTCCCCCTGCCTGCTGCCCCAGAGCCTGACCCTGACCCAGGCATCTGCCCTGACACCCCTCACCCACGTCTCCTTGTCTGTCCATTCTGCAGGGGCTGATCAGGCCCTGCCCACACCAGACCCCTCTGAGGAGCCGCTGCTGTCCTTGGTGGCATGTGCAATAAAGGTGCCAGGGAAGGTGAGGGAGAGTGAAGAGGGTGCCAGCTCAGATGACCAGGACCCAGAGTTGGAGGAGCAGCCATGCACTCCTCAGTGAGCAGGTTTGCTCCCTCCCTCCCCAGTTCAAGGCTCTGGGGTAGATAGACAGGCCAGCCCACTGCCCCTGCCCGCTCTGCTGCCTGACAGCCCCCAGGCTGGGCTCCCCTCCCCATACACCCAGGAGGTGCCGGGGGACAGCGGCACCACGCAGACATGGCCACAGCCTCCAGAGCCGTGCTCCTCCAAGGCCACAGCAGCAGGCAGACCAGTCTGTGAGGCTGTAGGGGCTCAGGCTTCAGGACAGGCTGGACACAAACACCACCCGGCATGGGCAGGGGTGGGGGGGAGGCGTGGGAAGGCATGGGAATCTGCAGACTGGGTGCCAGCAAGCAGAGGAAGGGCTGAGGGGGACGGTTCAGCCAGGGGACCTGCTGGCTCCGAGTCAGAGGCAGTGAGGTGGCCATGGCATGGTGCTGGGGCCTGGCACCCCCAGAGGACACACTAGCACACTAGTGGGCTCCTAGGGCAGGGGATGCCAGGTGTGGCAGTAGGCAGGTCAAGAAGAGCTCCCAGGTTTCGGCCACACAAAGGAAGAGTGGATGTTCCCCTTGCTGAGACTGTGGGGGAGGTGGGGCTGCAGAGAGGTGGGGATGGGCCCCGCAGAGATGGGCCCAGAGCCTGGCCAAGGGGGTAGGGGAGTGTCAGAGTGTCAGCTCCGTGAACAGGATGGTGGTGATACCTCCATCCCCCAACCCCCCCAACCCCCTGCCCCTGGGCAGGCTCTGGGATTCCCCTTCTGGAACAGTCTATTCCTTCCCAGGCCCCAGAGCCTCGTGCTCCTGCTGCCCCAGGTCAGGGAGAAGACACTGGTGGCCGAGGCCCATGCTGCTGCACAGACCCCTGGCCGCTCCAGCTCTGCTCCATCTAGTCACTTGAACACCTCCTGTCTGGTCCCTGGAGGCCCTGTTCCTTTTCTGTCCTCACTGCCCGCCCCCCCACATCACTGGCTCCTGGCTCAGGCGGCCCCTCTTGTGTCCTGGGAGGTGTCTGTCTGTGATCTGGTTACTCTCCCTCCGTGCAGCGCACGCCTGTGCTGGGACGCCCCCCTCCCCTAGTCATCTCCACCTGCCACCTGCCCCCCCTCCCTTGCTCCCTGTCCAAGCGGCCACTCTGCTAGTGTGGCTCAGACTCCCCCTCCTCCCCCGCGGCCCCTTCTCGGCCCAGGGGCCACAGCTGATGAGCAGCTCACGTGGATGGAACTGGAGGGTATTATGCTGAGTGAAGTAAGTCAATCAGAGAAGGATAAACATTATATGGTTTCACTCATACGGGGAATATAAAAAATAGCGAAAGGGATTATAGGGGAAAGGAGAGAAAATGAGTGGGAAAAATTAGAGAGGGTGACAAAACATGAGAGACTCCTAACTCTGGGAAACGAACAAAGGGTAGTGGAAGGGGAGGTGGGAGGTAGGACGGGGTGACGGGCAAGGAGCAGGGCACTGGACGGGATGAGCACTGGGTGTTATATGTTAGGCAAATTGAACTCCAATAAAACATATACAGAAAAATCCAAATGTGAGGCTAAAATTTATAAAACTTTAAAATATATTATGTCTCATCATTTCCTTTGTTTTGCTTAGCAATAAAAATATTAATATATGAAAAAAAAGAAAGCAGAGCTCACTCTTCACCCCACATTCTCCTCCTGCAGGTTCCCATCTGAATAAACAGGTGGCGACCCCCTTCACCCAGCCTCCTGGGTCCACCCTGGGTCACCTCTGCCCTCACCCCCAGCCCCCCAGCAAATCCTATTGGGAATCCAGGGGTGCGGGCTGCCTCCCCTGCGCCCACCTGGCCGGAGGAGATGAGGAGGCGTTGTCCCTCTGCGGGTGTATCCAGCGGCCTCGGGCTTCCAGCCTCGGCCCTGCCCTCCTGTGGTCCGCTCCTAGCACTGCAGCAGGGGCTCCTTCCAGAACCCCGGCAGGATCTCGTCGTCCTTCCTCCCCCCATGGGCCTCGGGTACAGGAGGTGCTTGCTTAGAACAAATTTCTTGCTGCACTGATTGGCTTTTCCCAGCAGGGCCCTTTCTACCCAGAGGCTGCAGTGTCTGCAAAGAGAGAGCGACCAGACCCACGCCGCACAGGGGATGCAAAGCGCTGTGCCCTCTGGAGCTGCTCCAGGACAGTGGACACTGGTGTTCACGCAGCACCCCTTCCAGCACCCAGCATGGACTGGCAGACAGTGGGAAGAGGCCAGGCCCACATGCCCATGACCCAGCTCGAAGACCCTGCAGCCCAGACAGCCCTGGGCCCTTGACACACAGGCACGGAAAGAGCCAGGGGAGCCTAATCTAATACCTTGCTGACCTCTTGAGACTTTAAAGCTTTGCTGACCAGTGAAACAGCCCCAAAGACTAGTGAATATGGCAAATCACAATATTTCCAACCGGGAAAAGCCAGCCCGGGGTGCCTGCTATGGGTTGTGGGCAGCGTGGTCTCAGGTGAGAGGGGCCCTGCGTGGGGGCAGCTGGTCAAACACAGGTGGGAGAAGCTGCCGCAGACAGAGGCCCCAGCCCTCTCAGTGCCAGCCCCATGCCCCCAGTAAGTGCCAGCCGCCACCAAAGGCAAGAGTCGTTCAGCCCTCGACGGAGAAGCAAACCTTGAGTACAGCTAAACCTGCAGGGAGAGGGGGTACCCTGGCGCCCGGAGCAAACCCGGTGGGCAGCATGGTGCTCAGACAAGGGACCGGGTCACACAAGAAACCTGGCTGCGTGCTCCTTCCCTGCGGCTGGGCTGGGCTGCTGAGCACATGAGCTCCTCCTGTACAACCCTACTTGTTCGTTTTGGGGTTTCAGGTGGTTTGGGCCAAACCTGCTTCCTCTTTCGTGATGCTGCACACAGCGGGAAGTGTCTGTCCCTGAAGGAGGAAACGGATGCTTTTATAAATCAGTACAACCCGGCTGCCCCACTTCCCCTGGGGGCAGAGGTTCTGGCACCTTCTACCTGTCCTGGTCACACATACACACCAGAGCTGCTTGCTGGGTACTTGCCGACAGAGATGTCCTCGGTAATACAGAACCAAGTGATGACGTGCCTGACCCTGTGGGTCCGTGGACGCCAGTGGCCCCTGCTGCCCACCACTCACATGGGGGAGGCAATGCTCCCTCCATGGTCCCAAGGCGGGCCCAGTACCCCTGGTCCCCACACCCGGGAAAAGAGGCCACGTGGCAGGCGTGCTCAGCACCACCTGGCATCTATACTGCGAAGCCACTTCACTAGAGAGAGAAGGTTATACCAGAGGGCCGGGCACCCAGGCTTCTTGGCTGGCCATGCAGGCACTGGCCTCCAGGGCCTGGGACCTTCTGCTCTGGCTTGGGTTGCATGTGTGACAACCAGATGCCCCAGTGGCAGGTGGACAGCCCCTCCTGGCTCACCAATGACGTGGGTCATGGGTAAGTGAGCCAGTGACAGAGTGAGTGATGGGGAGAGGACGGGGAAGAAGGATGTGCCCTCCCTGCCCAGCACTTGCACACACTGAATTTCAGACAGAAGGCTCGTGTTCAGGGTACGGAGAGGCCATGGAGCCTCCAAAGGTGAGTGTTCGGAGCCAGGACCAGAGTCAGGCCGTATAGACGGGTCACCTACACCCGCATCCCTCCCGGGCCACACACACACTGTCACTCTTCCCATGGCCTTGCTGGGGACACAGGCGCCTATTCCAACCTGTGAGGCACACAACACGCACGCGCATACACACATGTTCTCACCCAAGTGCACACTCACACACGGACATCTGTGCACTTGCACACGCAGCCTAGAACACAGTTCTCCAGAGGCTGGTGTGCCCCCAGATCTTTGTGGCTCAGACTCCCTGTCTTCTGCCTGTGGAGCCTAGGATGGCTGCACTCTGCCCAGCTGTCCGTCCTGTCCCTCAGCCCATGCTGGGTCCCCACAGGGCACCAGCTACCCGCAGCCCCCACTCCACCTGCCTCTACCCTCCACCCGCTCAATTAGCAGCCTGGTGTCTGCCTGGCCCTAGGGACCTGGCAAGTCTGGAAATGAGCCCAGATCCCCAGGGTCCAGGCTGCAGAGGCCAAGCAAAAGCTACAGGCCCTTTCTTCCCCCTGCCAGGCTGCTGCTCCTCTGTGACACAGAGACAGGGCGCTTGAAGGCCAGCCTGCTGCAAGTCCTTGACCTTGAGCCCAGACCACACCAAGCCAGCCTAATGAGCAGATGCCCAGAAGAGGATGCTCTCGACCTGGGACCTCAGAGCCCGAGCCCTGGGAGAAGGACGACCTCCAGGGTAGGCTGAGCTCCCGGTAGCTGGGGACAGGGTAGGGTAGTTTGTGGCCCCTGGGTCTGGGACAAAGCCTCCAGCCCACAGCAGGGGAGCCTCAGCAACCTCCACATCTCAGAGTGGCCACCCAGCCCTGACTGGGTAACCACCCACCCTCCTCTCCATGCCTGCTGGTTCTTCCCAGCCAGTGAGCACCGGTTCTCAAGCTCCTCCAGGATGTGCTGGCACCTGTCTCTGTGCCCAGGACCTGCCCCAAACCCTCAGCGCATCCTGCCTGCCTCGGCGTACCCTGGGCTGTGGCACCCCAGCCAGCAGCAAGTGCTTGCTCCGGAGACAGACGAGAGAATGCCCCTCCTAACCCTCCATGGCAGCGAGGGCCCCACCAAGGCGGATGGAGATGGGGTCCCGACCCACGCGGCACACCTACCGTGGCAAAGTGCTGCATGGGGTCACCGACGTAGAGCATGGTGGGCGCGCGGGAGCCCGCACACGCCGGGAAGCTGGCGTGCGGCGGGTCGAGGCATGGGTCTGGGTGGCCAGGGGGTGAGGGGCGGAGTGGTAGCCGCTCGGCAGGGTGCACCCAGGCGCAGAGGCTCCGCGGCTAGGGGGGCGGGAGCCGAGGATGCTCCGGGACATGTGGGCGATTCGCTGGCATCTCCTTCTGCCTCAGTTCTGTCAACCAGCTGCATCTAACAACAAAACCAGCGGCCCACCCCTTTATCCCTCATGCCTATTCATCACAGTCCAGGCAGGCCCCGGCTTGCCCACTGATGTGTCGGACCGCACCACGGAGGCACACGGGGAGGGGCGGCATGCGGGGCCGGCGCCCACTCCGCACTTAGGCCACACCTGGCTCCCCAGGGATGCCCCCCACAGGAGGCTCAGGGGGCCACAGGCTCCCACTCCTGAGCCCCAGGGGGTCAGCCCGGGCGCCCTTGAGACCTCTGTGGGTGAGAATGGGCCACCCCAAAGGGAAGAGATGGTGCTGCGGCCCTGGCGCCCTGGGCGGAGCAAATCTCCCTCCCGCAGGGAGCACGGTGGTCCACCGGGGTGCGCCGGGGAAAGCTGACGGAGAGAAGCACCTGGGAGACTGCTCCCCCAGCCACCCCCAGGGACCCCTGCTGCTGAAACGAGCAGCCAAGGCGTGGCCTACGGCAGTGGATTGAGCCGGGGGACCTGGAGCTTGTGTCGTGCTCCAGTCCAACTGGGCGGCCACTGGCCTTGTCCCCACTGGTCCTGAGCCCCTGGCAACAGGGATGTGGCCCAGAAGGGGGGCTGCTGCCCCACCTGGCAGGGGCTCGCGGTGGCCACGGCTACTCCCTTTCTGGAGTCTGCCCGTCCGCTTTAGTGTAACCACCTTTGGCACAGGGTTGCTTTGGGGTCGAGGCGGGAATCCCCCCTGGAAGCAGGCAGGGCCTCGGTCCTGGGCCTACACAGATAAACCACATGAAGCTGGACGTGCCCCCTTCGAGTTCCAAGCACCACCCCCAACAAGAGCTCAGAGGCCTAGGAGGTGCTGCGGAGACAGCTACTGTTCTCCACGCAACCTGAGACAATGGAGGGAGACAGAGGCAGGGAATGGGTTCTGCAGAGCCGCCCAGGTTGGAAGTCCTGGCTGGGGGCAGCAGCTGACAGCCTTCTTGGCCAGGAATGCTTGAAGACGGGAAGGCTGGGGCTGGGGGCCCCGCTGCCGCCTCCCCCCTGGCCTGGGGTCCCATCCTTCAGTGAGTCTTTTAGAGGACGCTGGAAGGAGAGGCACCTTGTGGACCAGGCAGGTGGGCTGGCGGACCGCAGGACCCAGAGCCAGGTGAGACAGGAGGAGGGGGGTTCAGACCCCAGCCCCCACTCCCCAACCTCTCAGGGTGGGGGTCCCCTCCTGGCAGGGGAGCATCCCCAGCTGGGGCTCCAAGCACAGCA
Organism: Canis lupus dingo; assembly: GCF_003254725.2. Classification (NCBI taxonomy): domain Eukaryota; kingdom Metazoa; phylum Chordata; class Mammalia; order Carnivora; family Canidae; genus Canis; species Canis lupus. The sequence continues at coordinate 58,336,739 of NC_064247.1, read as the reverse complement.
GCTGGGGAAGTCAGCTGTCCTCCTCATCCTGCTGGATTTGTAGAAGCCAAGAGGGGAGAGCAGAGGAAAGAAGACTCTGAGGTCAGAGACCCCAAGAACGGGCATAGGCTGGCACCCGGGGGATCCGGCGTGGGGACTGAATCCCCAGGTGGCCCACGCCCTGCCTCCCCCTCTCCTTGGAAGGCACTGTAAATGCAATGACAGCCCCTGTGATCAACCAGTCAACTCTGAGTTGATCAGAAAGGAGGCTACACAGGTGGGCCAGGCCTCATCAGATAAGCCCTCCCAAGAGGTCAGGGACACATCGTCTGCTGGCCTCAAGGAGCAATCTGCCAGGATGTGCCACCACTGTAGGGCAGCGGATCGCAAGCAGCCTCCAGGGGCTTAGAACAGCCGCCCTCGAGGAAGCTGTGACCTCGGCTTCACAGCTGCGAGGAACTGAATTTTGCCAACAAGCAGAGTCTGGGAGGGGCCCCGGGCCAGATGAGGCTGCGGTCCTGGCTGACACTCCACAGCCTGGGAGACCTGGGGCAGGGGACCAAGGGGAGACACACAGGACTCCTGGGCCACAGAGACTCTGAGGCAATGAGGGCTGTTTTAAGCCACCAAGTGTGTGGTGGACCTTGGGCAGAGGAAGGTCCACACTCTGGGGGAGCTCAGGCCACAGGGAGGCCGGGAGACACAGGCCAGGCCAAGGGGAAGCTGGCTGCCCGGAGAGGGGGTGTCAGGTGGGAGAGGCATCCCCCAGGGACACCCCCCACAGGAGGCTTAGGGGGCCACAGGCTCCCACTCTTGAGCCCCAGGGGGTCAGCCCGGGCACCCTTGAGCCCTGGCAGGAGCACCAAAAGCAAAAAGACCAGGACCTGGGGGCCCTGCCCACCCATGCTGCAGGGTCCCCACAGAGGCTCCTCCCTCCCTGTCCTGACCACATGCAGGCAGGTGGCTGTGCTCACCCACGAAGTGTGTCACAGAGCGGGCTCCATGACTTGGTGGCAGACTGGGGCGCAGCTCTGTGCACCCCGGAGGAACTCCCACCCCTGCCCAAAGAAGGAAGTTGCTGCTTGGGGGGCTCACCGTGGACGGCAGGCAAGCTGGGGTCCTGGAGATGCCGGGGGCAAACTGAACCTGCTCCCTGACCTTGGGCTCCACCCCCACATCTTCTCTGAGGAGGGGGCATCCCTTCCTTCCCCCTGCACGCCTACGCCCAGGGGTCCAAACTGGGCAGAAGGGACCCCTCCCTGGGCCAGGAAGGTCTGCCCTGGGTGATGGTGGGGTCTTGGGTCTGGGAGGGGCTGCAGGTTCTAACCTGGCTAAGCAGCTCTCCACGGGCACCAGAGCAGGTGGCAGTGGGGCCCCAGCGCAGATCAGCTGTGCCTGCTGCCCCTGCCGGCCTCAGTCCTACCCCGTGGCCCACCTGCCCATGACAGCTGTCACCACAGAAAGGCGCCAGGAGAGGCGGGAAGGGACTCGGGGAGGGAGGGCCTGGAGCTCCACACACTGCAGGGGAAGCTGGGAGGAGCCAGTGGAGGGAGGCAAGCCAGCCAGCCTCGCTGGGCACCTGCCCCCTCTCCTTCTTGTGCGTGCATCATCAGAGCTGGGAGGGGGCCCCCCTGGGAGCCCAACCCCTGGTTTGTCCTCAGGGGATGCTGAGACTCGGAGGGGACACGCAGACTCTTAGCTCAGGCCCAGCGCCTGCAGAGTCCAGGGGGAATTGGGACTCCAGCTGCCTGCTCAGGATGCCCAGGGCACTCACGACGAAGAATTTCATCCCGTCTGTGCCCACCCCCCAGGTAGCGGGGGGCCTCAAGGCCCATGCAGACCCCACAAGACTGGCCTCTCACGGCATCAGCCAACCCTCCCCTGAGCCTCTGGGGACACCAGGGACCTGGCTTTTATGCACCCTCCCCTGGTGGGAGATGGGAGGCCTGTTTGAGGGCTTGTGCTGGGGAGTGAGCCACGTGGGGTAGGCTGACACGGGGGCTCTTCCTGCAGGAACCCCAAGGAGGGCAAGTGGCGACAGAGGCCCCAGGGCATCCCTGGCACAGCTGCTCCCAGGCCCTCTGTCCTCGGGGACACAGTGCTCTTAAACACGGAGCCTGGTCCCTCCTCCCCTGCACAGCGTTGCTTTGTCACGCACTCCCCATGGCCAGGTACCACCCTCGTCCTTGCAGTCCTGCTGAGGCTGACCAGGTAGCCACATGCATCACCTGGCAAACAAGGGGTAGTGACGGGACGGGTCTGGGGGCTCCCCACACCCACAGGGGCCTCCCAGCAGGAAGCCCGCTCTGGGCCCTCTCAGCCCTATGGACCCTGGCAGTGGCAGCAGTGACCTCCGGGAGCTCACTGTCCCCCCAAGAATCTCTGCTCTGGGACTCCTCCAAGGTCTGCCAAGGGGCCTGCTGGCCTACTGGGGCCTGTCCTCTCCATTGCCTGCCTCAGCTGCCTCGGCTGGCCCCATGTGGCAGGAGGGTGTCCGAGGACGATGACTGACCCTTCCTGCAGAGCTGGGCAGGGCCTGTGCTCCGGCCCACACGCTCCATCACCTCCGCTTCATAAGCAAGGACACCGAGGCTCAAGGTGGAGGGGGATGCATTCCGGGACAGCCTGGCTCCTCAGGTGGGCCATTACCCGTCCTACTTGTCCCCACTGGCCACTCAGGCAGTGATTCAGGGCCTCCTGTGGGCCTGCCGCGGCCTCTCTTCCAACTGTGGTCTGACTGTGGCAGGGGCAGTGCTCAGGAACCTGCACAACCTGTGGGACGGGATCTGCCCCACAACCAGCAGGGCCCCAAGGCTCCAGACGGTGGGAAGTGCCACCCCAGAGGACCAATGTCCCCTCACTCAAGGACGGTCCCCATCAGCCCAGTGGACAGCAGGCCTTTCCACCCAGCCGAGTCACAGCCTCAGGGTTGGCAGAAAATGAAGGACTCAGCTGCTTCCTTGCCCCAAGGCCTGGCCTGGGCAGCCTCTTGTCCAAGGTCACCTGCCTGGAGCCCGTGGGTGGAGAGAGTTCCCAGGCTGGGCTGGACAGCACCACGGGGTAGCAAGCTCCAGGGGTTCCCACCTGCACTGGCCCGGGCCCCTGGGCACACTGGGCAGGGGCCCCTGGGTGGGACAGAGGGACGGCGGGGCACCTGGCTCTGACCCAGCTGCTGAGCTGCCTCCATCTCTGCATCTGGGCCGCCTCGGGCCACGCGAGGGTGAAGAGTGGCTCAGGCAGGCTCTCGGCATGGTGCTGCCACAGACCAGTGTCTGAGCTGCGACAGGGACCAGGCGGGGCAGGACGAGGCTGACCCGGTGGCCCCGGGGAACCCCCACCTTTGCAAGTGGAGCTTTGCATGCAGGTGGCTCGAGCGTGACTTCTAGAAGGTGGGTCCCCACCTGAGAGGGGGGAGGCCACGTCCTCACTACCTGACGCCTGCTGAGAGACATGCCCCTCCCTGCCAGTACAGACGTGCTCAGCACCCAGCATCCTCCGGGTGGACATGGAGGGCACCCACCCTGTGGGAGATTAGAGCCCCTCCTGCCTATTGCAGCACAGAATCCCCTCCCTACGCTGGGGTAGTGGAGTGAGCTGGGCTGGGGGGGTGGGGGGCTCCCAGACTCAGGACACAGACCTCTCAGGAGACTGTACTCAGGGTCTCCCCTCCCTGGACCTCCTGCGCCTCCACAGGGTCGATGGCATGAGTGCCTGGCAGCCAGCTTTTCTACTGTGACCGAAGTGCCTGATGTTTGATCCCGAGGCAGTTACATACCAGACCCCCATCCAGAATAAACGTATGGCCTGCTGCCCAGCTAGAGAAAGAGCCAGCACCTCCCCTGCCCCCACCGTGTGGTTCCACTTGGACAAAGCCCTGAATGACCTGGAAAGCTGACCACTTGAGTGACCCTGCTTTCCTGCCCGGGCTTTGATATCTGATATCTACCAATAAAGAGTGAGCCCCCAAGACCCCAGGTCCTCCCCCTGCCCCCCCAGTAAAAGCAGCCACTCCACCCCATCTGTGTGCTCTCTTCCCCCCCAACCCACACCTGGTTGTGTGGCCCCTGGCCTGCCCTGTGCCCTCCAGCCCTGTCAGCAAGACCCTTGTTCAAAGTCGCTGATATGTGTCTTGCCATCATGCGAAGAGCAAGGCTGGTCCACCCACAACCCTGGATCCATCGGGAGCTGTCTGCGGGGCTCGCTGTGGAGGACACTGTGGTCCAGGAGGGGGACCCGGGAGGGGAGAGGCCAGGACCGTGGCCCCCACAGGTAGAACAGGAAGTGTTCTGAAGGGGCAGGACACAGCTCTACCTCTGCACCCTAGCCTTTGAGGCCGACGCTTCCCCACGTCTGCCTCAGCTTCCCCAGCCATAAAGTGGGAATAAACAGGCGCTGAATGTGGCGAGCTGCTCTCACCCCAATGGTCTCCTGAGTGGGGCAGGACGCCGGGGCCAGGCAGGCAGATTCCTCAGACCCAGTGGGAAAGTTTCCAAGAAATGGCCATCACGGGGCTCCCTGCCCACCACATGCCAGCCCTGGGCTGCAACTGCCCAAGTCCCATTGGGCTAGCCTAGTGTCTTCAATAGACACCATGGAGAACACAGAGGATGCCCCCGCCTCCTGGCTTCACTCTGCTCATTCACTCGACTGGAGCCCACACGGCCCTTGCCGGCTGCCAAATGCTCAGGGTTCCTCAGACGCAGGGAGGGGGCCAGGCTCTCCTGGCCTCCAGAGTTCTCAGCTCAGCCTCCTTCCTGTGCCCTGGCTCTTGGCCTGGGGCTGATGCCCTGAGACAGACGTGCTGGGCCTCGGGGAGGCCAGTGGCCAGCACAGCTCCCATCTGGGGATATGAAGCAGCCCAGGAGTCTAGCAGTGGCTGTCCCAAGGGGGCAACTGCAGGAGGGATGCTGGGGCCTCCCTGGGGCCAAGGGCCCTCATACCCCGTCCCTGTTTTCGGCCTGCCTGCACCCTCCACTGACCACACAGGGTCTTGCAATGGGCGGTCAGAGAGAGACGCAGGGACATGGCCACCACCTAGCTACCATAACCCTGCCTTCTTGCCAAGAGGAATGCCTGGGGCGGGAAGACCTGAGACAGGGCAACAGGGGGTCAGGCCTCAGTTATCCCTGCATGTGCCCAGCCGGTTCCTCCTCTGGAAACAGCAGCTCGGTCTCCCTCTGGGGCTCTCTTCTCACTCCCCTTGATTCCATCCCGCCCCTGTCCCAGGGGACCCAGGTTGCTCAGGGGCATGAGAATGGCCCAGACGTGGGCACCAAACCACGTTCAGACCAGTGAGAGGCAGGCCTGCTGGACTACCAGCAAAGAGGGTCCTCCCGACGGGAAGGGAGATGCTGGTGGGGCCTGGTCCCTTCCACAGAGACTAGAGGCTGCCTAAGAACACAGCCACCATGGAGTGGAGAAAGCAGAGCGAGAGACAGAGAGACAGCCATTTGATCACCTAGATCCAGCCATGTCTGAATCCATTCCTACCCCTGGACTAACAGTTTCATGAGCTGATATATTTTCTACCTTGCAGCTGAGATGTCCTGACAAACCTGCCGAGGAAGCCTGTTTCCTGCCCTGCAGGCTCCCCGGCAGAATGGTCCACACTTACTGCCCCCACCCGGAGACCTCCACAGACAGCAGCCCCACTTACCATGACAGGTGTGGTCATGCCCTGCAGGTGGAAGACATCCATGCCAGCCTCTGCGCCGCCCACCACCTCACTGTTTCCCTGGTTTGGCTGGGGAAGGTCAAAGTAGGTGCTGTCTGGTTCCCTGGGAAGAGAGGGGCAGAACCATCAGTCCCAGACCGCCCTGGCCCAGAGCTCCTGGGGAGCTTGCCTTTTCTGCCCACAGGAACCCTTCAGCACACCGTGTATCTCCTCTGCTGGCCTCTGCAGGCGAGGCTGCCAGGGAGGCATGGACACGTGTGAGCTCTGCCCCTTGGATCTCAGGCCAGCTGGTCGGAGGAACGAGCCCAGACCCTGACCCTGCATCCCCAGGAGAAAGCCCTGGCCAGCAGCCCCTGCCTCCCCGTCACCTAGCCCATGTCCCTGGCAGCCAGGGAAGTACTCACAGGGAGCTCCAGAGGTGCTCGAACGTGGCCCCCTCGTCGTTGGCGGTGGACTGGGACATCTTCCCTGCACCTGGCCCCGAGGGCGGCTTGCTCTGTGAGGAGGGAAGAAGGACATGGGTGCTCTGGGAAGGCCGGCCTCTGCCCTCCTTAGGCATCCCCAGGGACTGGGCAGGCCAACACTTTGACATCGATGGCACCCCGATGAGGAGGAGGGAACACCTCTCAACCCCCCACTTCATCCTCCCCTTTCCTCGGCAGAACCCCACCTTGCAGAGGGGCGGGCCTGGCTCCAGCCCCCAGTTGGGAGGGGGTGCCCTGGGCAGCAGGGGCTCCTCAGAGCCACTACCTATGAGGGGGGTGACAGCATCCCTCCATGAGGCTGCAGGCCTCTTTGGGAGCTTGAATTGAGGTCCTTGCTGTGCCTGGATCACAAGGAACACTAAACACGTGTGGCCACTCTCACTATGAACTGTCTCTCGGCTTAGCCTTCAGGGCTCAAGTCAGATTTGAGGGCTCCTGGTACCTCTGATGCCCCAGTGGTCACCCACTCTCAGGAGGGGCCTGTGCAGGGCATGTCCAGAGGCTGGAGCCGAGCCCCAGATCTGAGGCTGGCTGTGTCCTAGGGCTAGAGGATATCAGATGGCTTCCCCCTCAAAGACGGGGTCCTCCCCTGCAGCCTGGACACAAGAGCAACTCCAACCCTGTGAGCAAGGCCAGGCCAGCGCCGTGAAGCTGTTGCTGGGGCGGGACAACTGCCCGTGGGTTCCCCCCATCACAGGGGATGCCCAGGGACTGGGGTGCCCGATCTGGTGCCCAGACAGGCTGACCTGTGTCCCCAGCGTTTCCTCTCCCAAGAGCAACCATGCCCAGCTCCCACCCCATAGCGGCCCTACAGTGGCCCTGCCATCCCAGGACCAGGCCTGGCACAGCTGGGGCTCCTGACTTCCAGTGGTGGAGAACGGAGGAAACCAGAGCCTGCCCTACTCACCCCTCCCCTCCGCCAGTGGTGTCTCCCCGAGCCACCCTCGGGTCCTTGGCAAAGGGCCGGGGGAATCAGTTTGGCCACCGTCCACCTGGCATTGCCCAAGCAGGCAGGCCTGGACCTGCCCACAGCCATCGGGGGAGGGAGGGCACACCCACCATCTGTCACTCGGTCCCCAGGTAGGCGGGCGTTGGTGGAGGTCTGGGCACTCTCCTGAGGCCGCCACGTGCCAGGCCACCGGTCTCTGGAGCAGAGTGGCACGAGCCAGGAGGGCTGCCTCGGTGGCGGGGCTGGGCACTGGCAAAGGAGGCCCAAGGGCTGGGGCGGGCTGGACAAGGATGGCCGGGGACTGGCGGCTTAGAGAGCACTGGCCCCAAACCAACCCTCCCGCAGGCTCAGAGAGGTTAAATGACCTGCTGAGGTCACACAGCACTGCTGTCTGCAGAGGAATGACCAAGTGGTTTCCTCAGAATTCAAAATTAACTTAGCTACCCACCCCTGCAACATGTGCACCTTCAGCACACGATCTACCCAGAAGGATTTAAGGATTTGGGAGTATTAAAAAATATATTTTATTTATTTGAGAGAGCGAGTGAGAGAGCAAGCATGCAGGCACATGCATGAACACAAGCAGGGGAGGGGAAGGGGCAGAGGGAGAGAGAATCTCCAGCAGACTCTGGACAGCCAACACAGGGCTCTATCTCACGACCCTGAGATCGTGACCCGAGCTCAGACCAAGAGTCAAATGCTCAGCTGGTGGAGCCCCCCAGGCGCCCCTGCCTGGAGAGTTTAACAAGGCTGGGCAATGCCAATTTGCATGCCTCCTATTCTGGGGAGGTCACTCCCTCCCTAGGCTGAGCTGCCCAAAGCCCAGTAGAGCTGTGTGCGGGGTGTGGAGCTAGGGGTGGACTTAGGAGGCAGAACAGGGCCGGCTGCCCAGCTGTGGGGCCAGCCACCAAGCTGAGGCTGGGCAGAAACCCGCCCTCACACGTTCCCTACGGCTGGTCCTTTCTGGGCGAGCAGGGAGTATTAGTCGAGTGGCCTCTTGGTGTGGACACCGTGTGCTGACAACACGCTCAACTCACCCAGGCCATTTGGGTGCCCTCTTCATTTTAAAGATGGACCATCCAAAGGATGGTCACCCCTGCAAGTCTAATCACGGCAGCCCAGAGATGCCAACAGCCCAGATGTGCACCGACAGACAGATGGAGAGACACAGACACACGTGGCCCATCTGCAGTGGGGTAGCACTTGGCCACGGGAAGGAACAAAGCGTGGACACTTGCGACAGGGTGCGTGAGCCTCGAGGACAACCCCCCAAAGGAGGGAAGCCAGACACAAAGGACCAGGCCCCACGGGCCTGCACTTACAAAGTGTCCAGACAAACCCTGAGGGCACTGAAGGCAGGTCGCTGGGTCTGGGGCTGGGGGAGGAGGACAGGGAGTGATGGGAATGGGGATGGGGTTTCCTTTGGAAGCGGCAGGATGTTCTGGAGTCCGATGGAGGTGGACATTGACAGCATTGTGACTATACTAAATGTCACTGCATGGTTCATCTTAAAAGGCTTAGTTTATTTCACCTTGATAAAAAAAATAAAAAACGGGGAGGCTGGGGTAGCCTATGGGGAGAATCCTGCTGCAGAGCATGTCCTGGGCACTCACTGCACCCGCTGCAGGGAAATGAAAACACTCCCTCTCTGAAGCCCAGGGTCCAAGAGACAGCCCTGGGAGCCCCTGTGGAGAACAGGGAAGAGAGGAGACACCACTGCCCCAGCACCCTGGTTCCAGTCCCTGCACCTCTCTCTTGAGGGAACCCACTGCCAGGGGACACCACCACTGTGTCTGCCCTCCACCCTTGTTGCTGCAGCCCCATCTGCACCCAGTCAGGCTGGTTCTGGCTGGGGGCACACCCGCCCTCCGTGACAGCAGGGCAGAGGACAGGGCAGATGGAGCCGCTTGGCCACACTAGGAGGCAACAGGAAGCCAAGTGATACCCAAGTCCCTGGGCTCCTGGCAACGGGTGGGGAGGAAGGGGTGATGCAGGTTCACCCACCTCTGCAGGATCAGCACTCTGCATTCGGCAGGTCCCGCTGCTTTTGCACCAAACTACCCCCAAACCCAGGACCCCGTGCCCACTGTTCCTCCATCACCCCTTCTCCCATCACCCCTGCCTAGGCCAGGCCCCCTTTGGGTCCATCCTGGCCCCTGCAGAGCCTCAGAGCTGTGCCCTCCCTAACTAACCATTCGCCCCAGCAGGCTGCCCCTTACTCTCAGGATGAAGCCCCAAGTGGCCTCCGGGCCCACTCCCACCCCGACCCAGCCTGTCCCCCACAGGCCGCTGCATGGCCACTCCTGGGCTAGAAGCACTGGCCCCGTGGGCCCCTTCCCAGCACCGGCTCGGAGGCCCCCCTGTGGCACAGAGGTGCCAGTCAAACCAGCCCCTCCACCCAGCTATCTGTCTGTCTAAGAAGGAGCTCTAGACACAGAGGTCGAGGCCTGAGCATGCCTGTTCCTGTCCACTGGGCCCCTGGCCTGGGGCCGGCTCTGTGAACACGTAGCCAGGCGTCCCCGTGTGGGGCTGACATCGCTGTGTGCTCCCCACCATCCCTGCCTGTCTGTCCAGGCTTCCATACTCCACCACGGGCACAGGCCCTGCAGCAGGGGGCTGGGCCTGGAAGGGGCTTCACCCTGCGCCCGAAGACCTTGGCAGGGAGCCATCCAGTTTCAGAGACCCCAACCAGGATGCACACTCCAGAGGCACCCAGGGGGCACAGCCGGTTGAGCATCCAACTCTTGTTTCAGCTCAGGTTGTGATCATGGGGTTGAGCTAAGCGTGGACCCTCCGTCTCCCTCTGCCCCTCCCGCATGTGCTCTCTCTCTCAAACAAATAAATAGATCTTAAAAAAAAAAAAAAAAGCATGTTCTGGGGCTCACCCCAAGGGGCTCCCATGGTGGGAGCTCAGGGATCTGCATCTTTAAGTGGCACCAGGGGATTCTCGTGACTCTGGGACAGTCCCTCGAGGAGAAAGCCTCACACAGGCCCAGCTCCCCCATGTCACAGGGTCCTTCAGTGTCCACCCTGAGGGTGGTCACTAGCCTCCACTTGTGGCTTCCACTCAGGAAACCCGCCCTGCCTTACTTACAGGATGCCCTGGGGCCGAACCAGGAAGCCACATTCTCCACGATTTCCAATATCCCTGGGACACTCCCCAGAGCTTGTGGCACTGAAGCCAGGCCCCCGTGACCCTGAGTCAAGGGAGCTGCAGACCCTGTGCCCATAGGCACCAGGAGCTCCTGCAAGGGCATGAGAAAGAGGAAGTGCTGCTGTCGGGTGGAGAATCGGGGCCCCTCCCTGGCACCTGCCCCCGACCCCAAGGGCCCCACTCCTCTATCCTCAGGGCAGGGCCAGGATCTGCCCTGTACCTCCTGCAGCATTTTGGCCAAAAGGACAGCAGAGATAAGAAACAGAACAGCTCCTTGGAAGGCACACCCAATGGCCCCAGTGACCCCACTTTATATTTGGAAACAGGCTCACGATGGAAACATGGCTCCTGGACCTCACGGCAACGGCTTTTGCAGATGTTGCAGATCATCTTAAAGATCACACGTGTAGTGGGGGAGGGACCTCTGGGTCGCAATAGAGCTGCTAAGGGCAGCCGCGTCTGTGGCCCCCGGGGTCTTCCATGGGCAGCCAGTTGTCCTGGAGGGAGCGCTCACTTGGCCTTGACCTCGCAAGGACCCAGGTGCACACGGGGCTCGGGGCGGTGCTGGGGCTGTGAGGCTGTGGGCTCAGGAAGCACGGGGCGTGCCATCCCCAGAACCGCCCCGCAGAGGCACCCCCAGAAAGGGCGCTGTGTGCCTCCCCTGAGCTGCCTGGCCGGGGCCATGCGGCGGGCACTGCTGACCCTCAGCACGTCACCCTGCTGCACCTCAAGGAATTTCCAGCAAGTATTTGTGAGTCGGAGAGCACCGTGGGGCCAGAAGCGCCCCGGAACCCACAGAGCTCAGGTGGGCTGCAGGCACCGCACAGCCTGGAGCCAGAATGGAGGCGCAGCCTCCCCGCCCCAAATTCTCGATGTGACTCACGGGTTTTCTGAGTCCTCAACTCAAAAGTTCTCAGCTGGGGCCACTTGGCAACACCTGCCAACATTTTCGGTTGTCACCGCTGCTGGGGGAGGGGATGCTTCCCAATGCCTTACAGCGCACAGCAGTCTCCCCACAGCAGAGAATGTTCTGGAACAGGGGTCAGCGCCAGAGGGGAGATGCAGAGCCACACCACAGCTTCCAGCTGCTGCTGGCCAAGCCCTGAACGGAGCCTCTGGGTGCTTACACCACCTGTCATGTGTCTCCACGTGTCCCCTCCCTGCCCCTGCCCTGTCCCCATGTCCCCTCCCTGTCCCTGCCCTGTCCCCATGTCCCCTCCCTGCCCCTGCCCTGTCTCCATGTACCCTCCCTGCCCCGTCCCCATGTGTCCCCACCCCCTGCCCCATCTGTGTCCTCCCAGGCCGGGCAGGCCCAGCTTCCGAGGAAGCCACCTTCCTCCCTGATCCCTCATCAGGACACCTTCTTCCTCTGCTGTCCATCCCCCAGCAGGTAGTGGTACAGCTCCCACTGTGTGGCCCATAGGACAGCCTTGTTGGCTGGGCAGAGTTGTATCCCTGTCCTTCCTCCTGCCCTTGGCTCCAGTGACGGGGATGGCTGCCCCCACACACCTGCAAGGGCCTGGTCGTCCTGCCCACTGCTGGCAGGGTTCTGAGACAGGGAGCACACCTTTGGCCTGAGCACAGGTAGGGCCAGCGCGGGGCTCACACCCTCCGTCCTGGCCATTGGGGGCCAGCGTTCAGGGTGGGAGGCAGCTCCCCACAGTTCCGTGGGGAAAGGCCCAGAGTACCCCACCCCCACCCTCAAACCCTCTGTTTCCACTGCTCTTCTGACACAACGGGCACGACGGGGTCAATTTTCCACTGTAATCTGCCTTTTTCACTCAGTAAACTCAGATCACCACAGGAAGGGACCCCCGGGCCTTCCCGGGCCCCTTCCAATCAGCCCTGTAGCGCTGCTCCAGTGATGGGAATGTTCTGGTGCCCAGAAGGCCCCCTACCTGGGTGGAGGGGTCAGGTGGCCAGCAGGCAGGGACGAAGTGGGCAGGCAACCCCTCTGCAAAACGGCGCTCTTCCCCAGGCAGTGGCCTGGCCAGTTTTAGCCAGATAGCCAGGGCCCAGCCTCCCCAGGCCCTTGATGTCAAGAGGCCTCTGTTGCCCCAACCACCCCCCGGAACAGGGGCTACCCTTGCGGTGTGGGGTGTGGCTAGGGCAGGGGACCCAGTCAGGGTCACTGCGCAGAGTGCCTCCCTCCTCAGGGAGCAAGGACAGCTGCCACCTTTGCCCACCCCTCCGGCTGGTAGCCTAGGCCACATGATCCCAGGAGCATTGGGCTGCACATGCCACTCAGGGTGGGGTTGGGTGGGCAGGACAGGGCTGGCCAGATCTGTGCCCACGACCTCCTGCGGAAAGATGGGGTCCAGCAGGGCCTGGTGGGGAGGCCATGGCCCCCCAGGGGCCTCACATCACCAAGACGGCCCCTGGCTGCCCCTTGGCCCATGCTGGGGGGTGAGAGACAAATTTAGCCTCCACAGGCCTGGGCCAGGGCTCACTTGTGAAATATGAAAACGGCAGGAGGCACCCAACTAAGCTGCCCTGCCTCCCTCCTGGGCCAGGGCCCTCTCAGAGGGGGCGGGGGGTGGAGGGCAGACTCCAGAGCTGCTCCCAAAGATCCCCTGGCCCTGCTGCTTCTCATGGCCAGTGTCTTCTTCCCCCAGAGGTCGCCAGCCTCTGCCACATGGCCTCCTCCTGCAGCCAGGCCAGGGTCCACATGGCCTTCCTTGGGCACCGGGGCCTGGTTTGGAGGGCTGTGGGGTTGCCAGCAGTTCCGGTTTGAGTCTAGGGGTTGGCTCAGCACCCATGTGAGGCAGGACAACGGTGCCAGCCCTCTGACCACATGGGCTTCATGCCTTTCTAGAAGAAACAGTGTAAAGTGAGCAGCCCAGGGCTGCAGGGCTCTGCATTTGGGCCTCAGACCCAGCAGTGGCCGCCCCAACACCCAAACATTGCTAACCACTAGAGCATCCTCCAGGGACATTGTGAGACCAGCAAATTTGCAGCTCATTTTACTAACAGCATGGATACATGCACAGAGAAGTGAGGTCACCTGCCCAAGGGCACACAGCCAGTTGGGGTGGAGCGTCAAACGCAGCAGTATCCAGCACCCCTGCTCTTGACCCCACCTCTCCCTGACGGGACCCTCCCCAGCCTGCACATCCACACCTGCAACCATGCATCCTGCCTGGGAAGTCCCCTGCCAGCCTCTTTCTTCACCCAGCCCCTCAAAGCCCCACCCACAGTGAGGCCCACCCTACCCTCTGGGGTCCTACCAGCGTCCCTCCTCCAGTACCCGCCCCTGCCCCCTACAACATGTGCAGGTCAGGCCTAGCCACACAGCTTCCGTCCCCCGGTCTCCTGCTCTGGGCTCCGCCTGGCCCCACACCCCCTGCCCCGTCTCCTCCATCCACGTCCACACAGTCCACCTCTGCTGCTCTGCCCTGGACAGGTGTGTTGCCCATTCTGAGCCTCTGTTTCCCCGCCACGTGTGGGAAGAAAGGAATGCACTCAGCAGGGCAGCAGTCCGGACAGACTAGGAGCCTGAGAAACTGTGGGGATTTGCAGCCGACCAGCAGTCACTTAGACTCTGGTGGCAGTGGAGGCAGAGTGAGCGGAGCCCTGATCAGGGGGTGGCGATGCAGAGAGGCCTGTTGCTGCCCTGTCCCTGGTTTGTTCGTAGAGGTCCCCCCACCCTGGTGGGTCCAGGAATGGGGCACCTTCACAATGTCCCACCACAGGAGAAACCTTCAGAATGGCCTCAGCAGCTTGCACTGGAGACCGGCTTCCTGGAGCAGGTGTTAGCTCCTCAGGGCTTGGCGGCTGCTGCAGCCCCAGGCCCAGGACTGCCCGGCACACTGAGGTGGCCACCAGTACGTGTCAGAGCAGGTGACTGGCACAGGCCCCATGTGGGCACACAGCTGCCTTCTTGGGGGACGGCCAGGACGGGGTCACCAGGGAGCCTGGTGCCAATGACCAGACACCATCCCCTCACCTACAGGGCTGGAGTCCTTTCTGTCCATCTCTTGAAACCCTCCCCTCCCCGGCCCTGCTTCTGCCCCAAGGGCTCACATGTCCACAGGCCCGTGCCACCACAGGAGGTGTCTGCCCTGTCCTCCAGAATCTTCTCTCTCCCAGACAAGCACGTGCTCTGGACATGCCCCCAAACCGTCATCCCATCAGCCAGCCTCCTCTGGACACTCTCACATTCCCAGGAGGAGACCCCCACCCCGCAGACCCTGTGCCTCCCATGCTCTGGGCACCCAGCTCCCTTGTTGACACTCAGCCTGACCCCTACATTCTGCACCTTCCCTGCCCCCAAGTCAGTGGCACACTGACAGGACTTCACCTGCACTGCCGTCATGTTGGTCCATCCCTCCCTCCCTCTCTCCAGAATCATCCATCAGCCTCCCACAGAGGTGCCTCTGCCCCACTTGCTCCTCCCCATCCCCTAACCTGGCCTTGGGGGCATCTTTCTGATAGTGGCACCTAGAATCTACTGCCCACTCTCTGTGCCAGCCCCGGCCCGGAGACCTCTGTGTCCACCGACCTCAATCTTCCAAGTAACCCTGTAGGAAGGGAAGTGCTGCTGCAGCCCCACTCTCCAGATGTTCCTACAGAAGCACAGAGAGGGTAGCTCACCTGCCCTGGGCCACACAGCTTGGAAGTGCCAAGGCTGGGTTTGAGCCTATGCTGGCTCCCACCAGGCAGCCCCTTCCCTCCAGGAGCCCCCTCCACTGGGAGTCAGAGAAGCAAACCAGCTTCTGCTGCCCAGCATGAGGGGTGCCCTGAAGGGGTGTGGACCATGGCCACAGCTGGCATGAGGGTAGATATGGGAACCCATGTTGGGTTGCCATGTGCTGGTCTACCAAGCTGACTCTGAGCTTGAGCTGAGCTTGAGGGCTGGGGGAGGCTGGGCACCATGGGGTGGGGCCCCAGCTGTCTTTACGTAGGGGTGGCAGGAATAGCAAGGTGGGCCGGGGAAGGGCCAGGATCATCTGGAAGCCACACAACAGGCCCTGAGCCCAGGGACTTCAGGGAGTAAGTTTCAGGGTTCAGCTCAAGTGGGGCACAGTGGGATGTTCGTGGGGAAGGTCACCCTGGCAGGCATGCATGGGCTGGTGAGCCCAGAGGAAGGTCCAGGTGAAGTGGGGGACTGTGGAACAAATGGGCAGTGCTGGGGGTGCAGAGGGGCAGGGGGGATGAGGACACATGTCCTCCCCCAGGACCCCCTTCCAGACTGACTCAGGGCGGTTAATGTGCTTTAAAAGTCAACCTCCAGCTAGTGACAGAGGCAGGTGCCTTCAGCAGCCTGCTCCCAGCTTCGTGCCTGTGCAGGTGCCTCTGCCTTCTGACCTGCAAGGTGTTGACGGTCACACCTACACACATGACTCAGCTATGCAAGGGCAGCTAGCGGGACCCCTGAGCTGGGCAGGGGTGCAAAGCACGGTGGTCTGTCTGGGTGCTGGGGCATTTGCGGACCTGCAGTTGAGTCATCTCTGGTCAAACATCCTCCTCCATGCAGGAGCAATCCCCGAAGGCTGCTCCCCTTCATGAAGGGAGGGGCCCGGACCACCACTGAGCACCCCCATGCCCTTCCACACGCGGTGCACGCTCACTCTGCTTTCTTCACATAGAACCCCCCCCCGCCCCCGAAAGTCCCTCTGCGGGTATGACGGGAACCCCAGCAGTGGCCAGTGGACCTGCTGCTGCCCAGGCCTCCCCAGTGGCGGCAGGAGAAGCAGAGGGGCAGGGCGGGCTCTAGTGCCCGTGGTGTGGGGGAGCCTGGGGGAATGAAGCTGAAGTGGCCCCAAGAAGCTAAGGAGGGGTGGCCTCCTGCCTGGGTGGGCGGTGCCTCCTCGGCAGGAAGTGGAGAGAGTTCCCATCAGGCCAAGGGGTGGAGGCAGCAGCACCAGCATAACTTCTGCACCCCCACGGCCTGCCCCCCCCCAACCCGGGCCATTTGCATCACCCCTGGGAGCAGATGTCTCTCCAAAGTGCTAACAGCCTCACTGGTCCTCCTCGCTGGAGCCCTATTTGGGGAACCATGGCATGGCCTCCCTGTACCGGCCTGGCCACCTGCCTGTCTCCTGCCTGTGCCCCCAGGGCGGAGGCGGCGGGGAGGGGCTCTGCACTCCGGGGTGGCCCTAAGCAGCTGCTCCTGTGGGGCAGGGAGGCCGTGACAGGACCCCAAGCTCAGGCCTGAGAGAGGTGGGCCAGGCTGAGCCCAAGCCTACCTTGGCGGAGCCGGGGCCCGAAGGTGGAGGTCGGTGTGGAGGGGAGGCCGCCGGGAGGCCCACGGCTCGTGGCTGGGCAGGCTGTCGGTGGCGGCAGCGTCCTGGTCGCCTAGGCGATGACATTGGAACCAAGGAAGCAGCGTGGCCAGCCTGGAGCCTGGGGCAGCCGGGGCGGAGCGTGGCTGGGAGCCCTGAGGCTGGCAGGCAATGCCATGTTCTCCACACGGTGACCTGGTGACAGGTCCCTGAGCACCAGGAAGCGGAGCTGGAGGTGGGGGGGGGTGGATGGGAGCTGACGCGTCAGCCCGTGTGTGTGCCCTTCCTCTGCTCCTCGTTGAAACCCTCCCCACACGCAGTAGACAGAGGTGCCACAAGCCCCTGAGCCTATCCCTGGCCTCCTCAGCCTGTCCTCTAGCGAAAGCAAATTCTACAGGTTGTAGCGTTTCAGCCGTCATATGTCAGTAGGTGATTCTAACAAATAAAGACTCATTGTTTCCAATATTAGGGCCAACCAGGAAACCGTTGGTTCGTATTCAACAGTGTTTCCCCTGCCCAGGCGTGCATCACATGCGTGGTAAATTCAGAGGATTCAAGGTAATATGCAGCCTGGACACCACATACTGAATTTGCAAGCACATGTTTTAATTGCTGGTCAGAAGGAATTTGCGAAGGCCCAGATTTAGGAGACTAATCTCCGTCTCCTTCCCCCTCCAGGGGCAGAGGCACAGAAAGCTCAGGCCAGCTGAATGGACGTGACAAGGGGCCTGCGCAGGTTGGACTGAGGGCCGCGTCTGGAGGCGGAAGCCTTGCATGGGTGGGTGGGCCCGCTATACCCCGGGGTCCAGATCAGAGGGAGGCCAGCGGGCACCGCCCTGCTGGCTTTGCAGAGGTAGGAAGGGGCTGTGAGCCGCGAAGTGCAGGCATCTCTAGAACTGAAAAAGCCAAGGGATGCATTCTCCCTTCGGAGGAGGAGGAGGAGGAGGAAGGAGCACAGCCCAGCTCACCCCGAGGTTAGCCTAGGGGAGGGTTTTAGACTTCTGCCCTCCAGAACTACAGGAAAGTACATCTGTGCTGCTTTAAGCCTCTACCCCTGGGCTCATTATTAGACCAGCTGCCAAAACTCACACACTTCCACGTAACATAAGTTTGGGGACTGTCATCTGCAGTGGCTTCCCGATTTCCTGGAGGCCCCAGAGCAGGCCCTGCTGCCACGTGAAGTGTGAGGAGAGACCCTCGGGCAGCCAGGTGCTCGGCAGGATGGGGCCCCCCAGCCCTCACAGGAGCCAAGCCCCTTGCCCTTCAGGGACATAACCTTCACACATGCACTTCGAAGGGACCCTGCCAGGGATGCCTGGTGTTCTCACCTGGACTCTCGGGAGGCCAGGGGAGGCTGGCATCTGTGCAAGTTACCCAGGGCAGGGGGCTCTGCTGTGGGCCCCACAACTCCTGTTGAACATAGATGCAGTTCTACAGAAGAGCCCATGTCTGTGTGCAGCCCATATGTGCATGGTGGACAGGGCTGCATGAGGCACATGCAGGAGTGAGCTGCTGCGACCACACGGGGACAGTGGGGGGTGGTGAGAGGGAGATGTCCCTGGTCCTGGGAAAAGAGGCAAAGGAGCCAGTGGGATGCCAGGCACTCCCTCGTCCTCTCCTGGGACACTGCTGGGCTGCCCGCAGCTGGCATTGACCACAGCAGGTGGGTCCCACAGCCTGCACCTCCCAGAAGTGGCCCCTGACTGAAGCCATGGACTTCAGGGTCCTGCAGAGGTGACTTCCCAGAATGCCCTCCTCCCGAGCCCGGCCCCTGTGGGGAGGGAAGGCCTGACTCAGGAGGCCAGGGCTCAGGCCTCGAACTGGGCTGCTGTGCAAACACAGCCCTACACACTCCGGGCTCACCGAACCCTCGGCACAGCCTCTGGCACCCATATCAGAGACCAGAGGTGGGTGGGGAGCCCTGAGTGATGACGGCAGATGGGCCTCTGGCCACAGGGTGGTTGGTAGAAGACGGCCACCAGCTCTGGGTGGGGCATCAGTGGGGAGCCAGACTCGCATTTCCACACACCTTCTTGCCACCAGAAGACCTATTTGGAAAGCTCTTCCTGCGAATCTCTTGCCTAGGCCAGGCCTGATGTTAAGTTAGGAGGTCCAGGCGTGAACCTCGGCCCAAGGCCTGGGAGTCTTTGGAGAGGGAGCGGGAGCCAGGCAGAAGGACAGCTTTGTGGACGCAGGACTGCCTGAGCCTCCACGGGCTCTCTTAGGCTTCTGGAGTCAGAGGCTGAGGGCAGGTCCTTGTGGGACCAAGATCAAGGTGGCGGCAGGGCTGCTCCCTGTCTTCCCCTCTTCCAGCAGCTGGGGTGCCCATGGCCTTCAGCTGGTGGCCCCTTCCCACAGCTTCACAACACATCCCTGCAGCCTCTGCCCCCATGGCCACGTCTCTTCAGCAATGACCCTCCTGTCTCCATCTCTCCAGGATCTCTGTGAGGACCAGGACCCAGCTGGAGGCTCTGGGGCATTGCCACTTACAGGTGCACGGCTGCATCACTGTCCCTGTGGCCCCGTGAAATAATGTAACTCTGGATTCTGGGCCTTTGCACATGGGTGCTCAGGGACCCATTACTGTGTCTTGCTTCAGAGATGTGTCCGGTGAGCCGTCTGTGTGAGAGTCAGCTGGGGCCCCTGGGGGCCTGTGGAGGAACGCACCTTGTGTCAGCCTGGAGACTGATGCTAACCCCAAGGCCTAGGGTCGGGCTTTACTCATTCTGAGGTTGAAGGCACAGGACATGGCTCTCTGAGGTCAGTGGTCACCTGGCTTCAGACAAGGGCGAGCGAGGTGGGCTGCTGGGGCACATGGGAACTCCGTGAGGGTACAGTCTTTGCTCATAAACCTCCAGGGTGTCTGCAGCCCCTCCGGGTCTTTCATGTTCACCAGCAGCTCCTCCTCAATGAGGTCAAGCTCCAGCAACCCTGTTGCAAAGTCGCAGGGTGATGCCTGGCAGTCAGCTGACAGGGACATGTGGCCTCCAGCCCAACGCAGTGCTGACCGGCTCCATTGGGAACATCGTACAGAGATTAGAAACTGGCTGCCAGGTCAGCCCCATGAGAAAGCCAATCTCCATCCTATGGATCAGGAAATGGAGGCTCAGTGGTTAAGGATGTTCTCCAACACGGGCTGGTTATTGAAGAGTACACTGGAACTGAGGCCCCTGGAGACGCCCTGTGTGCCACCGTGCGTGCACGCACACACTTCCTGCATCTCCTAGGATGTGTTTGCTTCCTCCTTTCTAGTCTTTCTTTTCTCTTCTTTCTTTTTTTTTAAAGTAAGCTCCACGCCCGGTGTGGGGCTTGAACTCATGACACCGAAATCAAAACTCAGATGTTCCACCTATGCCGACTAAGTGGGCCAGGCGCCCCAAGCCGTGCCATGCCTGTCTGTTCTCACTGTCAAGGGCAGTCTTTGGGCTTGTGTTCAGTGGCACCAGGTTGGCCAAACCTTGTCACATTTGGCCTGCCTGCTGGTGTGTCCATGACCCACTCTCCTGCACACAGGTTTCCAAACACTGAGGGACCAAACCTGGAGGAGCCAAGGGTACAGGCTCTCTTGCTTCCCAGCTGTTCCCTGACGCCCACCCCACCATAAGACCTGTTCCCAGGCCCACGAACAAAGGTTGCTCCCAGGCCCTGGGCGGTGCTTAGAGTCTGGTGAGCTCTGGGCGTGGTCCCCACTTGCTTGCTTAGACTGTCCACATGGTCCACACCAAGTAAAAGCAGGTGCCCCGTAACAAACGATTCATGGATGAATGGACAAATGAAGTCTTATGGGAAATACAGCCTAGCTCAGTTCTGCATCTTTTTTGTGCATTTTAAAATCCAGAGAGCACATAAACTGGAAGTTTTTCCTTATGTCTGGGGTAGACTCTGGGCAGACGCAAAGCTCTCCATGATCCTTGCTGCCCATCTAATGTAAACATCTATTCATGTTGTTGGAGGAACGTGGGAGAGCTTGACTGTGCAGTGTTTCCATCAGAAACATAAAATATAAAGATGCGGCTTGGTGGTATCATAAAATATGAAGATTCAGGTAATTCAGGTACTGTGTTACTTTTCCAAAACGCATTTTTTTAAAGTCTGAGTTCTGAAACACCAGAGGCCCAGGGATGTGGGATGACGGATGGTGAGATGGTGCTTAGTTTGGACCATAAGGGAGGGCACGGCACATCCAATTAGAAACGGCCCATCAGTCGCTGTTTTACAAGCCCTCTGGCGCCCCCAGGTCAGACCAGGAGACACCCCAATGAGGGGCCGTGGGTGGCGCTCTGGAACCACAGCGGCCCAGCTCCCACACGGTGTTTCTGGGGAGGACAGCTCTTCCTCTCATCTCACAAAAGCCAAGCTTTGAAAGGTCACATGATTAAGATCTGGAGTGGAATTCAGCCAGTTTCTGGATGACTCGTAAGCCAGCAACGCTCACAACACACAATGACTTTTGCTACCTTTGGCCATCCTAAGTTCTTGTCAATGAAATGCCACTGAATAGCACAAAATTTGTAAAGTCTAAAAGGGCAAAGCACCGGTCCCCAGCCAGCCTCCCCCTCTCGCAGTGGGCTGGGTTGTCATCGCTTCTACCGAGAAGGAGACAACCAGAGTGGTTTTCACTACAGTAACGGAAGGGAGGAGACGGTCCGGAAGCTCTAAAAAAGCAGCCTGCTGGGGTTCCTGGCCATTGACCCGCACGCCACTCACCGCGCCTTTCTCGTAACACGTGCTCCACACACGTTACTTACCTGCGCATTTCACTGTCGGGAGTAGACTCTTTCTATTATTCTAATACTTTCAAAAATCAAACCAACTAAAGGGAGGTTAGACAGTGTCGTTGGACTTAACATTGACCTCAATCTTACAATCATCTTTTCTGCTATTTTTATCAGAATTCATTATTTTCACATTAATCCAATTAGCGTCCTGTTTACCAGTGCCTCCTTTTTACATTTACGGCTTCATCTGAAAGCTCAGGGACACGCTCCCCACTCAATTCCTCCTCCCTCATTACTGCCAAATAATTAGCCGAGGAGCATCCCTGATCAAAAATTAAGAACCCAGAAGCAAGTTGGGGCATGCCTACCTCTGAAAGAAAAAAAATGACAGGAGATGCCTAATTACGGGCTTTTGTTGGTGGTCAGGGCCAGCGGGAAGCAGATCAGAGCTGGTAGGTCACAGCTGTTAGAGCTCCCCTCCGATTTACATCCCAATGACCAGTGGGCCAGGTCTGTGATCTGGGGAGCTGACTCTCTATTTGCATTGCGCATAGCACATAGCAGGTGCCCAGGGGTATAAACCTGCCGCCCCCTGGGGAAGCATCGCCAAGGCAGTGGGGTCTGTTTATTTAACCATTTGCCCGCCTTCCTAAACAGGGAATGCGCCTTTCTCTCTTGTCGCCCCAATGCCAGCTAGTGAGGGCTGCCCTACACTCCTCAAGCTTCTCTACCCCACTTCTCGGGGGTGGGGGGGCAGGACCCACATCAGGACCCGCTGCCCTCCTTGTCCCCACACAGCCTCGCTGAGGAGTACACCCCCCAGGTAAGCCCTGAGCCTGCAAAAGAGAAATTGCTGGGTTTTGCTCAAGTTCTGCAGAACGAAGGAGAAGACACAGCCCAGAAGTAACCTCTAAAAATCCCAGGAAATGAGGCAGGAGGGGTGAGGGGGCATCATCCCTGCCCACTTTGAAGGACCCAGTACAACCCTTCCTCCCCTAAGGAGAAGCTATCTGCCCAATTAGCCAGAGGCTTCCTCAGATGCCTGCTCCTCCACCCCCCAGGGCCTGGCACCTTGGAGCAGCAGGTGAGCAATTAGAGCCCCTTGCCCCCTCCCCACAGGCACCCAGGGCCACAGGGAGTGATTTCACCAGCTGGCTCTGGTTGGGATGGCAGAGACAGGAACTACCCACATGCAGCCACTCTGAGAAGGATCACAAAGACCAGCCCTGCCTGCTTGGGCCCCCCGTACCCTGGCTGGTGGCATGGCAGGATGGGCAATGCCCAGGGTCCTGTGCCTGCCTGGTGGAGGAGGGTGGAGGCTGGACCAGCCTTTCCTGGGCACTTTTGTATCTGCCCTTGGGAGTTCCCGCGTGTTCCCGGGGCAACTCACAGGAGAGATCAGGCTAGATCCTCCCTAGAGAGATGAGGAGGCACCACGAGGAGGCACGCAGGCCAACTCCCACACAGACCAAGGGCCGGGACGGGCCCACGGCCATGCATGGCTGAGCCAGGATCTGGACCGCTGCATGCCTATTTGGGACTTCTGGTCCCCAGACCAAGAGAGAGTTCTGTTGATTAAATCACCCACCCTCTGGTAAACTTGTTATGTGCCCCAGGAAACTTATAGCTATCAAGGCACTTAAAAAGCAAATCTGTGATATCGCTCCCGCATGCTTCTTTACGGGTGAAATGACAAGGCTCCCAACAGGTCTAGTAACTCCTAGTGTCAACGTGGTGACGACCACAAACGAAATCTTGGGATTCCTGCAGCAACTGTCATGCAGGATGAAAATATCGGGGATTCCTCTTGGAGAAAAAGTCACAGGCGCCGCTAAAATAGCGGCTCGTCCGCATTTGCACTTTGCAACGTGCGCAAAGGAAGGAACACAAAGGAAGATGCTGCCTTCCCCACTCGAGCTGGGCAGCACCCCTAAATTCTGCGTCCTGGTTCCCAGGACCAGGGTTGGGGCTGTGTCTCGGGTTCACGCTGCACCGGTGACAGGATCACCTGGCAGAGGTGGCTGGAGTCGAGGCTGTTCCTCCAACACTGGGGCCCCCACGTGCACACTCTGCTGCTTGTAACCTTGCGCAGGTTTGTAAGTTGTTGAAACCACCCCCTCCCGTCCCTAAGTCGGCACCCTCAGTCGTTGGGGCTGCCCTCAGCATTACAGGGAAGAAGTATCTGGAGTATTAGGCTAAGTACCAGCTTGAGCCGCCGCTGACGAAATGTTCGAAATGTTCGCTGTTATCAGAGGTGCTCAACCAATACTTGTTTGGCTGACTGGTTGTGTGCTTTGTTTTTTTTTTTTTCTTTCTCTCCTTGAGTCTCTGATTTAGGGCAGCCTCTCCCGGAAAAGAAAGCACTTTTGATGAGCACCTGTCTGTTCTGCCAAGGAATCCTGGCCAGAGAGTGGGCAGAGGTGGGGTGGGGAGGGGGACTGAATGTTTATAACCTCTTGTGCTGGCTCTCCGTGCCGACTTTGCTATGTCTTTCACTTGAACCCCAACGAGCAGAGGGAGCTTCTCTATAAACCAGAATCTGTTTTCCTCTACAGAACACACAAAGAAAAGATTCTTCTAGGCGTCCTACAAAACTCACTTAAGAAGGCAGACTTTTTGAAGGAGATGTCATTGCATGTTTTGGTTATACACAAATAAAAGCTGCTAGTTACAGATGTGCATTCTGTGTTCATTAAAGAAACTTGGGCGGGACCTGGGTGCACTTGGCAAGGGGGATGATCACACGGTGTACAGGACGGGGGTACAGAGTATGGGCCCTGCAGTAAAGCTTTTCCCACCAGGATGCCTGAGTGGCTCAGCGGTTGAGCATCCGCCTTTGGTCCGGGGCATGATCACATTGGACTCCCTGCATGGAGCCTGCTTCTCACTCTGCTTATGTCTCTGCCTCTCTCTGTGTGTCTCTCATTAATAAATAAATAAGATCTTTAAAAAAAAAAAAAAAAAGCTTTTTCCCACCAAGAAGGAAAACCCCTGGGGCAGCAGAGGAGCTCTGCATTACTTAACCATTCCTCTGTTTCTTTTTCCCTTTTTTGCTGTATGAAGTTAAGTGATCAGAAAATGACATTGATAAAATTGATAAAATATTGATCCAGCACTCCCACAGAAATGCCCAAATCTGGAAATAAAGGTGGGCCCTCCTCTTTCTTGGGGGCCAGAGAGAAAAAACACACTTGGAAAATGTTTCTGCTTTTTTTTGTTGTTGTTGTTGCAAACTGGAAGTTCACCATGTGTTTGTCTTCTTCACCCCTTATTTTATCTTAGCAACTTCTTTCCTATAAGTATCTACAGAATGAATTCCCCTTGAAACTGTCTTCCACATGGACAAACATGCTACTTCCACCCACCTACCAATGAGATGAGTTTCCTTTCGGGTGTCAGAATCTCGGGGTGAATGTTTGCCTTTCTCCCAAAGTCCTCAGCCTCTCCACCTCTGTGTTAACTCTGTCCCTTACATGTGTTCAATGTTACAAATCCATTCCTGGATGTGGGTGGGGCATACTCTATAAATAAATCCTGAACTGAGGCATCCTCCAGCAGTGCCCCTGACAGGGGCCATCAGCCTCCACCCAAACCGGAGGCAGATTCCTGCCTTAGTGCCAGCCACTCCTTCCCTCCAAGGGGAGACCTGCTGGCCACGGAGGAGCTGCCCTCACCCCCAACTCAGGAGCAGCAGCTAGGATCAATAGCGTCACTTTGGGGCCCACTTAGTGGAAGTCAACCATTGCCTTGTAACTGGAGAAGAGGGTATCTGGACCCCAGCATTCTGACTTCACATCCATCTTCTTAACTTCTGTACCAGACTGGCTTTCCCAAGCGCTACCCTTCAGAATTTGGAGACACTACCCTGTTCCCCATAGCCTTCACTAGAAGGATGGCAAGGAGGGTCTAACCATTCTGAGGCCAATCCACAAGTACCAGCTGCCAGGTCAGTTCACCTGGGGCAGCCCCAACGGATGTATGACCGAGTGGCACAGCTCTGCAGCCTCTTATTTTAAAAGTCATATGCATCATCCATAAATTCGTTTGCTGCAAAATTTCAAGCATCCTGTCCTTTAGTTCTCAACCCAATGCCTTTTTATCTTTTATGAGTAGATTAAAAAATGGGTGGCTTGACCGTGGGACAGTGCAATATAGTTCCGCTCACTCATTTTCTTCCAAAGCTAATAATTAAGGTTGAACAAATAAACAGCAACAATGACAGCAAATAAAACCAAACCATCATGCTAATCAGTTCCCAAATGTCCAGTTATTTAACAAACAGACACAATCCACTTGGACAGATTCACCTCTGCTCAGATTCACCAGACAGACACTGTCTCCCTGGCCCATTGCCGGTTGACAATGGTCTACCTGCACCCATCTATTTATGTAGACATGTGCACACTTTCTGCATACCGGCTTAGGGACCAGACAAAAATACAAGCTGAGTAAGAAGGTAATAATAGCTTCATCCCTCCAAAGGCTGAAAGGACAGTGGCTGCAAGGCAAGGAGAGGGAGCCAGGGTGGAGGAGATGTCTCCCCAGGGTGCACCAGAGGCCTGACTCTGCCCCTCCTCTCTCTAACTGGAACAGATTCACAAGACAGGCTGGGCAGCCCTGGACACAGCTCAGAATCGCCTGGCCCCTCTGGAACCGTCGCTCCATGGATCTAGCTCTGTGGTCACGCAGGTTCTCCCGGTCCTGCAGAGCACTGGGTCTCTGGGGACTGAGGGAGTAACGGGCTGGATTTGTACAGCCCTCTTGGGTGCAGAGGGAGCTGGCGCCGGCGGGGAGGAGCTTGTCAGCGGCTTGCACCACACCTGCGCCCCGACCCAACCTGTTCCCCATCGGTTTGGGAGCCTCCCCTCAGAAGCTGGAGTGGAGAGGGGTCAGCTGGGGGAAGGTCCCTCCGGGAATCCCAGCGAGGCCGGTCCTGGCCCCAGAGGCACTCTGGCAGGACCTCGCACCCCGTGGCAGCCCGAGCTCCGGGCGGCTCCCTGCCACCTGAGCAGTGTCCCGGGGGCCGGCTGGACTCCGTAGGGAGACCCCACGTCACCCCCTCACAGCTCCCGCACGCCTGCCCCCTCGTCGCGCCCCCCAGCTTGGGAGCCCCCGGCCCACCCCACCCCACCCCACCCCACCCCGCGCTCCGGCCCGGCAGGCCGCGCTGCCCCGAGGCCCTCGGCGCTTCCTACCTGGTGCGGTCGCAGCCCGGTGGCATCGACGCCGGCCGGCCCGGCGCTGGCCCCGGAGTGGGTGCGCGGCGGCACGGGCTACCCGGGCGGGTTATATGGGCGCCGGGAGGGGAGGCGCCGCGGGCAGGGCCGGCCGCGGGCGTTAGCGCCTCGGGCCCCCGCCGGGCGGGAAGGCAGCGCGGGCGCTCAGCGCGGCGGGAGGAGCGCGGGCGGCGGCGCGGGGCCGGGGCAGAGGTGGCCGCCGGCGCCCCGCCCCCCCAGCTGGCCGCGCTCGAGTCGGGGTCCTGGGCGCGCTCGGCCCCGCCTCCTTCCCGCCGCCTTTTGGCGCGCGTCGCCCCCGCGGAGCCTGCTGGGCCGCCGGCCGGGCTGGACGCGGGCTGGGCGCCGGGGCTGTCCCGCGGGGATGGGGCTGCGGCCCTCCGCCAGCCTGGGGGCGCGGGCGGCGCGGGCGGGGCGGGCGGGGGGCCGGGCGCAGCGCTCTCCGCGTCCCGAAGCCTCGCGTTCCCGCAGACGCCGCATTTCCCCCGCACCCGGGCCGTCCTCCCGCCCGCACTGGCGCTCAGACTCCGGGGAGCGGGGGAAGCGCCATCCTGGTCCGCGGGGTGTGCGCCCCGCCGCCGGGCACCGGGGTGAGGGTCGCGGCCCCAGGGCCAGGGGTTGGGCGCGGCCGTCTGCGCCGCGGCGGCTCGGGGGAGACTCGGGGAGGGCGGGGCCGCCTCCAGGCCCCGCCCGGCAGTGCGGATCGGCGGGGACGCTCTGGGAGAGGCTCCCGGGTCCCCGCCCGCGCTCTTCCAGGGCGGAGGTTGCGTCCCTCGGCCCCCGGGAGTAACTGGTGACCCGCACCCCGCTCCCTGCCCTGGCCGCCGCCTGCAGGCCCCGGCGCCGCTTTCTTTCCTGCGTTCGCGCAGGTACGTGGGGGTGTCCGCGGCCACACGTGGGTCGTGCCCTGGGAGCGCGTCTAGGCGGGTGTTCCCGGACCCGCGCGGGGCGGGGCCTCGGCCTGAGAACCCGACGCGCCCGACGCGTAACGAGAGGCCCTCGGCGGCCCCCGCGGCGCGCTGCCTTCCGGTGCTCGCGGGACCCGTTATCCGCCTCCGGACCGCCGTCCCCGGGCCCGCGTGACCCTGCGTCAGTGTCGCCGGTGAAGTGAGCGCGAACCGGGCTGGTGCAGACCGGCTTCTGGCCGCCAAGGTCCGCATCTCACCTGGCGCACTTGGCTCACTTGTACACACCTGTACTGCTCACCTCCTGGTTTCGAGGGGCAGGGGGTAGGACCCGAGGGCGAATCGCATGCGCGGGTCCGTTTGGCCCAGTGCGGAGAAGGCCGGCACCGCCTACCTGGACGCGGGCGCGCACTTCCTACCCCTTTGTTCCAGAAGTTGGGGGGCGTCCTTGGGGAGTGGACCCGGGACCGTGCGCACGGAGGTGTGCGGGGGAGCCAGGCTGGGTCTGCGTTCTCAGACGGAGGATCGAGCGCAGCTGTCTGGGTCCGCGAGACCCGGTAGGCTGCGTACGCGCTGGCAGGGCCTGGCCGGGACCTGGGGGAAGTCTTGTTCGGGGAAAGAGGACTAGGGGTTCCCAGAAGGCGAGGGGGCACGGCACTCGCTGGGAGCGAGCGCGAAGTGCGCGATGCTGATGCAGGTGCCCGCCGCCCCGTGCCGAGGACCCCGGTCTAGGTCGGGCTCCCGCGCGGTGCCTCTCCTCTACGCGGGTCCAAATGCAGAGGGCGCGCGTGCGAGGAACCGGAGGGAGCGCGACGCCCGCCTGCGGAGTCAGCGCCCCATTGGCTCCCCCAGACCTAGGTGGTACCCAGGGGAGGCGGGGTAGGGTTGCCCGATGCAGCTGAAACATCTAGGGAAAACGAATGCGCATTTACACAGGTGCATATGCACTATTACATATATGGAGAAACACGTTTATATGTAAATATATTTACATCTAAGTGTTTATATATAGGTACACGTGTAAGAGTAAATACACACGGGACACCCATTTACATTTGAATTTCAGATAATTGGGTACTTTTTTTAGTATAGATTTGTCCCATGAAGTTTTAGAAACATTTGTCCACAAAAATGGTTCGTTGAAAAAAAAAAATGGTTCGTTGTTCGTCTGAAATTCAATTTGAGCGCGCGCCCAGCGTTTTTCTGGCAACCCTGGCGGGAATGGACAGCGAGTCAGGAAGGAGGGCGGTGGGGCGGGGCCGCCTGAACTACAAGCCCCACAATGCCGCGCGGGCACCCGGGGCCCTGATAGGCTGCGCCATGCTTCCGCTCTCCGTCACTTCCGGCCGCGGAGGTAGCGGTTGCGGCCGCCCCAGCTGCACAGAAGCGCGCGGCCCCGGGGTCTGCGGTCGCCATGAACTTCTCCGAGGTGTTCAAGCTCTCCAACCTGCTCTGCAAGTTCTCCCCGGATGGCAAATACCTGGTGAGCGGCCTCGGGCCGAGGAGGGGCAGCTCGGGGGGCCGCGGGTACTGGCCTCAACGAGTGGTCCCTGGCGGATGCCTGCAACCGGGGCCCGGGGCAGGGGGCGGGGGTGGGGGCCGGGAGGGGGACTGGGGTGGGGACCCGGGGTGGACACTGGGGCCGGGGGCCGGGGTGGGGACCCGGGAGGGGGACTGGGGTGGGGACCCGGGGTGGACACCGGGGAGGGGGACCCGGGTGGACACTGGGGCAGGGGGCCGGGGTGGGTACCCGGGGCAGGGGGCGGAGGTGGGTACCCAGGGTGGACACCGGGGCAGGGGGCTGGGGTGGGTACCCGGGAGGGGGCCGGGGTGGACATCGGGGCGGGGGGGGGGCCGGGGTGGGTGCCCAGAGCAGGGGGCAGGGAGACGGAGTGGATACCCGGGGAGAGGGACTGGGGTGGATATCCGGAGCCTGGGTGGATACGCGGGGCAGGGGACTCAGGCAGTCCTGCTCTAAGTCCTGCTCTAAGCAGGGGCCCCCAGGAACTGGACTTGGGCAGGTGTGAGCCTCCCTGCACCTCAGTTTCCATCTGTCAGAGGCAGATAATGGCAATGCTGTCTCCACACATTTGAGGATACGGAGCATATCAGCTCACTGTTGTTATTTTGACGCATAAAGGCAAATATATAATTCCGTTGACTGGACCCTGGTACAGTAGTGCAGCTGCGTTGTCTTTCCCAGGCTTCTTCCCCGGTCTCTACCGTGTGCCAAATAAGTGGTTGAAATAATAGTGTTCTATGTCCAGATAAATGGAGTTGTCTGCATTGCTTTTATTTGAGCTGTTAGGATTTGAGCTGTTCATTACCGGGCGAGAGAATGGTGCTGAAGTCACCGAGCTCCTCTGGACAGGAAATGGAAGTTTTGAAATGTACCAATATCATCAGTGTATATGCTTAGAACCTTGGGTGGGGGAGGCGGTAGGGGGGATAATTGACATGGGAAATCCATTAAGAAAAAAATGATGCCTTACAAAAGGGCATTTAGTTCTCTATATGAACTTATTGATGCCTTATGATTCGTTTTCAGATTGAGGCTTATTAACATTCCTGTTATTTGTCTAGCTCTTTGAGAATATAACTCCTTTATGGAGGTATTATTCTAAATCATGTAAATTAGCATTCAGCTTAAAAATACATAATGTCTTCTGCTTAAAGTTCACCCCAGAAACCTTGGTGTATTTTTCAAAGTGCTCCCCATATATTGGTTTTATAAAAATCCCAGTAAATTACAGAAAGAGACTATATATTAACTTTCTTTTTGTTGCTCTTTGGGCTTCTACACTCTAGTGAAAATATAGCAAGAAGCTTGATAATAATGTTACTGGAATCCTGTTCTTCAAAGCTCTCCTAAATCCTGAAGAAAGTAGGTCTGTGTTGCTATTTTTAATATCTTGCAACAGATTTTTTTTGAAGATTTTATTTATTTATTCATGAGAGACACAGAGAGAGGCAGAGACACAGGCAGAGGGAGAAGCAGGCTCCATGCAGGGAGCCCAACGCGGGACTTGGTCCTGGGTCTCCAGGATCAGGCCCTGGGCTGAAGGCGGCGCTAAACCGCAGAGCCACCCGGGCTGCCCCCTTACAACAGATTTGATGTGTTTTTACAGAAGTTCCATTTCATAAGGAGTTCATTGTAACTGATTGCAAAGCTACAGTATGACCCATGCTTGTTCTAATCTGCAGTTGCCCTCCCCTTTCCTTTTTTTTTTAAAAGAGATTTTATTTGAGAGGGAGAGCACAAGCAGGGTGAGGGGCAGAGGAAGAGGGAGAAGCAGGCTCCCTGCTGATCATGACCAGGACCCTGGGATCATGACCTGACCTAAGCCGAAGACAGATGCTTCACCGACTGAGTCCCCCAGGCACCCCTCCCCTCTCCTTTGGACAAGGACAACTCATGAAGCCTTTGTAAGACGTCTATTCATAGACCACAAACCAATAATCTGGTTTGATCTTGATAAGGACCAGAAGGAAGCCGTTACCGTTTAAAAATCAGTTAAACTGTGGTATAATCTATAGTCAGCAGATGAGTAAACTCAAATTGTTTGCTTAGATGTGGGTATTATTAACAAGTATGACCATAAACTGTCTTCAAGAAAACAGTGTTGACTCTTGAACATTTTGCTAGTCAGTATCCAGAGTAAGGCAGTGCGGCTGTGAGGAAAGCATCTCTGCTTCTCCCTCCTATGCCAGGAAAGTGTGGTCCTCACCCCATACGTCTCCTTTGCTGTCACACTGCTGCTACACTCACTGCACTGCTGACACTCGCGGTCACGTTTGCCAGAAGCGGGGTGTTCCACAGCCCTTGAACCTCCAGGATACTAGTGGGGTGTCCATTCTGGCACTGTGTGCCTTGAGCCCCACAGGTGGACTGTGCCCACCCCACCTCACATGCCAGCCACAGTAGCAAGCCTTCAGGTTACACACAACTTCTGTCTCACTGGACTGCGAGTCCCACATTCCCACAGCACTCTCGGGTTTGATGACTCTTCCAGAGTGGCTCACAGAGCTCAGGGAAACAGTCGCTTGTGTTTGTGAGTGTGCTAAAGCATATGATAAAAGAGACAAGTGACCAGCCAGATGAAGAGATACGTAGGACAAGGTCTGGGAGGGTCCCGAGTGCAGGAGCCTCTGTCCCTGTGAGTGTGCGCTGCATCACCTTCCTTACGTGGGTGTGTTCACCAGCCTGGAAGCTCTCTGATCCCTGTACTTTTGGCATTTTACAGAAGATTCCTCATGATCATTTATGAACTCTATTTCCAGCCCCTCTCCCCATCTCCAGAGGATGGCATGGGGCTGAAAATTTCAAGTTTCTAATCATAGCTATTGGTATTTCTAGGGACCAGGAACCCACCTAGAGTTGCCTCATTAGAACAAAAGATGCCTCTTTTACACAGGAGGTTTCAGGGGCTTTAAGTGTCCTGTGCCAAGGCTCAGGGGCAGAGACCAGAGTGTATGTTCTGTTACTTGGAAGTAAGCGAGTGTTTACAAAAAGCATCCTTACGTGTCAGTGGTCCTCACCAAGAACCCCGAGTCCTCATCCTCACTTCCTATGGCTTGTCTGTAGGTGGTCCAAGCAGCAGAGCACTTGGTTAGTTCACAGAAGAGCTCGACTCACAGTGCTTCCTACCTTAGTTCTTCAGGTTTAAGTAGGAAAGGAGTAGAAAATGACTCGAGTAGAGAGTTTTAACAGAATACTTTACCCTGGAACATAATTTTAACACATAGTTTGTATGTTTCAACTGTGTCTTTGTGTGAACTTCCCCTATGTTTGGAGTGGGCAATACAGTTGGTGAACATGAGGTCATCCAGATAGAAGATGCTGCATCTGAAGGGAGAGGAGGAAATGGAATTCCTGGATGGAGGGGAGCGCGGATATCCCACAGGCTCCCTTCCTTTGGATTGTAGACCATCAAGGGCTTTCTTTTCCCTTTCTAGGCTTCTTGTGTGCAGTACCGGTTAGTGGTCCGCGATGTGAACACCCTTCAGATCCTTCAGCTGTACACATGCCTGGACCAGATCCAGCACATCGAGTGGTCGGCGGACTCCCTGTTTATCCTGTGTGCCATGTACAAGCGGGGGCTGGTGCAGGTGTGCTGCCCTCAGGGCTCAGAGCCAGGAGCCTTCCTGGACAGAGTGATCATGTTCTGTGCCCTCATAGTTTGGGAAAAAAAAAAGAGGCAGTGTAGCTCAAAGCTAGTTTTCCCTTAAAAGTATAATACTTTTCGTGGTTTAAGTACTTTCAAAACGAGAAAACACTTATATTCTTAATCTGTAACCAAATAGAATTCCATAACAGGAAGTGTTCACAGTGTTCTAGCAACTTGGGCGTCACGGGTTTTGGGAAGTGGTAGATGTGGTGTTTTTTTATAGATCTAAAGTGAACCTAAAGGGGCGCTTAGGGCTGGTGAAGGTATAAACTTTAAAACTCAACATAGCAGATTTGCGCAGAAGTGAGGCTCCGTGCTGCCAGCAGGAACCGGCCCCTCCTCACGGGAGATTTGGAAAGCTTCCCTGGGTTGTGACTGGGAGCAGTTGACGGCCAGCTGTGTTTAGGCTTGGGTAGTGAGCTGATCTGTCGCGGTTCTGCACTTCTGTGTGTTGCAAATACAGGTGTGGTCCTTGGAGCAGCCGGAATGGCACTGCAGAATCGACGAGGGCTCGGCCGGGCTGGTGGCCTCATGCTGGAGCCCCGACGGGCGCCACATTCTCAATACCACTGAGTTCCATGTAAGTGCACAGGCACACGTCTTGAATCCATTCCTCCTGAAATCACATGGTAGTGGTTATATGGGTAAGTTTTGAAGAAAGATGTGTGTCTTAAATCATCAGGGTGTTAAAATCACACAGTGTCGTTAGATAATCTTTCTGCCCAATTTTAAAGAAAAATAAAGCAGATTTGTAAAAAAATTCTTCAATTACATTCTTAGGGATTTAAAAGGTTCCTTTACTTTGACAGTAGAAGGTGAGCTTCCCTGTGAATGAGTTTACATCTTTCCCTTACGAGGCCTGACCTGTGACCATCGGTCACTGCTTCATCCACAGCGTCCACCCTGGTGCTCCTCCAGGCCACTGGCACTGCCCAGGGGCCCCACATATGGAGACAGGTGTTTGAAATCTGGTAATAAATCCGAGCTAACCCGGGGAGTATAAATATGACTCAAGAATATATAAATACAGGGAATTTGGCAAATATAAGGTATGAGGGTAGAAGGTCTTTGGTGTCAGTGGTGTTTGTTTTAAATGTAGAAAGTTCCCTGAATCCCTTTATCAGTGTGCTGTTAGAGGGGCATCATAACCCAGTGTTTGGGTCTGAAGCCCCCGAGGGCCATCTGAGGTCTGGGCTGCCAGCTGCCCAGTGTGTGCATGTGGCAAGGGGGTGTGGGGTGTATTTGTTCACAGCCATGAGGACGTGGAGTGACCCTGTGGGGTATCACCCAGTCTTTCCGGGTCTTTCTCTTGTTGGCATCATTTGGGATAAGGTTTGTACCCAGCCTGGCTGGGATGGCTGCTCCAGATGGCTGTGTGGCTCCACACGGCTTCTGCTTCAGTTTGAAATCCTGCTTTAATCTGACATCTGCTGATAGAAGCTCTTGGAGAGTGAGCAGCAAAGGGCACTCAGTTTCCCTGTGGTCTACACATTGGCCTTTTAAAGATGTTAAAACTCGGTTTCCAGATGCGGTGATTTTAGCTATGTATAAAGCCTCGCCTGACAGTCCTCATGATCAGAATTGTTGGGGCCAGGATCCAGTCTCCAGATGGGCATATGCCACGGGCCCTCTGCCTCCCTTACATCAATATGACAGAGAAATCGTGCACCTTCTGGATGAGATTCTGGGGGTATGAGAAAGGAAGGCCTATGTGTGTGCTTCCCCTGGTGCCCGAGAACAGAGCCTCCCAGCGACCCTCTGACCCTGTGCTCATCACGTCTTGCCTTTCTTCAGCTTGTGTACACACTACTGTTTGGTTTGCATTTATTTTATTTAAAGTTTACTTACATGAATTCATCCTCTGTATTCTGTGTCTGTTCCCCCTCCATGGTTGTCCGTTCATCCATGTGGACGGTGTGGCTGGTTCTTCCATCCCTCCTAGGAGAAATCATGTGCCTCTGCTGTTGCTGGGCATTTGAGGTATTGGGATCCACATTCTCCAGAGTCTATTGTACATGACCTGTGTTGAGATGCCCTGTCTTGGGTGTAACCTTGGAGGTTGCCTGGTTAGAGTAAATTGCATTCAATTTTCCAGAGCATTTGTATCAGGATTTATTTGTTTATTGCTTTTTTTTATTTATTTTTTTCATGAGAGAGACACAGAGAGAGAGAGGCAGAGACACAGGCAGAGGGAGAAGCAGGTCCCATGCAGGGAGCTCGATGTGGGACTCAATCCCAGGACTCCAGGACCACATCCTGGGCCAAAGGCAGGGGCTAAACCTCTGAGCCACCCAGGGATCTCGTTTACTACTTTTTTAAAAATATTTTATTTATTCATGAGAGACACAGAGAGGGAGACACGCAGACAGAGGAAGAAGCAGGCTCCCTGCAGGGAGCCTGATATGGGACTTGATCCCAGGACTCCGGGATCATGACCTGAGCCAAAAGCAGACGCTCAGCCACAGAGCCACCCAGGCATCCCTGTATCAGGATTTAAAATGATTGCCAATCCAGTAGAGCTATAGTGCTATTGCATTTTGGTTTTAATAATCATTTCCCTGTTAGTGAGGTCGAATGCTTTCATATCTTGTTTTACATGCCTACACATTCTCACACTTCATGTAAATATATGGTTCAGGGTCATGTGGAGTCCATAACAATGTGTGGTGTGAGGTGGGGATCAATTTTTATCTTTTTCCCAATAACATTTTCAAGAACTGAATTTCTTTATATTTACAGAACATGTCTGATTTTTTTGAAGTTCTTTTTTTATAGATGTTATTTGTTTGAGAGAGAAAGAAAGTAAGTGCAAGAGAAGGGAGGGCAAGGGGGAGAGAACCCCGAGCAGACTCCCTTCTGAGCACAGAGCCCACACAGGGCTTGATCCCACGACCCTGATGTCATGATGACCTGAGCTGAAACCAAGAGTCAGACACATAACCAGCTGCACTACCCAGGTGCCCCAAACACTTGACTTCATCCTGCTCTCGCTCCATCGATGTGCCAGTTGCACACTGTTTAAGTCACGG
This sequence comes from Canis lupus dingo, assembly GCF_003254725.2. Taxonomy (NCBI): domain Eukaryota; kingdom Metazoa; phylum Chordata; class Mammalia; order Carnivora; family Canidae; genus Canis; species Canis lupus. The sequence goes on along the minus strand of NC_064247.1, from coordinate 58,301,220 downwards.
GTTTATAGCACGTCATTGTCTGATGGGTCTAGCCTCTTCGTTGCCCTCGTTCTCTCAGGTGTTTCTCACATACTCGAGGCTGTTACGAACTGTTGTATCATCATGGTGAATTGAACCTTTATGTAAATCACCGTTCTTCATTCCTCATGGACCTGTTTGCCTCACAACCTGCCTTATTGGCTGTTGGTGTAGCATGGCCTCCTGGTTCGGGTGCTCGTGGTGTTTCACTCCTGTTATGTCCCACGTTTCCATGTCTGTGAGTCTTGGGGTCTGCATTGTAAACAGACTACAGCCGCCTCAACAAAAATAAACTGACAAACTTTCTTACACCTCCACAAAGCCAGGTAAGGGCTGGTAAGCAATCCCACTCAGCGAGAGCAGTGACCCTGTCCACCCTGAGGCTGGCCCCAGGACCACATAGCCTGCAGGCTTCTGTCACTCAGCACCACTGTCATCCGGGGCCTTAGCAGCGGCTCCTGGTAGCTGGGTGCCATCACACTGCACAGGGATGGGCATTTGCTTTCTGTCCACCTATCCACGCGCAGTTGGGCTGTTCCCCATGTGTGCTGTGATGGACACAGTGCAGTGAACATGCACATAGGAGTCTGTGCACACGTCCTCACGTCCTCACTCTTGGGGAGATACCAGGGGTGGGATGCCTGGGTAGAGTGCCAGGAGGGCTGCCTTGGGGGTGGGATACCTGGAGGTGCCCATGGACTGTTTTAGGAAGCTGCCAATGGTTCTCTCCCATGCCTGCCACCCTTGCCTGTGCCTGCTCGCCCAGGTGAGAGCTCAGGTGTTCTGCGTTCTCATTAACACTTGTCATTCCAGGTTTCTGTTGTTGGTCTCTGCTGTGTCGTGTCTCCTTGCAGTTTTGTGTTTTCCTTATGACTGATGACGTTAAACATCCTTCACGCACTTGTTTTTGTATGACTTGTCCATATCCTCTCTTGAATCTTTATCAGGTTGTTTGTCATGTCATTCAGTTGTGAAGCTTCTGGTGATACTCCCTGGACGCAGGTCCTCTGTTAGGTGGTGTTTGGCAGGTGTTTTCTTCTGCTCCATGGCTTGCTTTCTCGTTTCCTTAAGCTTCTTTAAAAGAGCAGAAGTGTTTCATTTTGATGGAATCTAACATCCATCTTTTTTCTTTTATGTTTTCTGCGTTTAGCATCTAAAGAAATCCCCCCCAACCCAAGATCAAAAAAGAGTTTACTCTGTTTTCTTCTAGGAGTGTCATGGTTTGATGCCTACGTTTAGATGCAGGACCTATTTTGAATCTTTGTCTTCCCCAGTTGCACTTCTGTCAGCAGTTGTCATGTGTGCAGGTCTGTGTCTGGACTCTTGTTCTATTGATCTGTTAGCCTGGCTTTGTGCATATAGCACGTTCCCTGCTTACTGTGCCCAAGCCCATGTGAACTTTCCAGCTTTGTCTGTGTTCAGAGTCAGCTGCTGGACGCTCCAGGTAGTGAACTTCCGTGTTGGCCAATGGCAATGGCATGGAGACAGTTCTCAGAAACAAAACTAGGAATTGGGGTAAATAAATTGTGGCTATTCTATTCACTTTTCAACTATGAAAGGATCTAGAGGGTTATAGAAGCTCAGTATTAGATGCAAGTATAGACTAGTGTTTGAACACTTGAATGTTGTGACACAGAGGCCTACGTCCCCTCTGAGGTCTTTTTCTGGGGACACGTGTCCGTGTCCACCCCGCCAGGCACTCGGGGACAGGAGAGGTCAGGCGGCTGATGCCACACAGTGGTCACCCCAGAAGCCCCATGTGGCACAGCCACCGTGCAGGCGGTCCTGTCCTGCCACCTCCTGCTCATAAGTCTGCTGAGGCACAGGGGGAACCAGGCAACCTCACTCAGTCCTGGGGACACCCATAGTCCTGGATAGCATTCCCACGTGAACATGTTTCCTGGACTACACTGCTTCTGCAGGTCTGTTACAAAAGGAAAACTGTTACTTTGAAATTCCAAACTAAAATGCCCTTATGTTTGACCTTGTGTCGCTCACATAATGGTCACAAAATGAAAAGCAAATACCAAGAACATGAGATTTAGCCACAGTAAACTGTCAGAAGAAAACAGCCCTGGAGCTACTACTGCTTTTGATTCTGCAGTAAACCGCGCACTCGGGCCACTGGTGACATGCTGGTGACCTCAGGCAGTCTTTCGGAACCTGCTGCATCTTCACTGTGTTCTTTCCCCTTTCTCTCAACAGCTGCGGATAACTGTCTGGTCCTTGTGCACAAAATCTGTGTCCTACATCAAATATCCTAAGGCCTGTCAGCAGGGTGAGTCGGCCGAAGCTGATCTGAAAGCCATGTCTCTGTAGTTTGGGTTCAGAGATTCAGGGAGGGGGTGCCCTGTTCCATCCCTGAGGGTTTATGGGCAGCGTCTCAGCACAACACTGGCTTGTCTCTCTGCACCCATGCCTGCTGATGCTTCTCTGTGATTCCCACGTGTGTCTCTAGAGGATGAGGCAAAATCTCAGTGGGTCTAAGGGCCTCAAAGAAGCAGGCTATATGTGTGGTCCCCATCCCCATGTCGTAGGACTGGGGCCAGGCCCCACCGTTCACGCCTCTCCTGAGACCTCCGCGCCCCCCTCCCCTCCCCAATCTGAACTTCAGGCCACTAGGCCTCCTGTCACCAGCCCGGTGCTTTCTGAGCCTGGGGGAGGTGCCACACACTGGGCCCAACACTGTGTGACTCCGGGGGGCTGCCAGGCCCCAGTGGACACCCAACCCTGAATGTGCAGTCACGTGTCTGTCATTGAATAAGCAGAAGGAAGCCTTACGTAATTTGAATATTTCTTCCATTTTTTCTGTTGTCATTAAGTTTGCGACTTGAATTTGAATGAAATGTGATCGCACATTCATTTTTTATCTTTATAACTTGAGTATGAGTGTCTCTCCAGACAGCATACACATTTCTTGAGTGGAAACAACAGGTATCTTGTGTGTTCTTCTGGCTCACGAAGTGTGAGCTGTGACCTGGGGCTTTTTGAGCCCAAACAGGTCTGGAAAATATAGCTGAGCGTTTTCTCCCAAAGTTTATTTCCAGATTCTTACCTTAAATTTACTTCTTCCAACTAAGTACTTTCATTCAAAAGTGAAAATAAGTGTAATGACCAGCTGACTTAAAGCCAGCGGAGTTCCCTATGCTTTGCTTTCTAGGCGTGTGACAACCCGTCAGGGGTCATTTGAGGTCAAAGCTGTATTTCCAGTAACATTCTGTGGCTCTTTGGGGCTCTGATGCCCTCGGTTTTCCTGCACACATCTCGCCAGCTGGGGGCCTGGGGCATGTATGGAGCAGCCCAGGCTGTAGAGCCAAGACCACAGTCATGGCTCCGTGGCTCCGCTGTGGGCCGCGTGCACCCATCCCTTCCCGCATCCTCTGCAAGTGTGATTCCCCTTCCTTGGCCCTGGACAGCAGGCCCTTCTCTCACAGGGATCACCTTCACCAGGGATGGCCGCTACATGGCGCTGGCAGAGCGGCGCGACTGCAAGGATCATGTGAGCGTCTTTGTCTGCAGCGACTGGCAGCTCCTGCGGGTAGGAGGCGCTTGATCCTGCAAGTGGGGTGGCCAACATGGGTTCCCAGCTGCTTCAGGACACTGTCAGGAGAGCATGCAGCACCAAGCTGTCCTCGCGCCAGAATGCAGGGGCTGTGTGCAGCTTTGCAGGCCACCTGGCATGCAGAGGAGGTGACAGGCATCATCGTGAGCCACTTTCCTGGGGTCATACCATACCACTGTATGAGGAGGAGGAGGAGGGCCTGCTCTGGGCAAGATGCCAGGGTGCCTCAGAGCCCAGGGCACAGAGCCCTGCCCTGGCCAGGCTTCTATCTACAGGAGGTTGGAGGCAGAGAAGCCTCCAGAATGGGAATGCCCGTTCCCTCAGAGCACCGAGGAGGCCTCCCCAACCAAGCATGGGTTGTCCTGGCAGGATCTTGCCTGAGTTGGCCTTACAGGGGTGAGGCTGAGCCAGGCAGAGGGGGGAAGAGAGAGGGGCACGTGTGGCCAGTGGTGCTGGGCCTTACTGGGCTCTGTCCTGCTGGGGAGGTTCCAGCCACTGGCGGCCAGCCTGGGACCTCTTCAGTGTTCAGGCAGGATTTTAATGGCAGAGGGACAGAGCTGTAATATTTTTGCCCATTTCTATATAAGTAAATATATAACTAATGTATTAAAAATATCAATCATAAATTGTGAATCTGTTTAAGGAAAACACTTTCCAGTTGAATTTGTTTCTCTCTCTTGCCTTCGGAAGCACTTCGATACGGAGACCCAGGACCTCGCAGGGATTGAGTGGGCCCCCAACGGCTGTGTGCTGGCAGTGTGGGACACCTGTCTGGAGGTATGCAAAGTAGCCAGGTAGGCCTCTGGTGTGTTAAGCGCATCCACCTGTGTTTACCGGATGCTTTTCAAATGTGGCGGCTCGGTTAGTTTCCTGGGCTCTGATGCTGAGCAGCAGCCCTTTGACCAGAAAGTCCTTCCGTTTGTGGCCAAGGTCCATAGGTCACCCCTGTGGGAGGGCCTGTCCTGCGGCACTGTCCTCCCCACTTCCCGCTTGCTCTCCGAGGGCCCCCCCACCCGCAAGGCACCTATATGCTTCCCATGTGGGGCCGGTGTGCGTCTCACCAACCACAGTTTCTCCTGCAGTACAAGGTCCTGCTTTACTCCTTGGATGGCCGGCTCCTGTCTGCGTACTGTGCCTACGAGTGGTCCCTGGGTGTCAAGTCAGTGGCCTGGAGCCCCAGCAGTCAATTCCTAGCGGTTGGAAGCTATGACGGGAAGGTAAGGACAGGGTGGTGCCCTCCATGACACCTGGGGCACAGCTCAGGCCAGGCCCTCATGCTCCCCTTCCCCCCTCAGGTGCGCATTCTTAATCACGTGACTTGGAAAATGATCACAGAGTTTGGGCATCCAGCAACCGTCAATAATCCCAAAATAGTAAGTCTGGAATGCATGTTTCCTTTTGAGCAGTATTTGGGGAAGGGAGGCAGAAGAATACTGCTCTTTACATCACGTTGTTGATTGTGATGTAGGTACTTTCATCACCAGAAACTTCTGTCATTACCGCAGTTCATGCATCAGATGCCACCAGTGCTCTCCCTGTCTTCCTGTCCACATTCACAAAGGACTGGAATGGTGTCCTTGCCCTGTTCTCCCCCACTACCCCCAGTACCTCCCACTTGCAAGCACTGAGCATCTGGAGCTGGGGGACCAGGCTAGAGAAGTGGAGATGGGTGTCCCTGGGGCAGGCAGGGACAGGCAGCCTGCTAAGGGGTTACAGGGTCGGACACCGGGAGGAAGTGATACAGGATCTGAGGGAGGAGCGGTTCAGGCAGCAGGAACAGGAAGTGCAAAGGTCCTAAGGCAGGGATGTGTATCCATTCAGCAGGGCACAGACTGACCTCAGCCTTGGGGAGCTTGACCACAGATGAGAAACATGAGTAAAGATGGAAGGAGGGTCGGCAGGGGCAGGGCTACAGGTACCAGTGTCGAAGGGAAGGGAAGGGAAGGGAAGGGAAGGAGGGATACCTGGGGATGTCAGGCTCAGGCAGAGGTCCTGAGGCCAGGGAGGTACAGACGAGCCAATCAATGGTCTTGGGAGGCCAAGACCGAGCAGGCCAGCCATTTAGCCCGCAGCCCGAGCGCGCTCTAATGCTGTAGGGCAGGCGGGGGGCTCCTTCACTTCCTCCGGCACAGGCCCGTCAGGCTGCCAGTCACAGATGCCCCTCGTTCCCTCGGCCTGTGTCTGTTAGTTGTGTATAAACCTGCAGTCGGCAGCCACTGAGGGTGCTGAGAACCCCCACAAGGGAGTGGGTGCTGCTGGGCCCCGTCTGTCCTGTCACCAGGGTTGGCATGCCTTGTGGTGCCGTCATCACATCTGCTCCCGCCCGTCCTGAGCGGGGTGGTGGCAGGACTGTCCTGTGTTCCAGGTTGTGTATAAGGAAGCTGAGAAGAATCCACGGCTGGCCCTGGGCCGCCTTGCCTTCCCCCCACCCAGAGCAGCGCCTGGCCCATCCTCCACCACCGAGAGCAAATGTGAGCAGCAGGCGGGGGGTTCACTTTTTCTCCTTTTTTTTTTTTTTATGAGAGACTGCCATTTGTTCAGGTGGAATTCAGACCTTTCTTTTTTTTAGAGTTTATATATTTGAGAAAGTACACGTAGTCATGCACAAGTTGGGGGGCAGAGGGGGAGGGAGAAGCAGATTCCCTGCTGAGCAGGGAGCCAGATGTGGGACTCGATCTCAGGACCCTGGAACATGATCTGAACTGAAGGCAGATGCTTCACCCACTGAGCCACCCAGGTGCCCCAAGACATTCTATTTTTTTTTTTTTAATTTTATTTATTTATTCATGAGAAACACAGAGAGAGAGAGGCAGGCTCCATGCAGGGAGCCCGATGTGGGACTCGATCCCAGGACTCCAGGATCGTGCCCTGGGCCACAGGCAGGTGCTAAACCGCTGAGCCATCCAGGTGTCCCTAGACATTCTATTTTTAAGGTACATTTTGCTTTTCCTGTAGTAGCTCCAGCCAGCATCCCTCCAACCCATGAATCAGTAGACCTGGGGAAATGTTTTGTTGATTGCATCTAAGCACTGGAAATCTCATTTTTGACAGCTGGTCCTCTGAGGGCAATTTCTTTAATGGATGGTAAAACCCTTGGATGAGCCAGGAAGAGGAGGAGCCGTTAGTAACGGGGGCCCTGGAGCTGCAGAGCTGGGTGTGGGGCCTGGGCAGGGCGCCTGTGCCTTGGTTCCCACATCGGTACAGCGGGCAGAACTTTAGGATGGAGGAGATGTTGGAGCGGCCCCTGGGCCAGGCCGTACCCCACTCCCCCAGGCCCAGTAAGCACCCCGAAGGGGGAGGCACACCTGCCTACTTCATCATCATCTTACAACCTTCTGCTGCTGGTTTTATGATGTGTGGTATTTAAGACTATTTTGTAGAGCAGTTTAGGTTTACACCAAAATTGAGGGGAAGGCATGGTTTCCCACACACCCCTCCCTCATGTGCGCAGCCTCTCCACGATGTAGACCCCGTGGTGGTGCGTTGGGGACACCGACAGGTGACACAGCTCCCAGCGCGGGACCCAATCCTGTTAAGCCCCCACCCCACATGTTAACGTGACGTCAGCTTTCCCCATTGGGGCAGGCAGCAGCCCACATGGGTCAAGCGGTGCAAGTGCTGCCCTGAGGTGGAGATTGCAGTGTCCCCTCTCCACGTTCTAGATGAGATCGCCTCGGTGCCAGTTTCCTTACAGACTTTGAAGCCGGTTGCTGACCGAGCAAACCCGAAAATTGGAGTGGGAGCACTGGCCTTCAGTCCAGACAACTACTTCTTGGCGACAAAAAATGGTCAGTGGCTGCGGCCCCGCATCCTGTCCTGTTTCCTCCAGTGCCCAGGTGTTCAGACTGTATGGGAAGAGACCCTGGTAACAGGCTTCCCAGGATGTTGTGTCCTCCCGTCTTGTACTGGGACATTGTGCCCACAGAAGCTTCTGGAGACCAGGCCTTGTCTGCAGAGCAGCAGCAGGTTGACCGCTGTGCGTCAGTGTCCCCTGCCGCTGGGCTCTTTTGTTCAGTAGAGAACAGGGCCTGGGCACCACTATGGCTGCTGGTTTGGTTTATACAGGAAGGGGGTTTACGTTTTTAAGGGCTTTAAGAACAACCATCCAATGTGCCCTTGTGGCCTGTGAACTGGGGTGGGGGGTCCAGCCTGTACAGATGCCGGAGTGGCAGCTGTGCCCCTGGGTCCCTTGGCCTGCCCGTAGTGTCCTCTCCAGTGTGGATGCTGAAGCAGGCAGGGGGTGGTGAGGAACCCAGGACCTGCCCTGTCTCCCCACCCTCCCTCAGACAGCATCCCGAACGCCGTGTGGATCTGGGACATACAAAAGCTGAAACTCTTCGTGGTCCTGGAGCAGCTATCCCCAGTGCGTGCCTTCCAATGGGACCCGCAGCAGCCCCGGCTGGCCATCTGCACGGGAGGCAGCAGGGTGTACCTGTGGTCGCCGGCGGGCTGCGTGTCAGTGCAGGTGCCCGGGGAAGGTGAGCACGGTATTCTCGGCCCGCCGTAGGCAGAGCCCTAGCACACTGGCACATTTCTGCAGACCTGGACACTGTGGCTCACGTGAGAGCCTCGCTCAGGATCTTTAGGTAAACCTCACGGCCAGACCCCAGTATGCACATCTGGCAAGGGCCCTGAGGTGCTCAGCTTTTCTGGGTGTAGGAGACCCCCCTGAATGGGCATCTGGGGCTATAGCTGGGGCTCTCCAGGCCTGTTCTCTGCCCACAGGATTTGGGACTGTGCTCACTCTTTAACCCTCTGGCCACCTGTCTCTCTAGGTGACTTTCAGGTGCTTTCTCTGTGCTGGCATTTAAACGGAGACTCATTGGCCCTCCTCAGTAAGGATCACTTCTGTCTGTGTTTCCTGGAGACTGAGGAGAGGGTTGGCACCACCTTCGGACGGCCAGGTGACCACACGTAGGACCCATACGTATCCAGACCTGGGTGTGAACAGAGGGAAACACCCCCCGGCACCTGCCAGCTGCAGAGTCGGGACCAGATTTCTCTGGGGAGCTGCTGCAGCTAGTGGCCCAGATGAAAGGACTCGCTTTTATTTTTCTATAGCATTTTTGTAAATATGTATGGTATGAAATGAATTTTTATTTAAAATAAATATTTGGTAATTCACAAAATGGCTGATGCTTGTGTTGGTGAGAGGTTTGGGTTGTGGAAAGGATTTCTGGTTTCAGGTCTGGGATCACTCACAGGAAATAACTGCCCCCCAGCAGCTGTTTGTCCCTCAGATAACATCCTGTCCTGCTCTGGAGCCTCCACTCCCCATCCCTGGAGTTTTCTGGAGAACAGGCTTGGGTTTCACATAGGGTGTTGGGGCATGTTCTGGAGTGCAGGGACGGGAGCCCTGAGTGCTGAGAGGGTGGTGCCCCACCGCGGGGCCACTGGGTCAAGGTCAGCTCTGCAGGGAGTCCACCCTGGCCTTCTGTCCAGGGAAATCCCATTCACCTCTACCTTCGGGTGCTTCTGACGGCAGCTGGGATTGAGGAAGTGGAGGAAGTAGGATTCCAAACCTGGGTTCACCATCCTGGCTACGGGCTAGCTTGCACACCACTGTCTGGGTTTCCCCATGAGAGAGCTGTACCAGGACAGGACCCCCAAGGATCCAGAACAAGCACAGCAAATTGGGAGCTTTACAAAGCTAACCGCTTCAAGGAAGGAGCGACATCCGTTCAACTGTAAATGTCTTTACTATGAGACCAAAAGCAAATGCTCAAGACCCAGGTGGTGTGGAGGCAGCCTTCCAATTTGAGCAGGCTGCTGCATTTGGATCACATCCATGCCGACCAACGCTACACCAGAGTTGTAAATAAGGAGGAGGAAACCAGTGAGCCAGCACTTCAGTTGATAACAAGCGCTCCCAGTCAAGCCAGCAAGCCGAGGACAGGTGGGAGCACGAGCAGCATGCTGCAGTTCCCACGGACATGCTCTGCGGGATGCCACAGCTCGGGCGTGTTCAGGGCAAGGCAGGCGGCCTCGGGTCTGCATGGGCGCGGTGGGGACCCAGCCGAGTGTCAGCAGCATGAGAGACAAGAATCTGACAAGGTTCCTTCCTTAAAAAGCAAACTGAGCAATCCCCATTTTAAATGTGACTATGGCAACCCAAACCTAGAACAGGCATGGGTGTCAAATTGTTTGCAAAGAACTATCAAGGTAACTCTCATATCAATGAATTGTCTACACACGACTTCCTGCGAACTTCTGGGCCCGGGAAAGATGCCATAGGTATGAACACGATAATTTTAGGAAAAGTAGGACTTTAGGTCAAACATATTTACACAAAGCTACTATTCACTAAGGAGCCAACAAGCAGACTGGTTTAGTTCACTAGCCTGCTGGCTTGTTTTGCAGTAAGCTTTAAAAAATGGATTACATTTCAAAATATAAAATTTGACACCAAGTAGAAAGGTATTTGCAACTATAGGCACCGGGGTCTCAAGGCTTCCGCCGGGTATAAGCATCTGCACAGTTGGAAGTGCTAGCAGGGAGGTTCCGGTGGGAGCACATATTTATTAACATGCTAGAGGGCTGGGGGAAGGGCCACGAGAAGCCACACAGAGACGCTCCAGGAAAGACATGGAAATAAACTCTAGAAGATGGAATACTGGCCAAGACGGGGACGGCTAGACTCACTTTGCTCTTTGTGGCTCCTATTACCCAATGTTCAAGATTCAGCTAAAGTATAGAATCCATTTGACTATTCTACTCGCACTGTGCTCCCTAAGGGTTAACATCCCCGACCCTGCAGGGGCCTTGGAGCCAGCTTCAGGTCTGCTGCCCAAGCCCCCAGGTACACCCGTGGGGGGCAGCTAGAAGCCTATTTTGCCTCTGGTCATGGAATAACCCAATTTAGCCTCGTTGTTAATGAAGGACATTAATCCCACGTAGGTCTCGATGAGGAGAGGACGCTCCAAAACCAGTACACCGTTGGCTTGTCCTGGCAAGGGACTCTCTTTCTGGGCTTTCTTGACAGCTTGGATTAACATAGCTTTGAAGCTTTCCAACTTAAAGAAAGAGAAAACAGGTTGCCAATCAGTCATCGACACCAGAAAAAAAACCCACCCATTTCTGTGTCAGCCTTGCCCACTGTCCCCGGGAGAGACGCCTCTCCAGCCACATGCTGGCTATCCCTTGGCTCACGGGGACAGGCGACAGGCCTCGCAGAGCCTTGCCCTCCGCAGGTCTGAGCTGCTCTGTCAGGGGGACGACTTCATCCTGCCCACCACCTGCTAGGCCACCTAAGCAGGTCGAAGGGCACGGCTGGCAGGCGGGGCCCACCCATGTCACTGTCCTCTCCGGCTCAGCAGACTGCTGGCCAGAGTCCTTCTGTGTCCTTCTCCAAGGCCATCATGGCCACCAGGGACCACATTATAGAGCTACGTTGACCAGGAACCACCAGCCACGTGAGGCTACTTAAACACAAGATAACTAAGACTTTTAAAAGAAACTTAAAACATTTGCTTCCTCGGTTTTAGCAGAACAGTTCAAATGGTGCACAGCCACAAGCGGGAACCGTGGCAGGCAGGCCTGGCCTAGGATGTCACCGTCACAGCTGGGCAGCACCGCTCCGACGGTCTTACTTGGCACAGAGAGGCCGTCTTCTCATCCGCACCGGCCATCGGGTGCTCTATGAACGTGGCATAGGGCACGTTGGTGGACCAGGGGTTCCACCTGTTTATGAACGAAGGGCGGCTCTGCTTGTCCCACTGAATGCGAATCCCAAAACCTTCTCGCCTATGGAGAAGAGACAAAGACTTCACGCAGCAGCAGGCCACAGAGCGCTGGGCAGCCCAGGCAGGTGTGGGCAGGTGTGGGACCCGGGGATGCTGCTTCACCGCCGTGCTGTGCTGGTCAAGTCCACCTTTACACAGCACAGCTTAGGGGGCAGGGAAGACCATGTAGGTGGACTGGGACACAATCGACACGTTTGTCACTTCAGGTCCCCCGTCCAGAAGGCCTGGAGGCTAGCTGGCACCCAGCTCAGCACAGCTTCCCGACCCAAGCAGACCCCTGCAGCCAAACTCTGCCTGGCCGTCCGAAGTCACCCGACCAGACTAAAGTCTAGGCTCCCGTGTTTCACGACACTCCCTTCCCCAAGCTGCCTGTTAAACGCTCGGATTTAACTTCCAGGGACATCTGTAAACAGAAAAGGACAGGCTACCTTTCTTCTGTTAAACTTCGACTAGAGCAGAGTGTGAGGTCACGGTGTCACCCTCTCCTGGCCGGGGATAAAATGCTGAGTTAGCCCCATCCTAAGATGCCAAGTCAGGCCTGCCTCCAGGGCCTCAAGCTCCGTCTGCTACGAGCCTGAGAGCCTCTCTCGAGCCAGGATTCCTCCTGGGGCACCTCCTCGCTGACGCTGGGCGTCGGCCGCGTGGGGGCTGCCAGCACTGACTACCGACCCCGACGCCGGCTCCCTGCTGAACACACTTACTTGTTGAGCGACTTGGGGGGAAACTGGAACTCCCCGCAGGAGATGGTGTCCACCGCGCTGAGGGCTATGCGGACCACCTGCTGGCACTGCAGGCTGATGAAGTCGTACTTGCAGATGAGCAGCGCCTGGTCGGTGATGAGCACCAGCCGCTCCTTCTCGTTGTTCCAGTGGTCCACCCTGCGGGCCCGGCCGCGTCAGCCCCCGCCCCCGGCGGCCCGGCCCCGCCCCGCCCCGCCCCGCCCCGCCCCGGCGGCCCCGCTCACTCGGTCAGCAGCCACACGCCCTGGATGTCGCCGTCCTCCACCGGCCGCACCACCACGCCGATCTCCTCCACCGCCTGCTCGATGGTGCCGGGCTGCGCGGGCGGGGCGGGGCGGGGCGGGGCGGGGCTCAGCGTCCGTCCCGCCCCCCGCCCCCCGCCCCCCCGGGACCCGCGCCCCCCGCCTCACCCGGAACACGAAGTACTCCTTGACGCGGGCGCGGCGCGTGGGGTCGTGGATGCTGAGCGGCCACAGCGTCTGGCGCAGCGGCGAGCCCGCGCCCGGCCGCCCCCCGCCCCCGCCCGCGCCCGCGCCCCCGCCCGCGCCCCCGCCCGCGCCGCCCGCGCCGACCTCCTCGCCGGCCGCCAGCACTGCCGTGGGGCTCGTGCCCGCCGAGTCCACCGAGTCCCGCAGCTGCAGCATGGCCAGGCCGGCCGCAGCCCCGGACCCCGACCCCACACCCCGCCGGAACAGGCCGCCGTCGCCTCCGCCGTCCCTGCCGCCCCGGCCCCGCCCCGGCCCCGCCCCCGGCCCCGCCCCCGGCCCCGCCCCCGGCCCCGCGGGTCGCCGCGATTGGCTCCGCCTCGCCAGCCCCCGTCCCGGGCTCCGCCCCTGCCCGCGCCCAGCGGCCCTGCCAATTGGCTCGTCCCCAGCCGTCTTCCACGATTGGTCCTCCTCGCCGCCAGTTCGCACTCGCTCCGCCCCCTTCGTGCCGGAAGCGCACGCCGCGCGCACGCCCATTTCCTCCCGACGCGACCGGGAGACGGGGCGGGGCCCAGGCTGGTTGCCAGGGAGACGCAGAGGGCGCGCTCCGCGTCTAGCGCCAGTGACCCCCGGCCCCCGCCCGCGCCCCCGCCCGCGGCCCCCGCGCCCCCTCCCCCGTATCCGCACCCCGCTTCCAGGCGCCAACACCCCCAGGCCGAGATCTCCGCCTTACCCCCCCCCGGCCGCCCTGGCCCGGGTAATTGCCCCCACCCCGCAGTCACTGTCCCTGGACTTGACCCGCCTTCGCCGTCTCCACCCCCTCTCCGGGGAGGCGCCCCCCCCCCCCGGTTCCCCACCATGGTTGCCAGTGGCCACCCTCGCGGGACCCGGGACCCTCCCCGCCGTCAGAGCCCCTTAGACTAGCCGGACTCCAGAAGGGCCGAGGCTTGCGGGGGCCTGTCCACATGGCAGGCGTGCCTGGGGCACCCTGGCTCCCAGACCCTGGAGGCACAGGGCTTTCCTGGACACCCGGGCCTTTCCCGGCTGCAGGTTCCGGGATGGAGGTGGAGGCCGGGCCTTGGGTCCCGCGCTCTGACCAGCAGAGTCCTCACTGAGCCTAGGAAAGCGTCCCTCTGCGACCCCTGTTTCACAGAAGGGGACACCGAGGCACGGGCCGGTCACTTGCCAGAGCCACTCATGAAGGGTCAAAGCAGGATTCACTCTGCGCCCCTGCTCCCGTCCTCTGGACACTAGAATTGCATCTTCCTGTGGGAGAGACCTCTGGCCCTAGCTGGCGCCACCCTAGGCTTTGGGCCTCCCTGTCAGGACCTCATGGCCGTCTTCATCACCGTCCTCCTGGCAGGAGCCCGAGGACTGTGCATCCAAATCCTCACCCCGCTGGTCACTTGAGACTTCTGCCATCGCCTCTACTCACACCACCCTCTCCCTGCCCCACCCCAAAGCCTTCTTGCCTCACCCGTACTGTATTCAAGGCCACCCTCCAGAGGACATTGCCTTTCACCAGGACTCACTACTTTGTTCTTTCATCTTGTCACTCACCCTCTGTGCGTACGCGGGGGCTGTGCTAGGAAACTTGGGTGCACTAGCCCTTGGCAAGTGGTTGTGCTGTGGGGTCTGTAGCCACTTCCTTGGCTCTTTTAAGTTTTACCAAAGCACAGCTTGCCAAGCACAGGATTCTCGGCTGGGGGAGGGGGCAGGCCTGGGGGGAGGTGAGCAACTGCACTGGGGTGAGCGGGTCTTTTCATGTCTGCAGAGGTTATGGGTCATAGCCAGGGTGGCCCCCCACTGAGGTGTTTCCAATCATCTGAGGGATGCCTTCTAAGGTCAGGAGGGGGAGTTTCTGGCCAGGAGAGCAGGACCACTGGCTCCCCTCTCACCCCCGCCTGGCTCCCCCTGCCCCCAACCCCTGGGGAGGCTGAAACCACAAGGTAAATATATCATGAGGAAGCTAAGGTCACTGTAGGGTGGAAAGAAGAGCCCGGCCCTACACCTGCTGTTGTTGGGCTGCTAGCCCGCGGGGGCAGGAAACCACAAAATCACTGCTTGCCACTGCCTCCCCCATCTCCGTCCATACTGGAGTAGTTTGGGTACTTTGCTTGGGAGAGGGGGGCGGAAACAAAGATCCCAAAGCATGCTGAGTGGGTGTGCAAACGTGGGTAGCAAGGTGCTTCTACGCGCTCTGGCCTGCTGTGGTCAGTCGGGTGGGACAGAGGCCGCTGCCTTCTGTTGACCCGGGGTGGGTGACCCCCCTCTTTGGGCCCTGTCCCTGCAGGAGGCGGGAGCGGGGGAGCCTCTCTTCTCTAGCAACTAGGCCCGGGGCTGAGTCGGCTCTGCCCAGTCCCTGTGCGGTGGGCCTAAATCGGGCCCCTGAGGGGCAGGCTGGACCTCTTGGGCTTGTGCCTTCTGACACCTGTCTTGGGTCCACTCTCACTCTGGAGGGGGCTCAGAGCGGAGCCAGGGACCGGTTGAGGATGGCAGCAGGCATGTGGGCTCAGAAGCCCTTCCCTCTGTCCACAAGGATCAGCACACTGGAGCTCTCTGTGCCTCAGTTTCCTTTTCTGTTGAACGTGGATAATAGTAGTTCCTATTTCCAATGGCTGTTGGGAGGATTAAATGAGTTGATTCCTGTGGCGTGCGCAGCACTCTGCCTGGCCCACATTGAGAGCCATGGTCAGTGTCAACCGTCACCCTTCTTCATACTGGTCCAAAGTGCCAGGTATATCTGCAAATATTGCCTTTGCTCCCAACACGTATGCATGGGGAGCAGTTTTCTTCTCTTACCAAGGAGAAAACAGTTCAGAGAGGTTGTCACCTGGGGAAGGTCGCACATCAGCAAAAAGCTAGGACTTCTTGAAGTTCAGAGCCTGTTCCCATGCCAGGGGCTCCCCAGGGGGCAGAGAAGAGTCCATCCACTGACAACGTGTATGAGGGACTCACCCACTCCACAGGGTGACAAGGGGAAGCAGGAGGTTCCAGTGATCCTCACCTCCAGGGTCATCTCACGGGGGGGGGGGGGGGGGGGGGGAAGGGTTGGGAAGGGGAACCAGAGTCCAGGGGATGAGGTCGCTGGTGGGCATGTGTTCCCGGGGAGGGTGGACAGCCAGCCCCCGAGGACCCCCTGCTCTGGGTCTGAGTTCTGGCCCAGCTATGCATTCCTGTGGCTGATTGTGAACCAGTCACGTAACCTTCCTGCTTCTCCTTCTCGTCTGGAAAGCAGGAGTGATAAAACCTAGCTCAGTGGTCGTCAGGAGGCTGACATGAGATAACTCGTACAGAGAAGACCTGTCTGAACAGCTCTCCACCAGCATTTGTGTCTGAGAGTCCAGCCTGTGGGGATGCCCGGCGAGCACCGTGCAGGCAGGTGAAGATATAGGAGGGCAGGGGCCCAATTAATGGCCCCCAATCCGAGCAGAGGCAGAGGAAACCAGAACCTGGGGTCCGGGGTTTGGGGTTAGCTTATGGTGGGGGGACACTGTCTACCACCCCTGCTGCTTGTGGATCCTAGAAGTCAAGTTCTAAAGGAACTCTTGTTGGCCTTGAACTAACGGAGTTTTGCTGAGGTCCCCGGAACATCTCAAGGGATGAGTTCTCTCTCCTTTTAGCAGAGAGATTACACTAATGAGGCTCACTGCCATGCTGACTCCCACAGGAAGCATGGTCAACTAAGTGACGGCAACCTTGTGCTGGGACATGTTCCTATAAAATCCCTAATAATCTGATGTGCCCTGGCATGACGGCAGCCATCGTGATTTTCAGAAGTCCCAGGAATACCCCACTTTCCTCATCAGTGCGTTATAACAGATTCTCAGCAGCTCTCCACCCACGGCTAGTTGTGTTTTCTCCTCTGCACATGGTTATTGCTTTACTCTGATGCTTTGCAAAAGCATTTCTGCAGAAGTACTTCATCTTCAGGGAGACACACGGAAAAGATTCTGGCAAGGATGGGTTTCTGGTAAGTAAAGCCCGCCTGCCTGCACGTGGTGGGGGCAATGAAGGAGCTCTCAGATGCTTCCCCAAGGCTACCTGAAAGCCCCACCCAACGCAGAGGGCTGGTAGCCTGACTTGTCCCTAATCTCCTTCCCCACGTCCATAAAGCGGGCCCATTTCACCGAGGACACAATGTCCAGGGTGAAGGCTCTCCCCTGCGGGCCTCCCTGGAGCATCTAGGTGGGGCAGGGATGGACAGTGAACCCACAGATGCACAAGGCCCAGGAGCCACCATAAAGTTTTGGCCGGGGCAGATGCACATTTCCTCCAGAATTTGTGGTTGATAAGATGCAAGCCTACCCAACCCCTAGGAACAGGAAAGAGGTGCAAGGCTTTGTAGGAAATGGGGGGCTTGGGAGGACTCTTACTCCCCACGCAACACAGGGCTTCTGTCCCTCATGCCATCTGGCAAAGCAGAGGCACGTGTGGCACTGGAGATTGGAGCAGCAAGTAGCCTTCTAGGGAAGCAGGTGAAAGCCCTGGGCATCTTGCAGGCACGGCTGCCATTTGAGTTAGGTTGTGCCTCTAGGAGGTATGGCTTGGGTGCTATGGCAGAGACAATAGAAGTGTCCCTAGGATTTCAGTGCCACCACTGGAAGGAGCAGGAATTAGATATATCCTGTAGAGCACCAGCTCCAAGCAGTGCACACAGCACTCCTCCAAGGGGAGCCTCTCACCAAGGAACAGTGTATCGTGGCCAGAGGTTCCCTGGCCGTCAAGGGGTGGGATGAGAACACCTTCCAGGGGTCCACCTCTGCCACGGCTCCAGTCACCACGCTGGCCAAGTCCACCAGCCCAGTGTCTCCAGAAATGCAGACACTACTAGGCCCTGTGGAGCATGCAGGTCCTCCAGACGCACCCAGGCCCCTATTCCTGGGGTGGCCCCTGCAGCCTGAGGGGAGGGAATGAGAGAGTCCCCCCTCCGTCAGCTGGCTGGTGTGCAGACAGTTCCTCATGGATTGTCAGTTCTCAGTCCTCAGCCCAACACTGACACCCTCTGGATGGAAACAGAGACAAACCATAGCAGCCAGTGGGCGGAACTCAGAAGGCTGGTGATCACTCTGGGGGGGGTGGGGGGTGCGCCATGGCCGTTAACCCTTAGTGCTGACAGTTGGGCTGTTCTAAAGGGATGGACCCTACAGCTCAGCAACAGGAAGCCCAGCGATGAGGATCATGAATAAGCCTTCGTGGGGTCAGGATACCTGAAAAGACATTCAGGTTGACAGGCAGGAGCCTCAGCTGGTCCTCGCTGTCTTCCACATCCAGGCTCGTAAGGCACTAACGTGCCCCAGCAGCCTGGAAGATGACGCCCTAGCTCGAGGATGATCCCTAGCAAGTGATCCTTCGTCGAAACAGCAGATTGGGCGCGCAGAGAGCGCGGCCCCTGCTTACCCACGTGGGGCAGCATGTTGCCAAGGATGTTGGATTGCCCTTGAAGTTCGGTGACCCAGTTAACGCGGTGACAGCCTGTCCTGTGAGTCCTCAACCATACTCAGGGCAAATGCCAAAGGAGTCCAGGACCATCCACCAGAATTCCCAACTAGTATGCTATTGGCGCTTCCCTCTGAGCAAGGGTTCCAAACGTGCCCCGGTTTGTGTGGACACTGTGTCTGGCCTGACCCACGCTCTCTGTCCCCATGCAAACCAGTCTGCCACTGGTAGAGAAGCTGAGTACCAAGTATGGATACCCTCATGAACCAGACTGTGATGGGGCTCACATTTCAAAGGTCATGATGTGGGGGCTCTACCTCCCCTGTAAGCTGCAAGCAGTGGGGTGGTAGACAGGCAAAATGGAACATCAAACAGCAGATTAAGTTACTAATGAGTCACATCACCTTGCTGGGCATGCGGACGTCCTCTCCAAGTTTTAATACATTTCAGTGATCACTCAGTAGGGCCGGTTGCTGCCACGGCCCAGACTGCGGACCCCTGTGGAGGCACCTAATGCTGACCCACCCTAAAGGTGTGGAAGCTTTGGGAAAGCACCATTGCCCCAACTCTCACCCTGGATCAATGCGCTGTGCTGCTGAGGACACCAGACCTGTCACACTGGGGAGGGGAACTGGCTGCCAGAGCTGGCAACAGGCTGTCCTGCTGGGCTGGCTGGGGGACTATTCGCTCTCTCCAGGACCCCACTGTTTGGCCACAAGCTGGACCTAAGCAAATGCACTATAGCTGGAATTGACCATGCGCTGTGTCCTGGAATGGACCAGGTCTTCATACCTGACAGCGCCGGCTTCCCGCCAGCAGTATGGCGTGCACAACTGGGTCCAGCTTCTGAAGCCACGTCTCCGTCTTCTTGAGGCCAGGCAGGCACACTCTGTGTCCCCTGGGTACGATCATTCGGCTGCTGTCTCTGCCTCTGCCATCGGCCCAGAGGACACTACGGCACATGTCCAGGCCCTGACCAAACTCACCCAGCAGGCGGGGAGTGAGAACCAGCAGAGCCTGTCCTCACTGGACACTAGGGCCCCTGGGAGAAAACCGTCCCCCAGAGTAGGAAGGCCTCAAACCTCAGCACTGCCTCTCAAGGAGGCGCCGGCACCAGCATCACAAAAGGGAGTTTGTGTGTTCATACCTCATGCATCTGGTAATATGTCCTCTTTACTAAGTCCCACTGAGGACGCAGGCAAAGGCTGTGAGTGAGCTGACCTGCAGCCTCGGGCATTTACTAAATCAATGGTTCAGATTGGGGGGCATTTGCTGGAAAAACCTGTTACTTATTTTGGGAATTACTGTCTTAATCTGCCTTGTCTCTTGTGCGTGTCTATACTGTTGTGGTGGTCTCTGCCTCCAAAGCAGCCAGAAAGCCACCAAACGAGCTATGTCCATGCTAGTGACAGCCCTTGCTGACCTCTGAAGCCCACTGCAGAAGTAGGGGCATGTGAGATGGTGAGAGCTGATCACAGGTCACGAGGGGGGGGGTGGAGGAGGTCACAGAGAAGATGTCTGGCTCCTCACCCCACGCCACCCTTGGGATGTGCGCTCTGCCCCCCCATCCCCACGGCGGGAGCCGCCTGCAGGGACGCAGCCTTGAGGTAGTGCGGCATTGGGACCATCTGGACGATCCGCGTGACTGAGCCCCACGGAGGCCTCTGTATAGGGTTCTGGCTGCAGGTGTGTGGATCCCCTCAACTTGCCTTGCCCAAGACCAGCCTCAGAAATAAATTCCCTTGCTTATCACACCTACTACCTGCCAGCCTGAAGTGTCTGCCTCTTTCCCCGTGAACGGGGGTCAGTCTGTACCCCAGTAGCTGGAGGGGTGAAGTGCAGGAGCCTGGATGGAGTGAGTCCATGTACAGGAAGCGAGAGCTGGACTTCCTGGCGCCATGGACCACAAGTGGGGGCGGGGCGCAGAATGGAGATGCCACAGAGAACACTCTGCTTGGTGGCATGCCTGAGTCTCATCTTGGGGATGGTTGCTGGGGTATTGGGATGAGAGGCCGGGCACACAGGGGCCTAGGACCCATTAGATGGGGGCCCTGTGGTTCCCAGGGTGGCAGCAGTAGCAGGGACGGGGAGAGAATGCTGGGCAGGGGCTTGAGATTTTGGTGGATGTGGGCACTGGGTAGGCCTGTGGCTCAGGAAATGACAGAAAGGGGATGGAGGGTCCTCGGGTAATGAATAGCACTGGCTGGTGCACTAGCTCCTGGGCTGCCACACCAGCATCCCACACCCCACGGGCCTGGTACAGCAGAACTTGTCCTCCACCCTGTAGGCCAGAGGCCCAAGGCCAAGGAGCCCTCGGGGCTGTGCTCCCTTTGAAGCCTATAGGGGAAATCTTGCTGGCCCTTCTAGCATCTGGTGGTTGCTGGCAGCCCTTGGCATCCCTGGGCCTGAGGCTGCATCCCCAAAAACTTTGCATCTGTGGTCACATGGCCGCCTCCCCGTGTCTCCTCCTCATCTAAGGACACCCAATGCCCTCACGCTAACCTGGTGCATTTGTAGAGTCCCTATCTCCAGATGAGGCCACTTGCACGGGACCGGGGTTAGGATTTGCACGTTTGGGGGACACGACTCTGCTGTAGCAGATGGGTCATGTGCACATAAACGATGACAGGGCTCCGTCGGAAACCCCTGTTCGCCACACACATACTGTACACCAGTTGTGGGGCTGGGGAGCTCCTGGCTGGCTCCCCCTGGGTTTGTGATACTACCTCTCCAGTGACTTTGGACAGCAGGTGGCAGAGTGGCCCACACTCGGCCTTCCAACCAGAGTGCCTGGCACACTGTAAGATGAAAACACAAATTTTTTTCTCTTCCCAGGAGTACTAGGAAGTGAGGATTCTGATCTTAACTTCCAGATGTTGTGGTTTAGCATTTTATGAGATCAGCGGGTCCCACCTTGGATATCTGCCTCTGAATGGGAGCAGCGGCCGGGGCACCAGGGGCCAGGCTGGTGCCAAACAGGAGCCAGGCTTTCAGAGCTGCCGCGTGTCTCGGTGCTCTGGGCACACCAGCTCCCCGTGTCGGAGGTTAACGTGTAGCCCGGAGACTATTCCCATTTGCAGGGCTCATGGGCAGAGCTCATCTTCTAGAGACCATGCACTCTGGGCCGGGGCTGCATCCGGGGCTGGATAGTGCTTGGAGGCCATGGTGGCCTTGGGACCCGTGTAAGAGCTGTCAGGTGGCGTACTGCAGGCTGCCTTTAGTCTTTGGCCGGTCACAGCAGGGGTCAGGACAATGTTGACAGAGACACACCCTTCCCAGCAGATGGGGGGCTACGGTCCTTAGAGACCAAGAGGGCAGGTTTCCAAATGTGGCTTTAAGGCAAAACAGCAGGATTTGGAGAATTCACCAGGGAATTCTCCTGCGGTTTCTAAAAGCTGAGTTGCTTTGATGGTAACTTCTGCACCAGAGCCCCGGCTTTGCTCTGCCTCCGCCAAGCCTCCCACCTGCCGGGCCCAGGTGCCCTGAGGGCTGTGTGCACACCTGGCGAGGGCTGCAGCCACCACAGATGGTGGGATCCGTGAGAAGGTCTGGCTTTGATGTGCTTCCCGTGGGTGAGCTGGAGCCGGAGGGATGCTGGGGACAGCCGGCGAGATGGGGGGCCAGGAGACCTTGGAATGCACGTTGTCAAGGACTGGTTCTGGTCAGCGCAGCAGGTGAGCACCCAGGCAGACACATACTACCTCGTTCCTGAGAAATGCAAGGGCCGCCCAGCAGAAAGCACGTCCAGTGACCAAGCCCCGCCTCTCCCTGACTTGGCTTCCAGGGGAGCCTCTGCTGTCCCAGGGCCTGAGATACTTGGCGGGAGGGGCCTCCCCCCATGGATGGCCAGCTACCCTCTAGGCCAGGGGCCCTACTGGCAAGCCGTGGTCTGTCTCACCACAGCTTGCACTGGCTTCCTGGCTGCCAGAAGAAATCCACAGATTGGGCAGCTGTCAACCTTTCTTCTGGTTCTGGAAGCCCAGAAATCTGAAATCCAGGCATGGGCGAGGCTACTTTCCTTTGGGGGCACTGAAGGATGTCTGTCCAGGCCTCTCGCCTTCCTGGCTTCCAGGGCCGCCAGCGACCTTCATTTGCCTGCCTGTGGCCGGATGGCCTTATTTATCTGCATCCCAAATCTCCATTCTCCATGAGGTCACCTGTCACTGAGTTTAGGGCCACCCTAAGTCAAGGGTGATTCCAACCCAACATCTTTATATCAGGTACCGGGGTTAGAACGTGGAAATATCTTTTTGGACACGTAATTCAACCCATGGTACTGTGGCACCCCAACCTCTGGTCCTTTGTATGAATGGATTGTGTTTGACTCTTGCTGGGGTGGGTGATCTCAAATATCCCGGTGCCGCCGGGGACCTGACTCCTTTCCCAATGGTGTGTCCCAACCTGGGGGGGCCCGTGGTGGGGACGGGGCCATACCTGTCCATTCACCAAACAGGAGCAGGATTCAAGGTGGAGTGGGAACCACCACTGGAGGTGCTGCTCTGCTGTTCCTGGCTCACACACCAGGACTAAAGAACAGAAAGACCATGTCCAGGGCCACACGCAGGACGCAAGGCCCATCTAGGGCTCTGTAACTCATCAACAGATGGGCCCTGACCCAAGCACCTGCTCCAGAGTCCTCACACCCCTACCCCCCCACCCCCCGCCATGCTTGAGGAGATCGCTTCTTTGGTTTAGTTTCTCTTCTGGGCAAACAGGATGTTTAGGAATGAACTTCAGAACCAGCTGTCCACAAAGACTTCGCATTGAACTGGCAAAATATTTGGCATAGGGTTTCAGTCACCATAGAGTTTGCTTATCCACAGTCTCCAAGTGGCGATGGGTGCTGATTCAGCATGTCCCTGGTTTCATAAGACAGTGGAATCACCCCGCTATGAACTGAACTGTGTCCCTCCCAAATGTACATGAAGCTCTAACTCCTGAAGTGCCCGTATTTGGAACAGGGACTTTCAGGAGGTAATAAAGGTCAATGAGGTAAGGGTAGGCCCTGACCCTGTAGGGCTGGTGCCTTCCACGAACAGAAAGGGACACAGAGTGTTCTCTCCAGCCCTGCCGCCTCCACCAGCTGAGGACAGAGAGGGCGCCCTTCTATGGGCCAGGAAGAGGGTCCTCACCTGGGACCTGCGGCGGTCACCTTGATCACGGACTTCGGGTCTCCAGAACCAGGAAACCATGTCTGGGTTTAGCCTGCTGGGTCTGTGGCATTCTGGTGCGGCAGCTGTGGTAGCCTGGGACACTGTCACTATCAGGCTGGCTGGTGTCCATCTCTGTGCCTCAGTGGTTTTCTCAGATTTATAGGTAGCAGAGTAGGGGGTTTCCCCAAGGTGCCCAGAGTTTGACCCCTGTGTGCTCTGTTGTCACATCTGCAGTTTATAAGCTGGGTCACTTGGTGGTGCTGCTCTCCACACTGACCTCAGGTTGTCCATCTGCACAGCGGGAGGCAGCAGGGCTGGCTTGGCTGCCCCAGTCCCCAGGTGACTATAAGCTTCCAGGGGGTGTGGAGGGCTCCGAGTGGTCAGGGTGGGAGCATTGCTACTCCCCGATTGCTTCTGGATGCTGGTGCTCCCTCCTCCCAAGCCCCTCCCAGCCAGAGTCCCTGTGCTTTTGTATGAGGGCAAGATGGGGCCAGTGGCTCAGAGGACATGAAGTGGTGGACGAAGAAAGAGAGCTTACGGCTTGGAAGACGGGCCTCACCATGGGCGGGCCTCTGCACTGGGCCTGGCCACAGCTCTCCCTCCGCCGTGTGTGGCTGACAGGGTGCCTGGTTCTGCACACCTTTCCCTGCTCTTCAAAAACCTTACCCCAGGGACCCCCTGACCCCCGCGGACCCCAGAACGCCTGGTCCTCACCTCTGGAGTAAGTGAATTCCAAACTCAGACCAGGTTGGTTGGTTATTTTTTAAAGTAATCCCTATGCCCAGCATAGGCTTGAACTCAGGACCCAAAGAGCAAAAGTCACTCACACTCTACTGACTGAGCTGGCCAGGCTCCCCAAACCAGGTTTATTTATTTACTTATTTTTAAAGATTTTATTTATTTATTCATGAGAGACACACAGAGAAAGAGGCAGAGACACAGGCAGAGGGAGAAGCAGGCTCCATGCAGGGAGCCCTACGTGGGACTCGATCCCAGGTCTCCAGGATCACACCTTGGGCTGCAGGCGGCGCTAAACCGCTGCGCCACCGGAGCTGCCCCCAAACCAGGTTTAAAGGGAGGGAAATAAAGGGAGACTCCTGCCCCAGATGGCCTCTGGGAGGCAGGGCACCCCTGACTGCAGGCCGCTGGCTGCTGGGACCCGACCGAGACCAGCAGCCTGGGCGGAGCGGGAGCGCCCTGCACGGTGTAAAAATGGCCAGGGCGGGGCCGGGGACCAACAACTCAGGGGCCCGGGGAGGAGTGCCCAGAGGGACACGTGGGGGGGGGCTCGGGGCGCTGCGGAGGCGACACCCCTCCACCCTCAGCCTGGCCGGGGAGGGGAGGGGGCACGGGGATGACAATGGATGCAGCGTCGCGGAATCTTAAAGGTCCGGAGATGTGAGGTCTGAAGGCCGGCGCCTGGGTCCGAGGTCCCGCAGGTCGGTCACCGGGCCCCGCAGCCCGGGCAGCAGGAGCGCGCAGCCTGGGGGCGGGGCCTCGCGGCGGGCGGGGCGGGGCCTGGGCGGGGGTCCGGGCCGGGGGCGTGGCGAGGGCGGGCGGGCCTCCGGCGACCGGGCCGGGCGCGCAGAGTCGCGGGACGCGGGCGCGGGCCGGGCGGGAAGCCGGACCCTCGGCACCTGCGGCGGCCTGGGGCTCGGCGGGGCACCTGCGCGCCCCGGGGCCATGGCGCACGTGGAGGCGGCGGCTCCAAGGGCCCGGCAGGGCCTCCAGTGAGCGGGGCCGGCGCGGGGAGCCGGCGCGGGGCGGCGGGCACGATGCCGGGCCTCCCGGAGGCGCGGGCGGCGGGGTGCGCGGTGGTCCTGGCCCTGGCGCTGCTGCTCCCCGCGGAGCCGGCGGGCGCCCTGCTCCGCCTGCACCCCGGCCTGTGAGTAGCGGGAGGGGAGGGCGCCGCTGGCCGGCGGGGCCCCCGGGCAGCTTTGTCCCCACGGCCCCGACCAAGCCGGGCGCTCTGCTGCACCTGGGGAGGGTCGGGCTTGGGTCTGGGGGTCCCGGGAGCGGGGCCGCCCCCTCCTTCCCGGACGCGGCGTCCTCCTCCTTCATAACGCGCGCCCGCGCTCTGGGCGAAGCTGCGCTGCAGTCGGGGTCCTGGCGGGCAGGGTCTGGCTCCTGGCTCCTGGCCCCGAGAACGCAGGAAGGAAGCAGCCCCTTCTCACTTCCTTCCAAAGCAGGCCTCCCGGGGCCGGGGGTGGGGGGGCCTGCAGGGGCGGGGTGCGCCCAGACAGGGGGCCCCTGGACTTGGTTTATGTGTTAAACACGTGCGTGCTGGGGCTGCGAGCCGGGGAAGGAATTCGGCACCAGAATGGGCAGGAAGAGAGGGTCAGGGAGCCAGCTGAGATGAATTCAGTTTTGAAAGATGATTCCCCAACGGGCCGCTTAGCGCTCTCTCTGAAACAGCACATCAATCCTTGCGCCGGCCTCAAAGGAAGACTGGTACCAAAGTGAGCCAGGGAAGAGGAGGGGGGGCACCTGCTGGTGGCCCCCACCCCAGGGCTCCTGCGGGGTGCTGGGCCTGGGGCCTGTCCCATGCTGACAGGTGGCCCAAGGTTGCAGAGGGGCAGGTGACTTGGTTAGGGACCCCTGCCCAGCACCTGGTGGTGCGATGGTCACCTCTAGGCACGGCTGGGGGAGGGCAAGTCCTTGCCCCAGGATCTCCACCCTGGGTCTTGCTTTGCCCCAAGCGGGAAGATTTCCTTGTGGCCTTTTCAACAGAAAAGGAAGCCTTTGCATCTAGAAATGTGAGTGGCTTGAATCCTGACTCTCCACGTGACTCCTACTGGACACCTTTCTTCCCTGTGATCCCCCTGGGTTAGTTTGTCCAAGGGAAGCTGCAGCCTCAGAAGGATTCTCACAGCGGCTGTCTGGCCACTCAGCCTGCCACTGCACTCTGCCCTTTGCATGGTTAGCTGGGGACTTCCCGAGGCCCAGACTTGCGGGGGTTCCAAGTGCTGGCCAGGTGGGCAGCTGCTCAGCCCGTGAGGACAGGGGCCTCCTCCTTCAGAGGGGGCTTCTGCCCCATGTGCTTGTGGAGACTGCTTGTCCCCGGCCTGGGCCCCCTTTCCTGAGCCCCGAGGGGTGGAGCCACAGGCCTGTTTGGCCTGCACCCCTGGGGCTCCAGAAGGCCTCTAGCCTGCCTGGGCAAGTGGGTTGCCTGGGACATCCTTTTTCTGCTCTATGCTTTCCTCAAAGCCTCTTCTCCCCTCTCCCTTCCTCCTCAGGGAGCCTCCACGTGGCAGAGGCTGCCCCTCTGGGGGCCTGAGTCCCTATTTCTTGCGAGGTTTCTATTCTCAGACTGCCCCAGGCATGTCGAGTTTTGTGACACCCAGGAGTACACCCTCCAGTGCTCTACTGTCTGATTGTCTCTGACACCCCTGGTGTGTGCCCCGACATGCTGTGGGGTGACAGTGGGCCCTGCTGCCCGGCTGACTGCGTCGGGGAGAGCACTGTTCAGCTGGACTGCAGAGATGGGGAAGCTGGTGGGAAGCTGGAGCCAGAATTTTCTCTTTGCTCCTTGTACCCCAGAGGAGCAGGGGAGGGGGCCCAGAGAATAGCCAGGGCCCCAGAACATGTTTTGTCCACGCTGATCCTGTGTTCCCTGCCACCTTTTCCTTGGGGGAGAGCCGATGAGCCTGCAGGTTCTGGTGCAGGCATCCCCATCCCCTGTGTCCGGGTTCCTGAACCACCTGTTGAGCCTCTGGGGGAGGCATAGAGAAGAGGGGTGCCATGGCAGGGGATCCTGCTGACTCACAGGTGCTCAGGGGGGCGTTGTAGAGCTGTAGGAGTGCCTGTGGCTGCTTCTTTGGCTCCCACTGGCTGACCATGTCCAGATTCAAAACCCTGGAGCCTGTCTTTACTTATTTGTGCCCATAAAGTGAATTTCTGTTGGAAGAGTGGTTGGCTTTCCTTCCTGGGGCCTGGAGTGATGCAGGGCTGGCCCAAGGCTGCTGGCTGGGCTGTGGGAGCAGAGTTGGGTCAGGGAGACGGTGTCCCCACACCCTGGAGCTCCAGCTGGCAGTGGTCTAAGGCTGCAGGGTCCCAGGCTCGAGTACTGCACCCAGGCCAGGGTGATGTGTGTTCAGAGGCCCACTGTGGGGCTCAGAAGGGGAGCCTGTGAGAACAGACCTGATGGAGAGAGACACTTCTCCATAGCCTAGCCCTCCTCCTGGACAGGGGGGTATGAGCAGCTGGCCTTCCCCAGCTGGGCGAGGCTGCCCTGGTTTTCCCATCCTCACCCCCTCACCCTGGGGCCCACCCCGGAGGGACGCTTCTCATGCCCACCTTCACCTCAGCTGCGGGCAAGGCTACCAGCCTCTAGGAGCCCCTCTGCCGGCGAGCACATGTCCGACCGAGCTGTGTTCACTTCGTCGTGGGCCTTCCCTCCCCAGATGGGAATCGGGAGCCGACTGCCACTTGGGCTAACCCTCAGATCTCTGTGTCTGTTCCCCGCCCCCCCAACCTCCTCCACTCTGCAAATGGAGAAGCTGGCCAAGGTTATGCTTGGGAAGGGCTGGGAACTGCCCAGAGGAGACCGTGCTAGCACTCACCCCCGTTCCTGTGAGGCCAGTGGAGAACCGGCAAGGCTGCAGCTGTTTTCAGGAGGAAGCTCCCGCTGGGAGAGCCAGGCGGCTCTGCAGGCCTGGGACGGGGTGGGGTGGGGGGCAGTCCCTGGGGAGGAGTCCCTGAGGGAGTGGGGGCCGGAAGGGATGAGCCTTGGGGGCTGCTGTGTGAGCCTCGAGGTGTCAGTGGGCCCATGCGACTGTGGTTTGAGCAGGGCCAGGAAGGGAGGGGGTCCTCAGGGGAGACCATCCCCTTCCTCAGAGGCATCTGTCTGGTTTCACAAACTTTTCAAAGCTTTGCCTGCTCCCTGGAAATCTGCCTGTGTGATTACCACCCTCCCTGAATCAGGGCATGCCTGGGGCAGGCTGCGCCCCTCCCTCCCCTCCTGGAGCAGGGCTGGGCCCTTTCTGTCTCTCAACTCTCTTCTTCCTGAGTGTGGCACACTCCTGTCCACTTGTCCGTCTGCAGGGGTTCAAGGATGCAGCAGAACCACTGAAGTCACAGGGCCCCCACTGTGCCCCCCATGCCCTGCTCCCTGGATGCTCCCCTCCTTTCCACGCCTACCCAGCTGTGTGCCCAGCATGAGGCCAGGGGGTGGCTGGGGAATCTGGGACCTAGGATGGGAGTCACGATGTCACTGTCCCTGCTCAAGGGGCAGCCGTGTGTATATCTTGGGGTCTTGGCAGGAACACTGTGGGCAGCGGGGGGCCCTGCATGGAGGATGCTCAGATGTGACCCTGTAGCCACCCTTCCTCTTCCTCTGAGGTCCCAGACCCTGAGCCTCCTGCAGCCCTGCGGTGGGGGGTGGGGGGGTGGGTGGGAAGCAGGGCCCTGGGCTAAGGGCCCTGCTGTAGGGCCTGGCTGGTCTGAGCCTCACCCCGGATGACTCCATACCCCGGAGTGGGCGTGCACGAGGACTGCTGCCTGTTGTCTGTGGTGGCTGGGGCGCTGACCACCTGTCCTCTGTCCCAGGCCCCACGTGTGTGCCGAGCAGGAGCTGACCTTGGTGGGCCGCCGCCAGCCCTGTGTGCAGGCTTTCAGCCGAACTGTGCCCGTATGGAAGCCGGGCTGCGGGCGGCAGGCCTGGTGTGTTGGCCACGAGCGGAGGTATGTGCCAGGGTCCCCAGGTCTGGAGTGGGAGCCGGGTGGCTGGGGTGGAGGGCTGTCCTCATCTCCAGGCCTCTGGCACCCCTTCCCACTGTCCTGCATCTGATGTCAAGGCCTCTCGTGCCCCCACCGGGCCACTCCCAGAATGAGGCATTGCTGTGCAGTGGGGGCCCTGCTGGGAGGAGGGGACCCTGTGGGAGGGGTACTCTGAGGAAGGCAGGGATCCTGTAGGGGAGCCGGGGACCCCTGAGGGGGTTTGGCTGGATGAGAGGGGAACAGCGTGGTGCCCAGCCTGCTGAGTTCTTCGGGACTTTTGTGGCCGAACCCCTGGGCCTCATTCCCAGAAGAGCCAGTGTGAAACCTTTTATTGCTCAAGACTTTATTTCAAGATCAAATTAAGGAGTGCCTTTGCATACCTCTCCTCTTTTTATAGACTCAGGCTCTGGAATCTGGGTGATTGCAAAGCTGGGTGGTGGTGGTGGTGGGGGCCTCAGCTTGGTGACTCCCCTGACTGGAAGCTGCACTGCTCCTGGCTTAGGTGTGGGGAAGGGGAACTTGGGCTGCAGATGGGGTGTGGTGTCCGGCTTGCAGCATAGCCTTGAGGGTGGCCTGCATGGTGTCACTGTGTGGAGCACAAGCTCCCTCCCTGGGACCTTGCTGCTGCCTGGGGACAGTGGGACATGTCTATTGCCCTAGGTGAGCTGAGGGGCAGGGTGCTGTAATGAGCAGGTGAGTCAGGGACACCGCTCCACATCCTCTGGTGCTCAGGATGGCCCTGCAGCCTCGAAGGGTCCTGCTCCAAGGTCGAGGGGCTGAAGTTGAGAAGCCCCGTGGAGGAGGAAGACAGCTGTCCTCATGCTTCCCCCAGAGATGGACCCTGCAGGGTGTCCTCTGGGCCTTCCCACCTGTGCAGTGTCCACTCCTGGGCTGTGTCCCCCCGACCACTCACAGTGGAAGCTGCCCGGAGCCCTGTGGCTCCCGGGTTGGAGAGTTGGGTGGGTGGCTGTGCCAAGGAGGCCACCTGGGCCAACTGTTCCCCAGTTTCCCTGTCCCTGGTCCCTAGGCTGGCCGGGGTGGGATGGCAGCAGCGTTTCCAAAGCATCTGGGTGCCGTCTGCGTCCTGGTGGGATGTCTGAGGCCCTGGGAGGAAAGTCCCCCTGCCTGGGTGGGCTTGCTGCCCTATGATGTGGGGCTGGGGCTGCAGGGTCTCTGCCAGGCTTCCTGCCAGTGTGGGGTGGGCCTGGAGTCTCTGTTCCGTGTCGGGGTCTCTTGGGAAGCCTTGGGAGGGACCCCATGCAAACGGGTTCTGGGACCCTCCCTTCGAGTTCAGCAGGAACAGTTTGGGTCCCTGGCCTGGGGGGGCAGGTGGCTGCCCGGTATGCCTGGCCTGGGGTGCAGTGGGGTTCCTTCCAGTCCTTCTACAGCCCTCCACTCCATGTGAACAAGAGCTGTCTCACCACCTCTCTGTCCTGCGGGGTTTCCTGTGACCTGCTCCCAGAACTTTCTGGGCCCGGTTCCACTTCCCTTCTGTGGGGCTACTGCCTGCTAATGGGTCATGTCCCGTCCTGTGATGCTGCAGCTGAGCCCAGCGTGCTGGCTGTGGGCAGTTGCCGAATGCCTCGTCCAGATGTTCCTCCAGTGGCTGTTGAAGCTGTGGCCTCTGGCTGGCAGGCTCCCCTTCCTCCTTCAGGAATTCACAGAGGCTCTGGCTTCCCTGGGAGGCCGGCCCTGCCCCCTGCCCCTCACCCCCCACCTGCCAGCCTGGGGGCCAGAGGTCGGCTCTCCTGGCACATCAGGAGCGTCTCCCTGATAGGCCACCAGCCAGTACAGGCTGGGGTAGGCCTCAGGAGCGCCCCCTCCCCGGCTGCATGAAAGGCCCCTTGCCTTTTGGGGGGTGCAGTCCGTGCAAAGGGAAGAGGAGAGCGTGCTTGGAGGAGCCAGGAACCCACAAGGAACCCGTCCTTCCGGGTCCATCCTCGGATCTCCTGTCCTGCGGCCCAGGGGATGGTACCCCAGCCCCCCTATGCCCCAGGCCCTGCTGTGAGCCAGCTCTGTGTGGTGGCCGGAGCCCATGGGAGGTGTCCTGTGAGCTGTCCCGTGTAGGCTGTGGGGGAGTGAGGGGTCAGCTCTCGGGGACAGAGGGGTAGTAGGCCCACCAGCTGTCTTGGAGGGTCTCTGACTTGTGAGGGTGGGGTAGGTGACAGCGGGCTGGTCGGCTCCCTCATCCGGGTGACCGCGAGGAGCAGCACGTAGCCCCCGGCGAAGGATAAATATTTACAGTGGAAGGGCTGCAACACGGTTTGCTCTGCCAAATACTGTCCACTGTAGTGGTGGGTTTCTCTCCGGGCAAGTGGTTTCATGTCCTGCCAAGGTGGTGTTTGCAAAGCTCTCCTGAGCGGCTGTGTGCAGTGCACGCGCATGAACTCACGCTTCCGGGAAGTGGCGTTGTTTGTTTGTGAGGTCCTGGTCCCCAGCGTGGCCCTGGGTTTCCCACGGCTCCCCCGGTGAGCCCCACCTGGCAGGAGGGTGTTTGGTTACCTGGAAACAGCAGTCCAGGCCCGAGGGCCACTCCTGGGGCTCAAGGGTCCTTGACCCCTTGGCCGTTGGCCGGGCCCCTGGTCCCTGTTCCTACAGACCGTGGTGGGGCAGGGCTGCTGCGTCTGAGGCTGTGGGTGGCCTCGGCTCATCGCCCTCCTCTGTCCTGTGACTGTGCTCTCTCTGATCCCCTTGCCTGGCTTCCTGCCTCCACACACAGCCCGTAACCAGCCCTGTCCTGGGGACACAGGGACCTCACAGCCATGGAGGCGGGGACTGGGTGTGGAGTCCTGTGTTAGTTCTGTTGCCGCTGTAACAATGGTGACGAACGGGGGCAGGGGGCTCCTCTGCCAATTCTGGGTGCTGGGGGTCCCAGGCCCAGCTGTGGGTGTGGCTCGTTCCCTGTGTCCCAGGCCTCCCCCGCCTGGTCTCCGGTGGTGGTGGTGACACGGCGCTCCGCAGCCTCTCCCCAGTCTGCCGCGGCGGCTGCGTGGCCCTCTCCAGTGTGTCTGTGATGGGTCCCTTCTTCTGAGGACACCAGCCCTTGGATGTGGGACGTGGTCAGATGGCACGGCTGTTGTAACTCGCTCTCTGAAGAAGGGGGATGGAGCTTTCTGGAAGGCAGAGACTCTTCCACGATCTGAGGCCCAGCTGAGGCAGAGCTGGGGTGTGGGAGCCTGGGGGTGCGTGCAGCCACCAGCACGGGGTGGGGGGGGTGTCTGTGTGGGACCGAGGCGCCCTCTGCCTCCCTCCTGCATCAGCTTCGGCTCCAAGTTCACGGCTGAGGGAGTTGAGCCCCTGGACGTTGGCTCCATCAGGGCCACCCAGCCTGCTGTGCGGCTGGTGACATGCAAAGAAGCTGGTTGGAGGCTGGTGCCACCGACCGCCTGCAAAGGGGCGGAGGGTGGTCCCAAGTGGCCTGGCAGTGAAGGTGGTCTGGGGCAGCCCCTGGGTGAGCGGGTCTCCTTCCAGCTTCGACGATGCCTTCCTGTGGCTACTCCCTGTGCCAGGCCGCTGACTGGCTGGATCTGTATTTGGAGGATCCCCCTCCAGCTCCTGCCTGGGACTCTGCCTCTCTCTGCTCGGCCATCGTGGGAGCCGCTCCCACCCTGAGCAGGAACCAGCCTTGGACCCAGGGCACCCGGGCTTTTCTCCTCTGAGCAGCCCTTGCACCTGCTCCCCTCTGACCTCGGTGCTGCGTGGTCCTGGTGCTGCTGCCCCCGGTGCCTCTCCCTGTCCCCAGTCTACTCAGCCCTGCACTCCTTGGTGTGTATGTGGGGGCTCGCCTACGCTATGGGTGTCCTGCTGTCTGCCTCCTTGGTACCTGGGTGGACTGAGAGCCCAGGTCCGGATTGGTACCACCCCTGGCACAGCCTGCCCAGCACTGGGCACCCAGGAAGCTGCTCTAAGCTGGACACTTTGGGCTGACCGCAAGCCCTCAAATCTGGCCTGGTGATGAGAGCCAGATGTGGGGTGCTGTGCCCATCCTGATGCCAGCTTGGAGCTGGGCTCACAGTGGGGATGGAGGGGGAATGGGGTGGCACCCTGCCCTGGGGCAGAGCTGGCCAGGGCAGTCACCTGTCTTGCTGCCCCCGTTCATGCGGGTGGGCTCTGCTCTGGGACAGTCAGAGAATCCTTGAGGATGGAGAGAAATAGCGTCTGCAGTAAATGTTTGCTGTCTCCCTTCTTTTCTAGAACCATCTACTACACAGGCTACAGGCAGGTGTATGCCATGGAGGCCCAGACCGTGTTCAGGTGCTGCCCAGGGTGGAGCCAGCAGCCGGGCGAGCAGGGCTGCCTGTCCCGTAAGTGTCCCTTCCCTGACACGAAATCACTGCCTCAGAAGAGGCCACGTGTTAAGGGCCTGTCCCTGGCAGTGGTGGGATGCAGGCCCCATTCCTGCATTTGGTGGCACTGGTCACAGCGTGAGGAGCTGCTGGGGCCGTGCGTCCCCCACTCTGCCCCCTGGAGCTGTTGAAACAGAATCATAAAAGACAGGAGCCGTGAATTGCACAGGCTGATATGGGCAGGGGCCAAGGACAGAGGGCTGGGGCTAGGGGCTCTGGGCTGAGGGTGGGGGCCTGTCTGCAGGGCCCGGATGTCTGGCATCAAGAGGGGGTGCCACACACTGGTGTCTGTGGGCTCAGACGCCTCTTCGGGGTCATGTCTTGGAGTCCCTCACCAGCTTGCCTTGCCATGGCCATGCCCTGCCCTGGGGTCCTGCGGCTCTCTGTTCCCAGGAGGGCCCACGGCTGGGTATCGGGCTCCTGGCTCCTGTCCTGCCTCCTGTCCTGGCGGCCTGGGCTCAGTCTCCCCATCTGCTTCATGGGGGTTTGTTGCTGCCTCCCTCGGGGGCGTGGGGGTTCCTGATGGATGCAGGAGGGAGGGTGAGCCTCACTCTGAAGCCTCTGCTTCATAAACTAAACGGGGCTTACAGCTGTGGGATCTGGCTGCAGGGAGTATTTGGGAAGCTGCTCCTGGCCTGTGGGTGTGGGCACAGGTGGCCTGAGGGTGGGTATGGGGGCAGGTGGCCTGAAGGTGGGTATAGCACAGGTGGATGGGCAGTTGGGGCTGATGGGTAAGAGGTGAGAGCACCCCTTCCCTGCAGAGGTTGTCCCAGAGTCTGGCCTCCCCTGAGAGAGTGACATGGCACCCCTGACACGAGATGAGGGATGGGGCCGCGCAGTGGGGGTGGCTGGGGTACCAGGTCACCCATGCTGGGATGGGAGCTTGGCTCCTGCCTGTCTCTCCGCTCCTGAGTCCCTCCGCACGCAGGAAACATGGGAGCCGCTGATTGGGGGCAGACAGTTTTACACGAACTCCAGTGGGAAAAGGGGAAGAGAAGGATGCTGGTGCTGTTTTTCTGGGAAAGGAAATGAATAATCCTCCCCAGGAAGGGAGCAGGAGGGAAGGGGAGAAGGAAGCAGCTCTGGCTTTCCCCGTGGGCAGGAGGATGTCAGGGGACAGGGTGGGTGCCTAGATGCTGGTGGCAGCAGCCCTCCTCCCCACGATCATGCTGGTGTGTGTTCCCTGCTTCGGGCTCCTAGGCAAACAAAGGGATCTGTTGAGTGGGGTGAAGGGTAGAGGCCAAACCCGGGGGGCTGTGGCTTCTGCTTTGAGATGGGGCCCCTCGGGCCTGCCTAGTAACCTGGTAAATGATGGGGGTGGGGAGAAGAGGCTCGGGCCGGGTGTGGTGAGCGTGGTGTTTTACACCTGGGAAGGGATGTGGATGCACAACGACATGGCCGGCCTGGGGTGGGGGGACCTCTGGCTTGGCCTCTGGGGCTGGGGGGTGGGCATGTGCTCTCACCGGCAAGGGGAGGGGAACCTAGGGATAGGGTCATGCTCCTGAGCTGGGCTCTGATGACCCTTGGTTTCACCTGTGTCTTGGAGTGACCATCCCAGGGACAGGGCTGAGGAGGAGTGGCAGGGCCCGAGGCCCAGCCAGACCCTGGGAGCCAGGTTGGACACAGGGCCCAAATGCTGGCTTTTGAGGGAGGGAAGGCTGATTTCAGCCCAGGCACACGGGCCAGGACAGTCTCTCCTTTGCAGCCTGGCTTGGCCTGAGCTTCTGGCCTGGCCCACGGCTCTGCCTGTCTGAGCTGGTGGCCAGGAAGGACGAGGTGGCTCTGTCCTGGCCTGGCCAGCTATCAGGAGGGGGCCGTGTGGCGCTGGGGGCAGGGAGGTCGGTGGCAGGTGGGGCCTCAAGCAGCCCTTGGCCTGGCAGAAGTAGAGGAGCTGGGCTGGGGGCAGGACTGTGGTGGTGTGGAAATGGGGGCGTCTTGGCCACAGGGCCTGGCCTTGGGGCCTTGGGTGCCCAGGTTGTCATGTTAGCCTGGAGACACAGACAGGGTCTTCATCTGTGTCCTGAACTTGAGGCTTTGGCTTTCTTGATCATTTGTTTTTAAAAAGACACTTTCATTTGTTTTTTTTTAAGATTTTATTTATTTATTCATGAGAGAGAGAGAGAGAGAGAGAGAGAGAGAGAGAGAGAGGCAGAGACCAGGCAGAGGGAGAAGCAGGCTCCACGCAGAGAGCCCAACATGGGACTCGATCCCGGGGCTCCAGGATCACGTCCTGGGCCAAAGGCGGTGCTAAACCGCTGAGCCACCAGGCTGCCCAAGAAGACACTTTTAATATGCGATTTACTTATTTATGTATTTGGAGTTCATCTGTTTCTTTGAATGCTCCAGGAAAAGGCCTGTGATCCGGCCTCTTGGGACACCCACTTGTTCCCCCATGTCTGGGTCAGCGGCACGTGAAGGGGAGGAGGGATGTGAGGCTCATGTGGGGCAGAGCCTGAGCCTGGGACCCTGCCCCCCACCCTCCCAGGATGGCTGTCGCTCAGCTGCCGCTAGCTCCGGGGATTTGGGGGGCCCTGCGGGGCCAGTGTCTGCCCATGGGGGCTTGGATCTGACAGGGAGGCTGGTTGCTAGCAGATGCTGATGTGACAGGGGCTGGGGCAGGGCAGGCCAGCAGGGCTGTGGGGTGGAGCGCTCAGGGAGCTGGCTGGGGCCCTAAGAACAGGAGGAAATGTGGAGGGAGGGGGCAGCAGAGGAAAGTAGGAGTACTTGCTGGAGCCCCGTGGTGTGGCTGTGGCCGAGAAGGTGGGCTGAGCACGGGGAGGGGGCTTCCTGTTGTGAGCTGAGCAGTCACACTATGACCCTGTTGGGGGGTGAGCAGGTGCCCGGAGCCCCTGGGAAGCCCCGTCTGTTCAGTCAGGGGACAGTCTGGGGTGGCTGCCTTTGGCCCCCTTCCCGCTGGCTTGCCTGTGGGTGCTGGGGCTGATGCTGGGTCGGGGCCCTCTGAGCCCCCAAATGTGAGCCAGGCCGAGGAGCTGGGCCCCCCCACTGGGGAAAGGTGCCCACTTCCTCCCCAGGGGCCTAGGGGTCGGGATTCTCTGGCTTTGCCCCTGTGCCCATTGCTGTGCCCCATCCCTGTGCCGTTCCTCTGGTCCTGGCCGGTACTGTCCCCCCGTCCCAAGCCAGGCTGTCTGAGGTCAGGGGAGACTGGGGGAGCCCACGGTAGGAAGAGGCAGGAAGGGGGCAGCCTCCGAGCTGCCGCCAGCCCCAGCCCCCACCAGCTGAGGGTCATGTTCTTGCTTCGTGTGACCTGGACACGAAGCCACGTGCAGGACCCTGTGGGAGTGAGGAGAAGACGTCATGCTGGGTGAGAATGACAGGAAGCTTCTAATGGCCACTGTGATTTCTCAGAGACCTGCTTAGCAGTGTTTGTGACCTGGAGGTGACGGAAAAGGAACAGTGCTGGCTGGGTGGGGCAGCATTGCCTGGTGACTGGGGGCTTCCTGAGGTCTGCGTGGTACATGTGCGCCCTGGGGGCAGCTGGGCACTGGCCCCGTCTGCTGTTGGGGGCCCAGATTTCTGCCCAGCAGCACTCTCAATTCCACGTCTGTCTCAGTGGGCTGCAGATTTTGCCTGGATCCCCCAGTGCCCTGGGTCCTGCTCCCCCCTCAGCCAAGAGGGGGCCGTCTGTGCAGGTGGGTGTCTGGCCTAGAGCAGCTCTACCCCCACAGGCTGCTGCATGCAGACCCTGACGTGATCCACCCAGGGGTGGGGTGCCCGGAAGATGGTCTGTGGCTCCCGGCTCTGACTCTCCTGTGCCGGCTGAGCTCCAGCCATCTGAGGGGGCCACGGGATGCAGAGGCAGAGCCTGAGCAAGTGCCAGGAGCTGCACCAGCAATGTCGGGTAGGAAGGGGTTCTGTCAACTGGGAAGCTGTGCATAAAGCACAGTTAAGCAGTTTCTATTGTTGCAGGACTTCTCAGAGCACTTAACATGCTCATATGTCCTGCGGATTCCTGAGAAGGACTATGTAGTATTTTCCAGACCAATTCTTTCTTTAAAAAGAATGAAAAGGTACAACAAAGTCGAAAAAATGTGTCCCTTAAAGCACACACTGGGCAGCTCTCTCTCAGACCCCACAAACATTTGCGCAGGGCCGGCAGGGTGCTGTGCATGGGCTCAGGTCCCGTAGGGTGGGGGTAGCAGACCCTGGGATGGGCCCTTTCTCCTCGGAATGGCTGTCCTATGGCAGCAGATGCGGGACGCCCTGGAGCACCTCTGTGCTGGCCTGTGAGCCATGCGGGGGTGGGGAAGGCCGAGGTGGGGTTAGGGGCCTCAGGCCAGGTGGGGCTGGGCGGGTCTTGAAGCAGCTCCCAGTTACTGTGTGCGGGCGGAGGTGTATGGTCCAGGTGTATGGTCCAGGGACCCTTCCTGCTGCGCCGAGCTTTCCCCCAGGCCTGGGTGCTCGCTGGCT
Organism: Canis lupus dingo; assembly: GCF_003254725.2. Taxonomy (NCBI): domain Eukaryota; kingdom Metazoa; phylum Chordata; class Mammalia; order Carnivora; family Canidae; genus Canis; species Canis lupus. The sequence goes on along the minus strand of NC_064247.1, from coordinate 58,263,649 downwards.
GGTGGCCGGTCTGTGTGTCCTGGGTCTTCCCAATGTGAGCTCCCCCGTAAAGACCCTGTTTCCCAACCAGGTCACTTTCTGAGGCCCCAGGGCCCTCGTGAGGACAGGTCTGCCTGGGGGAGGGACACAGTCCCCTCAGGGAGGGGAGTATAGAGGCAAAGCAGGGCTGTCAGGAGCCACCTCAGGGCTGGTCCTGGTGGGTCGCGGGGCGCAGTGAGAAGTCGTTGGTTCTAGATGCGTGGACGGAGTGGGAACTGGGTCTGGACGGCGTGGCTGTGGCTGGGTTCTCAGGACCCCATGTGTGCCCGGGGTGTGTAGGGCAGTCTCAGTGGAGACCACGGCCTGGGGAGGACGCTGCAGTGTGGCTGCCCAGAGCTTTCTCTGTGGGCTGCCCGGCCTGTCTCGGTCATGCGTGCCTCCTCCTGCCCCGGGGATGCCAGGCCAGCTGGAAAAAATCTGTGGCCTGGGAGGGCTTCATGTGAGTGGGGGAGGGACCGACACGGTGTGTTGCCACAGGAGCTGGGGACGGGCTGTGGGGTTCGCTAAGGGGACAAGCCCAGGCTGCTGCCCACCTGGCGGGCTTGCCCTTCAGTTCTCCCTCCCTCCTGGGATACACCGTCTCCCCTGTGATCCTGGGGCTGCGGGAAGGAGCGGCAGGAAGGCTGCCCTGGGGCCTGGGGACGGCCGCCCTCTGCCTTCCTGCTGCTCTGGTCACTTTTCCTTTTCCGTTCTGGCCGCGGGTCAGCCCTGCGCCCAGTGTGGGAGTTTGCAGAGCTGGTGTTGTTGTGGACATAACTGCGCACACAGTTGCTAGGGGTGTACATGTTGTGCCATGACCCCTGAGCCCCTAGGATGCCCTCTCTGGACAGTGTAGTCACACTCAGACTCACACAGTACTGTGCCTGGCACGTTTGCACGTTTGCACACATGCACACTCATACACTGGGCCAGCATGCTGTCCACCCAGGCGAGCTCACCCACTTCACACACACATACACACACGTGCACACACACACGGTTCATGCTCACACTGATGCACACATGTGCACACAAGCACACATGCTTACATGTGGATGGTCTCATGTATGCTGACGTGCTCACCCTCAGATATGCCCATACACATGTGCTCATGCACAGGCTCACACGTGCGCACATATGCTCTCTACACACGTGCTCATGCTCACATGCATATGTGTATACCACGTGCCTGCTCGCTCATGTGTGTGTGCAGAGCTCACACCTGTGTGCGTGCCTGCACGCCCATGTGCACACATGCACAGATGTGCTCACATGTCCTGTTGCAGTCCCACGGCATTCACACTGAGCAGGTGCCCTCCCCTTCCCCTGCTCCCCTGTCTTCCAGCCCAGGCAGTGCATGGCCACGGGGAGCCCTGTCTCAGAGTCCCTGGACCCTGGGCAGGTGCTGGCTTGGCTCTTCCTTGGGAGGTGCTAGAGCAAGTCCCCCCTGCAGCAAGGGTCTGGGACGAGGGGAGGTTGGGTGGGGGCATGGAGTCCAGGTCTCTAGCCATCAGCTAGCATTGGGTAGAAGACCAGCAGTTTCAGTGGCAGAACAGGGACAGAGGGACCAAGTGGACAGGACCCGGGCCTGTCCTGTCCCCTGGGCCCTCAGGGAAGTGATCTCCATCTGTAGCCTCGCTTTGCTGTGAGGTGGGTGCTGTGGTTCCCACTCCTGGTCACTCACAGGCGGCCTGACCAGCACCTTGGATGAGGTTTAGGAAATGCTGCCCTGTGGCCTGGTCGATGAGGTGAGGACCACTCAAGCCACAGTGCTGGTCTAGCTGCCCTGTGGGGGCCTGGGCCCAGCATTGTCCTCACCATCATCCCCTTCATCTGGCTTTCCCCCAATCAGCATTGTTTCAACCCCTAAATGCCTCCATGATGGTGGACAGAGGTGCTTTGTGCTGGGTCCGGCTGACTGCCTGGTGCTGGTTTCCCAGGCTGGTTGCTGCAGGAGAAGCGTTGGGGGCTGGTGTGTCCTCTTCGGGTCCCACCCTGCTGTGTGTGCCTGTCCTGTGCCCCGGCAGCCCTAGGAGAGTGTCTCTGGGAGACACAAAACCTGTCTCTGGCTAGCCTGGGGGGCTTTGGCCACGGACAGGGCTGTGCCCCATGCCGGTGTCACCTCTTCCTTTGCTGGGTCTGGCAGCTGGGGACCAGCCGTCGTCAGATTTGTTGGCTGCGTTCCATCTGGCTACCTGAGATTCCCGAGAGCCAGGCCCACCCTGGGAGCTCCCGTGGGCGGTTTTATTGGGCCCCACATCCACCACATGTCTTGGTGCTGGGGTGATCCCAAGTGACAGTGGAGGAACTGCTTCCCAGAGAGGCCTCTCCCAGGCTCCATCCTGAAAATTCTGTGTTGGGTGCAGGGAGGGGCTGGGTCACCTGCAGGCCTGGTCAGGATGTGACTTCAGCCCCAGCCAGCAGACGGGCATGCCCCTCCTCTGGGGATGCCGCGGGGGAGCTGGCGGAGGAATGGGGCTCCCCTGCTCCTGGGCCCAGCCCTCACTGCAGAGAGAGGACTGAACCCAGAGGCTTCTACATGGGAAGTCCACAGGAGTCCCGCAGCTGGAAGAAACCACGCGAGGAGGAACTTGGTCTTGGGTCTAGTTGACCCTTCTGGCCCTGGCCTCCTTGAGCTGCAGAATGAGTGTGGGGTGTCAGGGGCCGCTTTGGCAGAGGTGCCCAGGAATAGAGCTCGTTTGCAGCGCTAGCCTTGAGGAGGCTGACATTTGGTGACCTTGGCCATGTGTTCAGAGCCTGCATGTGGGCGGCCCGGCAGACCAGGAGAAACTGATGTCCCTGGATCACACCTGTCCCGCCTCAGGCCACTCAGCTGTCCAGCAGGTAGCTGCTTGGGGAGGAGAAGAAGGGAGGCCGTGGGCTCAGCTGAGTGGCCATTCCAGGGATGTGACCTGGGCCTCCTCGCCCAGAAACCCAAGCCTTGCAGAGGAGTGGCCGTCCCAGGACAGGTGCTGCTCCTGCTGCCTGCAGCAGGGTTTGCTTGAGGGCTGGCATTAGGAAGCCACAGAAGATGTCCAGGGGCACCTGGGTGGCTCAGTCGGTTCAGCATCTGACTCGTGGTTTCAGCTCAGGTCATGATCTCAGGGTCGTGAGCTTGAGCCCTGCGTCGGGCTCCATGCTTAGTGGGGACTCTGTTGGAGATTCTCTCCCTTTACCCCTCCCCCCACTCATGTGCATGTGTGCGTGCGTGCTCTCTCCAGCCGGTCTGGCAGGCCGGCTTATGGTGCGGGAGGCTCAGGCTCTAAAATCAATAAATAAATCTTTAAGAAGGAAAAGTAAAGAAAGAAAGAAGAGTCTAGACGTGCTTCCCTTGCCCTGGGAACTGTGCTCCCCAAATCTGTTGTCCTGCAGACTGGACTCCCCTTGGGGCCCTGCCAGCCTTTGGTTCTGAGGATATGTGTAGACCACCGTGTTTCACCCCAAAGCGAAGGCCTGATCGGGGGAGCTGGGACGCTTGGTCCCTGTCCCCATACCACCAGCCCGTTCTGCCACTATGGAGGGCGGTGTTCTCCTCTGTTTAGATCATGGGCGAGGAGGCTTGTCAGCCTGGGAGCAGGCTGCTGTGGGTGGGGAGCGTGTTCAGGTTCAGGCACTGTGTGGGGGAGACACTGGGCAGGGCAAAGGTCGCCGAGAAGGTTGTACTCCGTGTGCAAATCCCCTGAGTTTCTAACCCACTGATTCATGTCAGACCAGAGCTTGAACGTGTCTGTACAAGACTCGAGCTGCCCTGCCTGCTAAGGCATCTGGGCCATGGGGAGCCAGCAGGGGCTTGGGGCAGGGGGAGACTCATGCACAGTGGTTCCTGGGGGGCTTCTGCAGCCCCTTGTGGCTCCCCCGGCCTGGCCTTCCCTCTGCCTGCTTGGCCCTCACAGAGCTCGACCGCCAGGGCAGCAGACCCTGTGGGCACCGGGCGTCCAGGTCCCCTCCGCCTGCCCTGGGGCCCCTGTGGGTCTGGTGACTGCAGGTCTGGCCAGGCTGACAGCCTGCCAGGGAGGGTCCCCAAGCAGACCCCCTGCCACGGCCCCAGGACACAGCAGGTATGTGAACAAATGAGCTAATGTTACTCTCAGACACACTTGTTACTTGGAAATCTCTGAGCTGTTGGCGAGGTGTCCACTGGCCTTTGTTAGCAGCCGTGTGTCACGAGTTTCTGACTCGGTTCTTCCTCCTGCCTGGGCGTCCCTGTTTCTTGTGGAGGGCGTCCCACGAGCTGCTTGGAAAGCCAGGCTCTGGCCGCTGAGCTCTCTGCCCCGGGGGTGAGGTCTTCCAGGGCTTGCTTGTCCTGGGTCTTTCCTCAGGGCGGGCGGGTGGGTCCTGGGCGGGCTTGTCTGCTGTCTGCTGTCCCCTCCAAGGGGCAGTGGGAGGGTCGCCCTCCTGACATGGGGGATGCAGGTCCTTGCCCTGCTGCCTGGCCCACCAGGCAGGTGGGGTCGTGCAGGTGAGACCCCAGGATGCTCTGCTTCCCAGGCTCCCCTCTGCAGTGTTACGGCCCCCTGATGGGGCATAACTTCATACATCTTTGCCTTTCTGGGTTTTCATTTCTTTCATTTTTTTAAAAAGATTTTATTTATTCATGAGAGACACAGAGAAAGGCAGAGACACAGGCAGAGGGAGAAGCAGGCTCCCTGCAGGGAACCCAATGCAGGACTTGATCCCAAGACCCCAGGATCACAACCTGAGCCAAAGGCAGATGCTCAACCCCTGAGCCACTGAAATGCCCCTTGCTTTTTGTTTCTGTGGCTGTGCAGCCATGTGTATCCCTCCGGCCAGGAGAACCCCAGCTCCGGCCAGGAGAACCCCTCCCCGGAAGGCCTGGCTCCACTTGCTGTGTACTGCCCTCTTGCTTTGATCCATTCAGCAACACTCACGGGGCAGCTTTGAGGTGTTGGCGTGTCGGTGAGGCCGAGGTTCACGGCAGGAGGTGGTCAGGATGGAGCTAGTGCCTGCTCTCAGGTAGTCCATGGCCGCAATGGGAGAGGGTGCTGTGCTGTGGGCACTGGTGTCTGGACACTGAAGGCGGCTCCCCGACAAGGTGACATTTGGGGAAGGCACAGTTTGTCCAGGCAGGTGGCAGCCCAGAGTGGAGCTGGGGTCTGGCAGGCCGGCTTATGGTGCGGGAGGCTCACAGTGTGGGGGGCTCATGGTGTGGGGGGCTTGGTGCCGGCCGTGGAGAGCTGCTGAAGGGTGTACAGCTGGGGGCCCTGTGTCCTATTCCCATTGGACAAGATCAGCGGTTGCAGGATGGAGAAAGTAGGCAAGTAGGAGCCAGGGTGAGGGTAATGGTGGCTTTGACCAGCACCTGGTGCTAGAGGGGGAGGTGGCTGGGGAGGGTGGGTTCCACGGACCCTGGAGGTAGGTTCCGGGCCCTCGGCATCTGGGACACTGATGTGGTCTGTGCCCTGGGTCGGCCTCTCTACCCAGAGCTCCCTGGGTGGACTCCAGGGTCACCATGTGCATTCCCCGCACACCCCTGTGGCACCGTTTCATCCCCAGCCCCTCACTCCTGCTCCTTTTCAGACACATCCCCAGGCTGCAGGTGTGGGGCTGGAGGGAGGAGGCCTGAGGTCTGAGTTGGCCTGCACGGTGATCCAAGCAAGGGGACATCCTCCCTCCACACTGGAACAGCAGCCCTGGTCATGGGACAGGGGAGACCGAAGCATTGCGCAAAGGGCCAAACCCTCCTGACCCCAGATTCTAAGTAGAGAACCCTGGGGCCTGGTCCCTGCTCACTGGCTGTGTGACCTGAAGCCACGTGCTGTCCGTCTCTGAGTCTGTTTCCTTATCAAGCATAGCGTCTGGCACAGAGGGCTGCTTGGACCTAGGTGCCTGGCCAACAGCCCTCCCACCTTCTGAGTCTCTGTCCCTGCTCTTGGTGGGCATGCCATCGGTGACCCATGAAGGAAGTCACTGAACCCACCATGGGTCACGCCAGGGTCACGCCAGGCTCCCGGAAGCTTTGGGGGGTAGGTCCCTGTGCAGAGCACCCACTCACCCAGTGAGTACCCCTGAAGCCTCTGGACTTGGAGCCAGGCTGCTGGGGTCCTGGGGTGGGGGCCCAGCCCACCCGCCTTGGGTGTGCCGTCCTGTATGTAGAGCCAGGAAATTTGTGCTGGACATACGCGGTCCAGCCTGGGGCGGGGTACTCGCTGTGATGGGGCAGCAGGCAGTTTGGGACTGTCATAGACTTGCCCTTCCCCTCCCAGAGCCCCCACCTCTGAGGCCAGCTGCTTCATCCCTATTGCACACTAGTGCTGGGAGGGGAAGGTGGGGCTCAGCATCCCCTTAGTACCCTGAGCCCTGAGTGGGAAGCCTCCTGGGCCCGTGGGGTGGAGTGTGGGGGGAGGCTGTGCTGGCCTGCGCTGGCGTTGGCCTTCCTAGGGCTGACCAGCCTGGTGTTGCCACCCTCAGGGCCATGAGCAGGAGGGCGGGGTCCTCAGCGAAGCCTGCAGCCTCCTTTTAGCAGTGGGCAGTCCCCTGCCACCCCTGACTCCCTCCTCACTTTCCTCAAGAAAGTATGGGGAGGGGGCTTCAGGCTCTGGTGGTTGTGGGCCAGTGTGTGACCCAGGACAGCACAGAGCTGGGACCAGTGACCTGACAGCAGGGTAGGGTTGCCGGCCTGGGAGACCTTCCCCTACCCACAAGGTTCGGGGCTCAGCTCTCAAGATGGTCTCTCTGGGCTTTCATGGGAGGAGGGCTTCTCTGGGTGAGGGTCGGGTCCTGTCCAGCCCGAGGCCTTGCCTGATGGGGGGTGCTGAGGGAGGGTCCCCAAGGATGCCATGTCCTGTGTGTGGGCTGGGGCTGCCCCTCGGCTGCAGCCCCTCCTCACACGCCTTCTCTCCTCTCTCTGTAGCCCAATGCAGCACCGGCCTCTGTTTTAACGGCGGCCACTGCGTGCCTGGCTCAGCCCAGCTCTGCTACTGTCCTCGAGGCTTCCAGGGCCCACGCTGTCAGTACGGTGAGTGGACGGACGGGCATTCCCTACCCTCACCCTGCTCCCTGCTGCTCATCTCATGTGGTTGGGGGGACCCGAGATGCTCTGCATGGATGAGACAATGCACCCCATCATCTCAGATCCCGTGCTGCGCAGCCGTGGCCTCCAGCGAGATGGGCAGGCACTGGCCGGGTTGCTGGGTGGCCGGGAGGGGCCTGTCCCAGCCTCCCCAAGAGGTGTTCCTGCCTTGCTGGAGGCCCTGGAGTCCTTGATGGTGAAAGCTGGGGGGCCATGCAGGGTCCTACTGGAGGCAGTTGGTTCCCTTAGCCCTGGCATGTCTGCAGACTGATGCCCTTGAACAACAGAAACTCAGCCCGGTGAATTTTCGAGACCTAATTGCCTTTATCAGCGGATTCATGGGTTGGGCGGAATTCCACGTAGCAGAAAGGAAAGGATTTAAAGGGTTGAGAAAGAGCAGGAGGAAGGAAAGTACTAACAGGCGTCGTTGCCATGGGCGAGGCGGCCGTCCAAGGGGCCCTTTCCCAGAGCCCACCGGGAAGTGCCTGTGCTGGCTGCTTGCAGGCGCCGTCCCTGGGGCTCAGGGCCTGGCTTATGGATGTAGGGCCTTAACCTAAGGGATGCCACTTTGGGACCATCTGTGGTTTTCTTTATAATAATGTGCCTTCGGGAAAATGTTGGCTGGGTGCTGGCCGGGGGGTCAGGCTTAGAGCAGGCGTGGAGGCAATGGGGTTTTTATAAAGTGCACAGGAATGCATGAAAATTATCAAAAGAAGCCCCCCAGACATTCATCCTAAGTTCTTTGCGACGGGAAGGTGTGAGCATCTCTCTGGGACTTCCTGCTCCGTCCAGAGTTTCTTCATTGACTGTGTAGCCTTTGGGGTCCTGTTGGAATGGGCGCAGAGCCATGGCCATGCAGTGAAATGAAATACTCCCAGACGGCTTCCGGTTCTTTGAACTTGGTCCTAGCAAGCAGCTGGGGGCTTCTTCCAGGTGGATGCCAGGGCGGACGTCCTACGCCATGCTTCAATGCTTCAGACGTCCAGCAGGGAGCTGGGGGAGGGGCGGGCCTCAGTAAATTGTGGGGAACGGGGGCCCCCTGTTTGTAGAGGGGCCCCTGCCCTCTGGCCGGTCCTTGTGTGTTCGTAGGTGGTGGTTTCCCATCTACCTCCAGCATGGGCTGCAGGCAGAGGTCCTGGGGAGGGGCTGAGTCCCTGAGTTCTGAGACAGGTGCCAGCAACTGGGGGTGCTGGCAACTGGGGAAGCTGGCAGGCGGCGGCTCTGGCTGCTTACCCAATGCTCTCGGTTAGTTGGAAGGTTCTTTGCTGAGCCAGTTCCTCAATCATGCTGCTTTGTGGGCTCTGTGGGCTGGGAGGACTGATGCCCAGGCTGTGGAGTGAGGCCTGCTGTCTAGAGCCTCCCCAGGTGCTGAGGGAATGCTGCCCCATGCCTTGGTCCCTCTGGCTCCATGCCTCAGCCTCACCTCCTGACTTTAGTACCCTGAACCCCTCTGCAGGCTGCCCCCTGTGACCCCCATGCCCCACTCCCAAGGCAGGCTGGGGTCCAGGCTAGGTCCAGGCCTGGGTGGAGGGGACCAGCTGTCACACTGCGGCTCTTCCAGGTTTGGTCAGTGTTTATGGCCACGAGTAGAAGCAGGGAAATGCTTTGAGGACCTTCTGTCTCATTCAGCTAACCTTTATGAACCGTGTGCTGCTTGTTGGGAGGTTTGTTCAGGTTGGGGTGAGAGAGCTGGTCCTGGTGGTGAGCTCCCTTTGGGGATGTTGCTGGAACAGGGTGTAGCTTATGGTCAGCTGCACAGATGCCTCTGGGGTCCCTGCTGGGGGGAGGCCTGTCTTCGGTCATGTCCTCCAGGAAGCAGCTGGGGGCACCTGCCCTACCCCCTAAAGGCCAGCCCTGCTCTGCCCTGCTTCTTGTCAGGCTGAGAGTATAGGGGTGGGTGTGCAGGAGTAGATATGCAGGGTTGGGTGTGCAGGGTTGAGTGTGCATGGCTGGGTGTACAGACTGGACATGCAGGCCTGAGTGTGCAGTGCAGGGGTGGATGGGCAGGGCTGTGTGTGCAGGGGTAGATATGCAGCGTTGGGTGTGCATGGCTGGGTGTGCAGACTGGACATGCAGGGCTGAGTGTGCAGTGAAGGTTTGGATGTGCAGGGCTGGATTTGTAGGGTTGGGCGTGCAGGGCTGGTGTGCAGGGCCTGGTTTGCAGGGTTGGGTGTTCAGGGCTAGGTGTGTAGGGCTAGATTTTCAAGGGTGGATGTGCAGGGCTGGGTGTGCAGGCTGGGTCTGTAGACTGGACGTGCAGGGCCAGGCATAAGGGCTGACCACCTGCAGGGGCGCCCCAGACTGTACTTCCACCCAGACTTCCGATGGCACCATCTTCCAGTCTCCCTCCTGCTGGGTCTGGATGAGGTGGACCTGAGCCTCAGCACAGTTGGGAATATTTAACTAACCCCCCAATTATAATTGATTCCAGTTTTGAAAATAAAAGCCACATTTTTTTCTGGTTCCCCCAAATTCTTTCATTTGAACAAAAGAGGTGGGGGAGGAAGGCACCCTGCTGGGTCGATTGTGGCAAGCAGAGGGGGAGGGAGCCCCTAGGAAGAGTCCCACCCCCAATGGCCCTCTCCTCCCTGGGGCTGTAGGCCAGGGGGCTCCAGTGGCTTAGCCCTCTGTCCCCCCTCCCACCGCCCCAGCTCCCCTCCCCTCTCCTCCAACCCTCTCAGGGAGGCTTTCTGCACCAGTGGCAGGAACACTAGGGGGCCTGTGTGGGCAGAGCCCAGGATAGGGGGCAGAGTGTGGGGGGCTGGGCCCTGTGTCCCCCGCAGCAGAGCCCCCACCTCATCCAGCTCAGGCCCTCAGTGTGGCCAGGGCCAGCTTCTGTGGCCTGTACGAGGGCCAGTTTGACCCTGGACAGCATCCTGGACCCTAGTCACTCCTTTGGTCAGGTCGGGACAGAGGGTGGTTTTGTGCAGGTCCCAGGTGTCAGCGCAGGTGAAGTGCAGGGTGCCCTGGTGGGAAAACCGTGAGGTGGGTGGCAGCACCGTCCCTCATCTGCTGGGCATGAGGGTGTCGGGATGGATGACCCAGTGGCTGGGGATTGCCCCTTGTTCTAGGAGTAACTGTAGGCGCAGCATACCTGAGCCTCCGTGGGGTGCAGCTCACATGTGTCCCCCCCCCTGCCCCCGCCGCCACTGGCCTGGCCTAGAGAGGGCGGCTGAGGACCCTGGGAGTTCCGGGCTGACCCTACTTCTGCAGTCCCCACCCAGGCTCTCTAGGCCAAGCTTGGCTGGTGGAGGACCTGAGGCCAGGACGGCCGCCTTGGGGCTGGCTGGCCTGGCAGGTACCCTGTGACCTGCTCCTCTGCCTCCACGTCAACCTCACAGGGAGAGAGGTCGGAGGCCCTTCTGGGAGCCCCCGTGCCCTCACGGGTCCTGCCTTCTGAGCAGGAAGCCAGTGGCTAGGGGCCCGGGGTGTGGGCTGGAGGCTGCTGTGCTGGGAAGCAGAGCAGTAGGATGGGGCTGCAGCGTGAGGGCGTGGGGGTGGGAGCAGGCCCCGCTGGCTGAGCCTCTGGCCCTGGCTCAAGGACAGCTCTGTTTCTAAATTGGGTGGATTGATCAGTGGAGAGGAAGCAGGCCTCCCAGGCTGCCCGTCAGTGCTGCCCACTGTGTCTGACGGTGGGAGTCTGACCCCTGGCCCAAGGTCCAGATACTGCCCAGGGCTGCTCTTGGCCAGCCGCTGGGACCAGGCCTGGGAGCCACTGCTGCTCTGGAGCCTGGTCCTCATTGAGGGGTGAGGGGCGGGAGCCGAGAAGAGCCCGTGCTGCCCCCGATGAGGGCTGGGGACTCTGGGCCACAGTGTCTCATCTCCTGCCTCCTTCCCTCCGGCGTGGGCTGAGGGCATGGCTGATGTCCTGCTGCTCCTGTGGGGGCCGCTGTCCTGAAGGTGGCAGCCACTGCAGCCCTAGCCTGGCCTGATTGCTTCGGAGGCGGCTTAGCCAGGGTCCTGTGGCTGTGGGCTTGGGCTAACCTGTCCTGACCAGCCTCTGACCTTGATCCTGGGCCATGGTTCCAGGTTCCCCGTGCGCTTCCCTGTGCCATCTCACACTGGCTGCCTGCAGGAGGTTGCTTTTTGACCCCAGGAGTTAGGGGGCATCCCCTGTGAGCACCTGGCACCTTTCCCCTCAGCCGGGGATGCTTCCTGGCTTCCCTGGGAGGTTGCCCTTGGGGTCCAGCCTTTGCAGAGCTGGGTCCACTTTCCGGGTGATCAGAAAACCCAGCCATGCAGTCTGGAGTGGCTCTCCTCTGCCTGCGGGGGGGCCCAAGTGGGCAGAGCGGCCGCGGGCTTTGTCTTCTCCATGCACACCTGCTTTAGCTGCATGAAGCACTGCCTTCGAAGACAGTTCCTAAAATCTCCAGAGCCCTGCTTTCCTGCAGGAGGCGGCACTGGGGTGTCTGCTTGGTGACTTCTGCTGCCTGGCATGGGGCCACCTCGGCCCTTGGGAGGAGAAGGTTTGGGGGTCACATGGAGGGGGGTAGTGGCTGTGACTCTGCCCTCTGGCCTGTGCCCTGCTGCCCTTGGTGTTGGGCTGGACCAGGTGTGGCTGCTGCAGGCCTGTCCTGCCTGAGGCTGGGCCGCGTCCCTGCAGGGTACGTGCCACTTGGTTTTACTGGCCCTGTGGTCTACATGCCGTCTGTTCTAGGACAGCTGAGACCGGCCATGCGTGGCATCCAAGCCAGTCTTTCAAAGCGGCTGACTCTGGGAGAGGCATTTATGTTCACACGGCGAATTGCTTACCTACCAGGTTGTTAAGTACCACCTCCCCCCGCAGCCAACCACAAAGGCGCCTCTGTCTTTTGGGATGATCGTGGCCTCTGCGCCTGCCTGTGCACAGCGGGGCTGTGGGCCTCTCCCAGGCCTGACTCCAGAGTCGGGTGGTCTTCTTATGGTGTAATTATAGACCCTCCTGGGAGTGGGGTCTGTGAGCCTGCCCTGCCTGTTCCGATTGGGCGTCTGCAGAGGGGGCATCTCCAATGCCCCTGCCCGTGTGGGGCCTCCCTGCTTCCCCTCCCTAGGCTGCCCCAGGCTAGAGACCCCACCCTGTCCTCCTGGGTGGTCGCCTGAAAGGACCCTGTGAATCTGTCCTCAGCCACATTGTCCTGTCTCCTCCCTCCCCAAAGTTCACCCAGACTCTTCTGTGAAGTACCCTTTCCAGGACTACAGGGTGGTCCTGGGGTGCACCCTGGGTAGGCGGGGTGCTCGTCCTGTTTTATAGATGGGGATGCTGAGCTCGGGCTATTCATCAGTTGCTGGGGTTAGTGGTGCTCAGTGGTGCCCGGCAGGCTCCTGGACTCACCAGCGCAGGGCTAGATGCTCACAGGGGCCTCTGCAGGTTGGGATGGGGGAGCCTGGGTGGTTCTGGGGCTTGTCGGCACAGGCACCTGTGTGGGTCCCCAGACCGTCGTTACCTTGGGACTGACGGGCTAGGGTACAGCCACTCCCTCTGATGTGTTTGGGGCGGAGGGGCCTGTCTCAGGCCTCAGGCAGGTGTTTTCCCAGTAGCCCACTGGCCTGAAGGGAGCCAGGCAGCTGCCCACTTGCCAAGAAGCCTACTGTGCTGGGCCTCCTTCTCACTGCCCCAGGAATCTGCCTCCATGGGGGCCTCTCACCCCTCTTACCCAGCCCCTCTTACTGGCTGTAGGGGCACCTCATGAGTCAATGAAACGAAGGTAGCCTCCGAGCTATTGGTGGAGACTTCAGTATCTAAAGTCCTGGAGCATTCCTATCTGTGGGGTGGCGGGGCGGGGGGGGGGGGCCTGCACTCAGCAGTCCTCTCTGGGGCTGGCTCTGCCTTAGTGGTTGGGCCCCTTCTGCGGGCCACATTGCTGGCTCCTGGCCCAGCCGTGCCCTGGGATCTCATGGAGGGAGGGCCTGAGGTGGCCAGCAGAGCAGCTCTGGGCAGGCTCTAAGCTCTGGGATGGCGCCTCGGCCTTGAGTCCACTCCACCCCACCATGCACTGGCCGCCCACCTGCCAAGCGCTGGCAGCCCAGAGCCCTGCCTCTTCCGGGGGCAAATTCTAGGAAATGTGCTGATAGCTCATTTTCAGGATTCCTGGGGCTCGTGCCTGGCTCCCTATCCCGGCAGGATAATTAACGAGGGGTCTGCAAGCAGGGAGTTGGCATCAGCATCCTGAATCTGCTCTCGGGTCTTGGCGGCTCCAGGCATTCCAGAGCAGGGCCTGGCCCTCTGTGCCCGGGTCGAAATGGGGCCTGGGCAGCATCACGTGGAGCCAGGCCAGCTGATAACAGGGCCGTTACTTCAGGAGGAGGAGGTAGTGGCCCAGGGTGCGGACAGCCTGCTAAGCTGGCCTTCTGCCAGCTCTAGCGTCAGGGAGCTGCTGCCCAGGCCCGTCTCCGCTGGGAGCTGGGAGCACCAGGGAGGTCACCTTGCTATTTGGGGTCAGGGCAAGATGAACCTGTGGATTAGCCTTCCACTGGGGCTCCGGCACAGCTGGCCCTGTGAGCAGAGATCTCGGGAGGGAGGAACCCATGTCCCCACGGAGCCCTGTGCTGCCACCCATCCTGCTTTGTGTCGGGTTTCCGCAGAGCCTGTCTCGAGGCCAGCACAGAGCAGGAGGGAGGCATGCTCCCCGCACATCCATGCTCTCCCTCGTGGGTGTGGCCACCCGACCTGGGGACCCTTGACCCTAAGCAAACCATGATGTGCGTTGCCAGGCATGGACCTAGGAACCCCCAGGCAGAGAAATCTAGATGGCTCTGTGGCCACTTGGTTTTACTGGGCAATTTGGAAGATTCTTGAACACTGGATAGCTGGGTCGCCTCACCCGGTTCCTAGTGGGAGAGACTGTGCCTCACCTGGCCCAGACTCAGTGCACCCACCAACAGAAGGGGCGTGGGCTCCCGGTCCTGCCCTGAGCACCCGCCCTCTACTCTCCCAGCTCTGGGGGGCAGTCCGATGCCCCCGGCACGCCCCTGGCTTTCAGATGGGCTGGCTTCGTGCTCGTTGTCTGTGGGCTCCCTTCCAAAGGACTGGCATTGCCTTTTCTGCTCTGGGACAAGGAAGGGCGAGTTTTGGCAGCAAACGCATGACACGACTTGTTCACCAGGAGAGACACACTCCATACCACATCCACCGAACATCTCCATCCTACACAGAGTGGGTGCGGCACGTGTCCCTGTGCATGTTCCGCTGTGCCCTGGCAGGTGTGCAGGGCAGACCGATCTGCCCTGTGCTGGCCGGGCTTAGGGACCTGCAGAGGGCCAGTGTGTTGTGTGACCATCGAGGCCGCTGGGCCTCTCTGCCGTCCCTGGGGACTCTGCATCCAGCACTTGGGATTCCAGACTTGTCCTCCTGGAAGTCAGGGTGGCTGGGCTGGGAGCGGAGGCCTCCTGAGAACCTCTCTCTGGGTGTTTGTGCACCACGAGGATGAGCAGGCTGGGATGGGTGGACTCGGGCTGACCCTGGGCTGGTCCAGGACAGACTACCACCTCCCAGGAGCTGTTGTCCTCTGGGGTGAGCATCTCTAGATACTCCCAGCTTGACGAGGGCCCACAGGAGGGGTAGGATGTCATCCTGGGGAAGAGGTGGCACGGATGAGGTGGCTGGTGCTGGTGTAGGACTCAGCACTGGGCGCCAGGCCCATGCAAGGAGCCTCTCTCCAGCCCCTGGGGGGAGAGCGTGTCTGCGGTCAGGCGCATCTGGAGCCCACGCAGCCTGTCCCTGTTCTGAGCTGTGTGCGGGGTCACTGTCCTTGGGTCAGCCCTGCAAAGACTATGGGGTAGGGAGCCAGTGATGCTTACACTCTCCCGTGGAGTCCTCTGACTTCAGTGAAGGCTTCCTGCCCTGCTTCGTAGGTGAGGTCACTGAGGGGCAATGTTCGGAGCCAGGCTGTGCCCCCGTCTGCCCGGCTTTGGGGTGACTTGGTGTGGGGCTGAGCTGGGCCAAGCTGGGCAGCCTGTTCGTCACTTGGCTGAACTGCAGCAGCAGGTGTGGACACAGGGTGGGTGTAGGCCACGCTGGCAGCTCTACTCACCGCCTTCTGGGCCGGCCCATTGTCTGTGCCCTGGGAACACATACGGAGTTGGCCGAGCCGCCTGGATTCCAGTGTGAGGGGGAAGATGCCGAGGTCTGTGGGGAGAGGGTGCCCTGCCATGGCCCAGCCAGCCCTGGGATGTGCCTGCTCGATCCACGGCCTCAGGGAGAGCCTCATGTGTCCACCTGGGAGCATCAGGGGATCGTGCAAGCAGGGTCTTGGGCGGTATGACCCCTTTGTTTGGGGGCCCGGACTGTTGGAGTGCCTGGAGGCTGGTACCCGCCCTCGCCCTCTGAGGCTGCAGACACCCCTGCTCCCCCTGGGGGTGAGCGACGACTGGTGAGTGGCTTCGGAGTGGCAGGGTGCCTGGAGGGCTGTCTTTGGGAGCGACACGGGCGCCTGCTCATGCTCAAGTGAACATGGCTTCGTCTCCTGTTTCCAAGGCATAGCCAGGCTGGGGCAGTGGGGATGGCCCCGGGGGGGGGGGGCGGCTACAGAACAGTCACCCATGCTGCTCCCAGCTGTGAGTGTGGAAGGGCTGAACCTGCCCATTTCTGAAGCCAGGCTCTGGGCAGGGGGAGGCTGGGCCCAAGTCTTGGGTAGCTGCCTGGACTCACCTGGCTGTCTCAGAGCAGAAGCATCTCCCCAGGTGGATGGGGACTTGGTTTCCCCCAGATACTTTGGGATGGTGCTTCTGCTGGGGAGGCTGCCTTGACCTGAGAACCCAGGGTCAGAGGTGGTGATGGATGCTGGCCCAAGCCCCTCCTTCTACAGGCTGGACTGTGTTCTGAAGAGGAGGCACATCTGGCTATGGCCCCTCTCCGTGTGCTCCCATGTGGCAGGCACCAAGCTGAGTCCCTGCTGGGCTTTCTATATGCTACTGGAATGAATGACTGACGTGGGTGACCAATAGCCAGGCCCTCTGTGCACCTGCCGACTACATGTTCTCTTCCTTGGGGGCTCATTGGGGTGGGCAGCCCCCCTGGGAGTCTGGAAGGTGGTGGAGGCCCTGAGGGTGGGGGTGGGGGTAGGGGTCCTGGTGGGACAATGTCACTCTGGAGGCCCCAGGGCAGAGTTCTGGTGGGATGGAGGACGTCAGCTGGCCCTGTGCTCTGGGTGCGTCCCCCGCGGCTTTACCCCGTGCAAGGCAGATGTCCACACAAGGCCATGTCCTTGTCCATGCTGATCTCTGCCCTCAGCTGGCACCGGGCTCTGTGGGTGGAGTGAGGAAGGCCCAGAGGCTCAGGGGTGGGGGACATGGGAGCCCCTAGCAAACAGGGCCCTCGACCCCAGCCAGCCAGTGGTGCCCCCAGGGCCTCCAGCCCTGCCAAAGCTGTCCTCGGGCAGCAGGGAGGCACCAGAGAACAGCCATGGGGAGGGTGGGGCTTACAGACCCCCTCCTGGAAGGGGCTCCTGCCCCAGCCACCTGGCGGTCCGCTGGTCCTTCCTTTGCAGTAGGGCTGGGGCACCGGCGCCCCCTGGTGGCAGCGAGAGGCCAGAGCAGGCTCAGGAGGCAGCCTGGGATTTCAGGTTGCCCAACTCTGGGCAGACGGAGCATCAGCCCAGCCGTGTGGTGCCCGGTGTCACTTCTGACAGCTGCTGAGGCCTGAGGGACACTGTGGGAAAGAGAGGATGAGACCCAGATGGTCCCAGGGTCAGAAAATAGGGAGATGGCCTGGGAGTCCCGGGGGGCAGACTGCGGAGGTGAGATGATGATTCAGGAGTGCCAGGTATGAGGGATGAGCCAGGAGGAGGGGTGCATCGGGGGGGATGGTGGGGGGCTCTGAGGGCTTAAGTATTTATTCACCATGGACGTGAGTGTGGAGACCTGGCGGGTCCAGGGAGGGACGAGTTTGCCGTGGGTCCTCCAGGGCTCGCCAAGGCGTTTATTTGGCCTGGCTGCTTAGCACACATTTGTGGAACGTGCACATCCTCGGGACTGCTGAGAGCTCTAAGTCGGGACGGTGAGGGGGCAAACTTGTGTTTTAGGGTCTGCCCAAGGTGCTCAGGCTGGACATCCAGGGAGCCGTGGTGACTCAGGCTGGGGACGGCTGGTGGCCAAAGAGCTGGAGCCGGTGGGGTGGGGAGAGAAGGCCGACTATGGGTACAGGCGAGGGGAGGGGTGCCGCTGGCCTAGCTCTGTGTGGGGTGTGAGGGGAAGAGGCAGTTCCCAGGGCCTGGTCTGAGGGGTGGGGGGCATAGTGGTCCCTTTCCTGAAATCGACATGACCAGGGCAGGCAAAGGCCAATGGGTACTTGGAGCTTCTGTTTGGGTCTCTGGGCCAGGAGAGGTGGGCAGGGTTGGGAGATGCCCTCTGGCCTTGGGGTTTTGCCTAGGGCCCAGGGGGGTGGACACTATAGGGCCTGAGGCTCCAGGCACCAAGGTGGCCACATCAGCCTCTCCGGGCTGTGTTCCTATCTGTAGGTTAGGCCTTTGAATGCCTCTTGAATTCTAAGCCCCAAACATTAGCCTCATCCCTCCTCTTGGAGGCATCTGGGGGCCCAGAGGAGGAGCCAGAGGAGGGCTCTTTACAGAAAACAGACAACTTGTACCCAAATCCCAGACAAAATAATCATCACCTTTAATCTCCCCTCTTTCAGCAAACACTCTTCCAATGAGTATTTGTTGGCTTTCACTGTGTGCCAGGTGCTGCTGGGGGCAGTCCCTGGCGGGGGCGGGGGCAGACATCCCATCACCAGAGGAGTGATGTGGGTGGTGGAGGGAATGTGTAATCTGGATCTGGCCTGGCACCAACCATGGGGTCAACACGGGGGCCTGTAGGGAAATGCCCTTGAGGTCTCCAGGGACCTAGAGAGACTGGAGGGGTAGTGAGTATCTGCTGAGGGTTTGGGCAGATGGGACAGGCCACTTGCAGAGGTACGTGTGATGTATGTACGTGGGTGGCACTCACTGTGCAGGGGCCTGAGCTGGCCAACAGAGTGGGAGGCTCCTGGGGAAGTGACCCTCGTGTGGGCTAGAAAGGAGCATGGCTGCGAGGCAGGTGGCAGAGAGATGCCCGGGTGGGCAGTCGGATGTCTGTCTGGAGAGCTTGGGGAGAACAGCTTGCTCACTGGAGAGTCAGTCCTGAGAGGGGCCAGCTCTCCCCTCTGCTATAGCCATTGCTCAGGAGCCGGCCAGGGAAGGTGGTGCCACCATACCTGCTGTCCTGGACAAGGTGGGCCTGGCCTTGGAGCTCCTGGTGGGCCAGGTGCACAGCTGACCAGAGGCTCAAGGGGGTCTAGCTCCATGGTTTCACACCAGAGAGGCATGAGGGGCCAACCAGGCATCAAGCAGGGTGTCAGAGCCCAGTGTCCCTCTGGGGCGGCTGGGTGGCTGGGCTCCCAGCAAGGCCCCAGCCCCCTCTGGGTAGAGTTCCAGGCTCTGCTTCAGGAAAGAGCAGGGAGGTGCTGAGCCCCCCAGCCCTTCCTAATCTTGGCCTAGAAACTGAGCAAGATGCAAAGAGGGTGTCACATCCTGTTGTCTAGACGAGAGGGTGGACGCCTGGTGTCAGGGCCTCTAAGGCCTCTGGATTGCACAGTTCTTAGGTCTCGACTGCAGGGGATTAGATCGGCTATGAGTGGACTGATTGTGTGTCCAGAAATCAAGATTCTTGGGACAGAGAAAAACCTGCACACACGCATGTGCACGATGGACATATGTGTGCACAATGCAAACAAGTATGGGCACACACACACATGTATGCATAATACACACATGGGCAATGCACACGTGCATAATGCAAACGTACATGCACATGCACACAGTGCACACATGCACACGTGCACAATGCACACACAACACATGTGCACAATGCAAACATACATATGCACACACAGTGCACACATGCACACTCATGCACACATATGCAGATGGACATATGTGTGCACAATGCAAACAAGTATGTGCATACATGCACATGTATGCACAATGCACACTTGTGCAATGCACACATGCACAATGTACACGTGCACAATATACACATGTGCACAATGCAAACATACGTGCATGTGCACACAGTGCACAATGCACATGTGCACAATGCACACAAAATGCGTGCACAATGCAAACATACACACATGCACACACAATGTACAATGCACAATGCACACACATGCACACACATGCACACACAACACACAGGCACATGCACACAGTGCACACAAAACGTGTGTACTATGCAAACATACATATGCACACTGTGCGCATGCACAATGCACACACATGCACACACAACACACATGCACAGCACACATGCACAGTGCACACACATGCATGCACACCTGTGCACAGTGCACACATGCGTGCACACACACACATGCACACAGAAGAGCTGGCTCAGAGTGTGCATGGCTCTGCCCACACCAGCCCTTCCTAAGCTTCACCCCCGTCTTGGGTGCAGCTGCAGTTGCCGAAGCAGTGAGCCATCCCGGGAACTTGGTGATGTAGGGAGTAGAGACCTGGACATTTGGGGAACCAAGGAATGTTCTTGGCTCCCTTCTGGGCCTTTTACATTTTGTCAAGTTTTCTGGGAAACAAATGGAAAAAACCCCCATTCCCACATATTTGAATGCTGATTTGTATAAACAGACCAAACTCGATAACTTTCAGAGTAAACAGAGGAACTATGTGATGTCAGAGAAGGCAGTTCAGCGTCCTGGGCTGATGGCAGGAGGTGGGGGAGGCCTTCTGGTCCTTCCCCGGGTCGGTCTACCTCCTCCAGTGTCTCTAGTGATGCCTTAAATCAGTTGCCCACAAGGGGCCTGCTTGGGAAGCCTCCGGGCCCCTGGTCTCTAGCCTGGCTGGAACCCTCCCTCATCTTGCACCTCAAGGCCCTTCCTGGACTGGCAGCTGAGAGTGCCTCCCCCACCTCCCAGCCCCTGTGCCTGGATGGGGTCCCCCAAGCTCTGCTGGAAGCCTGAATGTCCTGGTTCCACCACCTTAACAGGCCAGAGCCAGTGTCAGCCTCTGCCTGGTGGGACTGTGCCCACCCCCGCCAAAGGCAGTCTCCTCTGGGCAGGACCTCATCCGCTTGGCACCCCCTGCTTGCCAGAGACAAGGGTGTGTTTAGCAGGTGCTTCATGAAAACTTGCAGCCTCACTTGACCTCAGGCTACCTCTGTTCCTGGCTGTGGGGACACAGGAGCCAAGAGCTGACCCCTGGAATTCTGGGAGAGGCCTGAAAGAGAGAGGACCCACCACCCCACTCTTGACC
The DNA here is from genome assembly GCF_003254725.2 of Canis lupus dingo. NCBI lineage: Eukaryota > Metazoa > Chordata > Mammalia > Carnivora > Canidae > Canis > Canis lupus. Next base: position 58,243,381 of record NC_064247.1, on the reverse strand, counting down.
GGTCCCTGGGCTGGTCAGAGGGGACTGCCAGGTGACCCTGGAAATCCAGAGTGGGTAAGGCCTGTCTGATTGTGTCTAGGCGACCCACTCTTGGTTTCCATGGTTGCCCTGGAGACCACAGATGGGCAGGAGGCTGATGGGTCCTAGGAAGGACTCCCTTGAACTGGGGAGCGTTCTCTGCCTCCTAGGACAGATGTCCTCTTGGAAAACCACGTGAACAGCTCAGTGTTCTTAAACACCTATGGCTGAGTGAAGCAAGTGTGTCTCAAAAGGCCACACACTGTATGATTCCAACTATAGGACATTTGGGAAAAAGAAAGCCACAGAGATTGTGCAAGGACCCATGGTTGCCAGGGCTGAGAGAGGACCGGTGGGCTGGTGGGGCCCAGGGGATGTTTAGGACAGTGAAGCCACTTGTGTGACACTGTCGTGGTGCATACACATTGGTGCACGTTTGTCTGACCCCTGGAGTTTTAGCCTCTGGCCCAACCCTGTCCAGAAAGTGTGTCCCTGCCCCTGGGATTGGGCTGGGTGACCTGGCTTTCCTGCCGGGTCTCTCTGTGCTCTCATGGCCTGCTGCTCAGCCTACCTCTGGATGCCTTGTTCCCTTTGTCTCCTGAGGGCCTGCTCAGAGTCATTTGGTTTCTAATTGTCATTGTTACAAATGGTTCTTTTTTTTTTTTTTTAAGATTTATTTATTTATTCATGAGAGACACACAGAGAGAGAGAGAGAGAGAGAGAGAGGCAGAGACACAGGCAGAGGGAGAATCAGGCTCCTTGCAGGGGGCTGATGCGGGACTCGATCCCGGATTGTGGGATCATGACCTGAGCCGAAGGCAGCTGCCAAACCGCTGAGCCATGCAGGCGTCCCACAAATGATTCTAATTTGATATTTGAACAGTCAGGTGTTGAGGTTCCTTGTGTGAATTCAATTCCATCCAGCTAACAGTTTCAGACGTGCCAGTTACCGTGGCAACCTCGTAAGACGTATGTGGCGTCTTCTGCCCCAGGGAGCTCACGGGGGTCTCTTTGGACCCAGGCCACAGAATTCAGCATGGAAGCTGGCGCCCAGAGTGGTCCAGGTTACCTGAGGGCCCCGGGACTCCTGGCTGTGGCAGAAGCAGGGAGATGGCCCGTCTGCACAGCCGAAATCACACAGTGCCTGGGTCGGTGGAGTGGGGTGACGGGGGCAGGGGGGTTGCTCTGTCTGTAACAGGCCGAGCCCACTGTGAAGAGGGGCTCACAGCCAAGCCCCCTCCCCTGGGCAGCACCACATAGGTTTTGAGACCCTCCCCAAGGACAATTTCGTCCTCCAGGGTCAGGGCTGGGTCTGGTGTTGGCTGTGGCCCCTGCTCCCTGCTGCCCCTGGCACACGCCTGCCCAGAGCCAGGAAACTGTACCTTGGCCCTGGTGTGGGAGGGAACATGGCCTGTGAGCATCAGGACAAGCCGAGGCAGGTGCTGCCTTGCCAGGAGAATGTAGGCGAACCCAGAGAGGTTCTGTGTGGCCGTGGGGGGGGGTGAGGGCAGTCTCTGCGTTTCTGTAACAGGCTGGTGCAGCCACTGAGGAGGGTCGGGGTCTGGGGTCTGGCTGTGGAGGCCTGAGTCCCAGGCTGGGCCCTGGGGCTGCACTGCTTTGGGCTTTGTTTTTTGATCTGAATGGGATCAAATGCTGGCTGGGGCCTCAGTGCTCTCTGGGGGCCCCTGGAGACCCCAGGCTGACCTCCACTGTGAGCACCGCTCTCCCTGTTTGAGATGAGGGAACAGGCCCAGAGGGTTTTTGCGATGTGCTGTGTTCACCCAGTAGCTGGGAGGCCCAGCCAGCCTGGAGCCCTGTGTGCAGGGCTCAGCCCTACGCCAGCCCTGCCTCACCCAGCTCCCAGCTCGCGTGGAGGGGCAGAGGGGGCCCCTTAGCCCCGAGCATCTGGCATAGGACTCAGGTGGGAATGCCCCAGAGGTGGGAGGGCCTCCCTCGGGAATTCCTGAGGAGGCCTGGGCACGGAGGTGGGTGCGGTGCCCCCCAGAAGCCCAGTATGCTGGCCCCTCCTAAAGGCCTCTGGAGCCTCAGGAGGGAGCATGGCCCTGCCGACACCTTGGACTCAGCCCCATGACGCTGATTCTGGATGTCTGGCCTCCAGAACCCTGAGAGAGAATACATTTCTGTTGTTCACGCTCCCAGCTGAGGTCCTTTGTCATCACTGCAGCCTCAGGACACTGCACACCTATTGCTGCAGCCAGGAACCCCCTTGCCTGACTCCAGGTGAATTTTCTCTCCTGGGTCAAAGCCACATCCCCTCTGCAACTTTGCCCTGGGACCCAGGGACCTGGCCTGCACTGGGCCCTATGGCCTTGTCCTTGGTCTGGCCCAGTGGTCACTGTGGTCCTCCAGTCAGGCCTGTCACTGCTTCACATGCTCCCCATAGCGGCTGTCCCCTAGGCTGGTCAGGAGCCCCCACAAGGGTCTCATGTGACCTATCTTGGGGGCCAGAACTCCTGCCCAAGACATGCAGTCGGGTGCATGGGAGAGGGGTCCCTGGGGGTGGGGCGGGTTGCCCATGCTCAGCCCCACCCTGACGGGCTTCTGAAGCAGGCCCAAACCCATTCTGGCTGGGAGCAGGCATGTGGGCCTGCAGAGCAAGCTCACACAGGGAGCCTCAGTTGTCCCGTCTCCCCTGAGGGAAGCAGGGAGGGGGTGCGGAACATTCCTGGAGAGATAGGCAGGGCAGGCCCCAGCCGCACATCCTGCTGGGGCGGGGGCTCCCCAGGTTGGTGCCCTCATGCTCCTGGGTGCCCTTCTTCCCAGATGCACGGAGTGTGAGAGGCTGCCCGTCCCTCCCAAGGGAGGCACCTTTCCAGGCCCCTCGCACCCGGGGCCCTTTGTGGAGTGAGGCCACCCCCCTTACCTGCGGCTCCTGAGCCTCATGCAGGCGACTGCGGTCCAGCTGGCTTTCATCAGCCCTCTCAGCTGAGATTGGGGAGCAGCCCTGGCCTGTCTGGGTGACACCTGGCTGCAGGAAGGGAGGCTTCTTGGGTCCTTGGCAGGCAGGACCTCATAAATCCTGGCTGCTAACAGGTCGCCCGAGGCCTGGGTGGGCTGGCAGGATGAGGACTGACAATCCCCACAGATTCAAGACCCAGGCATCCCCCCCACCTCCCACTGGGCTTTGGTGGCTGTCTCCTGGGCAGTCTTGGCCTTCATGCTGCAGAGTAAGCCCTCCCCATCCTCATGGGCTCCTCTTTCTCTCGGGCAGGGTGGGTTCCCTTGGCTGTGCCCTCCCTGCTCTGCTTCTTTCTGCAGACTCCCAGCAAGGGACTGGACATGCTTGGGGACACAGGGAAGATGATCTGTGTCCCCTCCACCAGCCAGAAAAACTGTGGGAGCCCTACTGTGAGTTCTGGGGGTAACCAAGTCACGCATAGCAGCCTGGCAGGGCAGGGGGTGGGAGGGGAAGTCTGGGTCCCAGGCTGGAGAGTCCACTGGCCTCATGTGGTCTCAGGCTGGGCGTGGGGTTAGAGGGAAGAGGATGAGCTGCATCTGGTGTGCGGGGCTGCCCGGGCAGGGGAGGGCGGCCTGGCTCTGAGGCCCTGCTGGCCTGACTGAGGCCCTGGGGCCCTGCCCCTTACCCTCAGAGAGAGAGTGGCTGTGCCTTTTCAGTGTTCCTGCTACCCTCACACCAGGGCCACAGGGCAGCTGGGTCTGTCTGGATGGTGGTGAGGGGCCACGGGGTGCAGTGGGTGCTTGGCTGGACAGACTACAGGAAGGCCCAGCTCAGAGCCCGGTGTGTCTGGGCAGAAGGCACGTGCTGTGCTCCACCATCGGGAGGCTGCCCCTCAGCCTCCTGCCTCCCTTGAGGATTGGAAGGCAGTGAAGAACTGAAAGGCCTGAGACCCCATGTGGTTGCTTCCCAGTGGGAAGCCTGCAGCCTGGCTGGTTTGTGGCCAGCGTGCTGTGGCCACTACCCTGCCCTGCCTGCCTAGAGCGACTTGAGGCCCATCCTGCGGGAAGGCATGGCTCCGAGGGCTGCCTCCTGCCCTGTGTGGGGAAAGCCGCGCACACTGGGGAACCTGGTGGCCGTGTCTCCAGCATTGGGTGAGGGACTGTGGTGCAGGTCCCTGGGGGCCCCTCCAACTCAGAGCCAGCCTTGAGAGCCAAGGTCCCGCCCAGGTCCGGGGGGCTCTTGGTCGTGGGGCACCTGCCTGTGGGAGCCGAGTGGTTGGTACTCTGTGGTGAGGCCAGGCTGGTCTGGCCCTGGGAGCCTGAAGCCCTGTGCCTGTTACCTGTTTCCTGCTTGGGGGCTCTGTTGTCCACAAGCGGCTGCCCAGACCAGGCTGGGCTGGACCTCATGGTTGACCTGAGAGCCCATTGCTGGACCCAGGCTGCTGGTGGATGCTGGGGCAGGGGCCACACTGGCTGTGGGGTGTGGACTCCAGGAGGTTGGCTAAGGGGCAGCGTGCTGAGGGCTCTTGCTCCACAGTGCCTGGTCACCGGTCAGCTGAAAGGGCAGGGCCTTCAGGGGCTTGCAAGGCGGGGTGGCCACTGGCTACTTTGGACATTTGCCGAGCTGCTCCCATCTGAGCAAGGGCCCTGCCCTTTCAGAGCCTGCTAGGAACTGAGGCCGGATCCCCCTTCCTTCCGTACCAACCCCTGGAGAAGCATGGTGAGGGATCCAGTTGGAGGAGCGCTTTTCTTTTTGACTTGAAATGCACATAATGTAAAACTGGCCCTTTTAAAGTGGACAGCGCAGTGGCACTTAGCACATTTGCACTCTTGTGCACCACCACCCCTCCCTAGCTCCAAACATGGTCACTGGCCCTAAGGAGACCCTGTGGCTGTAGGCCAGCCCCTCCCCATGTCCCCCAGGCCCCGGCAACCGCCCACCTGCTTTCTGAGTCTGGAGTGGCCTGCCCTGTGTGGCCGCCACCGTCCGGCCTCTCTCACCGAGAGGAACGTTGCCGCGGTTCCCCAACATTCACGTATGAGTGGCCATTTGAGTCTCACTTTCGAGGCTTCCGGGCACATGGATTGCTGGCTCCCTTGCTGACTATTGAACTTGTTGTGGGAGGTGTTATTTTCTACTGGTGGAAGGGCCTTCCCAGGGTGGGGAGGGCCGGGGGCACCCGTCCTGTCCTGCAGCCTGGTCTCTTGCTCCCTGGCTCTTCCCACCGCCAGCAGCTTTAGGGGGGCAGGGGTCCCTGGGCTTGCATTGGAGCCAGGGAGGGCCAGCATTTCTGAGTCAGCATCTATGTTCCACGCTCATGGGGGGCCCTGGCTTGAAGGTCAGAGGCAGCCTCCCTCCTGTCACCCCCAGTCTCCCTGGACGGATTCCGGATCCCGGGGAAGTACTGCCATGTTCTCCTGTGGGTTGGGGGGCACTGCTGTGCTCGTTGTATAAGGGGCCAGGGTCTCTGGACATGAGCTTCCCCAGCACTTGTGATGCTCTCCGGAGCAGTGTGCTCTCTGCCGGTATCCAGGGCATCCCGACAGGCCTGGCTCCAGGTGAGGGATTGGCTCATAGCAGGGTCAGAGTGGGGCTAGGACCTGGCCTGGGGTCTCCTGACCCTGCTGGGCTTGGGCTGCCCTGGAGACATACCGGACTGAGGGGCCTGCGTGGTGCTCAGCCCGCTGGGTTGTGATATGCACCCCCAGCCTGAAGGGCAGTGAGACTGCCTGGGGAGGTCTCCTGGGCTGCAGCTCCGCCCAAGTGAAACTCTGGTCCACGCATGACAAGCCAGAGCTGGGTGGGGTGCTAGCTGCAGAGAGGAGTGGGGGCTGTGGGGGTCACTTCTGGAATTCGGGCTCCAGGGCACCTGATGTGGGGTTCTTGGTGAATTGATGGATCACTCTATAAGCAGTCAACCAATGAGGTCTGTGGGACATGTCGACGGGTCAGTACCTCCCAGGATTTGCTTCCAAAAACCCCTAGGCAGCTCCAGACTCCCGTGTAGACTTGGAGCCCTGACAGAGACAAGGCTGGGGGCCGTGTGGGGAGAAGCCCTCCCAGCCCCTGGACCTGTCCTTCCTTCCCCTGGCTGCTTCACGGGTTCGAAGCCCTTTGGCCCAGGCCTGGGGTACCCACAGCTGCCCCTTAGCCCTGTCCACGGGTGCAGTAGAATTTTAAAAAGCTGGCTTTGAGAGGGGCCTGCTGGAGGGGGCAGTAAACAGGTGATCTGCTGCCTCTCCACCCCCCAAGCAGGTGACTCTATACCTGAGGTGTGGAGTCTGGGCCCTTCCCACTGCATCGTCCCCTCCCTCTCCTGTGTTCTCCCCCTGCCCAGGACATTGGGGTCCCTCATCTGCATCCTTGACTCCCAGATTCGTGCACACAGGGGTTTAACAGAAGGGAGCCTGCCGAATCCACCCTGCCCCCCTCTCCGGCCCTGGTCAGGGTCACCTCCTGCTTAGTCTGGGCTGCCATTGCCTGAGGAAGGGACTTGGCAGGGGGCAGCCACCTGCCTGTTCTGCTTCTCTTGAGGAGGCTGTTGGTGTGATGTTTATTCAGGATTTGCCGAGGGTGTCCTGTTGCCCGCTGTGTGCTGGCCTGGGCCAGTGGGGTCCTGTCCCCATGCTGAGGATGGACGGTCCAGCTGTGGATGGACACAGGTGCCGAGCAGCCTGCTGAGGCAGAGCCACAAGGGGCACAGCCCAGTTAAGGAGCGGGGAGCTTCCTGGGGGTTCTGGAGCCAAGAGGTACAGCCCGGGGCTCAGGGTCACAGCACAGCTGTGCGGATGCAGCTGGGTGCCTCCAGGGGTGCCATCCAGGGCTACAGGCAGAGCGACCCAGCAGGTGCCTATCATGAGCTGCTACACCAGTACTGGGGGCTTTTTCATGGGTGTGGGGCAGCCGTGGGGTCAGGGTAGGATGCTGCTGGGGGCACCTGGTGCTGGAGGGGCCATCTGTGCCCGGGCCCTGTGAACCCTGCATGCCAGCAGCTCTGAAGGAGCTCCTGTGGCCCGTGGCCCGCCTTCCTGGCCACATGCCCTCCTACTCCTCACGAGTGGCTCGAATGCCAGGACATGTCTTGGAGCTTCTCTGTGCCCCTCTCACCTGGCCACTCCTTGTCTTGGGGGGCCGCCTCTGTGCTGTCTCCCCGGGCCCATGCTGACTCCGGCCCTGGGTACCCAGTGTTGACCCCTGGGCTGGGCTGGCCCGTCTCCTCCTGTGTAACTCTCTAGGAATTCCCAGAAAATTCCTGGTGTTAACCTCCGTGGGCCTCGGCTGATGGTTGCATTCCATCAATCACATGGAGAGTTGTGGCCATAGCCTTTGGCTCCGTAGCCTGAGCCCAACTCGGGGTCTTCCAGGGACCTTCCAAGGGAGGGGCAGAGATGATGAAGCCATCAGGGGAGGCCTGGACTTGGTGGGAATGCCAGCATGGGGTAGGGCGTGGGTGGTTCACTGAGCTCCTGTGCAGGGACTGTTCCCTGTGTGGCCAGGAAGGATCTGGTGCTTTCCAGTCTAGCACCCAGTGGGCCATGCCAGCACCTGGCTGCCTGTGGCCTGTGGCACATTGAGGTCTCTGTGTGGTCTGTGCCTGCCTCTGGGTGATGTTTCCCACGAACCCATGGGAGCCTTGGCCTTCGGCCTTGAGAGGCCAGGAGGAGAGCAGAGCCCCTCAGGTCTCAGGGGTGGGGGGTGCTGGGGGTGTGGAGCTCCCCCTGCTATCCCGGAGGCAGCTGCAGCTCCATAGGGTCCTCAGCAGGCTGGGATCAGGAGCATGTGGGGCAGCGATGCAGGTCTGGGGGCCGCCGTGAGGGGCTCTCCTGGCCTTACAGCTGGGGGGAAGCCTGGTTTCCTTGGAACACTGACCGTGGGACCAGAACACGTGCACAGGCCCTTCTTGTGTAGACTGGTGGGGCAGGTATGGCTCCTCTCTGGGGGCACAGGGCCCACTCCTGGGCCAAGATGTACCTGGTGGCCTTCCAAAAAAATCATTCTCAATGCTGTAGACAGGCTGCTTGACCTGGGTGTGCGGAGACCCAGGTACCTGGCCTTCCTTGCTGCGGGATTGACATGTCAAGTGTCCCCCTGTCGTGGGGTCTGTCTGCAGGGGTGAGGTTTGCCTGTCTCTGCTGGTCAGGGCCCTCGTGTGGCCTTTTGGGTCTGGGTGGTGGGCCTTGGGATGGGCGGTGGCTGGGAGGGAGCTTCCCAGCGCTCACCAGTGTCCCCTGCCCTCACAGACGTGAACGAGTGTGCCAGCGGCAATGGGGGCTGTGAAGACCAGTGCTACAACACCGTGGGGGGCTTCTACTGCCGCTGCCCCGCCGGCCACCAGCTGCAGGGAGACGGCAGGACCTGCCAAGGTAGACCCCGAGCCCAGCCCATGTTGCCCACTGCCACAGTCCACCACTGTGGGCTGCGTCAATCCTGCATCCCTGCCCCAGCTCGTCTCTGGGTGGTGCCCGGGTGGTGGGGTCCTCTCTGCTCAACCCACTCATCGTGGCTTTAGGGTATCCATGTGTGTCTGAAAACGAGCCTTGGGCACCTCAGAGAGCCTGATGTGGGTGGGGGGCACCTGGGGGCTGTGGTGCAGAAGATGCAGCTGGGGAGGGAGGGTAGGTGGAGGGCTGACCAGCCCAAGCTCAGGCAGTGGGGCCTCGGGAGGCAGGGATGATGGGCTGTGTGCCCGAGCGTGCGTGGGGCTCCGGTGGGGGCAGAGCCCCGACTAGGGCTTCCCAAGGCCTGGGCTGGACATGTTGGCTAGCCCCAGGTCTGCTCCCCACCTCAGCCTTGTGGTTGCTGGCAGGCTGTCAGCAACATCGAGAACAGACGGAAGATTCCCCGGGGGTGAGGAGGGAGAGGACCGATTAGGGTTGAGGCAGGGGTGGCAGGGTGGTGCTATCCCCTGGCACCCCCTCACACTCCTTTGTCTGCTCTAGACCCCACCTGACCCCTAACCTCAGGGCCAGGTCTGGGCAGCATGGGCCAACAGCATGTGCTCCCTTACCCATACTGGACAGTCACCGCATCTCTGTGCCCCAGAATTCCTTTCCAGAGAAGGACATCGACTCCTGCTGTGCCAGTGGGAGCTGTCCGTCAGGGGGCTGGGAGGGCACAGCCTGTTGGAATGGGGCGTGGGGGTGGTGGAGGTGCTTTGCAAACATGGGGGGTGGTCCTTATTGGAATGGAGTCTGGGGGTGGCAGAGGTACTCTGCAAACATGGGAGTGGTCCCTGTTGGAACGGGGTCTAGGGGTGGTGAAGGTGCTCTGCAAACACGGGGGGCATTCCCTGTGCGGAGACTTGTTTACAGTGTTTTCGTGGCCAGAAGGAGGTCGTAGGGAGGGAAGCAAGTGCAGCAGGGTGGGGGTCCTATGCCTGGCGGGGAGGGTGAGAAGCCCAGGCTGAGTGAGAAGGGAGTCCTGCTTTGGCCTTTGTTCCCCGTCTGTGACATGGGCCCCCTGGGGATGATAGAACTTGTGTGGTCTGTACCCCACCAGGACCCACAGAGTGCAGGGGGCATTGGGGTGTAGAGGGGTCCCCTAGGCCCGGCTGCTGACAGCTGCCCTCCTGCCAAATCCAGATGTCCAGCAGCCCATCGACATTTTAGGAATCCGGGGTGGAGGTTTGATGCCAAGGAGGAGCATTTCTGGCATCCATGGTAGAGTCCTGGGGGTCCCGCCTGGGAACACCTGCCAGTGCCTTTAGAGCCCAGTGGCTGGACAAATCTCTCCTCCACTGACAGCCTATACCCCCCACAGGCAGGGAGGACGGTTGGCATAGTGAGCGAATCGAGGGGCCCAGGGCCTGCCAGGCCCACGGCAAGTCCTGTGGACATCAACTACCTGGGCAGCCTCGCCGGCCTCCGTGTGACACAGGGATGCCCACATGCAAGATGCACACTTCTTGCCCTGAGGTCGTCCCGGGCCCCAGCGCACGCAGGTGCCCTTGGAGGGTCCTGGTTCCAGCCCCCAGCTGCTGCTGGCACACTGCCCAGCTTCAGTGGGCCTGGCCCTTCGGGGCCTCAGCTTGGCATCGGGGTCTCCATGCTGGGAAGCTGCTGTGTGCTCCTTCTGGGCTGGCTTGTGCTCAGTCTGAGGTGGAGTCAGGGTCCCCACCATGAGGGGCTTTGTAGACCAGTGGCCTCCCAGACGGACTGGATCCTGGGTTTCCCATCCTGCCTCTCCTGGTCCTTGGCCCCTAGAGCTGGGCAAGCACCCCCCAGCCCTCGTCCATGACCAGGAGGCCCAGGGGAAGGCGCTGGGGCTGCTCCAGAGCTGGGGGTCTGACCTGGGCTCTGGGCTCCCAGGGCTGACCTGGGGCCAGGTATGCCCACGGATGTGTCTGCCGGTCCTGGAAGATAAGTCTGCATTCCAGCCAGTGACCGGAGCCCTGCACGGAGCTGGCCCAGCACAGGCTCTGCAAATGAGACCTCTCCAAGTTCCTCTGGGAAGCTTTGGAATCCCTTAATCCACTGGGTCCCGGAGAGCAGGCGAGGTTGCCGCCATCTGGCAGAGCTGTCAGAGGGCCGTGCCGCAGACAGAATGACCAGGAGGGGAGGGCAGGCTGGGGGGATTGGCCTCAGACCCCGTGTCCTGCTGCGCTGGCCCTTTCTTCCCCGCCCAGGCCGCTCCCTGGCCTCGGCCCCTGGGAGTTTGCCGACCCCTGGCCCCGCGTGTTTGGGATGGCTGGGGCTCGGAGTCACCGCGCGGCCGGCAGCCGAGAGCCGAGAGCCGAGAGCCGAGCGCCTGCTGTGTTTTCTCTGTCCCCCTGCCAGCCCAGCCCAGCCCCCCTGGAACGGCAGCCCCGCCAGCAAACAGGACCGCTAGGGCGGCCGTGGGTGCGCAGGGCCGGCGGGAAATCAAGACGTTACCTCCGAGGGGAGGGCGGCTCTGCTCGCTCCCACGTAGCGTGGTGTGCCCCGAGTTGATGGTGGGGTGAGCCCAGAAACCGCTCAGAGTGATGAATTGACTATAAAACCCTGAGTGCTGGCACGGGAGCCTGGCCGGAGGGCGCCTTGGCCCTCGCTCCGGGAGTGTTGCCAGCCCCGTGTGCTTGTCATGTTCTGGGAGACCGTCCTGGAGCGGGGGCCGGGAAGGCCGGGAGGCCGGAGCAGGCGCATCCCCGAGGTGAGGCTGCACGCCTGCTGCGGCTTCTCTTGCTCCCCAGGGTGTGCTCTCTGACCTGAGGGCCCTGAGTTTATGGAGGCGCAGGCCCTGGGAAGAGATGCGGACTGCCTTGTGAACCTCACGCCCTGGCAGTCAGGGGGCCCGGAGCCCCCTTCCAGGACTGCCTGGCTTTCCACGTCAGCACCTCTGTGAAGGTCGTTCCAGGGCCAGGCTTTGGTGTCTGCGAGGCCCAGGGTGAGCCTCAGCCTCGTACCTCGTGACTCTGAGCCTCAATCTCCTTATCTAGAAAGTGGGACGAAAAAGACTCTCAGGGAACTGAAAGGGCCCTGGGAAGTGTCTCGAGGCCGGTGTCCCAGTGTCTGTGCAGACCCCCTGCCCCAGGCCTGCTTTGGCTGGGGAGGTGTGTGTGTGTGTGTGTGTGTGTGTGCAGGGGGCGGGGTGGAGAGGACTCCCAACCTGAGCTGAACCCCTCCTCACCGGCCTTGGGGTTCTTGCCTCTTGACCAGGGTCCTCAGGGGCAAGGCCCTGAGGTCAGGGAGACCACATCGAAGCCAGGGTGGGGGGTTCCCAACTGGCAGGTGTTCTTGCCTGCCCTGAGCGCCCCCACCCTGCAACCGCTGGCTGGTTGGGTACTCGTTCTGGAGTGCCCCATCAGGAACCCGTGTCCAGGCTTCACTCGAGGCCAGATGGTGTGGCCCAAAGGCCACAGTGACACTGTAACAGCTGGGCTCCCCCAGCTGAGACTGAGGTCTCAGCCTCAGTCTCAGGGGACGCTGATGCAGTGCTTTGGAGAGAATCGAGGTGTCTCCTGGGGGGAGGGGATGTGAGGCCCATAGGCCTGCTTTCCCACGGCAGGAGACCCACTGTTCCCACGGCTCCAACCCCCCTCCTTCCAGGAGATAAGGGCGGTCCTGGGGGAGGGGCCATGGGGGGCTGCCAGGGGCTGTGCGGGGAGCAGGCTTCCTCCGGGTGGGAGTCCTCCCTCGGCCCAACAGGAGTACAGCCGGCTCCCTCCTGGGGGTGCTGGGCACCCCCAGCCCTGTTCCGTGGTTCCTCCTTGGCTGTGGGGGCGGGGGCAGCAGAGCTGGGGTCTGCATCCAGGTGTCTGTGAGAAGCCTGTGGGCGCTCGAGGCTGTCTCCCAGCCCCCATAGGCCAGGCTTGGGCGTCTGCACTGAGCACATGGTTCTGCTGGCCCGTGGCCTCTGGGGGATACCATGGGGACCTGCTGTGAGGCACATGTGCCTGGGGTGGTGTGGGCACAAAGGGACCTCTCTCTGGGCCTTGCCTGCCCACCCCCACCCACTTTGGCTGTGACCACGGGCTCCAGGCCTGTCTCTATCCTGGGAAGCAGCCGGAGACACAGCCGGACAAGTGCTTCTCTCTCACTCCCACTCTGCCTGGCCGGACTCCTGGCCTGGCCTTCCCTGGCCCCCTGGAGATGGCTGCAGGCTCTCACCGTCCCGAGGGAGAGGCAGGAATGTGGGAAGTGACAGGCCTTGATTGGGAGCCTCCAGGACTCCGGCCTGGGCTGGGAGGGCCGTGGGCTGACTGGAGCCAGCTGTGCTGTCCTGCAGCGGTGCCCTGCTGGGGGCGTGGCAAGCTGCTAGGGACCCTCGTCCCGGCGCCCAGGTGGCACCTGCCTGCACTTCCATCGACCCTTCATGGGGTGGGGGTGGACTTTCCCTGACCTCACCTGGAATAACACTTGGTGCCTTCGATGGAAGTGTGACTCACCAGTGGTCCCTGTGAGTCTTGAGAAAGGTTTTATCATGTAAGATCTGCATCTCCCAGGATAACCCTGCTCTTGCTGAGTCAGGAGAATGGGAAGGGTGGCAGTTGTCCTGGTGACCTCAAGAAGGAATCCTTGTCCTGTCCAGCCCACACTGCCTGCCGGGCCTGCTCTGCTGCTCAGTGCTCAGGCTGCCCTGGGGCCCATCTTATACCAGGCAGCAGGAGGCCCTGAGGGGCAGCAGTACACCTGGGGTCCCCAGCTGGGGGCGGGCAGTAAAGCCCAGGGTGACTTCCTGGGTGCTCAGGCCCATCCTGTGTCCTCTGGCTTTCTGGTTTCTCTGGAGTTGGAGGGGCTTCTCCTTCATCCCCCGCTGTCCAAGCAGGCCATGTGTGGCACACAGTGGGTGTCCAGCATGTATCTGTTGGGTGACCTCTGGTATGGATGTGAAACCCTGGACGAGAGAGGCTGCCAAGGTAGGCTCATCATGCACCTGTGGGCCTCAGAGCCCAGCATGAACTCAGGCCTCTGGTCACTCCTACAAGGGCCTGGTCCCGTGGCCTCCTGGCCTCTGGACACAGGTGAGCAAGCCCAGCTGAGAACCGCCATCCTTCCGGGCAGGATGGCGGCATTTCCGACCAGGCGTCTGAGGCCAGAGGCCTCCTCTGACGGAAGCGCTGAGAGCCAAACACTTTCATTTCCCAGCTCTGTTTGTTCCTCTAGTGAACAGATTCTGGTAGGTACGCCCTTGGTTGGGGCCAAGGCAGGAGAAACGATAGCCGTCCCCATCGGCCGTCGGAGCCGCTGGCAGCAGAAGGACCACAGCCTGCCCCACGGCCTGCCCGCCCCCCTGAGCCATGGCGTGGTTGTCGGGAGGGGACCTCAGATGTGCAGCCTGCAGGAGCCCACACGGCTGAGTGCCCCTGTGCCTGAGGCCAGCTGTAGGGCCTGGGGGTGGACGCCGAGGTGCGGGGTGAGAGCTGGATGCAGGGCTTGGAAAGGCCGGATTCACATCCCTGAGCCCGACATACCACAGGTGTGGCCGGGGTGGGGGCTGAGTAACTGCTGGAGGCCACGGTCCTCAGCTCGGGGCTCGGTGAGAGGAGGTGGACACGGGCTAACAGGGAGCCCCACCTGGCCAGGCAGTGCTGTGGGGAGGGCACCGCACACGAGTCAGGCCTGCCCCAGAAGGTTCCACTGCTGAGCTGGGCACCTGCTGTGTGGGGCAGCCACTTTCACCCAGTGTCCAGCCCCCGGATTGGATTCTCCTGCCCCAGGTCTCTGTCCCTCCCTGTGGAGTGATGGCCACACCTTCCCCACCCTCCCTGGCTCTTCTCCAGGTGTCTGTGGGAGGCAGGTCTGGGCTGAGTCTCCACTCCCGTCACTCTCCACCCCCGCTGGCTTCTGACCCCATCCAGCCCGACCCCAGAATCCCATGGACAAACCCTCCTCATTCCCTGCTCCCCAGGGTCTGGCCAGAGCAGCTCTGGGGCAAAGGGGCAGCTGTACCAGAATGCTGAGGGTGAGAGCTCTTCCTCCCGCCTGTGGTGAGACGCCAGGGCTAGTGTGTCTTCCGTGAACAGACCCTAGGGAGCGGGTGTGGGTGCTCAGAGCCAGGCTCCTGTCTGGCCGGGTCAGGGCGGGGAGTCCACTGGGCTTAATCCTTGTCCCTCTGCATGTCATGTGAACAGCGTCCAGCTGTGTGCTCAGCCTGAGCACTGGGTGGCCTTGGGTACTTGTGCGATGGCATCGAGTCCTCAGACAGGAGGGGCCGATGGGCAGCCCTGCCTGCTTCAGGCTTGGGCACCCAAAGGGAGCCTACGTGCTGGCTGGCCCTGGGCACTGGCACAGCTGGCTTCCACCCCATGGCCACAGCGTCCTGCAGTCAGGCTTGGCCTTTGGGTGAGGAAGGCCCAGCGGGAGGGTGACCAACGGCCTGGCACCTGTGTGGGTTGTTGGATGCAGGCCTGGTGATGTGCTTGACCATCTCTCTGAGTGGCTGCACTGGACCAGGGCCAGGCACACGGCTTCGGCCAGGCTCCCTGCCTTGCATCCTCCCCTCCTGCCTCTGCGGCAGCAACCCTGCACCTGCCCGGATGTCCTCTTACGAGCCCCTGTGTACACCCGCCCCCTTCCCTTGCTTCCTGGCCACAAGCTGGCTCAACACCTTCTCCAGGAAACCTCTCCATCAGTCAGTCTCTGTGTCCTCTCCTCTGGGTGCAGCGTGAGCTCTGGGGCTGTCCCTGAGTCCCTGGCAGCTCAGTGTCCTCAGTGAGAGCCAGGCCTTGAGGGCTGTGCCCAAGGTGGAGGCTGTCCACATTCCAGGACTCTGGTGCTCCTGGGGTGAGACCTGGCCTCCCCGCTGCCTTTGTATGACAGCCGGGGAGTGAGGCCAGGTGGCCGGCAGCCACAGGGAGGGCCGGTCACGCGCATCCATGCATGCACGCACGTGTGTGGGCACCCTCCAGAATGGCGCTGGGCTGGTGCTCCTTGGGTGCCTCCCGGGGCAGACCAGGCCTTGGGCGCTCTGGCTGTGGTGCTGGCATCTGAGGCCCCCCAAGCCGGCTGGTCCCCGGAGGAGAGCATACGTGAGGGAGGCTGCTCTACCTGGGGCTCTCCCGGGGGGCCATGTGTGAAAGAGAAGGGGGCTCCCCTGTTTCCGCCTGGCTTCAGCCAGGGCAGCTGCAGTCAGGAATGGCAACTGGGCTCTCGGAAACTACTGTGGTTTTAATTTTCCTTCCCTCTGCTTGGGTGAGGAGTCCAGCCGGGTAATGGGTTTACCATGAGGCTGGTGCTAGGACCAGCTGGCTCCCTGCTCCTGAAATAAACTTAGCAGCAGCCCATTGAGGGGTGAGGTGGTAGAGAGGGGGTAGAGAGGGGCAGGGGAAGGGGTGGGCAGGCAGGGTGGACCATGTGTGGCCCCAGACCAGAAGCTGACCTCCTGCCGTGGGCTGGGCTCTGGAGGAAACAGCCAGGCAGGGTGTTCATTCCCCAAGGGACCAGAGGTGGCTGGGAGGACTTTGGGATTAGAAGCCCTGAGCCCCATGTAAGGCAGGTGAGGAGATAAGCCTCCTTCCAGCCCCTTTCTGGCCCTTCTTTCCTCTTTTTTTTTTTTTTTAAGATTTTATTTATTTATTCATGAGAGACACAGAGAGAAAGGCAGAGACACAGGCAGAGGGAGGAGCAGGCTCCATGCAGGGAGCCCGATGCAGGGCTCGATCCTGGGACTCCAGGATCATGCCCTGGGCTGAAGGCAGGTGCTCAACTGCTGAGCCACCCAGGGATCCCCGTGGCCCTTCTTTCCTGCCACTGGGGGTCCTGTCGGGGGCTGTCTGGTCACTGTCCTGTCCTGTTGCAGTCCTATGGCTCCTGGATGGCACCCACACTGCGTTCCAGGCCACCCTCCCCCACTCCCCCTGTGTCCCACCCCGTTCATCCAGTGCCGTCAGAGGAACCTCCCCTGGGCCCCAGACAGGAGGAACCCCATGTGTGTCCCAGGGCATACTGGCCGTGGGGAGTGGGGCCACCTGGCACTTGCTCATCATTGCTTCCACCCCGAAGGGACACAGGACATGCCCAACTTGAGCAGGAGGGGAGTGAGCAGAGGTGCTCGCAGAGCCAGAGCGGGAGCCAGAGCATCTGGGGCTACCTGTCCTCCCATGAGCGGGCACAGCCTGGGATCAGCCCCTGCCTAGCACCCAGTGCCCAGCTACCTGTGGGTCAGTGCCTGCCACTCCACTCAGGACTCTGCTGTGCCCATGGACCCTCAGAGCGTGGGCACCTAGGGATCGGGCATGGACTTCTGGATGCTTCTCGAGTGCCCCTTCTCTCTCGCACCTCCTGCTTGCGGAGGGTTTAGCTCTTCCTGAGAAGACCCGGGAATGCCCAGCCCCCAGCCAGACCTGGGGATCCCCCCTCAGGGGCCAGACAGGGTACCTGATGCCTCCGTCTCCCTGTTCTGTTGGAGGGCCTGCTCACCCCCGGTTCTGACCCCTGGGAACAGACACCACAAGAGGGGGGAGGCTCGGTTGTGTTCTGCTTCCCGCTGGCCCAATGACCCCGGAACAGGGCAGCTCTGCACTGAAGCCTATGTCAGGGGCCCGTGGTGGGAGGGGCCCAGCTCTAAGGGGCAAGTGTGGTGTTTGTGAGGCAGCTTGGGTCCCTCACCCCAGCCTGGGTCCTGGTGAAGGAGCCCCACGGCCGCCCAGCTTGGAGAGGAGAGCTGGAGCCAGCCTGGCGGGTGGGGGGAGCCACTCCTTCTGCTGACACACAGACATTCCCCGGGCAGAGCCGCCCAGCCCGCATTTCCGCATCGAGAAAGCATTTCCCAAACAGCTTCCAGACCCCACAGCCTGGGGCCTGGATGCGCTTGGCGGCACCAGCGGGGTTGGGGGGGCAGTGGGGTGGCTGTGGGCACTGTCTGCGTGGCTGGTGGCATTCTGCACTTGTTGGGCTCCTGCCCCGCAGGGCCATGCTCCGGTCCTCCTGCCTGGGCTCGTGGGGATGGAGGCCCAGGGCCACCCACACCCCCAGTCCTTCAGGGCCCTGCTGCTGGAGCTCATCCCATACCTTGAGTTATTCTGGGCTCTGAGGATCCTACTGTGGCTGTCAGTTGGGTGGGGAGATGTTGCTGGTTCCCCAGAACTGTGTCCTGCCCACTGTATAGACAGGGAAGCAGGCTCAGTGGGGTCCTGGGCCTCCTCTGTGCTGCCTGGCTCTTCAGTGGGCCTGGATCCCTGCCCTGTGCTGGCTTATCTGGGGAGGGGGCAGCAGGAGCACCGGGGAGATGGCTTTTGTGGGATAGGGTCAGTCCTCAGGTCCCTTGACTCTTCTCAGGCTGGTGGGGCTGGGTCCCAGGATGCTACCCCTTGAGACCCAGCTCTGGACACTGCCATGGGTCTCGCTGCTTGGCCTGGGGACGGGGCAACATGTGTGTAGACCTGACTACCAACTTTTATTGACCCTCACTGACTCAGCCAGGCATCTTCGCTGTCACCTCGCCTCGTCGTCATATAAGGCAGGTCTGTGATGGTCATCCCTCGTTACAGATGAGGAAATGGGCACAGAGAGGTTGATGCCCCTGAGGAGCAGGGCTGGAGGCTGGGTGCCCCGATGGGAGTAGACAGTGAGCCACGCCGGGAGCCATGCGTGTAGTTCGACGTTTTCCCAAAGCAGCACTAAAAAAGTAAAAAAAAAAAAAAAAAAAAAAAAAAAAAAAAATTGGTGAAATTGATTTTAATCGTGTATTTTTTTATTTCATGCAATGTATCCGAATAAAGTCATTCTAACGTGTAATTCATAAAAAAGCAATTGAGAGGATGCTTTACCTCCCTCTCATACCAAGAAAGTGGCATGTTTTACGGGGACGAGCGACAGCTCACGTGCTTGGTAGCCACAGGGGCTTGTGGCCCTCCCCTGTGACACAGAACAAGGCAGAGAGCCTTTGCCCAGGGTGGGCAAGACCTGGGGGTTGGGCGGGGGGGACCGAGGCCCGTGTCCCCGCTTCCTGTCTTTGATTCTCCTCCCTCCCAGGGCCGAGTCCTGAGAGATGGCAGAATGGCATCTGCATAGCAGTTAGTGATTCCTGGAGGGGCCTCTGTAGGGCCTCCACCCCAGATGGGTGCTTGCGGAGGAACCCCAGCCCTGTTGCCCATCGGTGTGGGTGATCTCTGACCTGAAGTTCTCTGTGGCCTCCTGTCCCCCTGTGTCCTGGCTGGTGGCTGCAGACGGTGGGACCTACAGCCTTCTATGAGCACTGGTGGAAAATGAGATGTACGTTTAGTGATAAACTGCTGACCCGTGGGGAAGACACGGTTCCAACAGCAGCCTGACTGTGCCCGTCAGGGAGACTTGCAGAGGCTCCCAGGGTGAGAGGCTGGGGTTAAGGGGCTGCTGTGCAGTTCACAAGGAGGGCAGGAGAGAAGCTCACCCAGGGGGTGGTGGCAGACAGGCAGGCAGGCCCCAGGCAGGCCCTTTTCTGCCCTGCCAGGTGCCTGGCAGGCAGGGGGCCAATGGGAAGGGCTGGCTTCTGCATCGCAGGCAGGACTGGGCCAGATGAGCTGGTGCCTCTCTCCCACGGGCCCACGGTTGCCCCCTGGGACCCTGCACACAGGTGGGCCGGGCAGAGTGCTGGCCAGTAAGGCCCTGGCCCTGGTAGTTAACCCCAGGGAGGAGGTCCGGCTGAGGCAGGGTGCTGGGTGTGCGACCTCAGGGGGCAGCATAGGGTCAAGGCTCATCGAGGTCCTTATGAGGCACAGTGGCTGCTGCCTGCTTCAGACAAAGTTGGAGCCTCCAGCTGTGCCCTTGAGCAACGTGGGGCTCCGGGCTTTGGGGTTGGACGCACCTCTGGGGCATCTGTAGCCTGCCACCTGGGGCTTGCTGTCCTTGCTGGGGAGTCCATGTTTGCTCTGAGCCTCTCTGCTCTCAGGGTACAGGGATTCCCCTTGCCCAGGCTCCCTCTGGGTGCCAGTCCCCATCCAGTCCAGCAGAGGACCCGGTAGTGCAGGGTGCTGGACCCCAGGCTTGGGGGCAGTAGGCATCTTCAACCCCTTGGGATTTCCACTTCGGTGGGTGGGACTCAAAGTCCCTGGCTCCCCACCCACTCATCCTTGACGGAACCCAACTGCACCAAACTGTCTTTCTGGAGCCCCCAGTGGCACTGCCAGGGTGGCCTCCTTTTCTGCTTTGGGGTCTTTTCGGTGCAGGAGCTGGGAACGCGTGTGTGCGTGCGTGTGGCTGTACATTGTGCAGGGTCCGGCGTGTGTGTGTATTTGCACACGTGGGTCTGTTTGTGCACGTGTCCCCGTGTGCCTGCCTGAGGAGGGCCTGTGCGCCCCCCGCGGGGCCCAGGGGGCGGGGCGGGGCGGGGCCCAGGGGGCGGGGCGGGCGGGGCGGGCCGGGCCCGGCCCTCCGCCGCGGGGATTCGCCTTCACCTGCGGGGGGCGGAGGCAGAGCCGAGGCCTGAAGGGCGGGCGGGCGGGCGGGGCGCGGGCGCAGAGCGCGGGGAGCGGGCGGCGGGCGGCGGGCGCGCTGCTCGCGGCCATGGGGGCGTCCCGCGGGGGCCTGGCCGCGCTCTGCTGCCTCGGGCTCCTGGGGGGCCTAGCGCGCGTGGCGGGCACGCACTACCGCTACCTCTGGAGGGGCTGCTACCCGTGCCACCTGGGCCAGGCCGGCTACGCGGCGGGCGTCGGGGACCGCAGGCCAGGTGGGCGCCCGCGGGCCCTGCGCGGGGTGGGGGGACGGGGCTGGAGAGCCTGGGGGGCGCGGGGCGGGGGCCGTGCCGCTGGCGGCGCTTCCTCTGGGACGGGCCCTGCTCCCTGAGTCATCGGACCCTGCGGCTCCCCCCGCCCGCCCGCCCGCCCGGCCGGCCGCGAGGCTGCTGACAGCAGAATGGTCCCCACCAGAGGGAAGAGAAAGGGCCCTGGCGCTTGCCTGCGGCGGCGGCGCCCCTGGGGGTCGAGAGAAGGCAGGCTCAAGAGAGAGCCTCTGGGGTCCCTAAAGGCAAGGTCTGCCCTTACGGGGTCCCCAGAGCCTGAGCCCCTTTGGGGGTCGTGTGTGGATGTGGCAGGTGCCATCCTCTTTCTGTCACTTTCCCCAAACCCGGGGAGTGTGGTCAGCCCAGTGGGCTGCAGGGTGATCCGAGGACCCCGGCAGCTCAGGGAGAGTGGATACACCCCTGTCCTGGTGGATCCTGCCTCTCCCTGCCCTTGGATCTGGTGCCCAGCCTCCCCGCAGGAGCTCCTTAGAGCTTGGAGCTGGCATCCTCAGGAATGGGAGACAGGATGCGGTGAGTGCCCCCCGGATCACAGTGGGGGCGGGGTGCTGCCCTCCAGGCTGTTCCTGGCCCCTGCGCGGCTCTGCAGGGCACCTGGTCTTAGAGGTTTGGGGCCTGCTCCGCTGTGCCCTGGCCAGTCTCTGCCGCTGTCCCTTCTGGTGGGACACACGGAGCTCTGAGCTGCAGGCCCTTGGTGGTGGTAGTCTCCTGCCTCCCCTGGCTTTGTCACTTGGCCAGCTGGGTCTCAGGCTGGGTCTCCACGGGGTAGGCAGCCCTCCCACTTGGTGGCTCAGCCAAGGCCAGGCCAGCACTGTCACTGGTCCATTGGTCACACTGAGTGCTATGAGGCTGCGTAGCCTCCAGGGGCCAGGGGCTGTGTGTGGCTGGGCTTTGGGGAGCCCCCACCCTGCTCCAGGGCCCGTGTGAACTTGCAGAGAGAAGAGGACAAGGGTGGATGTGGATGGCGGGGTGCGATCTCTGGGCATGAGGAGGACCCTGTGGCATATTTGGGGGGAAAGCAGGATTCTGAACTTGATAACCATGTGAGCGGGCTTCCTGGCAGCGTCCCAGCGGGCTCAGGTTTCCACGTAAGCATGGGCGAGGCTTCAGAAGGGGGGCTGAGTGGGGGGTTTCTGCAGGAGCAGCTGACTCTACCCTGGCCTCCATGGGCTCCCCGTAGCATGCTGATGGACTGCCCAAGGCAGCACCTGGGGAGCCACCCGGTGTCAGCACAGTGATGTCACCGAGTGCCAGTGTGGGAGGCAGTTCCCATCTTCGAGCTGCCGAAGTCCCCAGCCACACCTCTCAGCTGAGGGCAGCACCAGCACTGGTGCCCGTTCCTGAGGGCCTCTGGCCTGGCTGTTCCTGCAAATAACCCAGCTCTGGACCTGTGTGCTCCTGGGCTCCCAGCTCCTCCCCATGTGGGTGTGGGCTGCACCCGGCATGTGGTGGCTGGGCCTAAGGTTGGGGAGAGCAGAGGAGGTTTGCACCAGGCTGGGTGTTATCTCCTGGCTCCATGGGGTCAGCATGGGAGACATGGGGTCCTTGAGTTCTTTCAGTCAGGGGACGGAGGAGGGGACCCAGGCCTCCCTCTGTGCTGGCTGGGAGAGTTGGGGCCCTGCTGTTTGGAGGGTCTCGAGGTGTTCCACTGCAGGAATCACCATGTGTAGACCAGTTGGCATATCCGGAGGGAGTGGGCCTGCAGGACTGGGCCCAGGGGAGTGTATCCCACCCCCACAGAGCACAGTGGGCTTCCCTGGGGGGTCAGGCGGCCAGGCTGGCCAGAGTGCACATTCAGAAACCTGGATGTCCCAGGTTTCCTTGTCCTTCCAGTGTCTGGAGGGACTGCATCCCTGGCTGTGGCCCCGCCTCCGTTGACACTGCCAGAGGCCCCCTGTCTCCCCACCTTCTCCTCTCTGATCTCCTGCCCCCTCTTCTAAGGACCCTATGATGACCCTGGGTCCACCTGGGTACTCCAGGATCCTTGCCCACCTCACGATTCTTGACTTAAGCCCACTGCACAGTGACTTTTGCCAGGTAAGGCTCCAAGGGTTAGGATGTGGGTCCTTTGGAGGGCCATTATTCAGCTGACCCCACTCTCCTTGAAGATCATGGACCCTGTGGCTCTCTAGTCACAGCCATGGCCACAGCCATGGTCACAGCCATGGTCACAGGGTCTCTAGGTGGTGGGCGTCAGCTGAAGACAGCACTGTTCTGCCCCCACATGGCTGCTTCAGGAGTGGGGTGGGCTGGTTAGGGAACCAGGTGCTGGCTTGCTTCCTCTGTAAAGGGGCCCAGCAGGAGGTCATGTGGCCAGATGCCCTGCTGCTCTGCAGAAGAGGTGGAGGGGGAACCCTCCAGCTGCCGGCTGTGTCTCGATACCCACACAGGCTGACCGCACTCAGTGGTGCTGGAAATGGTGGCTGGGCGTTGTCACACCTGTCAGGCTGCTGTTCACAGATCCTGTCCCCATGGGTGGTGGACTGCAGACCCCCAGGCCAGTGCAGCTCCAGGGCCAGGGGAGAGCTTGGAGCCACAGTCAGTGTGCCAGTCCTTCCCAAGAGGAGCGCCGGGGGAGACAGCTTGCAGCTGTGCCTTGTATATCTTAGCAAGGAGAAGGATTTCTGTCCACTGATATGGATACTTGTGTCCGAATGTCCCTTTGCGGGCAACAGGGGGGACCAGGAGAACACTGGTCATGTGGGCAGGGGGTGAGCCAGGGTGGGAGGCCTCAGCTGTGGGGGCAGGCCCATTGGTGGGGCCCTGCTGGCTGATGGCAACCTCCTGCCCCAGGTCTAAGTGCTTCTTCCCAGACTGTCCACTTGATGTCCCTGTGGCCCACAGGGCAGCTGGGCTGGCGGAGGCTCGGATGCTGTCCGGGGCTCCCAGTGTGTCCTGGACGGCTTGCTTGGACCTGCCTAGGAGTTGCTGGAGGATGTGGTCCTCCAGGTGGGCTTGGCCTCCCAGCCAGGTGTCCGAGCGGCTCAGGGGTATAGAGCCACCCGAATCAGCCTGTCCCCCAGCTGGGGGTCTACAGTGAGCCGAGCATGAGCGTGAAGCTGCTGGCCGAGAGCAGAGTTTCCAGAAGCCAGCAGCCCTGCCTGCCTGCTCACCCAGCACCTGCCTCCAAGGCCTGTCAGGAGCACAGCAGCATGCCAGAATGACACCTGCTAGAATGACGCCTGGCAGGGCTGCTCTAGACTGTGAGACTGCTGTCCACCTGCCCTTGGACTACACACACCTGGCACATCTTCCCCAAAGCTTTACTGAGCACCTACCATGTGCCCAGAGCTGTGCCCTCTGGGGTCACATCTTTACCTCTTAGGGATCCTTTCAGAGAGAGGGATCTGAGCTTGGGAGGGATGGGCAGGGTCTCCTCCCTGAGCCCCCCTGGGTGCTGCCCGCCCTGCCCTTTTGTCCATTCCCCGTTCCCTCCCTCTCCCAGCTGACTGTCTTATGGGAGGGCCCTGGGGCTCTCTGTCCCCCATCCTCTCTGGGGCTCTACTGGGGAGCCTTTGACCTCTGCCTTCAAGGTTCTTCCCGAGAATCATCCTGACTCCATTCTGAGAGAGCTCCAGGCTGCCACAGGCAATGGAGTGCCTTTGTGGGTCTTCATCTTCTCTCTGAGGCAGTCTCAGGGCTTGGCAGGGCCTTGGGGTTCTCCCTGGAGTGGACCTGGCCTGTGTGCTGAGCAGAGGCCCTGGCCTCCTGGAGTTTGTTTGGTGTCGTTTCTGGGGGTCTAGGTACATATCAGAGCGCTGGCTGGCGGCATGGTTCCCATGTGTGGGAAGCATTGCCTGCGGGCAGGCGCTGGGGTGTTTGGGGGAGCCTAGCCCCCCTCACAAGTGGGCTCGGATGGCTGGCATGTTAGGGTGGGAGCATGGAAGGCGGGCATTTTCACGGGTGGGCACTGGAGGGTGGAGTCCTGGCTCGTAGAGGTTTGCGTGGGGCGTCTGTGTGTCTGTCTCCCTGCTTTTGTGGTTGGGGAAGCTGGCTGCTCAGCCGGTGAGGCTGGCGTCTGCAGTGTGGGCTGGCCGGAGGCCCAGGCACCGGCTTCCGTCCCCATGCCCAGTGTGCCGGGGCTGCCCTGTGTCTGCAGCAGCCTCCTCCCTCTATCCCCATGTCTCCCGACAGTTGTGTCTCTCCTGGCATTAGCCGGGAACACAGTTGTCTTCAGCAGCTTATTCTGACCACCTCAGCTGCTGCCCAGCCTCCCCTGGTGCCCCGGGATGAGGTGAGGGCAGCCTCACCTGCAGGTGTTCCTGCAGAAGGAGGGGACCCTCCTGGGGTGCAGGCCTCCTGGCCACTAGCTCTGGGGAGGGTCTTCTTGCTTCTCCTGTCCTCAGCTGGGTTCCTGGGGCAGCTACCCCAGGCCTTTGGGGTGGCCTTATCCCCTTCTGGTCAGCGCTTGCCCTGTGGCCTGAGGTACCATGGGCACAGGTGTCCTGTCCTGGAGGCCGGTGGTCTCAGATGGGAGCTGTTCTCTTAGAAGCGGAGTGCCTGGGACCTGCACGAGGTCCTGTCCTGGGGATGTGGCTGGTGGGCTCCTGACCCCAGCATTGGGAGCCCCCTCCTCAGGCAGACGGCACCTGAGTTAGTTTCCTGGGACCCAAACAAACTCAGCCATAGACACATATTCTCTTATTCTTCTGGAGGCTGGAAGTCCGGCATGGAGGTACCCACAGCTCCCTCTGAAACCTCCAGAGGAGACGCTTCCCTGCCTCGTCCTTCCAGCGTCTCATGGCTACTCCTGTTCCTTGGCTTGTGGCCACCTCTGTCTACCCTCTGCCTCCCTGTGTAGCTCTTATCAGGACCCGTCCTGGATTTAGGGCTTATCTTACCCAGTACGGATAACAAATTATACCTACCTCTCAAGGTCACGTTCTGAGCCTCAGGATGGATGTGAATTTGGGGGCACATTGTTCGACCTGCCTCCCCCTTGCCGAAGCCTGGGCAAGGGCATCTCATGAATTCCTGGCTTTTCCTTTTGGGCTCATGGGCTCTGGAGAGGCGGCTGGCACCATCCTGAGGGTGTTTCTGGATTTGGGCTTTGGAAAAGAGCATGTGCTCCGAGCTCAGCCTTGAAAGGCATGAGGAGCTAGGCCTCCCCTGACCTCAGCCCAGTACCCACTGCAGCCACCTCACTGGTCAGACCACTGCTGCCTGCGTTCTTTCTGACTCTCTCAGTTGCTCCCCATGTCCTGGCCACCCCAGAGGTGGTGGCTTTTCCTCCTGTGCAGGCTGGCCAGGTGTGAGGATAGGCCCAGCCTTCTCCCCACTCTGCTCCAGCAAGCATGGACTCGGAGCTCGGGCACCCGGGCAGGGGTCCATGTGCTCAGTGAGGGGCCCAGATTGGGGTCCCTGGGGCCAGCTCAGATGACGACTGGCTGTTAACCTTTGGCACTGTGTCCCCATCCAGATGTGGATGAGTGCCAGTTGCACAATGGCGGCTGTCAGCAAAGGTGTGTGAACACACCTGGCTCCTACCTCTGCGAGTGCAAGCCCGGATTCCGGCTCCATGCAGATGGCAGGACCTGCTTGGGTAAGTGCCCTGTGGCCCTGGAAGTGGCTGGCCCTCCCTCTGGGCCCGTGCCTCAGGTGTGCACC
Organism: Canis lupus dingo; assembly: GCF_003254725.2. NCBI lineage: Eukaryota > Metazoa > Chordata > Mammalia > Carnivora > Canidae > Canis > Canis lupus. The sequence goes on along the minus strand of NC_064247.1, from coordinate 58,217,706 downwards.
TGCCCTGGGTCTGCCCGGTGGGATGGGGCTGGGGTCCCTGTACTCTGGGACGAGGAGACCCTATGGGGCTTGTCTGCTCAGCAGCAGCCTCTTTTATGGTGTCTCCATTGTGCAGAGTGTGTTCGGCTCCTGGGGGCCCTCGCCGGCCTGCCCCCTCCATGCATGGGAGGGAAAGAAGAGTCCCAGGGGCCTGGCTCCCCCATGCTGAGGCAGAACCTTGTGAGCCTGGGATGCTGAGGCCATGTTCCTTGCGGGGAGCCCCTGGGCCACCAACATACTCTAGAGCCCTCTCTGAGCAGCAGCTGTGGTGGGTCAGTGGGGTCCCAGGCCCGGGACCAGACTCAGGGATGACTTGGGTGCTTGCAGGGTGGCAGGGGAGGCTGGTGAGGGCAGGGGCAGGGGAGCATGAGGCCAGTCTTGGCCTGTGGAGCTAGGGTTCCTGGCCCTGGTCCCCCCACCCCAGCCTTGGGAGGTGTAGGGATTGGCCGGTGGCAGGCGGAGAAGAGGGAGCCAAGAAGCGGGACCTCGACCCTCACTTCCACTGTAGGGTCTTTATTCCGTGGACAGTGGGCTTGTTGGAGGTGCCCTGGCCACAGCCTGCCATCCCTGCAAGCACAGGATTCCCAGGGACAGCGCTGGGCACCTGCTGAGGTGGAAGGTGGAGGGGCTGCAGGCCAGGGTCCAGCGCTCGCTGTCCACCCTCCCTTGCCCCTCTCCCTGCTGGCTCTGGATGCAATGGTGGAGGGTAGGGGGCCACTGTGTCTGGGAGGCCGTGTGGTGGTCGTTCTCTGGGGGGGGTTGGGGGCAGGACATCCCTTGTTTCCACCTTGGAGGCCTGGAGCGGGCCCGGCGGTCTCTGAGTGGCCTCGTCCCGCGTGCCTTGCTGCTATGTGGCAGGGCAGCGTGCCAGCCCCGGGGGGGCCTCAGGGCACACACACTCTCACGTGTCCGGGCGCCGCTCGGGCAGTGGGACAGCTGCCCCGCAGTTTCTCTGGTCGGAAAGTGGAAACAGATGTGGGAAGTGTTGTAATGCGCTTCCAGACAAATCCGATGGCGTCGCCATCCCCAGCTGCCACCCGTTGGGGGCTGGGAGAGGGGACTTCTGAGAGCCGCTGGTTTACCCAGGCCCCCCGACATCCCTTCTCAGCCTTCTTCTGGGTGAGAGTGTCCCTGGGGGCTGGTCCAGGGGGGCCGAGACACCCCCAGTCTGTCGAGGGCCTCCCCATCTCTGCTGACAGTGGCCTTCACCGAGGCTGGATGGCAGGAATGTGGGTGCTGATAGGAGGGGCCTTTGAGAGAGGCTTGAAGCCATGGGCGGCGGGCAGTTCAGGAGGGATGCCCTTCAGCCTCGCTGTGGTCCCCAGCCCATCCCCTTGCCAAGTAGGAGCCTTCCCCGGGAGATGTCAGTGCTCTGGGCCCCAGAAGTCTTGATCTGTGGCATTTGCTTATTTTATTATTTATTTATTTTATTATTTTTATTATTTTTATTTATTTATGATAGTCACAGAGAGAGAGAGAGGCAGAGACACAGGCAGAGGGAGAAGCAGGCTCCATGCACCAGGAGCCCGACGTGGGATTCGATCTCGGGTCTCCAGGATCCAGCCCTGAGCCAAAGACAGGCACTAAACCGCTGTGCCACCCAGGGATCCCATTTGCTTATTTTAAAAGTCTTTTGGGGGTCTGATGCCAGGGCTCCTGGGCGTGGTCTGCTCGGCCTGGCATGAAGCCGCTGGGACCTCACGGCCCCTCTATGTGGTGCCCCCAGCATGGCACCCGCAGCATAGCACCCCCAGCATGGCACCCCCAGCATGGGACCCCAGCACTGCACATGCAGGCGAGCTCCAGACGGCCTGCAGCTCCCTCAGTGCAGGTTCCCAGCTCCTGGAGTCCCCCATCGCTGTAAGCTGTCTCCTCAATGCTGGTGTTTGACCTCAGGCTTTCTCTTTTCTTTGACCCTCACTCCCAGCAGAAGTGCACACTGTGTCCCCCTTACCTACACGCACCTGGCTATTTCTAGTAAATTCTCTGTACCTGGAATCCCCGGGAGCTGGCAGCCTGCCAGGATGCAGGCTGGTCCCCAGTCTGGGATTGGGGTGGGTTTGTCTGACATAGCCTGCAGGAAGCTGCCCTTCCTTTTTTTAAAAAAAATTTTAATTTATTCATGAGAGACAGAGAGAGAGAGAGAGAGAGAGAGGCAGAGACACAGTCAGAGGGAGAAGCAGGCTCCATGCAGGGAGCCCGATGTGGGTCTCAATCTAGGGACCCCAGGATCATGCCCTGGGCCAAAGGCAGGCACTAAACCGCTGAGCCACCCAGGTGTCCTGGGAGCTGCCCTTCCTGGAGGGGCCTGGGCCTTGCAGAGAAACTCCCACCGTGGGCAGGGGTCTCCAGGAAGCTTCTCCACAGGCAGAGCGGGAAGTGTTTGCACAGGGCCGCCTCTCCCTGCTTGCTAAGGTACCCTTCTGGTTGCTGAGGGACCTGCCCAGCTGCAGTGGTGGTCTTGGGTGGGTAGGCAGGGGTGGCCATGCATCCCAGGTCATAGGACAGTGGCTTCAAGGTGGGGACCTGATGGAGGCCCTCCTAGACCCTCAAGCGTTCTGAGTGGGGTGCAACTGGACTTCCTGCCCCTGAGAACTGTGGGGCCTTGTCCCCCTGTCCTCTGGAGCTCCCAGGGTGCAGGACATGGGGAGGAGCTGCTCTTGTCCAAGCTTTACAGGGTGCCTTCTGAGCTTGGGCCACCCTAGGGCTGCAGCAGATGATTATGGGAAGAATCCGTACAGGTATCAGCAGCTGTGGGGCAGGCTGCACAGCTGGAGTGCAGCTGCTCTGGACCCCTCCCCTGGGGCCTTCTGGGCTCCTCTTCTGGGGGAGGGGTGCTGTGAGCTCTCGGGGGACTCTGCAGGCTGGCAGGAAACAGCCCCAGGCCCCCGATGCTACCCAGCAGCTTGGAGTGAGCATTAGAGATGTGGGATGGGGGTGGAGAAGGTGTCCCCGGGGATGTCCCCGTCCTGCGTGCTGGGATCTCTTAGGGTGCTGCATGTCCCTGGGCCCTGTGGGCTGCGGGAGGTCCTCAGAGGAGGCCTGCTTGAGAGGGGGCCTTGAAACACACAAGCGGGGCCTTGAAACACTTGTGGAACTTGCCTCCCAGGCAGGGAGAGGACAGGAAATGCACAGCTTTCTCTCATCTCTCCTTTGCAGAGATTTGGTGGATATAAAACACAGAAAGATTTCAATTCTTAAAAATGAGAATTTGCAAGGATTTTGCCATCAGCCTGAGGCCCATGAGCACCACCCACTTAGCCTGGCCTGGGAGAAGCAGAAGTAGCCTGGCATCCCTCTGGTGCCAGGGAGCCTCCGGGGTGGGAAGAGCAGGGCTCGGGATTACTTGACCCTGCTTGTCACTCTTGGGTCACAGAATTGGCCTCTTTCCTTTCCTGACTCAGGGCCTGGGAGTGCTTTGGTCAGGTGATGTGTTAAGGTCGGTCATTCTAGCTTTGTTGTGACGTCTCACACAGCGCCAGCCTGTAAACCCATGGAGACCCGCCGCTGGGTGGTTTAACATTTGGTACAGGGAAACCCACCTCCTCCCTGCAGCTGGCTGCTCTGAGCCACCAGGACACCTGCCTAGTGGTCCCTTCTGGGCCCTGGCCTCGGACAGGGATGCTTCTCCATGTTCCAGCCCGGCAGGCAATGCACTAGGGGGTCCGTGTGAGGGATCACTGCATCCCTGGGTCAACCAGTAGAGGGTCTCATGGGATGCTCTGGGCCAGCCACTGGGAAGAGATGGGCTCTCCGTCCTGCCCCTCCCCTTGGCCTCTGCCCCTGCTTGCCTTTTGGACTAACACCCGCCTCCCTGCCCCAACACCAGCTCTTCGGGAGGAGTCTGTTGTCAGCATGCATGCCCCACCCGCCTTCAACAGTAGCCAGATGCCCCTGCCCTGGTTCTCCCCCTCCTAGGAGGGTGGTTGGAAGGGCTCCCCAGCCCTGCTTTTCCCTGGGCCTCTGTCAGACTAGTGCCACATGGCCTTGGGGCAGCCCCTCTCCCCACCAGGCCTGGCTCTCCCAGTGAGAGGGCAGCAAGGGGCTTCACAGGCCCTCCAGCCCCAGAGGGGAGGCCTGGGGAGGCTGCCTGGCCCCCCTAGAGGCCCTGCTGGCAGCATCTGGGGTTGATGCCAAAGCCCCAGGCAGCGGGAAGGTGCAGATCTCCAGGCTTGTCTCTATACCCATCCCTGCAGAGCCACACATGCGGTTCTGGGAATGTTCTCCAGCACCCTCCAGAGCTGCAGCTGCAGGAAAGGAGGGTGCCGTCCCAGCCCCAAGGGACCCCTGTATCTGGATGGGCCCATGGGAGAAGCAGCCCTGCTCCTGAGACTCCCTGCCCAGGACCCCAGAAGTGCAGCCTGCCGGCACCCAGGGGTGATGGGATGGTCATACCCCAAGCCAGGGGAGCCAGAGGTGGTGGTCACAGGCCCTGGGCTGGATGAGGAAACCCAGCGGGGAAGCAAAGACAGACTGGGCCGTGCGGTGGGGAAGGTTGGTGAGTGTAAGCAGGGCAGAAATGAGCTTGGAGCCGGGGCCGGGGGCTGGGTGGCTGTGTGAACGGCAGCCTGGTATGCACCTCGGGGCTGCAGCGGAGCCGGGGGCTCACCTCTCTGCTTTACCCTCGGGTTTGCTGGGCAGGCAGTAGGCACCACGGGGGCCCTGGGGCCGCCGTCGTGGCTGTCTTTCCCTGGCTGGGCCTGGGAGTGGTGGTGGCTGGTGGGTTTGTGGTCTGTGAGGAGGCCGGCCGGTCCAGCCTCTGGCACGTGGGTGAGGGCGGCCCCTTGCACAGCCACAATAATCGTGCTCGCCTTGCAGGACAGAGGCCCCAACCTGAGGGTGGGAGACAGGATAGCACGCACAAGGCAGAGTAGCAGGCAACCCACGACGGCCTGGGGGGCTGAGGCGGGCAGAGCCCAGGAGAGGTCCCCTTGGCTCAGCCAGGCAGCCACCCCCTCCCGCCCGGCCATGCTGGTCCTGTCCCCAACAGAGGGCTTTCTAGAAGGAAGGACTGTGTGGGTGGCCTTTGACCACACGTGGTGTGAGACTCTTGGGACCTCGAAAAACCAAGCCAGTCTGAGAGCAGTAATTACCAAACCCCGTGAAGGCAGCGGGAACCAGGGCCACCCCCGAGCCTGCCCAGAAACCACAGGGCTGGCTTTCGAGGCTGCAGCAGAACTGGCCGGTGGGTGCAGCGTCCCCCTGACAGCCCTGCGTCCTGTTGGCAGCCCTGTGTCCCGCTGGGGGCCTGCCAGGGCACAGCCCCTTGCCTCGCCCCAGAGCCACTCCAAGCCAGCTGTCCACAGCACCCCCCGGGCTGCTTCCTCCCTGGCGCTCGGATGCACCTGGTGCTGGGCTCCCACCCTGGATCCCCGCCCAGGGCTCAGGGCCCAGGCAGAGTGGGCCCTCCACCCCGGGTGTCGTGTGTTTCCCACGTGTGTCCGGTCTCCTGACCCGGTGGGGCCCCGTGCCTCTGTGAGTGGACGCCTCACCCCTGCGGCTCGTGGGTGGTGGTGGCCCCTGCCAGCAGCTCCTGGAACCCACAAGGGGCCGAGCAGCCCTGGGCTGAAGCCCCGGGTCCTGGGATTCACAAGCTGGGCAGGGAGCGTGTATGAGCTCAGGCCGCTGGAACAGGTGCCGCAGCAGGGTGGCTTGAAGAGCAGAAATGTATTTTCTCACCGCTCTGGAGGTGGGAAGTGCCAGCCAAGGGGGTTCCTGGTGGGGTCCCCTTCCTGGACGCCCCCTCCCCCTGGCCCCGTGTCCTCCTGCCGCAGAAGGAGATACAGAACCAGAGATCTCACATCTCTTCGTATAAGGACACAGATTCTGTTGGATCAGGGCCACACGTTTGTGATCTCCTATAACCTTAAGTGTCTCCACGAAAGCTCTGTCTCCAGGGACACACTGGGGGTTCAGGGTTAGGGGTACACATACGAATCCTGCAGGGACACAAGCATTAGCCCCCTAACTGCCCATTTTCTGAAGGGCCGTCAGCTTTGCTTTGGGCCCAAGTCCTTAATTGCAGGAGTGCCCGGGCTGGCAGGTGGGTTCCACAGCCGGGTTTAGAAACAACCGAGGGGGCTGGAACCCTCACCCCCAGCTCTGGGCACCGGCCACGCCAGAGCCGGCCCCTCCCCGCGCTGCACAGCCCAGTGCCTGAGAAACATCCGCCCCGTTCAGCTTTCTGGAAACCCGTGGCACATGATGTGCAGGATGACACTGGGCTTGGCTCCACTACGCACACAGCTTGGGAGCATCTGGAATGTTAGGACTTGAGCAGAGCAGGAGATGGGGGCCCAGGCTCCCCCTGCCTGGCCCACCCGCTGGTGATTTCTGTCTGATTGCCCCTGGGCTCAACTTGGGGGCTCTGCCTTTCGGGAGGGGCTTCTTTCCAGCCCGGCCACCACTCCCAGGGTCCTCCTGGTGCCCCCTACCACCCCTCTGGGCTCCAAGACCCTCTCTGTGTGCCTGGCCCTCTGTCAGGAGGGGCTTCTGGTTCCCATTACGAGTCTCAAGCAGCGATGCACTTGGAGTCATGAGGACAAACAGCTCCAGGAATGGGGGTGGCTTAGGTCATGCTCAGAAACGTCTGTGACGGTGGTGCCTTTTTTTTTTTTTAAGATTGTATTTATTTATTCATGAGAGACACAGAGAGGCAGAGGGAGAGGGAGAGGCAGGCTTCCTGCAGGGATCCCGATGTGGGACTCGATCCCGGAACCCCGGGATCACGCCCTGAGCTGAAAGCAGGCGCTCAACCACTGAGCCACCCAGGCGTCCTGATGGTGGTGCCTAAAGCACAGCATATGAGGAGAGGCAGGCAGGGCCCTGGGGGGATCAGCGCAGAGTCGGGGGTGGCAGGATGGGGAAAGGGCTAAGGGGGCAGCAGACCATCTTGATTTGGCCCAGGCCTCATGTCTCCACTGCTTCTCTGTGCATATGACAGGGCAGGTGCAACCAGGAGACAGAGTCGTGTCCTTCCTGGTGTACCCCCCTCCAGGGCTGGCTTGGCTTTGGAGGGGACCCTCGGCAGAGGCTCCCAAACTGTGTGCCTCACGTGAGGAAACGGAGTGCTCTCACAAGGGCCTTGTTTTGGATTTTCCAAACTTACCTGCCTTGAAGGGCATTGCTTCTGCCATCAGTGTGGTCCTAGTGTCCTCAGAGCTTCGAGGCCACAACCCAGTCTGTGTGGATGTCGTGGCTGCTCCTGTGGCTCCTGCTCCCACATAAACCATGCAGGGTGGGCATGAGCTGGGCTGCTCCACGAGGAGTGGGAGGCTAGATCTATGGCAACCCCTCGCCTGCCCCTGCGCTGGCCTGACAGGGCGGTGGAGACATCTGGACCTCCGCCACCTCCTCCAGGAGTCTCCCAGTCCGCTCGGCCCCTGGGTCCCGAACTCACTGGCTCTCAGAGCGTGCCCGGTGTTTTGCATTCCATGCCAGGTGATGCAGGGTAGCTCTGCAGTGCCAGGCTACACCTAGTCCTTGGGGCAGCTGGGGACAAGGATCCAGAGGCGGCCCGTGGTTCTGCGTACCCTGTCTCTGGGCTGGGAAGTTGAAGCCAAACCCGTCAACACCCTCTCAAAGTCCCTGCTCCTGGGACACGCACAGGAAAGAAGTGGAGTCTTTCTGCAGGAGGTGGTCGTGTCTCGTCCCTGCTCTGTGTCTGATGACAGGAGGCTCCTTCTAGGCTGACCTGTGCTCCTGTCTGTGTCCCCAGCCATAAATTCCTGTGCCCTGGGGAACGGTGGCTGCCAGCACGAGTGTGTTCAGCTCACAGTGACCCAGCACCGCTGTCAGTGCCGGCCCGAGTTCCAGCTCCAGGAAGACGGAAAGCGCTGTGTCCGTGAGTGTCCGTGTGCTGCCTGCCCTCAGGAGTCCCCACTGGGACCGTCATACCCCACACAGCCACAGACCCACCCAGGGACCCTGAAACCCAAGCCCAGGGCAGGAGCCGGGATAGATATTGGATTCACCTCCTTGCTTGGCTGCTGGGGCTGGACACGGGCCTCAGGAGAGGCAGGGCCTCCTCGGCTGCCCAGGCGTGTTTTGGGCATCGTCTAGCCCCTGGTGGGTGTTGGGGATGAAGCTCCTTCAGCTGTGCTCAGGGATCACACGCCTGTTGGCCAGGAGCAAGGGTGGGTGGAGGGGCTGAACAGTGGAGGCAGAGTGGCCTTGGGTCGCAGGGCTGGGGGGTTGCAGGGCTGGGGGGTTGCAGGTCAGGAGGAGCTGTCTTCTCGGAGGTGTCTTGGGGCTCCCACATCTGGGAGAGCCCATTGGACTGGAGCCCAAAGGAACAAGAGCATGGGGAGGAGGGCTCCTGAGAGGCCTGAGACACCCCAGGCCTGAGGAGCACCCCACCTACCCCTTGCCTCCATCCCTCTGGGCCTGTGGCCACAGGGAGGAATCCATGCGCAGACCGGAATGGTGGCTGCATGCACACGTGCCAGGCGCGCCGGGGCCTTGCCCACTGTGAGTGCCGTGCGGGCTTCCTGCTGGCAGCTGACCGCAGGTCCTGCGAAGGTAAGGTGCCTCTCCCCGTACCCTGCCCCACCCTGGGGACAGCTTTGGGGGTCCTGGGCCCCAAGGGTGGAGATGGGGAGGGGACAAGGACCAGGAGCCCAAGTCTTATTTTGGCAGAAGTAAGCGGGAGATCTCGGGTCGTGTTTTTAAGTAGTTCTTGTATTAGCTTAGTAGTGCGTGGTTGTCATGGAAACAGGAGACCACAAGGAGAAAGGAAGGGGCATCTCTGTAGCCCCGGTGCCATCTCTAAGGCCAACTTCTGGATGTTTCTGCCGGTTGTTAGCATGCACACTTAGAATTGTCCCAGGTCCCAGTTGGGCACCACTTTCTAGATACGTGCTTCTTCATCCTCTGCCTCAGGGGAGTGCGCTGAGCGGCCGGCCGTGTTCATTATCCCATCACAGGAGTTGGGGGCTCCCTCCTCCCTGCACATGCAGCTCTGAGCAGGGGTCTTGCACATCCCCTGTAACCCTCAGGGTGTACCCAGGGCAGGCTGTGGCCTTTCCCCCAGGCATTCCCGGCGGGGGTCCGAGAGACAGGGGTGCCCCAGGGTGCTGACACCAGGAAGGGGTGTGTTAGGTGCTGTTGGCCTGCTGCTCGGGGTGCAGGGGCCGCAATGGGCTCTGCAGGGGTCGGGCTGAGGGTCAGCTTCATCCCAAGGAATCTCAGGGGCTGTGACCAGAGCAGTGGCGGGGATTGCACACCGGGGTTTGGGCCCTAATGGCCAGTGATGTGGGTAGACAGCCCCTGGGAAAGACCCCTCCTATGTCAGGCCCTATACCGGGCTTGGTGACTGTGGGGTGGCACTGTCATGGGAGGTGAGTTCAGAGACGGACCCCCCTCCCTGATGCTGCGGGCAGGGATGCAAGCTTGTGGGGCTCCAGGGCAGACCTGTGTCCTCGCTCTGAGAGGGAGCATGACTCTGCACCTGGTCCTGTTGAGGAGAACGGCGATGCTCAGGTGGGCTGCCCTGGTCGTGAAGCCGGGGAACAGGAAGTAGGAATAGAACCCTGGGTGGCCCCTCTCGGCACAGAGGGCCTGAGCCCTGAACCCCAGGGGGACCCCTTCTGGCACGGCAGGCCTGACACCCAGGGGGGACCCCTCCCAGCACAGTGGGCCTGAGCCTGGACCCCCAGGGAGACCCCTCTATATGGAGGCCTCTCCCCAGGGGCTGCCCCTCCCAGGCCAGCAGCCCAGAGCCCCCCTGACTTGATCTCTCCCATCCAGATGTGGATGAATGTGCCACAGGGCAGGCCCAGTGCGCCCACGGCTGCCTCAACACCCGGGGGTCCTTTAAGTGCATGTGCCACGCTGGCTACGAGCTGGGTGCTGATGGCCGGCAGTGCTACCGTGAGTGGATGGTGGGCGGGCATTGCTGCCCTGGGCTGTGGAGGGACCCGGGGCAGCAGCTCACTTCCCCAGTTCCCCACAGTCACTGGCATGCTGTGGGCTGGCCAAGGGGAGGAGCTCTCCTGCCCAGGGCAGGGGAATGCTGGGTGTGGGGCTGCGTGGGCTTGAGGAGGGGAGTGGGGAGCTCGGCAGGATGTTCCAGAGCCCCCCAGCCCAGGAGCTGTGTGCTGCCCGTTTCCCAGTAGGAAGGGCCTGGGGGCCACGACCTGGCTGCTGGGGCCAGGGAGGACCACCGGCAGGGATCACCTAGCCACCACCCCACATCCCTGTGGCGGTCTCCTCGCAGGTATCGAGATGGAGATCGTGAACAGCTGTGAGGCCAACAATGGGGGCTGCTCGCATGGCTGCAGCCACAGCAGTGCGGGGCCCCTCTGCACCTGCCCCCGTGGCTACGAGCTGGATGAGGACCAGAAGACGTGCATCGGTGCGCACTGGTTCCCCGCAACCTGCCTCCCATCTGCACAAGGGCTTGATGCTGTGACTGGGCAGCTGCTTCTGGGTCCCCTCCCTGTCCTGCTTGCTCTGCCCTGGGCAGCATGATGATGCTGAGCACCCACCACCCACACCCCATCCAGGCTTCCCTCCTCCCCTCTGCTCAGTCCCGAGTGCTGGGAGCAGCACCTGGAACCCTGGGGTGTGTGGGGTCCCCTCTTCAGGAGGGACCCCGCTACAAGCTGGACTCCTCACCACCCTGCAGCCCCCGAATCTGGCCCCTACAGCCAGCTGGTGGCCGTAGGGCCATGGCATACATCCTATGTGTGTGTGTGCAGGGGGCAGGGACAGTGCATGGATGTGTGTGAGCGCATGCGGGGGCACGTGTGTTGGTGGGTGTGGGAGGGCGTGCGAGCCAGCAGGTGCCAGCGGCCTTGGTGTGTGCCCCGCAGACGTGGACGACTGCGCTGACTCACCGTGCTGCCAGCAGGTCTGCACCAACAGCCCCGGCGGGTATGAGTGTGGCTGCTACGCCGGCTACCGGCTCAGCACTGATGGCTGCGGATGTGAGGGTGAGTGAGGGGAAGCAGGGGGAGTGGGGGTCCCTTGGGGCCCAGGCTGGCCCCTCCCTGTGCTCTGCCTCCAGGACTTGGTTGAGTGCCTGGTGTCTACAGGGCCGTGCAGACCTGCCTGTGACCCCCACCAGCAGTGGCTCATGCACAGGCTAGGCCTGCACCCCTGGCTGCTCCTGGCCCGGCTTTCCATGTTGCTCTGACGCTGGAGCCAGGAGGACGGCTGTGGTGTGGGCATCCTCCAGCAGCTGCAGCCACGGCCTTAGTCCAGTGGGCAGAGGCAGGCTGGGAGGGCCCTGATCCCTGACCCCCAGAGGATAGGCCCCACCCCATCAACCCCGGGTTTGCCCGCAGACGTGGATGAATGTGCCTCCGGCCGCGGCGGCTGTGAGCACCACTGCGCCAACCTGGCCGGCTCCTTCCAGTGCTCCTGTGAGGCTGGCTTCCGGCTGGATGAGGACCGCAGGGGCTGTGTCCGTGAGTCTGCCCCTCTCACCTCAGGGACCCTGCCTTCTAGGCACCTGCTCCTGGTGTCCCCACGCGTCCCCTCCTGGCTGGCTGGGCCCACCTCAGTCCTGCCTCCTGCTGTGGGCCAGGCCTGGGGCAACAGGGTACGGGAAGGGGCTGGCCAGAGGGGCATCCTCCAGGGCAGGGTGTTGCCAGGGGGTCCTGGGTGGTCTAGCTCCTGCCCTGCCCAGGTGACACAAGGGACAGAAGTGAGGACAGCATCCAAAGGGAAGACAGCTGCCCCTGCCCCTACCTCCCCATCCATGCTGGGTCAGGAGTGCAACTGGGATGCTCCCTTGCCACCAGGCTGAGGAGGGATGGGCACAGCAGGGGCTGTAGGTGGGAGCTCACAGGCGGTGGGGCTCAGGCTCTGAGCCACCTGTGGGCTCTGGGCAGCGAGGGGCAGGAGGGTCCAGTACTGGGGGGACAGGTGGGTGGCAGAGGCTAAGGGGCCTCTGTGACCCCACCCAGCCCTGGAGATACCCGAGGTGGACCTCGACGGCCAGCTGCCCGTCGTGCGGCCCCTTCCACATGTGGCGATGCTCCAGGATGATTTGCCCCACCTCTTCCAAGACGACTACATCGGGGCCCAGGAGGAAGAGGAGGCAGCAGAGGCCCGGGGCGAACACACGCTGATGGAGAAGTTTGGTGAGAGGTGGGCCCAGCCGTGGGGCTTCTGCTCTCAGGGGCCACAGCCAGCGCCCCGTTGGCCCAGCCGCTGCCCACCCTGTGGTCTTGAGCTTGAGGAAGAGCCCTGTAGTGGTCTTGTTTGACCGAGGCCCAGAGAAGGTGCTGGGTTTGCACAGCATGTGTGGGGCTGAGCCCGGCTGGACCAGGTAGGCCCTGACATGCCCCCTACACCCCAATCTGCCCCCAGTTTGCCTGGACGCCTCCTTTGGCCAGGACTGCAGCCTCACCTGTGACGACTGTCGGAATGGGGGGGCCTGCCTCCCGGGCCTGGACGGCTGTGACTGCCCCGAGGGCTGGACTGGGCTCATCTGCAATGAGAGTGAGGCTGTGGGGCTGGGGGTGGCATGAGTCCTGGGACCCTGGGCAGGGGGGCCGGTGGGCCCACCCACTCGATCCCACAGTCCATGGGCAGCCCACTCAGTGCCAGGCGCTGCTGTAGGCGCTGGGGGAGCCTGGGGCCTGGTGGGGCCTGGAGGGGCCTGGCGTCTACCCCTCGTGGATGGTCTGGGGTCAGGCAGGCCAACAGCTAAGGCAGCGAAGGGGGTGTGACACAGAGTAGCTGGTGGGCGGGCCGGTCCCGTCCATGTCCTGGGTGAGAGCAGCCACGACCCAGGCCGCCTGGCAGGTTGGTAGCGGGACCTGCTCTCCCTGCCTCTGTCCTGTAACCCTGGGCCAGGCACACGGCGCTGGTTGGTTCAGGGCCGTCGTGACCATCTCCGGGGCTCTGCCTGTGGAAAGCCCTGCTGAGAAGGTGGACGTGCCGCAGTTCAGAGGGAGAGGACGCGGGACTGGTTAGCGATGCCTGCCATGTGCTGGGGCAGGACTGGGGGCGCAATGGCACTGTTTGTGGCGCGGGTGGCTCACTCCCTGGGAGGGTGTCTCGATGTCCCCCAGAGGGCCTTCCGGGCCCAGACTCCTGCAGGCTGTGACCCTCGTGCTCCACTGCCCCTGCCTGCAGCTTGTCCTCCAGACACCTTCGGGAAGAACTGCAGCCTCTCCTGCGGCTGTCAGAATGGTGGGACCTGCGACCCTGTGACGGGCGCCTGCCGCTGCCCTCCTGGCGTCGGTGGGACCCGCTGTGAGGACGGTGGGTGCAGCCCCTCCTGGGACTCTGGAGCATCCCTGGGGTGGAGGGGACAGGACACAGCTCGGCAGCTGGCCTGCCAGCTTTCTCCTTGCCGCCTGCCTTCTGTGGGAGTGGAGAGGGGGAAGGCCGCACGATGGGAGTGGTGCAGCGTTTTCACTGTTTGCTTCTCCTGGGGCCCAACTGTAGCACCTGTTGACGACTTAGCAGAGTAGCACTTGTGCAGCGGGCACCCCTTTGAGGTAGTGAGCTCCCTGTCCCTGGAAGTATTCAAGTAGATCTCTTTGATGGCTGCATGGGACAAGACCACTGTCCTTTCGGACTGCAAAGCGCCTACATTTTTGAAGGAATTCTAGGGTCCCCGTAAATAAGTCTTCCAGGCAGCTGATGCATCGCCTTTAGGTCTGCAGACATTTAAAATTCTGCCTCTTTTATTGGAGAGCGTAGTTAAGGTATTGAGAACTTCCTGCCTTAGCGAGGGAGTAGTTTCAGTCACTGGAAGCCATTCCTGCAGCTGTAGGGCTGGGCCTTGCAGGGCCTCCTGCTCCCTCTGGTGGGACTTCACGGCCACCCTTCCCTTTGAGATCTGCCCTCCACTCGAAGCTGCCTGTGTGCAGAGCTCTGAAGGGATCCCGGGCTCCTGGCAGGTTAAGGTTTTATGTTGTGCTTCTGCCTGTGACATGGCGGGGCTTCCCCGGGGCCTGGGTCTCCATGGGGGTGTCCATGAGGGTCCTGTGGGGAAGTGCACCTGTGCAGGTGAGCCTGAGGCGCCTGTCCTGGGAGAGGCTGGGCGGGAGGGCTCCTCCTGGACTCTGGGCTCTCCGGGGTCTGGGGCTGTGTCCCTCCAGCCTCTGCCTCTGCCTTCCCGAGTCTGGCTTTCCTCTCCTTTCTCCTTCATGGACGCTCATAGGATTAGGATAACCTAGGAGGGTCTCATCCATAGGTCCCAGGGACTCAGACATGGATGTGTGTTGGGGTGACCGTCTAGCTCCCTGCAGCCCTTCAGGAGGCAGGACAGGGCAGGAGTGACCCTGAGGGAGGCAGTCTGGGGAGGAAATCCAAAAGGCTTCTCCTGACCCACATTCCCCTGAGCTTGGGCCTGGGGCGCTGGCCTCGTCTGGGGGACAGAGGTTGGGTTAGGTCACCACCGAGGGATGTGAGTCAGGATGCAGATGGGGGTCAGAAGCAGACTGGGGTGAGGTCGCTATGCATCTCCCACGCGTATGCTGAAGAATGTGCTTGGCTTCACGCCCTGGGCCGTTCTCCAGACCACAGACGCTGAGGAGCCAGGCCAGCCAGGGCAGATGGCCACATCCATGGCTCATCTTGTGTCTGCCCTGTCCTCGTGGTGCCTTTGTCTGCCCCCCCTGGGCCCCTCCCTGTCTAGGATGCTGAGTCCTCAGGCTGCTAGTGGCCTTGCCCCAGTGGCCTGGGCCACTCCTAGCTCCTGTGCTCAGCATGGGGGATGCTTGGAGCATCTCCACGGGCAAGGGGACATGTCCAGGTGGGCACTCAAGAGGCCCTGCCTCTCGCAGGCTGCCCCAAGGGCTTCTACGGCAAGCAGTGCCACAAGAAGTGCCACTGTGCTAACCGTGGCCGGTGCCACCGCCTCTATGGGGCCTGCCTCTGTGATCCAGGGCTCTACGGCCGCTTCTGCCACCTGGGTGAGTCCCCTGCCCTGGCTGCCTGTGTCCGTGGGGACAGGGGGTGACACTGTAGTAGGGCTGCTGCTCCTTGCTGCCCACACTATGGCTTGGGAGTGACCGTTCATCTGCAGGTGAGGACGTGAGGCTCTGAGGTACCCCCATGGGATGCGGGCTCCACCCCAGGGACGCAGAACTGTATCCTCTGGACTGTGGGGGCCTTCAGGGCGTCTGGGTGGGTGATCCCCAGCCTTCTAATGCCTCCTGGTCCCAACCAGGCTAATGGGCAGGCAGCAGTGTGGGCAGGGGCAGGCCTCCCTCCCTGGGGCACAGGGTTCTCCTTGGCTCTTGGAATTTCCCAGCAGCAAAGATGAGTCCTGATCCCCAGTAGGGCTGGTGGAGAAAAGGTGGGTGACAATGAATAGATGTTATCTAGGTCCTCTGTACCCTACCTTGTAGAAGGGTCACTTGATGGGGGACGAGGAGGATTCTGAGAGGCTCCTGGCTGGGAAGTGGCATGACCCAGGGCAGGTGCCTAGATTCTGCTGGGACCCTGTGTCTCACCTGCAGAACAGGCTCAGTGGCCCCCTGCTTTGGACAGCAGTGTCTGGGGCAGGCAGGGCCTCTCCTGTGGGCCCTGGGGGCTGGTACATGCAAGCAGGCAGGCCCCCCTCTTGGTTCTGTGGGTGCAGCCTGTCCGCCGTGGGCCTTTGGGCCAGGCTGCTCTGAGGAGTGCCAGTGTGAGCAGCAGAACACGCTTGCCTGTGACCGGAGAGACGGCAGCTGTTCCTGCAAGGCAGGCTTCCAGGGCGAGCGATGTCAGGACGGTGAGTGCGGGGTGGTGGGGTGGTGGGGTGGGGGTCCCCAGGCTGGCTGACCCTGAAGGCCCGTCTCCCCTCACCCTCTGCAGAGTGTGCGCCAGGCTTCTTTGGGCCAGGGTGCCTGCAGGCGTGCACCTGCCCTCAGGGCGTGGCCTGTGACCCCATCAGCGGCCAGTGTGAGAAGCAGTGTCCTGCCGGCTACCAGGGGAAGGGCTGCGACCAAGGTCAGTGGCGGGCCCCCGCGATGCCCAGGGTCAGGAGGGGTGGGCCCCCAGAAGTGCTCTGAGCAGGAGGCTGAGTTGGCTGTGCAGCCTGGTCCCGAGGGCGCTTCTACCTGCCTTGGCCCTGTGTGGCTGCACAGTGGTGACTCGCACTGGCCTGCCTATCCCCGGTGTGCTGGTCGGGCCTGCTGGGACAGGAGTGGGTCTGTGTGCCCAGGGCCTGGCCCAGGGAAGGGGTCGTGCCCCCCAACATTGTTGTCTCCTTGCTCGCCCCTCCACTCGCTAGTGTGCCGGCATCTGGGGTGCTGGCACTCCTTCCTGGTGGGTCTGCGTTTGCGGGACCTGGGAAGCTGCCTGAAGTGTAGACTAGGGCTGGAGGTGCAATGTGGGGTGTGGAGCATGGTGCACGCAGTGTGGTGCGTGGTATGTGGAGTGCAGTGTATGGTGTGTGGTGCACGGAACTTGGTGCACAGAGCATGGAGCGTGGTGTGTTGTGCGTGGAACCTGGAGCATGAGTAAGGCCCTCCGCATGGCTGCCCTGGTCTGGGGGTGGAGGGAAAGGGTGCAGGATGGTGAGCATGGCTGGAGGCTTGGTCCACATTCACACCCCAGGCAGATGTGGGGGGAGGAGCACTCTCAGCAGGAGTCCTGGGGTGGCCCAGCACCATTCACAGGGTGCAGGCGGCTGGGGACCTCCCATGGCACGTGGTGTGTGCACTGTCCACACCTGTTGACCCCTGGTGTATGGGAACCACCGGACCTGCAGGGTGACTGTTGTGAGCATGCCTGGGGACCGACTGTCTCGACCTCCCCCTAGCCTTGGCCTGTCCCCTATGGGCAACGAGGAGGGGCCCTGGGGCCCCAGTCTGAGCCAAGGGGTCTGTGTCTCCCTCTGCACCCAGGCCACATCCCTCCAGAGTGTGGTCCTGGAGATCACAGCGATGGTCCCCTGCAGGGCTCTTGGGTCCCAGGGGTCCAGGAGAGGAGTGTGGGGTGCTGGGAACCCAGCCTAGACCCCCCCCAGCCCCACGTGCAGCACAAGGGGCTCCATGGTGTCTGGTGCCCTTCAGCACCTGCTTTCCTGTCTTCCTGTCCGGACCCCTGACCCTTCTCTGGGCCTCCCCTCGATCCCAGTAGACACTCAGGAGTGCTTGTGCACATGAGCCCATGGGCACCTGGGTACCTGCTCCCCATCCTGCAGCGGCCAGGAGGTCTCCCTGGAGAAGCAGCCATCCTGCCCACCGCCACCCTTCTCTGCTGGTCTACTTTCTCTCATTTCTCCTGTTTTCTGGGCAGTCCCCTGTGCCCTGAGGATGCCCCGCAGGAAATGCCTCCTAGGAATGATGGGCTCCCCACTGTTGTCAGGTTTGCAAAGATTTACAGCCCAAATGCCTGTCTGCCAGGCTCCCTGCAGCCGGACGGGACCACTTCAGCTGATGCTGTGAGGGCTTCCGTTCCCTGGTCCCCGCTGTGGGGAAGCCTGTGGGCACCTCCCATCCTGCGGATCCTGTAGACGCTGTGGACCCTGTGGAGGCGGGCGGGTGCCCGTGGGTGATGTGCCCTCAGGACGGGGTTCACTAGGCTGTGCCCTCTTCCCTGGAGCCCCTTTGCCCGTCGTGGAAAGCCCCCGGGCTGGGACTCCACCCATCCCGCTGACACTCCTTCCCAGGGCACCGTGTGTTCCCCCCACACCCCCAGGAGTGTTCTGCTTAGCGGCTCCGTGTCTGTGTCCACCTTCCTGGGCCTGCAAGAGCTTTCCTGGCAGCTCAAGCGGAGGAGCTGCAGGGCTTCCCAGGGTTACTGGGATTGGTGGGCTGTGGGAGAGGTTGCGCCCAGGCTGGTCAGGGGCTTCCAGCGCCAGGGGTTCGGCACGTCCTCAGGGGGGGCACAAGGGTCCTGGCACCCACATTCTTCGCTGTGGCCCTGCTGTGGGCACAGAGCACCCCAGCCAGTGCTCAGGAGGCTTTCACTCCTTGGTCTCTGCTCTCTTACCTGGGGTCTTGCCGACCCTCTGCTGAGCAGAGGTTTGGGGGACCCAGTACTCTAGGAGACCCCCGCCTGATGCCCATGATTGCCTCCGACCAGCTGGGAGAGGGCTGAGGGTAAAGTGGTGTATGCAGACCCCCACCCCACCCCACCCCATGCTCTTTGGAGATCTGAGACCAAGGGACCAGACTTGTCCTGGGTGACCTGGCAGGGTGGGGACAGTGGTGCCTGCAGGCTATGCCAGGGAGGGGGAAGGAAAGAGCCAGAGCTGCCTCCAGCTTGCTCCAGTGCCCTCCAGGATGGCCCCATGGTGTTGGGTGCCCGCAGAGTCTGCCCTGCATCCCCTCCCCTCCGTGCACCATCAGCCCAAGCAGGCCCCTCCTGGCTGTGTGCTCCTGTGGTTGCCCAGGGGACCCTGGCTGTGCCCAGCAGCCCCGCTGGGGCAGGGGGCAGCTCCACAAGCAGGTGGCTGAGGCCTTCTCATTCTTTCCGGCAGAGTGCCCAGCAGGGACGTTCGGTGTGAACTGCTCTGGCTCCTGTTACTGTGGGGGGGCCCCCTGCAACCGGGTTACGGGGCAGTGCCTGTGCCCTCCAGGGAAAACTGGGGATGACTGTGGGGCAGGTGAGTGGCAGCAGTGTCCTATGATACCCCCCACCTCCCCTGCCATTTGACTCTGGGTGGTCCCAATCCTGGACCAAGTTTGGGGACCCCAGCCTGGACCACGATTGGTCCTGCAGACCCCAGGCCTGTCCTTAACAGCTGGGAGCCCACGCCAAACCACCCTTGGGTCTGGGCTGGGGAGTCTGTGCTGACCTGGGTGGCCACACCCCATTGAGGGGTGCACAGGGAACCTGTCAGCTGGGGTGTCAGGTTGGCCAGCAGAGCCCCTAGCCCTCCCCGGGGGCTGTGGTTTGCCCTCCAGGCTGCCTGCCCACCACATGGGCATCTCCCATCCTGTGATGGGCTTCCTGTTTTGCTTTCTGAGCTGTCCCGGAGCAAAGTCATCTTCTGGGGGTGGTGCTCTGCAGCCCATGAAAGTTGGGAGCTCCCATGACCCCCCTCCTCCTCCCCTGGGCCAGCTTAGTTGGCAGCAGCAATTCCCAGTCCTAGGTTATGATGGAGGCCCTGGGATGGGGCAGGAGACTGACTGCTTGTGGGGGGGGGTTGGTGCCTAGATTGTCCCGAGGGCCGCTGGGGGCTCGGCTGCCAGGAGATCTGCCCAGCGTGTGAGCATGGAGCTGCCTGTGAGCCTGGGACTGGAGCCTGCCTGTGCCGCCCCGGCTACGTGGGCAGCCGCTGCCAGGACAGTGAGTATGGTGTCCCCCGACCCGCAGTACAGTCAGCCCTTCGCCTGCGCCCTCAGGCGCCCCTCCGCACTTACACTCCCTGGTCCCGCAGCGTGCCCAGCAGGCTGGTTTGGGCCTGGCTGCCAGATGAGATGTTCCTGTGCCAACGATGGGCTCTGCCACCCGGTCACGGGGCGCTGCAGCTGTGCCCCTGGATGGACCGGCCTCAGCTGCCAGAGAGGTAGGTGGCACACAGTGTGCGGGCTGGGGGCCTGGCCTGGCCATGGTGCCCATGCCTCTGCTGGGCCTGGGAAGGCTGATGCGGGCTGTGTTGCAGCCTGTGACGGCGGGCGCTGGGGACCTGACTGCAGCCACCCCTGCACCTGCAGCCCAGGCCACGGGAGTTGCGACGCAGTCAGTGGCCTGTGTGTGTGTGAGGCCGGCTACACAGGCCCTCGGTGTGAACAGCGTGAGTCCTGGCCCACCCACAGCCACGCTCCCACACACGGGCATGCATATACACGCACCCATGCACACACGTGCCGGGGTCCTGGTCCTGCCCTTCTGTTCACGGGATGGGCAGGGGGCTCCTCCCCTGAGCTCCCTCAGCTCCCTTGTCCCGCTAGGCCCAGCTCCCAGCCCCTGCCCTCCCCCCCAGCCTACCTGAGCCTGTCAGGTGCACCCGGAGCAGCAGGCAGGGAGAGCAGGGAGCAGGTCCCTGGAGGGGGGCAGGGTTGAGGGCCGTGACCTTCCGTGTATGCCTCCCGCCCTCCCCTGAGGCAGGGGTTCCCAGTGTCAGCTCCAAGGGTCATGCCTGGGGGTCCTACCTCCCCACAGTGGGGGGGCCTCAATCCTTAGCCAGGCAGGGAGGAGGTCGAGGCAGGTGGTTGAGCCCCCCTTCCCCAGGACTGCTCTACAGACCCATCCCCCGGCTCAGATGGTGGAGGCGCAGGCGGGTCCGGGTCAGTCTCACCCTCTCCAGCTGACGGGGGCCGGGGTTGTGTGTCTCAGGGTGTCCCCAGGGCCACTTTGGGCCAGGCTGTGGGCGGCAGTGCCAGTGTGAGCATGGGGCGGCCTGTGACCACGTCAGCGGGGCTTGCACCTGCCCGGCCGGCTGGAGGGGAGCCCTCTGTGAACGCGGTGAGCTGGGGCGTGTGCCAGGGCTGGCGGGCGGACCCCATCACCCTGGCCATCTCCCATCACCGCCTGCTCTCTGCAGCCTGCCCGGCGGGCTTCTTCGGCCTGGATTGTCGCGGTGTCTGTGACTGTGCTGCTGGAGCCCCCTGTGACTCTGTGAGCGGCTCCTGCCTCTGCCCTGCTGGCCGCCAAGGTCCCCGCTGTGACCAGGGTGCGTGAGGCCCAGGTGGCCCTGAGAGCTCTGGGAGAGGGGCCAGGGCCACTGTGCGAGGCTCACTTCTGGGGCCTCCTCCCGGGTTCTGAAGCTGCCAGGTGGCCACTTTGGAAACGCTGCTTTGCTCACGAGGGCCAGCATGTTGGTCCCTCTACGCGGCCGCCATGAGGGGTGCCCAGGCTGGAGGGAAGGGAAGATTGCCCAGCTGCCCCAGATCTACCGCAGCCCCTCCCGGGGGGCTGACCTCCAGACCCCTGACCTTCCCCTCCCTCTTGCAGCCTGCCCTGCCCACACCTATGGGCACAACTGCAGCCAGACCTGCTCCTGCTTTAATGGGGCCTCCTGCGACCCTGTCCATGGACAGTGCCACTGTGGCCCTGGCTGGATGGGTTCCACCTGCCTGGAAGGTAAGCCCCCACCACCGGAGGAGGGAATCTTTTAGGAGCAAAGGATCAACCCCAGCAGCCTGGGACCAGGGTTGTGTCTGCCCCTCTGTGGGCCACGCAGGGTCACATGGGCGTGGGGTGCTGGGGACATGGGTCTCACAAGGACTGATGGGCAAGGAGGGCCTGTGACTCACCCCCTCACAGGGCACCTGGCACCAGAGGATGGGCAGGAAGGTGGCGAGGTCAGTGGCCCAGGGTGGCCTGGGGCAGGTGTCTTAGAGGAATTCTCCCCACAAAGTCTGGTGTTGGGTTTTGGGGTGGACTGGAACATGCAGAACCTCTGGGCAGAGGTGTCAGGCCCGCTGGGTCCAGCTGCAGGGGTGCTGCATGTGCTCCCTTCCTCCCCCAGCCTGCCCCACGGGCTCATACGGCCAGAACTGTCAGCACACCTGCCTCTGCCAGCACGGAGGCACCTGTGACCCTGTCTCAGGCCACTGCACGTGCCCGGAGGGCTGGACTGGGCTGGCCTGCGAGGAGGGTGAGCACGGGGCAGGAGGAGGAGGGGGTGGGGGAGCCCCGGGGCCAGGGTTGGGTGCCCCGAAGTATCCTGGCACACCCCCACCCTCTGTGGGCAAAGATGGCTTTCTCCCGGTGGGGGTGGCATCCTGGCTGTGGCCACAGGTCTGTGGTGTGACCAATGCAGGCCCCTCTCTTCAATGACACAGGGCCCAAGGGTCTGGGTGGAAGAAGCATGGTGGGGCGGTGGTGCTGGTCTCCTTGGCCATGAGGGCGTACAGCACTCCTGGGGTGCCCTGCCCTGCAGAGTGCCTCCCTGGACGCTTCGGAGCCGGCTGCAAGCACAGTTGCAGGTGTCTCAACGGTGGCGACTGTGACCGGCGTTCAGGCCGCTGCCTCTGCCCAGCTGGCTGGACCGGGGACCAGTGTCAGAGCCGTGAGTGGGCAGGGTTGGGAGCTGGAGGTGAGGGGAAGGCCAGGAGGCCCCTCTGGGCCTGTCGGGGGTTGGTCTCAGCCTTGCTCCAGGGTAGAGGGCCCCGTGAGGTGGTCACTTGGCAGGTGGGGGCAGGGACTACCATCCAAGCTCCCAGGGGTCCCCTGTGGGGGGCTGGGGGGGTTTGGCCTTGCTCAAACCCCCGTAGCAGGACTCAACCCTCTGCCTTGTCTCACCCACCCCAGTCTGTGCTGAGGGCACGTTTGGGGTACGCTGTGAGGAGCACTGTGCCTGCCGGCGGGGGGCCACCTGCCACCATGTCACGGGGGCCTGCCTCTGCCCCCCAGGATGGAGAGGTTCGCGGTGTGAGAACGGTGAGCCCCTCGGCTCTGCCAGCTCCCACGGGACCGACTGCTCGGGTGGAGGGGGGTTCCCTCCAGGCTGCACTGGCCCCAGGGCTCCCCACCACCCCCTGCACGTGGCTTCCTGCAGCCTGCCCGCATGGCTGGTTTGGAGAGGCCTGTGCCCAGCGCTGCCAGTGCCCACCCGGCGCCGCCTGCCACCACGTCACCGGGGAGTGTCGTTGTCCACGAGGCTTCACAGGGCCCGGCTGTGAGCAGGGTAGGTGACCCCACCTGGGGAGGGGACAGAGTGGCTGGTAACTGAGGCTGCAGGGACCCCCGAGCCGCACCGAAACCATCACCCCCAGGAGGGGGCCGTGCGGTGGGCAGCGTTCCTGAGCTGGGCCAGGATTGACCTCTGCCGCCTGCACCCAGCCTGCCCCCCCGGCACCTTTGGGGAGAGCTGTGGGCAGAAGTGCCATTGTCCCGGTGAGAACCAGGCCTGCCACCCTGCCCTGGGCACGTGTGTGTGTGCCGCCGGCTACCACGGCTCCGGCTGCCGGCAACGTGAGTGCTGCCCTGCCTCTTCCCTGGCTGTCCTCAGAGGGGCTGCTCAGCTGGGGGTGTGGGGGGGCACCGGGGGCTGTGTGCCCTAGGGGGCGAGGCCCAGCCCCTGGCAACACCCCTATCCCTGCAGGGTGCCCCCCCGGGCGCTTCGGGCCTGGCTGTGAGCAGCCATGTGGGTGTCTCAACGGGGGCTCCTGTGATGCGGCCACTGGGGCCTGCCTCTGCCCTGCTGGGTTCCTGGGGGCCGACTGCAGTCTGCGTGAGTGGCCGGGGAGAGGGCTGCATGGATGGGGAGGGAGAGGGTGGCAGCTCCCTGCACCTCGGTGCTCAGGGCTTCCCAGCCTGTAGGGAGGATAGCCCCCCGACCATCTGTGTCCCTGATCCTCCTGCTGGGCCTGTGTCAGGCTGGGCTAAAGTATGGGGGAGGTCAGTGTGACCCCAGTGATCCTGCCGGCCAGCTCTGGCCCCTCTGCCTCCCTGCCACTGGCCACGCCCTGCAGAGGGAAGGGGACCTGGCAGCAGTGGACACCCTCCTGTCCCCTCCCGGCAGCCTGTCCACAGGGCCACTTCGGCCCCGGCTGTGCGCATGTGTGCGGGTGTGGGCAGGCCGTAACCTGTGACCCCGTGACCGGCAGCTGCGCCTGCCCCCCGGGAACGACTGGCACCCACTGTGAGCATGGTGAGTGCCCGCGTGGCCCCCCCTTCTGCATGTCACAGATGCTGCTGGATCAGCCCTGGGGAGGGGCGCCGGTGGGGTGAAGCCGAGGGTCCCCTGATGGGAGCCAGGCCCTAGAGCTGGGTGGTGCCGTCACATGAACACTCTGTCGATCCCCTCAAGTGGCTGGTTGGGGCTGAACAGGTTCCAACCCGGAGCCTTCTAGTGGGAGGGGCCAGTGGCTATTTTGTCTGAGGACAGGTGGGCTCCCTGGCTCATGTGCCCGTGGCACAGGGTCCTGCTGGCCCTTCCTGCTGGGCCCCCAGGTGGAGGGCAGCCTGGAGCACAGGGCCTAGTGGAGAACAGGGGTGCCCCAGGAGCAGTCATGGGCCTCCCACCTATGATGGCACCCCGGCCCCCATGGCCACAGCTACAGCCCTGTGGCCTGGTTCCCACACCCTGGTGGATAGAGCGCTGTGCCATCCTATGGTTCTTATCAAGGGTCAGTCACCAACCCCCCCCCCCCCCCCCCAATTCTTAGCTAGTGGCAGCAGTCATAAGCCCTGTGTCCTGGCAGCAGCTAGACCACATCCCTCCAGGGAAGTATGGCAGCTGCAGGCCAATCAGATTACGATCAGGGGCCACCTGCAGCGCCTGGCAGCCTGGCTGCCTCAGCTTGGAGGATGCACCAGTGCAGAAGGCCACTACCTCCAGGAAGGCTTCCCTAACCTGCTCCTGCCACCTGGGCAGGCACTCCCTGCCCCTCCTTGGCGCTCAGGGAGGCCTTGTGTTTGCTGAGAAGATGGATGGATGGGCAGGGCACAGCTGGTGTCCCTCCCTGGCATGTGTGTGTCTGAGGGCAGAGACTGGCCCTAGGAATCCCCGGGAGGGTTTGTGGAATGAAGGCCAGATGTGGTGGGGACGTGTCTCCAGAGTGTGTCCAGCCCTGGGCAGAGCTCTGAGCGCTGCTGGACTTCTGCCCCCAGGCTGCCCTCAGAACCGGTTTGGGGTAAACTGTGAGCACGTGTGCTCCTGCAGAAACGGGGGCCTGTGCCATGCCTCCGACGGCAGCTGCTCCTGTGGCCTAGGCTGGACAGGGCCAAACTGCGAGCAGGGTGAGTGTGTGGGCCCGCTCCCGTCCCTGAGCCAGCTGGAGGGTCGGGGCCTATGGGGGCAGGAGGGCTGCCAGGGCTGGGCAGGGCCCCAAGGTCACCTGAATCAGGCTAGTTCCCCGGGGGCTGTTCCTCGGGCCCCCTGCTCTACCTGCTGGCTCTCCCCCAGCCTGCCCTCCTGGTCACTACGGTGCCGCCTGCCGTCTGGAGTGCTCTTGCCAAAACAACGGCACATGTGAGCCCACCACGGGTGCCTGCCGCTGCGGCCCTGGCTTCTACGGCCAGGCCTGCCAGCATGGTGAGTTCTGGGGTGGGGAGGCCGCTGGCCCTGTCCCTCCCCGTGGTGGCTGGTGAGCTAAGGCCTGGCCCGCTTACTGTGGGACTCCCAGGCCAGAGGCACTGGGCTTGGGTCACAGGAGGGCATGTGGACCTCCCTCCTGACCCTCAGCCATGATGGGGGGGCCGGGCCTAGGTGGAAAGAGGGGGAGCACGAGCCTCTGAACCAGGTCCTTTGCTCACCGTGCGTGAACGGACGTAGGGGCTCTAACTGCGGTGTCCTTCAGCCTGTCCCCCCGGCTTCCATGGGGCTGGCTGCCGGGCAGCGTGTGAGTGTCAGCATGGAGCGTCCTGCGACCCGGTCAGCGGTCAGTGTGTCTGCCCTGCTGGCTTCTACGGCCAGCTCTGTGAGAAGGGTGAGTGCCCGCTGCTCCCACGTGCTCCCCTGGCCCTGTCCAGTCGGGCATGGGACAGGAGGGGACACGGAGTCTGCTGCCCCCCTGCAGGGTGTGAACCAGGCTCCTTTGGAGAGGGTTGCCGTGAGCACTGTGACTGTGAGATGGGGGCAGCCTGCGACCCCATCACCGGCCAGTGTCTTTGTCCCCCAGGGCGCACAGGGGCCACCTGTGACCTTGGTGAGTCTGGGTCCCGCTTGGCAGGGCACGGGGGCAGGCCTCAGTGGGGGTGTGAGCATTGCTTGTATAAGGGGGAGCCTCAGCTGTGTTCTGGCTGGGGCACTGTGCCCCCTGTGCCCATCCTGTCCCTCTGCAGGGGGCGCCCAGCATGCAGCTCCTGCTCAGAGTTGTCAAGGCCACATGCTGCTCTCTGGCCAGGATGGGGGCACAGTGAGGTGGGAGGGGTGCCCTCCCAAGCTGCCAGCCTGCCTGGGCGTAGGAGGGACTGTCTGGCACAGGCTGTGTATGCAACCTCATGGCTGACCTTATGGTTGTGTGTCACTTGACCCGGGGAGGAGTGTCCCTGGCTGCCGGGCCCCCTTTGCCAGCCCCTGGGGCTGGGCAGGGACGTGGGGCGATGATGCCGGGCAGGTGCTTTCCCACATGGGAGCTCACACAGGGCAGGCAAAGTGAGGCCCGAGAGGCCTGTGCTCCCTTGCACCCTTGCACAGAGGGCCTGGGGTCCCCTGGTGGGGGCAGGCAGGACTGGCATTCAGGCCCGTCTCTCCCTCTCCCTTCACCTTAGACTGCAGACCTGGCTTCTTCGGGCCGGGCTGTGCCCTGCGCTGTAGCTGTGGGGGTGGCGCTGCCTGTGACCCGGTCAGTGGGCAGTGCCGCTGCGTGGATGGCTACATGGGCCCCACCTGCCAGCAAGGTGAGCCAGGTTTCCAAGGGGGAGGTGGGAGGATGACATGCTCGCTATTTCTGCCCCCTACACACATCGGGCTGGCCAGGGTAGGTCAGCTGGCGAGAGTGTTGCCATCCCTGAGCAGTCGGTGCCCGTGGCTTCTTGCGGGGGAGGCAGGGACCTCGCAGCTGCTGAATGGTGGGGCAAGGTTGTGCCATGCCAGCAACCCCCAGCAGCCCTCTGCTCCCGTGTAGGTGGGCTCTGACCCAGCCCTGCACGCATACTCACCCCTGTGTGTGCACGCCAGCACCTGCCCGTCCGCCATACCCCTGGGTGGTGGGGGCAGGTGTAGTGACAGCACCTTGGGCTCTCAGCCCTCACGGCCTGGGGGGAACATGCATCTGCATGCCAAGCTTGGGGGGTGCCCTGGAGTCCCCCGGTCAGCTTGCCGAGGCCCGACCTGGACAGGACACATCTGCTGAGAGGGTCGGGTCTGGGGCCGGTGAGGACGGCTCTATAGACAGTGGGGATTCCAGACAGGTCCACAGCCTGGGAACCCCAAGTGTGGGCTGACATGTGTGTGTGTGTTTGAGCCTCTGGGAGGCAGCTCAGGACTGTTAGGGGCCCTAGGGCGGCAGTGGGGGGATCTCACTCTGGCAGTGGAGGCCTGGCTGGGGCGGCCCATGGCGGCACCTGGTGGTCATCTGTGGTACTGCGCCCCAGGCCCTGGGTGGTCCTGACAGCAGGGATTGCAGCTGGGGTCTGCGACCCGGGTTACCCCTGAGGCTGTGCTGGCTTGGAGTCCTGGGCCCTGCCCCCTGCTCCCTGCCCTGAAGCTGACTGGCTGGCTTCTAGTAAAGCACCTCCCAGCCCATCATGCTGCTGGGCTGGGGGCACTGGGAGCTTTCATTTGGAGAGGGGGAGAGGCCCCCCCTTATATTTGCATAGGAGGGAAGGGGAGGCTTTGCTGAGAGGGCCTGTGAGCCTAGGGGGAGAGCGGTGTCTGCATCTGGTGGCCTCACTGGCCTGTGACCAGCAGACTGAGCCCAGAGGAGGGAGGAGGACTGTGCACTCATATATAACATGGGTCCCACAGGGCAGCCAGCGATCCAGAGCCTGGACCTCAGAGATGAGGCCGGGCGGAAGCTGGGGAGGAAGTGGGGCCATCTCCCCTCCATTGGGCTGGAGCTGAAGGGGCAGGAGGGGACACATGAGTGTGAGCCCAGAACTCTGGCAGCTTCGAAACGTCCACCTGCCCTGGAGCTGACCTTCTTTCCCCTGTCCCTACAGTGGCCTCACAACCAGCTCATGGACCAGCACTCAGGCTCAGCAGCGGGGCAGAGAAACACTAGCTCAGAGGCAGCCCCCAGCAGGCCCGTCTTCTAAGTACTTTGGTGATGACTGAGGAGGGGTGCCCGTGGGCCAGGACTTCAACCCCAGCCTTGTCTTCTGGGGCTATGCCCAGCCCTGCGGCCTCTCACTGGGCAAGGATCAGCTGGCCATGGGGAGGGAGGCCCTGCCTGGCCTAGCTTAAGGGGCCCAGGCATGTGCCAGGCCTCGGGCTGCACAGCCACACAGCTGCGCGGGCCGCATGTGCTGATGAAGCCGGCCACCCACCCCCTGCCCTGCCCTGTCCCTGCACCAACCCCTCCACAGCCCTGGGTCAGGACCCAGGGTCCTTGGGGACAGCTATAGGCAGGGGGCAGTTCTTCTGGTGCTAGGCCCTGGGACCCTTGCGCTCAGCCTGTTTCCTTGGAATTGCAGCCGCTGTATTTATGTAAAAGTATTTATGGGCAGCTGGCCACTCCCATGCACCCCGGGCACTGCCCGCCCCAGGAAACCCTGCTGCGGGACTTTGGGGCATGCAGGGCCTCTGGGTGGCAGGCTCTGGTACATGTGAAACCCAGAAACTTAAGAAAGAAGCCACCACTTCCTTGTGGCCTGTGTGTCCATTGCTTTGGGCTCCTTGCACTGCACCCCCCTCAAGTGTGCCAGCCTGTGTGTTTGGACAGGAACCTCCCCCAGACCAAGGAGGCCCCACAGGCACCTGGCCCCTCCCTGGGGGTGGGGGTTGCGCACGAGGACAGTTGGGGTTTGTCCTGGTTTCTAGTGCTCTAGAGGGGCCTGCAGAGGGGCTGGTCTGGGAGGGAGTATGGCCCCATGGGGAGGGGCTGGCTTGAGGGCAGTGGTGATGGGGGGCAACATGGTACCCCCTCCTGTCTGCAGGGTGGAAACAGCAGAGGGGGGTGAAGAGTGTCCCAGGGGTGGGGTGCCCAGTGGGCTGGGTTGGACCCAGATGGCCACACCAGGCACTTAGGGTCTGGGCGGTAGTCCCATGTGTCCACCACGTCTACACCAGCCCAGCTAGCGGATACCCTCAAGGCAGAGGATCTCAGGGAGGAAAATAAGGAGGATTCTAGTAGCCGCAGCCCCTCAAACAGACGAGGGAACAGCCTGTGGCAGAAAAAGCCAAGTTCGTGCGCTGTAGTGTCAAGGGTTTCAGATAAGTGTAGTGAATGCCCCAGGAAGAGACACGGAGCCAGCCGGCAGGACAAGAGAGCCAGGCTGCTGAAGAAGCAGTTCCAGGAGCTGCAGTGATGAGGGCCCGGGAGGGAGCTGTGGGGCGCGGCCTGGCACTGCTTGGACAGCAGGCTCTCTGGTCTTGGCCGTGGTGCTGGGTGGGGGGTGGGGGGGTGAGCTGCTGGGGGGGGGGTGTGCAGCTGGGGTGGGGGGCTCTCTAATCCCCAGTGCACTGTTGGGAGGCTCGGAGGGAGAGGACGCCACAGGAGGTTAATGGAAATGAATGAAGGGAGACCCTAACATCCATCTAATTGAAGCTCTGGAGCAAGAAGAAAAACATCGAGGTGAAGCCACCACAGAAGGTCTCAGGGCAGAAGGTGAATGGTCTCAGACTGAAGGAATGCGACACCGTAGAACAGGAATAAAAAAGCCACGATCTAAAGAACTTTCAGGAAATCACCAGCAAGGAGAAATCCTACAGCACCCAGGAAAGGAGAACAGAAATCTGTGTGGCATCAGACTTCACAGCGAAACCCTGGGAACCAGGACCCCGATGTCCTGCTGTCACAGTGCTAAAGAAAAAGTTTTGAAAGTCGACATGTGTATGTGCTGTTGAAGTATCTGAAAAATAAAACCCGGTTCCTCTTGGGGGTTAACCCTCCAGAGCCAGACCTGGAAACGGACCCAGAGGATGCTCTCCAGCAAGGAGAGAGAGAACCCCAGCAGATGTGCTGAGAGATTCCCCAGGATGTCTCCTGCATCACCTTGTCCCAGAGAGAACCAAATATTCAGTGACCACGAGCGTGCAGGGCAGGGGTGGAGAGAGTGTGCTGGGTCCCTCCCTCTGGCGAGGGGCGCCGACAGACCATGGACAGTCGCGCTGGCAAGGCGAGTAGGCCTGTGTGCAGACATGTCCTACTAAGACAGGTGTCCTCCTGCAAGGACAGGACGGGTAGCCTTTCAGCCACCTGCAGGGCAGCCTCGCTCCAGTGGAAGGAGGAAGAATGGAGCAGAGTGAGAAAGTACATCAGCAAAGCCCACAAATGGGTACAAGGGACGATCAAAACCCAGACGCATCTAATGCAGCTGAACAGGATTTTCACTGTTAAAGACTTCCCTAGAGGGATGGACGTGGAAGCCTACAGAGTCCATCAAAAGCTGGGGTGGGAGTTTTAATGTTTCGGGCTGAAAAGCGTAATGAGAAGTGGCTGTGTATAAATCCACGCGCGGATGTATGCACGTTAACAGCGGAGGCTTGGAAATCCATAGAACTGACGCTGTAAGAGCTCAAATGAACTTTGCCAACTGGAGATTTTTTTTTTTTTTTTTTTTAAATATTGCCATAGGTTACACCACGTATCACACCACATCTTTTTGAAATGAATCAAGGTAGAGATTCAGTTTGGAGATTTTTTTTTTTAATTGTTTTTTTACTTATGATAGTTAGAGAGAGAGGCAGAGACATAGGCAGAGGGAGAAGCAGGCTCCATGCACCGGGAGCCTGATGTGGGATTCGATCCCGGGTCTCCAGGATCGCGCCCTGGGCCAAAGGCAGGCGCTAAACCGCTGCACCACCCAGGGATCCCCCAACTGGAGATTTTAACGTGTTCTTTAAAGAAACCCCAAAACACACAACCCATAAACAGGTTAAGCAAACAGACGCAAGCAGTGATAAAACTTTAGTAGGATTTAACACACATGGTTTATACGTATCTATGCTCATATTCATGCATTTGTTATATTCTATGCATAGAATTCATATCTATTTAAACTTCACACAAATGGAGAAATGATCCACATAAAAGTCGAAATTCCTTTGAAAATGAATAAGGAAGAAAAGTAGGGAGATGGATGATTTTTCTGAACACAGAGAAAATACAAGAGGAAGAATTAATACACAAACATGACAGAGATATAAAAGTCATATGAGTGACCACATACAAGTAACTTGCCTTTTTTTTTTTTTTTTTTTAATGGGCAGGTTTTGAGGGAAAATACGAAACGCCAGGATTGGTGTTGGTAGAAATGAAAAAACTTGAATAAACTAAATAAATAAATGCAAATAGGACCTGGAGCTGGTCACCACCCGCAGGAGTGCCTGAGACATCGGCTGGTATGGGTGCTTGTGCCACAGTTTCCAGACACGGTGAAGCCGTTTAATAGGAATTATGTTGGAAACCCTACAAGCAGGAAAAGTGGCTCATCCTCATTTCATGAGGCTGGTATAACCTGGTTCTAAAATCAGGTGAGGACAGTACAAGGAGACGAGATTACAGACTCCTTATGTGTGTGCAGAAATCCTAATCCTAGATATTAGCTGCACAAAAATATTTTTAAAGATGTATTTATTAGTGTGTGGGTGAGCAAGAGGGGCCAGGGAGAGGGAGAATCATCAAGCGGACTCCCTGCCCAATGTGGGGCTCGACCTCATGACCCCAAGATCACAACCTGAGCTGAAATCAAGAGTTGGATGCTTAACTGACTGAGCCACCCAGTTGCCTCTTCTACTCAAAATTTAAAAAATACCAGCTTGATCCAGCGGGGATGGAACTCAAGATGCCAGGACAATCTCACGTCACAAAGTGCTTCGATGTATTTGGTAAGACGAGAAATTGGACGATTGTCTGACAGAAGCAGAAAGAGCATTCTATAGAATTCATCTTTTTAGGGTATACATTCTTGGAAGGCCGGGTGGGTATAGACAAGGGCTTCGTTGACAATGGTCGTGTACAAGGATCTCTTGCAAGTCTGGTGGAGAAACCAGGGGGCTCAAGTCTTTGTGAGTGAAGCCACGCGGGCCAGCGGGCCCACCCAGCACACCCCCGGGGCCCTGCTGTCTGCCCCCCGTGCCGCCCACCCCCCTGGACTCTGGCTGTCTCCTGCCTCCCACCCCCACCCCAGCAGAGCTCGGCAGTCTCCAGGCCACACGGTGAGAGCAAGAAACTAGTGTGAGGCTGTGGGAAAGAGAACCTGCTGGGGGCGGCCTGGGGGCAGGACTTGAAAAGTCATGGAAGAGCCAGTGGGGCCAGCAGACACTGAGCCTGACTATAAGAATCAGCAGGGCGTGGGGTGGAGGGGTCGGGGGTGGGGTGTGTGAGGAGCATCTGTATCCTATGACACCTGTAAAACCTGTGAAGGTCCGCAGCGCTTCAGCAGAGGCAGTGGCCAACCAGGAAACGGCCACGTACGACATCCTTCTCCGCCGCGGCAAGGCCCATCCATGCCTGCGGGTTTATCTCCAAAAGGATGCATGAAGCCCCAAACCAGGAGCCCTGCGAGGGGTAGAGGGCCCCCGTCTGATGTGACCCCAGTCCTAAGAGAGCCCTGTGATGTGCTGGTGGGTGACAGCTGGGGAGGGGGGTTTGGGATGTCTAACACGGGCCAGGGGCCGATCTCGGGACCGGTGACCGTACCCAAGGGTGATTGATGATGAAGTGTGTGGGATTCATGGACATCCCAAGAAGGTACAGATGGAGATGCCAACCTGCATGCCTAAGGGGCAAGAGCCCGGGGGTCTGGGGGTTCTCGTGCACGGGGCATGGGAACCTGGGTGCTGCTGGGGCACCACTGTGGTCACCTAGGAGCGCTGGATGCCTTCAGGGCTGCAAGCCCAGCTGCAGTGCCCCCGCCAGCCCCCTACCCTCATCCCCCCAGCCTGGGGCACTCTCGGGAGGTGGGTCCTCCCTGCAGAAAGGGCCCGGGATGTTCTGGAGTGGTTCTAACAGCACTAACACAACACCTTGGTGTCTGTTCCCACTGGGCCCCACCGGGGTGGATGACGTCCTAGGAAACCCCGATGGCCCTGCAAGCCCACTGCTCCCTGCAGTGGGGCCTATTTCCCTGCCTGCAACAGAAGGGGCAGTGCAGCTGGCTGGGAGGTGGGGCTGGGCTGGAGGGCCCCTGGAGACCCCTCCCCAGCAGGGCTGGTATGGCAGGGTTCTCCCCAAGACACCCTGGCATCTGGGAGTGGGGGTAGGGGGCAGAAAGGTTGTTTGAGGTCTTAGGACGAGCTTGGCTGGAAGGCAGGTCAGAGCAGCCTCTGCCTGGGAAGGGCCAGGGTCCAGGCTGCCCTGCCCTCCCCTCAGGAAGGGACCCGGGCTGAGCAGAGTCCCCTCAGTCTCAAGTGGGCACTGGTGTTGGGGTAGCCCTAGCCTTCCTCCTTTCACTGCCCACCCACCTGGGCCCCTCCAGACCTTGAGACAGCTGGGCCCTGTGCTGCTTTATTTATTTATTTATTTATTTATTTATTTATTTATTTATTTATTATTTAGTGCTGCTTGATCCCTCTTTGAAGGGTGTCTGTCCTGAGCTGCCCTGGTGGACCCAGCACCCCCCCCCCCCCCCCCCGGCAGCCCTGCCCTTGGTGGCAGCCCCTACAGCGTCCTGAACACCCGCCCTCCGGGCTAAGCATTCCTCCTGCTTGCTTGGGAACCACTCTGCAGACCCAAGAGGACCCAAGGCTGTGTCCTCAGGTCAGGACAGGAAGGGTGTGGCCCCAGGGCCTCCCAAATCTCCGAAGGAACGTGTGCCTGGCGGAGGACAGGCAGCAGACAGGCCTGCCTCCCTGGGGAGCTAGGGACAGCTAGGGACAGGGGGTCAGCGGTGAGAGCAAGCAGGTGGGCTTCCTTGGGGGAGCTTAGTTCTATGGGGGAGCCAGGCTTCCGCAAAGGTGCCGCCCCTGCCTGGCACACACACACACACACACACGGATGCACATGTGCGTGCACCTGCCTGGCCCTGGCCACCACTCGCCCCCACCGCAGCTCTGAGAAAAAAGCAGGGAGTTGACCTCGCTCATGGGTGGGGAAGTCCAGGTCCCAGATTCCCACCCGTACAGGAAGTACTTCTCCCTGCGTAGCTCCTGGGGCTCACCCCCGCGACCGCAGTCCTGACCTGTCCCGACCCCCCATCATGCAAAGCCCCTGCCCAGGACCACCAGTGCAGCTTGGGCTCTGACCTAGGCCTGGTCCTTCTGACTGCCTGAAGCCCTGGAGGTCACCTTGGTGGTCACTAGGGAGGAGCTGCCCACCCCTCCAGGTACAGATCACCTTCCTTGACCTGATTCGAAGGGTGGGGCTCAGGGCAGCCCCTCCTCCTCCCTCCGTGCTCCTACTGGCTCAGCCCCTCTCCACACCCCTGTCTCCCCACCCCACCTGGCCAGGCCCAGGGCTGGGAGGGTCAGAAGGCCGGCCACCCAGTCACCCACTTCTGGCTGGGAGGCAGGAGCCACATTCCTGGCTTTGTAACCAAAGCTGGAGCCCCAGTGGGATCTGGGCAGATTCTCATAGTGCTGGGAGCCCCCACCCCAAGGACAGCACTGCCCATGCCGGGAGGGGCACTGGCAGGCACGGAGGAATTGCAGGCCTGGCAGGGCACGAAGCAGCCTTCCTACCTGGCCTGGTGGCCAAGAGCCCAGGCCAGCCTGCCCCTCCCCACCTGCCCATCCAGGGCCTGGGTGAGCAAGTAGACTGTGAGGGAGGTGGGGGTGGGAGGACATTCCCACGGGGTCCCTAGACCTATTGGCCCCCCTGAGCCCTGCAAGGGAGTGTGTGGGGATGGGGGTCAGGAGCTCCTGGCCTCGCTCACCGTGCTCCACGTGGACAGTCAGGCCAAGGCCACAGATGGGCATGGAGTGACCATGAACAAGGGGCCCAAGCAAGGCCCTAGGACCGACATGAGTGACCACACATGTGACCACACAAGGACAGAAGGATCTTCTCCTGGCGGCCCTCGCTGTTGTGCAGCCAATCCTGGCCCATTGCACCTTGGGAAGTTTGCAGGGGCTTATCTGGCCTTCTGGGCACAGACTCCCATGGAAATCCAGG
The DNA here is from genome assembly GCF_003254725.2 of Canis lupus dingo. Classification (NCBI taxonomy): domain Eukaryota; kingdom Metazoa; phylum Chordata; class Mammalia; order Carnivora; family Canidae; genus Canis; species Canis lupus. Next base: position 58,183,210 of record NC_064247.1, on the reverse strand, counting down.
TGTTAAAAAATACTTTAATGTGTATGAAAACCCCAGGATCTCAGCACTGGCTCTGTAGGGTCATCTCCCTCGGGGACCTCCGCTCAGTAAGTGGGGCCGCCCTGGACGCTCAGGCCCTTTGTCCCACAGGCAGGGGGCTGGGCGGGGGGGACAGGGAGGAAGCTGGGCCCACATCCTGCATCACTTGCCCTGCACCATTGCCCTAGGGGTGTGCAGGACGCCGGGGGAGGCCGGGGGTCGGGCTGCTGTGGCCCTGAGAGCTTGCTTGGAGATGCTCCCGGGGGTGGGCAGCACATGTGATCGCCCTCCCTGGAAGTGTCTGGATCCGGCACTGCGGACCACGGGGCCTCACGGAGACCCACGGACTGTCTGGGCTCCTAGGACAAGCGCACCGCACTCCAAGGACCAGGCTGCTTCCTGGAGCACGGCATGAAGCAGCAGCCTGGCCTCCGTGCTGGGCACAACAGGCTACACGCCCGTCTCCACACGCAGCCGCTCCATCCTGCGCACGTTGCCCTCCACGGCCACACGGCTGGTGATGCACCGGGCAAAGTCCTCAGGGAACCAGCCCATCTCCCCATCTCTCAGCCTCTCGCCATAGAACCATCCTGAACACAGATGTGGGGCAGGTGAGGGCGGAGTCCAGGCTCCAGGGAGGGGCTTCCATACCCGCACCCCCAGCCCTCTGAGCTTCTGTGCCAGAAGACGCCAGGGCCAGGCCCCCTTGCAGCAGGCCACCACCCGCTCCTGCCCAGGGGGCCAGGGGCCAGGTCACACAGGCACCTGGTCCTCCAGCAGGTGCTCAGCCTGGACACTGGCGTCAGGGGCTGAGCTCCCTCCAGCCAGCTTTCATGCCCTGTGCAGGCGAGTGCAGGGGCCCCCAGGGGTAGCAGAGCCACCCTCCTCCTGCTCAGGACACAGAATGACAAAAGAAGCGGATTTTGATCCTGTGACTGAGGGAGGTCTGAAGATGTCCTTGAAGGAAGGTGCTGAGGGGACCTTGGGCCAGACCCACCATGGGCAGTTGCAGAAACTGCTTCCAGGGGGCCAGGCTCAGGGTCAGCTGCCCGCATCTGGTGTGCTCCCTCGTGGGGCTGTCAGGCCCTCCCTCTGGGGGCCACCTCGCCTACATCCTGCCACCACCACACACCCGGCCCTGCTCTGCTCACCATCCTCCTGCTCCAGCACCAGGACCACATCCGCCTGCTGCAGCGTGATCTCATCCGCTTGCTTGGCCAAGTAAGCCTTGGTGACCTCGACCTGGAGCAGGTCTGGGGGGTGGGGGGGGTGAGGGTAGGTGTCAGCAACACCGCTGTCCCCAGGAGGGCCTGGGCCAGGAGTCCTGCTGCCCTGAGTCAGGCATGGCTCCACCGTGGCCTGGTCTCACTGGGGCCTGAGGGGCTCTGGACACATGGCAGCTTCCCTCCAGAGACCACCAGACAGACTGCCGCTGCTCTCAGGGCCAAAGCACCGGCCCCGGCAGAGACAGCACCATCTAACTCCACCCCTGCGGCCCGTTCTGCTCCAGTTGTTGGGCATGGGGCAGCATTCTCCCTCCCGCACAGAAGGGGAGGCCCCGTGTGCACAGGTGCATACATACATACCCGGCTGTGGGGTCCCTCACCTGGGCGGTCACCCCGGGGGGCAGGCAGGACAGAGGGCTGGACAATGCCTCAGCTCCGTGCTAGCCCCCTGCCCGGGGCTGGGGCTGTGAGCCCCGTTCAGCGTGGAGCGTCTGGTGCTTACCTCCCTTGTTGGTGGGACCCCGTCCCTGCCTCTCCCTGTGTGTGAGCGCCGTGATCCACCGGGCCCGGTCACTCCTAGGGTTGGGAGAGAGGCTGCGTCAGGCTCTGGGCCAACCTTGCCTGCCTTGGGGCCTCTGGCTTCATGACCCTGTCCCCACCTGGCAGCGTGGGGAGATGGGGGGGTCCCTGGAGCATGCCCCCCAGCCCTGTGAGGCTGCCTCACAGCCCTGTGATGGGCTGTGGTGCTGAAGGTTCATGCTGCTCGGCGCCCTATTGTGACCCCCCCTTAACCACCGAGGGACCACACACGGGAAGTCATGGGGCAGGAAGGAGCCACAGGCAGGCCAACCCTGAGTCTCACCTTCCCAGAGTCATGGGGTCACGTGCAGACACACCCCTATGACCTGGGCCACCCTGTTTGCTGGTGCTGGGCCCCAAGCCCACTGTCCCTTATCAATTCAGTTTTAAACCATCAGCTTCCGCCTCCCGCCGCCTGTTGGGACTGTGGAGATCAGTCACCCTTGTCTCCTCCCCCGTCATCTGAGCCCCTACTGTGCTGGCACCCGTGTGCTGCCCACCCCACTTCCAGACTGTTCTGACCTCCACCCCCCCAGCCCCCGCCGGCATCGGCTGCTTCTCAGCAGAGGCCTCCTGCCTCAGGGCCTTTGCGCTGCCATGCCTCCACCAGGTCCTCCTCCCCACCGGCCCCCACCTGGTACTCCCTTCCCCACCTTGTGCTCCTCCTCAATCTGCACTCCCTGGACACAGCTGCCCATTTTGTGGCTGATGGGTTGCTGTCCCAGAGATGTGACCTCCGTGAGGACCAGGTTGCCCTTGTGTCGGCACACGGCAGTGCTCGAGAATAGAACGGCATGAACACCCTCCCCCTGGGAGCCCTCCCCCAACTCACGCGGAGTCGGAGGACAGCAGGATCTTCTCCTGGCGGCCCTCGCTGTTGTGCAGCATGGTCACCTGGAAGACGTGTGGCACCAAGGAGCTGCGGCTACTACCCCCCACCAGAGAGGGGTCGGAGGGCTCCATCTTCTGGACCCGGATGTGGTCCACCTGGGCATAGTCCTGTACCACAAAGCTGTCCTCGCTGTGGGGAGACGGGCAGTTGGATGCTATGGGGGGGGTTTGGGCAGCCTGGGTCCCCACCCAGCTGGACGCTCCCAAGAACTGCCCCCCAGGACAGAGACTGTGTGTCTCCTTGTCCTTGTGGCCTGGGCAGGCCGGCTCAGGCCTGCCCCACAGTGAGAAACACCCAGCCACCCCAAGTCACTTGGAGGGGGACCCCCATGTCACACGGAGGGGGACCCTGGCTGCCACCATGGACAAGCCAGGCTTGGAGCCTCTCCCAATCCTGAGGTCGGACGAGGCTGGGCAGCTCCCCCTGCCCCTCCTGGCCCCATCACAGGCTCACCTCTTCTTCTTGGTAATCACCAGGACGTCATTGAACAGAAATAGGTAGCACGTCGGCCGGCTGGCCAGTTTTCGGAAAATCCCGGTTTCTTCTACCACAAAGAGCTCCCCACGCTTCAGCAGCCAGCGGGAGGCAGAGATCAGAGGAAGGGACTGGAGGGAGGAACCAGAGAGCTGCCTCAGTCAGGGTGGGGGTGAGGAGGATGGGCAAGGATGTCCAGCACAGTCCCTACCACCCAGGACCCGGGGGACTGGCCGCCCTGGGCTGGACCAAGGATGGGGGCGAAATGTGTCCTTGCCTCAGACAAAGGGCTATTCAGGTGGCCAGCAGGCACAGATGGGCAGCTGCTCTGTGCCAGGTCCCCGGCCCAGGTCCCGCCCAGCGAGCAGGACAGTCCACCAGGCCGTCCTGAGGAAGCCTCCACACACCCCTCACACCTTCTTCTGGACCTCGGGGTCCTCCCTCCATCGCTCTGTGGCCCTCGTGCCCTGCCCTGCCCACGGCAACCGCTCCCCCAAGCTCCGGCCTGCTGGGCAGCCTCCAGGTCAGGGGCCCAGCCTGAGTGATGACAAGCGGAGGCTCAGCCCACAGAGCTGCCTCCAGGCCAATTCCTGCAGAGCAGCTCCCACGAGGAAGTGTCTGTCTGTTTCTGGCTCGATGTCCCCCTCCCAGGGAGGTGCTTCTTGCAGAAGCAGGAGCCTGATGGCCTGGAGCACCGCAGGGACTCGGGGACAGAAGTGTGAGCCCTGCTTGCTTGGGAGGGCCTACAGGTTGGCTAGGCCCCCTCTCTGGGGCTGAGGGACAGTTCCTGGCTTTACAGGAGGCCCCAACTCCATCCTTTCCCTGTTCTCAGTGTGCTGCCAGGAGCCCTGGACCAGGGCATGCTCTCTGGCCCAGCCCCTTGGGGCAGCCCTGGGTGGGGGCAGGGGCCAGAGACCCCCCCCACACCCACCCAGCCCCAGGCAGGAGGGCGGCAGAGCTGAGCCTCTGCGGCCAAGGGGAGTGGGAGTCACAAGGGATGGTGCCCCCAGAGAGGCTGGGGCAAGGCCTCCTTCCAGCCCAAATGCCCAGGGGCCATGACCCCGACCCCCAAGGGGCTGGCTGAGGGGAGGCCCGATGCCTACCTTGACTTTGCCGAAGTCCAGCTGTGTATGCAGCGTGTACATCTGCTCTGTGCGCTCCATCTTATGGGCTCCCTCGTTGCATTGCCTCACCAGCTGTGGGGGGGGGGGCACCCGGAGAGCAGGCTGTGTTATGGGCTGTGGTCAGGCCGCCCTGCTGCCCTGGCACTCCCCACCCTACCCCTGGGCTGTCTTAGCTGCTGCCCTGCCTCGGGCTGTGCTGTGGGTTGTGGCCTGGCCACCCCAGGAACCCCCCTCCCCCACCCAACCTCAGGGCTGTCCTAACTGTTGCCCTGCCTTGGGCTGTGCTGTGGGCTGTGGCCTGGCCATCCCACGGCCCAGGCACCCCCACCCTACCCCAGGGCTGTCCTAGCTGCTGCCCTAACTCAGGCTCACTGATTGAGTTCAAGATTCACCCCTTCTGGGCCTTGGTTTCCCCATCAGCACCATGAAAAGCTTGAGATGGACAATGTGGAAGCCCTCCCTGCCTTGCCCTCAGGGTCTCCACTACTGGGTGGGGTAGGGGCAGACTTGGGGGCTGTGCTTGGTCCAGGTGCCCCCTCCTCTCCCCTGGATACCCCTCACCTTGCTGATGGCCTTGAGTGCGCGGCTGGCGGCCTTGTATCTCTCAGGGTGGCCTTGACTCTTGAGGCAGAGGGTCTGCAGAGAGGACCTGGCTGGTCAAGCACCAAGTACCATTCTGCACTCCAGGCTCACGGGCCTGCGTAGACAGAGGCGCCCCCTACGAACAGCAGACCCCGGTGGGGGCTGCGGGGAGGTGGGGAGCCCATGTCCAGCTCCTGCCAGGCCCCACTGGGGTACACAGCCTGGCTGGTTGGTGGGAATGCAGCGGGGGCACTGTCCCAGGACCCCAGCCCTTCCAGTCCTGGGCTGTCTCTGTCCAGTCTGGGGGCGGCCCGCAGCCTGTTTCTAGACTCGTGAGAGGCCCAGACAGATGATCCTCCAGCATGAGCCGCATGCTGCCTCTGGGGGCCTAGCCGGGCTCCCACCGTGTGCGGGCTTATGTGTGCATATGTACATGTGTGTGTGCTGTGTGCACGCCTGCATGTGTGCATGTGCACACATGTGCACAAATGCCCTTTGGCCCCACCTGCCCCTCGGCCCCAGGAGCAGACATCTGAGAGGCATGAGCTCCTCTCTCTGCCCACAGAAGGGGCAGTGAGTGGTGCCCGGGCTGCCCTGGGGGCCCACACCCGGGACAGTGGGCCGAGGATCCTGGGTGGGAGGCAGTGGCCCAGGACCCATGCTCAGGAGAGGCCTGGGTGACACTGCTTCTGCCTCATCCACATGAACGAACCTCGAGAACCTTCCAGGAAGTGCTGGAAAGCTCCAGGCAGGGAGCTCTTGGGCAAAAGCTGTTCAAGCCGTCTCAGACTGAGCAGCACCGGGGAGGGGGGTAGGGGGTCGCGAAAGGGGGGCCAGGCCGACCTCCTTCCCCTGCTGGGTCTCTGTGCGGAGTACTCACGTCTGTCAGGAGGGGCAGCCGGGTTACCCTCTGCATGGGGAGAATCAGAAAGGAGATCATGGGGAGACCCCCGCACGCGGGACGCTTCTCGATCTCCTTCAGGGCCTCGTGAAAGGCAGCATTACTGCTTCTGCAACAGAGATGCGGTGGTGGGAGGTCAGTGGGTGCCCAAGAAGCCAGGCTGCGAGCAGGAATGTGCTCCTGGCACAAGGCACCCAGAGCAGACCCCGGGCACCGGGAAGCTCGGCTCACGTCAGCTTCTGCAGGGCGCGCTGCTGGTAGACCTCGTTGGAGCAGTAGACAACGTAGGGGTGGAAGTGCTTCTCGGCGTGCTCCTCCAGGATGTCGCTAATGTCCTCCACGCACACCTGTGCTTTGTGCCGCTGCTCCAGGTCCTCGAAGAACCTACAGGGGCGGGGTGGGTGAGGGCCCGGCCGTCCAGCACCGCGGTGAAGCCCCCAGAAGCAGCGCGGCAGGTGTGTGGGGGACCAGCTGCCCAGGCCGCTGTGAGCCCACGCCTTCCTGGGGAAACCCCAGGGCAGATCAGCTTCTTATGCCTGAAATAACTGGGCAAATCCAGGGCCACTTCCTGCTAAGAGGCTGGCAGAGGCTCCAGCAGGCCCCCAGGATTCAGACAGGCAGGACTGAGAAGCTGTCACTCTGATTTGAGTCCCTGGACTTGGGTCACCCCTGCCCGGAGCCCTGGCGTCCTCTGCCCAGCTCCGTGTGAGAAAGCTCTGGGTGGACTTTCCAGCGGTGGCCACCAGGCCCCACTTCCTCTTGGGGTCCCCTTCTGAGATCATCTGTAACCCGGGCCTTGGCCACAGAGATCGTGCTGACTGCTGCTGCCACAGCCGGGCCTGGCTGCACCTGCACCAGGACATCTGTATGCGAGGGCACCGGTCAGACCCCAGGCAGTGTCACCTCTCCAGGCCATAGCCTAGGCCGCTGGGAGGCCCTCTCACCCCCTCCCTGAGGCTCCTCAGCCCCATCCTGGGCTTCCAACTACTCCGATGGCAGCGTCTCTCCTGAACCCGACTCTGAAAGCCCGGTGTAGCGGGCTCCTGGGACTGCTCCAGGCGGTCCGGTCTGGGAGAGAAGACAGTTGGCTGACCTCTGGAGGGCAGAGAGCAGTGTCCCCAAGCACACATCCACCTCCCAGGCAACCCGGACCAGCAACCAGGGACTGACCAGGCCGAGGGCAGCCAGCTCCGCTGCCCTTAGTATTTACCCTGGCTGATGGGAGGGGGGGCATCCAGCACAGTGACAGAGACAGGGCTTGGGGACAAAGCCAGGGTGGGAAGGAGGTCCCAGGTCCTCAACAGTGAGGGCACCAGGGGCCTGCCACCTGCCTCACCTAGCTCCTGTGGCGGGGGGGACCACTGGGGGGGCCACCCCACCAATCTGGGGACCCCCTGGGAAGATGGGGGCCTTGCCTTGGTTCCCTTGGTAAGGCCAGGGACAGGGGACAAGGCCTGCTCATGGGGCCTTAGCCTGACCTCCACCTTCAGGGGCCCTGTGTGTCCCCTAAGGGGGAGCTCTGAGAGTCATACTCCTGGGCAGCCTGGGCAGAGGTGGGCAGCGCTACAGGGATGCGTACGGAGGCCCCAGCTGCCCGGGTACAGGGCCATGCTGGCCAGCACCTCCCACGGGCGATTCCGTGGGCTTCTGAGGAGGGTCTGGGAAAGGTAGCTATCAGCTGCTGACCCAGGATAACCGAGTCCCAGGGAGGCCACTGTGAATGGCTGGGAGCTGCCAGGACCCAGCTGGGGGAGGAGGTGGGACCATCCTACCCTGGGACAGCGGTGGCCGATCAGAGGCCCCGAGGGTCAGAAGCAACTGATGGCTGCTCAGCATAAACAGGAGTGGCCAGTGGGACGTCGAGCAAAGGGGCAGAGCTGGGTGGAGGGGCCGCCGCTTACCCAGGCCCCCATGGAGTCAGGACCCGCAAGCTGGGCACTGCGGCTCTGCAGGAAGACCCATCTCCAGGGACAAGACAGCACCCCCTCCCGCCATGTGGCCCCGAAACTTCACAGAGGCCACAGGTAGCAGGTGCGGGTGGGGCTCAGGGGACTGGCCCGATGTCGACATGAATGAGCCACCCTCTCTCACCTGCCTCTACCCTGGTCTGCGAGGAGACTCAGGGGACCCACCTCCTCAGGTGAGGGGGGATGCTGAGGCGTGAGGGAGGGTGTCACGGGGTCTCCTGGGGCCCAGGGCCGTCTGGGGTTGTGGCTTCCATGCACACACCTGTGCAAGCACATACACACCTTCCCTCTGGCATGTGGGTGTACACACAGGCCTCTGCAGGCCTGCAGCTGCACACCTGGCCTATCCTCCAGCTCTGGGCCCTGCAACCGGAGCCTGGGGATGGGCACCGGACACCACCGGGCAGAACATGAGGTCCTGCAACTTGAGGTCCCCCCGCCTGCCCCTTCCCTTGGCCACCTCACACCTCATCGTTCGGCCTCCTGCACCTGATGTCCTGGTGGGAACGTGTGTGTCATCTGGCAGGGCAGTGTCCTGGGGCAGGTACTCTGCCCTCCCAAACATCCAAGGGATGGGGTGCTGGGGGGGGCTGCCAGGATGCCCACAGACCCAGTGCTCAGCCTGTCACGGGGCCTTGAGGTCTGAGGAGGTCGAGTTCCCTCCCGGCCAGCAGCTCCTCTCAACCTTCCGCCCATGGTCCCACACTGAGTCTTTGGAGCCCTGCTCGCCCTGCCCACCCCCCCAAGACCCCATGGCCATGGTGCCTCAGGGCCAGGTGGCCCTCGCAGCATGGTGGAGAGCTGGGCGCAGGCCTCACCGCTGACTGGCGCTCAGCACGTCCAGGATGTTGGAGAAGAGGTGGTGGTGCTCTGTCTGGGTCATCGTGGCCCGTAGCTGCCTGGAGTGCAGGAACTCGGCCACGAGGATGCTCAGGCTGTGCTGGTACGAGAACTCTGACGTGAGGATCTCAAAGATGGCCTGGAGGGGGGACAGCAGCTGCCAGGGCCACCCTGCACCTTGGGGGCAGGAGCAGGGGGCAGGGGGCAGGGCAGGCTGGACCTGGGCCCTGAAACCAGAACTGGGGTGGTGTGAGCACGGCCATGGGCATAAGGGCCCGACGCCTCCATATGCGCTCTGGCTCGGCCTCTTATGAGCTGTGATGCTGGCGAGGACCCCCACCTGCATCCAAGGAGGGGTGATGGTAGCCCCCTCCCCCAAAGGGCATCAGCCATGATCCCAGGGGCTGGCACAGGAGATGGCCCACAGGTGGGTGGGCAAGAGGCCTCACCGTGGCCTTGGTCCTGCCCTGCAGATGTGTGGCCACCAGATCTGGGGCACAGGGCTGGCCCCCTGCCCAGCCCCCTTACCTCCTGCCTCTTGCGCTCCTCGGGGGGCAGCGTGTCCAGGAGGCCCGACTCCACCACCTGAGGAGGGCACAGGCCTGGGCATCACGGGTTCGGCCCTCCCTGGAAGCCCGCCCTTCCTCCGAAGAGCCCGGGACAGCCAAGGGAGAAGTCGGGCATCCTGGGGAGCGGCCAGCAGACCCCTGAGGACGGGGAGGGGCCTCTGTCCCACAGAGCTGTCTGGGCGTGGAGAGACACAAAGCCACGTGGGAAAACCATGGCAGGGATGGGCTGCAAGCTGGCCAGGTGAGTCTGCGCCCCATCCCGGGGCCTGGGAGATGGTCTGGTTCTTCATGGCCTCAGGCTCAGCGTCCCCAGGGCCACCCTGGCCGAAGTGCTGCTTGTTTGGGGCGGGTGACCTGACCCAGGAGACCACGCACACGCCGATGCCTCCCTGCCCACAGGCCGCAGGCTCTCAGGGAATGGGTCAGCAGCATGTCTGCCCCCCTCGGGAGGGACGGCTACCCCCCACCCCCACTTGCTCAGGGCACCAGAGCCTCTGTCTCAGCCAGGCTCCCCCGGGCCCCCTCACCCCACCTGCGGCACAAGGATTTCCCGAAGCCAAGGCCCGTCCCTTTCCCCACTCAGGCCCTCCTGGCATCTTCCTGGGGGCGGCGCCCTAGGAAGGGGGTCCCTTGCCCACAGCTCCAGGAGGTTGGTCTGAGTAGGGAGCTGGAGAGGAGCTCACCTGAGGGAGGCTCGTCACACACACAGCGACAGCGCTCGGCCCTAACTGCTCTACCCCATGGAACTAAGCTCAGAGTGCCCTCGGGGCAGGGCAGCTCTGAGGGCACCAGGAAGGGGCTCCCCTGCACGCTGGGCATAGTAGGTACTTTGGGAAGGCTGCTCCCCACACTGGGGGGCCCGGGCTGGCTCGGATGGGCCAAGCGCTCACCATCCTGGCCCTACCTCTGGGAGCTGGCTCCAGGTGATCTGCGCAGGCCGGTAGCTCTTGACCACGATGGGCGCATCTGCCCTTCCTGTGCCATCGGGGCTGGGCGGCTCGTCGAGCATATCGTCGTCGGACTCATGGCTGGTGTTCAGGCCCCGCTCCCGGATCTCCTGGTAGAACCCGGGGTCTGGGGAGAGGCGGGGTGTCACCTGCCGACCTGGGGGCTCTGAGCAGCTGGGGCCCCCTGGGAACCTGCAGGTTGAAGCCTCCCAAGGAGGCTCTGAGAGGGTCAGACAGCGCAGGGCCCCCCGGAGCAGGCTCCCCTCAGGCTGGCTGGCCCCCATGGCGGGTCAGGCCCAGCCCAGGACGGGGGTGACGTCCCAGTGCAGAATGTGGCACCGTCAGGCCAGCGCTGAGCCGACGAATCAGCGCAGCCGCCTCGGGTGCGGGCTGTTCCCAGGGTGGGGGCTATTCCCTGGCTGGGCAGAGAGCATTGGGTGCGGGTTCCCTGGAGCACAGCCCCCAGGTGCCCTGTCCCGTTCTCAGCTCTGCAGCAGCCCCCCTGGGATGGGCGGCGCCTGGCCCTGGGCAACCCTCCCCACCCCTCCTGCCGTCCTGTCTCCCCCTCCAGGGCACCCTAGGAGCCCTGCCCCTCACAGCCACTAGGGCTGCATCCTGGCTGGGCAGGCCCCTACCCCTACCTCCCCTGCTCTGAGCCCTCCTGAGCCCCCAACACTGCACCCCTGCATGCTGGGAAATTATGGGCGATGCGCACAGCACAGGTGTCCACACCCAGGGCCAGCGCCCTGCAGCTGACCTTGGTCCCAGCGGTGCAACCATGTTGGGCTGAGCATGCGATGTGCGAAAGCCCCCTCCCGGGGTGAGTGTGGGGCCTCTGCCTGTCTCCTGCCCTTGGTAAGGTGCAGACGGGAGCCCAAGGGAACTCTCTAGACTCTCAGAACAACCAGGCCGGACGAGCCACCAGGACCTCCTGTCCCAGGAGGACGCCCCTTCAGCGGGTTCTGTTGCACAGCACCAGCCTCCCCGCCCCCAGCCTGGCCCACGGCAGCCCCCAGCCTCCCTCGGCTACACTCACCGTCCTTGAAGGAGCCCTTGTGGGCGCGCTTCCGCCCCAGCGTCTTCTGCGCAAACTGGAGAGACACAGAGACACCAGCAGTCAGCCGGGAGGGCAGGCCACTGTGAGTCTGCAGCAGGTCCTCCAGCCTCTGGGCCCGGACACCTCACCGCACCACATGCTCAACAGGAGGGGTTTCCGCTGGGCACTCAGAAGCTGCTCAATAAATGCAGGCTCAGCAAGGGAAGCAGGGCTGCCAAGCAAAGGCCAGGGCAGGTAGGATGGGGTGACACAGGGGCTCAGAACAGGCAGGGCAGTTTGACTGAGAGCTAGGCAGATCCAGGATGGCTGCCTGGAGGAGGAGGCAGCAGGGTCGAACAAATCAAAACAGGTGCTCAGGTCAGCGGGGTATTCCGACGGGGTCTGAAGGAAGCCCCGGGAGGCTGCCCAGGTCTGGCTGGTGGGGGTTGAGAAGGCACAAGGGTGGGAGCTGGGGCTACACATGGGGCCCCACACAGCCTGGGACCTGGGGGGCAGGAAGGACCAAGACTTGCAGGATGGTGTCTAGCTCCCAGCGCAGGTCTGGGGTCCCAGCAGCCTCTGCCAGGGCTGCAGAGGAAGGTGGGGGTGGCCAGGCTCTCTGGGGCGGGGGTGGGGAGGCACAGCCCTTGCCCCACCCACCATCTACTGGGTCCTACCTACTTGGCTGGGACTCTGTTTTTCCTGACCTCGAAGCCGTGCTGGTTCCAGAAAGTGAGCTGGTTTCTCAAACGCGTTGGGGCCTGAAAACTTCTCACTGCTGGGCTGGAATATGTGGCACCCCAGCCGCACCTGGCTCTGCCCCCCACCGCCCCCCTCTACACCCCTCCTGCCTCAGGCCTGTGTCTCTCGTCCACACCACCTCTTTACCTGAACCATCCCCCCACCCTGGGCACCCCTGCATTCCCAGCCTGGATCTGAGCACCCCAGCGCACCCCTGCCTGCTCACTGCCCTGGGAGCTCCCTGGGGGCCTGCTCTCGGGGCTCCCCTGGCTCCCTTGGCACCCCAGCAGCAGGTGCAGGAGAGCTCAGGAAACCACCCGTGAGTGAGCAAACGGGCAGCGGGCAGGGCCTGGGTGGCTGCAGAGTGCTGAGGCCCCGAGGCAGCTCCTGGGGGCCTGGGCATCTCAGGGGGCACCTTTCAGCTGAGGACAGCGGCCAAGATGGTCCCAGGACTCCCCTCTGCGTGCCAGAGAACTTCAACTCTGAGCGTGGGGACCCGAGCAAGGCCGCCCTTCCCACGGGCCTATGCCCGCCCGCTGGCCCGAGAACACTGAGGTAGAGCGGCTGTCAGGCGGGCAGAGGAGCGCGGGCGTGTCGAGGGGCATCAGACCTCTCCTGAGCCAGATGTGCTCGGCCGCTGAGTCCCCGATGGGGCGCCTGGGGCAGGGCGACCCGAGCCAGGTGCTGCTCCAAAGCCTTCCCTGAAGCTCAGCCTTCACACGGGCTGGCTACCCTTGGGGCGCAGAGAGGCTGGTCCCCCCAAAGGCTATGCTCCCCACGGCGGCTGAGAGAAGGGAGACCCCTTGGCCTTTCTGTAAAACGGCGACGTTCATGCTCTGCTCAGAGCCTGCCCATCACACCTAACCCGGATAACCTGGGTCAGGAGCCTGCACACAGTAGGTGCTCACTGAGTGCCAGCTGCAGGATCAGGCGATGTGATGGTGAGGCCCCAAGGCTAGTGGCACGCAGGGGCACATAGGGGTACACAGGGGCACGCCTACAAGCTCCCAAGGCCCCCCGAGGCACAGCCCCTCCCCACCGTCCAGGCAGACAGGCCCCCTACCTTATTCTTGGCCGGGCCCCGCGCAGAAGGCTGGCTGGGCTCCTCGGCCAGAGCCTGGAGCTTGGGGCTGAGCTGGCTGGGGCCCCTGTCCCCACTGGGAGCCCCCAGGCCCTTCATGGCCGCCCTGTATGATCGGTTCCGCAGGTTCCGTCTCAGCGCTCCCTCGGAGCCCATGTCCACATCCATGTCGTCGAGGGAGAAGCTGGGGGCTGAGAGGAGCTGGGGGTCCCGCCGGGCAGCCTCCTTGCTGAGCACGGCAGCCCCGAAGCTCTGGTGGCGGGCTGGGGTCTTGGCCTTGCTGGACACGGCCAGGCTCCTGGGGATCAGCTGCTGAGTGCCCATCTTGAGGGCTGCAGGGCTCTGCGTGCTCAGGATCACGGTCCGTGACTCCTGGTCCTTAGGGGACAGAGGTGGGGGCCCTGAGGTATCCACCTGGAAGGGGGCATTGTCCCTGACCACCTGCAGGGAGCCCCGGACCATCGGGAGCCCTGACGCCGGGTTCCCCTTGGCATCAAGCCGTAGCTCTGAGTGGAAGCGGTATTCCAGCAGCTTCTCTTCCAAGGAGCTGTCCGAGTGTCGCTGGGACATGCTGACTGGCCAGTGTCCTGTGACAAGAGGGCAGAGGTGAGGGCAGCACACAGACGTCCACCCTGCATCTCCCCTGCACACAAGTGCCTTCACTGCTTCCCAGCATCCGCCCCAGCCAGAGACCCTGCTCAGGATGCCTGGAACAGGGCTGGGGAGGCCCAGGGAGGTGCACGCAGGATCGGGAGACTCAGGCCTGCAGGGACCTGGCTGCTGGGACAGGGGCAGAGGACAGGCGACCAGTGTGCTTCCTCTGGTGGGTCCGTATGCCCTCACTGGGGGTGCAAGCATGGGCAGTGAGGAGTGCACAGACCTGGGGGCCTGCAGATCCAAGTTGGGTCAGCCCCAGGGCCTCTCAGCACCATTTCTCCCTGGTCAGTGAAAGCATGAGGATGATGCCATCTGTGGGGCTCTTCTGAGGCCTGCTTAGGACAACGTGGCTGTGACCCCAGCCTCTGTGTCACCCCCAACTTCTGAGCACGCAGGGCCAGGCTCCGCCGTGCTGGGTTAGATGCATGATCTCACCTGCTCCCAAAACACACTGACTGTCTTTATTTTCATTTTGCAAAGGAAGAAACAAGGCCCGGAGAAGCCCAGGAGATGGCCCTGGGATGTGAGCCAGGAAGTGTGGCTCACGGGGACCTGAACCCAGGCCTGCCGATTCTAGACCCTTTCTCTTGGCTGCCCCATGTGGTGATGCCACCACGGCTGGCTGTCCACCCAGCCTTTCCGCACATCCAGGGACATATTTGCATTTTCCCACATACATGAACTCATAACGGGGCCAACAATCCCTTCCTCCAGGGCCTTGCTGGGTATGGTCACTGTGCGTGGACACAAGGTAGGAGGGAAGCATTTGCAGAGCCCAAGCCCACAGCCCCAGCCTACTCTTCCTGCATCCCTCGGGTGCTTCCCTTGGATGCCCGTCCCTCCTGGGACCCTGAGTGCCTTGGACGGGTGGAGCCCCACTGACCGGTGTCTGGAAGCATTTGGGTTCAGCTCAGCCTGGCTCATCCTGGCTGAAGGCACACTGCTCTGCCAGTGTGGACGGGGCCACTGCCACCTTTCCACTCAGGGCCAGGCAGAGCCAACACAAGCCTCCTGCCTCCTAGGCACCAGCTTCTGGCCAGCCACCAACCCATCCCGAGGGGCTGCCCACCACTGTAACCGCCCTCTGCTGCTTTTTGTGCCTCTGTCTCAAAATCAGCAAAGTGGGCAGAGTAGCAATGAGGCCCACCTTCTGCAGTACAGGAGTCTCACAGGCTCCCAAGCATGAAGTGTGGCTAGAGCCAGCCGACAAGCCGGGGCAGCGACGGGAGACCAGCTTATGCTCCCACTCCTTGCACCACACCCACAAGTGGACAGGCACCAGGTTAGGAGGACTTCGCAGGACTGGGGAAAACTCACTCTGTGTCTTTTCCTTTTAGTTTTGATAAAAGCAAGCAGAGCCACTGCTCGTACCCTGCTTACAGATGCAGGCCTTATATATGTTACAAGGGCCACTCGAGGGCAGAAGCCTATTTTCTGGATGGAAAAATGAAGTCTCCAAATCACCAGCCCAGGCTGCCGAGACTCAGCTCAGAGCGTCAGCGTGGTGCCCTCTGCCAAGTTCCCTGCAGACCTGGGAGGGAACACATCCCGTTTATCCAGCAGCCCCGTGTGGGTGAAGGGGCATCACCAGCTCGCTCATACCCAAGGGCACCTGCAGCCAGAGGTGCCCAAGCCTTAGCTGGCGGGCGCTGGGCCTCTGGAGCCGAGGGCTCCATGGACTCCAGGGACGCCCCCGCATCGTCCCAGGACACACCAGGCAGGTCCCAGCCCGGGCCTACCTCCCAGCCTTGCACCTTATGCTTCCCTGGGGAGGTTTCAGGCCTCAGCTTCAGAATCCCTCCCTGAGGGGCAGCCCGGCTGTGGAGGGACCTGCACCACGGCATGGACGGGGTGACAGCGGCAGCTGGAAGCCTGGCTCCCCGTGCTCCGGCTCTCAGCACACAGGTTCTCTGCTAACACCATCCCAGCCGCAGGGAGGGACTGCCTGTGGAGCCCCAGCCACTCCCACGCCTGGAGGACGGCCCACACATTCCTGGGGACATTCTGAATCAAAGGCAGCTAGGGTGGGTGGTGCCATCCTCGCTCACCCACCCCCATGTTAACTTCGTCTGCACTAGCCAGGCCTGGCCCAGAAAGGGCTCTCTGGGAGACATCGAGCTAGATGCACTCCCACCAAAGTGCACCCAAGAGCATAGGGAGCCCGGAAATTTCTTTGAGGCCTCCTCTTCCAGAGGTGACAGTAGCTGGAGGTCACACTGCTGCACGGAGCATGGTAGTGAAATGCCAGCACCGGGCTGGCCCTCCATGGGACCCGGCCCCGACCTGCCTTCCCCAACCTAAGCCCCAGGCGTGGGTCTTCACAGCCCTGTCCTCTGGGCCTGGACCCTGGACCCAGCCGGGGGCACGGCCTCTCCCAGCGGAGGGCAAAGTCTGCTCTGGGGCCGGAGGTGCTCGGCAGGAACCTGCCAGGCAAGCCACTGCCGGGTGTGGCCCCTGTTCCCAGCCAGGCGGCCGCACCCACAGCCCTGGGTGCCACCAGTCCAGGTACCAGGGCCGGCCGCAGCCAGCTCTCGGGAGCCACAGCCGGCAGGGGCACCGCGGGGTCTCCTTCCTCCGAACATCTGGTTTATCAGAAATCCCTACACACGGGTCCAGAACTCCAGTGGCACCAAAAAGCTGTTCGTGAAAGAAAGACGTCCCCTCTCCCACTGCCTGGTCCCCCAGAGGCCACCGCTCCACGCTCTGCAGCTGGCCCCTGACTTCTGCTGCCTGCCACAGGGATGGGACTCCAGCCCCAGTGTCGTGGCCGTAGCCAGGGGTGTCGGTGTGAGCAGAGCCAGCTGGGCCGGCAGGACGCCAGTGCCCCGCCTCCTCGTTAATAATTCCCTCTGGCCTCCCTGGGCTCTCCTGCTCCCCACCCCGCAGTCTGGCTTCCAGGCCTTGGCGACCTTGACGTGTGCTCCATGTGGTCGCTGCATCGGCTCCTCTCCGGCTCCGTGTTTCCCCAGAGACCCCGCCTTCTCTCCCTGGGACCCCGCCCCTAGTCCTCAGCCTGGTTGTTTCCTCCACCCCCACCCCCACCCCCACCCCCACCCCGGGTACAAGGCAGCCTCCCTCGCTCGCTTACATCCCTGTCCCTCGGGCTGGTAACTGGCTGAGATTGAGTCCCCTGGGAGATTCTTTCTTCCAGAACCGAGGAGGCCTCTTCCCTGGATGTGCTCTGGCCTCGCCTCCCTGGATGATGGCCCGAGGCTCTCCCCAGCCTGTGGAGTCCCACTGCTCCGGGGACAGCTCTGTGCTCACCCCCGAGCCATGGCCTCCTGCCTCCCTACTACCCCGACCCTGGGTCTGGCAGGCCGGGCCCACCTGGTGATACTTCCTCCGCGCTTTCCCCAACCTGTTCCCTCTGGTCCCTCCCCACCCCCCTGCCCCCAAGGCAGCCCGAGTTCCCACTGTAGGATGTTTATAGTTCCTTTCTGCCCCTGCCCAGTCCCTGCCTGTCTTGGCCCCTGTTGCCTCCTGGCAGCACCAGGCTGTCCTCAAACACCTGGTGGGCCGGCTGGGCGGGCTGCTTCAGCTTAGCAGGGAGGACCGGCATTGCGTGGGGAGGCCTGTGTGCGGGGTGAGCACACGCACGTGAGCGAAGGCTCCTCGGGCACCCGCTGCCCCAGCGTCTGTACCCGGGGCCTCTCCCTTGGCTGGCTCTGCAGAGCGGCTCTCCCAGTGTCTTCACTGGCTGCTGGCCTGCGCCTGGTGTCCTGGGGCCAGTGCGGGGGCAGGGGACCCGAGGGCAGACTCTCCTCTCAGCTGCCTCAGGGCAGATGCCAGCCACGCTGTCTGGGCAACAGTGTTGCCAAGAGGGAGGCCAGATGGCCTGCAGTGACCACTCGCGTCACAGGGGTGGGTCCACTCCCCAGCACAGGTGGCCCGGGAAAGCTCCTCCAGAGATGCCAGGGCGATGAGGGTGGCAAGTGGTGAGTCTGTCTCTCTCACGGGTCTGTGGGTCCTTCGGGAGTGGGGACAATTTCCTGTTCACGTCCCTACCAGGAGGTGGACTCAATTCCCAAACTGAGGAGTGACCGCTGGACATCGTGGTACTTGCTGTGCTCCATCCCCTCACCCTCGTGCTGCATCCTTCTATGAGGCCCTGGGTTCCAGGCCCGGAGCCCACCCACACGGGGCACTTAGCTTCAAGCTAGCAGAAAGCACCAGGCTCCATCACAGGGGGCTTCCAGGTCTGGCCGTGCCACCTTCCCGGTGACTTTCAGGTGACTTCCTGCTGTTTCTGCTTGAGGTGTCTGGGGGGCTGGGGAGGCCGGTCACTCGTTGGGTCCTTGCAATGTAGGATGGAGGAAGGACAGCAGGTGGAGTTCGGGAAGGACCAGGTGATCCGACTTGACCCGGTCAGGCCGAAGCTGCGCTTGGTACCACCCCGGCCATGATGCAGCCTGGCCTGGTGGGTCCCTTGCAGCCTAGTGCTCTCCACGTCCCCGTCCTTCCCAACAGATGGGCTTCCTGGGACCTGGGTGGGCTTGGCACTGTCTATTCCACTCCCTTGTGGACGGGATCGGCCTGGACCTGTGGCTCTGCCCACAGCGGCTCCCACAGCCACCAGGGCCCAGATTACTCCATCTATGGGGCCTCTGTCCCACCTGCCCTGGTCTCTGGGTCTGCTGACCCCACCCTGCCTGGTGGGGCCCGGCCTGTCTGGCTCCATCTGCCTGAGCCTGGTCTTTGCTCAGGCTGACCTGAGCCACAGGGATGGCCTTGGGCCTGGCCGAGCTCAGACCTCAGAGTCACATGGAATCTGGGGGCAGTGTCTGGCTTTTTGGGCAGAGCACATGGCACACGGTTCCATTGCAAGGTGGCTGGGGTGAGGGGTTCGCAGGGACTCTCAACTGGGCCGGCTTTGCCCCCCAGGCCCCTGGGACACCTGGCAAGGTCTGGAGACATTCTTAGAGGTGGCAGCTAGGCTGAGTTACCAGCCTGCCTGTGTTGGTGGAGGCCATGGGGGTCCCACAATAAGGAACTGTCTGGAGTGACACCTGCAGTGCCAAGACTGGGAGCCTGGCTTTACTGACCAGAGGCCCCTCCTTCGTGGTGGGGGTCAGGGACACCCACCTGGCCGGGCCCCGCCTCACACACAGTCTGGCAGTAGGCAGGGGTCATGCTGGGCCTGCCCAGTGTAGAAGCCTCCTGCTGCCTCCTGCTCTAGGGCTCCCAGGCGTGGGCATCAGTCACTGAAAAGACCACCCTCCTGGCTCAGCCTGCAGGGCTGCCCCTCACAGGCCCTCCAATTGCTCCCCAGCTCCTGTCTCTTACTCCTGACGTCCCATAAACCTGGCCCTTGGCCCGCCTTGGCTGACATTCATAGTGCTTCCCCAAAGAAGCCCCGGCTGGGAAGTCAGAGCCCTGACTCCCGCAGGTAGCCTAGCCAGGTGACCAGCAGGTGTCTTCCAGAAGCTCTTCCCCTCACTTGTCTGCCATTCTCCACCGACCTTCTGGAAGGTGGGTACATGCCTTGAAAGGTGAGGAGCCAGGTGGGGTCAGGCTGCCTGTCGCCAGAGAGTCCGGGGAGGAGCCAGGCCCCTGCTGACCTAGATCCCATTCCGACAGGCCGACAGGCCGGCGGGAGAGCAGGGATTTTCCCTACAAGTCAGGATGCTCTTACACATGAACTGTCGCCCGAGCACGGTAACCGCCCCAGGTAAGAAGACAAGCAGCCGCAATCCTTCTGGAAACCAAAACTAACATCCTGGGCCCAGATGCAGGGTGAGTGGCTGTGCCTGTCAGACCACACACACAGACTGCCGTCCTCAGGGGCAGCACCCTGGCCACCCTGGTGGGCCGCTCACCTGCCTGCCTCGCTTCCTCAAACGCGTGTGAAGAGCTGGTCCGTGCAGGGTGGGAGACGAGCCCAGGGGGTGGGGTGGGGAGAGCCCTCCTGGCACAGGTGACTCCCCCAAAGGTGTCCAGGACTGGGCAGGGGGCAGGCCTCTGTGCAGATGGCTCCCTCTTACTCTCCAGGTCACTTTTGTCCAAGTGACTTAAGACTTTACTTCTTCTGGGAACCCCTAAGACCCCCTCTCCTGCCACTCTTTCCCACCAGGACTAGGGAGCCCCGGGCAGTGCCCCCCAGCCACCCGGTCAGAGGTTCTGCGCCTGTGGCTGTGGGCATCGTCCCAGCAGAGTCCAGAGCAGAGGCTCGGCTGCAGCGGACCCCAGCACCCTGCCTGTGGATACTCTGACTGGTCCCCTTCTATGAATGAGGACACTGAGGCCCAGAGGGCTTAGTTCACACGGACCCAGGAATGGAAACCAAGGACCACGGGGCTGTCAGGGCAGACAGGTGTACAGGTCCCAGTCAGACTCTGCAGGTGCCCACGGAGCCCCCACACTAGGAGGGGCAGACCTTTCACCCCAAGGACAGAGGGGAGAGTCAGGCACTCCTGGGCCCCAGGTCGGGTGCAGAGGCTCCCCACCATCCCCGCCCGGTCCGGCTGCTGGGCTGAGGTCCACCTCAATCTCCAAAGGGATTCTTGCTTCCCCGATGCAGAAACGGAGGCTGGTCAGCAGGAAGTGGGGTCCTCGGCCCTCAGGAGCTGCCCCCACACCCCTTATTGGATATAAGCAGGCAGGACACCCCCTGCCTGGGTCTGCCCTCCGCCTCCACCAGTGATGGGGGCATTTCTTTCTGGTGTGTTGGAGGGACAGTCTTCATTTGGGGGGTTGCTAGCTCTTGAGGCCAACGTGGGTTTGGACAGCAGATTATCCAAAGATCTGGGGAGAGTGGCTTTGCCGCCATCCTGACCCTCATTTGCAAAAGTCCTGGGCCCCCCTACGGGTCTCAGGCGCTGAGGTCTACACGGGGGAGCCCGGGACAGAAGCATCCCCGCTGGAGTGAGGACGCTGCCCCTGGGCCCCAGGGAAGGCAGGGGGCAGCAGCAGGGCACTTGCTGAGGCCGCGGGTGGGGTCCGGCCTGGGTGGGTCGGCGCCCTGGGTCCAGCCGGCCAGTCCCCCGCTCCGGCCCTGCCGCAGCCCCCGCCCAGGGACCCGCCCCGAAGTTCCTCCGACCGCGCAGGCTCGGAGGGGGACGCGCCCCAGGGCCCCCGGCCCCCGGCCCCACTTCGCTCACCTGTCCCGGGCTCACCTGCGCTGCGGGCGAGGACGTGGCGGCCAGCGGGCGGCGACTCGCGCAGGTCTGGCCTCCGGGCACCGCGCCCCGCCAGGCGGCCGACGCGGGCCGAGCTCGAGCCACCGCCGGTCCCTCCCCGTCCCCGCCCCGCTTCCTGGCGGCCCCGCGGGAGGCGGCGCTCGGCCGGCCGGACAGGTGGGCGCCCAGGTCGCGGGAGGGGCCGGCCGCGCGGCCCCGGGGCACCTGGCCACCTGGCCGGCCGCCTGCGTCACCGTCCCCACCTGGCCGGCGCTCACGTGACGGCGGCGGGCGGGCTCACCTCCAGAGGCCGCGGTGTCGCCCTCGGCCCGCCCACCTTGCCCTGGCCGGCCTGCAGATCTGGGGCGGGGGTGGCCGGCGGTGACCCGGAATCCGCTCCCGCTCTCCTTCCGGGCCTGGCTCGGCTGCCTCCTCCTTCGGGAAGCCCTCCCGGAAGCTGATCTTTGTGAGGCAGAAAAGGCTCCGACTTCAGGATTCTTTGAAAAGCGGCAGCCAGCAGGTGGCCGAGCGTGGCCCTAGGCACTCTGGCTGCCTTTATGGTGTGCTTGTTGGGGTCCGGGCGTGAGCATTCAAGAGAGAATTCTTGAGATGTCTTCAGTACAAAAGGGTGGTTTTATTAAATCATTGGGGGAAAGGCCCTTGGAGGCAGAAAGAGCTGCCCTGGGGTCAGGAGGAGGGGCTGATTATATACTTTTGAAGTTGGGAGGGGGGGTAGGGAGACTGTAAGTCTCTAAGGAATTTGGAAGCAAGGTTCCCAGCACCTGGAGGGACTGGCCGGTTAGGAAAGGTCTTTTAGGGATCCCTGGGTGGCGCAGCGGTTTGGCGCCTGCCTTTGGCCCAGGGCGCGATCCTGGAGACCCGGGATTGGGTCCCAGGGCATGGGGCCTGCTTCTCCCTCTGCCTGTATCTCTGCCTCTCTCTCTCTCTCTCTGTGTGACTATCATAAATAAATAAATAAATAAATAAATAAATAAATAAATAGTCTTTTACCAAAATTAGAGAGGGAGACAAACCCTGACTCTGACTTCTGACTCTAGGAAAAAAAGGGGGCGGAGGTTGGGGTCATTGGGGGATGGGCATGAAGGAGGGCAATGATGGGGTGAGCTCTGGGTGTTATGTGCAACCGATGAATCACTGACTTCCATCTCTGAAAACAAATAATACACTGTATGTTAATTTATTGAATTTAAATAAAATAAAATTTATAAAAAGGGAAGGTTGTTTACTACTGCCTAATAAACCTGTGCTCATGAGACCCTGCAGATGTATATTGGGGGCCGTGGGCTCGGGGGGCGACTGCTAACACATATCTTGGGGAGGGGCAGGGGCAGAGAAATAAAGGAAGTTTCCAAAGGGATTTTTACAGGATCCTGGCTGTCGGGCCTGTGAGACTAAGGTCGCCTCTGCCTCTAGTGGAGTTATTAGCATCGAGGCAGCTGAGCTCCTGGAGGATGGTCACCCTGCCTGTCCCAAGTGCATGGAGATGTAATGTTTCATTAATGTGTTTTACCCTTGTTCCTCCGGGAGTGGTTTCCATGGTCCCCTGAGGCTTGGAAAGGAAGCGTGGTGCTTGCTGGCCTGCACAAGGTTGGGCCTGGACTCCAAGCCTGGCCTTTCCAGGTTTTGTTCGCAGTGGGCGCCCTGGGCAGAGGCAGAGGAAGCAGGTCCCTGGTGCCCTGGGAGGCACTGGGGGCCAGGACAGGTCGGCGTCCACCCTGAGCCAATCGGCCATCCCGCTGGGCAGGGCCATCCTGGTCGTCCTGGTCACCTGACCTGCCTTGTCACCCAGCATTCCCGTCAGCCCAGGGCCGTGACCACAGCATGTGCTTGCAGCTTCCAGTCCCTGCTCAGGAACTGCTGTGGCTCCCGGTGGCCTCTTCCATCAAGGGCAGTGGCCTTGCCTTCTGCGGGAGGCTGGCCACTGTCCCTCACAGTCTGCCTGTGCAGCCCCCGACCCCTCCAGGGAAGGCCGGTGTGACTGGAAAATGCAGCCTCCTGCTCAGGAGACCAGCAGCCCTCCCTGTGGGAGGAGCACCCTCACGCCCCACTGAGCCGCTGGTGAACTGCTGCTGAGGTTCTGAGAGCCGTCGGGTGCTGGCAGCAAGTCACTGGGCCTCGGCCTCCTCCAAGAGAGCTGCGTGTCCCTGCTCCACCCCTCCTGCGGCTGGAGACCCTGGAGGAGAAGGCGCGTGGAGCGGGGCCAGCACCCCTGTTGGAAGCCCCTGGCATGGGGCCTGTTTGTTATGGCAGCATGTCCTGCTGTGGTCAGAGAGCTGACCAACGTCCCCTCTCTCCTTCCCCATGTCCCGGCCCTTCCTCTGAGGCCAGCCCAGCCTCCCCGCAGAGCAAGATTCCTCCTCCTCACTCTCCTTCCTCCTCCCGCTCGGAAGAGATATTTATTGAGCCCCTGTTGTGTGCTGACTATTGTGCACAGCGTTGGAGACATGTCTCTGCACAAACCAGATGTGTTCTCTGCCCTCATGGAGCTCCCTGCAAGCTGTAGGGTGGGGGGGAACACTACCATCTTGCTCCTACAAGGGCCAGTGGGCCTGAGACCTGGGGGGTGAAAGGGGACAGAGGAGTGTCAGGCAGGGTCACAGCAGGTGCAGAGGCTCTGGGCAGGAGTTGGGGTTAGAATGACAGCCCAAGGGCTGAGGGGCTGGGGTAGAGGGAGCAGGACGGAGGTGGGAGTGGGAGACTCACCATCAGGGGGTGGGGGTGGGGGTCTGTCATTTGTCCTCAGTGCAGCAAGGAACCACTGGGGGTTCGAGCAAAGGGACAAAGTGATCGGATCTGGTGGGAAGACCCCTCTGGCCGCTGAGGAGGGGCAGAGTGAAGGACTAAAACAGACCCCTCGAGTGCCCACCTGGACCAAGGAAGCTAACGCCTTTCCTCCGCTTGAATACTTTCGGGATGGGGAGCTCCCACTATAGATGGCCCCATTGTCTGCTTTAATCTTGTTCTTTAGACATTGTTGACATGACTTGGAATCCAGGCTGTTCAGTATCCCGGCATGTTCCCCCAGGAGCCTTTAGAATGTGGTCTTCTGAACAGAACCCAGTGCCATGCCAGTGGTGTCTCTTTTGGATATTATACCTCCATTAGTACAGCCTCTTCCCGCTGCAGCTCTTACATGTGTCCATCCCACAGCACGGAGCCCCAGGCCCTATATGCAGCAGGTGCTCAGCCTAGTGCCTGGTGAGTCCCTGATGTGATCTGAGGTCCTGGGACTCAGCCCCAGAGATGCTGGGTGTGACGATCTCCTTCCGATCCGTCTCTGGGATCCCTTTGCAGGAAAAGCCTATTGTCAAGTGAGTCACCATCAGGATTCCGCTTGACCCCCCCGGGCTGTGCATTTGGGTGAACTTTCAAGGCACCTTGGGCCCTTCACTGACCCTAGGCCCGACTGCAGCGGGCAAGCTGCCAGGGCGTGCTGGCCACAGGGGACGGTCTAGCGCCTCCACATCTCCTGGCACCTACCTCTGCAGGGCCTGCCACTGTGTGAGCTGCTCTGTGCCAGGCGAGGGGGCCACAGCCTCACGTGGCTGGCTCGGCATTTTCTTGGGTGTTGTGGTGGGAAGGGCGGTCCTGCCCAGCACGCCGGGAGCTGCCCAGTCCTTGCCCAGCATCAGAGCCCTGGGCCCCAGTGTCAGTCCTGCAATGGGGAATGCATAGTGTGCGCCCACGTGCAGGTGCCACCTTGGCAGGTGTGTGGGTATGTCGGGTAGGGGTGCTAGTGGCTGACCCCTGTGGGTGGATGCTTGGCCCTGCAGCCACCAGCCTGGACTTAGGGTGTCAGGGCAGCTCCGAGGAAAGGTGGGGCGCTGCTGCCCTCCAGAGGCCATCCTGGGTTCTGCACCCACTAGGCCCGGCCCATAGGAAGGGAGCTGCCGGCAGGACGCCTTTGGGGAGACCAGGCCCTGTGGGTGCCCGACCTCCACTAGATACTTTCCTATGAAACTCGCTTTTGGAACTCGGCTCAGTCGTGGCAGGCTGAGCCCGACCCCACCTCTTCCTGCCTCGATCATCTGGCACCTGCTGGGCGGTTCCAGCACCCTGAGTCTGGCTCTGCCACCACCCTGCGAGGCTTTGGGGGGCATCTCCCAGTCTCCAGCCAGCTCAGTGTGTATGTGGTGGGGGCCCGGTGACCCAGATGGAGTGGCTTGTCCTGCCTAAACCCCTGCTGTCTCAGCGGTCAGGGCAGGGGATGGTGGTGACCGTGGAAGTAACGCCGAGCGGGTGCTCAGGGGGTGCCCGGGAGGAAACAGCCCAGGTCATAGATGCTGGAGAGAGACCCCAGGGCCACCAGCAGGGGAGGGGCTCTAGAGCTCTCTGCACCTTGTGGCGGAGACTGTGAGTATGTGGGGCTGGTGAGGGCAGAGACCGTGGCCTGCCTTCTTCACCTCAGACCTCCGGGCTGGCCCTGCCCTGGCTGAGAGAGGGGGGTCCTCATCTCATGGAGGCCCATGGCATCCTCTCTAGGGGCCCCCTAACAGCCAAAATAAGGACCCCAGGTGCAAAAAATTGTGTTTGGCCCCCAAAGCTCAGGGCCTTTGCCCATGTCACGGTCACTGCCGGGAACAGTCTTCTCCGAGGTCTTCAGGAGCCGCCCCCTGGTCCTGTACACCTTTGCTTCCAGGGCACCCACTCAACCAGGCCTTTGTTCACCACCCCATGGAGGATGGAAACACCCTTCCCCAGCTCCGTGTCCTGATTCCCTGTGGAGGGTTGCACTAAGACACCCCCCCCCCTTCAAATTGTTAAAATCTAACCCCAGCATCTGTGCCCTTATTTGGAAATAGGTCTTTGCAGATGTGAGCAAGACAGGATCACCGTGGATTAGGCTGGGCCTGAAATCCAGCAGCCAGCATCCTTATTTTTTTTTTTATGATAATCACACACACACACACAGAGAGAGAGAGAGAGAGAGAGAGAGAGAGAGAGAGGCAGAGACACAGGCAGAGGGAGAAACAGGCTCCATGCACTGGGAGCCCGACGTGGGATTCGATCCCGGGTCTCTAGGATCGTGCCCTGGGCCAAAGGCAGGCGCCAAACCACTGCGCCACCCAGGGATCCCCCAGCATCCTTATAAAAAGAGGGACATGTAGATGCAGAGTGGAGAAGTCAAGTGACGACAGAGGCAGAGAGCCAGGGGCAGTGGGTGGGTGGGGCCTGGAGGGACAGCCAAGGGACAGAAGGATGGCCAGCAGCCCCAGAGGCTGGGAGAGAGATGCCAGTACCTGCCCTGGAGCCCCCTTGAGAACTGCTGGGTAGAGGCAGGCAAGAGCAGCTGCTGTGTGGCTCCTGGTTCCCCGCACTGAGCCTCTGGGTGACACCACTGTCCCATCAATGGGCCCCAGGCCTGGGCCATGGAAGCTGTGGGTTGCCTTAGCACCTAGAACCAGGGTCCCAGAACGGGAGCCTACACACCAGCATTGAGCTTAGGAAGGTAAGATGGGGGTCAGCTGTGTGCTTGGCACTCACTAAATGATGGGCCTTCCCCCTGCAGCATCCCCAGCACTGGGGAGGATGTGAATCCCCAACCCCAAGGCTGTCCAGCATTTCCCCTGGGAAGGAGCCCCCTTCCTGTGGCTGGGGAGCATCCCATGAACCTGTACAGCTTGCTTTGAGTTTCCCAAAATTTGCTCAGCCACTGGGGCCACAGCCCAGAAAGACTATGCCCTGGGCTAGTAGCCCCCCAGGAGGCCTTGCAGCCTGACCATCCCACTGTCCAGGGCTGAGGACCAGGCTGTGGAGTGTGGCCATCTCCCCTCCAGGGCCAAGTGGACAGTGTCTTTAGTTGCCTGCACCCCTCCCCTCTCCCGGGGCCTCAAGGATTGTGCTGGGTGGCGGGAAGGGCACAACTGCCTCCTTTCTTCTCTGGCGCTGGCACTGGGCTGACCTATCACTTGCTGTAGGGTCCCACGGATGCCTCATCCAGCCGGCAGGCAGCTGGGAAAGGTCTCCTTGGTCTCGGATGATGCTGTGGCTATGAGTGGGCCTGAGGACAGAGGCTCTTCTGTGCTGGCTGAGGGAAGGCCCCGGTGGGTGGAGTCCACAGATGGGTGTGTGTGGGGGTACAGGGCCCGGGTTGCCGAAGGGGGCTGGCTGCTTCTCTGAACCACTGGGGTGGCCTTGCTGACCAGGGGCTCAGCTCAGGGGTCACACAGCCTCTCTCCCAGTACCCTACAGAGCGAGT
Organism: Canis lupus dingo; assembly: GCF_003254725.2. Lineage (NCBI taxonomy): Eukaryota > Metazoa > Chordata > Mammalia > Carnivora > Canidae > Canis > Canis lupus. The sequence goes on along the minus strand of NC_064247.1, from coordinate 58,156,241 downwards.
GGTCACTACTTTCTGTTAGGCACCTACTGTGTGCATCATTTTATTGGATTCTACAGACATTCCCTGAAGCATGTGCATCATCATCCCCACGTAACTGAGAGGTGAGGTTTGCCTTTTATCACCTGGCTAGTGAGTGACGCAGCCAGGGTAAGAACCCAGGTCTGTCTGTCTCCAAACTTCAGGCCCCTGTGTGATAATTTGGGGGCTATTTCAGTTTTCCAAAGGAGTAGGGAATTGAAAGATAGTGTGTGTATTTGACTCCAATTGAGAATTTAAAAATTTGGCTGCAATGAAGCAGCTCCCACCAGCATCAACAATAAACCTGTTTCAGACATTGGACAACAGTCAGGGATGGGTCCTAGGAGAAAAAGACAAATCAGGAGAGCCCTGTGGCTGCCTGGCTTTCTTCTAAAAGATGGAGCATGGTGGTGTCACTGAGTCAGGGGGATGGACATGGGGTTCAGGGAGGTTGGTCAGGGGACAGGGGACTTTGGGCAGCAGCGCAGAGCAGTGGAGCTCCAGAAACCCTCCAGAAGTGCTATTTTGTGCATGTGCAAAGTGAGGTCCCAAGAAGGCAGGCACAGAGCAGCTGCTAGGATGAACAGCTCCTAGTGTCTACGCAGGGCCAGGGACACTTAAATGCCAGCCATCCAGAATGAAGGGGCTTTGTGGTCACACAGGCATTTGATGGGAACTAAAAGCAGTGTCCAGGTGTGGGGCTATCCTCACCTGGAGTGCAGGGTGAAGGCTGCTCTGTGCCTGACCTGATGAGTTTTGCCACAAGCCTTCAAAAACCAGGCTGGCCTCTACCATCACTTAATACCCCATTGGCATGAAACTCCACATTCTTTTTTTTTTTTTTTTAAGATTTTATTTATTTATTCATGAGAGACAGAGAGAGAGAGGAGAGAGGCAGAGACACAGGCAGAGGGAGAAGCAGGCTCCATGCAGGGAGCCTGATGTGGGACTCGATCCCGGGACTCCAGGATCACGCCCTGGGCTGAAGGCAGTGCTACACCCGGGCCGCCCCTCCACATTCTTAAAAAGAAAGGGGCAGCCCCGGTGGCGCAGCGGTTTGGTGCCGCCTGCAGCCTGGGGTGTGATCCTGGAGACCAGGGATCGAGTCCCACATCGGGCTCCCAACGTGGAGCCTGCTTCTCCTTCTGCCTGTGTCTCTGCCTCTCTCTCTCTCTCTCTCTGTGTCTATGAATAAATAAATAAATTACCATTAAAAAAAAAGAAAGCCCACAGAATCTAGGATTTCAATGATTTAGCATTTACTTGATAAAATATAATTGGACCTGGGAAGAAGCACGAGCATGTCACCGATAGTCAAGAGCAAAAGCAGGCAACAGACACAGACCCAGAAATGACATAATGACAGACTTAGCAGATGAAGCATTTAAAACTATTAAAACTATGTCCAAGGATTTAAAGAAAGTCGTGCACAAAACCAAAAAGAAATGTATGGTGAGTACAATCACAAGAGAAAGCATGATACTGAATCAAATGAAAACTCTAAAGACAAAGATACACACTCTGAAAAAAAAAAAAAAAAGTCCTGGCAGGGATTAACAGCAGGTTAGATACTGCAGAAAAAAAGACTCATGACCTTGAAGGTAGGATGATGTGAGTTGTCCAAAATGAAACACAGAGAAAACACAGCCTGGAAAAAGTAAGCAGAGCCCTGCTGGTGTGGGGACAGAACTGGCCTAGCAGCGACCTAACATTACGTAGGATCAGAGGCCTGGGGGTGGGGGCAAGGGAGAGAGCAGGTGTTTAACAAAATAATGGCCAAAGATGTTCCAAGCATGAGGAGACCCTCAAGTCCACAGACTGAAGAGCTTAATGAACTCAAAGCAGCACGAGTACAGTGAAAGCCCCACCGAGGCCCCTCGTAGATTGACCTGTCGTTGGAAAGCCCGTGAGCCCGCAGAACTGGATGCTATCACGTGTGAAAATTGCCAACCACGATGTCCATGTCTGGTGAAGATATCCTTCAAAACTGCAAGTGAAATCAAGACTTTTTAAGGCAAAAGATGAGAGAACTCATCACCAACACACCTGCGCTACAAGAAGCATCAAAGGAAATGTTTTGGGCCAAAAGGAAATGATGAGAGCAGTGAAGTCGGGTGCGCACAAGCGATAGAAGCCTGCTGGAAACTGTAAACACGTGAATACACACCAGAGACATTTTTCCTCTATGTATTCAAAAAAAATTCCTTAGATTCTTTAAAGCAAGAGTAACAACAGCCCATCATGGAGTTTATAACACGCATGGACTGTGATAATAGCACGAAAGACAGGGAGAGGTTAGAATTATACTCTTGCAAAGGTCATATGTTTTATGCAAACTGGTGTAATGTCACTTAGAGTTAGATGCTCGTAAGTTACAGATAAAGTGTTTGACGGGACCCAGTCCTTGATAGTGATAAAGGCCAGGGCGCCGTAGGGACGTGTCGTCCAGTTGCAGGCATCTACAGCTGGCATCGTGCAAGTGGAGAGAAGTGGACGGCGTCCTCCTGGAGTTCTGGACAGAGGCGGAGAGGTCCACTCTGCCTGCTTCTGCTCCTTATTGGTCCTCGCCAGGGCAGTGGGGCAAGAAAACACATGAATTTTGGAAAGGAAGAACTGTTTCTCTCCCCCCATCTCTTTGGTACATGACCTGATGTGTGTTTAAATGACCCCAAATTGTCTATAAGTCATTGCAGATAGGATTGAGGCCCCTCTCTGGCCTCCCCCCACTGCCTCCTCTGCCTCTCTGGCATCCCAGAAGAAACCACTCCTCTGGTTTGGTATCCACAACGTATCCCCCTTGTGCGTGTTTTTACACGCTTCCTGCACATGTATACAACCATCACCAGCCTGCAGTGCTGCTCCTGGCGTTTTTAAACTTTGCACAGATGGTTTCGGCTGAAAGTCTGTGCTTGTAAGCTCTGCAGTAGGTGGTCCAGGTGAGGTTTTGGGCGGCTAAAGGTTAAAGGGTATGGCTAAGCAAGACTGGGAGCCCCCAGCTGGCCCTTGGGAGGCTAAGCCAGAGGCCCCTCTGCTCCAGCCTGGGTGCTGTGGAGGAAGGGCTGCTCCAGGGCAGGTGGGATGGGTGGGGACCAGCCCTTGCCAGCCTGGGCGGAAGTGCGAAGCCCATCTAGGAACTTCCAGCTTCCTCATGGACCCATGCCTTCAAGTGGGGGTGGGCAGGACAAGTTTTCAAAAAGTCAGGTTAATTGAGGCACAATGTACCTGTAATAAGACCTTCCCTTCAAAGTAATGGTTAGCTGAGTCTTCCACAAATGTGTAGCTGTGTAACTACAGTCACAGTATAGAGCACCTTCACTACCTAGGTGGCTTCCTCTCTCCCCTCCCCAGCCCCTGCCCCTGACCGATATCCCAGCCCTGCAGCTCTGCATCCCCTAGAATGCCCTGGGACAGGGATTATAGATGCGTCCATGTGTTTTCAGAGACTGAGTGTACAGACAACGGCCAGACCATACCTAAAAATAAGACTCTGGCCTCTGACCCACAATCTATGAGAACCAACCAGAAAGTCAAACAGTGGACACTCATAACAATGGGCCTGAAAAGGCCTGGACTTGGTCTATCACGGGCAGCTTCTCCAAGATGTACCCAGCCTCCAACTCTGGAGCAGCCAGAGGAAGCCGCGTGGTCCCCCCCACCAATCAGCTGGGACGTTGCTTCTCGTCACTGCCTCCGGCTCCCCGGGCTGGATGTCTGGGCCCACCTGGAACCTTCCCTGTTTCCACCACGAAGCTGCCTCACTCCCCTGCCTGCCTGCATCTCTGCCCGATAAATCAGGTGCTGGTGGTGTCTCCCTGCCGCAAGGAGCGCTGAGTGAAAGGCCTTGGCCTGCTCTCACGGTGTGTGTGTGGGACAGTGGCCTTCGTTTGTGTCCATGGTTGGTGCTTTCACTCACCAGTAGGTAGACGTTTGGATTCTTCCCAATTTGGGGCTGTTACGGGTCAAGCTGCCCTGAATGTGGGCATACAGGTCTTTGTGTGGATGCTGGTTCTCAGCTCCTGCTTTCTACCAGCTCTAAGGCTTCCTGGTGGGCTCGGGGGGGGCACCCCCTCCCTTGGGGTTCTGGGGGGAATCTCAGCTGGTGCCCAGGCTTCCCCTTCTTGTAACCTTGGAGGTCCATCCTCTTCTGGCCTGGACCCTAGAGCTAACTCTGCCTCCCTTTCTTGGATGGGGAAGAAGCCATGCAGAAGATGCTGCCCGGCCATCATAAACACGGGTACATTTTCTTTCACAGGAAGTGATCCGGGCTGGAAACTGGCCGCCACCTCATACCCCAGAACCCCCTCTGGCTCCTCTGGGCCCATGAAAGCCAGCTTGCATCTGGCCATTTAACCCTGAATCAGGACTCATCTCGATTTTTGGAAGACATTTGCTGCCACGAGAAGCAAGGTTAACGATTCTCAAAATAGCTTCTCTGCAAATAACCAACAAGCTCACTTGGCCCAAAATGAATCTGAGGAGGAATTCAAAAGCATCTCTTTTCCCAGAAAACAGATTCCTCATTGACACATTTTTCTCTAGTTGATTTCCAGCCCCCCCACCCCACCCCACCCCTGGTTTCCAAAACGGAGGCTTTTTCTCAGTCCTTTATGCAAGGAGCCAGGCTGCAGAAAGACAGAGTCCACTTGTCTGGGTTCTGTTTCTCTCTGTTCTCCCCTTGCTCCGGGGTCCCCCTGACAATAGGGCCATTATCAGATAGCACCCTGGTTGCAGAGATTCCCCTCTCCCTTTGAGGGCTAACTAAGAGAAAAGCTGCCAGGCTGAGGAGGGTGGGAGGGAGTATAGTTCCAGCTGACCGGAGCCCCAGGGTAGCAAGCTCCAGGAAGAGTCGTGGCGGGGGTGGGGGTGCTGGACATGGGCACTCTTCCCTGTGAATGACTTGGAAGTATGGCCATTCAACAGATTCATGATTCACACGATCTGTCCTCTGAGAACGGAAATGTACTTTCCAGAGAGAAGCCTCTCATGCTGCCTCTGTGCCTGGAGCTCCGGGGTGAACCCCACATCTGACTATTGGGGCATACGACCTCACCAATGCTTCACTGACACTTCGTCAATCACATCTGGGAATAGAACTGCCTTGAGATGTTTAAACACCTCCCTCAACCAATGCATCACTGGGCAACTGTTTCTTCCCTTTGGTGGCTACCAGAACTGCTTAGTGCAGGGACCCCAGGCCTCCCTCCCATTACTTCCGTCAGAGCATATTCAGGCCCCTCAGAGACACCGGTGTTCCTGGAATCCATATGGAAACTTGCCTGGAGTGAGGGTCCTTATAGCAAATCATTCATCCACAATGCATCCCTCTATCCACCCATCCATCCATCTTTCCATCCGTCCATAATCCATCCATCCACTCATCCATCCATCCACTCATCCATCCATCCATCCATCCATCCATCTACTTATGTAATGCACCTTCTACTGAGTGGGTATTTCAGGCCAGGTCTTGGGGACAGAGAGAGAAGTCCCTGGCACTTTCTATCTCACAGTCCCAAACCCATTGCCAGTGGTGATTTCTGACCAGGGAACAGAAGCCCATGGGCTCCTGCATTTTCTGGGGACCCAAGAGGTTGTCTTTGGGGAGACTCTGGACCAGACACTTCTACAGCTGCTGAAAGGAAGGCATGCCCCCCCCCCCCGATTTCTTATTTGACAGTGTAATCTTCTTTTCTTCCTGTCCCACACACCTGGGGATGACCGTGTGCCATCTTGGCGAGGGTGAGGGTTGTTCTGTCAGAGAGACATCTCTGGGTGTGCAAGGCATACTGCCCACCCCACCTCCTTGCCTTGGTGGTGAAAGGAGAGGGGCCACAGGGTGGACTTTGTGGTATAAGGCCCTGGAATTTAAGGGTTGTCTTGCACACTTGAGGGGTGAAGGTGGGTGGCATGTAAAGAGGGGGTGGCTCCACGCTCAGTCCCTAGCTATCTGGCCATCATCTGGTGGGCAGCCTCAGGTCCTTGCTGGGCACAGTAGGCACAGCCACTATGAAGGGTGGTCATTGAGGAAGGCTGGCAGATGTGGAGGGATGACCATTGGGAGGTCCACCCTTAGGAAGGGGCATGTTTAGGACTGGCCTTACAGGGTAGGTTCCTCCACCACAAAGAGGCCCCTGGTGAGAGTTCATGGTAGCCAGCTCTGGACCCTGGTGCACCTGGAAGCAGATGCACCTGAAGGTGGACACAGTTGGAGGTGGATGCACCTGGGGGTGGACACACCTGGAGGCCAATATGCCTTGAGTAGACACACTTAGGAGAGAGCATACCTGGAGACTACCACTGTCACTACAGGGCCACCCAGGGCAGTTGGTGCTTTCCCTGAGCTTGTTTTTTTCCTGGAAAACATGAATAGCAGGGTTCCTTGCCCTGGGTGGTGTTGAGGTGATGGTTTTGCACATCTCAGAGTCTGTCCCCAGGGACTCTGGACTCAGGCTGGTGAGCCTTGCCCCTGGCCAGGCTCCCATCTCAGGGCCTTCCCCCAACCCGGGGGCTTCCACTCTCCCTCAGTGAAGCTCGAGGGCGAGACTGAGAAAAGCACACGGATTTATTGCATATCAATCTCATGTATAAATTCATTGTCGCATTGGAAAGATTACATTTGGTGTACAGTCCTATTCTACAGCATTAACCTCGAATCAGCTGCTCCTAGGCTTCATCTTAAAGATGCTTCTCTACACAAGTACATCTGTCTTTATCACAAGCATCAAAATGAGATCTGCAGAATCAATCTGATGATTCCCGACATGGGGTGGCTTGTACGTCATCCTTCTCTGTCAGCCGTTTCCACGTTGCTTACGAGCTGCGCTTCTTTCGCGCTAGCAGTTCCGAGCTCCTAGTCTGGAGGACGTAGACCCTAATCACATATTCAACAAGTGCATCTACCGAATTTTCCTTTTCATAAAAATTTCACAAACAGACACAATAATGACCGCTAAACACGAGTCATGCACAGTTTACTTATAACAGAAGCAATTTACAATCAGGGGGACATAGGACATACACCGGCCTCCTTCTCAATGGTTTTTTTTTTTTAAACATTATATGAAAACCTGACATTTACATTTGATTTCTTTTTCAACACTATACAGTTCTAAAAGAAAAAAAACCCAAACAAACCCAAACAACGAAAACAAACGGAACCAAGTCTGTACTAGAACAATGGCAAGAGAGAGATGTGGACGCGCAGGTACGGGGTTCTTGCCAGCAGGTACACACACACACACACACACACACACACACACACACACACACGTATGCTCCGCGTGATGCGCTCCGACACCGGGGCTCAGCTTCCCTCACCGCGGGAACATGAACGATATAAAACACACCGATAGAAACCTCCGGAATTTCTTTGCTCACAAGTGAATTGCACGTTTGGAAAACTCAAGCTGCCTTTTAGTTTTATTTCATTTTTTTCCAAAAGCGGTAATCCGAATCAGTGACAGAGAGGAAGAACGTAACAAACTGGAATGCAAAGAGGAGAGGGAAGCTCCTGGAATCACGCAGGAATGTCTTGTCACAGTATCACTCGCTGCTGCTGCTGCTGCGGAGACAGGTTCATGGCTTCTGATACCCGGCTGACCTCCACCGACCAGGAGCGGCCGCGGCCTTGCGACCCCAGCCGGGAGGGGCGCAAAGGTGCCTGGCTCTCCTGGGTAGCGTTGCCCCCTCACCTCTCCCCCCGGACAGCACAGTGAATACAGCTCAGTAGATTTCAGTCATTGGGCATGGGGACGAGGGGCATGGGGACAGGGCAGGGGGACCACGATCCAGTGCTTCGAGGCTTCAAGCCTACCAACGGGTGATATGTATTTGGGCAAGTGCTTTGTGAATGCTCACTGAAGAAGCAGCTAGGACAGAGAAGGCCGAGGGCCCTGGGAGTTTCCAGGGCCATGCTCGGGCCACAGAGGGGCTGGGCTAGTCAGGGTCTGGACAGACCGACTGCGCTCCTGCCTTGGACAGGACGGCCATGCGGGCTCACCTGGTCCATGGACCCACACCCAGGGTCCCAGGTGGGCTGCAGGCACATGCACCCTGGGTTCAAAACAGGGGGTCCCTGGGTCTCACTCCTGAAGGGTCCGGTTGGCCAAAGGATCGGCAGCTCTGTGTATCCTACCCGGTTGTCTCAGGAATGAGAGCAGTGGCTGGGGGCTGGTGTCGGCCCGCCTGGGGCCAGGGTCTGAGGGGCGGTGGAGGGGAGAGCAAGGAATCTTCCTTTTGAGCTTCCATTTGGGGATGTCAACCATCCAAAGGAGGAATGCCGTTGATGCTAGACGGCAGGGCCCCAGGTTCACAGGCCTGACCCTGGCCACCAACTGTGGACATGGTGGTCAGCCTGCTGGGGGGCCTGCTGTAGCCAGGTTCCGAGGCTGGGGTCTCAGCATCCTGGCCACCCAGCCCCCTGGCCCCATGGTCCATGCTAGTGCTGCGGCCTGGGTACAGAGCAGGGAGGCAGCTCGCTGTGGTCTGGGGTGGGGGGAGACACCAGGGTGGGGAGGAAACTCCCTTGTCAGGGGTCCAAGGACAGACCCCCCCGCCCAAACCTATCAGTGCTTGGGCCCCAGGGTTGAGTGTCTCAGAGAAATGGGGCTAGCTCTAATTGTTTGCAGGGGGAACAAAAGCGAGGGCTGAAGATGTGCAGGGGGAAGGAGGGCAGAGAAGACTCCGGCCAGGGCCAGCTGAAGCGGATAGAATGCCGCAGCCCGTAGGGCAGCCTGGAGGCGGCGGCCCAGCCCCTGATCTGCTCTGGGGCCACAGGAATCAGCCACTTGGGTCTCCACCCGGCCGAACTTCCTATTTTAGGCAGAGAGAGTAATGTCACACAAAAAAGCACACACCTTATTCTTTAGCAGAAGAAATATAATTTGAGTTTACAGAAATGGGCAGTTGCATCTGAGGTTGACTCTGCAAAGGGGTCCCGTCTGGATGGAGGGGAATATGGAAATCCCACGCAGCGCCCGGCGAGCCTGGCGGTGGAGATGGATGCAGGTGAGGAGGTGAGGGGCTGTGTTTGCAGAGCCTTGCCCACAGGGGTGCACGTGCTCTTCCTTGCCCAGGACGCCCTGCCAGCCTGCAGGTGCGCCGGAGTGGCGTGGCGCCCTTGGCCGCTCCCCCCACGCGGAAGCACACGATTGTCGCTGGCCTGGAGCAGCGGGGAAACGGGGACACGGCTGCTCTGACCGGCCTGCTGCCCCTGGGCCAGCGCCCAGGACCCAGGCACCGCCAGAGCCCCATCCCCAGGCGGCCCGCGCCCCTATCGCTTGCATCTACATTCTTTTCTAAGGGCACCTTGGAGGATCTTTTTCTCTTCCTGTTGGGACGCTATTCTTTTTTTTTTTTTCCTTCCAAACAATAAAACAAATAAATAGAACACTTGTCTTAAATGCAAATGTAACTGAAACTCTAATTTAACAAAAACACGTGATTGTCTGGAGATGGGCAGCAGGATCCGTCCGGGGGCGCGGGGGTATTTGGCACATTAAAAACCTCCCCACTCCCTGGTTATCGATCACACAACACACAACCTTATACACGGTTTTGGTCCTTCACTACATACTTATATTAACATTATTTCTTCACAATAAGAATGTCTAATGCCAAAATACTGTTAAGGAAGAAATAAAATAAGAAAAGAAATGAATTAGAAAAAATTACAAGTTATATACAGATTAAGGTAAATTCCATCAGGGAAAAACATGATTTGAAATTGGCCCCTATGGGAATAATTTAAAGCCCATCCGAGTGGAGAAGCAGACCCATCCCGAGGAGGAGGAGGCGATGGCATCCGTGGCAGGTCCCGCCTGGATGGCCTTCCGTCCTGGAGCTGGTCTGGCAGTCGTGTCCTGGAGCCCGGGGTTCACACAGGCGGAGAGCCTGGCGGCCAGGGGCAGAGGAGCTGCAGAGTGACCCCAGGGTGGCCACAATAGGATGCCTGCTTCCTTCCCCTTGTCCAGATGGGGTGGGTGAGGGTGTGGCTGGAGACGTGGATGCAGCTGGCAGGTCCTGCCTTCCGCAGAACGGCCGTGGGGGGCTGGCACCGGGGTAGCTGATGGGCAGACCTGGTCCGGAGGAGTGTCAGGTGCCTGGCCCCCACCTCTGCACAGGGGACTGGAGCCACCGCTCTCACCTTCCCCATACAATCAGGGTGGGGGGTCTTGCTGGGGGCCACAGGCATGAATCACATGCCGCACACATGCGATGTGTGCCACGGGCGTATCTCGCAGCCTTGGGCCAGCCCAGGATACCATGTCTAAGAATTCCATGGCACAGTTTGAAACTGCTCACAGGAGTGGGCCCCAGGCCCCTCGGTTCTGCTCGGGGCCACCCAGAATCACGTTGGCTTTACAAATACAGTCAGGGATAGAAAATTTCTCCGTTATCTACAGTATAAAGAACACGCCCAGGCACGGTATCAGTTCCCAAGCGGGCTCGGGTTTGCAAAGAAGCTGAGATTTCGAAGCAAATGCAAAATTACTTTTAAAAAACAATTTGCAAGTCATCTTTCGATCTTTTAAAAAATACTGTCTATTTTTAAAACCACATGCTTAAATAGACTCTGTCGTCAATAAGATTACCAAAAGGGTTACTCTTGTAATTCTCATTATAAAAAAATCATTTGGGCGGTCTCCCTTTGCAGAGCACACCCGTGTCTGTCCGATCCTCTCTGCGACACCACACTGGTGCCCGAAGTGGCCCACTGCCTTCAGTTTGGGATGAAAATCCTGCCCTCACCCACCGGGTTGGTTCCGCGAGGCAGCTCCCAAGCTGCACGTGGCCGGCCTTGTGCTGTACCCTTCTGGAAGGCTGTTCTTAAGACCAATTCTTGGATGGTGGGCCTCCAGGACAGCTCATGGACTCCTGGGAAAAGTTAGAGCTGAACCGTGGTATGTGTGGGGACAAGCGCCAAGGAGTGGTCAACGCAGGTGACGGGGCAGGGGGGTGTCTCTCTGGCCCAGGCCACGCCGCTCCCCGAGGCTCACTTCTCCATCTTCTGCAGCCGGGATTTCTGTTGGGACATTGGGGCCCTTGAGGTTGCCTGGCTTGGGCTCTGACCCCAGCCCCTCCCGGGCCGGTCAGAGGTGGTTGATGGGGTTAAAGGCTCCAGATTCCGGCGTGGCTCCCGTGATGTTCAACCAAGCGTCCAGAGGGCTCTGGGAGGAGGTGTGGAGAGGAGCATCCTCGGAAAGAGACAGCATCATTGCATACGCCTGGCCGGGGAGAGGACGGGGACACACACACACACAGGACAGGCAGGTGAGCCATGTGGCTGAGGGTCCTGCAGATCCCAGGCTGGCCCCTCTCAGGCCAGCCCCTACTTGCCCTCTTGCTGGGCTCAGCCTCTCCCAGATCCAGACTCTCCCCTGGGGCCCAGAAGAGGACGATGTGGGTGGCAGGGCTGGGGGTGTACGTCGCTGGGCTCCCATGCACGAGGGTGCCAGGGTGCTGTGGTCCTGGCTTCCACACCCTGGGGCTCCTGCAGCTCTGTGGGGTACTCCCCTCCTGTGGTTACCTCTCTGCCCCACTCCCACCTTCGTGGGGGCCCCAGGCATCGGCAGGAGCCGACCAGAGGCAGTCCCTGTCTGCTGGGCCTGGGGGCTGCCTGTTTGCAAGACCATGAGGACAGCACAGAGCTACCTGGGGAACTGGGTGCCCGGCTTGTCTGAGCTGAGAGCCGATATATTTCTGGGCCTGGCACACGGCTGGTCCACAGGACCGTCCTTCTGCCACTCGCTGTAGGGCACGAGGCAGCGGGAGGCATGGGCCCGTTGCTCATAGCAGAGCAGGGTGGAGGAAGGCCAGCCCTCCTCCCACCCGGTTTACACCCTGGACAGGATTAGTAAGACACAGACAGACACGCAGACGGTTCTTGCTGAGACTGGGGGTGGGCTGATGGAGACCCCTCCTGTCCAGTGGACGGCAGCAGGGAGCAGGGCCCTGTGGCCACCTGCACTAGAGACCGGGGTGGAGGCATGCCCCGGTCCCTCGCTGACCCTGTCACGGCATGGTGTTAGTGACCGCATCATGGACAGCTTCCTTCAAGAGAGGCCTGGGCTACAGGCCGTTCTTGCTCGAGTCAGAGAGGGAGGGAGGCCTACACAGCTTCCAGGCTGGACATCTGCTCATGGACGCCTGGACGAGAGCGTCAGTGAGCACCTGGCTCACATCCCTCTGCCTCACTCTCTCCCTGCCCCACCCCTGCTCATGGGGAAGCGGCAGTCACTCGGGTGTCTCTCTAGCCGATGCAATGGCTAGACCTGGTCCTGCTGTGACCCAGGCCTAGGACGGCCACCACCAAAGGAGGCGTGGCTGCCACCTGCCATCTGGCCTGGGGGTGCCGGGAAGGGGGCTCTGCTGGGTACCTACCTGGTTCTTAGCCTGCCTGTACAGTGTCTGCTTTAAAGTCTCAGAATCTAAGGTGGGATTAAGCACATCTTTAACGCCAAACGCTTCCTCAGCTGCTCTGCGGAGATCCAGCCCCTTCCCAAAAGTCGGCATCGGCTCCAAAGCTAACAGACCGCCTGGTTGCTCCTCAATACACCTGCACCAATGACCGGGGAGAGGAGGGCCTGGCGTTAGCTGGTCTGGCCTCTGGCCACCTCTCTGCTGCCCCACGGCCGGCTCCGTGCCTGCATGCACGCCGCGGCGTCTCCACGAGCCACATGCACCAGGAGACAGACACACAGACACACGGACACCTGGACAGAAGCCACACGGATGCAGGAGAGGGATGGACAGAGGGTCACAAAAGGGGGTGAGTACGTGCACACATGTTGCAAGCAGCAGGCGGGGCGCCCTGGTCTGTGGGAATGCAGCACAGATCAGGAGGTGGCTCTGGGGGACCCGGGGCTCCCACTCCCAGCATCCAGGGGAGAGGGATCATTAGCCTCTTGGATCTACAGGACTCCCCCAGGACCATGGGGAACACTGGTAACATCCCTAGTACCAAACACAGGCAGTGGGCAGTTGGGGTTTGTGGTAGGTGGCCCCAGCCTGTACCGCTTCCAACCGTGCCCAGCCCTGCTCTGCACAGCCCGGCCAGGGCCAGAGGTCACTGCGGGCCAAGGCACCAGAGACGATGTGGCTGCAGGCTCAGCTCCTTCTCAGCTCGGGAGGGTGCCTTTCCCTCCCACACTCTGCCTCCAGGCCTGGGGAAGTACGTGTGGGGAGGTGGGCTGGGCCCTGACCCTTTCCTCGGGCTGGGCCTCACCTGGGCTGGCAGGCATAGGGACGCCTCCCGGTCCCACTAGGAGACACCTGCTGGGGATAGGGGTGAGTCTAGAGGGGAGGATGCTGGACTCAGGTGGTTTGAGAGTGAGGTTGCTCCCATGATGCTCAGGCCCCTCCCCGGCCTGGGCCCTGGCACACGAGGCTGCCCATGTTGGCCCATGGAGGCCTGGTCCTTACCTTCGGGTGTGTTCAAAGCCCACGGCCAGGGAGGCAGGCGGCTCCTCGTCCTCCTCGTCCTCGTAGGCACCTTGGGGCTCGGGCGTGGGCGACACAGTGTCATCCTGGGACTTTCCTGCCAGACTGTCATCATCTTCCTCCTCTAGTTCCTCCTCCTCCTCCTCCTCCACGTCCTCTGGCTTCCCGCTGGCTAGGCCCGGGCACTGGGAGCTGCCGTCCAGGTCCTGGACCTCCGGCCTGAAGTGACAGGGGAGAGAGTTGGCCTTGGACCCCGAAAGGCCTGAGATTGGGCTCTAGTCGGCTCTCCCCTCAAGGCTGTCCTTACCCCCTGCAAAGAGAGCCTGCATTCATGGTCATGGTGACCTTCAGAGCTGAGGCCCCTGTGGAGTGAGTCAAGGAGAAGAGGGGGCCCACTGAGGCCGTGGCAGGGAGGGGCTTCAGCAGTGGAGCTCCTGTGATGCCAGAGTGGACATCGGCCATCAGATATTCGGGGTGTGTGTCAGGGAAGGAAGCTATGGCCAGTCTGGTGGGGATGGGGGTCTCAAGTGCTGGAGCTGGGGTTGGGCACTGCACAAGGGGTGCCCTTGGGGAGGTTTGCTGATTGACCCTTGCTCATTCCTCCTGGTCAGTCATGAGGACATAGGGAGACTGGCAACCCAGAGTGACAGGTCCCCTCTGCAGATGGAAGGTCTGGGATCCCGGGTTCTGCAGAATGAGGCCTGGGCTGTTGTCAGCCAGGGAAACCTGCTCAGATGAGTTTGTTTCAGAGACTGGTGGCTTCTGTCCTGCAGCCCAGACCCCATCTCATTTCCATCACGGTCACTCCAACTGGTTGAGATTTTCCACCCTGGATTCTCGTTTTTAAAAGGAAGGAATCCATGCTGAGCAAAGGTTGAGGCTTCTTGTTTCTTCCAGAAAATCCGCTAGCCCGAGGGCCACCTGGTGGTGTCCAGCATGCAGGTGGAGGGGCACGGGGAGGGCAGCCACATGCTTCCTGAGCCCACGTCTGGGCCCCCATTCCTCCTGGACCATGCACGGCCCACAGAGATCCATCCACTGCTGTCTGGGGAGGCAGGAGTCCTGCTCTGGGCATCGAGGCAGATGGAACACCCTTCCCTGAGTGAGCACTGGCCTCCAGACCAGAGGCCTGTGCACATGGGCCCGGGAGGCCCCTGAGGGCCAGGCTCTCGGCCATCCCTAGTTTCCCTCCTGGCCTTTCCCAGAGAAAGTAGGAGATGTTGCACCTGCCCTGCCTTCCCAGATAGGCAGTACCCTGCCTGACGTTTCCCTTCTCAGTGGTCACCTGTGCTGCTGGCCTGTGCTGCCTTTCTCCCTGGCTCTCTGCCCGCTGACCTTGCCAGCTCGCAGCCTGTGCCCTCTTTGCAACGTGGGAACACCTCACCCTGAGGATGGGATAAACGGTGCAGGTGGGTGAATTGGGGGCTGGAACTTGGATTATGCACAGCAGGTTGCCCTGAGCACGTCTGATAGAACCTGAGCGTGTGTGTGGTTCTATGTGGGAGCCCCCCTATTTGGAGCAGGGCCCACGGCCTTACTGCCAATCTGCTCATTGGCAGGTGGCCTGCCTCAAGCAGGAGCACCCAGTGAGGGGCAGCAGGACCGAGGGGGGGGGTCCAGCAGGCTGGCGGCAGCTCCAGACATAGGGTACCTGCACGAGTGTCTGGGCCTCCAAACAGCTGCTGCGTGATGCCCCGTGTCCGCCGTGACCCTGCGCCGGGGCCGGGCTTAAAGCAGTCTCTCCTGGTTCTGGAGGCTGGAGCCCGAGATCCTGGCATGGTTGGGCCTGGTTCCTTCTGAGGCAGTGGTTCCTCCTCGGTGCCCCTCGGCTATGGGGACATCTTGCCCCGCCCCCTCCTCTGCTTCACCCACAAAGTGTGTGTCTGCATCCTACTCTCCCCTTGTGACATGGTGTGGCATCGGGGGTCTCCCTGGCGGCCTCAGTTTTACTCACTCATCAACAATGAATTGATTTCAAATAAGGCCACATTCTGAGGCACAAGGGGTTAGGATTTTGGGGGGAAACAATTCAGCCCAGGTATTAAATGGGGTGATAGGGCCAGGAAGCCTGACTGTCCCTAAATTCTCCTTGATGGTCAAGAGAAGCTGGTTCTGGATGAGAACTGGATAATGTTGAAATCGGCCCAAATAGAACTGCCAATGTCTCACCACTCAACACAGATTGGTGGATTCACGTCAACCATGATGGTGGCTCTTGCTCCCGACAATGACCCGGGGCATCTCCCGGAGGCTCCCACGACAAGGCCTCAGCAGGACAGGCCATCCAAGTTCAGCTCTGTGGTCAGCTCTGCCCCAGGGCTTTCTGGGGGATTTGGGGCCAGTGTCCTCCATCTGAGCCTTGCTCCCTGTCCCCACCCCTAAGGCTGTTGGGAAAGCCCCACTGAGACTGAGACCTCGGTGGTGAGGGCTACAGTGGTGTGGTCTCTCCTCTTCCCTCTGTCCCCCTGAGTCTCATGGAGGGTCCCCCGCCTCTTTATGGCTAAGAGCTGGGCCTGCCTCCTGGGCTTGAGGTGTGAAGGCCTTTCTGGTGCTCCTGGAGGACTGTCCGCCCCATGGAGGATGCCACTGATTCTTGTAGGTTCTCCATCCACCTTTGTCCTGGGTGCAGGGAGTCCCAGTTCAAAGGATTGTCTTTAACAGCCAGGACATGTGTTGTGACCCATCTGTGGGGCTCTGATAAGGCCTGACACCCGGTCCTCTCATCTGTGACTTCTCCGAAGGCAGAGATCACACTGCTGAGACCTGAGGCAGCTCTCAAACAGGCTGCAGAGCTGCCTCAACGGGTCTGGGCCCCACTGAGTGGCAGGGATCTAGGTTCCCGTGAGACCATCATGCCTGTGCCCAGAGCCAAGGATGGACACGGGCACTCTGTCCACCCCAGAGCAGGCAGGCCTGCACCTACATGAGAATCTCCACTGCCAAGCAGGGTGAGGCTCTGGCAAACGTAGCCCACAGCCAGCCTCTCCACCATCCCCTCCTCTGAGCTCACCCCAGCCCTACCTGGCAGGCAGGTGAGATCACCTTCCAGGGAGCATGGCAGGATGTGGTGGCCCAGAAAACGTCCAAGTGTCACATTCCTTTATAAATTGGACAGGCCTTCCCGGTGCCCCTACCTTGTCCTCTAGCAGTACTGCCTGCCCTAGAGGGAGCTGTGTCTCCTCAGGACCCTCCTCACCTGCTGGAGGTGGGCAGGGAGGGCGTCGGGTCCTGGGGGGTGGGACACAGAGCTGTGTGAGGGCCAGGGCTCTGGCTTCAGGTTCTGGACCTGGCTTTATGGTGGGAGCAAGGCCCCCACCTCGCTGGGCGCAGTGTTCTTCTGCAGAATCAGCCGATTGCATCCTGAAGGCTCCTGGTGTTTGGAGTGTCTCTGGTTTTCCACCAGCTGGTCTGGCACCAGCTTTCACCCAAGGAGACTGTCCTCCTGGGGGTCTGAAGCGTCATTCCAGAAGGGATCCCGGAGTAAATGCCACCTGCTGAGCCTTGGGATCCAGGGCTGTGTGGAACAGTCTCCACAGCTTGAATCTGAATTCTGCCGTTTTCCTGCAACCGTGTGTATGCGTGTGTGCATGTGCATAGGTCTGCATGTGTGTACGAGTGTGTTTGCACGTGTTTTTACATGTTTGTGTACGCATGAGTGTATGTGCATGTGTACACGCACATGATTCCATGTGCATGCACATGAGTGTGTGCATTATGACTGCCTGTGTGGCACTGCAATGTATATACATGTGTATGTGTGCATGCATGTATGTGTACCCACGAGTGCATGCATGTGCATGCACATGTGCACCAGTGTATGTGTGGTTACATGTGAGTGTAGAAGAGTTCCCATGCATGTATGCATGCATGCACAAGTGAACATGTGTGCACAAGTGTAAATATGTGTACATCTGAGTGCATGCATGTGTGCACACATATATACACACATGCAGGCATGTGTGATTTTGAGTGCATACATACATGTGTGTATGTGCACCAGTGTATGTGTGTATATGTGTGTGTGCATGCATGAGTAAGTGTACTTACTTATGTGCATGCACATAAGTGTACTCATAAGTGTACATGCACGTGTGGTTTCATGCACCTGTACATGTGCATGTGTGAGTTTGTGCACATGTATATGCACGTGCACCAGTTCACACATGTATACATGTGTGCATGTGTGTATATGTGTGAGCACGTGCATGCACGTGTACGTATGTGCATGCACGTGTGGTTTGTGCACACTTATATGTGTATATGTGCACACGTGTGGGTGCATGTGCATGTATGTGTGTGTGTTTCAAGGGGCAGCACTCCTGTTTGGAAACCTTCAGTGCCTCGGAGTAAACAGAAATGTTCTGAACTGTCAGGCTCTCAGTACAGGTCACGTCAGGAGCCCTTACCCGGCTTGCACTTTGTTGCACATCTGTGACACCCAAGCCAATCAGGCCAGCACCTCGGTGAGGCAATAAGCACACAGTACCCATCACTCGTCAGGGTGCTCACTCTCCTCACCGTCTGCAGACCCAGAGACAGGCAGGAGGGGAGCCATCGCTGAAGCCCCCCCTTCCAGGGGGCAGAGTTGGGGCCAGGACAGATGCTGGCATGCCTGTCAGTCTCCCCTCTGCTGTGCACCCCAGTCCCTCTCAGGGGGCGGGGGCTGGGGTGGGGGTGCCCCTTCTCTGGGTGTGGCCACACAGGTTTGAATCGAGGCCTTCTTGGGGTCCAGAATAGACTTCTTACCGTTTGTCCGTTCGTGTTGATGCTTGGTTCATCTCACTATTGGCAATAAAGTTTCTGATTTCAGAGAAATAAGAGTCTTCTTTCTCATCTAAAAGTGCATGGTTGTCTGACTCGGAGGTGGGAGAGGAGGCACTGGTCCCCAGGTGGTTCGTGAGGACCCCGGAGTGCTGGCTCACTGTGAGGACAGGGGAGCATCAGAGGAGGGGCCTCCCTCAGCTGAGCCCTGTCTTCCCCCTCCCTCCCTTCCCCTGTGTCCCCACTCCCCATCCTCTCCCTTGTCTTCCTCCCCTCCCCTGTCATCCCACTCCCTCCCCTCCTCTCCTTCCACCTGTGCCCCTGGGGCCATACCTGGAGCGTGCTCGTGCTCGTGCTTCTTGAGGTGCCGGTCCAGGTTGGTCTGCTGCCCAAAGCAGCGGTTGCACAGGTGGCACCTGAAGGGCTTCTCCTTGTTGTGGATGTTCCGGACGTGCCGCTGGAGGTTGGAGGAGATGCTGAAGGAGCGGTCGCAGTACTTACACCTGGAGGACACACGCATCTCAGAGGGGCCCCAGACCCCACCCCGTACAGCCAGAGATGGGGCTTCAGCCCCCGCCTGCAACCTGGAAGAGGCCCCCGTGTCCCCCCCACCGTTTCCCAGGGCATGTGGAGCTGGAATGAGCCCCCCACCTCCCTGCATCTGGGTCCCCAGCTCGGAGGCCCTGCCCTGGGCCGTGTGCTCCCAGCAGCCTCAAGGGGGCGGCCGTGCACCGTGGAAAGACCCTGGGGCGGCGGTTCTGAGAAGGAGGAGACCTGCTCCCAGTGACTTTCCTCCTGGCGGGAGACCCTGACTCTGGCACGAGGAGAGCTGGCCGGGGCCTGGCCGACTGTCAGTGGGTCCTGGGGCACATGGGCCCAGCCTCCCAGTTCATTCATCGTGGGTTCGGGGAGCTGCCCCAGCCCTCTTCAGCACCCGTAGGCGCCCTGCCACGGGGGCTCACTGGTCTCGCCATCTGTCAACCACCTCTGTTACACGGACCACGCGTGACCACACCCTTCGGGCCAGGGTGCCACCAGCCCCACACCATCCCGTTATTTCTGTGCCCCTCTGCGGAAGGTGATCGCCAGCCTGCCCATGGTTTTGGGAAAACCTGAAAAGACACTCCTTCCTCCGGACGCTTCAGTCGTGTCCTCCAGGACCTTGGTGCCCAGAGTGGTGTCCTCTCGGGGCCGGGCCTCGTGCAGCTGCAGCCTTCACTGCCTCGCTTGCAGCCCCGGGGGCGGGAAACAGAGGGCCAGCCTCCCAGTTCAGGGAAACAGCCGCCAGAAACGGAGCAGGAGCGAGGGGAGGCCCAGGGAGCTGCGGGCACGTCTGCAGACCCAGGCGGGGTCTCGCTGGGGCGCCAGCGCCTCCTGGTGGCGGAAGTCCAAGCAGAGGCCTCGTAGCCGCTCCGCCGCCCTGGCCTGCGACGGCAGAGGGGATTCGCTTCTGCTGTTTCCAGGTCACACCACGTGTGCCGATGTGGGCGAGTGCACACACATGTTGTGTGTGCGCATGCACATGCGTCCCCGTGCCTGGGCTTCAGCGCGCCTCCTCGGGGATGCTTCGCTGGGCGTCAGAGGCACGTGAACCTGCGAACACTGTCTACGCATTTATTTTCCACCTTTGGAGACAAACAAGCTTCTGCAATGGGACGGGAGGCAGGTGGGCACAATCCTGGCCCGCTGAGTCTTCAGGAGCCGGTCTGCACAGCAGGTCCCGGCAGGGCGCACACGTGGAGGGTACCAGGGACCTGTCCTTAGTATGGAGCCCGCCCCCCTCCCCACCCCGTCCTGATCACACCAGCACAGAGTACAGGCCCTGCATCCGGGCCACAGGATGGAGCAGCGCCCGGGGTTGGTGCCGGGGCCGGACCAGCAGGGCCATGTAAGGCTGGCCTCCGAGGCGCTGCCCTGTGACACCTGCCCAGGCGTCTGGCCAGCACAGAATACCAGGGGCCCCTGAGGCAGGAAGATTTCGCCCCTAGAGGCCACCGGTGCCTGCAGGGGTGTTAGTGCTGTGCCAGGAGGGGCCCTTTCCCTGCCCGGAGGGGCAGCTTGATGAACCTGTCCTGGAAGCCCAGGTCCTGCCTCACGGCCCCCACGGGGCTGGTGGTGGGGCCACAGGAAACAGGCAGAGTCCCTACTAGTGGGGCTCCAGGTGGCTCCCCTACCCCCCATACGGCTCCAGAGCTCCTCTCTTCGTGTCTGGACCTTCTCCGCCACGGCCTCGTGGACTCTGGTTTCCTCCATAGCCAGTGGGCAAAGAGCCGTCTGTGATTTTTACACGAATGAAGGTCCTGGGCCACAGTCCTTGGCCTCCTCTTTCCATCGGCCCAGGCCCCCTGGGCTTGGCTCCGGCTCCTCAATGGGCCCACTAAGCTGTCTCCAGGCCCCCAGGAGCAGGGGGCTTTGGTCACGGCCCCTCTTCCCGCGCCTTGTGATGTTCACTAGTTCCCAAGGACCCGCCGTCCTGGAAGCCTACACGTCCTGGAAGCCTGCACGCTGTTGGCTGCTTTGTCTCAGCCTGCCCAGGGACGGAGGGTTGAGCCCTCTCCACCATGGTCCATCTCTCTCCACCACAGACACATTCTAGCCCCCACAGTGCCAGGCTCCCAGACAACTGTCCTGCTTCTCAGGGCGATGGCTCAGGAAGGACCAAGTGCAAGGCCAAGGTGGTCTGGGCACTCACCCTCTGCCCAGTCAACTGGCCTTCCCAGGGGTCCGTCCGCCTGTGTGCTCACCCGCACTCCTGGGGCCCGTCTGTCTGTGCGCTCGCCCGCACTGTGCATGGCATTCCCTGCCTTGTTTCTCTGGGAAGACAGGGACCTTTTGACAGGTTCCACCTAACACAGCCTCATAAACTCTGAACGGTAGGAGTCCTGAGGAGGAGATGGGGTTGGGCAGGATTGTTTCTTGTTACCAGAAATGGAGTTCTCTTTCCAGAGTCGTGGGGGTGAAGAGCGAGCAGGAGGGAGCCATACATTGGATCTGCTCACAGAGAGCCCTGAGTGTGGCCCTCTCCTGGTTCTAATCTAAATAAATGGCCCAGACAGAGAAGCCCATTTGGAATTTAGGGGAGCAGTGAGCCCTGGGCTTTGGGGGAGCAGAGTTCTCTGAGCAGCTGGGATTTGCGTTGTAAATAAGCTGACAAGTGGCTAGTGAAATTTATGGCCTCGCTGTGTAAAATAGCACGCCACTGCACCCGCTGCGACAAGGAGTGACCGGCCGGCCGCGGCAGTGTGCAGCAGAGCGCCTGGGGAGGACCTTGCCGCGACCGTGGCCCCCTCCCCTGCCAGGGAAGCCCGGGGGTGGGGGAGGGCACAGTGTCCTCCACGGGACCCAGCCTGCCACACCAGCTGTCCCAGGGAGAGATGCTTTTGGTCATTGTGAAAGCAGGGGAAGGGGAGGAAAGAGGAGATTTTTGAAATCCAGCCCTAAACACAGAAGTAGAAAAGCAAGGGGACAGGTTTGGGCCACCTGAGGGGATGAGAACTGCCCTCGCTCATGGGGAGGAGACCAGCCGCGGATGGAGAAGCCCATGTCCCCAGAGCCAGAAGCTCATGTCCCGCCAGGAGCATGCTGGCCAGCCTGCGAGGGCTTGCACCCGGAGCATGACCAAGGCCCCGCCAGGCAGCATCCAGGAGGGACCCCAGGCGTGGCTGCCAGGGAGGGTGCAGGAAGCAGCCCCCCACTCTGTTCTTGAGTCCGGCATTCTGCTCGTCCAGCCCAAATTGTCACAAGCCCTACCCGCCGCGGCTCTGAGGCAGGACAGTGAGTCTTCTACTTTGCAGCCAAGATCTCTGAGCTGAGGACACTGGCCGGCGGGAGGTTTGAGTGTCCCTCCAGGAAATGGTCACACGAAAGGGTCTTTCTTTCCCAGGGCCAGGGCTTTGACACACCTTCAGAGTGATTTCAGGTCATCTCCGGCCAGGACTTAAGAGGAAGAGTGTCCCAGCATTGTGTTGTTTGTCACCCTGCAGCCCGTGACGAGCCCTGGCTCCTCCTGCTTGCAAGGGTCGGGTGCACACGGAGTCGTGCACACATTGGGCCCAAAGTGGAGCTCACGCCTGGCAGGTAGCGGGTGGCTGGGAGGTGAGAGTCAGTTTGCCAGTGGTGGGGAGTCCTTCTCCCTTGGTGGGGCCTGTCCCCTGGACACACAAACTTTCCTCTTCCAATTTAAATTCTTCCAACGACCAAAGGGAGCCCAGAAAGCCCCAGTGATGTCAAGGGGAAAGCCACACACGCCAAACTCCCCAACTCAGGGCTGCCTTGAGCCAGATAACGTCAGGATTTGCAACGCAAACTTTCCGAGCAATCATTGTTACGCAAGTCGAAACTCACAGATTGGAGAGAGCAAAAAGGTTTCAGTGGTAATGAAATTCTTCTATAAACACAGCCGGACCCTCTGGGGGCTCCTCCGCGCAACACCGTCCAGAAGGCGGCTCTCGTTTCAGGGAGGAGGCCAGACCGAGTCATTCCTTTCTTTGCGAGCCTTTGTGGAGTCGTGAGCCGCTTTTCTATGGGGCGGGAGGCCTGTGTATGGGGCATGGGCTGGGGGCACCGAGCAGACTGCTGGTAAGTAGATGTGCTGTCGCTCGCCCAGCCGGGACAGGACGCAGCCCTGCAGTGGGTACCCCGTGTGGCTGCCCTTCCCAGGGACAGGGACCCACACCGAGTCTCTGGAGCTGATGGGGGCCTTGGAGCTCTGTATGGCCGGTCGTTAGGATCTCATGCTGCCAACTTAACACCATGCAAAGCCTTTTTCTCAACGGTGGCCGTCCACCAGACACACCCTGGACAGAATGAGGTCTTGGCATCTAAACCAACTTTTTTCTCTGATTTGCCTCGTGGTTTCCACCACCTGGGTGTCTCATTTTCATTTAAAATGAGAACTCTCAGGCTGCTCCCTTGGCTGGGTCCCTGAAAGCCAGGGTGTCCCCCTCAGTCCTTCTCCTGCCCGACAAAGGCTCTAGGGACCAAGGAGCAGGATCTGCTTCTTGTGAGGCCAGAACGGTCTGCTGGAGCCGCCGTGGACTCTGACTCTGGGGTCTAAGCCTCTGACTCTGTGTCTTCAAAACGAGGACGATGCCGGCACCGGTGAATGGGAAATGTGATGGTCCTTGCACTGACGCGCTGTGTGCCTGCTCCTCTGCAGGCCGAAGCCCAGCATCGAGGAGGCACATGGCTTCCATGCAGGGCTGATGCGTGAGTCCCTCAGGACGCCCCCAGCCCAGGCTGGGACCCACAGTTGCACGGAGGTCCTTTACCGCTGTCCACCCGGCCTTGGGCACGTGCCCTGGCCCACCACCCTCTCTATGGGAGCTGAGCTGGAGGGAGCTGGGGCGGAGCGAGGCTTCCCCCACAGACCACCTGGGGCCCTGGCTTTGGCTACTGCTGCTCTGAACTCCCCTCCCCCCACCCCAGGCAACAGCAGCAGGTGGGAGAGCTGCTCCGAGGCACCCCATTCTGGGAGAAGGCAGGAACCTTCAGGAAGCCCACTGAGCACCTCCTGCCTAATCTTTATAACACCCCAGGGCCCAGGGTCACTGTGGGGCCAGGAGGGAGGGGCCCAGGGAGCCCCCTGACACAAGCATGCTGGCTCCCACCTCACCAGAAGCCTGCCTCCCCCTATCCACGTGGGACAGGCTCTTACCTGTATGGCTGCTCCCCAGTGTGCGTCCTCAGGTGTCTCGTGAGGTTTGCTGATCGGGGGAAGATCTTGCCACAGTACCTGGAGTGGAGGCCCAGTGAGGGGGGCATTAGGCAGCTGCACTGCCATAGGTTCAGGCACCCATGAGCTTTCCTGCTGTGGTTCCTCCAACTCGAGGTCTAGGGCCTGAGGCCCCACAGGGGGCAGGTGGGCTCAGCCCACCCTGGCCTGCTCGGGCTGTGCCCCTTCCCCAGGCAGTGTGTCAGCCAGGGGGCCCGAAGGCGGCCGAGCTGGCTTGGACCCGCTAGGACAGGCTCCTGCAGCCGGGGACAGACACAGCGGGAGTCTCTTCCCAACACTGGGCTTCCCCCCCAAACTCCAGGAGCCCGGGTTAAACGCTGACCAGCATGCCTTGGCTTGGGCCTGACTGGCAGGGCTAAGGCTACGTCCCCTGTGCTCACAGGAGCACAGCTGGGGGCGGGGCAGGGGACGTCCAGCCTCTGCAGACACGCGTGTGGGCAGTTGCTGCCATCGGCGAGCCGACCGCGTGTGGCCACATGCTGTGCTGTGGCCGGGACAGCTTTTCCAGGGAGCCCGGGCTCCTGTGGCTGCCTCACCCTTGCGCCCCACCTTACCTGCAGGTGTAGCGCTCCTTGCCCTTCCTGAGGATGGGGTCCGAGAGCGTGGGGGGTGGGGACCGGAAGTTGAAGGGGTGGTGGGGGAGGGGCTGCAGGGAGCTGCCCGAGTCCGCCTTCATGGCTGCAAAACTCTCCAGCTTGTCTGTCATGGTCTCGATGGCTGACATCTGCCGGCAGGACAGTGGGAGAGACGGGGCGGGGGGATCCCTGAGGAGGCCGGCCCCACCCCCAGGGCATCCCAAGTCCTCAGGGACGGGGCAAGGACCAGAAGCTGGAGCAGCCTCAGGCTGTGGGTGGAAGAGGCCTCTCCCAGGCTTCCTGGCCACCACATGGATACTCTCACTTTCCGCAGCCGCCCTGGGCCTGTCCTTCCCTGCAGCCCGGTGTCAGCCCAGGGCCCAGGCCGGGGGAGCTGGAGCCAGCCTCTGCCAGCCAGCACGCCCCCCTGCCTGGCTCAGGGCATACAGGGGGCAGGGGGCAGGCTCCGGCCTCAGGGGACACGTCCTCTGACATCTGGCCAGCACTCCTGAGGGCTCGCTTCGTTTAAAGACAGAATCACATCCCACTTTTCTCTCCTCTTCTCTCCCTCCCTCCCTCTCTCTATCTCTCTCTCTTTCGATAAGACAGCTCCCTTCATCCTGGGTTAAAAGGGGCCTCGGGCCTGGGCAGTGTCCCCTCGTGGCAGCAGGCCACGATTGCCGGCAAAGTTCCTGGGGAATCCAGCAGCCTAGGGCTAGACACTGAACTGAACCTCAGGAGGACGATGTCCATGTGACCCAATGCGGGACATGGTGACATGGACCTGAGGAGCCAGCTCTCCAGGCCCTGGAGATGTCAAGGCTGGCTTGGCTTGGGGAGGATTCGGGGGTGCGGCACTAGCCACTTCCTCCTGGTCGGCAGAGCTGTGATCGGAGCCCCCAGTGGTGCCCATCCCCAACGGCGTAGGTTTGGGACAGGATGGGGGAAGGGGGTTGCACGGGCCTCAGGGCCTGTTCCGCTCTCCTTCCCCCCGGGATGCATGTGCCCTCCTCAGGTGCACGATGCTGCCAGCTGTGGGCTGCCCACCCTGTCCCTGCTGCCCAGCAGGTGGGAGCTACCGTCAGCACCGGGACATGGAACCCGGGTGCAAAGACCGCTGCCCACCCGGCTTCCTGTCTCAGTGTTAGCCGCGGCCTTGAAAGGCTCTGGAACTCTGCACACAGAGACTCCCCTGGAGCTCCAGAGGTGGTGAGGGTTTATGGCGCACCCTGCCCCCCAGGGGCTGCACACACGTGTGTCAGGTCTCCCCAACCAAAGGCCCTGGTAGGGTCCTGCCTGGCACCTCAACACCATGGGCTGATGCCTTCATCAGTAGTGAGCCCATACTTTGTAGAGGCCATCAGTTATCATGCCTGAGTGATGGCCTGACCTCAGACCATCTAATTAGGTGGCTTCCTGGTCCTCGTCCCATCCCCCTGCCTGGCACTCTGGCTGGGGGGCAGGCAGTGGGGGTGGCAGGGCTGGGGGTGGGGGGGTTCGTGGGCAGGAGACAATGGGCAGCCGGCCCCCTGCCAGGCCTCCCATCCTCAGGCCTGGGTGGGTCTCCCTGAGGCTGCCTGCAGGTCTGGCCTGCTGGGCCTGCTCCGCCTGACCAGATATTCCCGGCGGGGCTCCCACAAACACAGGATGCGCCTGGCGGGCTTGCCGGCTCTTTCCAGCCCGACCCGAGGAAAATCAGGGGAAGTTATTAAGCAAACCCTCTGGCCTGGTGAAACAATGGGAGGCCCTAAGTTTAGCTGTGAACCCAGGCAGGGGGCAGGTTTCACCATGGGGCTGTTTGTCCAAGGTGGGAAGGACCAAGAAGCAGAACAATGCTTCAGCCTGGCTCAGGCCGCCCCCACCAACTCAGCTCCCAGGACCCCCAAGTGTGCTGGGGGAGGTCTGTGGCTCTGGGAAGGATGCTGGGCCCCAAGGAGTCAGGACAGGTGGGCTCTGGGGGGATGAGGCCGGCCATGTGCTCAGGATTGCCTGTGGGGGGTGTGTGGCCACTGTCCAGAGGGGGAGGTTCTCTTTCCCAACCCCATCCTTAGTCTCGGCGGACAGGCCTGCCACTGCCTGCAGCCCTGGGGGGCGGTGCTCCTCCTGCCCACCACCTGCTGGACCCCTGTCCTTGCGGCCAGTCTATCTGATTCTGTCCTGTTCCCTTCCCCCTGCCCTCCCACCCCATCCCCCATGCCCACTGGGTGTCCACTGGGTGTCTGCTGTGCTCAGATCTCTGCTCTCCTGGTCTTATGTATGTGTCCTGCTCACACCCGTGCCTCCTGGATCTGTCCCTTTCATCCCCAATCCCTGGCCTCTGCATCTGAGCATCTGTCCACTGCTCCTCCTAGTGCCTGAACTGTGGGTCAGTGAGGGGCTCTGCAGTCTGGGGTCTTTGGTCACCTCCGAGGGACCCACGGGCTGCCCACAGAGCACCACGCTCCTTCCTCACATGTCCTGGCCCATCTCATCCTCTTCAGCCTCATGGGGACCCATCAAGGCTGCAGGGAGAGAATTCCCTGTGCACCTGCCGGGCAGGGGAACTGAGGCCCGCCTCAGGTGTGGCCAGGTCTGAACGGAAGCTCAGGGAGCCTGCCCCCGGCAGAGACCGCCTGTCTGGGCAGCCCATCTGGAGACCACACCCCGCTGCCCTCCCCTCACCCCGGCCTGGCATGCCACGGGTCTTACCTGGGGGTGGAAGAGCAGTGGGGACGGCCGCAGATACTTCTCCTTCAGGACTCCCACGGGGTCGGTCACCTTCCGCTTCTCTACCCTGCTGGACAACAACGCAGAGGGTTACGTACCTCACCGAGCTGCCCGGGGCTGTGCACGAGGGTGCCCGCCTGTGCCCCGGCAGTCACAGGGCTGGGGGCCTTAGCACGGATGCAGGGGCCACGTGTCTCCCTGACGGTGGGGGGGGGTTCATGACCGAGCACACCTGCTCACCTCCACGGTCTCTGAGCCCATACCTGGCCTGAACACTCGCTCCACCTCCTCTAAATGCTCCCTATCTCCACACCCAGGTCCTGACCCTGGCAAGGCTCCCCCGATACCCCCAACCACCCCAACTGTCATCCCACAGAGTCCCCAGGGCCTCCCTATAGCTGCCACGTGGGGTCTACCTACAAACTCACAATGGCTGCTGGAGAGGACAATTCTAGAGTATTTTCCGAATGCTGCTGACAACTCTGTTCATCACAGAGCAAGTGGAGGAAGCAGCCAGGGCAGGGCGCTGAGGTCCCTCTTCACACTGTCTCCCAGTAAAGCCAGCCTCAGCATCCTCGTGGGGGTGGGGGTTCACAGAGTGGCATGTAGGGAAACCTGCCACTTCTCCGCACACACACATGGCCCTGCTGCGCAAACCCTACACCAGCCGCTCCCGTCGTGTCCGTGCGAGGGCCTGGCTCTGCTGCACAGCTGCCCACCAGGGACCGGCTGGGACACCGAGCAGAGCACGAAGGGGTGATGGCACCAGGAGAGGAGGAGGAGCTGCAGAAGGACAGCACAGCCACCCAGGGAGCATCCCCCCAGGCCTGGGGCCACAGGGAACCCTGCAGGACCACCAGCCTGGCCCAGCAGGAGAGGGTGTGAAGGGTCCCTCACCCCCAGAGAGGCAGTGTCCATTGTGTGGGAAGTTGGCGTGGAGGGCAGCTTGCTCTGAAGGGCCTACCCAGGGCCATCTTCAAAGCTGGGCCATGTTGGATGCAGCCTTTCAGCAAGACGCTGTAGTGTTGGTGGCATGAGCCTATAGCAGGGGGACCCACCTGGGAGGGGGTGTGTGGGGTCTGTGTTAGGCTGGCTCCTGAGCAACCAAGGCCAGCTGACCCCAGGCAGCCACTGGTGGCCCTGTGTGCTGAGTGCCCAGGGGGTGGCTGCCTGGCTGTATTAGGGTTCCCTGAGCCTGGGGGATGGAGGATTGCGGGTTGTGTGTGTTAAGGGTGAGCAGGATCTGGGGTCTGGCCTGTGGGGCTGGTGTGGAGTTTTCCTGGAGTCACCCAGGAGCAGAGGAGGGCCCTAACCCCTAGCTCCAGGGCCCAGCCTGTGGGCAGTTGTGGTCATACACAATTTGTGTGAAGAGGGACCTTCCAACACCACACATGCTTGTTTACCTTGATGGGCTTGGGGGTGGTAGGGAGACGATGTGGGGGTAACCTGTACCTGGACACGTTGCTGGCATCTATGTGCAAAGTTGGGACACAGATCCAAGTTGGGACACACAGTTGGGACCTCAGATCCAATGGCCATAGCCAGGGACACGCTGGGTCTCAGGGGACCCCTGATAGACCTCACCATCTGTTCTTCTAGCTTCCAGACAAAGGCCCATGGCCCTAACCAAGGTGAGAGGGGGCAGGGGAGCAGTGAGGGCCTGGGGAGAGGGCAGGGGGATTGGGGACAGAGCAGTAGGATGTTAACTCAGAGCCTGCTGATTCCAGCTCTGCGGCCTGAGCGGAAGTTCCCGTCACCCTCCTGTCCTCTACATCAGGGTTGCGTGTCTCATGGGGCCCTGGAGGGTCTTTCCCCAGGCCCCCTGATGGCACATTTGCCCCAGAAAGCTAAGGAGCACCGTCAGCAGGTGCAAGTCACCACTTCTCAACAAGCGTCTGGTCAACTCTCTCAGACCATCTATGGATGGCATATTCTGAACAAAACACCTAGAGAGGCATGTTTTCCATCTCCTGTGATGCAGATATCGGCCCCGAAAGGAAATAGCACTGGCTGGACACAGGCGTCCCCAACCGGCCGCTGACTTGCTCTGGCTTCATTCTGCCCCACAAGTACCCTCAGCTGCTGTGGGCTGTTCACCTGCACGCCCGCCTCTTTACCTGCACACTGCAGAGAATACAGGCCACATGTGCCCGTCTCCCTGAGCGCTGGGTGTACACGCATGTCTGCATGTGGGCCTGTCCACGTGGGCATGGGCCTGAGCCCCACAGCGGCGCCCTGCGCAGGTTCCTGGATCTGCATGCCTGCCCCAGGCCCACCCCATGCACGGCCCTCTCTCCTCCAGGCTTGGCCAGCCCGGCACCCGCAGGACAAGTGTGATGGGGATTGGACCCCTCCACCTAATAAACACACCTGATCAAAGCCCAGACTTTGCACCTGCCCAGAGCTTGGCGAGGGGAATTAAATTTGCCTCTCACCAGAAGGGCTATCACAAAGGTGGGTGCTTATTTTTTGCAAACCCTCTAGAGCTTCCTCCTCCTCATCGTCCTCTTCCTCCTCCTCCCCCTCTTCCTCCTCCTCTCTCCTCCCCTCTGGTGCTCCAGTGGCTTCCCTGGGCCACCAGAAACCCCAGTGGTGGCTCCAGGGGGTCAGTGGGGACCACCAGGGCAGCCTCAGGGAAGTGCAGGCTCTGGGAGCAGAGGAAAGAGCACGGATCTGAGTTTTGCCGAAGGCAGAGCTGGTCCAGAGAAGACGGCTGGAGGCCGAGGGCGGCCCAGGTGAGGTCTGAGGGGAGGCTGGGAGTCCCCTGTGGCTCTTGGCCCAGCTGCCCAGCCAGGCCAGGGCCCCTTTGGGAGAGCAGGGAAAGGCGGGGCGTGTTAATACCTGTAAATGGGGTCCATGAAAAAGGGCGACGGCTTGGCGTAGTGTAGGGAGGGCTGCTGGGGCAGCTGCGCCGGGCATGCCTTGGGCAGCCCGTCCCCGGCCCCCAGCTTGCGCTCCCCGTAGATGTGGTTCTTGCGGGGCTCCCGCCCCCCTCCATTCTGGCTGGCTCGGACGCGGCTGCCAATGCTCAGGTCCAGCGGCTGCTCCTCCCCGGAGGCCGGGGCCGGGGGCGCCTTGGGCGCGGGCAGCACGGGCTTCGCCTCTTTTGGTTTGGTGGTGAGGTCGAAAGGGGACTCGGCGCTGGGGCCGCCCACCTTGAGGGCGTCCCGGGGTGACCGCGGCTCGGCCTTGACCAGGAGGTTGTGGGCGAGGGAGCGGTCCGCGAAGGGGCAGAGGGCGGGGGGGAAGTTGGGCAGGAACTGGAAGGGGAACACGGAGTGGTAGGGCAGCGAGGCCAGCTTCTTCTCCTGCATGCCCACGAAGCCGGGGCCGAAGTACTTCTCGGCGATGGAGGCGATGGCCTTGATGGAGTCGCCCGCGGCGCCCGAGGCGGCCAGCAGCTGCTCGTCGGGCGGCGGGAAGAAGGCGTGCTGGGAGTAGAAGACCGGCAGCTCGGCCGCGCTCGGGGCCCCCGGGGCCGCCGCGCCGCCCCCGCACTCGGGCTTGGCCTCCACCGCCTTGCCCTTGTCCTTGGCCTTGTCCCGGTCGCTGTCCACATCGCTGTCCAGGTCCGAGCCCGTGCCGGTGGTCGTGTCCAGGTCGGTACCCGTTGTGGTGTTGACGTCCTCAAAGTCGCTGCCGTCCGACATGTCGCTGCCTCTCGTCTTGAGCTTGTCTGTGTAGGAGTCGTCCAGGCGGCGCTCAAACTTGTCGTCGGGCCCCGCAGCAGCTGTGGCGCCCTGGCCGCTGCTGCTGACAGCGGACACGAGGGGCAGCGCCGGGTTGCCCAGGGGGCTGGGGAGCTTGGCGTCCTGGGTGTGGTTCAGGGGGCTCTTGAGCAGCGGCGTGGGAGGTAGCAAAGGCGGCCGGGGGTACAGGGATGGAGGGAAGATGCCCGGGAAGCCCGGGGTGAGTGCGGGGAAGGCAGGTGGAGCCGCCGAGAAGGGCAGGCTGCCGGGGTGTGGCCTGGATGGGAAGTACTCGTTGAAGCCCAGGCTGGCGTGGTTGAGGGTTGGGGGGGGCTTGGCCTTGTCCATCATGGGGCTGGCGGTCAAGGGCAGGCCCGGGGCGAAGATGCCGCCCGGCGTGTAATGGTTCTTGCCCTCACAGAAACGCCGGTGTTTGTTGAGGGAGGAGGTAGTGCTGAACATCTGCCCGCAGTCCTTGCACTTGATCTGCGTGCGACAGTCGGCGTGCATCCGCTTATGTCGGCACAGGTTGGAGAACTGTGTGTAGGACTTGTGGCAGACCTCACCTAAAACATCAGCAGAGAGCAAACACAAACACGATATGAAATTACCAGGAAACCCTGCGGGGGGCGGGGGGCTGGGCGTGGTGGCGGCCACTGCCATCCGGAGCCGTGAGTGCTGATGGGTGTGGCACATGTCACAGTGTATGGACCTGTCTGAGCGTGCACAATGTGTGTGTGCATGTGTAGGTGTGTGTATGTGTCTGCGTGCATGCTTGCAGTGCGTGTACATGTACCTATGGGTATGCGTATGTGCATGTCATGAGTGTCCGTGCACATGCATTTCGTGTGTGTGCTGTGTCTGCCCATGTGCATGAGTGTGTGTGCGTATGTGTCTGCCTGCATGCTTGTATGTGCATGTACCCGTACCTATGGGTATGTGTGTACATGTGCACTTTGTGTGTGTGCTGTGTCAGCAAGTGTGAATGAGTGTGTGCCTGTGCACACACCTATGTGTGTGCATGCATCCCACCCTGGGGCTGAGCTCCAGTGACCAGCACTGGCTTCCCACCTGGATAGATCTCAAGGCTCCTCGACCTTTCTCAGTGGAAACTGGGGTACCTCTGCTATTTGTGCCATCCCCCACCAGGAATGTTTGTCACGTGGAGCTGAGGTCCTCTGAGATCACTCCCAGGGTGGATAAAGCCATGGTGTGTAGCCACATGTGCACTGGTCCCCCTCAGTGGGGTTGGTCCTGCAGGGGTTGGGGGAAACCCCAACCACCAGATTGCCTCTCCTGCACTCTGTCCTGGGAGAGAGGCCTTGGGGAGACCAGCCCACTCGGGGGAGTCTCTGGGAGTCTGGGCTCCCACTGGCGTGCAGTGGCCACCGTCTGGGCCTGGCTTAAAGTTGGGGACAGGAGGGACGCCCAGGCAGGGCTGCGTGGAGTGGGGCTGGCTTCATGTTTGAGTTAAGTGAAGCCTCCCCATATTGGGATGTGGAAGTGGCGCCAGGCTCAGGTTGGATGGATACTGGCCTGGGCTCTGGACAAGATGGGCGGTAGCCAGCCAGAGCCACTGGGGGGCCCCGGGGACCCCATCTCGCCACTTTCCCGAGGCCTATGAGTTGAGTGCTGTCAGAAAATCACCAGCTTTTCTTTCTTTCTTCCTTCTCTTGTTTTTCTAACCAGAAAGGGAGGAACACACACGCGCGCGCACATACACACACACACACACACACACACACACACACACACACACGTTGCTCTCAGGCAGGACAATTTGCTTCCTAAATGCAGCCCGGTGGAAACAATGGATCCAGCCTGTTTCTCGTTCACCACAAATCCTGACTGCCTGGTGCCCTGCTATTCTAGCCGGCGCCCCGGCCCCACATCGCCGAGTCCTTTCAGCACGGTATCTATTTCTATAAAGGGCCCTGCCTTCCCGTCGTCTGCGTGGTGGGATGCTTTCAAGGCTGAGGGGCAAGAGCATGGCCTCATTGGATCACATCTGCCCTCTTTGCGGGAGGGGTGGGGGCGGTGGCTGACTCAGAGGTGCTGGGCCACGTAGCCGGTCCATAAATACACTCGGGTCACCCACCCGGCCTGGGGGAGCAAGGCCATTTCTCAGCTCAGGCCTTGCTGGACAACAAGTGACACTGTGCTGCATCCGGCCCAGCTTGCCAGTGCCTGGTTACTGGCTGCTGCCAACCTGAGCTTGGAAACTGGCCTTGACCAGGACCCCCACCTGGGGCAGCTTCCCGAAGGGCCCTGGGCCAGCCCCATGCCTGGCTGTGGGGAGCCTGGGACCCCTAGCTCTCACCCCTCCGCTCACATGATGGTGGGGTCCAGCAGAAATGCCAGGGCTACAGAGACACCTCTGAGAGCCTGAGGTCCCCAGAGCCGGCGGAGGGAGGTGGCTGCCCAGAGGGGCTGAGGAAGGCCTGGGCAGCCCGCAGTGGACTGGACGTGAGAGGGGGGCCTGGCAGAGGGTGCCCTCAGGCCCTGGCAAGGTGCAGGGGGGCCCCGGCCACTGCTCACAGGTGTTTCCTTTCTGTGTAGGGCACGTGAGTGGGTACACACACACACACTCACTCTAGAGAAGGTTCTTTTGTGCAAAGTGCCCACAAGGAGACTGACCAGCCATGTGCCCAGATAATGCCCTCCTGTGCACCCCCAGGGAATGAATGCTGCCACAGCCATGTGGTCCACGAGGGCAGGGCTTAGGGGCTCCTAGGCAGGCTTGCCTGCAGGACCGAGTGTGCTGTGTGTGTGCACCCAGGCGGTGCCCAGCAGGTGGATGCAGTCTGTGCTCACTAGTGACTGTGTTGCCGTGAGCCTGAGCCCCTCCCAGCCACCCATCTTTCCTGAGAGGTGCCATGTTGTCTGTGCCCCCTGCTTGTTTGCAGAGCCCAACGTGGCTTTTACCAGGGGCCAAAGGATGCTCAGCCGTGGCTTGGAGGATGTGCAAAGTCACATTTCACATGTCCCATTCTTGAAATTTGTGCCACCCTATCTGAGTGACATGTCTATGCAAGCAACCTGCTCATGTGTGGGGTTTTCTCTCTAGCTTCACCCCTTTAGCCAAAAGCCAAGGCACCCAGGCAAGCGTGCAGCACAGACAGGAGGTGGGGGTGCTGCCACCTGGTGGGCCTGGCCAGGCTGCTCGCGCTCTGCTGGTCCCCACTGGAGTCCCCAGTGCCGGCAATGGAAACACTGGGCTCAGATCCTCGGAAGGCACCGTGGTTCCTGGAACTTACATTATTACATACACTTCAAGGACACGTCACAAAACTTTGTCTATGTGCCCAGGAAGGTAGTGACTTCTGAACCTATGCACAGTTTCCTGCTCCTAAGCTTACCTAAAAACTCCAAGCTACTATTTGATGTCTCACAGTGGGACTTCCTGAGACTCTCATCCATGGAAAGCAAGCCATGCTCCTCTGGTCCCTGTCATGGCTCCCAGCCCCCATCCCACCCTCCCAAAGGGAACAGGCTCTGCTGCACCACTGCTCATGGTCTCTATCCAGAATCTGCAGGTGACAGGGGCAATGACCCCAGAAGACTGGTATCTGCCTCTAGCTGGGCAGCGGAAGCTTGGGCTGGGGATAGTGGGCAGGAGGAGGGCACAGCCTCAGCCACCCAACAAAGGCTTGACCTGCCAGTCTGCATGGTCCCTTTGGGGCAGGTGTCATGCACCTGAACATCATTGGGGATACCACCCCAACCCCAGGCCCCAAGCAACCAGGGTTACTCCTCTCACACTGATGCCATGGGGTGTGAGGGGTTCCAGCCCCCTGGCCAAGGCTCAGGGGTCAGGTTGGGGCTGCAACCCCGGCTCTGTAGGGCGGTCATGAGCACCTGGTCACTTAGTGTCCACAAGCTCAGTTTCCATCTCTGTCAGGTGGAGACAGTGTGGCCCTTGCTTGGTGAGAATTTTGAATATGTTATGATATGCTATGTGTGGATGATGGCTACCTGCAATCCACGTGAACCACCTCACATAGTCTCCAGTGATGTGAGGACTCAGCACAATTCGTGTGATGACCCTGCATAACCTTGTGTGGAGGATGAGCCTATAACCTCGTGTGGGTGATGACAGTGAACAACCTCGTGCGGGTGATGAGCCTGCACAACCTCGTGTGGATGATGATAGTGAACAAACTTGTGCGGGTGATGAGCCTGCACGACCTCGTGTGGATGATGATAGTGAACAAACTCGTGCGGGTGATGAGCCTGCACGACCTCGTGTGGATGATGATAGTGAACAAACTCGTGCGGGTGATGAGCCTGCACGACCTCGTGTGGATGATGATAGTGAACAAACTCGTGCGGGTGATGAGCCTGCACAACCTCGTGTGGAGGATGAGCCCGTGACCTCATGTGGATGATGATAGTGAACAGCCTTCTGTGGGTGATGAGCCTGCATGATCTCATGTGGAGGATGAGCCTTCACAACCTCGGGTGGAAGATGAGCCTGCAGGACCTTGTATGGGTGATGAACCTGTACGACTTCATGTGGAGGATGAGCCTGCACGTGAACAACTTTGTGTGGGTGATGAACCTGTACGACCTCATGTGGATGATGACCCTGCATGACCTCGTGTGGGTAATGATCCTGCATGACCCCGTGTGGTTGATGAGCCTCACAACCTCATGTGGGTGATGACAGTGAACAAACTAAAGTGGATGGTGAGCCTGTACAACCTTGTGTGGATGGTGACCCTGCACGACCTCGTGTGGGTGATGAGCCTGCACAACTTCATGTGGATGATGACAGTGAACAACCTCCTACAGGTGATGAGCCTGCACAACCTCGTGTGAGTGATGACAGTGAACAATTTTGTGTGGGTGATGACAGTG
The DNA here is from genome assembly GCF_003254725.2 of Canis lupus dingo. Taxonomy (NCBI): domain Eukaryota; kingdom Metazoa; phylum Chordata; class Mammalia; order Carnivora; family Canidae; genus Canis; species Canis lupus. The sequence continues at coordinate 58,120,458 of NC_064247.1, read as the reverse complement.
ACTAGCCTCATATGGGTGATGAGCCTGCACAACTTCGTGTGAATGACAGTGAACAACCTCGTGTGGATGATGACAGTGCAAATCACATGAAATGATGGCTTAGCACTATCTTATGTGAATGAGTCAGCACACCTCTAGGTAGAGAGGAATCCTCTGTGGCTTCCAAACTCACTGAGAATAAGGATCATGCTCCCATTCTGGTTCACATGGTCCCGAAGACCTGGCCCTTGTGACCTCTGTCCTCTCTCCTATTACTCCCCCTCACCTCCCCAAAAACATGCTGGCCTCAAGGCCTCTGTGCTCCCAGTCCCCATCCCCTGCTAGCGCCCCCTCAGCTCACACCTGCCTTTCCTCCAGGTCTGTGCTAGAATGCCTCCCTTTGACAAGCCATCCTGGCCCCCCACTGTATTCACAGGACGAGCACCCACTTGGGCCAGCCTGAGGTCTTGGAGAGCCTCCTAACCCTGTGCCACCATCTCTAGGCTGATATACCTGTCTCACGTGTCATTACTGTTCATATGGCTTAGCATGTATCTCCTGTACTGCATGTAAGCTCCGTGGGGACAGTGGCATTTACAGCTGGCCCTGCTGCCCTGACAGCACAGGGAACACAGGCTGGCCTTCCTAAGGCTGCTGCGGGGATGAGCAGAACTCCATGTGTGTCACTGGGATCTTCATGCCTCCTGGAGCTCAGTTTGGGGTGTGAGTACAGGGGAGAGAAGGGGAATGGGGGTCCGTTGGGCTGCTGAACAGGTCCTACCACACTGCCTACCACCCACCTCTGGCCACTGTAGGGTAAGCAAGGGGAGGAGCCAAGAACAGCAGGAGGGAAAAATGAGGCCACAGCAAGAGAGATGGATCACAAGATGAGCAGGTGCGGCAGAGCAAAGTGGTGAAGAGGCGGTACCAGGAGAGTGTCCAGGGCCTGGGCTTCACCCAGCAGAGGTTTCTGAGCAAGCAGGGGTCCTGCGAATGGGAGAGCCCAGGGGTTTCATGCCTTGGCCTGACCTCCGAGCAACCCCCCATGGAGGCCAGGCTGGGGGACCACTTACATATGAAAGGTTTGACGGTGCTGTGGATGTGCTTGTGCTGCTTGAGGCCAGAGGATGTGGCAAATGTCTTCCCACAGTCGGGGCAGGCATGAGCCCGGGCGCCGACGTGCTGGGAACGGATGTGCCGCTGCAGGTTGCTGGGGTCCGTGAACACCTGGGGGGACAGACACCATTGCTCACTCCCCTGTTGGCCCCCTTCTGGCCTCTGCTGGGTGGGGCTCTCATAGCTGCTCTGGTTCCTGCACTGAACCTGGCTGGGAGGGGTCTCTGCTGTAGGGATGGGTGACCCCCCTCCCTTGATGACCTGAGGTGAGCTGCCGAGCCTCCCCCAAGACTCTGTGCCTTTGACAATAATTCCTGGGGCAGCTGTGGCCGGGATGTTGGAAGTGGGAGCTCAGAACATGATTTTGTAAGCAGAGTAGCTCGGACACCCTGGTGGGGGCAGAAGCCCACCCCGGAGAGGATGGGGTCTTGTCCCCCTGGCCTGCTCCCTAGCTGTGTGACCTGGTGTGACCTGGCACATTCCCTCCTTCCCTGAGGGACCCAAAGGACTTCAGGAGTCTTGTCTGCTCTGCATACTTCATTTGCATTTCCGTGGGGAGTGCGGGTGGGAGCAGCAGGTGCACATGTGTGTTACCTTCACACAGTTTTCACATTCGAAGCGCTTGCCACTGTCGTGGGACATCTGGTGTCGGATGAGGTTGGACTTCCAGTTGAAGGCCTTGGGGCACTGATCACACTTGTACTCTCGCTCCTCCGTGTGCACAACCATGTGCTGCTCCAGGCTGTGCACGGACAGGGGACAGGAGTCATGGGGGGCCTGCCTGCCCCCCGCCTACTGTGCTCCCTGGACCCCCCAACCCTGCTGGGAGCCAAGAGTGAGTCTCGGCAGCCTGTCTGTCCACCCCCCGCCCCCAGACAGGGCGACTGGACGGAGGGGCAGGGGCAGCCCTCCCTTATCACGTGAGGAGGAAGCAATGCCTGCACACAGCTCAGAGACCAAGCATCCGAGACCACTCCTCCAGGCAGCAGAGGCAGGGCAGGACCCCAGCCCACGATGCCCGGCTATACTTCAAGATGATCTTAACCTTGAGGCTAACCTTGGCCCTCAGAAAAGGGGTGCAGAAGCTCCCAACATTGCCACGATCCCCAGAGTGGGGGTGAGGAGCAGGAAAGCCAAGGCCGCCCTGGCCTACCCACCGCGTGCAACGAGGAGGCGGGCTGGGGTGAACGCGTGGGTCTCCTAATGCGGCCTGATAAGGTGGGAAGATCCCAGCTGCTGGGAAGGGGCGGCTGTGCTCGGATGAAGGAGCAGCAACTGACCCCCTCCTCTCGGGGGACGTCCTGGTTCTCCTCCCGTCCCAGGTGTGACCGTTAATCTCCATGAGCAAAGCAGCAATACATCACGGCCCGTTAATTACGGGGCCCAGCCATCCATTTACATCAGAAACGCTTGGTTCTTGAGCACTGGCAGATTGTATCTTTTTCCCTGTTGTTAATTGTGATTTATGTGTTTATGTAAAGAAAACACGGACCCTCTTGAGCGGCGCTTACCGCTGAGGGCCTCGGTTGAGATTTGCCCAAACGCTTATTTTCTCAGGCATCTGTTCAGGGCAGAGAGTTTCCCATCCCTGGGGGGGCCGTGGTGGGATCGGCGACCGGGTCCCAGCAACACCACAGCCAGTGCGTGACTTGGTGGGGTTTTACTCTGACCTTGCCAGACCGTCCTAGAGAAAGTCTCAAAGGCTGGTGGAGGGGGCCTTGGAAAAGTTGTCATGCTTCCCTGGAGCAATGGGACCGCAGCCCTGGTGCTCTTTGCACAAAGCCCAGGAGGCTCATCTTTCCTCGGGGTTCCCATGGGTCCTCAGAGCTCCCACTTCCCAGGGGAGGGCCAGTTTGTGCCTGCTTTAGGCTGACCATGTCCAGCTGTCTCACAGCTGGCCCAGCACACTGTGCCTGGGACAGGTGGGTTCCATCCGTAGGGGAGCAGAGGCCAGTGCCTGGGTGTGGGGGTGGGTAAGGGATCCCTGGGTGACCCCTTCCAGCTGCTGCCCAGTGTGTGTCTAGAGGTCAGGTCACCCCCGGATCCGAGGGCAGCAGGGTGCTGCCATCCCCTGATCCTGGTCTTGGACTTTGCTACAGAAGTCTCCTTGGGGTCTGGCCTGCATTTCTCACTCTCCTCCCAGCCCGGCTCACAGCTGAGCTCTGACTCCAGAACAGCAGGGCTGGGTATGTCTCTCCCGGGCCACCTGCGGATCTTCTAGGGTGGGGGGCTCCAACCAGGGACCGGGCCTTCACAGCCAGAACCAGAAATACCTATGGCCTTAGCCAGCCGCTCATGGGCCTGCTCTGTCCCTAATGCCTGATGGGTGGGCTGGGGTACCTGCCTCCAAGGTGTGCCACCCTGGAGGTCACCCTTGTCTTTAGCTGTCCCTGGAGCTCTCAGCTCATCCGTGTGGACAGGACTGAGAGACAAGGACAGACCCCTGCCTTTCTCGGGTCTCCCTCTGTGCTGGCTCGGGCTCCTGGGGTTGGAGGCTGGGGGAGGGGAATGGGGGAGGGTTGGGGGCAGGGGAGGCGGCACCTGTATTTGTTGGGGAACATCCGTTCGCAGTCCTTGCACTCATGGGCCTGCTCACTGCCCCCGCTGCTGAGCCCCTCCGGCTTGAGCTCCTCGCCCAGGCCCTCATAGAGCGTGGCCCCCACGGAGCCGCACGCATACTTCCTGTGGCGCCGCAGGTCCAGCTTGGACTGGAAGAGCTCGTCACAGGCGTCACAGCGGAACGTGGGCTCCTCTGCTAGGAAGAGAGCAGGGGAGGTGGGTGGGGAGCATGAGACACAGGGCCCAGGATCGGGTGCAGGGGGACCCCGGGCCCTGCCTCCCACATTGGCTGTTCCTGCTCCTGCTTCCTTCCTGGCTGCTTCCTGGACCGAGGTGTGGCTGCCCCAGGAGCCTGGGACCATGGGGACCCTGTGTCTGCATTGTCAGAAACACGGAGAAGCCCTGGGCCCCACCCCGTGTGGCAGGAGGCCACCCCGGGCTCTCGAAGGCCCTGCAAACGGGGAGCAGAGAAGGAAGCTGGCGAGCACTTTGTTTATGAATTAGGAGAAAACACGCGGCAGAGCTCTAATGCATATCATAAATTACTGTCGTCAAGGTCAAACAAATTAAAAGGGGGGCAGCTATTATTAAGTTTACGAGACAGCATCCTGACCACCGTGCCAAGCCAAACAGTCAGCTCAAAGCCGTAAATTTCCCTGGGGAGACGACCTCGGGGGCCCATCCCCAGCCCCACCCCAGGCAACAGCCTACCAGTAGCTTCTCCCCAGAGCGGGTGTTCCCCTCCCTGCCCGAGGTGGGGAGAGAACACTTGCAATAAAAACTCTTGCACAAATGAATGGAGAGATGTGCATGTGTGTGCTTGTAGCAAATGTGGGAATGCGTGTGTGCTTCTGTGCAGGCGTGTAACTATGCAGGTGTGAATGTGTGTGTCAGGTGAATGTGGATGTGCAGCTGTGTGTGTGTGCACTGTGTGGCCCAGGTGTGCAGCTGGGACAGTGTGTCGAGTGTGTGTATTTGAACATATCTGTGTCCATGTCTGTACATCTTTGTGGGAATGTGTAGGTATATTTGGACATCTACCCTGGTTTGTGTTGCTGTCCGTATATATTCATGTGCATGGCTGTGAGTGCGTACATGTGCTTCTGTATGTGGCTACATATGTGAAAGTTATGTCTTTGCATATGTTCATGTTTGCATGCATGTGCATGAAAGTGTGTGTGGGTGCTAGGGCAGGTGCATGTGTCGTGTATTAATCTGAATGTCTGCTTCAATGCACACATGTGTGCTGTATGCATGTGTATGTACATGTTATGTATACACATTTGTGCATGGTTGACCATGTGTTCTGCATGTTAAGTGTGAATATGTTTGTGCATATTTGAATGTGTGCACATGTGTGTGAATATGCAGTTGGGTATGTGCACCTGTGTGAATGTGTGTGCAGTTGTTCATGTGTGCATGTATTTGTGAATATGCACGCATCATGTGACTGTATGTGTGTGATTGTTCTAGGGTGTGTTCGTATGAATGTGTGTGGGCCAGCATGCCTATGTGTGCAGGAGTGATGTGTGCAGGAGTGAATGTGTCTTTGTGGACCTGGGAATGTGTGTGAGTGTGGATGTATGTGCCTATGTGTCCCTGTGCATGTGTGTGTGAGCATGTGTGCATGGGCAGAGTTGAGCCCCAGTGGCCTTGGGCTAAGCCTCAGTGATATCGGGCTAAATGTGGCCCCAAATGGCCTGACCCCGAGGGATGTAGAAGCCAAGGAGGCAGGGAGATGGAGGGGCGCAGACATGTTAGAGGGACACCATAAACATCTCAGAGTGCCAAGGAGAGGGTGGGGGAGCTTTGCAGCCTGGGCAGGGGGTCAGGGGAGGAGGCTGGGGAGACCGAAGACCACCTGCTCAGGACAGAAGCTTCACCGACAGTAATGGTAGAGGTGCCGCTCCTGGTGTCTGGCTACTCTTGGCATCTCCACCAGTGGGCACCTGGGTCCCCCCGATCCCTGACACCAAGGGGCAGACTCCATGGGAGCTGGCTCTGAGGTGCACCTGGTTGGGCCCTGGGTGCTTGGATGACACAAATATTACTTCTGTTCACATCCATGCATGGACGTGGATATCCAGGTGACAGGGAAGGGCCCTGGGGACAGGCCGGGCAGATGCTCAGAGGCCAGGTGTGGTGGTCTGCTCGCCGCTGAGAGCCCGCTCTCAAGGAAGCGTTTGTCTGGAGGAATACAACACCAGTGGGGAAAGGCAGCTCCCGCTGAGTCAGGTTACAGCACTCAGCCAGCACTGGGGCTGAGAGCACGGGGGCCGGCCTTGTTCAGGCTCTGGGGCTCGGAAGTCTCTGCCCCAAACATCTCCCAGAAAGGCCATCCCTGGAGCTTGCCCAGACACACATGCTGAGCTGCAAAATGGATGGAGGGAGGCAAGGCAGCCTGTCCACACAAACCACAGACACGGGGCTGGAGGAGACAGGGAGGGAGGGTATGTCTGCAAACACAACGGCCGGCGGCACCCTGCATCCCTGCAAGAGCAGAGCAGGGGTGGGAGGAATGTGCGCCGCGGGGCCCGTGGCCGCCCCGAGTGCCAAGTCCGAGAAGACTCTAAAACAAAAGCCATCCAAGCACTGGGCTGGTCCCGGGCACCAGGGTGGACGCCAGGCAGCAAGCAGGCAGAGAGGGCAGCGGGCAGGGAGGATGCAAGTCTACAGAGTGGTGCCCTTGAAGTAGAACTCGGGCGTGTGAAGTCTTCAGGAGAAAGGTCCACTGGGAACGATGGAGCAACAGGGCTGATACTCAAGGTCTGGGAAGCGCCACGCAGCAGGCACCGTGCTAGGAACTCTATGGTGCTCAGACATCTGAGGCTCACATCAAATCCACGCGTGCCTGGGGGGAGACTTACGCCCGTGTTATGACGGGTAAATGGAGGCCGGGACAGACCGGGTGAGTGGCCCAGGGCACCCAGACAGGAGGTGGTAGAGCTGTGTAACCAGAGCCTGGGCACCGGGCGGGGCCCGGGAAGGAGGGAAGCAGAGTCCCAGCTTCCCGCGGGGCGCCCAGAAGAGCGCCAGACGTGGCATGTGCGCTCGGAACGCCCCAGCATTCCCCTGCAGGCCCTCCTCGTCTTTAGAAATGTGGATTTCCTCTACATCTGAGGACCGAGGACACCATCTCAGAAGGGAGCCGGATACACAGACCCACAAAACTGCCCCTGTGGGTTTGTGCTGACTTCCTGGGGCCCTCCCACCACCGCCAGCACCGTGAGGAAGTGAGAAATGCCAGTTTGCAGTTTACTCTTTCTGGACCCAACTGGGAACAGTCACAGAGGTTGAGATTTGAACACAAAGACAAGAAGAAATGCCAACCCCACCCGTCCATCACACCGGTCAACTTACTCTCTCTGTTTTGATCTGGAATTTGGATTTAAAATGAAAACTGATCCCGATTCCCGCTCTGGCGGCATTTGAGTTTGAGGACGTCGTGGAAGTGAGTGAGGAGGTAAACATTGCCCTCTTCCCCTGCCCTCTCATCCCTCCGTGGACCCAAGTTCAACCCTGAGTGAAGGATGGAGCTGGGGGCTGGCTGTGCACAAGCCTCGCCACCTCCCCCCCCCATGCCGTGGTATGGACAGGTGTCCCAGCATCCTCCACGCAGGTAAGGCTGGCACACAGCACAGACGCTGGATGCACCACGAAGGATGCGCACAGCCCGTGCGGTTCCACTGCCCAGCATGATAATTCCATATTAAAAAAAAAAACTAAAAGAATATGCTATATGGTTATATTATGTTACATCGTACCGCATTGTCGTCTATCATGTTGTTGCATTGTTATATTATATCATAATCCGTCTCATATGCTTTATACGCAATTCAGTGCATCCTCTTGACTTTTTATGGAGAGGGGGGAAAAGTTAACAATTTTGAGCCTTTCTCCAAAGAAAAGCATATTTGAATGGAAATGATTTTCTTTATTTTCTCCCAAGAGCAAGAAGCTTTCCTGAAAGAGAAATCTTTCCTCTCTCCGCTGAGAGTAAAAACAAAATAAAAAGTCGCTGGAACTAATGAATCCGAAAGTGGCTTCCCCCTGGTCTGAGTCACTTGCGGGGAAATTGGAAGTGCATTTCTTTACAAAGCTGCGGCTTTGAAAGAGCATTCCCAGGCTCAGATCTGCAGGCCCGGTGCTCTGTGCCCCCAGCGGGCTGGCAAACCGGGGGCCTCCGTTTCTTCCGGGGTACCTGAATGCTGTACCCTGCCCCGCCAGCAAAGGCCCCTGCCCCCAACAGCAGCACACACAAAAAATTGTGATTTGAAACTGAACTCCCTTCATCTAAATCTGGTGGGGGCCCGTGGGGGCCACGGGCTGGGGCAGGAGCTCCACGTTCTCCCCAAACCAGACCAGACCCATGCGTGGCCGCTGACGTGGCGTGTATCAGGTCTGCGTCTGGCCCGTCTATCTGAAGTTCCATCAGCAACTTTTCATGGCAGAGCAGGAATGTAACAGAAAAATAAATCAGTGCCTAATGGCTTCAGAGAGCCGAGGGGGACACAATTATGTGGCATCTACATGCTAATCTACCAGACTGGAGACTCAAAAGCGCTCGAGAGCCCACTCCAAATTCCTGCCGTGATAAGGGGCCTCTGCATTTAGCTGGGGCTGGGATAAAAGATTTTTTATGATAATTATCTTAGTGAGGAACATTTTTGCATTTTCTTTCTGTGCGATTCCGAGTTTAGCTGGGGAGGGGGCGGCCGTTGGGGGGCAAGGGGGTGACCGTGACAGCAGAGAGTATGAAAAGTCAGACGTTTGATGCTGGACTATTATGTGTGGAAAGCAATTAGCCCACAAATGTTTGATGAATTATTAGGGAAATGCGGACCTAGCTTATTTAAGATTGGGGGCCGGGCTGGGGGGAGCGGGTGGTGGTGGTGGATGGCAATCAAGGTTTTTAAAACCTTTTGGAAGAAAGAAGTTTCATTATACAAACGAAATCTCGTCGCCGGGTGCTCCCCTGAGGTAAGTGGGTTTATCTTTCGGAGTTCTTGTGTGCTACCTGAGATCCATAGGTCTTTTCAACAATTATTGTAAGGAAAACGAGACCATCCCCTCACGACCCAGACCCTCAGCCATTTATTTTTCTTTTCTCAACGGCCTAATTAAAACCAAACTTTAGAGGCACGTACAGATAGGATCCGGCTCCGTGGTCTCTGGATCAGAGGCTCAGAGACACGAGCCGTGCGCGGAGGAAGGACCCTCCCTGCTGGGTCATGCTCAGGGATCGAAAGGGTAAACCGAGGCAGAGATCTCTGCATCTGCTCCCGGGCCCACCCAGTGCCATGCCCTCACATGACACTATTAGCGGAACTTGCAGTAAGTGGCGTTAATCATTAAGCCTCTGTGCCTTCAGAGGGGAAGAAAGAAAGACAGGAAGGAGAAAACCAAGCTCCCCCCCTGCCCTGGCCTTGCTAGAAGGGGAGGCTGCTTTTCTTTTCACCCGCGGGATCTCGTTCAGAGAGAAGACGCGGTGTGCTCAGCAGCGGCACTCGGGGAGTTAATGGACCAGTCCTCCGGCTGCCGGCACAGCACAGCATTCCTCGAATGGACTTAAAGAGTGTTCAAGAATCCCAAGGTGAATGGCACATTGCTTCACAGTGTGGATGAAGGAAAATAAATCTGCATTTCAGAAATACTAGCCTCCGTGCAGCAGGAATTTCCTAGCATCCTCTGAGAAGCACTCGGGCGTGGATGAGGGAGGAAAGCAAGCACCGAGGGGCTTAGGGACCGGCGGTCAGAGGCGGAGGGCCGTAGGAATGCTTTCTGCAGGCAGTTGGAGGGGCTCATCCACCATCCATGCCCCTGTGGGACCCCCTGAGCCCCTAAAACATCTCCATGGCATGAGCTTTGGAGGGTGACAGTTTCCAAGCCACAAAATGTTGATTTTTTTTTTTTTTAAAGTACTGGGGACAGCAAATCATACTGCTGCTGATAATAATAATAATAATAATAATACAGTTTTTAAATCCGCACCCCCCCCCCCGGATTCTACTACGACAGAGCTATAAAGCCACACAACACCCATTCACTCATATCATCTGAAGTCGAATCTTGAACACGGCGTGTAGCTCATATAACCCATAGAACGGAAAAGCACAGCACTTCGGCAGGGAGGTTGTGTGAAGGGGGCTGGTCCTGCCGGCCTGGGGTCCAAGGCCAGCAGTGAGGCCCCTGTCATATGCGGTGACGTGACAGGAAGCCTCGGGAGCTCCTGCGGGCCGGGGGCTTACCATCCAGACTGGGGGGCACTGTCCCCAGGGAGTATGCGCCTTCCTTCACGTGCACCAGCAGCTCTTCCCCGGGCTCAATGTCCTTGATGACTTTATAATAAATCTAGGACAGAAAAGCAGAGAGAAGGGGTAAGCGCTACTGTCCTCGTGGCTCAGAGAGCAGCGCTGGGCCCGCACTGCCGAGGCTGCTCATCCCAGGGGCTGGCCCCGCTGGCCACTTGACCTGCCTACTAATTGCTGCTAAGAGGTTCCCCTCTGGAACTTTGTAGATGATGCTTGAAAGGACTAGAGTCCCTTTTATTTTGATTCATCCAGTTGTTGGATATCGGTAAAGGGGATGCAAGTTGAGATCTGTGAAGATCAGCCCAAAAGTTCCCAGGCAGGGTGCGTCCCAGTGGGAAGCATCGGGGAGGCTGGCTCCTTTCGTTGGGAGCAGGGCCTGGCTTGGTCCTCAGGCTCCTTTGCTCAGTGTCTGTGCGAGATGCCCTTTGCTGCGGCTGGGGGCTTGGGGTCTAGAGGGGGTCGACAGTGAATCTGGATGTTTTGAAAATGGCCATGAGCTCAGAGTGCTCCACAGGCTGGGGCAGCAGGCCGTGAGCCTCACATGAGTGTGGACACCATTCACAAGGGAAGCCGAGGAACATGTGTGCCTGCAGCAAGCCTGGTGCCCTGGAGCCATCAGGGTCCAGATAGGGGAGCCCCTGAAAACAAGGAGGGGTGCATGGGGCTCAGGGAAGTTACTGCAGCCTGGAGCAGCAGACTCTGAGGTCTGGGGAGGAGAATTTAGAACGTCTAGCCTCAGTACTCAGCGTAGCTCTTTAGCTTGCCCTGGAGGTGTGGCCAAGATCTGGAAAACCGAATGGCTCAGAAGGGCAACAGGGCAGAGGCCGTTTGGGAACAGGCTGGAAAGGCCTGGATGACTGTGGGAGAGGACCAGGGTCTTCCTTGCCCAGGACCCCCTACCCTCTCTGGAGAACAGAGACATATGTCCCTGAGTATGTGTGGGGGGGCAGGTACCAACTCCTCACATGAGTGGGGCTGACCCCAGGGAATATTACATCTCAATTCCAGAAATGTCACACAGCCAAACCACTGCCTACCACCCCGGCACATGCGTATTTGGGTCTCTGTCCCGCTAACAGTAAACAAAGTGCTTCTAGAAGCCTGAAGGCCTGGCCACAGGACTGTCTAGGAGGCCAGAGAAAGACTAAGATGATTCCATCTGCCCTGGGAAACACAAGTGTCCAGGCTTCTCCAGGCTGATCCCACCCAGAGGCGCTCGGGTATTGTCCTCCTCACGGAAGACCTGGAGGGTTCGGTATTAAGCCACAATTTCCAGCAGCAGCAGGACATGGTTCCGACACCCGGTGCCTAAGCGGGGCACACGGCCTGCACGCCAGTTGTGCCTCTCCCCTTGCCCCTTGCCCCCAGGCCCTGGGAGTCATCCGGAGGGCTGAGCTCCCTCATCACTTATTGGATGGGTCACATCCGTGTGGACTCCCTCACAAGCCGCCAGTCCTAACTGACCCCAGAATGACAGCAGGGAACCCTTGAAAGGACACATAAAGCCCCCCCAGGTCCTCAATGCCCCCCTGGACTTATTCCCAGGGCACCCAGATGTCAGAACTGCACACGGCACATGTAAGACCCAGTGGGCAAACCTCCCCGCCCCTGCACTCATTCATTTTATGTGGCAATTGTCCTCAGATACGTCGCTAAATTAGGGACAAGATTTTAAAATGGAGAATAGAACCTGGAGCTTATTAACTTTTGTAATTAACCAATTGTTAAGACCTCAGTTTTGTATCACTTTATCTAAAGAAATTACGGTGGCCAAATAACTTTTAAAAAAATCAGACTTGAGCCACTGTATTTCAAAATGGGGTCCACAGTATATGGGACCCCCCAAAAGCCCAGGGACACCCTGAGCAATGGGTAGGGTGGGTCAGTAATCAGCAGGGGTAGGCGCTTCCATTTGCAAGCACAGCCAGCAAGTGCGTTGAGCACCCAGTGCGCAGGCTGGGGCCCGGCTGGGGACAGAGGCGGGTCCTCGGCTGGCTTCCCAGGGGCCCCTTTAGAGGGCAACGTGGGCCCGCCCGCCATGACCCTCCCGGAGGCCCCGCTCTGACCTGGCGTCCCGCTCCGTGTGTGCGGCTCCTGGGGCCGCGTCCTCCCTCTGGCCGGGCTGCTGGGCTCCAACTGGGGCCGGAGCTGGCCGGGGGCTGCGCACAGCCCGCCTCCCCTCTCCGCCTCCCTGTCCGACCCCCTCGGAGGGCCACCCGGCCTCTCTCGGGACCCCCCACCCTCCTTAACCCCCACCCCCTGAGTGCAACTGGCTCTCCTGGGACCCCCCACCCCGGCTCTGAGGGCCGTGGGCCTCCTGGAATCTCCCGCGAGCTCTGAGGCTGCCCAGGTCCCCGCCCCCACACCCCTCCCAGCTTCCAGGGCTGCTGACCTTCCTGGGACCCCTATGGAGCCCCTGAGGCCCCACGACCCGTGCTCCCCAGCTGCCAGGCTGGAGGGAGGCTGAGACCCACACCCCGGCCGCCCACACAGTCCCCAGCAGGAGCAGAGGGATGGTCAGCCCTCTTGGCCGCGGGGAGCAGTTTTGTGCATGGCAGGCAACCCTACCCCAGCCTGGACCCGCAAGACTGTTCTGGGGCAACTGGCTGGGCTGCAGCTCAGGACACGAGGGCAGTGGCCCGCCGAGGCGGCCTGGACTTTGAGCAGCAGACGTTATTAATTGCTATTAGAGCTCATTACAGGGCCCATGGCAGGGTGGGGGGTGGGGGTGTCCCCAACCTGCCTCCACCTGGAAGGGGGGGGCCAGGATGTGGACAGGAGCCAGCAGAGCCGGGGTGCCTGGGCTAAGGGCACAGAGGTGTGAAGGTAACCCTGGGACACACAAAAGTCGGCCGTTTTTATGACCTCTTCCCACTGGCACAAAGGCCTCATCAGCCAGATTCAGGAAGAAAGCCACAGTTCCAGGTCTGCGGGCGCCAACTTCCCAGGACAAAGGCCGGCTTCCTTGGGACCCAGGCTGGGCAGCTCCTGGCCTCTGGGGCGTTGCAAATTGCGCATTGACTACTGAGCCGGCCCCTTCCGCTGGGCCTGGGATGCGTGGTTACTGAAGCCAACTCTGGATTCCTGCCGGGGTTGAGGTCGGTAAGCTCCTTCCATGGTGCGTCCCTCAGGGGGTGGTCAGACCCCAGGGCCCCGCGGGCAGCGTGGCAGAGGGGGCCGAGAGGTCTGTTCCTCCAGGAGCAGAGACCCTCTCCTCTGCTGCCAGGTCCGTGCGGGAGAAGGACAGAGATCTGCGGGGTGACAGCCGCTTTCCCAACAGCCGCTGTCCCGTACCCCTGAAAGCCTGTCCCGGGGGCTCCGGCAAGCCCCGGCTGGAATCTTCCTCTCTGCTTTCAGGATCTGGGAGCTGGGAAGCCACCGCCGTGGAGTTCGCAGGAGCCGATTGACGTCTGCTCTCAAAGAGCTTTCAAAGGAATGAAGCCAAACAGACGGGCCTGAAGTCAGGTCCTGTTTCAAAGTCCCAGGCTCTTCACTCCAGCAAATGGGGGCGAACCACACCAAACCCGGGTCCTCAGAGCCACTGCCGTGTCATCTTGTCCTCCCCGTCATCCTGTCGTCCCTCTCCCAACACAGAGGTGGCTCCCTGCAGGTGGACGAGGCTCAGGGACAAATAACGGCCACGTACTGAGGAAAGTTGGCTTTCACAGGCCACGCTCATCCAGACAGACCCTTCCGTGAACACAGACATCACTGTCCCCTAACCACATTCTTTAAGACGAGTATTTTCAATTTAAAATGGTTGTCAGTTTTGGATGCTTTCTCGTGTTCCTTCAATGTGTTTTTTTTTTTTTTTTTTAAATATCCAATCAACTCACAAGGATAGATACTATTTTTGAATATGAGGATTTAAGTTCCACCATTTTCATTCCTACTTAATCTTAGAATCTTACCATTGAAATTACGAGAAACTCCACACCCAAACTACCCTGGGTGGCTGGGCTGCGGCATCCCCCACCAGCCCTCAACTGCCCCAGAGCCAACAGGTTTTCAGAGACGTGACAGTGGTCAAGCGCATGCCACTGCTTCCCCGCTTTGGCCAGTTTGAGACACTTTCAAGGAGCAATTCAGTAAAATGGGCGAAATCTCTTGTCAGCGTGTTTATCTTAAAAAAACCCAACCTCTCTGTGCCCTGGATTTGGGGACAGTGCTGGGATTTGTGAAGGCCTCTGGGGTGCTATGGGAGGGGCTCTTCACAAAAGGCAAACACCCAGGGGAATCAGAGTGATCTATCGCCTCTGGTCCGTCCCAAGGGAGGACACTGGTCCTGGGGCATCTTTGTCTCTCGGGGACCCCAGGTGGGTCCCGTGCTGCCTCATTGCTTTCCGGACTCTGGAAACGCCTCTGTGTGTTTGTGTCTGCACTACTTGCCGTCCCCAAATTATGGGCCACCTATTTCTAAGTCCTGAGGCCTGGAGTGTTTGGAGTTGACAAAGCCCCTGAGGGGGGGCCACAGGCCAGAGCACAGACAGGCCGGGGTGGCCACTGGGGGCTGGGGTGCAGGCCTGTGTCTCTGTGGCCTGTCTGGGCCTTCCCTGAGGGAGCCCGCACAGGTGCCTGCCATGTCAGAGCTGAGCAAGAGCACGGGGACAGCACTTCTGGGCTGGGTGCCCTGGGCCGGCTGCAGGGACATGCAGACGGCTCTTTCCTCCGGTCGACAGAGGTGACCTGGGGTTTGCCCTGCTCCCGTCTTCCCCTGTGGGGCCAAAGCAATTGTGTTCAAGTCTTCATGGTCTTGCTGCTGTATCCCGTCACCTTCCCAGCAGCACAAACATGGGAAGAAATCGTCCACTCCGCTCTCTTCCATCGCCGTGCAGTTTGGGCCTGGAGAGCGCGTCTATGCATTCACAGACGTGACCGGCCACAGTTAGAGACGTCTGCTCCGCTCTTACGTGGCTTTCCTAATAAAGTATTCCATTCAATTCATCCTGACAAGCGATTACAGCTGGCATCGTGACGGCACGATTGAATTCAGATCTCATTCTTTGCCGAGGAGAGGATCATTTTGCTCCGAAGAGGGTGCCGGAAAATTCGGCAGCTTTCGGACGCAAATGCGTTTGGTATATACGTGAAGCCTTTTGTGAACTGGCCAAGAAACGCGACAATGAATCTCCTGCCTTTCTCATTTCAAAGGGGAAATTGTATCTAATTGTCCGCGAATCTAATTGTCCCGGCCAACCCGTTTACAATGTTGAATTTAGAAAGTCGTGGGGGTCGAGAGCAGAGGGCGGCAGGGACGGGGTGCTGGATGCCATCCTGCCAGTCCCGACCCCGGCCGGCTGACGGCTCGCACGCCCCGCCGGCGACCGGCTGAGGGGTCCGCGTGCAGGGAAAGGAAGCGAAAGCAAAAGAGAAGCTGCCAGGGCCAGCGCGCGGCCGGGAGCACCAGGTTTTCATTAAAAACAAGCGTTGGCTCGCATGCACGCGGCGCTGCGTGCTTATCAATCGGCTAATCTGCTAACGAAATGCCTTTCT